>NC_140087.1:83603881-85024160 GCF_964237585.1 Gallinula chloropus | reverse complement strand
GTGCATTAATTACACAGGGAGGGGGAAACCAGCCTACAGTATTTACCAGCTCTAGTTATCCAACTCTAAAAAAGGTTGTTTTTAGGGGGAATTGATTTTTTTTTTGTTCTTTTTTTTTTTTACTTATTTATAAGCTGTACAAAATTTGAGGAGAGAACAGAAAGGGAGTACATTGCACACAGATATTTGGCTCAGATGATGAAAGTAATACGGTGCCCTACTCTAATAAATAGTCTGGTATTTACAGATAGGGAAGAGAGGAGAAGCAGTAACGCAGCGCAGGAGATCGCCCAGGGATAAGTTTGGTTTCCCCAAACCCAAGGAAAACCCTTCCTCACAGCCTCTGGACAAAGCTGAGCTCCAAGGTTTTGCTTAGAAGGACCCAGAGCAACTAAAGCCAACACAACTAAAAACAGCATAACGGCTGTTTAAGACCATCATCCTTCTGTTCAGAGGCTTTCTAGAGGGACTTTATCCCTCCCCCTAAGCTTCACAGCTCTACAGGGAGTGAGACCTGGGTTTTGGGGGCTAATTGTCCTATGCCTACCTTTGGGCCTAGAACACTTCCTGGGGAGAAGGCCCAGTGCCAACACCTCTGGGGTCAGTTTTTGGGGGTGGTTTGGTTTGTTGGTTTTTTTTTTTTTCCTTTTTCTCCTTAAAAAATCCATAGGGATTTTGTCTCCATCATTGGCTGGGGTGGCCTGGCAGGGAGGACAGGGTAAAGTGCTCTGCATTTCTTTGGTGTACTCCAAAGGACACATTCTGGGCAGCGCGGCGGCCGTGGGATGCCGGAAGGATGCTGGAAGGCTGCAAGACCCCAGAGCACCGTTTCACCCACCAACAGATGAAACTCAACTGGGGGCAAAGCAAAAACAACCCCAAACCCTCACTGGTTTCCCCACTCTGCTGCTGGGGTTCATGATTATTCTTCTTTCTTATGCTACATAGGGTCCCCCCCAGCCTCCCCACAGGGGTTTCGTATGTACCCCCTGCGGAAAACAAACCATGGCTGGGGCAGCACGGGCTATGGTGAGCCACAACCAAGGGGATGAGGAGCAGGACCCTGACCTGGCCAAGGGGATGAGGAGCGGAAACCTGCCCTGGTCAAGCTCACCAAGTTCACCAGATATTTTAACCGCTTGCTTTCCACCAGTGCAAAGGTTCCCCCCCCTCCATACACACCCTCTCCAAAAATCCCCTGCTCCCGCTGCTGAGGCCAAACCCTGCGACCGATGCTCACCCTCGCACGTCCATTTAAAAAAAAATAGTTAAAAAAGGATAATAAAAAAATTAAGAGTTTTAAAAACACTCAGTCCTCTGGAGGAGTGCAATCGGAGGCACGCAGCCCCGCACCGACACCACGGCACTCTGCCTACCCACAGGGCCGGTGCGTAGAGGTCAGATTGTACAGTCTGTCCATCGTTAAAAATGCTAATTAATACAGATGGCACTCGGAAGGGCTCCTCCCTGCGTGTGTGTCGCAGGAAAAAAATGCTACGGTGGGGCTGGGTTGGGGTTTTTTACCTCACTATATGGTGCTGGTTAAACCAGAGATAAAACCGTGGGTTTGAGGACCACCAGCCCCAGCCAGAGGAAAGGGGCAGCTCCAGAGGCAGAGAGGGGTATGTTTGTGCATAGATATGGGGGCGGCTGGAGCAGCCAACCCCCCTCAAAAGCGCCCGTTGTGCAGCAGCCGCCCGCTGGAGATGAACCGGAGACAACGGAGGACTTGAGGAGACTGACCTGCTTCTTCCAATGGAGCCTTCAGGGCTCCTCCGGCAAGACTTCAGGCTCTCCAGGTGGAAGGAGAGACACCCTGGAACAGCACTGGGCACCTCCTCAGGTCTTCCTGGGGGAATGGAGAGCAGTTTGGGTGGAAACGTGGCACTTGGTGAGGCGCTGAGCCCACGCAGTGACCTCCTGGGTGGATCTGTTCCAGGTCAGCATCCTTCAGCACATCTTCCAGCTACATCCCAGCATGGGAGCATCCCGTATCTTCACCACTGACCATCCCGTGCCACTCAACCCCCTGCTCGAGGCTGTCCTGTCCAAACACAGAGAGGATTCCAGGAAAGAAATGAAAAAAACCCAAAAAAATCCATTGCTTTAGAAATCCTCCTGGCTTCAAGGGCATAGAACAAGCTCCGAGTTCCTGAAGCGACCCAGCAGGAGCCATCATCTCCGGGTGCAAAGCTGCAGCGTGCCGGGAACTGTTCTCACCTGCCTCTGGGAACGGTTTATTGCTGAATTTCTCCGTTACTAACACTATATATCATAATATCGTACAATACATAAGCGTTTTCAGGCATTTTATAGAAAGAATCTCTAGAAAAAGGCAACCTGGTGGATTCTGGGTGCGTGTGGGGGGTGTTTGGCTGGTTGGTTGTGGTGTTTTGGACCCTGGGAGCCTGACGGCTCCATCTTGAAATTCAGAGTGTAAATAAAAAAAATCAAATTAAAAATAATAATAATCAGTCAGCAGGAAATAGGCTATTTGCATGATGCAAACCAAGGTGGATTTGGGGTAGCATTCAGTATTTACAGGTAAAAAGAAGTGCTGATTTAAATCCCTCTTGCCCTTTTCCATCGTCGCCGTCCAAGGGAGAGGCAAGGGCCTGGCAAGTCTCTGGGGTAAGGGCTGACATGCAAACTGAAGGCGGCTCTGCCCATCAGCTGGCTGAGGTCTGCCTGTCCCCATGCTGCAGAGTGTATCCCAGGAGAGGTGACGGCCATGACCAGGAAAAACACATCATCCCATCGCCGCTGAGGATCTTCGCTGAGACTCTGATCGGAGAAGCAAGTGAAGAGTGACTAGAAGTGTTGGGAAGGACGCAGTAAACATCACTCTCGGCCAAAATCCTGCAGTGGAGTCCCAGCAGGTCGGCATGGGATGCCCACACTCATCCCAGGGGGTGGGAGCCAGACAATGCTGGGAACCCTGTGTCCATCTGTCCTCCCTGGGCTTTCCCAACAAGTAAACAAGTCCTGGTGCCTGGAGATACACCCAGCGCTCACTGCATCCTCCAGATCAGGCGGATGATGTAACGCAGGAGGCGTAAAATGATGATCTGGGGGTTTCCAGCCTGGTTATCCAAGAAACCCTAAAACAGAAGGGGAAAGGGAGGGAAAGAAGAAAGCAAACAAAACAAGGCAGTGAGTTTAATTTCCAGCACAAGGCCCCTGCACACAAACACCTCATGTGGAGCCATGCAGGTATGTCAGCGGGGTGAAACCAAGACTTTCAGGAAGAAGGAGAGCAAACCCCACGACTTCCCGCATCCTCCTTCGATACCAGAGGTTTACAACACTCAAAAGGGCTGGAGCTGCTCTGCCTCGAAGGCAGCCACCGCTCAGCAGGGATGTCACGTGCGTGACCCCACGCGTGGGCACACGGAGGGGTGTGATGCCACAGCGGTGTCTGAGAGGTGGCAAAGGAGCGGCGAGCCCCGCTCGCAGAGCAGGGCAGAGGGGGTGGTTCAAAGAACCACAGTGTGGGAAGGCTGGGAGGGAAAAGCTAAAATAAAGACGGCTACAAAAATAAAAACCCCTCAGAAATAAAACCCCCATTTTTAACAGCCAAGAAAAGTACAATCTAAAATTAAATAGTAATTATACATAATGGTAATAAATAATAAAAATAACCCCCCAGGGAGAGCAGGTTCAGCCTGCTCCAGATGTAACCACGACCTCATTCACAAAACACAGAAGCTGGAGCAAGGGATTTTCCTATCACAGAGGCATACAGGGGAGAGGAAACGGAGCAGTCACATCACCCAGCAGTCAAAGGGTCAGCCCAAATGTGAGTGGCCTGCCCCACCCCCAGCTCCATGCTGCCCCTGAAGCAATGTGATTCAGGTTATATTTAGTGCAGTCAAGTCACGCTGTTTACACTGATATGCAAACTGCCCTCCCTGCTACCGGGGCAAAACGCGGGTGATCCCACAGCAGGATGCTGTCACCATGGTGAGATGATGCTCAAGCATCCCTTGGCTGGGTACCAGGGCCAAGCGTGCCTCCCACTCTGGGGGCACTGTGTCCCTGAGCAAGCAGGATTTCGCAGAGCCCACTGTGCTGCCCGACTGCCAACACGGCAGAGAGCAAGGTGAAAAACAACCCAAGCAGCCCAGCAGGTGAGGGGGAGGATGCAAAAGAAATGCCCAAAACTGGGTTTTTCTTTAATAAACAGGTATGAAAAAAAAAAATCAGGGAGCAGAAACACAATATTTTGCACCTCTGCAGGTGCAAAATGAGCCTCAGCACAGAGCCTGCCTCTGCAGCTGGAGGGTCCCACGGCCACCACCACTCCCCAGACCCACCAGCTTTGTCATTGGGGCTGGACAGTGAGGCATCCATCAGATTCCCAGTTGTCTTGCCCAAGAGACCGTCCCTGGGAAGGGGAGGGGAGTGGGTGACGCACAGGGTGCAAGGATGGGGAACGTGATGGGGAACACGCGGCTCTCCGACTCGTCCAACAGCTCAGACCTGCCCAGCAAGTGCTGCCTTGGCAGGGCTCTTAGTTCCCCATTTCTAACCTCAGAGTAAAGGGCAAAATCCCAGCGAGCAGCAGAGCCAGGTAGCCACCCCTCGGGCTTCCTGGGCTGCCCCTTGGGCTCCCTGCTGCCCAGAGCCAACTCCCCTCCAGAGCAGCCAGAGCCCCACCAGCAGGAAAAGGCAGCTCCCTAGGGAGCAAGAACCCAGTGTGTCAGGGAACCGTAACCCTACAGCAATTACTGAACTGCCCTGAAACTCCCTCCTTTGGGGCTGAAACAGGCGAGGACTCATCAGATGCTAATTAAGCCAGGTACAGAGTGTTTTTAGGGCTACGCATGACAGCCTCTGCCTGTGTCATCTAGCAAGCAGGACAGGCCCCCGCGTTTCAGTTCTCTCCCCAGGGCAGCAGGTTGGAAGCTTGGTGGTGGTGCTGGGAGCCAACCTGGGCACCTGCACCCCATCCCGGCCTCACACCCGCCCACAGAGTCATGGGCAGGGGGTGGGGGAGAAGGAGAAAAACAACCAAGCAACCCTTTACCCCCACTCCTCAGCATCCACCCAGCAAATCCAGGCCCTCTTACAGCCTGGGGCATGGCTTTGTATGGGGCAGTGATGTTACCAGGCACCTTTGGCTTGCTGAATGCTGGTGGGACGGGCTCAGTCCCTGCCTTTCATTGAAAAGATGTCCTTCAAGCAAGAAAAACAAACCTGGAAAGTTAAATGAAAAGGGAATTTTGTACCACCAGGGATCAGCCGGGATGGGGGAGTTCAGAAGATGCACGTTCCAGATTCGGGATAAAACACAGTTGATCTCCAGGCTGTTGTTGGTCAGGGAAGCCATAGCATTCAGAAAGGAAACAGAGCCAGTGGAGCAGCAAGGGGATGCACGAAATAGCCTGACCATGGCAGCCTGGTTTTGGGAGGGGAGACCTTGCTGACACACAGCCACCCTACCCTACAGAGCCTGGGAGAAACATCGTGGGAGTGACTCACTCCCCGGGGAGGATGGATAAAGATCTGGGCAGTCAGCATTTCATCACTGCCACCGCTACCTAAAGAGGTTCTGACTCTGTTCTGACTCCTCTTCCCACGGACGAAGGCGAGCTGATGGATCAGAAGCCGCAAGCACCGACACGCAGCTCTCAGGAGCCTTCAGCAGGGATGTCACTGGCTCATGGAGCTCTCGTGAAAGCTGCTGTTACCCCATCCCTCAGGGTCAGCTTGGGTTTTGGGCGGTTGTTTGGGTTTTTTTGCATTAGTGCCACCTATTTCTGTTGCAACACTCCAAAGTCAGGGAGTTTACAGCCTCAGATACACACACTTCAAAACAGCTCTGGCAGGGTCTTTTGGGAGAAAGATCAGTTATGGGAGTGAGCCTATCCCCTGGTTTCTGACTAGGAACAGCACTTCCACACACACCATTCTCAGCAGCAGGAATTCGGGAGCCACCATTCACTCCCAGCCTGTTTTCCTAACAGCACCAGAGCAGGCACCCAGCCACACCCCATCTTCCAGCGGGGCTCTTCCCAACACCCCCTCAAAAATACACCAACGCACCCAAACCTCCCTTGCCTCTTAACCTCTGTTCCTCAATGCTGTCCAGTCCCTGGGGTGCTACAAAAGATACTGTGGAACTTTGTACCCGAAAACCTCCAGTCCTGGTGTTAACAGTTATTTTTAATAGACTTAACGAGGTGGCGGCGGCAGCAGATGATGCACGCCCCTGCATCCAAGCGAGCCCTGCCACCCGCGCAACCCTCTCTCCTTCTGAGTGAGCGAAACACTCACCGCAGAGCTAGTTTCCAGAGATGATTAAGCTTTTCCCTTTTAAGAGGCCGCAGGCGTCAAGAAATGGAAAGTAAAAGAGGCAAGAGTTACCCTTCTGGGGCAATAGGAGGCATTGAACTCGTCTCCGATGCGCCGTAGCTCCTGGGCGATCCAGATTTCGGGCTGTAAGTCTTCTGCTGGCGAGTAAGATTGCCACCGGGAAGCTGCACGGACAAAACCAGAGTGGTTGAAACACACACGCAGCAAGAACACCACCAATAACACCACCACACCCCAACTCTGTTAAACTGGGCAAGAGTCAATGGGGCTGCCGTGGGTTTTCTTCATCAGCATCACTGTTTTGTGAAGTCTTTAAACACAGCTCCTGGGGCCATGCGGGTGCCAGGCTCAGAGGGCCTCTCCACAGGACTTGTTGCACAAGGTGAGCACTGCAGGAGACGCTTTGCCAGCCTAATTAATTTTGTATTGTTATTATAATTATTGTTACAAGACTTTGATTCATTCATCTCTTTAATCACAGGCTTCCCTTTGGAGCATTCCCACAGGCACATCCAAGCACCAGTCGGTCCCCTCTTCAGCAGGGAGGGCAGTAGGGATGCTGTACTCCCACCTTCCTTCCCCCAAAAAACCTCCTCTTCCCAAATACTGTTCTTTTCAGGCAGGCACAGCAGTGACTTCCGTAACCTTAAAAAAACCCAACCCAAAACACCCAAAAAAGCCCAAAACCCACCACACAACTCTGCCCACATAGTTCAACTGAATCCCTCCCATTCCTTGCCCAAAAAGGCTCTGAAGCGCTCAAGGAGAGAAAGAATCTGTCTGGGTCTGCTGTATGGAGAGGAAAGCCACGCTTGGCATCTGCACACCAAGAACCCAGGGGTTGGACCCGATGATCTCTTGAAGTCCCTTCCAACCCCTACAACTCTGTGAATCCAAGCTGCCAGCAAGCCAGTGGCTTTCCATCCGCAAGAGGGAACCAGGATGCACGCCTCCCGAAGCACACCTTCATGGAGAGGAAGCCCAACACAAGAAAATACTGCTGGTGTACAAAGGAGGAGAGCTAAGGCACCGATTCCACCACACGCAGCAATTTGAGCCTCCGATTATGAAGCTCAGGTGAGCACTAAAGCCACCATGCAGCCCCCCGAAGAGCTGGGGTAGAACAAAGCACCTCAGGCTGGACCCCGCACAGTACCCAGGTTGCCTCTTCACCCCTCCTGAGAGCCCAAGCTTGGGATCCGAGCAAGGAATCACTGCTCTAAGGGGGAAAAAAAAAACAAACCCCAAACCAACCCAACCAAGAAAAGAAAAAACAAAGCAGAGGAACCCCACAGCCACCCGTACAAAACAAACCTGAGCATCCTGGCCCAGCAGCACAGAGGGAATCGCAAGGGACCAGAAATAGCTCCCAATCCCAGAATATGAAAAGGATTAGTGGGGCAGTTTTAAAAAATTAAATAAATAAATAAAAATTAAATAAAAAGCCTGGCTCCAACCTGACTGGAAAATGCGTTTCCGAGCCAAACGAGCAGTGCTTGGCTGGAGGATGTGTTTTGTTTTCACTCTGTAGTAGCGCAGGAGTAGTACCCGCCGCCTGCCTGGGGACAGCCCCAGCGTATTTATTTTCCTGGCTGGTGAATGAAAGGCAGCGCAGCCCTCGCGATACTCCAGCCCGGTGCTCCGGGAACGCAAACAGGATTTCGGCTGGGGCGGGGCAACCATCCGAAATCCCACTGCCGTCACCAGAGCCGGCCCTGGCTGCCCTTCCCAAGCAAGAGCTAAGCCGGGGAGGGGAGGCTGGAAGGGGAAAAAACACAACAAAGAGGAAAAATTGGACAAAGAGATGGAAAGAAACTCAGGGATGCAGAGAGCACTGCCAGGGGGAGAGGTGCTGCTCCTTCTCCAGCCTTTCCCTCCCCACCTCCCCCATCGCTCCCCTTGCCCCAGTGTCGCACCCCAGAGCTCATCCGCTCACGAGGCGAAGGCTGAGGGTTGGTGGCTGAGAGCGAAATCGGGCTGAGGTTTTCAGAAAGGACTTTCTGTGGTGCTGCCGAACAGCGGCGTCAAAAGGGTCCAGTCATAACTGGTCCCAAAACCAGTCAGAGGCGCTTTCAGGGTGGGGGAGCCCCCCTTCCCCGAGTCATACTGCAATCAGGCTCCCACTGATGATGGCGAGACAGCTGTCATGGGAACGGGGACAAGCCGAGAGGCCACCGGCATCCCTGGGATAGCATCTTCTCCCTCTAGCCCATAGGGATGCTCCAGACGGGGACCTACATGGCAATGCTGCAGTCCCTGTCATACCCCAAGCATCCCCAGGATGAGGTTGACACCATGTTTCTTCCCTTTGCCTCAGTGCAGGGCCAAAACAGCGCTGGGAAAACCTGTGCACCTGCTCCAAGCACACATCCCAGGAAGCCACGTGTAAACCCTGGACTCCCACACCTTCAGAGACGCCCTCTGAACAAGAAAACCCAACCAGACCCAGCCATCGGCTCCCACAAAGAGCTAGTGCACCAGCCTAAGCCCCTCCAAAGGGTGGGCTTCTCACCTTACAGCATGTGCTCCCACCACACTCCAGTCCTGCGCGCTCATCCCTGCTCATGCCCAAAAGCATTTCCCAAAAACACCGAGCCAGCGCCGCTTCCCACCTCCCATCTGAGCGCGTCCCCTCAGTTCCCAAAACGTGCCTTTGGAAGTAGCCAGCTGGAGACCTTGGCGCTGCCAGAGAGCCCAGACCCACCAAAGCATCACCTCCCATGCCAGGAACAACTCCTCCTCCAACACCCAGCAACTGATGGCATCCCATAATTCCCCCAGGGCTGCCTCCACCTTTCCTTTTGGTCTGGCAGGGGCACTTTCAGCCCTTTAATTATTATTCAGGCTGTCATCGCTGGAGGGAAAAAAAACCCACCACGCAAAACTTTGGGGAAGGTTTTATGAGATTTAGAAGAGGAAGCTTCAGGCTGGCCTTGGAAAGTGTCCACCACTGCCCCTGGGAGAGGCTGGGAGCACCTATCACACACAAACTGCTCTTGCTTACAGGAAACGCCTGTTTATTAATTATTATTATTATTATTATTAAAGGCCGATGCTTCCTAGAGTGGCTCCCCATCTCCCAGTGTCTCACAACAGATAAAAATCAGTGCATAAAGACAACAACAACAACCACCAACGAGAAGAAGTTATATACCCTTTGCTTCCTCGCGGGTGGACCAGCCCGTTTCCGTGCGGAAGGCTTAATGGCACGCATCCGGCCAGACATGGCCGAGGCAAAGGGCACCGAGGAAGAGGTGCAGGGGGCAAACCCACAGCCCCTCGTTTAGGCAAGCTGCACCCTAAGTCACAGCCTGGGAGCTGCAGTCCCTGGACGGGGATAAAACAGCTCTGTATTCCCAGCTTTACCGTGCTTGAGGGCATCCGAGGATCCCGTTTAAATAACTCCTCCGGTATCTTCCATCCGCTTACAGTTGTTTAGGATGATGCTCCTAGCAACAACAACCGAACAAAGTCTCCAGTGAAACCAGATTGGAAAAGTGGGAGCTCCGAAAAACCAGGGAGGGAGAGCTTGAGTCCCTTCCTGAAGCACAGGAGTGCTGGCTGCGTGTCTCCCTGCTGAGGAACTCCAGCATCCTCGCCCAGCCGTGCCACGTGTGTCCACGCATGGCGTGAGGTTGTGAAACTTGCATTAAGCTGTAATTACTGCAATAATGTCAGGAGATCTTTCCTGCAGGCATGTTACAGTAAGCCCTCTGCAGCTGTAACCACAGCCATTAACCAGGGGGGAGGAAAAACTAACCAAAAAATAACCAACAGCAACACAAACAATGATGTTTTGAACGCGTAAAGCTCGGGGATGTTGCCTGTCCCTCCATGACGAGCACTACCTGCTCTGCTCCCACCTTCCCCGCGGAACTTAGAAGGCTTCCTCCAATTAAGAGGGATTAATCAGGGAGGGGAAGGCACAGCGGGACAGCTCAAGCTGCTCCGGCAGGCATGTTTTCCCCACGGCTCGAGGCTTCGAGCCAGCCTTACCTGGTAAGCCACATGTAAACACACGCCCGCCCGCTACCGCACCGCTTTCAAGCGGGTTTCGCCAGAACGAGCGGGAGTCCTACGGCCCCAGCGCCCGTGGCGCCGTGGTGGCTCGCTGAGAAAGCAGCAGGAGCCAGCAAAACCACCAAAGCAACAAAACAAACCCCAACCAAAACGCACACCCCAAGCAGTGAAAAGTCGCTTCCCTTGCCACCGCCGCGGCACAGAAACCCCAGCATGGCCCCGACTGGAAAGGTGGGCCGCACAACAGGCAGGGACCCACCTGCCCTGGGAAGAGGATGGAAGTTTAAAAGATGGGAATAACCAAGCTGGAGAGGTGCTGGGGGAGCGGGTGCTCGCTGGCGGCACTCTTGCTCAGCAAAAACCCCACAGCCCCAGCGAGCATCCAGCCCCTTGCCAGGTTGCCCACTGCCAGCCCTCTGCCACCAGCCCCTCCAAGGCCAGGGCCTTCTGCCACCAGCCTGTGGGTATGGCAGGTGCTGGGGCAGGGTGGCATCGCAGTGCTGCTGGGGTGCGGCGATGGCATTGGGGTGCCACCCGCCACCAGCATCCCAAAGGTGAAGCATTGGGATGCTGGCAGAGCCGCTGCAGGCACGTGGCAAAGAGCCACACTCCAAAGGAGGTGCAAGGGCAGCGGTGCTGGCAGCCTGGGGACGATGGGGGTGAGGATAGAGGCCAGTGGAGCGCAGCACAAGGGACACAACTGCCCCATCCCACCCCGCCCCATCCCCCCACACTCACCCATGGCGCTGAGGCAGTGGCTGAGGGCCTGGCAGGGCGGGCTGGGGGTCTGCGTGGCCTTGTCGCAGCTGAGGGGCGCGGGGCTGCGCTCGGCGTCGAAGGAGAAGTACCCGCTAGAGGAGCGCGACAGCAGCGGCGACCTCCGCACGAAGATGAAGAGGGGCGAGCGGGTGGCGAAGGGGCCGGGGCTGGCGGGCGGGCCCCGCGCCGGAGGCCCCGTGGTGGCGGCGGAGCCGGGCAGGGCGGCGGGAGCGCCGGGACGCAGCTGCGCGGCCGGGCCCGGGCCCTCCGCCGCCGCCGGCGGCAGCCGCTGGCCCTCGTCGTCGCGTCGCGCCTTCACCTCGGGGGGCTGCTTGGCCATCGGGGCTGCCTGCGGGCGGGGCGGAGCGGGACGGCGTGAGGCGAGGTGGGGGGAGCGGGGCCGACGGACCCAGCCCCGGCCCCGGCCCCTCCCGCCCGGCCCCATTGTTCTGCCGAAAGTGCTGAGGCGGCAGCTCCGCTCCCGCCCCGGCTCCGGCTCCCGCTCCGCGCTGTCGCTCTCCAACCGCCCCCCCCTACACCCAAACCTCCCCCCCTCGCCGCCGCCGCTTCCCGCCCCGCGCTCCCCCGCCGCCCGCACCGTCCCGTCCCTCCGCCCCCGCTCACGGTGTCTCCCCGCCGGGCTGCCGGCGGAGCGGGGCGCCCGGCCGCGGGCTAGCGGCGGTGTGCGCGGCGACCCTGCGCCTGCCCCGGGCCCTGCGCCGCCGCCCCGCCCCGTGTTTACAGCGCCGCCGCGCTCCGCCTCCCGCCCGCCCGCCCGCCGTGCCGGTACGAGGCGGCTCCGCCCCCGGCCCCGTTGCCCTGCCCGGCTACGCGCTACGCTCCTGGCTCCGCTGCCCTGCCCGGCCCCGCTGCCCGGCTCCGTGTTGCCCGTTCCGGCCCCGCTGCCGGGCCTTGCCCTCCCCTGCCCGGCCCTCCCCGGCCCCGCGCTGCCCGTTCCGGCCCCGCCGTGGCCCCGCACTGGGCTCTGGCGCTTTTCCGCGGCCCCCGGAGCGGTGCTGCGCGCGCTCACAGCTCACATGCGCCGCGCGCTGTGCGCGCACGCGCACCCCCCCTTGTGCGCCCATTGCGCGCCCGCCGCGCCATGTGCGCAAACTGCCCCTCCACCCCCACCCTGGGCACTATCCGGCCGGAACCCGGGCACCCCGCACATAGAGCTCCTTACATACACACCCCGCACACACAGCCCCTTGCACGGCCCCAGCCCCTTGCACACCCCCCTGCACACCCCCTCGCACGCTCCATCCCCATGCATACACCCCCAGCCCCTTGCACAGCCCCATGCGTACCCCACTCCATGCACACATAACCCCCCTGTACACTGCCCCCAGCATACACCCCCCTGCACACCCACAGCCCCTTACACATCCCCATGCACACACACCCCCCCATGCACACACACTTCCCCATGCACATCCCCATGCAGACCCCCAGTCCCTTGCACACCTCTTTGCCCCCCCCAGCATACACCCTCCCCACACAGCCCCAGCCCCTTGCACACCCCCCTTGCGCATGCCCCCCGCCCCCTTAAGATCACCCCCCCTTGCACCCTGCCCACACCCCACCAGGTACCCAGTCTGGTGCACACCCCTGCACCATACACCCCCCTCTCACCGCACCCTTCACCCCATGCACCCCCCTCATTCCCCACCTCGGCATGAGGCTGCGGGTGCCCGCCCTGGTGCCCATGTGGCGCTGGCGTTGAGGCCAGGATGGCGGCCGTGGCCCTGTCAGTCTATGGCCAGGCCTGATCTTACCCAGGAAAACAATAAATATAATAAAAACTAGAGAATCCCCCCAAATTCTGCCCACGCCGGTGTGTGCCGCTCGTTTGCGCCGCTCGTTTGCGCTGCGATTTGCATGAGCAATCACAATCTCATTCTGTGGTGACGAACCCAAACCTGCACCCTGGCAGCCGGGAGCTGCCGACCACAGCTTCCTCCGGCCCGCCGCCCGCGCCGGGGAGCGCGGCCGGGCGCCCCGTCTCACTGGCGGCTTGGGGAGACCTCTCGTCCCACCAGCCCCGGGGGTGGGCTGTAGCCTCTGCCCCCCCCCCCATGCCCACCTATCTGGGTGGGGAGGGAGCTGGATGCAGCTCCTCAGCCTGCGCCAGGGCAGGGGTTTGTGTGGGGATGGGGACGAGGGTCTGACTGGAGCAGGGGCGGTGAGGGGGAGCAACCCGGGGTACCCCAGCATGGTGGCGGAGAGGAAGGAACTGACACAGCCTCCCTGGGGCGGGTGCTGGGGTGGTACATGGGATTCCCCATCCTACCCACTGTCCCTCCATCCCACCCAGTGCCCCCCCCCCCCCCCCCCCCCCGACAGGCCAGTGCCCAGCACTTCATTAGCCCAAAACCCAGCGGGGTTCTCCTCCCTGGCATTGCAACACCTCACCCCCAGCCGCTTGCACATGCAGCTCGAGGACAGGGCTGCCATCCCAGTCAATAAAACCCTTTTATGTCCAACACTTCTGCTAATTCTGGGAATGCCCATCACTGTCCCCACTGCCAGTCAGGGAGTTTTGTGTGGGAAGCAGCAGTACGCCCCAGTGACGCAGCAGGGGAGCCGTGTCGAGATCCCGCCCAGCAGCCCTTGGGGCCTGGGAACATCGTGTCCCCCAGCTGCCATGGCCAGGGTGTGCCTTTATCAGCCCAGGCCGGGGCTCCCCACACTGCCAACGTCATCGCTGGGCAGCACACCCTGGGGGGACCAGCTCCGGTCCCTGCTGGCCTTGCTGGGGCCCATTATCCCAAATTCCTCTCCAGCTCTTTGCTGCCGCAGCTGAGGTCACATTTTTGGGGTGACGCTGCCCTCCGTGATGAGTGTTGCCAGCACCGATGCAGTGGAACCGGGGTGAGGGCTGGCGTGTTTCTGGATGGGTGGCAAAGCCGGTCTGGGGAGAGATGGGAAGGCAATGCTGGCCCCACAAGCTTGTGCCGGGTCTGTAACCGGGGCTGGGATCCCCTCGTGCAGCCCCAAAAGCGGCTCCACATGTGGCCGATGCACCAAGGGCCAGTGGGATGGGCCAAGGGCTGGGATGGGCTGATGCCGAGACCACTGGCTGCCAGAGCATCCCCAGCTGCCATCCCTCCTCACTGCCACCCTGGCTGCCCTGGCCACTCCGTTCCCATCCCTTTGTGCCCCAGCGGGATGGGGTGTAAAGGAGCTGTGGGTCCATGCGGGGAAGGATAATCTGGGAAATCCATTAGGAAAACTCATTAGGGAACTGCGTGAAGGCAAGGATGAGCAGCGGGAGGGAAAGGCTGGAGGGTCCCTCCTGCCAGTGTGGCAGCACTGGGGTCTCACCAGCGAGGGTCCAACATCAGTCCCGTGCCTCCGTTGGGGACTGGGGAGCATCCCAGGGATACCCACGGTGTTGCGGCAGAGCAGGGAGGGTCGCTCGCAGAGGCACGGGAGGTGCTGGGGGGGCATGGGGCCAGCGGGCAGATACTGCGCCTATTTTCTCCTCCCCGTTCATTTTGGTTTCTGTGTGGGTGGCTCATGAGAACAGAGAGGTGCTGGGGGAAGCTGCGAGCGAGAACAGCCTGTCCTCTCAAACACCTAAATTTAAGCTGGCGATTTCGGGGTGTTTGCAGGGCTCACGCGTGCCCACAGGGTTATACTGGGGGTGCCACAACCAGCTGCCAGCTTCACCTCCCCTTTCTCCCAGCACATATTTCCCTGCTGTGAATCACGGCACCGGCCTCCCGGAACAAACCTGTTCCGACTTTGCCCTCGCTCCTATTGCCATGAGCCACCCCAGAGGCATCTGTGCCGCAGCCACATCCCAGGGGTCACCACGTGTTCGGTGGACACACGTGGAGAGAGGATGAGTTCGCCAGACCCCCCCTCACCGTGCCCCCCGCTCCCCACAGCATCTGTCCTCCAGCCCCTCGGGGATGCTCGGCTGGGGATGCCACGTTGTCCTGCCACACTGGCACCTGCTAACGGCCAATGAGCAAAGCTGCCCTCATGCCCACTGGCATCCACATCGCAGGGATGCCACTGGCATCTTGTGGTTGAAAGGGGAGGAATTAGGAAGGGAGTTGGAGAGGGGATGGCTAACGGGGATGGTGGGGATGCTGCACTGCTGCAGTGCATCCGTGCTCCCCACAATGGGGTGGCCTCCTGCAACAGCCAGTGCTGGCCAGCTGCATGTCCCAACCAGCTGCATGTCCCATCCAGCCCTCCCTCTGCGCCAGGGAAGCATCCGGGGAGGAGGGATGGGGACCTGGCTGGGGATGAAGAACCCCCTGCGCTGCCAGCACAGCCCTGGCAAGCTGAACCCCCCAGTTTGGCAAAGGAAAACAACCCCCAAACACCCCCCCCCCCCCCCTCCCCAAGCAGCTGCTCACCAAACCCATCTCTGATTGTACAACACACCAACGGAAAAAGGTGACGACTTCTCCTTCCCCGACCCGTCGTGACACACGTTCCTGCTGTCGGCGCAGGCAGATAACATCAAGTTCGAGCCACGCGCCCCAAATACGGGGCTTCAGCCGAGCCAGTTTGGAGCCTGACCTTTACTGGGGCATGGTGCCGTGGTCTCTGCTGGGATGGTGGGAGCAGACATGGCACTGGAGCCACCTCACAGGTGGCAGTGGAGCTGGGGAAGGAGAGGAAGGAGAGGAGGAGGATTTCCTGGCCGGAGGAGCAGAGGGAGGGCTGGAGGGGTTTGGGGATGGACGCGCTGCCCGTCAGAGCGGGACGGCACACATGGGTGACAGCAGCCTGTGCTGGGGCAGGCAGCTGGGCACAGATGTGGTGAGAGCAGCCGTGGGATGTGCACCGAGTTGTCACCGGGCTCAGGCACCTGCACGTGTTGTCACCGGTGCCGAAAAGCCACCCTGAACCCTGCCCACCCTGATCCTGTGCCCACGCTAAGGGTCACTCCATGGGATGCCTTGGGTGTGCATCCCCTGTGCCGGGCAGAGAACAAGCCTGGTTCCTCTGCAGCACTGGGGAGCATCGTGCTGCTGGGTTTAAGAGAGAAACAAACCAAACAGGAGTCATCCAGTTGCCCCATGCCCCTGCGGGTGCTATGGGCACAGAAAGGTTCTCTGCATACAAACAGGGTGGGTTTCTTCCAATAATGCATACCCATATGTATATATATATGTGTGTGTGTTTCTATGTCTTCGTAAAGTCATGGAGTACCTGAAGAGGAAGGGATCTGTAAGGATCATCGGGTCTGACCCATCTCTGTGCATCTCCTTATCCTTCACCCCTCTGCAGAGGTGACAGCAGCACGGGGACAGACCAAGGGACAGTCCCTCAGCAGCCTCTTCCAGAGACAGCGGTGGCTGAGAACGGTCGCATCGTGACTCGAGTGTTCCGAGGGCATCCCTGGGGGGTGTGGGTGGGGGTAAAAGCTGCTTTGCTTTGCTGGAGTTAATTGGATACCTGGCTAATGGGTGGTTCAAGCTGGGTGAAGTTGATTGTTGTCCCTAACAGGGGTGATGTGACCTTGGGTGACATTAATGCCTCACCTGTACAGGAACCCGGACCGCTTCTTCGTTAGCATGTGCCTAACTCATTAGTGAGGTGCCCGCAACTCTTAATGACTTCAAAGATGTTTTGTTTTAATGGCTTCAATGGTGTGGGGCCAGGGGCACCGGGTGATGAGGTGCCACCAGCCCACAAGGGAGCACCTGGGAGGGATGGAGGGTTGGACAGCAGCTGGGGGCCCCAGCTCACCCCTGAGGCACCCGTGCTGGTCGGTGGCAGAGGGTGAAAAGTGAGTAAACTTGGGTTGTCTGCAGAAGAAAAGGCAAAGCCACCCACGCACCAGGAAATCTCTCCTCTCCGTGTGGGTGGTGGAGGCCCCAAGATGAGTTATCTCTAAAGGGCGACTCTGGGGATACCTAGAGATCTTCATCGGCGTGGATTCGGCGCGCGCCGGGGAGGAAATATCAGCGCTGCCAGCTGGGGCTTTGGGTTTCTGTTGTTTTTTTCAAAGCTCTTTTTAAGCAGCTCGTTTTAGAGTCGGTTAGAAAAGAGGAGCCTCCACTCCCCCACTCCACCTCCCTTAACCCCCCCCTCTTCCCCCCCCCCCCACCCCCAAGCATCTCTGAGCATACTCTCATGCTGCTTGGTCCCTCCAGGGCTGGATTGTCCCCTTTTTCCCTATGGGATGCTTGTACAAGGGAATGGCAGGAGTAGAGGGTGTGGGTGTTCCTCTTTAAGGCCATTTGATGGGAACTAACAGGACAGGGGCAGCCTGTCCCGACCCTGCACTGGCACACAGCATCCCTCCCACCGTCCCCACCAGCCCCCTGCCCTCCTCATACCCCACCACGGCTCGGTGCTAACGACTCGCAGCAAATTAAGAAATGAGAAAAATCAGGGTGGCTGCAAACAAAATTCCCAGCCAGTTCAGCCCTGAAGGCACCTTGGACTTCCTCCCCTGTGCCTGGTTTCCCAGGATGCTGGTAGCCCCTGGAGCAGGACCAGCATCTGCAGGCAGGTGGGATGCTCGCCTCAGCAGGGAGGGATGCGTG
The DNA here is from genome assembly GCF_964237585.1 of Gallinula chloropus. Taxonomy (NCBI): domain Eukaryota; kingdom Metazoa; phylum Chordata; class Aves; order Gruiformes; family Rallidae; genus Gallinula; species Gallinula chloropus. Next base: position 85,006,545 of record NC_140087.1, on the reverse strand, counting down.
GCGAGTTGTAGCTGACACCCATCTACCATCTGCAGCGATGTGAAACTCTGACACCCACGCGAGCTCCTTCTCCACTCAAGGGGTGTGTGTGTGTGTGTTTGACATTTAAGCTGCAGAGGCTCCTGCCCGGCTGGTGCCACAGCTGGTGGGGACACACCTGTACCCAACCGAAAAAAATTCATCACCCCTGAGGTGGGATGGGCAGAAATTAGTGTTAATGAAGGTTAGATCACAGAGTCACAGAGTCACTGGGATGGAAAAGACCTTTAAGATCATCAAGTCCAACCGTTCCCACCCTATGCTGACCTGAGCACCTCATCTTCCCCTCTGTTAAACACACCCCAGGAGTGGGGACTCAGCTCCCTCTCTGGGCAGCCTGTTCCACATCCCAACTCTGTCAGGGAAGAACTTTTCCCTCACATCTGCTCTGACCCTGCCCTGGCACAGCTTGAGGCCATTTCCTTTGTCCCATCTCCCGTCCCCTGGCTGAAGAGACCATCGCCCACCTCTCTGCACCCTCCTGTTGGGTCATTGCAGGCAGTGACAAGGTCTCCCCTCAGCCTCGTCTTCTCCAGGTTGAACACCCCCAGCTCCCTCAGCTGCTCCTCATAGGATTTGCCTTCCAGCCCCTTCCCCAGCCTGGCTGCCCTTCTCTGGACACACTCCAGGACCTCAGTATCCTTGGAGTGAGGGGTCCAGAACTGGACCCAGCACTCAAGGTGCAGCCTCACCAACACTGAGTACAGGGGCACAGTCACCTCCCCAGACCTACTGGCCACACTATTTTTGTAATGCACAGGTAAATATGCAGGTGAAAGGGGTGAATGTGCAGAGCGAACCTCCGGCTTGCCCATAACAGGGAATCATAGTGCGGCATCCTCTGCTGCTCCAAAAAGTGCTCCATGTAATGTATAATTGAATATACATATTGTAGTGAGATTTCTTTATATATATATACAAGTGTAGATCTGTTTTCTATAGATCTATAAAAACTGGAGCCTGGCTGAGCTTTTTCCCAGGCCAGACCCCAGCTGGCTGCAGCCCAGTGCAGGAGCAGATGAAACGAACCAGAGCTCGGTTTGGGTTGGGAGGGAGAAAGGGAAGAAAGACCTGAGGGACAGCAGCGCAGTCCCAGCACTGAACGTTTAGGTTCCCAGCAGCTCCGAGGAGGGTTCTCCAGCTGATTTCTCTCCTGGAGCATCATGCCAGAGCTGGATTGTCAACCAGCTGCTGCGGCTCAGACCTAAAGGCTTTTCCAAACGTCCCAAGAAGCCCGAGGCTGGCAGGGTGTTTGTCATCAAGGAAAGGCTGCTCTTTGTCTCCCTCCCGTGGAGACACCAGGGATGAAGTTGCTGCCCTCGCTGCCCTCCCGGGCTCTGCTGATGAGGCAGTGTTATTTTATGTTCCCTTTCTTCGTGGCGCAGGGTCTGTGGCTGAAGGCGACTGTCAGCAGCACCAGGACAACTGCACCCACTGGCTCAACTGCATCCCACCGGCCTCTGCACTGGGTACCACGGCAAGACTGTGCTCTGGCTTCTCAGTGAAGTCCATCCCTCCTGCACAGTCTGAGCCGGGAGGATGCTCAGGCAGCAAAGCCATGCTGACAAACGGCACAGTTCCACATGCAGATTTCCCTGCATGATGCTGCTGGCTCTCCTTTTCCCCCTATGTTACCTTTACAAGCCCCCCCTCCCCCCAACTCCTGGTTACCTCTCCCCATTTCATCCTCTGCTGGAGAATTTCACTCAGTTTGAGACAAGGCAGCTCTTGGTCTGGAGAAGCGATCTCAGCTCTCAGTACAGCCTTTCCTCCCAAGCCACAGAAGACTGCCCAGCAGGGGCAGATGCTGCCAGGGAGCTGGTGTGTTCAAAGGTCCCTGCTAAGATTTCTTGGGGGAGTTTGTGTAATTCAGGTACTTCCAGTTACCAAAAGAGCTGTGAGGCCAAGCAACCCTCACAGGGTAGATAGGTACAGCAGTCACTGAGAAACATGGGACAGCAGAGGGACAGGGGCCACTCTGAAAGGAACACTTCCCTGATGTTTTCCTTCACCCTGGCAGAATATTGCAAAGAAAGAATCTCAAGGAAGTTCATAGGGAAAAGAATCCCACCCCCTCAGTTCCGAGAAGGAGAGATGCTCAGCCCTTGGTTGTCTCTGCCTCTGGTGACTATGCTGCAGGCTGGGCAGAGGTGAACTTAAATGACAGCAACAACTGCAATTTCAGTCCCAGCTGATCTAAATTTAAATACAAACCTCAGTTTCTTTCAAGTTGGGGAGTTCCCAAGAGAAAGGGTAGAGCTGGAGAGCTGCAGACCTCAAAGAGCACTGAGTAGGGGGCGCACAGCTGCTCATCTGCTTGCCACATTCAGGCTCAAACCCCTGCTTCCTCCCACTCCTTATCTGCACCAGCAGCTTTTCCTTTTTTTTTTTCTTCAGGGGGTGGAGATGATACCTCCAGCAAACCCGGAAGCCTCCCATGGCAGTGGGCTCAGTGCCTGGGATTGCCTTCCCCTTGCCCATGCCTCACTCCTGCACCAGCCTGCATGCTTCCTGGTCCTCTACACTAGGATGCTGACAAGGATGGTGATGTACTTGGTCTGAGGGCAGTGCTGACCTTGCTGTTTAACCTTCCCAAGGTCCCTATAACATGAAGGATGGGGCCTTTTCAAACCTAACACAAAGGACACAGAATGTGGGCTTTTCAAACTCCAAGGGGAGGCTGACAGCCCTTTGCTTTGGCTGCATGAAGCTTGTCACCAGCTTTTTGTCCTCAGACGAGCACAACAGCCTGACCAACACCTGCAGGCTCCAGCATCCCAAAGTGCTCAAGTTAAATTAACAAGTAATTTTAGTGTCACTGTTTTCTTCACTCCCCACAAAAGCACAGAACAAGGCAAGACACCCTTCCCGAAGTTAAACCCCAGAACATTTATTTTAAGAAGTGATTACAAAACAATCTCCGGCCAGTAACACACCAATAAAACACAAGTCCTCACTAACTGGGCAAGCAAAACAGTTACTTTCGGGACTGTTTGTGTTCAATGAGCAGCACCACCAGCCTGTTCCGAAGGAGCTTGATGTCCTTGGCGTAGGACGTGCAGAATAAATCCCTGAGCTTCCTGCGCAGCGCTGCCAGTGAAGGCAGGCTGTGGCAGTCGGGGATGTTCAGCAAGCTCTCAAAGAACTCCTTCCACAGGTCAGCGTTAGGAAGCCTGAAAGGAACCAAAAACCCCATCAAGAATCCCCTGTATTCGAGCTGTTTAAAGTACTATTCCCTGGATTCACCCCATTCCCTCCCCAGCTGGGGGCTGGCCCGAGTGCCAGCATCGCTGTAAGGTAGCACAGTTTCTGTTGGAGCACACTGCTTGGGGAACTAGTGGGATTTTATTTTTTCTCCTCATTACTTGCTGCTTCCTCCTTCCTGGCAGCAAGAAGCTGAGAGTGGGTGCAACTGGCTACATCCACCACTGGAACACTTCAGCGCAATGAACCCAGAGCTTACAGGGCATCAAGAAGCATGTGTAACGCCAAAAGCCATGAGGGAAACTAACCCTGGGAGGGAACCTGGTGCTCACGACACAGAAGGTCTTGAGAAGGTTTGACACCCACCTTCTGAAGGGTCTGTCTGGTTTCCAGACACCGTTCTCATTCTTCACTTGCATGTAGCTACCGAAGAGCATGCAGTAGACTGTTGCTGCGATGCCGAAGTAGTCGGTCTAAACGAAGCAGACACAAGTTTCATGTTAAAGATGTACTGAGACTGGTAGGAAGCAGCTGAAAAATACCAAGGCAGCCCAGTCTGTGGAGCCAGCAAGGCGAGCTCGGTGTAAAGAGGGTTGAGGATTGTGATTTTAAAGCAACAAGCCAACCCTAGAACAGAAGGGTGTTCATGTACTCTGTTTCTCCAGGCTGGACTCACAATCACCTCACCTGGTAGTTCCATGGCCTCTGTGTCAGCATTTCTATACACTGAAATCCAGAGGTCTCGCACTTGGCGGTGAATGCCGTTCCCTCCGGAAAGAGCTTCATGTCTATGCTCTGCCCCAGGTCAATGAGGGTCAAGCCATGAGACAGACCATCAATGTCACACGTGTCGTTGTCCAGGAACCTGCCATCAGGACAACACAAAGTGGTCACGTCAGCGCCGAGGCTACGATGTCACGGTGCGCAGGCAGCAAAGGGAACACCACTTGCCTTTCTCCAAGGATGAAGTTGTCAGGCTTAATGTCTCCGTGAATGATTTTGCAGCTGTGAAGCTCCTCCACCATGGACAGAATTTTTACAGCAAAGTAGATGACAAGTGCCTGAGGCATCACCTTCTCCGGAAGCTTCCTGTAAATGTTGATGGCGTTCTGCAAACACAAAAAGAACCCCAGGGAAGAACCATCAGCGACACCAGAACAGCTCAACGGGGATTACAGGTCACAGTGAAGTGACCTGAAACAGAGAGCAGAGGAGACACTGGAATATTGCAAGATAGGAATGCCCTGAGAAAGGACAGGGATGCTCCGAAGCAGGAGCTGGCTGTGCTTACCAGCAACGTGCCGTAGTTGTAGAGCTCGCCGACCAAAATGCTCCCATTTTGGAAGAAATGAGCGGAATAGAAGTGGATGTAGAGCTGGTGTAAGCTGGGATCCAGCCTTTCTACCAGCTGCATTGCTATGTAGAACTCCCAAGGGCTAGCAGGCCTCTGGACCTGTAAGTGAGAGGGTGGTTTACTGGGGAAGCCTGTTCGCTTTAGTTTGCCTTGGGCCGGGGTTTGGCAATGCTGCTGACAGGTTTTAGCAGCAGATGAGGTGCTTCCCTCCCTCAGCCAAGTGAAATGCTTCCAGTGCTCATGTGTCACTTAGAATGTCTGTCTGCTGGCCATGGACATTTTGTGTCCAAGGAGGCTTTCCAAGTCACACCAGGCAAAGACACTTGACTCCCTCCCCAACTCCCTGCCCCGCTATGTTGAGCGCCTGATGCCCAAACCCACCCTTAGGTCACCTCTATTATGTACCCTGTGGCTCTTCTCCAGGCTGTTATGCTACAAAGGCTTTGGCTGAGAGGTGGGACATTGCCAGAGATCCCCCAAAGGTAGGAAACCCCCCCAAAAAAGGGGGGGGGGGAGGGGGGAGAGACATGCAGCTAAGGGCGATACAGGTGCCAGCTCAATGGCACAGCTGGGTTTTGGACAGCCTGGGGTAACCTCTCTCACACCCTCTCAGCCAGCCGCGGGATGCGTGACCCAGCACAACCCTCCAGGGCTCAGGCTGACCTCGCAGCCACCGCAGCCTTTCCTCTTGGCAGCGGTCCTGATGTAAGCACGTGCTATGGGCTCTCACTGGCTCCTGCCAAGGCTGCCGGGAAGAAGAGCAGAGCAGAGCAGGGCAGGAGCTGCTCCAGCCACAGTGGCCATAGAGATAAGCGATACCAGGGAGGGATCGCCCAGCTAAACCAGCTGGCTGCATGGCACCCAGCACAAGTGAGGCCTTGAGGACACACCAACACACTGTAAAGTAAGAAAACTGTGGGACGCACCCAGGGCAGGCATCATTACTGTGAGGCTCCAGAATTTTCCGGCAGAGTGATCCTGGATCAAGGCTACTCACCTTGAATATTACTTTCTGGTTGTTTCTAGGGTTGCTGGCATCCAGAATGGAAGCTTGATAGACTTGGGCAAAAGCTCCCTCTCCGACCAGACAGTCCACGTGGAAGGAGGTGGAACCTTTAAGAGATTAAAGGTGTTAAATCCTGCCCACAGGCTTCGTGGGAGAGATGTCAGTGTTCGGGGGGAGGAGGAAAAAGGAAAAGAGAAAAGCAAAGAGCCTACAGAAGTTATTGCTTTAACCCTAGTGCTGGTCTTGCTCTCCAAAGCGCATTCCCTAAAGAGCGATCACAAACCTTTGAGTCGGTTAATTAGAACTAGAACAATACTTCAGAGGGTCCCAGAACAAAATGTTCCCAGAAGTTCTGCAAAGTGGCACATTTGAAGTAGCTCTTACCCAGTGGGAGCTCAGTCTTCAGCCTGATGGACGGGAGGGCAGATTTCCATTCAAAGTAGTTGGCGTAGGTGTGGAGCGGCTTCGGAAGCTCAGATAAAAACTTGCAAATCAATTCCGTATCCCAAGGGTTCTCCACAAGGACTTAACAGAGAGAAGAAAAAATAATAATTAATAAGAAAAGCATTATTTCAAGGAGGCAACAAGAGCATACATCTGAGGGAGCATTGCTGATGATGAACATGATGCTGCTCCAGCCTTCCAATGGAAGAGAGCAGTAGGGAATGCTCTGTACCTGTAGCTCTGAAACTCTGAACTGGCCTGTCCTGCCCAGGCAGCTTTGCAGGAGAAGCTTTGTCCACCCCAAGAGACGAGGAATATCCAGTTCTGCTCATGGCACTGCGCTCCTGTAACCTTTGAGAAGTAGCTGGAGCAACTCCTTGAATTCCGTTCCCTTGTTTCAGGATGCTTCCTGGAAGCTCTCCCTGTTCCACAACATGCTCAAGAGCAGGGCTATGTATTTAAAACAAGATGTTATTAATTTACAGTACTGACAGGGTAATTTTGCATCTCCATTAAGCAAAAATACATCAACATTGGCCACAATTGACTTTAAAGATGAATAAACTGGACATTTCTGAAGAAATTAAGGTTTGGCCGTGTTGTGCTACCCACAGCCTAACAAACTCCCACGTTCATTGGCCAAGAAGCTCAGCCAATATTGCAAAGAAAGCCATAAGTTTATATCTGAAGCCTTTAAAACTTCAACTTGAGGAACGTCAGCAAGCTACAGCATACCTCTGCTTCTTGGGCTTTGGATGCTTGTGTGGTTCTTCAGAAAACTCCAAGTCCATTTGTGACAAATCCTCCCCACCAGCTGGATAAAGGGAGAAGCAACAGTAGCATGTGATTATTCTCCCAAAAGGCAAGCAGTGTTTTGAGCACTCTCACTGAGCACAGAGGGGTTTAGGTCACACTGCCAAGGCAATGGCCAAAAAGCTGGACCCAAATGTGCCTAATCTCAAAATACAGGACAGACAGGAGCTCGCCTTCTTCAGAGAGCACATTCCAAGGCAAGCATAAAGTTGCCCACAGAAGAAGGAGCTCAAATTAGAAGCTCTAGACCCAAAGCTTTCTCTGTTTTACCTTTGTCCCCCAAAGTTTGTTGCAGAGGCGCCGACATGTAATTAAAGGGGGTCGACACGAGCTGGGCAGCATGCGCGAAGTCCCTCGTGTTGTCTGGACTGGGAGCTAAGGTTTTATTGCTGTTTAGGACGTTCCACACTATATAGTCATCCTTCAGGAACTCTGGTGACCCTGTTTCTTCCTAGGTGGAAAACAAGGAAGCAAATAACATGGATTTAGAACCAAGGTGTCAGAATCATTCTGCTGGAGCAGGCTTAGGCAGCCTCTGCAGTCACTGCCAGCAATACAGCATCTCCACATGCCAGCTTAGAAACGTTAGGGAAATAAAGGGAGGGATATACCCTAAAGCCCAGACTCAAAGCGTGGTGTCAGACCCCAAGGGTGGCAAAGACACTGGACAGCACAGAATAGCCCTAAGAGTCTGAAAGAGCCCATCTCGTTACTCAGCGATCGTGTCTGTCCAAGCAGCCTGATGTTCTAGGTGTCTCCTGGGCTAAAGAGAGAGGTGTCTCTCCACTGTTAAGTTCCAAAAAGTTTTGCAAAGATTAACGACTGGAGAAGCTCATCCCACAGAGGGGGAAGAGGGAAAGGCTAGCTAGACTTCAGCTAGGTCTAGAACAAGGGTAAACACAAGCACTTCTGATATCCTCCATAACCACATCACCCCATTTTCCAGGGTAATTCTTACAGTAAGGCCAAGCACTCACTTCCACACCCGCTGTACAGTCTGTCAGGGGACGTTCTCCAACAGCTCTGGGCTCTTCTGGCCTGTTTCTGTGCTGAGGGATCCTGAAAACACAGGCAGCTTAGCATAGCTCTGCCCTGAAACTCTCCCAGGTCATCACAAAGCCCCGTTGCCTTTCATTTGTTATTAAGTGCCCCATTTGCAGAGACTCCAGAGATGTTGCAGTAGCTTGAACAAACAAGCTGCCCAGTTACCCAGAATATCAAGCACCTCAAGCACTGTCTGAGCAGGAAAGCTGTGCAATTCCTGTGTAGCAACCACAGCTTTTTTTGTGTCACTTCCACACAGCTGCTCACGGCTCTGTCAGAGCCCATCCCAACACTGCAAATACAGCCAGAGCCAATTTATCCCAGCTGCAATCAAATCTGATCCATAAGTCTTCCTGAGCTGAGCTCAGCTGTTCCTCTTTTCTTCCTTACCTGCTGTTCTCTTTATCATTCTCATCCTCAAAGATGGAAAACGCAGGCATGGCAGGGGCTGCAGCACTAGGTTTCAGGCTTCCATCTTGAAGATATAAGATAGCCAATATTATCTTCAGCCAATGAAGACTGTCTAAAGAGTCACTTTCTTCCCCCCACAACCAGACACGGCCCATCCCTAAGCCAGGAGCATCCTCACAATGACCACTCAGTTCCTCTCCTACGAGCTCTTAGAGATGGGGAACATTCTCTATCTCCAAACCAAGAGAAGCCAGGAGGACAGAAACCTCCTTGCTGCATCTGACCAGTGCTCACTGCTGGAAGCTGCTGTGACTGCCTTGCTTTCAAGGAATTCTAAGTGTTTGGTGACTGGGATGCTAACACCCAGCCTACAGAGGGTTTGAGAAGGCAACTTTACTCCTACAAGGCACCAGCTGTGCCTTCTCAACAGGGAGGTCAGTTATTGGGAATGAAGCTCCAACACCAGCTTGAACAACTGCTTACCTCAGAATTACCGGGACTGGTGGGAGGGGTGAAATACAGACAAATAGAGACTGGAGAAGTCTATAAAGTAAAATGAGAGGTTACATACCGCTTTTTCTGCAAAATATTTCAAACTGATCCTTGCTTTCTTCCAGGGGAGACAGCTCAGGCAAGATGGGTGTTTGAAATACGTCCATGAGAAATCCTAGGAGAGAAGAACAAAGAAGTAAACCCCATGGGAATATCTTTCAGAGGTTCTTCCTCTGTGTAGTAGCCAACCCAAAAGGCAGTTAATACCCCTCCTAACATTTCTTAAATGCCAATAGTCAATTATTCCTTCATATTGCATTTCAACACCCCAGACAACCAAACGAACACTGGTACATCAATTGCCACATGTACTTGCTCCTGTTACAGCCTTTTTGCTTCCCTCTTTTTTTTTTTTTTCTCTCCAAGAAGAGATTTCAAGTTTTACAGGAGAAGATTAAGATTCTCCTTTACCTCCTTAGATATTTCAAAAGCTGATACTACAAGCTTTTTCTTCTTCTTAATTTTTACAGCTAGATATCTAGTTCACTACATGGTAGCAGCTTCTTGTCAGAGCAGAAGGACACAGCAGAAGAGTCCAAAGGGGATAAAGCAGCATCACGATGGTATTGCTCCCCATCTGACATCAGAAGAGCCAGTGTGACTGCCTTTTTGGGACTCTGAAAAAGCAGTCTTTAGAACTGACTGCATCTGTTCAAGAATCAAAAGACCTTTTCCATTGGTCACCCTCATTTTGGATTTGGGGGAAGCTCAACATCAACCAGTTGACTTACTTCCACATTAGTCTGCTGTAGGTCTTCATCTTGGAAAGTAGAGTCCCCAACAGAGCAGCTCCGAGAGCACGCTGCCCAGAGCGGCCTGGCAGGCATATCACTGGGGACTTCTCGAAGTTTTGGGTCATCCAGCCCAGAACACCACCAATACCAATAATTTTTGATGTGCCTGCCACTGGATAGCCTCCAGTCTACTCAGCCCCACTGACAGCCCCAGGTGAGATCCCAGTGAAACCAGCACACTCTGCCAGGCGCTTACCCAGCGCTTCCTTCGTGTGGACTGTTGGCGAAGGCTGCACTTTGAATGGGGTTGCCTGCGTGGCTCCTCCCAGCGAGGTGTTTGGGGTAGCCTGGGAAGCATTTCCAGAGGCAAAGGAGGAATTGCCCACCCTAGATGCTAGAAATGAGAAGAGCAAGATCATTTCCCATACTGGGGTTGGAGCCAGCAGCCTCATGTTACAGACCCCAAGGCACCACCAGTCCACTGATAGCATCAGTCTTCACCAAAACCAGGCTTGTTACCTTCTTTGACGTCCACAGAAGTAGTTAGACCCATGGATCTCTTGTTGGGGCACCTTCAAAGGAAAGATTAAGAACATGAGCTTGAAATAAAAGCTATTATGTAAACTCCAGCTTCATTTCAGAGCACAGTACTGCCAAGTCCTAAGTGGAAAGGACTTCCCCAGTCCAGAACAAAGAAAGTACCCCAGACAGACAGACAAGTAGTGAATTCCCCCTGTGAACAACCCTTCAGTCATGCAAATGGAGTCAAAGATCTGGTAGGATACTGGGGCTGTGACCCACACATTGCAGTAGGTGTAAAACCCGAAAGGCAGCAAGAGACCCCCTAAAAAGGTTATAGCGCCAGCAATGGAACACACCCTTTGGACAGGTTGCCTCCACGTAACACCATAACGCAGGGGGAGACCACCAGCTCCCCCTCCTGCTGGCCAAGCCCACTCAGCCCATCCCTGCTGACTTTGCTGGCCCTGGCTACTCCCTCTGCCCCTGGCTTTGGTTCCTGCACAGGTCAAGTCACACAAGGGAGGCTGCAGAAGATAAACACAGGCATGGATTTGCTCTTCTCTGGAGACCTTTGCAGTCAAGATGGAATGTATGGGATCCATACAAAGCATATTCCTGATGCTTATTTCAGGGGCAGCAATGCCAAAGGATTAACTTCAGCTGGGTGCTGAATTTGCTCTTGGTTATTTCAGCTAAAATCCCCAGAATCACAGACTCACAAGACTGGAAAAGCCCTTTAAGATCATTGAGTCCAACCGTTCCTGTCCTGTGCTGACCCATATCCCAAAGGAATTACAAACCAAAATGTGGATGCTCAGGCAGAGGAAGTTTGAGCTGCAGCTAAATGTTGGTTTCCACAAGCCCCTTCAGACTTTCTGCAGAGGAGGGAGATGTTTGTAGCCAGCTCTCAGCTGAAGCATAAGGGCTGGAGACCGCATGGAAGAACCAGCCTGGTTGTACGTACCATTCTCCGGCGCTCCAATTGAGAGCAGAGTCAGGACGTGCCTGTTCCTGTGCCGAAATCTTACTGAAGGGAGGGTGTAACGAGCTGCTCGGGAGCTCTCTGAGCTCCCTCTGGTACGTCACATCGCACAGGGAGCCGGATGTCACCCGGCAGGCAGCAGGTTTTGCCGAAGGCAGCGTAAGACCAGTGGATGATGAAGTACTTGGGTGAGGCTGGCTGGGCACTGGGCCTCGGGAGTTCTGCAGGTCTGAGATGGGCCGAGATGCTGCTGGGTCCTGCTGCAGAGCTGTGCTGGGTGTCGCTTGTGGGTGCTCCTGCAGAGGTGAGAAATATTCCTTTACACTCAGACCCCCACACAAGCACAGCCACTGCTGTTTGCCTTTTTCTTTCTGCACAAGCAGGGCAGTTTTTCATGAGCAAGAGAACCCCCAGAATCACCAGGTTGGAAAAGACGTCTCAGATCGAGTCCAACCATTCCTGTGCTATGCTAACCCATATCCCTGAGCATCTCATCTCCCTGCCTGTTAAACACACCCAGGGACAGGGACTCAGCCCCCTCCTTGGGCAGCCTGTTCCACAGCCCCACAACTATTTCAGGGAAGAACTTTTCCCTCACATTTGGATGGAGTTAATTTCTTTTCTAGCAGCAGATGGAATGCCATATTTGGGAGTTAGGATGAGAGCAGTGCTGATAGCACCCTGATGTTTTTAGTTGTTGCCAAGCAATCATGGACTTTTTCAGTTCTTCATACTTCCCTACTAATGAGAAAGGAGGGAACACAGTTGAGTCTCTACACCGATCAAACAGCTTAGCCAAGACTTCCATGTTTGCTGGGCACAGCATTCCAGCTACCATCTAAACATGGATAGGAGTTTGGGAGAGGAGGTAGTAAGGACCGCTCCCCTTGATCACGGTACACACTCACTGCTCTTTGGTCTGCTTCAGCTGACGTGGGACATGCTGGTTCCAGCCGAGTTTCCTCCAGGCTTTTTGTGAGCTGGGTGAGCTGTTCCAGCTTCTGCTGCAGTTCATGCAGCTCAAGAACAGCCAACTCTTTCTTCCTGATGGAGTCTCGCTCTTCTTCTTCTAAGGATTGAACAATGATATTAAGTGAAAGCTCACTTTCACTGGGGGCAGAGCTGGATGGTTCCAAGGGAAGCACTGTCTCTGTGGGGAATTTTTGTATTCAACTACTGGGGCGGGGGGGGGCAAATGGAGAAAAAACATCGCAATAAAACCTAAACCAGACCCAAACCCCTGTTCTAAAAATGCACTAGCATCTTCCCCCCCACCAACTCTCTCCCTGTTCCACTGAGCACAATTCATCTACTTCTCCCTTTACCAAACTTGGTAATCACTTCTTCCACCCAGCAACATCCCCCAGTCACATGGACCCGAGGTAGTGGTATTATTGCAGGTGTCAATGGGTACGTGAATTACCACATCTAGAGCTCACATGGGGTGACTAGTCCTGCTGAGAGCTGCTCCTGCTTCCTCAGAACAAGCGCCAGGCTCGGTGAAATCTCAATTTCAAAACATGAACCCAAAGGATGAGCTTAAATATCTATGTCAGTCATTTGGTACATGACCTGGCGTTTCCAAGCCCACCCCGCCCCATTTCCCTACGGGGATGCTAACTTGGGTGCTGAGAAAAGTTTTTGGGCTTCAAGAGAGAGGGTGTAAAGGAAGGAATGCAGCCCAGTACTAGTTAGCCAAGGCAAGTTGGGAAGAGAAGAATACCCCATTCCTGCTGCTCCCTGAGACGCTCATACTTCTTGAGGTATCTCTTGGCTCTCAGCTCCTCAAAGGAGAGTTCGGAGCCGTCGCAGACGAGCAGGTTTTTGTCGTACATCGCAACCTGCTCACAATCCACGGCAGCAGACGTCGACTTGGGAACAACTTCAGATTTGGAGATGTACGTAACGTACTTTCTACAAAGAAAAGAAATAAGGAAAAGCTCTATCCAAGGTTATGGAGTTTATTCTGGGAGGGTGTTAAGTTTTCCCCACACTATGACTAAAAAAAAAAAAAACCCAAACACTTACACTTCTCTTCCAGCAGAAGAGCAGGACTGGGTGCCGCAGTCAGGACCCTGAAGCAGGGAAAATAAAAGATAATTGAATTTTGTGACAACTCAACCCAGGAAGTTTTGATAATACTACTCCTGGAAAGAACACTGATCAGCTGGATGCTTCACTCTTTGCCTGTGATTCTGCAAATGTGGCCCAAGGCTTCCCAACTGGGATGATTCTTCAAAGATGGGCTGCTTGCAGCATAAAAACATCAGCAATGGTTTAGGGATGGGTGCACTGTATCTGATCTTTCTCCTTCAGTCATGTTAATGACTTAATTATTACATGAGGACTCCACGCATTTCCCTCCCCCAGGTTCCACACCACTCACCTGATCTTTGCGGGCACACGTGGGGTCACTGAGATTCGGAATACCATTTTGAGGAGCCATTTGATTCACAGCATGGGACGTCTGGAGTGGTTTTATCACAGCAGCAGCTGGGACAGATGACAGAGGTTTGTGTTAATGACTAGAAATTGTTTTCTCATCTAGGAGCTGCAATTAAGTGCCGCAGAGCTAACACCTTGCCTTATGAGCTTCAGAAAACAAGCCAAAGAAAAATGGTTTCTACAGGAAATTTATTGTCTTCAGTGACAAAACTCCCCGGCTGAGGTGAAAGACCCCTCTGACCGAGCTACAGGACGCCAGCCTCACCTTTAGCCTCACCTTGTGAAGGACAGTTCCGAGGATCGTAGCTCTGCAGCCAGCTAAACAGCAAGAAGCGTTGGTTATTATCATTAAGTCATGTACCCCCTGTTATCCGCCCCATCCCTTGGGAACTTTTGATTTCCTCATGCAGTTGCCATGCCACAAAATGTAATGCCAAAGCCCAGGGGTTAGTTATGGGATGCTTAGCGCTGTATCCGGATGGATCCCGTTCACTTCACACCCGCAGCAACAACAAAGCCTGCAGCAGGCAGTGGCGTGGGAAGTCTGGTGTGTGTTTAACGTGTGTCATCGCGATGGGCACCAACCCCAGCTCTTCCCACAGCTAAACACCAGACTGCACGAGACACCCGCTCTCAGCTAAATACCACATGATGCACACGAGCAGCTGGATCTGTGTGTTATTATCAATATATCACATTCAAAAGGAAAACACGGCTCAAAGCAGGAGTTTGATGACTGATCTCACTGCGGTTCCAGCATCAGCCGCAAACCAAGGTGGAGCAGGAGCTGATGGACACGTTCAGCTGGTAGGTTGAACAATGATACTGCTGCTCTGGCACACGGTGAACCCAATGTGTACACTGTCTGACTGGCCCAGTGGGTAAGAGATGCACTGGAATTACCAAGACAGCTGCTGCAAGCTCTCCCTGGGCTGTGCCTGGTTGTGAAGCCCTTTCTGAAGGACAGCTCCCGCACGCTGCACGTCGCCTTCCTTCACAAGCTGCTGAGCCCAGGCAGCATAGAAGCTGGATGCCTTTACACCGATCCCCTGTGCGTGGAGGTAGTCAAAGTACTGGCAAGGAGAAGTCATGAACTCTGCCTGCAGAAGGTAAAGATGTGTAAACTCTTTCCAGAACATCCAAGGAAGCTGCAGGCAAAACCCCAAGAGCCATTCCTCAGTTCCCATTGCAGAAACATGTTCATTCCTGAAGACAAAACCAGTTGGTGGGTGAGATGCCTCTCACAATCCATAGAGCTTAACAATACAACTTTCCTTTATTAAAAAAGCCATTCTCGAGCAAGACTGGAAAGATCCCAGAGGTCCTGTCAAGCAATGCACTGCTTCCCACAGGGCTCTTCCTCCCACCACCCTCCACGGCCTCAGAATTCCCAACAACTTTAAGCTCTGGGGTTAAAGCCCCCCCAAAAGCACGTGCCTACCAGCTTAACGCAGTAGCTGATGAACCTCAGGTCTTGGTGGTACCTCTTGTGACTTAAGAACACCTTCACAAGCTGCTCCAGGAGACTGGGCAGGCGCGCTTGTTTTTCTTGATGGGGCAGGTATCCCTCTATCCACTGCATGTACCTGGAACACCCCCCAGCATGTCACACACTGCCAAGTGCCACAAGTGATGCCACCGCCGGGGTCTGGGCACTAACCTGTCCCATGGCTCCAGTGGGTCCGTCCCCTGGTAGTTCCGTATCTGAGCCTCGTAACTCCTGAGAGGCAAAGGGCAGCTCAGGCTGGGACAAGGGGACAGTGCCACAGACCTGCCCAGGCACCCCCGAGTCCCATTCGCGCCCCCGCTGACCCCTTGGCCACGTCCATCCCCCGCTCACCGCCCGGCCCCGTGCATTCCTCTGCAGCCCCTGCTCACCTTACAGCCCCATCCATGCCCGCCCGTCCGTCCACCCGCTCAACCCCATCCCTCAGCCCCGTCCATACCCCTTTCCATCCCTCCCTGCCCACTCACCCCCCGCCGCTGATCCCCCCAGGTCCACCCTTCCCCGCTGACCCCCCCTTCTAACTCTCCCCTCTCCGGCCCGTCCCTCCCCGCTGACCCCCGTCCGCCGCTGCTCACCGCCCGTCCATCCCTTCCCCCTCCAACCGCTACCGACGATTCAAACCCGCCGCGGAAGCGCGTCGCGGCCCTGCGCCGCCTTCTCATTGGCCCCCCCGCTAGGCCAATCCCATCCTCTTCCGCCGGGAGGCCGCGCCCCCTTCACCATGCCATTGGGTCAGCGTGGCCACGCCCCCGCCAGCCCCGGTCCGCGTGGCCGCGGGCCCCCTGCCCAGAGGGGAACGAAGGGCCGGGCGGGGGCTGGGGCCGCCTCCGCCTCGCTCGGTGCGGGGGCGCCAGCCTCGCCCCGCCTTGTATCCCAGCGCTGGCCCAGTCCGGGCCCGGGCAGAGCCCGAAGCGGTGCCGGGCATCCCCCGTCCCCTCCCGGCAGTAACGCTCGGACAGGCGGTCACACTTCCCTCCAGCAAAGGGCTGTTTAATGCTGCTTACGGCGTCCGGGCGATACGCACAAGGAGCAGGGGTGCCGCGGCTACCGAACGCCGCGCCGTTACGCGACCGTGCCCGCCGGGGAGGAGTGCCCGCCTCCGCGCTCACACGGAACCGCTTCCAGGCTCAGCCGGCCCCTGCCCTGGGGAAGCCGGCCCCAGGCAGCGAGGGGCCGCGCTGGGGAGCCGGGCAGCCGCTCATCAGCTCCCCCGCGCCTGCCTGGGATGGCCCCGTTAAGCTGCACACTCCGAGGTCAGGCTGCCGGGGGCAGCGGCGGCAGGCGACAAGTTGAAGATCTCTTCCAGTGAAGGGCCTTCGTCCTCCAGGGGTATCTCTGCCTCAAACATCCGCTGGAGCAGAGCATCAACCGTCCTGTACCCTGCAAGGCAGCCCAAAAGAGTAAAGTTAGCATCCATCCCTGTTCCTGCTACCTTAACGCAGCTCTTACTCAAAGGCTGGTCCCGGTTTTACACTAACCATGCCGCAGATGATGTTGCCTGGTGTTTTACTGGGGAACCAACCCAGGTACATCAGAAAGCCAGTTGAAAAAGTAAGTGTTGAGGCAGAGGAGAGGAGAGTCGAGTCACCCCGTGATCCGAGGAAGAACGGTGCAGACAGGAAGGACAGCAGCAGCAAACCCTGCTTCCTGGCCACCCCAAGGCAGGGGCTTCAGGGGCTGGCTGCCGAAGGGAAGTATGTGCAAGGGAGCAGGTGGGAGAGCAGGAAAGGAGCTGCTGCAGAAGTAAAGAGAAATGGCAAACATGAGGGTGTCCACAGTTCTCTCAAAGTATCCATCTGCTTTTACAGCCCAGAGGAAGCAGAAGCAGTTGGGAGCTTCCCCAGACACATATGTCTGATCAGGGACAGTTCAGAGCTTCAGGTTCTGAAGAAGAGGCACATCATGGGGCCACACTTACGTTTAGAGGCGATTTTGAACATCAGCCCTTTTGCTTGTGGCTTTGTTCCACCTTCTCCCTCGAGGTCGTGCTCTGCACTCTCCATGTTCTCAAGGAGCTGTTCATCCTGAAGCTCATCCCTGCACAAGAGAGCCAGAAGTTACTCTGGGGTGTGGTCCAACATCTTACCCACAGCCCCCATCAGCTGTGCCACACCAGTCCCATCCAGCACAGCCCTTTTGGGGAAGGTGGGGTGTATCCTTACTCTTGAACTCCCATTCCCAGCTCCTGGATTTTCTGTTCAATGGCTGTTTCTACTTCACTCTTCTCCAGGGAGTACTCCACAAAGAAAGCTTCCAAGATGAATGACACAAAGATACTGGAAGAAGCGAGCAGAATTACATCACAGTGTTTCTTTAGTGGTAACCCCCCCCGCCCCCCCGCCCCTCCCTGCTTTTGGGCATCAACTCCTGTCTCAGTATTCCCAGGTTCATTCCCCAGCACTCCTTCCCTTGATGGGGAGCTCCACATCAGAGCAGTGCTCAGTGGAGCTAGAGACAGATGCAGCAGGTTCCTCTGACTCATGACCCATCCGTCTCCAAGAGTGATGCTGGTGACCCCAGAACCATGAGCAGCACTATGGCAGCTGCTGGTGACTCCAGGAGCACCAGCAGCACCCTGGCAGCAGGCAGAGCCCCCTTCCCTCCAAAAGAGGGCAGAACAAGCCCCAGACTTACTTGACAATGATTATCACCATCACAATGTGGAAAGCAATGAAGTAGAGCTTGGCAGGCTGAACTGTCACATTGGCAAACCCATTGGCAAAGAGTACAGCGGGCATTAAGGACAAGAGCACTCAGGGAGCAGAGCACCTTGCTACACCAGGTGCATGGCAGTGACCTTCTGAAAAAAGCCCCCCAGGGACGTTTCTCTGCCCAGCATGGTGAGCATGGGTGGTGGGACACAAGGGAAGAGCACGGATCACCAAGCCCTAGCTTGGCCCTTCCACCACAAAGGATATCGTGCCACTGGTTGACTACTGTGAGCTCCATCAAGACGATGAAGGAGGACACAAAGTTGTTGAAGTTGTTCTTGCAGTACTTCGCACGGGCAAACAGAGTATCCTTCAGAGCTGGGTTTCCACATTCCAGGGCATGAGGAGCATTGGAGTTTGCAGGGAAGAACTGGATTTTCCCCTGGAACAGCTCCATGCCAATGATAGCAAAGACACAGTACACAACCTGGGAAGAGAAACCCCTTTTCCAGTGAACAGCAAGCTCCATGGTGAGTTTAGAGTTCCAGCAGGCTCTCCAGTTTTCACAGGCACAGCAAGCTGCTGGAGTCTAAGAGATCCAAGCTGCTCAGGGGCAGCTACCAGGTAGGAATAAGAAGCCAAGAACTACACAGGTCAAATACATGGAGGTGAAATATCCCTCAGATCAGGAGACTTTTTTTACTAAGTTATTTGAGAAACAGGTTTCTCACTCAGCTTCTTGTCCAAATCAGATTGATGCCTTCGAGCATGAAGCCTAGACTGCACAGAACATCCTCACCACCCCATGGAGCAAGATACGACCTGGGAACTAGCAGGGACACAACCCCTCTGCACATATTTCCATGTGCAGCAACCACAGATCAAAGAGATACAGTTTCTAAGGCAAGCTATCCAAGATCTATATTTGTCCTCTTGAAAACAGCATAGGTGTGAGACTTAAGACCCATTCCTGTAGCAGTGGAGTGCTCTGAGCCAAGAGAACAGGATTTCTTACCAGAGTGAGTCCTCCAAATGTCAGCATTGTCGGTACGATGTTGATCAGTGTGTTCATGATGACCCGGAACCTACAGCAAACGATTCATGAGAACACCTTGCTTGTTGTCATACCCCACACAGCACACACTCCCCACATGCCCTTATTTATAAGCAATTCTCCAGAGTGGCTGCAGCACCTGGGCTCATCCTGGGCATGCTGGCACAAGGCCTTGGCATGCTTTGCTGAGCAGCCATGGTCAGTCCAAAGCAGCTGTGTGAAGCAACTCAAGGCACAGTCTGGCCCAGCCTCTGGTACAGCTTTGCCCCCCAAAAACACCCTCCACATCCTTATCCCAGTCTCTTCATTACCTTTGAATGCTGTCAACAATCCTTATTAGCCTGAGGACCCGTAAGATGAAGACAATGTCCAGGACCTGCTGGCTGTTGTACTTTGTGGCTAAGAAAGGAAAAAAGGATTATCTTCCTTTGAAAAATAAGCAGGTAAGTGTGGAGATAGAGAACGTTCTTATGCACGTTACAATTATGTCCTGATAAATGCTGTTTATAAACAACAGACAGGTATAAAAAAAAAAAAAAAAGAGGCTGGGTTAGTTCTTCAAAACCCTGTGGGGGATTCATTGTCTTTTCAGAAAGCCTCCCGAGCCCAAGGTGATGACAAAAGCTGACTCAAGACCACCGAGTTTCGCAGATGCATGCAGACTGCTCAAGCTGCACTTACTCGACTTCAGGGTGGCATTGAGCACTGTTGCAGTCAGGGCAGCAAAGATGATGAGGGTATCAAACCTGGCACGAGGGAAGGCAGTGCCGTTAGATCTGTGGGCAACAAGCTGGGGTGCTTAAGAGCTGCTGCACTACACAAACGGAGACTCCTCCTCCTCATGTCTGTGCCAGACAGCCCTGCATCACCCCAAGCTATTTGTGGGGTGGGAAAAATGGGAAAGCTTTGTTTGGCCAAATGCTTTCCCCTGCCCAGTTGCTATCTTCACACATGGCAGGGCCGCTTCTGACAGAGATGGAGTGGGGCAGAGGACAGTAGTCTGTCAGAGCCAGGTTGGGCCAGGAAAGAGCATGACATCCTGATGCATACAGTCATCTTAAGTACACCCCAGCACATGAGTTAGGGTCAGGCAGCTCATCTCTGAGACCTTCAGTTCAAGGAGCTGAACACAAAGATCTCCTCCCACTTCCCACCACCTTTAACACAAGCGTTCCTCCCACTCACCAGTTCCAGAACTGGTTTCTGCCAAAGAACGCCCTGGGCTCGTACGTGTACACTTTGAGGAGTATCTCAAGTACGTACAAGGCGAGGAAGACCCACTCTGCATAAGAGATATAGGGGGTTTCCTCATCCAGAGCAATGAAGATGGCATTTATCAGAATGATCACATCATAAGTCCAGACAAATCCCCTGTAAGAAGAGAAAGAGAGAGAGGAATCAGTTCACCACTCCCAAGGCAGGGAGTTAGAGTTACTTCAGCAGGTCCTCACCTCCTCTCTCAGACACTGCCATCTCAGTAAGCTACCTTTACCCATCAATCCTCCCCAAAACCAAGAGTTTTGGGATGTTACCAAGCACCTAACTTTGCCCTGAAGTCCCACACAGAGCAGAGCACAAGCCTTCAAGGTACATGACTGCCGATGCTCTCAGTGTTACACAAACCCCTAGAGCCAGGCTGCTTGGCTTGTTGGAATCAGTTGCAGTCATTCTCAAGCAGGAAAACTGGATGAGTAGAACTGAAGAGGATACAGAATTGGGAGGGGTGGCTGCTACACCAGACCGGTGCGCTGCAGTCAGAGGGACTGGACAGGCTGGGAATGGGGACAGAGGAAATGAAGTCCTGCTTCTAAGGAGGAATAAGCTCAGGCACCAGTGCAGGCTAGGGGTTAACCACCTGAAGAACAGCTCTGCAGAGGATCTGGGGTCATCTTGGTGGGCAAGCTGACCCAAGGCAGCAACAATGCTGGCAAAGGCAGCCAACAGCATCCCAGGCTTCATCAGGAGTGTTGTTAGCACTCCAGGGAAGCAGTTTCTCCCCCCTTCCCCATCTCCTCGGTACTGGAGAGACCACTTTTGGAGTGGCGTGTCCACAACTGGGCTCCCCAGTACAAGAGACATGAACATACTGGGTGAGTGTAGCGAAGGGTCACAGAAACAACTAAAGGGTAGGATTGTCTGACACATGAGGAGAGTGCTTGGACTGTGCAGCCTGGAGGAGAGAAGGGCCAAGACATCTCACACATATGTATAAATACCTGAGGGGCAGGCACACAGAAGCTGGAGCCAGGCTCTTCTCAGTGGTGTCCAGGGAAAGCACAAGAGGCAAGAGGCACAAATTGAAACGCTGGATTTTCCATTTAAACAAATAAGGTTTTTCTTTAGGCCGAGGGTGGTCACACACCAGGACAGGTTGCCAAGAGGTTACAGTCTCCATCCTTGGAGATACTCAAAACCCAACTAGACATAGCCCTGAGCAGCCTACTCCAGCTCACTCTGCCCTGAGGGCATCATCTCTACATGTCCCTTCCAGTCTCAGGGATTTTCCAATTCAGGGAAGACTCAGATGTAGAACAGCATGTGTAACTCTCATCTGGTCCTTCAATGCAGACCTCGGAGCACTCCTTGCTTTTGGTAAGGGCTACTTACGCTCAGCACCTAGAGAAGATCTGAACAAGCAGGACTGGAAGAAGTAGGGAGTCACCAAGTCTAGTTTCTCCACACCACCAGAGGTAGGCTAAGAGCAGAGCTGGTTCCACAGAACACTTTGAAAAACAGAACCCCTGATGTTTATCCTAAACACAGCTTGCACATTCCAGCACAACAGCCAGATGAGTCTGTTTGCAACACTCCTGCTCCACAGCCCTTCAAATGCCAAGGGCTGGTTGCTCTGCCAGCAGCAGCTTACCTGTGCCTCACCATGCTGCGCAGGAACTGGCTCACTGCCGACCTGTAAACACGGGGCATCCACTGCCCCAGCGGGTGGCTGCGGATCTTCAGGGTAACCACCTGGATGTTGAGGAGATCTGCCAGCTGCACAAAGGACTTCTTGTCTGCAGGAGGGGAGAGCACAACGCCTCAGTCTGCTGTCACTAAAAAGGGACAACATCTGGCAGAGACAAACCAGCCTATGACAATCTGGACTCAATTATCTATTCACTGCAGCAGGCAACGCATGTGCCTGAAGTGGCACCCACCACTGGACAGGCTGGACCCAGCTCCTTTGCCCTGTCTCCAGGAGATTAGCTGTAGTTGTAGGCCAACAGCCAACACAGACCTTTAACAGTCAGGGTGTGCCTGGTGTAGTGCGAGGAGACTGAGATGACACTACCCCTGATATGCTGTCTGCAGCAGGAGCAGAGCAAACAGCTCCAGAGGAACGTGTGGGAAGCCACATTTCTTGGAGGAATCTGATAACAAGGGAGCCTTCCTGTGTCCTCTGAGAATGGGAGGTCCCTTTCCACATGATGAGCTTGGCCTGATGTCAAACAGCCACAGAGTTGCCCACAAGACACAGGCTACAGCATAGGCAGAAGGAACCTTTCAGGAGCTAAGCGGTCTGGAGTCCCTCTGGGTCCACTGCAGACCACAGGTCCCAGTGCCAGAACCCTTGAAGCATTGGGCTCCTGACCCCGGGCTCCTCCCTGATCGCTTAGGCCTGCTGCTCACCTATGAAACCCTTCTGCTCGTCATCAGAGATGCGCAGCAGCAGCTCTCGGTGGGAGTTGGTGATCTCAGGAGCCACGAGCTTGACAAGCTGCTTCCACTGGGCTTCTCTAACTACAAACTGTCCTCCTTCCTCTTCCTTCAGGAGGTTGAAGGCCTCTATCATCTTGCGCCGCTTCATGTAAGCAAGCTTACGGATCTCATTCTGGAGAGAACACAGGGATTCAGACAGCTTCAGCCACCCTTCCCTCTCCTAAAGAAACCCAACCCAAACCAAGTACTAAACCTTACTTTCACAGTACAGAGATGCAGAGGAACATGTGTGGGGTGATATTACAGTATTGCACAGCCAGTGGGAGCGATGAGCAATGCTATTTAACAGGCCACCATGGGCCCTCCACACAGTGCTCTGGAAGGACCACTGGACTGTTGGTTGCTGGGAGATATGTTAAAAAAAGGAAGACAAAAGGATAGCAGCTAACAGGAAGGAGGTGGGGGGGGGGGGTGAGGGGAGGGGGATATCTTTCAAAGATCACGGGATCTGCATGTCCACAGAAGCCAAGAGGATGTGTCCACACATGCTTCCTATCTGTAAGTGAATACTGCTGAGATCAGGGGTGGAGATCCTCTTCTGCACACGATTACAAGCAGGCTGAAGAACCCTCTACCCTTGGGAGACTGCAGCCTCCAGGAAGACCTAGCAGGCTGCTTACTGAGAAAGAGCAATCCCCTCATGGGAACACCCAGCTATTTCCAGCTCTCACCCTTTGGTCTCTAGGGTTCCAATTCACTCAGCCCTCCCTCTGCACTCCCTGTGCTTTAAGTGTGTGTGCAGTGACAGGGAAAAGTGTGCTGCCACCTGAAAAGTCTCCTCCAGAGAGACAGGGCTTTAGCACCAGCACTAACAGTGGTAATGTAGAGACATGTGCCTCCTATCTGACGCAGCTTCCTGGGACCATGACAGTGTAGTATCATTTTGGTAAGTGCTAAAAGAAGGATTTCCAACAATCCCCATAATACAAGAGGTGTGCCTGTGCCTGTTACTCCTCAGGAAAGGCAGCAGCTGTACCCCTTCTCTGCATTTTCTCCAAGTGGAAGCATTACAAGGGAAAGGCAGGTGCTTCCTTACAAGCTCATACAGAGCAGCAGGGTCACTGATCACAGGTCACCCCTCCAAATATTACCTTCAGCTGTTTCTTGTAGTTGTTGTACACAACAGCCAGGAAGAGAGACATGAAGATGTAAGTGTTGACAATGACAAAAGTAATGAAGAACAGCGCGTACCATGAGCTGAAGTCAAATGCTGGCATCCTAGAGAAGGGCAGAGAGAGGTTGCTACTTGCTAGGCAGGCAGACAAGGGAAATTAAAGAAACCACAAGAACACAATCTTACAGCTGGATTTCCAAGTACTCTTTTAGATAGGTTTTAACCAAAGGGGGGTGGTGTGCATTTGTCCCCTCAGTTTAAGCCTCCATCAGCCACCGGGTTGTTTGGAAAGCAGTATTTAATGCATCGCTTCATAGAATCATAGAATGGTCTGGGTTGGAAGGGACCCCAAGGATCACAGATCTCCAACCCCCTGCCACAGGCAGGGCCACCAACCTCCAGGCCTGGAGCTACACAAGGTTGCCCAGGGCCCCATCCAACATGGCCTTGAACACCTCCAGGGACGGGGCATCCACCACCTCTCCGGGCAGCCTGTTCCAGCCCCTCACCACTCTCTCTGAAAAGAGCTTCCCCCTAATATCTCACCTAACCCTTCCTTCCTTTAGCTTCACTCCATCCCCCTTGTCCTGCCAGTCTCTGCCCTTTAACAAGCAGATTCTCCTCCTGTTCCTCTACTCCCTTCATGGACAGGAAGGCTGCAATGAGGTCCCCCCACAGCCTTCTCTTCTCCAGGATGAAGAAGCCCAGCTCCCTCAGCCTCTCTCCATAGGGGAAGTGATATGATACCCTTCTCCAAGTCTTTCCAACCTCAGATTCTGGCTCAGAGCCACTTCTAAACCAGATGTCTGACAGTGCATGAAATGCCCACAGGCTGGAGAAGTAAGAGCCCTGCTGCAGCTCTGGAACACCTTGTGATGCAAAACAGGGTATTTCTGGCTCTAGCCAGAGATCCTGCTGCTTGGAGCAGGACTCCAGCAACAGAGACACCACAAGCTTAGCATACGTACATGACATCCGGGCTGTTTGCCGTCGTCACCAGCACGTAGAGGTTAAACACAATTTCCAGGTAGTTTCTGAAATATGGCAAGCCTTCTGCTGTTTGGAGATTTCTAGGAGAAGGAGCATCTGAAGTTAAGTACAAAGATCACACACCCCACCACAGGAACAGCATGTATCAGCAACGCTTGTATTCACTAGTGATTGTTTGGATTCCCTCCTGCCTGGAAACATCCCACACATTTTTCCCACCCAGCTCTGAGAAAAAGAAGAATTCACACCTCTCTCCAAACAGCTTCAAGGCCATGAGGGAGAACATGAGAAGGCTAAACAGGAAGAGCAAGAAGACATAGGTGATCTCTGGCAGTGTGTTGCGGATGCTGCGGAAAGCTCTCCGAATCTGCCAAGGAGAAGGGAAGCATTTAGAGGCAAGGTGGTACCTGTTTTCCCCCTCACCATCTCATCTGGAACAAAGACAGACTGACAAGCAAAGCAGGATACAGGCAGGAGAGATTCTCTCCCAGATGCACCACTCTTCTGCTAAAACCTGTGCAAGAGCACCATGCTTTTCCTCCTTATTCCCTAGAGGGGATGAAAGGAGAAGCCTTATGTACACACCTTCACGAACTCAGCGAGCCAAGGTTTGGAAGGCCCTGTGGATGCTCTTGTTGTAAGGGACTAGTCAGAGATGGAAGCCCTTCACTCCAGGCTACAAAACATGCTCTGAGCCCAAGTGTTCAACTGCTCCTTCCCCAGGGCCCACACAGTGCAGTAGTTTATTATTTGTAAGTCAGGACCAGAACAGGCTTGCACAGCAGGGCAAAGATCTCCCTGTGACAAGAGGAATCAGAGTCCAAATCACCCACCCAAACTAAGTTCAGTTTCTGAGAATGGGGTGACACTGGTGCTTGTTTGCCCAGGAGACTCACAGCAATAAGTAACCCGGGCCCCTGACCCAGGGAGCAGCAGTTCTCACCTGTGGTTCTGCTCACATTCACACCTCCTGAGGACAGGCTCTAACTGCTTGGAAACAGGGCCTGCTCCTCCTTGCAGGCCTGGCTGAGCCCAGCCCATGGGCTGACCTTGCAAGAAGCATTTTTCCTTCTCCATGCACTCTTAGACTTAGTTAAGTGTCATCTTCCTTAAAATCATCACAGCACCACATCTCACAAGAAGCTCTAGGTCTGGCCCCAAGCATGCTCTGAGCTCTCAGCAGCAATGACACAGCCCAGAGGTACAGAGAGAAGCCTTTCAGTTCCTCACACAGCATCCCAGCGGCACCAGTGGGCACACCCCCTTTTATCCACCCCAACTTACTGCTTCAGGCCACCTCTGAGAGAAACCTTCACACACTGAAACCCAAGTTCTGCCATTTCTGTACAAAAACCCTTTCTACTAAATCCCCTGGTCTCAGAAAGCAGCAGGCTGTCCAAAAAACAGGACCCCACACCAGCAGTACAGCCCACCAGGCCTCTTCCTTACCTGGCGACTCTCTGCAAAGTTGATCAGGAAGATGGGCCTCACAATTCTTGACCATCGAATGCTCTTCACGCTGTATATTCTGAGCACCCCATATATAGCCAAGTCTGTTAGGGATAGCTGCAGGAAAAAGGAGAAGTCCCAGAAGCAGCATTGGAAATGTGTCTAGACCACAAAGGCAGCAGGTTTAGCTGATACAGGATAGGTGAGCACACAACAGGTTGGGGAGAACAAGCCCCACTGTTGCTTGATTCAGCCACGGCTCTTCTAGAGCCCTTGTACATCAGGCCTACACTACTGGGAAATCAACAGGAGGAAAAAGCTGCCTCCACGTTGGCTGCATCAGCCCTGGAGGCTCCCCTGGACCTAACTCACCAGGATTGCAACCATGATGCAGATGTTCTTGGTATCCTTCCAAAAGACATTGCGAGGGGTGACTTGTGCAAAATGTGTCAGTCGGCCAAAGAACACCAGAAGGCACACCACCTCTGCCAAGGAAGTCACCTGCAGAGAGAGGAGTATTGTATCTGAGCCACAGGAAACATAGGACCTGGGAGAGGAACAGGACTGCTATCCAAATAAGCACCAAACCAGATGCACACCTGTGCAAGGTACAAGGTAACCATGGGGACAAGAAAGGAGAAGGAGATGGAGAGGAATCTAAGAGGCAGGGTTGTACCATGTTCACAGAAGGAGACTGCATGCAAGCCTTCTCCTGCCTGGGTCGCCCTCCAAAGCGATTGTTTCTCATGCTGTGCATAGTTAGTGTTTATTGGACAGTTACATGACAGGAGACACAGCAACTGCAGACCACATTAATAAACAGCACTGAGGAAAGGCAGGAGCAGTCAGTGAAGTGGAAGGAAACTGCAGAAATGTGGTACAGATGTTTCAACTAATTAATTTAGGTAGCTCAGGGAGCTCTACTCCTAACCGTATGGGGAGATTTACTACTTGAAAATAAATTGTAGGCATCAGTGACCTGCCTGAGTCAGGGCAGCCAAGAGCAGGGCTAGCCCTCTGCACACTGATAAGGATGCTTGGGCTGGGGTACTGGCAAAGGAGAACACAGCTGGACTCAGTATAAAGTTTTCTTCTGGTGGGTTCTGGCTGCTGGTTGTTTTACAGGCACACATATCCGGCACTGCGCAATAGTCTCAGGCCTCCTTTTGCACCTCTGTATTTGTTCAGGATTCAGGAGTACATCCCTCTCAAACACACTGGGGCAGAACAAATAAAGGCCTCAGAAAAATCAGTCCCAAGGGGAACACTCCACTTCTGCTTTGAGAGAAGAGGACTGTGCTTGCCACAGAGAAGGCTGGAATGGTTCTCAGAGATGCAGAGAAGCAGCATCACTTTCCACAGTCACATCGGCCAGTGCTGATGCTCACAATGGCCATAGGAACTAAACAGGGTTTATGGAAGCCATTTCTTCTGGCTTCTGTTTCAGTAGACAAAGAGGATCAAAAGAAAGATCAGCAGCACTTATCTCTGGACATCTCCACAGCTTCTTTCAAGCAAGAAGCCCCTGCTTGCTCTACCAAGCAGCACAACAGGAACTGCACTGCTGATTCCACACGGCCTGGGAACTCACCAAGAAGGGGAGAGGATACACAGCAGGCTCTTCAAACACTGCAAGGGACAGGTTGAGAAAGATGAAGAAGTAGGTGGCTGTTCGCATGATCCAGTGGTTATAGAGGTAATAGAGCCTGCAGAAAGAAGGCACAGCACCATAATTAAAGGTTGCATTGCACACACCCATGGTCTCACCAAGTACATCTTGGAAGAGCAGCATGTGCTGTCCCTAACAGTCACAGAGGAAGAAGGGTAGCAGTAGTGTAATTTTAGCTGGTTAGGGATTTGGTAACTTGTTTCCTGCCCCTGCCTTATAGACCCAAAGCTGATGGACACTATACTCCCTTTTGGGGAGCAAAAAGCCCAGGCTGATGCACCACAGGAGTTCTTCAGTGCCAGTTAAAACTGCAACATACAGATGTTGTACAGCTGCTTCCTTTTTGTAATTACCTTGCTCCTTAACTTGAGTTCAAGCTTCTGCCAGTAAAGGTATCCACATGACTTGCAAACTACATCTCGTGAGTTACCTAACATCCCTTCTTTGGGGGTTAAAAACCAAGGAGATAAGAAAAGCCACCACATACAAGCTTGGAGTTGCATAGTAAGTGTTTTTCCTACACAGCTCAGTGTTCTGTCCCCTGCAGCAGCAAACCCCCAGTAAACACCAGCAATGACCATGAACACATCCAGCTCTAAGCCTCCCACGGGAGGTTTCACAGGGCAGCGTGCCACAGTGGCTCCCTCGGGAGACGCAGGCTACATCAACAGGCCATAATGTTTCTCCACCAATAAAAGCTAAGAGAAGCTGCCAGCATCTCCAAACAGACATCTCACCTCCCCACTAACCACCTGCACACAGGCTGCATAGAGGACAGGTGGGTATACACGATGTTATGCCCCTAATAACACCATCCAGACACAACCACGTAAAGCCAGATCACTTCTACTGTTCATGCCAAGCACACTCAGGCAGGGCAAGCTATGTGCACACAGGCTGATTTTCCAGAGCAGAGAGAGATATTGCAGCTACACTGCAGCATACACCTGCTCAGAGCCTCGGTAACAAACACATGTAACCACGCTGGTGTCTCTAAGATGCCCAGGAAGCCTCACTGGCTAAGAGGTAAGGACTATATAGAAGGAAGGAGTGTTGTGGGGAGTGCTACAGGAGCCATTGATGCTCACACGCTGCCCTGCTGGCATGGCAGTCTTTGCATCACCTTTCCCTTCCAAATTAGCTACACTTACCACCAACTAAGGAAGCTTTTGATTACTCCCACCCCTGCAGCTCCTGCCCTTTAAGTACACCTGAGCACCCCATCAGCTGAAGGTCAGTTGGGTGGTGGGCTGGTGTCACACACTGCCAGGCTAGCTAGCAATGGCTGTGACCACCTGGCACAGGACTGCTCTCCCACACAGGCCAACTGTGCAGACCCCTGCTAGTGAAACCCTGCTGCTTACACCCAGCCCAGCCACGCTCCAACACCCTCTTCCCCACAGTGAGGGCTGATGACGCTTCCCATGCTCTTCATCCCCACAGAGTGCTACAGCTTCAGGCAGGAAAGAGTTAAATTTGTTTTTTTCCTCTAGAAAAAAGCCCACAAACCCTATTCTTGTACCCTTTCCCATCCTCAACATACAGATGCACCCAACAGACACATTTCAGCCTAAACCCAGTTCTTTGTATCCCACCCACCCAACTTCCCAGCGCTCAGCTAGGGAACCTGAACTCCTGAGCATTTGTTGTTCTTCAGATGTGGTTGTAGTTGGCTCTCCCCATCCCAGTTTAAGCACCTCACAGCACTGCGAGACCAGCACAGAGCCTTGCTCCAGCACATCAGTGTGGGTGTTTGCAGGGATGCAGACCTCCTTACCTGACTGCCTCCGGAGAGGTCTTGAAAGGAATGTTCCTGTTGTACTGCGCATCGGAGACAAACGCTGCAGCCAGCAAGAGATCCTGCGGGAAGGGGAACAACACAGCCGGTCAGCGGAGCTCGAAATAAATCACAGCAGGGAGACAGAGCAGGTCCCTTTCCCCTCGGGGCACGATGTGGAAGCGAGAAGCGGGATGAGGCAGCTTGGCACACCCGCGTCCCTCGCCTGCTGGAGAGGAGCCAGCACCGACCCGGCTCAGCCCGGGACATGCCGTGGGACCCCCCAGCCTCCCCGGTGGGGTTCCGCTACCTGCGAAGCCGCCTCGGCCATGGCGCGGACAGACGCTGCGCCTCCCCGTCCCCGCCGCCTTTAACGGGCCCGCCCCCGCCCCGGCGGAAGCGGGAGGCGGCGCTGAGTCCGAGCGGAGCCGCAGCGGGGATGGGGTTGGAGGACCTGGGCTCTCGGGCCGTGCGCTGGGCGCTGCTGGCGGCCTTCGCGGCCGGGGTGGTGGTGGGCTGGCAGGCCGGCCGTGCCCGCCGCCGGTTCCTCCGCTGGCGCCAGCGCCGGCTCCTGAACCGCCTCGCCGCCGCTCAGGAGCAGCTGGAGGCGTCCTGAGCCGGACAGACCCCTCGGTGAGTCCCCGCGGCCGCCGTGCAGGGAGCCGGGCTCCCCTCCCCGCCCTGGGAGCGGGTCTGGGAGGTCAGCGTGACGCTCCGGTTGTCTCCTCCAGCAGTCTCGACGCGACAGGCGCTGCGTGAGCGGACACGGATCCACCCCGCATCGCTGCCGGAGCCCAGCCGGTGGAAAGAGACAGTGAAAACCGCCTTGAAGCGCTGCTGGGAAAGGACAGCATCCGTGGAGTACCAGGGCCTGTCTTCTGCCCGAACTGCCTCGGCCTGACCTCCCGAAATGCCCAGGAGTGACAGCACAAGGATGTTTCTGTATTTTGATGGTTCATCTCCGTTTGTCCTGCCTGAAGCGTGCTACTGAGGCTGCAGCTCTGCCCTCACCAGGAAGCGCTGCCGGTCCATTAAAAACCATGACACGATCTCCCTGGATGTGTTTATTTCTCCGCAAACATGTCCTAAGGGCGCTCCTAACGAGAGAGGGGAACCTCGTCATGAAATCACGTGCGTGAAAATAACCCCCTGGGGATCAACAAGTGGTGAAACTGCTGCGTGGGTCGGGAGGGATGAACGAGCAGGTTAAACGAAGGGTGCTTGTGCTTTGAAGCCTGAAATTCTTCTCGTGCCTTGGGCAAGGGGTTGTGGAGGCGGCTGGAGTGTGTTCCTTCCCTTCCCATTGCTAGTGAGTTTGGGTCTGTGGGTCTGGGAGAAAGGACTGCTCCTGCTCTGCGCCTGGGGAGGAAGCGCACGCTGTGCAGGCTGCTGCTTTCCGACTGTATTTCTGAATTTTGAGAGTTTTAAAAGGTCTTGGGGGGAACCACCCAGCTGCCCCGCTCCCCGAGAGGGGGAAAGGCCGGCTCCTGGCGGAGAAGGGGCTTCCTGGTCAAGCCAAGGGGTCAGGCAACTGCCAGGGCGTGCAGCGTGTCCCAGCCGCGTTCACCACGGCTGTTCGCTGAGGCGCGGCTCGAACCGCGTCTGCTCGGTGCGGGCCGTGCCGCCCTCACCGGTGACGCGCCGGTTCGTTCTCGCCGAGCGCCCGGTGCTGGTTCTGTCCCCCCGAGCGGCAGCAGCAGGGGTGGCCGGGGCACCCACCGCGGCCTGGCCTGCACGCGGGGCCGTTTGGGGCTGAGAAGCGACTAGCGGCAAGCGCGAGGCGTGCGCCCGGGCCCGGCGGGTGCCCCCGGCAGCGGGGCCAGCCCCCACCGTGCCCAGCCCGGGCCCGGCGATCCCCGGTGGGGGGCAGAGGCCTCGCGGCGCCCCCGAGCTTCTATAACTACCGGCAAGCGGCGCGCACCGGAAGTGACAGCATCCCACAGCGCCGCCGCGACCGTTGCCTAGCGACCATGTCGGGGCGGCGGGCGCGGGGGCCGCTGCAGCGGGTGCAGCGGCGGAGCCGGGAGCTGCAGGCGCAGGTATCGGGGCGGTGGGCTCGGCTCGGCTCGGCTCGGCTCGGCACGGCCCGGCCCGGCCCGCGGCTGACGGTGCCGCTCGTGTGTTGCAGGTGGAAGCGCTGCGGGCGGAGAGCGCGGCGCCGGCCCCCGGGCAGCGCAAGGCCCTATCGCAGAGGTGAGGCGGCGCCCGAGGGGTCCCCAGGCTCGCTCGCACCAGCCGACCCCTTCCCTTCCGCGGCGGAGGTACAGCGGGGCGCTCCAGCCCCGGAGCCGCACGGTTTAACCCCTGCTGCAGGAACGCCCAGCTCCCGGCCGCTCCGGGCAAGCCCCCTGTCAGATTCACTCCGTTCCCCGCTCCCTTTGCACCGGGAGGAGCGGGCGGTTCCCCGGCTTCTGCTCGCGTTCTCCAGGCTGTACCCGCACAGAGCTGGGGGGCGTTGGGGGTGTGGAAGCTGAGGTACTTCAGTGGGGTCACGGTGTGCCTTGCTCCCAACGCAGGTGTCTGCAGCTGCAGGAGCTGGTGGATGAGAACACAGCAGCTCTCCACGGTTTGAAAAAAGTAAGTGCGGAGATAAATTTGTTACTGGGTTTGCTCAAAGGGCGTCACGGAGAGGGCTTGGAGAACAGCAGGTTCCTTCCACTGCAGGTGCCTGAGGACAAGAGCGATGCCTCACACTGTGCAACCCCTGACTGAGATCCGTTTGTGTAATTTAAAAGCGTATCTTTCATGCTTTGATGTGTTCTGTTCTCTGTCAATGCATTGTGTTGCCAGCAGAGAATTCAGATTGCAAATTCAACACAAAATTTTGTGTCAGCAGAGTAAAAAGGGCAGGAAAGATGTCACTAACGGGGTGGGGGGAGTGACAGCAGCTCTTAAGGCATGTCTGGAAAAACTAACTTGAACTTTGATTCTCTGAGCAATTTGTTGGTTTGTTTCTTAATTCTCAGGCAGATGAGCCAGCGCCCGTGGGGAATTACAGTCAGAGGAAAGAAGAAGAAGAAAAACTATTGCTCAAACTGTCTCAGCAGCTGCAGAAACTCATTCCTGTCTTGGATCAGGATAATGTGACCACACGTTATGCAGCGTAAGTAGCTCAAGCAAACAAATACAATGTGCACTTTGATAGAAATGTGTGTGTACAGCTGGAAAGGACCCTGAGAAATAGGGTATCCCCTTTATTGTCTTACCATGCAGTTACACAAGAAGCCAGCTTGTAAGGGGCTTGTCTTCTTGATGCAGTCAGGAGTGACGCACTGAACTTTCTGAGGGCTGAAATACAGCGTGGCTGTCGAGAGGAGAGGATGCTTAGGGAAGAAACACTGCTGGGATTTTGGAACTTGATCAGATCAGGGCGGAGAGTAAAGAGCCAGGAATGAAAATGCTGTATCCGGATACTGTCCTTGCAGAGGAGGCCGTGCTGCTAGGTGTTACAGCATTGCCAGAAGGTTTGTTACAATGATGATAATTACAAGTTTGAATTGTTATGGCTAGGGGTAAGGAACATCAGAGAGATCCTCAAACAGAAGATGAGACGGAAGAAGAAGAGGAGAGTGAAGATGAAGAAAACAGTGAGGAGGAAGACAGCGATGAAGCAGATGACGATGGCGATGTGTTGGATGATCCAAACGTTAGAGAATGTGTTGCAGTTGGAAGCTTTGATGCACAGCAGGAAGGGGATCTCACATTTACGGTGAGCATGTCTCTGTAAAGGTTTGTTGACCACGGATCCTTCTTTACTAAGCAATAACTGGAACTAAATCCCATGCTTCTGGGATTCAGCCTGTGTGCCTCACGGGATCCAGGGAGAAATGCCTTTTCCCACTGTACAGTTGGCAGAGTCTCTCCTGGTCTCCTGTGATCTCTGTTGTGGGAAAAGTGAATCTTTTGTGTGGCTTTGGGTTTGTCTAATTGTGCCTGGAGCTGTTTAGAAATCTTTGGTTGTCTTTTGTCTCTGTCTCTCCTCCCGGCAAAGAAAGGTGAAGTCCTGCTTATACATGACAAGAAGGCAGATGGCTGGTGGGTGGCTGAGAACTCAAGAGGGGAGAGAGGCCTCGTTCCTAGAACCTATCTCACGGTCAGTGTGCTGCGACCTTCCTCTCCTCTAAGCTCACCTCTCTTGTTTTATGTATAGATGATAACATGGGCATATAAAACTGATCATCATAATGCTTCTGTGGGGGACACAGCAGTGTTTTGCTATTTGGAAATAACGTAGAAAATCCCCTGTTCTAAACTATTCATGTGCTGTGGCTGGAGAAAACATTTTTAAGGGCAGAACTGTGAACAGTTCAAGCACTTTGCCTGAATTACAGGTCTATGATGAAGATGCCGAAAGCCAGAAGCAAAGTGAAGAACACATAGAAGTGGTGGATGAAACAGCAGATGGAACTGAAGTTAAAAAGAGGTAAATGGAGTGATGTGAATGCAATTAAGTGTAAATTATTCTTCCTTCTGCTGCAATCTGGCAGTGCACTCCTTACAGTGAGAACACCTCATGAGGCTCTTTGGTTCTCTGCAGTCTTTTCAGTGTGGTGGTCACTTGGAGCTTTTTTGGATTACCTCAGTGGGTTTGTTGGGGAGCTTTGCTTTGGTTGGCCTTTTGTTTCCTTTAGAAAACCAAGGCGTTCCAGCTCATGAGACAGCCTAGTACTTAGCCGGTGTGGCTGGAAGCATGTCATTGTTGGCATCTCAGATGCTGCTGCCAGTATTAAGCTACTGCCATGTGAAAACCCACCGACATTTAGCATTTCATTTTTGTCCACGCTGATGTATTACAAAACCCCCTATTGTTTTTCTTCCAGAACAGATTCTCACTGGAGTGCTGTAAGAAGAGCTATCGCAGAGGTAGGTGTACATCTTACACAGCAGCTTCATCCACCGTATTATTTTGTGGCCAAGGTTTGCCTTTACCAAACACAGTTTCTTGTGTTACAGACTGTGGATTTTAATTAACCCCTCTGCTGTGCTTTTTGTAGCAGTAAACGCTACAAAAATGTTCTCTAAGGCTTTAGAAACAGGCTGCAGCCCAGCCCACGCCTCTGAATGAAGATACAAATTAGATAATGTGGTTTTGCCACAGTAGCACCATGCCTTCCTTTTCCCAAGGGTGTGCTTTTTGTTCTGTAACTGGCTGCTCTGCTGCCACTTTGACTTGGAAAGGGGATTGAACAAAACAGGAGCCTGGCTGGGTTCACACGTGAACCAGAGTAGAAGTAGTACTTGGAGAGGGGCCAAAGTAGCTTCAGGTTAAACAAGGTGACCAATGCCCCAGGTCTCTGATACTGGTTGTGTGCAAGAGGTCTAAGTTAAGATAGGATTAGATACTAAACAGCAGGAATACTAACAGCTGTTTGGTTTTAAACAGAACGACACAGTAGAGGTCCTGGCAACCATAGGAGCAGTTCCTGCGGGATTCCGCCCCTCCACGCTTTTCCAGCTCTTAGAAGAAGGTACAGTTTTCTCCTCATAAACACAGTGCAGGGTTCTCAAGTGTCTGCTGGATGGGTAATCTTTGATATATTATGTGATTATAATCTTTGATATATAATGTATATATATATAATATATCAAAGACTCTAATTTTTGTTGTACTTCTTCAAGTTTTAATTAATCTGTGTGTAATCCTGCCAGCAGAGAGGCAATTTCTGCATGATTCCAAAGCTTTTCCTCTTTGGAAGATACCTTGTGTTGATGTCACAGGAAATGATCCTTTTTTTTAATATTTTTTTCTCCCCAGAGATCTTTTGGAGTCTCTTCACTGGGTATATTACACACCTTGTATTTTCTTAGTCTTTTTGTTTACAATTGTTCACAATCAATGTTCTTTTCATTAATTAAATGAATGAAACATTGCAGAACACTTACAAGAAGCAAAAGTATCCTTTTCAATGGGATATCTTTTGCAAAAGATATCTCCATAATATTGTCAAGACCAAACATTCCCATAGGCTTTAGCCACATCTGAATTTGGGGTGTTGTTCATAAAGCTGATAACAAATTCTGGAGAATTAATAGAATTCCCCTTCTTGTAGGCAGTCGGTTTCGAGCGAGTTACTTCTTGCAGCCTGAACTTACGCCGTCGCAGCTGGCTTTCAAAGACCTGGTGTGGAACCCTGAGAAAAACACTGTGAGTATTTCTGGAAAGAAAGCTATGGTGCTTTTGGTGTGAGAGGAGTGGCAGCAGCTGTAGATGCCAGTTGCTGGCAGCATACCGTATTGGTGGGTAAATAGAACAGGTGGTGGATTTTGATGTCACTCTAGACTCCTCAGGCAGTAGATCTTACTGCATCCTACTCTCCAATAGGCAGAAAATCTGGACAAGTTGTCATGTTGGGTCTCTTTTAAGAGTCATGTTTGCCTGAAGTTTGTGAGTTCCTTCCCTGTCTGGGGTGAAGCTGAGCTGTGTGGGTTACCAGTCTGAATTCTTAAACTGTGAAATTCTGCTAGACACTGTGAAATTTAATTAATCCTTTTTCATTTTGGCTCACGATTATGTCTTTATCTGCACTCTTTAGAATATTTCTTTCTAAACTTTGATAGGACCTTCTACCTGTCACACTGAAAGATCTATAGCAGTCTCCTTAGAAGAGAGATGAAGGCTTAGGAAGAAATTTTTCTGCTGCTGCTAATACAATACCAGTTTTTAAATGGTCAGAAGAATCCAGTCCAGTGAACGCTACATTCAATTGTCTCAGTAAACAAACACAAACAGGTACCTGTAGATTTAATCCCCCCTCTGCTGTCTGCATTGCAGATCTACCCCAGACCAACTCGAGTGTCCCTGATTGTGACTTTATGCAGCTGTAAAATGATCCCACTCCCAGGGGTCAGTATACAGGTTCTCAGCAGACACATTCGGCTCTGTCTGTTCGATGGCAATCAGGTAAGTTGGTTGGCTACCAAAAAAAGCCTTGATGAGGAGCGGATCTTTCAGGATCTCTTCTCTGGTTCCTCTGGTTGCCAGCTCCTCCAGTTGTCTCACTCTGAGACAGACACACAGACAAAATCTGCCTCCCAAGCCGATTAATTTTCCCATTTCCCTGGCCTGATGCCCATCCTTGGTTGGTTACACACTGACACATGTACCTCGCTCACCCGCAGTCACCGCAGGCACGAAGCCCTCGTGACCTGGGGCCTGGCTGGCTGCTGGTGCCTGGATGTGTGAGGACACACCCATTCAGAACAGCCCATTCACCCAGGAAAATAGCAAGAAATGGAGTTTACAGAGAAGACAGGGCAGACTGCATGGGTCAGGTGCTGGCTGTGTCCAGACATGCACACTTATCCATTCTCCCACCCTGTTACTCCACTGAGCACCTCGATCCCTCCCTTCTTTTGCCTTTGGTTTCTCCCCGGTGCACACCAAGTCACAGGCAGCCACAGAACGCCCTTCTCATACCCCTGAGCACTCACCCCTCGCAGCTGTGAGGTGATCCGGCCAGCCACTCCTGTTGACTCATTGGGATGGGAGTTCCACCCAGCCCCTGGGGCTGCTGGCTGTCCTGGGCAGCCCTGGGAGGGGCTGGGGCGCGAGGAGTGGGTAATTTCAGATCCCCTGACTGCCATTGTGCCTCTTTGCTCCTTCATTGTGAAGATGAACCTTTACTGGGCCGACCTCTCTCCTGTGCTTGGCCTGGGAATAGCCAGGTCAGGGTCACATTCAGATGCCCCCTCTTGTTGTTCATCCTCTGTGCTCCATTACATGCAGGTGTAGAGCAGCTTTTTGTGACAGAATCTAACACTGATGCTCTGGGAGGCAAAGCGACTGCTCCTGGTGTATGTGAAGCAAGGATAATGGAGAATGCTCTCTGGTTTCAGTGAAAACTTCCTCTGTAGTCCTTTAAACTGAAACCATCGGATGAAGTTGAAGAGCAAGTGTAATTATCTTTGTGGTGTGCAGAGTGTTGGATTAATCTGTAATAATACTGTGTTTTCTTAGAGCTTTCTGGAAAAACCTGTCTTAGCTTTTTTCATTGTTTATAATATTTTAGGTGTTGAGTAACATTCACACAGTGAGAGCCACGTGGCAACCTAAAAATCCTCAAACATGGACCTTTTCTCCAAGGGTAGGTGTCTTGCTCAGGGAGCAACGTAGCCAGTAACTATCTGTTTACAGCATCTATTACTTCTGGCATTTGTGTTGAAATAAAACATCTCGCAACCTAAATGAACACGCAGAAGAGAAAATAACTGAATTCAAGCTAAACCAAGTGTTTCAGCAAAAACACTTTGGAGAAAAGAGTTGGGGCAAAACAAAAGTAGTGGTAGGGACTGGTGATCCCTCTGGTGGTACTGGTTAACTCTGAACTGCCATCTGGAACGTGCTATGTGGTGTTCCTGGGAAAAGGGAGGCACTAGCCGCTTTGTGTGCAAGCTTCTGCTCTGAATTTATTAAAAGAAGAGCCCATGCTTTGTCATGTTTTACCCCAGTTGTCACTGTGTTCTTGGAGAGAATTATGGGCTTTTTGACAGCTGAAGTTCTTTGGGAGCTTGTCATCACACACCCAAAAACTACCTTGGTAGCGTAGGTGTGTTTCATGGCAAGATAAAGAATGAGGGGAGCAAGGTCTCAACTGAAATGGGTTCTCCACTTACCAGCTTTTACATGCAGGGGGATTGGGTCTGAGATCCTACAGGAATGGGTGATGGGTTTGGTGGCGTTTAAAAATCAGAGCTCTTTCAATAGCTCCATTCACTTTCCCCCCCTCTCTCCTCCTCAGGTAACAGGCATTTTACCCAGCTTGCTTGACGGTGACTGTTTCATCAGGTCTGACTCTCTGTCCTCAGACATTGGCATATTATTGGAACTTGGCATCACTTATATTCGCAACGTGAGTGTGTACAGTTGCAGCACAGAATCACAAGGTTGGAAAAGGCCTTTAAGATCATCAAGCCCAACCACTCCTGTCCTATGTGAAACCATATAAGCACAAACCTTTTCAAGCACAGGTTTATAAAGTGAACGAGCTGTTCTGTATCTGATGTTAAGCTGCAGTATTCCAGCATGAACTGGGAGATCCAGGTGGAAATTTAGCTGAACTTTTTCCAGTTTATAAGATTATAAGGAGAGATGTTTGGGTTTGGAACAGTTTGCTTTAGTCCGTGTTGAGAGTAAAGGACTTTGGGACTCAGATGTGAACATACCTTGACTTGCACTGAAATAATTGCTGCTGCTCTGCCAGAGCTCTTACATTACATGATTGCAGAGGACCAATTTACTCTTGCATTATTCTTTCCTATCTCAGTGATTTGTTTCAGGCTACTGTGCCATGGACAACACATTTTAACCCTTTCAATAGTACAGAGACTGGTTTCTAGCTGCAATTGATAGATACATCAGATATATCCAACCCATCTCAGATACGCTCCTGGGAAGCACAGCGGGTAGCAGCACAATAGGTGACACAGAGTTAAGTTTAAATGAAGGTTGAAGTGTTTAAGAGTTCCTACCTGTTATTAGTGCTTTGGGGGTCTGGAACCAGTCGGGCTGGCACACCAGATCAGCTCCTTTCCCAGGCGCTCTCTAGTACCATGCATAAAGCCTTCCCAAACTTAAGTCTGGAATCAGATGGGTAAATCCTCTGATTAAACTTTTTTCCCCTCCTTTCTATCCTGCATTCTTTAGAGCACAGTGCAGGTTTGGGGGGGGGGGGGTTTACCTTTGGATCTGTGCATTTCTTCTTTTTCCAGAGCTCAATATACTTAGGCTTCCCTTCAGTGTGTATTTCTTGGCTTTATGAATCCTCATCTCCTAAATATGTTCATGGATGGCCAACTTCAGCATAGCTGTGAGTCCTGTTTGCCAAACACCTTTG
This sequence comes from Gallinula chloropus, assembly GCF_964237585.1. Lineage (NCBI taxonomy): Eukaryota > Metazoa > Chordata > Aves > Gruiformes > Rallidae > Gallinula > Gallinula chloropus. The sequence continues at coordinate 84,967,234 of NC_140087.1, read as the reverse complement.
AACACCTGTGAATATGACAGAGTCAGTGTTTGCTTATCACCAGTCCAGGGCTTGTACCATTTTACTATTTTTAAGTGATTACTCTAAATAATTGCTTGTGGTTCAGTTATTCTGGTTTAGCTGCTCAAGTTATCTATGTTTCTGTTTGGGTTTTTTCCCCTAGTCAACAGGGGAAAGAGGAGAGCTAAGCTGTGGCTGGGCATTTCTGAAGCTTTTTACCTCTAATGGAATGCCGGTTCCTTCCAAGTAAGTTTATGTTTTCCCTCCCTCTCTCTTTCTCCCCCTGTATTTACATATGTATATACATTATTTTAGGCAAGGAGTAAAGTTAGTACTGCCAGTTAAAACAATATTCAGGGGAATTTTACACCTATGGAAATGTCTGAGTTAACAGGGAACAAAACTCTTTTTAGAGTAATGATGAAGTAAACTCTATGTAGAGTTTTGTTTGTATAAAACAGAACCACTACCTATACTGCAGGTGACACACACCAATTAAAAAGTACATTATCATTTAAAATGAGGGGAGGTTTGGAAGCACATGAGTTGTTGGAAATCCATCTCTTACCATTCGCTTGGAGAATGTTAATAAGCCTGTATTTTTGCAGCTGATTTATGATTATTTCATGGGTCCAACAATCTTAAAGAATAATACAATGTATAGGTTTCTATTCTATTAAATGTAGGAAACCTTTCTGTTAACTTACACAAGTGGCTAGTTGTAGAGCAGGCTTGCAATACTTTGTTTTATCAAATATATTTCAGTGTATTCTGGATATATTTGGATACCCAAATATAGCCAAGGAAACTCCTACTGTTCTAGAAGTCTCTAAACCTCTTCTAAATCTGATCTCCAACATTGTTTTTCTATTTCATTAAGTTAAATGTGGTATCTACAGAGTGAAGTTGCATGCTTGCTTCAACAGTGACTTACTCTTGGGATTACGGTATTCTTCAACATTTTAAGTCTTCCATATCTAAAGTTTGCCACGTAAATGATGATGACTTAGAAATATTTTAGTGAAACAGCTGCTAAATTTCATAGAAGAAAAACAGTGGAGTCACCTGGAAAAGAATGAACACTACAAATGTCTTTAAAAGCAATTAACTAGTTTCCCAGTGTAACTCGAGTTTCTCATCTGAGAGTTGGTTATTTAATTAGATGTACTCATTTAATATAATTTACCAGGTATAGCATGAAGCTGTGTCAGGTTTATATTTGAGATAGCAGGTTTCTGTCTTTGCCAGAAAGTGGTTGTGCTGTTCTCACCTTTCCTTTACAGCTTTTAACTGTGTTGCTCGTTTCACAGGATGTATGAGCTGCTATTAAATGGTGGTACTCCCTATGAGAGAGGCGTTGAGGTTGACCCATCAATATCAAGAAGAGGTGAGGTTTCTCCTACATGTTACATAAATGAAGTGATACAAGAAATGCTGTACCCATTTTACAAGCTGCAACTTTCCTCTAGCTATAGTAACACCCATTTGCTATTGAAGGCTTTTACCTTTTGAGCTGGACACTTACCTCTACGTTATTCCACGCATACTATGGCCCAGCTATCCCAAAGAGAGCTAATAGCTTGTGCTAGCCCAAATGTTGTTATATTTTCAGATACTCAATTCCTCCTGGGTTTTAGACCACCCTTAAACCATTAGTTGTAGCAAAAAATATCTCTTGCCAAATTTAAATGTCCATTCTTGTAATATAATTCTCAACATCCTTTCAAAATGACTGATTTTGTATTGGGCATTTATTTCTTAAGCAGGCAGTGGTGTTTTCCATCAGTTTCTAACACTCAAGAAACAGCCTGTGCTTCTAGTGAAACTGAGGTCATTAAGTGTGCAGTCGAAAGACATCCTGAAGTAAGTGTGCATGCGTGCTGCCCTAAACTGAAACAGTATTTCCCATCTGAAGCGTTCCCCCTCCCAGGAACACTGGCTGTGCAAAAACCTAAGGGTTGTGTCACCTGCATATTGTATTTGATCCCTGCCACTTTGAGCTATTTTGTTGAAAACAAGCCAAAAGCTGTTAAGTTTAGATAAGACTGAAAATCCCAAGAGCAGGAGTCTGGCTGTTACAGCTTTACCAGTGTACACCTTCAGAAGTTGTGATCCATTCACAGAGATGCCAACATGGACCAATGCTCATCTCTGTGAAGCTGCTGTTACTCTCAAGCTTTGGTGAACAATGCTTTGTAGGAGCAGTTTTAAATTCTCAACTGTGTGTCTATTTTCCCAGCAGCTTGCTACCAGAAACGTTAATTGGCAGCATGTGCTACATCCATCTCTTGATATTTTATCGACAAATACTCGGTGATGCACTCCTGAGAGACAGAATAAGCATGCAAAGCACAGGTAAGAATTGCTGTTGTGGGGAACAATTTAGTATGGGAGAGCATGTTGGATAAAGAGTGGATTCCAGAGTCCCCTTTGTACAGGAGAGCAGGGGTCAGCAGGAGCAACTCTCCCTAGTAAGGGTTCTCACAGGATTTGTTCCCTGGCAGTGCTGGTGCTGACTGACCATCTCACTAGGTCTGTGAGCTTTAAATTCCAGTCTGTAGGTGTCCTGGGGACAAACAGCAAGCTGCTGTACCCCTTCAGAAAAGGGAACCACCTCTCGCAGTGCTCACATTTCAAACTTGGAGTCTTTCACCTCATGCTGGGTGCTGCCCTGTTGGACATCAGTTCACAGTGCAGAATGAATGACCCCCCAAGGAAAGTTTTGTATGTATGAAGTACAAATGAAGCATTTCAGTGAAATTCCCATGTGGAGAAAAGAGCCTTTGTAGCTAGGTGAAGGGTTATTTCTAAATAATGATTTGGAAAAAGGTAAATAAAGGTAAAGGATTATTTGGAAGAGAAACATTTTCCTTTCACCACCCAGGCAATGAGATTAAACATGCACACAGGCTTATTCACTCACTTCCAGCATATGCCTGTCCTCTGGGTTCCAGAGATGAGGCAGATGCTTTTGATACTGAGGCTCAGTCACCCTTTTTTAACTCTATTTACATATTGCTAATGCAGCAGGGAGAGAGATAAGTGGAAGAGTTCCAGGTTTAGAACTCAGCATAGTGCTCTGCTTTTGGAACCTGCATCTTCCTTCCACATCCTTCCTTCAACAGAACTGTCACAGTTTGAAGTCTCCATTTTAAAACTACATTTGAAATACAGAAAAATTACATTTCCTGACTGCAGAAGAGGTGAATTTCTGTTGGTACTGCAAGGGATTTTCTTGTGCTTTCTCCTGCCTCCTCTCCAGACTGAATTATGTATCACCTATTCCTTTTGCAAACCAATCTGCCTGTGCTCACTAACATTTTTAACTTCTGTCCTTAGCAGTACTGAGGCACCTGGATTACAAGTTCATCTTTCAGGGGTGCTCAGAACTTGACTACCTCCTCAATTTTCTTGACCTTTAAATAAATCAATGGTTTATTTCATAGCTTATCACAGGGAAACTTAAAATGCCCAGCTTTTAAAGGCTAGCTGAGCTGCTGTACTTTCTCAATTTGATCTTTATGACGTAGGACGATAGATCAGGCTGATGACCTCTCCTGGAGTAAAGCTGCATCCACCTGAGTCCAGTCATGGTTTGAGATGGTTTAAAGGCTTTACCCCAGCCAAGTTTCAGAAGTTGTTCTGGTAGCCACTTTACCTTTCTTTCTGGTGTAACAAAAGAAGATTTCTCTTATTTCATAATCAACTATCACTCTAGAAATAGGCAACTTAAAATGTCTCTTCACCAAAGCAGTGAGTTCTGGCTTGTTTCTGTGAAATGTTTTGTTACTAGAAAATGGTTAGTGTTTACTAAACCTTCCCTCAACTTCAAGGTGAAGAAGCAACAGTGTACATTAAATATTTAAAGTCAAGAGAGAGAGAGAAAGCATTTCAACCCAAATTCCTCTTTGTGTCACTCACAGCACTCTGGTAATCTTAGTGATAATCTCAGTAACAGAAATAAGGAAGGACCCCTGTACTACAGGGCTTGAGATTTGCTGTGCTTTGTAACAAGGGCTTTGAGGCAGCTCTGGCCTGCCTGGCTTCGACACCGCCAGCCTGGTGGGCTCAAGGAGGGGACTTGTGCAGTACGGTGATGGGCCTCATTTGGTAAATGTGCTGCACTGCTGTTCCCTGGTTATCTTCACATCGCACACAACACCAGCCAGGTGAAGGTAGAATGAAAGTGTGTTTATTCCCAACATCCCAATCAGGCAGCAGCATTTCAGATGTTTATAAAAAGAGATGGGTGCAGAAGTGAAGAAACCACCCCAACCTACCCGTCGGTTAAATGGGCACAGTCTCTTGCTGGCTGGCTTCTAATAAACAGCAGTTGGTCTCTGTGTCTCTCCTCTTGCAGGTGAGCTCTCAGCCACTGAGAGTTTGGTATGGTCAGAGAATGTTGTTAGCTTTTCCACCTCCCCTGCTGCTCTGAAGGGAGCCAGTTTATTACAGCTCATCTTCCCTTTGAAGTACTCTGAGGGGAGGGGATGTGCTGAATATCCCTTGATGTGTCAATACGTCAAAAGCCATCCTGTTTCCTCCTCAGCCTTGAACACGTTTGCCTTCTGTTTCAGATTTAATCTGCAGTCCCATTTTAGCAACTTTCCCTCAACTCATGGATCAGCCAGACCTGATGGATGCACTTCGGGTATGTTATCTACGTAGCGTTCAGTGGTGGCTGATGTGTCAGGATTTCCAGTCAGTTTGCAAGATTTGAGCTTCATTTAGTGGAATGGCTATTTGCTTAAATCAGCTAAACTGGCACAAGGAAGGAATGGGGAACACAGGGACCATGGGACTGCAGCGGGAGCTTAAGCTGTGGTGGGGCTGCAGCTAAAAATGGAATTGCTTTCAGTCTCCACAATCTTAGTCTGATCTTACTTTTCATTTCATTTTAGAGCGCTTGGGCAGATAGAGAAAGGACATTGAAGAGATCCGAGAAGGTAATAAATTACAGGTTTTTCTTTGACATATATTCAGTCTAATTCCAACCAGCAGCTTCCTGTCAGTGTTACTAGGTAACTAGTTACTAGGTAACTTTTCCCTCGCTGTACATTTACTTGGAAAATGTAGATATGCTAAATGCATTTGTAACATTTCCTACCCACATTTATAACAGCAAACTAAGAGGAGGAGGAATGTGAAATTATCTTGTAACTTTTGGTCTCGGTGTTGGGATATGGCCTGTCCCTTTCACAGCCTGCTTCCAATACATGACTGGTAAGAGTTTGCCACTGGTACAGAAGGAACTGTGTATATCCACAAACCTCTGAGCTCCAGCCCTCCCACAGTCTGCCTGGAAAAAGGCCCCCAAATTCTGCACCTCTCCCACTCTGGGATATGTAGAAGCTGGAGAAGAATCAAACTGGCTGTGTCACCAGGTGGACCTGTTCTTTGTCCTACCTCCTGTCCTCTGGACACAAAAGGGAGCTGTAGGTAACTGAAGGAGGAAGGCACTGGCTCCTGATTCAAGATGCTTCCCTTGGGAGCGGCAGCAGGGTATTTAATTCCTTGTGCACGCTACTGAAGAAATACACACGGAGATGTCCCCATTTATGCAAATCAAAATGCTGTTGAGTCAGAAGTGTTTTTTCAAGGCCATTCATCCAAAACGAAAGCTGATCAGCTCAAAGAATTAGTAACTCCTTGGTATCCCAGAACCATCCAGTTTTACCTGATTTGATGTGTGCCACTCCCATGGCAGGATTGCTGCCTGGCAAATTCTTACTCCTCCTTGCATGGTTATATGGTGCTCAGCTGTTAAAGCAGTGTTTGGTAATTGACCAGGTGGATTCTCAGTCTCTGGGCTTTGCAAACTGTTCCTTACAGGGGAGAGCATAATTCTTGCCAGACAAAGAATGTCCCATCAAAGTGTGAAAGAACAGCGCTTATGTGTGGCCTTACTTCCTGCTAAGAACCACATGCTGTGTGTGAGGAGCATGGGATTGTTGCAACTCTCTGCCTAGACTGGTGGAGGAACAAGTGGAGTTTGGGCTTCCAAGACAGGGAGGATGTGACACTTCCCTGGTGACCACAGCAGCCAGACTCGGGCTGGGCTGTGTGGAACAGCTGTCACATCCGGCGTTTTTTGGAAGACACATAAATACCCCATTAGAAAAGGGCCCTGGGTGACCGCTGTACAGATTGTGGCAACACTAGCAGGGTCTGGCTGTAAATCGCTGCTCGATGTTGTCTGGAAAAAGAGGTGGGTTGGACAGCAGCTTTGTTGATCTCTACTTTATACAGCATAGTGCTTGGTGGTGAGCTTGAGGCTCATCCGAGCCAACTGGTGTTTGTCTGGGAAGGTCAGATCTCTTCCCGTTGTTCTCCTGGGAGCTGGGGTTTAGCTCAGTGTTTTCTTGTCTGTTTTTTCCCCCGTGTATAATCCATCTGTAGCAGTGTTTGGCAACGGCACGTATTTGCACTGAATTCTTTTCAAACACTCTTCTCCGCAGAGAGATCGAGAATTCCTGAAGTCTCTGTTTGTCCTGGTGTACCACGACTCTGTCTTTCCTCTCCTCCAGTCCACTCTCCTCCCTGACTACAAGTGGGCTGAGGAGGAGTCAGAAGCGTCTCGCTGGAAGGCGATTGCTGACTTTCTGAAGAGGAGCCGGGAGAACGACGGTGCGCTTCAGTACCTGCTGTCAGCAGAGAACACTCACAAAGCCTTTGATATCTCAGAGGTGGCTTACGATTTCTTAGGAGAAGTGAGGAAAAGCAATCTGGAGTGTGAATGAATCACAGGCTATGGAAGAATGGGACAACAACAGAAATAAATTTTTACAAAAAAGAAACTGTGTGTCTCAACTGTAATATTTTAATATTGAGAGACTAGAATTATTTTATCCATTTAACTAATGGAAATCATATTTTAAATGTTCCCCTTTGCAATGTTGCTGTTATTGCTACATATACCTGTTGTAGCTGCGTTGAGCATCGTGTTTTGCCTAAGCTGAGCAAATGCTGAGGCAGCACTTCTCTCACACAGCTTCCAATGAATTTCCCATTTTGTTTTAGGCTGAACAACAGGCTCTTTGTCACAGAACCCCCGTAGACTGGTAGCAGGCAAGGAAGAAGCAATGATCTTTTAAGAATGTTGCTGAGCAAGGTCAGCCGGGTTAGGAAAAAATAAATCTCATCCTATCAGTAGAGAGCAGGTTGTTCTGTATTTAGACTGTTTTACTGCCTTTCCTCCCCACTCAGGAAAAGGTTGGGTTACTCATAGGAATGTGCCTGACTCACCTAATGCAAACAAAAGCCGGTGTCAGCTTGGGGCATGGTGTGCTTCCCCTGTGCGTGGCCGAGCTGTACAGTAGTTCCCTCCATTCTGGCTTTCTCAGGCAGGCTCATGAGGTGCAGGGCGTTCCTCAGGTGGGCTGGGATGTTGAAGGCTTCTCTTCCCCAAGCAGTCTGTAACCACAGGCCATCTGTGCTGCCTGCTCCCAGGGGAAGTTATTAATCCAGCCTCTCTTTTCTGCTGGAGTCTTCACTGAGGGAGGTTGTCAGCAAGTCTGACCCAGACACTGGATTGTCTCAGGGAATGTTTTAAAATGAGATCTTTTAAAGACCACGGCATGCTGCATGGAGCCTGAAGCCAGCTCCCACTGGCAGCACTTGTAAACTGGAGCCTTCAGAATGGTGGCAAATTACTTGTCTCATCCCCTCCCCAGCCTAGGAGGGGCTCAGACAGTGAGAAACAGCATGAATTTGATCTTTGCTCTGTATTGCACAAGAGCTTGGCACAGAAGCCAAATTCCTAGGGCATCACTGGGCACTCCTAAGAGAGAGATAGGATATCGTTATGAGGATACTGTCATCCTCCTGCTGCAGAGTACTGCCGAGTTAGTGGAGTCACATGGTCCTCTCTAGGCCATGAGGCAGAGATGCCACCTTCACCCTCTCATCCCACCAGTTACTGGGGAGTTAGGGGGTGAGGCAGAGCCCTTCAGAAGAAACAGCACACACTTTCTGAATACAAGATGCATCTGCCTGGAGACAGCAATCAATCAAAGCTGTCCTGGTAGCTGTCCTTCAGACTTCTCTGGGCACTTAGGAGCACGCTGGCAAGCCCTCCTGTCTTTTACCAGTGGGTTGAGTTGTCTGTAAAGAGCACCTGGCTGCAAGCTTTCAAAGGCTGGATGTGCCCAGTGTGTGTGTGTGAGTCTGGTGTGAACACAGAGCAGAAACCTGAACAGAAAGGGGAGGAAGCAAGAGCAGTGGAAGCAAAAAGTATTTCAGGCTTGAAAGGGCGCCAAGGACAAAAACTGATTGCAGGAAACGTTTCTGCCCTGCTGTAGCGTAGGATTTTTTTTTTTTGTTTTTTCCATTTCCCCTCTCGTTAAAGACCTTGAATTGACTGTGTGCTGGTGACAGGGCTGGAGTCCTGTTGCTTTCCCACCGTGATGTTGACGGCAGGGCGTGACACGCCAGCCACAATAACCGGAGGGCTGCTGAGGACTCCTTCAGCCGGAGGAAGCGGCGTGGTGCCAGCCTGGGCTGGTTTCTGTGATTACGTCCCTGCGGGTGTGTCGGTTAAAACCCCGCACAGGAGCGGCACGGCACAGGCAAACCCGAGTAGAGCTGAACCGCAGCGGTTGCGGCATCAGCTGAGAAGAGATGGCCTCAGCGTGCTCCCCTGAGGGCTCCACGCGGACCACCTTGCCCTCTGGACCCGCCGTTTTCAAAACCATCCCCTACGCGTTCATCCTACCAGAGATAGTGAGTATGCCGAGCTTCGCTGCGCTACAGCACCCGCTAACCGCTCCACTGAATCTAATGATCAGGGACTGGCCCCAAAGCGATCCTGAAGACAGTGTTACTGGGAAATAGCATCTCATCTGTTCGCTTATACTGACTGCACAGAGGTGGCTTTTAGTGAGGTGGTTTCGTTTTTGGAACAGCCTGAGGACAAGATGCGCTCCAGCTGCGTTCCAGAGCCCATATGAGGGTTGCTGGCTGCTGTACACTGGGCGAGGTTGAAGAGCCGCTGGTGCCTCCAGAGCAGAAGCAGCTCTAGTTATTGCATATAAATTGCTTGACAAATCAAGGGAAGGTCCTTCTGTGTATTATATCTTTCCAAGGGCTTGAAGGCAATTGTGTCTTAATGAGTGACATTCCATCACTCTTTCAATTGCTTATGGGTCCAGAGGGCACCTGGGGGTACTGGCTGAGCTAACTAGCCACTGGTGTACTTTGCCACACAGTGCCGATGACCCACACCACCCCCTCCATGGCCACAGTGACCGAGCTTTGCTGTCAGCTGCCTGTGCCAGGGGTTTGGGTCCCTGCTGCAGCTCTGGGGGAGTTTCATCCACCTGAACCGGAACAGCACAGGCCGGCATGAGCTTACCCAGATAATCCCGCATGCTATTTGTGAATGGTAAATAACTTTAGGTGGATCCAGAGAGACTCACTTTGGGCTGGTGCGCGGAGTCAGGAGGAGATTTTCTTGTGCTGTGATTTCAAGCCCAGGGAATTAATGGGTGGACAGGGCTAGGCTGATGCAGCTGTTCACCCTTCCCAGACAAAAGTGCATGTTCTTGCTTCTCAGCCAAAGCCCTTAGGGTGAGAGCTTGCTTTCCTTGTATCAAACAAGGGAGGAAACCTTTCCCTTTTGTAAGAAGTGTTTTGAAGTATTTCCCAAGAACATCCAGGGAAACTCCTGCTAGCTTGCAGTGCTGCCATCGTGCCCAGATGCTCCAGGAGAGGCTGGTCCACACTGAAGATGCAGAACTTCCCATGATTGCTGGAGTTGGCCTGGGAGAGAGGCAAGGGACTTGGAGAGAAGGGTTTTCCCATCCCACACTCATTGAAGGCTCCTGTGTTTGTCCCGGCAGCTCTGTGGGGCCTGGGTGTGGATCCTTGTTGCTGCTACCTCCGTCTCCTTCCCGCTGCTGCAGGGATGGGTGATGTACGTGTCCCTGAGCTCCTGCATCATCTCCCTGCTGCTCCTCCTCATCTACCTTTTCAACTTACACAGAAACAGCGAGAACTGGAAAGTGCTGGTAAGGAAAGGCTGAAACACCAGCAAGTGTTGGCAACAGCAGCACGGGCACAAGACTACTGTGGCTGGTGACAGTTTAGCCAGCCAGATGCCAGTGCTTCTGCAAACAACTGTCCCTTTCCTCTTTTTGTCTTGACTGGAAATGCCAAGGGAAGCTCTGCTATGCCACGGGTGCCGTGCTGGCACAGGGGAGGGTCTGGCAAGGTATGAGGGTTTGGTCCCAGCCCCTGGGTGTGTTTCCTGTTCATACGCTCTCATGTGCAGATCGTGGACCTCGTCCTCAGGGTGATTCAGAGAAGGACAGTCCCAGGCAGGCTTTGATCCCCGCCCCTCCCTTGTTTTGCAGGACAGTCTGTACCACGGTGCCACAGCCATTCTATACATGAGCGCTGCTGTCTTGCAAGCCAACGCGACCATCCGCTCTGAGTTTGGCCCCAACTCGCCACTTTACTACCAGCTCAACACTGCTGCATCGGTGAGTCAGTCCAGAAAACCCCACGCAGGCTGGAGCACCTGCACCTCCTCTTGGGCGGATGCAAGAACAAGTATTAAACCTGCAGCAGAGCCATCCCAAGCTGAGCAGCATCATGCTCATCTCTGTTGCACTGTGCAGTCCACGTGGGCTCCTCAGGGACCAGCAGCTCACAGCCACCCTTGCGTGGCTGCCTCCTGGGAAACATGGGGGGCTTTGCCTTTTCTTTTGAGGCTAGAGAGAGCTCTAAGCTGGGAGGTTTCCCCAGGTCGAGAGCATTGAGGAGAGGGTTAAAGTCTCCCAGCTGACCTCAGATTTTGCTCTTCTTCCTCTCATGCAGTTCTTTGCCTTCATCACAACATTCCTGTACATCCTCCACGCCTTCAGCATCTACTACCAGTGAGCCCAGGAGTGCTGGCTTTGCCTCTGCAGGATGAGGGATTCCCCAGCACGAGGGATGCAGCTGTCTTCCACCAAGGTGTCTCTGCCCTGGCTCTGTCACCTTCCTGTGGGGATGATGGTTGCTTTTTCACTTCACTGAAGGAGGGATTTTTGTATGGTGGTGTCATGTCTCTGTGCTCGCGGGGACGTTTCATGGGATGTTACACAAGGGGAGGGACTGGGTGCAGGCTCCGAGCCAGCCTCCCACTCAAATATGAATGATCAAGGAAAAAGGAGGGGGGTGGGAGAAGAAAATACTGTTCCTTCAGCAAACAATTTCCTTTCTTACATTATTTTCCTGTCTCTGGTTCAGCTAGATCACTCCCCAACACAAACTCGTAACAATAATACGATATTGTGTTCCTTGATTTCTAGGTAATTTAATTTTGTATGTGCAGTACTTGGAATAAAGTGTCTATTAACAGTGCCTGACCAAAGAGATTTCGACCACTATATGCTCTGTGTTCACTGAACAAGCTCATTTCACTCCGTAAGAGTTAAAAAACTTCCTTTCAAATACCAGAAAGTGTTCACAGACTTATAAAGCTACAACAGACTTTTAGTAGATCACAAAACTTCTAACAGACTTCTAGATATAGTATAAAACTACAGCATGAATAGATTTATTACTACAAACAGTTATTGACAGCGGTTCTTCTCTGATGCTGTGGCAAAATCTGAAGCTTCAGAGTTTGGTCACTGGCAAGTGCCATCACCTAGCATTGGTGTTAAAGATGTCCCTCCTCTCTGCATCTTCAGCGCTGGAGGGACTGGTAGAGGGAGCTCCCTCCTCTCTCTGCCCCAGATAATCCTCTGCTTCTGGGATACCGTGTGCTCGCAGGACATCCAAGTAGAGAAGGTAGTCTTGCAGACAAGCCGGTAACGGCAATTCCCGGACGAACCGGTCCGACCTCAGGCATTTGCTCGTTAAAATGGACCGGATCTCAAGACGACAAAGGTGAGACAGGGGAGGAATGAAGGCTGAGAAACAACAAAACAAGTCAAACAGTGAACAGGACGCCATGGGATTATATCACTTGCCTATGGTTACCTGATTTAGCTGGATCCTGTCTGAACCCTACTCCCTCCCAGGCTCTCTGGCAGATAATGAGGCAGAGTTCTCCACAGTGAAGGGCTGTTGTCTGCCAGAATCAGCATTTTTAGGATTTCCCTAATGAAGCTAGAAAAGTAACCTTAAACTTCTAGAAACAAAGAATCAGGAAGTCACTTTATCCTTAATCAGTGTTTCCTTAATCAGAAAGTTTCATCTAACCAGCCACCTGCCTGAGGAGAGATACTCATGCCACTTCACAAGAAATTAAAAATTAAGTCTAGAAGTAAATCAAGAAACAAAATATGACAAGGGAAAGAACTTTCAGGAGAAGTATTAAATGACAGCATCACTCACTTGACATATGAAGCCAAATGTTCTAACACATTGCTAAAGAGCTTGGCTTGAGACAAACCCCCTACAGTGAGCAGGGACACCTTCACTAGATCAGACTGCTCAGAGCTTCATCAAGCCTGACCTTGAATATCTCCAATAACGCACAGGTCTCAGAACACAACCTGTATGTTAAAGCTGCTTTTCTGAAGGCTGATCACAGTGACAATTTCCTGGACAATGAATTATTGAATCTTTTTGGCTGACACCATTTTGCTTAAAGGAGTGACAATGAGTGGCTGGGTTTGGATATATTTCATATTTTAGATGGTTTGTGTTTTAACTACTGACACATGCTTAGAGAACAGGACAGGCACTTCATTGGAGATACAAGTCAAATAAAGTAACATCAGTGGTATATGGTCTGGAAAATGTAATGAAGTAACATGGATCATTTTCCTTGAAATCTTCCAAAAGCCTGAACAAATCATTTCAGGACAGTGCAATACTAATTAACAGTTCACTACCTGTATTTTACAGCAGATGCACTAATTTGAAGTGGACAAACTAGCCTGAGCTGAGGATATCTACTTGAAACATGCTAACCCTGAACTGAACAAACGTACCCAGTAAAATTCATTCAAATACCTACTGCTTGTTTAGGGTAACCACTATTTCCACTCCCCAGTGTCTGGACAAGCGTTGTCTATTGACTGATGAACCTTCTTTGCTACCATGCATTAGCACAAAGAGCTTTTCCCCCCTTACAGCCCAGGAGCTGGCACACACAAAACTTCTTTTGGTCTTTTCCCCTAAGTGCATTGCTTACCAAAATGGCTCTTGGGAGTCCAAGTGAACTTCTCTTTGTAGTCTGAAAGGTCTTTCTCTACAGCTGGAGGAAGCCGCTTCCAGTTCGTGAACTCCAGGATGAAATTAAGGGCATTCTCGCTTACGGAGAAAATCCTGTAACAAAAATTCCCATAAATTATTAGTTTATGCAACAGCATAAATAGAATAATGGAAACAACATATAGAAAGCTTTGATATTTTCTAACAAATCCTTAACTACCTACATCCTAAGCCCAGAAACTGAAAGCCATTAAAGAGAAACCCAAAGCAGCTTTGACAGCACGAGGCTCTGTGCGTGTAATTTTATCTTCCTCCATTTCTTTTAAAAAGTTATCGAGTGCAAGAGAAAAGTATCAGCTCTGACATTTAAATGCCTCAGTAACAGGCAGCATTCTCCTCTGCACTCATTTCTTATTCCATTTCCACCCAAATGTCAGGAAGTGGTCAAGGCACCAGAGCATTATAAGCATTGCCACCACATTTGGGGACAAAAGTGCACATACATTCAGGTAATTATTTACAGAAACCCCATGAGATTTGCAAGTGTTTCAAACTCTCCTTCTACTAGAGCTTGCATTTCTATGTATTCAGAAATCAGCATGATTTACATTTCAGATCTCTAGGGTGAGTGAGGAACTTTTAACAAGAGGTTAATTGAATAAAGTGTGTAATGAGGTTTAAATAACAGAAAAATACTAGGGAAAAATATTTTTAATCCACCTGCTTTTTACAAGAGACTAACTGCAAAACAATGTTGTGCCCTTCCTAGTTTTTATTTTTTAGTTTTTCATATTTGACCGAACTTTCACATATTTGCCACAATCCATGCAAGAGAGATGCAACTGTCTAGCTTTAAGGGAGCAGTGATTTTACTGTTCCCACTGGTAACTAAAATTGTCAGTGCTGTAGACTGACCAGTTTGTAATTGATTGTAACAATTGTTTTGCGCAACAAGCTGGAGACCGTTAACGAACCATAAGCATAACTGTCATTGCTGTCTACTATCCTCCTGCTATCTTCCAGGGTGGAATAGTTCAATATTGAAGTTAAACTCACACAAACGTTTGTTTTGTACACGATGATGTGATAAGTGTTATTTTTAAAAGTGAATATTTAAACAAAGGAAGCAATTGGCATAGGGGTATCTGAGGATAATGTAACAAAATATTAGAAAGCATCATATATGATATCCACAGTCAGTAAGATTTGTTCACTCCCTGAATTGCTCTCTTGAAGTGTGTTTACTTTTGCAGGCATTTAGCCTTCAATGAATAAATACGATGTGCCATGCTTTATATTACTGTTAAAAAATTTAATTGCTGTTGAGGAAGTTGTGGATGCTAATGATTAGTAGACTCTAAGTCATAAATGGATGCATTTAAAACTATCAATGATATCTTAACCATGATAGCTTAATGGTATCATCTGAAATACAAATCAGTATTTAGGTAAACCTTAAAATCCTATTCCTTTCAAAGGGTTAAGTAATGCATGTGACGAGTTTATACATCTCATGTAATGCTGTTAACAGCAGGGACATACAGTAATAAAGTCTCTGCATCAACTACACTGACAAGAAAAAAATCCAGAAGAAAATACAAATACTTCATAGCTTTAAACAGAAATTTAACTCTGTGCTTCCTATTTAAATATAAACCACCACCAGGCAGTTACTTGTATGTGGAAGAATAACAACAACAACAACAAAAAAGTCAGACTAGAATTTCTGGCACATTATTTTGTTGAAAACAATCTCTAACTGCATCCGTTTCCTCTCCTCCTGGCCTCGGCCCAGCTTCACTTCACATTTGTTTCCCATCCTCCTGATCTCCTTCTCAGCATCTGAAACCCTTCTTACCACTAACATATTATACATACACAGGCAATCTGCATCTAAGCTGGGGGGCTAACAAAAGATGTTTGATATAAAGACTGCAAAGTGATGCCTTTCTCCAGGATAGTGATAAAGACCATTCTGTTTTTTTGTTGTGCTGAATCCAGCTATTACCCGGGAATGATTTATTTCAGACTTCCCCTAAGCCTCAGCATTCCTGCTGTGGCAACTGATTATCAAGTACTACGCTCTGAAATGTTAAATAGCATTGGCAGCAACTTCGCAGATTAGCATACAATATTTAAATAAGTAAGATAACGTTATCTGCTTACCACAATCTGCACATTAAACTCACTGGATCAAAACCAGCCAAGAGCAGATAAGGCAGCCACTCCTTGTACTCCTCACACGCTTTAGTTGTGTAGCTTATGAACTCCGATAACTGGTCCCCAGAAGGCAGCAAACAGCCCAGCTTCAAGAAGTGTTTGAACAAAGGAAACCTTCCATATAATAGGCAATATCCCAAATTAATCCCAAGTAAGGTGATGCCGTATTTCAGGAAAACGTAAATGAAATTGAAATACCTATGAACAGCACACAAGGAATAGGAGACCCTGTTAGTTTTTTCCCAGAAAGCCCAAAGTTATCAATGACTGACTGGTATCTGTGACCCAGAGGGATCCCCACACCCCAACCTGCCAGAAGCAGAAAGCACTGCGCCCACTCAATGAGGCTGCACCTCAGACCTGTGCCATATGTGATGGGTCAACCAGCATGTGAAAATATCAAGGGGTTGCACCCCAGAACTCTGGGACCAGCATAATGCTCAGACTTGTTTAAGATTCAATTCTCTATTTCGATTTGAGGTTTGCCAGTACTCAATGTTTGAATGCAATTTTATACATTGCATTAATTCGGGAGGAGCACAAGGTGTGCTTGGGGACAGCAACATCTACATCTTTTCCAGTAACAGCCCACTCCTACACAGATTAATTTCCCACAGAAAAGGAAGAGGAAACTTCAGCACTAAAAGAAAAAAAATCACCAACAAGGGCATGAGGAGCACCTCATGACATGCCATATGCATACACTTAGGAGTAAGGCTTTTACACCAAATTATTTTTCCTCTAACATTGCAGCCATTGCATTATGAAGCAAGCATTGGGTTATTTCCTGCTGAGTACCAGGAGTATGCATTACTCACCAGGCATAAAAAGAAATGGGTTGGGATCTAAAAGAATCTAACATTCAGTTTCCCAGTCATCTGTATACAGATGTACATTTGTGTTAAGGTTATTAATTCTGCTTGTCTTACATGAGACTGGCATACAGAAAAGGAAAACGTTATTTTCCAGTAACTCCTGCTTACTGAGAGGCACCTGGCTACTTAAGAGTCCTTTTGATCCAATTACAGCATCAAATCACGTTCCCGCAGGACACAGATGTGTTGACATGAGTCTTCCTCAAAGAGGTGAGCTTCCCCTTGGGAGATTTCAGTGAGGCTCTTCAGCTCATGCGCGCAATCCAAACCCCACCCACCATTCAGACACTTACCATTTACCTCCATCAGCAAAAGAAGTAAGGAAGTGGTGGCAGGAAAGCTGCACATTGTAAGTAAGGCAAACAAAGACTAACATAATGATGAGCAGTTTCGAAGTGTAAGAGGCATACTTACTCTTTTTGGAAGACCATACACATGGGGGATCTGCAGTTGAAGTTAAGGCACTCTTGAGCATCTGGACTGTAGCCTTCCTTAAGTAGCATTTCCAAACAGTCTTTATTACCACCATATACTGCTGAATACACAGGGCTCACTTTGCCTTTGCCTTTGTCACAAATCCGATCAGTAATTGGAATAAGCAACTCCAATATCCTGAAAATATTTAAAAACACTATTTATTTTTTGATCTCATGCAAAAATTGGTTTTAAATGCAGAATCATTTTTCATACAGACCTTGCAACTTCGGAAGAGTATTCTACCTGGTTTTCCACTATTGAGTTTGCTAAGAGAAGAACATTTATTGTTTCATACATTGTGCTCTGGCATGGATTTAGGCTGGCAATAAACATTTTAATCTGAACCACAGTGAGATAGTTCCTATTTCCAATCTTTTTCACAGCAATAGAGTACCTTTGCACATTAAATCCAGATGTCAGAGAAGTCTGCCAGCACAATGAAAGCACGAGCTGCCAATAAAATCAATACTTCCTTCTGCTCAACATCCACTGAGATACTGAAACAGAAAATCCATTCTGTGTCACAGCTCACACCTCTGGCCCACATCCCTTCCAGCTCACAAGCTACAGTGACAAACACTGATTCCTTGGCTGCTGGAACTTACTGCTGCTGCTCAGCGCTGGCCAGTTACATGCTCTCGCAAAAGCTACAAAGGCAGCACTTGACTTAAAGAGACTTTGATTACAAACAACTTTGCTAACTCGTCTTCTATTTCTGAGACAATGAAAAGCCAGCTTCTTCAGTACCTGCTACAGTCAGTCTGAGAAGAGGCATCAATTTGACACAAAGATTAATGACAACTCGGCTGATGACCCCCTGTTGCTAGGGGTTAGGATGGAGCACCTACTAATAATTCTGCCTTTAGTATCATCATTAATACAACTGCTTTTAAGTGCTGTCACGCATGTGCAAGTCATGGTGTTCCTGAGAGATGCTTCTCCTCTACGGCCTGCTACTCTGGGAAGTTCCTACCACGCTTCTTGGCTTTCTGCCCTGACTTGTATCACCAGGATTGGGGAAGAGTTACAAATGCATTTCAAAAAATATGTGGTTCTGGCTTAGACTTTCTGTCTGGTTCACCTAATTTGTTATTTGCATAAGATCACTTCTGCTACTTAATGGTTAGGAATATAGAATTCTAATTAGCGCTGCGCAAGTCACACATAGAGCACGTGCTACTACTATTTGTATTTTAAAATGTAAGAGTAATGAGGCTATTGAGCAAACTAGTATCTGAAAACCTCTTTAGAGGTGGAAACCTCTCAAACTCACTGGATCAGATCCAGATTAAATGCTGAATTAGAAATGGACAGTCACTTTACTGGGAGTATTAGCAGACATGTAGAATATGAAGAGAATTAGCTACAAATCAGCTTGGGAAGTCACTTTTCTTCTTTACAGAGCTGAACTTCCTCTCTGTCGATTAGGTTTTGACTACCAGACTCTTCTGTGGGAATGCCTTTTTAATCACCTACTTGGCATGGCCCATCTCAGCTGCGGCGTGGATCGGTAACTGCCAGTTATCCTCGTTGCAGTAGAGATTCGGATCCGCCCCACTTGATAACAGCAGCGCCACGCATTCGGCGTGGCCCTCCTGGGCAGCAATCAGCAGGGGAGTGGCTCTGTCGTTGGCCTGGCAGTTTACAGCTGCACCTGATCAAAAGAGCCAATGCTTTACATCACCACCACCACAGGACAGCACATAAATGACAGATTCACATTAATCAGTAATTGGTTTCCACAGAGTGACTTCATAACTCAACAACTTTTCCACAGCTATCAGGGAACATTTAGTAGCTCTCTGCTGACTTCTTCAACAGTTGGTGCTTTACCATTAACTCTGTCAAAGATCAGCACTGTGTGAGACTAGTGCTGTCGGAGAGGGTTCAGAGGAGGCCACGAAGATAATTAGAGAGCTGGAGTACCTCCCCTATGAAGAGAGGCTCAGAGAGCTGGGCTTGTTCAGCCTGGAGAAGGCTGCAGGGGGACCTCACTGCAGCCTTCCAGCACCTGAAGGGAACATACAAACAGGAGGGGATTCAACTTTTTAAAAGGGCAGACAATGGCAGGACAAGGGGGAATGGATTACAGCTAAAGGAAGGAAGGGTTAGATTAGATACTAGGGGGAAGTTTTTTACAGAGAGCGCGGTGAGGGGCTGAAACAGGCTGCCCAGAGAGGGGGTGGATGCCCCATCCCTGGGGGCGTTCAAGGCCACGTTGGATGGGGCCCTGGGCAACCTTGTGTAGCTCCAGGCCTGGAGGTGGTGGCCCTGCCTGTGGCAGGGGGTTGGAGCTCTCTGATCCTTGGGGTCCCTTCCAACCCATGCCATTCTATGAGACAGGTATGCTGGTGGAAAGGCAATGGGCTGCACAATCTCTTGACTGCAATTATTTTTGCACACGTGTACTCAGATGTGTAAAAGCTGATGATGATGTGAATGAATGACCAGAGGGAGTCATCTTCACTTAGCCCCAACAATATCTTAATACAAGAGCAATGTCATCAAAACCAGACCACTAGTGCTGTGCTACCAAGGGTTTCTAGAAGACCCCAACGATCCTTAAGCTTTCCTTTGATATCTTAAGAATTTGTTATTTCAAACCATTGCTTGCTGAAAAATGCATTAAATTACTGAAACAAGTTTTTCATAGCCACCTGCAACTAAAATTACATTAAAAATACTAAAATTTTGAAGTTATGAAGTACAAATGTTGATGGAAGTTTAAGAACAGAAAGAACAATGGATGATTTTTATTACCATAGGATACAAGCAGTCTTAAACTCTCCAGCTTTCCATACTGAGCAGCAACAAACAAAGGCGTAATTCCAAAGTCATCCTTACATTCCTTGCTTGCTCCTTTCTCCAGGAGTATTTTCATGATCTCAGTGCATTCCTGAAATGAGTATTTTTATTCTTAACCAACAAAAAAAAGTAAGGGATTGACATAATTGTGCACACTGCAAATGGAAATAAGAACAAATGCAACATATTCTAGAGATGTACTGAAAAATGGCAAAAAAAGGAGACAATTTTTCACAGTTGCTCAAGTACATGATATATACAAATAGAAATAAATTAGAGACTTTAAGCTAACATATTTCTGTTCCTGAAATAGGTTTTCTCACTGATGAGATACTGAACAAAACTCTTTCTAAAACATAAGATCTTATAAAGATGCACTCCCACAAAACTATACCTGAGCTTCTAAGTACATGTAATGTTCATAATGCTTAAATAACTACTGATTCCCAACACCAACAGGTCATGCAGTTTCAGACACAACCTTCAGTGCCTTGTGAGCCCTTCAGCTTTCAGACATTACGACTGTGAGGGCAGGGTGGGAAAAATTACCCAATAAAAAAACCAAGGGATAGGTAAGTTATCACTTGGAATACCCCAGTTAGACAGAAATGATACGATACACTTACAGGTTACCTGAAAAGAAGCTTGGTGCAAAGAATTCCATCCAGACAAAGAATGAGGTCCTTCAACGTTTGCTCCCTGCTGGAGCAGGAACTTTACAGTATCTACATGTTCATTTTCAACAGCTTTGAATGGAACCATAAAGAAAAAAGAAAGAAAAAGTCATTAAATGGACTTAAAGAGCTCTTTGAAAAACTCAAATGGTCTCACCATTGACTTCCTGACACAATAATTGCAACTCTTCTCAACCTGCTTTATATATGCTTACTTTTTACTGTTAACCCCCCAAAAAAGAGCTGTAGAACGGAAATTTATCCACAAAATGTTTAGGTAAGACTTGTTAAAAATTCACCTACATCACGCTAACACAGATAGTAAATGTAAGTTTCTCTCCTCCCTTGTTCCTGAGGGACAGAGAGGGTACAGCAGCAGGCACCTAACTGCAGCAATCTCCCCAGGGTGTGAAGCTCAGGGGCTATCTAAAAAAGGTCTCCACACTTAAACTTTAAAAAAGTTTAAAACTGTTTTGAACACCCGTACAAAGTAAATGTGTAATGTTTATTTCTAATTTATGCTACCACGTTATTCAACAAAGCCTCCTTTTGCACCCTGATTAATCCTCAGCTTTTTGCCACCACCACTTCTATGAAGGCACATTTCCTGTGTGAGCCTAAAAGTTTGATATGGTGAAAAATGACCTGTAAATGGAATAAATTCTAGAGTATTTGCCCAGGAGCTCACCAAAGGAGCACCTCTGGCTTGCAGTACTCAATGGCTAACACAGAGTGGTGCCGTAACCCCATCACACTGTCTGGACTAACCTGGCCATAAACTCTTCTTCAAAAACCTCTGGGATACAAAACCCAGGGCCATTCCTTGGTCTGGTTTATGTAAGCACTTACACATAGTGTTAATCGCTATTATCCAGTGTGCCTTTAATGATGATTTCCCCACAAGTGCTGCCTGTTACTGTTTTAAGCAAATAAGCCACTTAGCTGTTTAAAAATAAAACGTGGATAGCCTTGCAAACAAAGGTAATGTGGCAACTGTGATTTTTTTCCCGCTGGGACAGAGGTGAGTAAAACAGTAAGTGTATTAAATCAGATGATTTAGACTCTGAGGATTTGCTGTAGCACAAGTTTTAAGGATTTAGTTTTGTCAAACAGAGAAAAAAAAACATGAAATAATGGACCTTAATTGCTAAACTAGGAATTGCAAAAAAACCCAAAGGTCTTTTCACATAGTAAGTAGGGAGGTATTACAAAAAAACCCCAACAAACCAACACCAAGACAAAACTTGAAACAGCGTCATGCAGATATAATCTTCTACTTCCCACAAAGTGCTAGAAAACAAAAGGCAATGCAAAAAAAAACCCATTTAGCTTTACAGTTTTGTTTTAAAACGCAGTCTGAAGCAGGTTTATTCATAAATAAAGAGTAATCCCTAGACCCACTCCATCTCTGACTCTACAGCCTAGTATTTAGGCTACAAAAAACTTGAAACATGGTAGGCAGCAAATGAGATCTGGTGAGTTTAAACTCAGCAAATAAGCTATTCCCAACTCGGTGTTGTTCTGAGATTCCAAGAAAGGTTGTGTCACCTAGGAACAGTGCAGTAGTTGCTTCAGTGGTAACTTCATTGAGGTCAACCCCAGCTTCCAGAAGGACACGAATACTTTCTAAAGAGCCGTGGCGTGCTGAGAGGTGTAGGGCACACATCCCTTCAAACGTCTTTAAATGGATGTAGTCTTCAGATGGAGCTACAAATGGCAGTAACCAAGGAAAAAAAAAAGTGTTTGTTTAGCAACGAATTACAAAACACAGTTATTTTCTGAAAACAACAGTTCTTTGAGATGTGTGGCCTACAGTGTTTCCACAAACGTGCTGTTATCAACTCTGTAGAGTGGCAGTGTTCGTTATTGCTGGCCCTATGCAGATTACCTTCTCTGTCCAAGGCAGATAAGTAAAATCAAATGCCATTCACAGACTACAAGATGCCAATTTCTCTTTACCATAGTCAGGCAGTTTCGATGAAACCACACAGAAATCTATAGAACAAGTAAGAATTTTGTAAGAGAAACATACTTAATTTATATTTTGTATGACATAGTAACTTAGCATTAAATCACAGAATTTCACATCGAATTTTCCTTACCTGCACGAACTAGCAGCCTCAGACATTCACTTGAGTTGTGAGCTGCTGCTTCGTGGATTGGCACCCACCCCCTGTTATCCGGAACATCGATGCTGTATCCCTGCTTAATTAGTTTCCTCAGCATTTTAACGTTTCCTTCTCTGGCTGCAAGGCCCACAGCAGAACATCGATCGGAATAGGCTTCTGTGAAGTCCATCCTTGTGTTCTGCAAAGTCTGCAGGAAGAAGGCAGGAGGAAGAAAGGGGAGGGAAAAGGAAAATAAAAAAAAAAAAGAAGAAAAATGAGATGCCTGTTAGTAGAGGTATGTATATGAAGTTTTCTTTTTTTTGTTTTGCAGAAGTTTTTGCTTGGTTTGTTTTGTCTTTTGGGGAACAGTTTGCTTGGTGGGGGGGTCCAGGGGCTAATAACTCTGCTGGTGCTCTCCAGCTGATCCCCGGGAAGCAGGGGACACTTCCTGCGCCAGAGGACATACCTGTAGAGGAAACGCTCGGCGCACAACGCGGCCACACCTCGCAGAACCGCGGGCCCGCCAAACCCCTGCGGCCCCTCCGGCAGAAGCCTCGCCCTGCTCCGGGAAGCCCCGCGGCTCAGGGCAGGCCCCGCCGCGGCTGCCGAGAGGGAAAGCGAGCTACCGGCAGTGCGCAGGCCCGCGGCGGCCGGGCCGCCCGGCAGTGGGGCAGGGCGGTCGGCCATGTGGGTGTTCGGCTACGGCTCGCTCATCTGGAAGGTGGATTTCCCTTACGAGGAGAAGATGGTTGGGCGCATCCTGGGCTACAGCCGCCGGTTCTGGCAGGGCAGCACCGACCACCGCGGCGTGCCGGGCAAGGTGAGGCGGGACGCGGGCGGCGCTCCCCGGGCGGCGGCATCGCCGGGCCGGGCCTCGGCCTCCCGGAGCGGAGACCTCGATCCCGGCTGCCCCGACGGCTCCGGGGAGGGGAGCGGGCCGAGCCCCTTTCCTCCGGAGCCCGCTGCGGCCGGGCACCGTCCGGCTGCTCCCCGGAGGAAACGCCGGCGGGGCCCCACACGCAGGCGGACCGGCGGCCGGCCTCCCCCGGCAGCACAGCGGCCGCCGAGGACCGCAGCCGCGCTCCTCCGATCGAAACCCAGAAGTCCGCCCTAGGAGCGACCGCTGCTTTCCGCGGCCAGAGGCTCCAGCCCCCTCTCGCAATGTACAGCGTTACTACATCCCCTCGGGCTTCTAATCGATTCGTGGCAAGGAGCGATTCCTAAAAGTCCAGGGATTAATTTTCTTCTGTGCTGGCAATTTAGAAACACCTCAACAGACCCAAGCAAACAACGTAAGGAACTTCAAAGAGGAGGATAATGGCAACAAAAAAACCCAAACCCAAAGAACCCCAGACCTTTTCAATAGCTCAAAACCAACGGAGTCAGTTATTTCAGCTTTTAATTTAAATAACTAAATGCCTCGGTGCGAGTGTCAGGCATTAAAGAGAAGGGCTGGTTAGTAAGTAAGGGTGAGAAGGGTTGATCTGAGTAACAGTCTCGCAGTGTTTCTGCTTTACCTTCAAACGAAAACTCACAGAGGAATAGATATTTACTGCTTGGGAAAGGAGGGGGGGAAAAGCCACAAAGAAAAATAAACTAAAATTCCAGGAGCGAGCAGTCCCAATTTCATGCAAACTCATGTATTTTTAAGCCACAGAAGTAAGAATAAGAGAGTCTTCCTCTGTTCTGAAAGCCACCCTCCCCATGGAAGGGTTCTCACCCTTAAGGTAATTCTAAATAGCTCAACAAACGTTAAAGAAACAACAGGTTACAGGGACAGCCAGCAAGTTAGAGGAATGACTTTGACGTGGCAGGACTGTTATTTATGGCTGCAGACGCTGCTCATGATTTAGTCATCAGAAACGCAGACGGATCATTCGCAGAACCTGATACTTGCACACAGCACTCTGACAATTCCCCTACGCTGCTGGTTCTGTATCATCAAAGTTTGTTTTACTGCTGGCCCCTGAAGTGGCCTCTCCAGCCCTCACCCTGGTAACTCCACTTTAACTTAGAGCTCCCCCAGAAAAGCCATGAGGATAATTTTTAAAAGTAAATCACAGCGTGCTATGTAACATGGGAGAAATTTTCATCTAGTTGTAAATAGCACTAGTTAGAACCTCAGACACCATAACATAACTTAGTACTTAGAATACAACCCCCCCAAATGCAAATCCCTGTGCTTCACATACTAGCACAAGTTGGGCATCTAATATTTAAAAAAAAAAATCCTGCAAAGAAACTAACCATGTGCAAGCTGACTCAGGCTCAGCAGGTGTGTTTTTAGGGTTGGGGCAGTGCTGTGCCAACACAGCTCTCCTGGTTCTGAACCCAAGCTCTAAAATGCTTTGCCATGTTGCTTTTAAGATTGAGTCGAATGCCCCGCTTTGTCACCCGGCTTACATCCATCACACACAATTCCTGTCTCCAGACCTGCCCTGCTCCTGGATACAGGTCATAAGTTATGTCTCCCGGTTAATGTGTTTTTTGTTTATTTATATAAAGACTTTAGCATTAACACAGTGTACTTTTTCTCAGCACCAACAAGCCCATGCCTTGCAAGGCAAAAACACTCCCTCAGCATCCTCAGGGACCTTCTACTGCACCAAGCCAAGAGCTCTCTGCTATAAAATCTTCTGACATCAGAGAGGAATTACATCTCATGTGGGTGAGCCACAAGTGAAACAGGTCCTTTGGTACTAACATGTTAAAAAACAGCAATAGAAGAGCAGTCAAGTTAAAAACCCTCTCCTGAAAACACCAGTTGCTCCAACATTGCACAGTCAGCACAACAAAAACACACAGAGCACTTTATGTACAGTGGCTGCAAACCTTTAGTACAAAACTCAGTTGCCACTCTAATTGTACTTTGAACTGATCAACTCCTATAGTAATAAGATAATTAACTAGTTATAATGTGATGTTTACTCATGGGGTCATATTTTATAGCTTACAGGATGTTAAATGGGAAAAGGTTTTATACTCTTCATCTAATAAAAAAGGAACAAGTCCTAGTCCAAGTGTCAGAAAAAATGGCATCAGAAATGCAAAGCTGCCTAAGTCAGATAAAAGAACAGATAGAAACTTGAATGGTTAGGAAGCGAGCAATTGTTTGGGGAGGTGACTAGCAGTGAGTCAGTAGCACACCTATATCATGACTCTAGTGGAATGCTCCATCTCACGATGATTATGACAGAGCTGGACTATGGAAATACAGAGCCCCTGAAGAGAGGCGGTCACCCTGGTCAGACAGAGGCATGGAATTGCTTCTGTATAAAGGGAAACTAATTAGGGATATCAGAAGTAGGAGTACTAAAAAATGTCAGAGATCAAGGCTAAAAAAAAAAAAAAAAAAAAAATTATGTATTTAAATTTTGGAACTCACTAAAATGAGATTTGGCAGAGACTACATCAAAGGAGTAAAACTATCCGGACAAACTGGTAGAACAGGGATGTACTGGTAAGAAAGACAAAGTCCCAAGGATAAGTGTTAAGGCTTTGTCAGAAGAGGTAAGAAAGTGTCTCATGGAATGGAGTGTTCTTAATTGTGTGCATACCCACATGCAGTTTTGACAGTGCATATTCCTGGTTAAACCTAAAACATTAAGCAAAGTTTCTGATCCTCAGAGGTTTCCCCTCTATTGAAGGCAAGAATACCCTGCCCGAGTTCATAGTCTAGAATAGAGGTGTTAAGATGCACTCTGCAGATAAACAGCCAAAAATAGATTTAGAGTTTAACTCAGGGTGAAGCTTTCAGTACCATTTCTAGCAGAATGTGTTGACTAGCTGGCTTGGAGATTCTGAACTGAATGCCAGCAAAACAGCTCCTGTTAATTGACTGATTATGCCTGGGTTTAAGCAGGCTAGACAAATAGATATATTTCTTACAGCATCTTTTCCCAAAAGGTATCTTGATTAAGCACAGTAACAGACCTGTTTCCTCAAAGTATTCACATTATAATCAGTGAGCATTCATTTAGTTTTGTTGCCTTATTTTTATCAAGCAGATCAGGAATAGATGGCTGATGCTGGGAGAGAACGAGCAGAGAAATGAAAAAATGCTCAGAGCTTATAAATAAACAGTATTTAAGATTATAAAAGATCTGTCACTGAATACAAACTACCTACAGTTGATGCTATCTACGAAGTGCTCTGCAAAAGCTAGATTTCATATTTGGCTTGGTACCAAAAGAACGCGTGGCTTGCCGATGACTCGGCATAGGAGAAAACCCTACACGTTACTGCACGAAAGAGAAACACAGCTACAGGCTTACCAGGGAACCACAGACCAGACAGTGAAACTATTAGCCATGAGTCATTAAGAGACCCAGATGTCACAGCCCAGGACTGAACATTAGCTAGGCTAAATGAAAGGCATGCATCCAGGCATGTCAAGCTCACACCATCTCTGCAACTCCTAGGAGAATGAATTTCTATCCTACACTAGAACTGAATGAGTGCTAGTATCTCAGCCTTCTATTAGGTCAAACTAGTGACACTGGCATGCTAATCTAATGCCCAAACCAGCAAATTAAAACTACAGGTGTAGCTCTCCATAGGGTTTGCTGATTTAAAATGATTCTCCAGGTTAGACAACATATGTTAACAATTATCTCTTCAGTATTTACAAACTGGCTTCTCACTCTTTCTGCAAGAAGTAACTCATTGGGAAAAAAAGCTGTTACCAAAGTGCCCCCCTGCTGCCGAGTAGGGAGAATGAACTGGGAGGAGAAAGAAAGGGAAAACAGGCTTTTGCACAATAAACATCTTTTTTTTTTTTCCATCTCTGAGTAATGTGGTGCTGATGATGCCTACTAAAAACTACTAGAAGGTTTCTCTGCTGTACATTTTCAACTCAGAATTTAACATTTTGTTTCTCATGGTTTATCTAATACAAATCAAAAGGTATTGTCAGAAAATAGTTATAAGGGACCTCAAAGAAATAGGCCTTATTGAGATCATCCTGGATTAGTTCTCTGACCCTTCCTTGACTTTTCATTGGTTTTAATTTTTTGTTTTGCTTATGACTTAGGGTAAAAGCCTCTAACTGAGCTGTGGTTTTTGTTTTAGCCTGGAAGAGTTGTGACTCTGGTTGAAGATCCTGAGGTATAGTACTCCTGTTCTGTCTCTGTAGTGTACAGAATGTGCTGTTGCGTTCCCAGCCTGTGTAGTAAGTCTTCATTTATTTTTGCTTCTCTGCAAGCAAATAATTGAGTTATCTTTAGTGCAATGAAAAGTTCTCTGAAAATTTCTTGGGAGTTACATCAATTACTCTTGACTGTTTCAAATAAATCACAATCTAAAACTAAGCAACTGCAAGCTGATTGGGTCTGTTATCACCAAAGGTATACTTTAAAGTCTGGGATATTCATCTCAGCTACCCTGTTGTAAAATGCAGTTTTACTTTCCGTGTATGCACAGTGCTGACGATACCCCAATAGCAGACGCCAGTTCTTGTGTCATAACTATAATCTTGCCCTCCCAAGATAAGAGCAGAAACGATTAGATTGCAGTGATAAAAAAGGAGATTTCCCTTGCTACACCAATAACATGCTTAAGGAATTAAATGCCACAAGGGCCCTTTGTGTTTCTACACAATATTGTGAAAGTAGCTCCTGTTGAGAGAAAACGCTCATTGGCCCAGGTCTGCCAAGTTCTGGCCCATCTTTCCACCTTTTCCCCGGATTTCACTCGGTGCAAGGGAAGTGTTAGCAAGGGGGGTTCCCTGGGCTGGGGAGGGAGGGGAGATGAAACAAGACCTAGGCTTAGAGCCATGTAAGTTGTAGGAGAATTACGTTTTTTTCTGCTTATGAAAGTACCTAGAGCGCAGTTTTACCCATTTCTAATTCTGTTTGATAGTAAGGAAGCTATCTTTGCAAGTACCTGCAGGGATCGTACTCACCAGAGAGCCTGTTTGGACTGTTCACTGGCTAGGACAAAAGCATTGAGCTAGGGTGGGGGAGCCTGGGGAGGCCATTGCAGGATGCACCCTGGATGTCATTATTTTCCCACTCCCTGCTGATCCTCTGGGGCCCCCGCATCCAGCAGCATGCTCTGTTCTGGCACCTCGTGTCCATCTGTTGCTCCAGGAGAAGGAATCCCTGCAGGTACTGAAGCCTCCAGAGCCAGCACAGAAGAAAGGATGGCATGGACGCAGAGGGAGAGCAAAGCCACAGGACATAGGGCTGTCAGGATGGGCGTTCTGGTAGTGGTTAGCTTTTATGTGCAGTTGCTTATCTACACAGTTATGATATTGCTCTTACCATTGATTTCCCTGAAACAGCAGCCACAAAGACAGGCAAATTTAGTGGTAATTGAAAGCTTCAACTGGTTTTGCAGTTAACAAAATGCAGTGTGCTGTCTCTCACTGGGATTTTCTGTACCTTTCTAGTCAGGGTTTTTCCTGCATTACTGTACCATTATGTTACACAGACGCCTATAGAGACACAGAGTGCTTATGTTTGTTGTCACTCCGTTTGTATTATTCATTACCACAGAAGTTTTTTTTCCCTTAGCAAACCAGTTTTGGTTGGTTGGGGTACTCCCCACCTTTCCCTTTTCTCCAGAATCTGGTGCAGTCAGATAATCCCACTTTACACATAAAAGTAATTTGCTTTCATTTTAATTACTCCTGCTGTGTTTTAAAAAGGCAACCTTATTTTGAAGGTATCTTAGAAGACTACAGCAATTGCTGCCCTTGCACAGAGACACGAAAACACTGTGGTGACAACAGAAAATGGAAGAAAATTAATTTTTTTTTTTTAAAAATAGAGTTTTACCTAAATACAATAGAAACATATTAATTCTTGAGTATTCTTTTAAACACTGCATTGGATTTTCTTTTCTTGCACCCTTCGACAGGGGTGCGTATGGGGCGTTGCATACAGACTGCCAGCTGGACAAGAATGTGAAGTAAAGGCATACCTGGACTTCAGAGAGAAAGGAGGCTACAGGACTAACACCGTCACTTTCTACCCGAAAAACTCCTCAGTAAAACCTTTTGATGTACTGCTGTACATTGGAACGTGTGACAACCCTAACTACCTTGGTCCAGCACCCCTAGAAGAGATCGCTGAGCAGATTCTGAACTCAGTTGGTCCCAGTGGAAGAAACACAGAATACCTGTTTGAACTGGCTAACTCCATCAGAAATCTCGTCCCAGAAGATGCAGATGAGCATCTGTTCTCCTTAGAGAAACTAGTGAAGGAACTCCTGGAAAAGCATCAAAACCTAAATTGTCTATAAAAATCTCTTCTTCCTTTTAGTGATCTTGCTTCACCTTCAGAGGAACAGTTTCGTTGCACCGTGGGTGTATGACTTGGAGACATGTTTCTCTGTACTATGCCATCTTATTTATTTTAATATTGCATTCAAAATCGTTGTTGGTCATTAAGACATCCTGATAGAAAAATCATTCTTTCAGGAGTCTATAGAAAGGGGAGGAGGGGAAGCGCTTTAGGTTTCAATTTGGTATATTGGGGGGTTTATTGAGACATCACATCTTTGTGACAATCTCAAGAGAGCCTCTTAAGCTTTTCTTTGTTTGAAGATGGTTTTAATTATTCTTCTTCTTTCAGGTTTAAAATAAATCTTTAGAATATTTTAAGATCGAAATCTACATTCAGATTCAACTCCCATTGATACAAGGTATAGTTCTGTCTGATCGAAGACCACAGGCAGGGAGATAAGTAGTAGTTGTAAATTGCATAGTAAATGCCTAGTAAAACATTTATATCCTCAACATTCCATTTCACTGAAATGAAGTTCCTGACTTAGTCATCTTGCCCTTCATCTATTGGTTTGTCCTTAAAACATGGGATAAACCATTTAATTGTCAAGGAAATGGTTCTTGGCTCATGATGTCACGACCCTGCAAACCAAGGCTCGGGGTACTGACACAAATAACCCATAATGTATTAGTGCCTCATTTTACTTTTTTCCCCAAGATTAATATAAAGAATAAAGCCAAAATATTAGAAGTTAACTGAGTGTATGACTCGAATCCACAATGCAGCAAGAATATTCACAAACCCTCACCTGTTGTAACCCCATCTCTTAAAAAGGGCACGCCAATCTCTGAGGATAGATTTTTCAACCACTCTTTCAGGGATTCATGGACAAAAGGTAGTTAAGAAAGAAACCCTCTTTTCAGTAAACTTAGTGTGGTTTGGACATTCAAACAAAGAGCTTTGGAAAGCCACCAGTTTAGTCTAGTAGGCTTACTTTGTGCAAAGCACAAGCCAATGGAGTTTCCGTCCCAACAAGAACTTGTCTTGCTTTTCAAAAATTTTAAGTTATTTTTGTTAACTTTTAATAAAGTCTATTTTTGTATGTTAACACAGGAGAAGTCCTACTTGAAACACCAGATGATGTCACATTTTCTTAGAATGTGTAAGTGTTTAGTAGTAGCTTGGAAGCCCGTATTTTGTATTGGTAATTACAAACACTGTATGTTTCTACTGCACAGGTTGTCCCTTCCTCTTTTTTCACATTGTCCTGACATATATTTGTAATTGCTTGAAAATATCAAAATAAAAAGTTGCTGTTATTTTACTTGGCCACCTACAAAAGCCAAGAAAAGCATACTCTAATATTAGTAGGAAACATTTGAGAAAGGCAGATAGAGATGTAGAAAATAGGATATTAAACTTCAAACCCAAACAAGCAAGCCATTCAAAAGTCTTTAACCAAGAAAGCTGTAATTTTTACATACCAGGTGATAGTTTTAGTCTGTCTCTGGCACCTCTCAACTACTGATTGATTGAAGGGACAAAAAAAGTGAATTAGATTTTAGAAACCACATTTTGCTTTTAATAGTTAAAATAGTGGCACTGAAGAGTACATGATAGAGTATTACCAGATGGGCTACTGTATTTACAGAAGCAAACCCTCTGGTCATATTAGCAAAATAAACATATGTCATGAGACCCTATTTTGCCACTAGTACGCACAAGTTACTTGCAAACTGTTGGAATGTCCTTCGGAGGTCTCAATACTGCACTGTGCTAGTTTAAGATTGACACAACTGAGGAGCAAAGCAACCCCAACTAATTCAGATGCACAGGGGAGATGAGTATGATCAGAGGTATGTGGTGACACTCATTAAGATGCCAACAGCTGGAGCTGAATGACTTTATAGCCCTGTGATAACCACCACCCAAATCAGCATTAACAAGCATGCTCCATTACACATGTATTTATTCACCTTGCCTCGAAGAGTAAGTGTTCTTTAGTGTTACTGGACACTGAACTGTTACTAAAAATGTTATGTATGATTTACTTAAGGAATATTTAAGTGTTGACAAGACTAGTACCCCCAAAAAACCCAACCAACCAACAAGAGCACTTCCTTTCTTGTGCTTACCTCAGATTTAAGCAAGCTGTAGTAAAGTTAAAACATGTACAACAAAACACCCACTACATTTGTTTTTTTAAATTATTTAAAAATTCTTTCCTGAAAGACTTATTCTTGTTCCTTAAAAGAAGGCAGGGGATGCTCACACTCACTAATGATCAGTGATGATTCCCTCTTTAATTATTTAAGCACTGTGTTGGGGCATTGTGATTATGCATTGATCTACATTTGTATCTCTGATTATATTCAGAATGTTGGTTCATTCACCTTCCAAAGTCGTACAACTTGAAATAATGTATGTAACGATACATTCCAGCTTCTCCATAAAGCTCCAGTACAATAAAAAATGCATCACACTTACTAATGGTGTTAGAGAAAGAAATTTCCAGAAATGTTATGTTTATTTAACGTGTATCCATACTAGGATGGACCTTAATTGCATCTTCTTGTGCAATGCTGTTAGAGCTAATGATGAAAAACAATACACAAGAGCTAGGTACTCTTACACTGCCTGAAACTATTGCAGCATTAGGAATTCAGAAAAGCACAAGCACTGGAAATACAGATTTGTTCTTGCTGTACGGGATCAGAGCCGTGACTCTTCCTACAGCTCCAATCACCAACAAAAGCCCAGTATGCTTTCACCCCAAAAAATTCAACATATGCTTTTTGTATGCTGTACATACTTAATTTTTTCTTCCCTACAAGTTAGAACTGAATCTAAATTTGCAAGAAATCATAGAGACTTTAGATACGGTTTCATTAAAAAAAACACAGACACAAAACTATCTCTAACTTGTTTCCAAACAGTGTTGACAAAATTAAGTTCTATCCATGAGGTGAGATTTTACTCCCTGGGATCCAGAGACTCAAAGCACTGAGCAGTCAGCATGGACCTACTAAAAAGTTATTTGCTATTCCTTGGTATATCCAATTAACCGTTTGTTTGCGTATTTAGTGACTGTTGCTATAATCTTCTATGACTGTATAAATCTATAACCTGAATATGCAACATTCTGCTTTTTCTTTTTTTAATCTAGCTTTTGCTTATCACACCTCATAGCCATTTGGACTGTCACTAAGTACTTAAAACTTCTGTAAGCCGATTTGCATTCCTTAACACAAGAAAACTCATGGACATCATGGACAAGGGAAATCAAAACATTCTGCAGCTTTAACACCTTCAGTAAAACAATTTCTACCACAAATGCAAGAATAGCATCATGTCACCAGTGTTCTTTATCAACTGACTAATAAAACAGCAGCTCTGCAAGTCCAAACATTTCAGGCAATTTTGCTAAGAGGCATAAGAAAATAAATGTACTTGCTTGCTCAAAATAAGATAGGCAAGTTACCCTGTACAAGCACAAAAAAAATTTTGAATACCACTTACCCTTAAAAGCTAAAGCAACAGTTACAAAATTGAATGCAGCCTCCCCCATCAGTATTATATCACTATTTTATATTGTTATTTCCTGAAGTTCATTGTGTCACCAAGTTTAACTGTGATTTGTATCTCTTCCCATCGCTTCTTTCTGTTACGCATCTGGCTACAGACTTGACTCAAACCAGGGAGGTTGAGGATGTTGAAAACACACAATACTACAGCTCCCCCACCAGATCTATTTCTGTATGTCAATTCTGTGCAGCCAAAACATGTTCTTACCAGGTGGTTTTGCCACGCTACTGAGTGGCAGAGGGGAACCAAAGAGACAGCAGCCCCAGCAGGGCCCAATATGTGAGTCCAAACCCATCCTAAGATTAGAAAGAGTCGACTTTCCAATTATGCTTAACAGTCTTTTGCAAAAGCTGGACATTGACTATATACTTGCTTTGATTACCAGCTACAGTATAGCCCCAGTTACTCCAACTTCATACTTCCTCAGTACTGTAATTTCCTTGCTTCTCTGCCTTTTCATTCAAGCCGTTTCCCTTTATTCTCTCCTTTGTTTCAAACAGATGCCTCAACCGCATCTTTCTGGCCTTTTAGGTCTCTTCTCTGCAGGTATTCTAGCACTTTCCTCTCACTGCACATGTGATTGAACCCTAATGACCCTGTTCAGTAGGTACATTAGGACCCTGTTCTTCCAGTACAGCTACATCTGCTTCGGCACCAGTTTAAAAGGGGAAAAAAAGTTACACTCTTAAAACAAGAACGTTATGGTAGCAAAGATCAAAAGCATTGATTAGACCTGGGGCAGCCGTTTACTAAAGTTTCAAGCATCCTCACCTGTACCAATGAGTTCCCCACAAACCACCTACTCCAACAGCCCAAACAGACTCAGCCAGTTCTGCCTGATGTAAATGCACACACTCTGCCGGCCAAACAGGGATGAAGAATGGCCTGCAACAAAACACCCTGATGCAAAACACTGGAATTAACGACGCACCATCTCTCACCGCTGCCCCTGGGATCTTCCCTGGCATCGTTTGCTGCCTCCACCTTCTCAGGCTTCCCTCATTCAACACTTCAGCCCCTGCTGCGCTAGTCAGGGCTCACAGAGAACCGCTACCCACTGCCACAACGTTATTCCCGTACTGCCCGTGTGCCACCCCAGCACCGACTGCACAGCAGGCGGTACATCCCCCCTCGCTTTCCCGCCGCCTCAACCCGCGACAGGCACGGACGCGCCTCTCTGCAGCCAGTCACTCCTGCCACAGCGCACCTGAGCGGGGCATCTTTTTTTTGGAGTGAATTACCTCAGCTTGGGACTACCGTGAGCTCCTAGGGCGTCGCCCCCGCCAAGCGCCTGACTGACAGACAGCCCTCAGGAAAGGCGGGCTAGAAGGAGCGGGGCCCGCGGCGCTTTTACACGGGCTACGGACGGAGCGCGGCTGCCACCGTTACCTCTGGGAGCCGCCTTCTCCTCGTCGTATTCCTCCAGCCGAGCGCGAACGCCTCGCAGGGCGGCGAGGAACGCTTCCAGTGCGGCCCGGTTCCGCCACAGCCCTCAACGAGCCCGATCCTTACGCTCCGCGGGGCAAGGCGGGGGTTTCCCCACTGAAACGGGGACACCCCCAGCCGGCCGGCCACTCGCTCTCCCTCAGTCACTCGCCGGCCGCCTCCCGCCAACAGCCCGGGCGGCACACGGCGACTGCCCCGGATGTTGATGCGCGGCGGCCCGCCTCGCCCTGGGCCGCCCGCCGGAAGCAGACGTGGCGGCGGCGCTGCCTGCCGCTGCCCGCTCGCCTCAGGAGCTGCCGGCCGGGATGAGGGGGTGCCAGTCCCGGGCGCCCACCCCGGCCGCGCCGCGGGCGCTGCTCTGCGGTCTCCTGGCGGCGGTAACGGTGGCGGAGGGCGGCCGCGCTCTCCCTCAGCTCAGCGACGACATCCCCTTCAGGGTGAACTGGCCCGGCACCGAGTTTAGCCTGGTCGGTACCGGGGCGTGCGAGGGGGGCGGGTGCGTGAGGGGTCTCTCTCGTCCCGCCCCCCGGCAGCCTCCCTCGTTCCGGTTACGGCTGCCGGGCGGTGACGGGCAGCGCGAGCTGGGTCCGGCGGCCGGAGCCCTCCCGTACTCGGCGCTTGTTTCTGAAGCCCCCCCACCGCAGAAAGGGTGTCTCTGCCTGGGGCGGGCCCCGCGTAACCATCCGGGCCGAACCGGCCCCTGGCCGGCGCTGCGGGCGGGCAGTGGGTAACGCCCGCACGCACCGGGCCGCAGGGCGATCTTGGGGCCTCGGCCCGAGCCTGGCAGCTGGGGAGATCCCAGGGAAATCTGCCCTCAGAGTCAGCGCCAGAACGGCCGGACACGGGTGTGATAGTGCCAGGGGGATCCCTTCAGCGACCTCTTTCCCTGCCTGGAGCTCTCTGTCCAGCTATGGGCTCCCCAGTACAAACTAGGCAGGGATTTCCTGGGAAGAGTCTGGTGGAGGGAGACAAAAACGATAAAGGGCCTGGAGTGTCTCCCCTGTGTGGAAAGCCTGAGTGAGGTGGGGCTGTTTGGTCTGGAGAAAAGAAGCCTGAGAGGTGATCTGATCAATATTTATCAATATCTGAAGTGTGGGGCACAGGGGGAAATGGACAGCCTCTTCTCAGTGTCTGTGGGGTCAAGACAAGGGACAGTGGCCTAAAGTTGGAGGATAGGAAGCTCTGCACCAATATGCAGAAGAACTTTTACAGAGTGAGGGTAACAGAGCCCTGGGACAGGCTGCCTAGGGGGTGTGGAGTCTCTTTCTCTGGAGATATTCAGAGATATTCAGAGGTTGACCCGTGCGACCTGTCCTAGGGACCCTGCTTTGGCAGAGGGTTGGACTTGATGATCTCCGGAGGTCCCTTCCAACCCCTACAGCTCTGCGATTCTGAGATTCCTGAGAACCAGAAAGGTGTCAGCAGAAGTGAGGCGAGTGTGGAGGAGAGCGGGAACGTGGCTGGAGGTAGAAGCATCAAGGCAAAGGAGAAGGAAGGCAAATGCCAGCTAAGCCAGTCAAGGCTGGAATGCCAAAGCCTGGTCTCGTGATACAATTAAGACCCAGGACATGCCCTGGACCACAAGTTACCTGTACCACAAGTTACCTGTACCACTTTTGAATGTTTTTAAGGAGTAGCATTAAATGCCCCCACACCTGACTAATCCAGAGGTTGGTTGTTTCCTCAGCCTACGAGTGGTGTCCTGTACAAAGAGGATAACTTCATTATAATGACCACTGTGGATAAAGAAAAATATAAATGTATTCTTCCACTGACTGCAAGTGGCAACGAGGTAGGTTCAGTCACGTCTTTTTTTGTAAGCATAAACTGTAAGCAAGCTCTATAGACTACACAGGCCTAGTCTGAACAATCTCAAAGTCCTTATTTGGCAACAGATGGCTGCTATAATGTTCTGTTTATCGTGAGGCCTATCACCAGTTCGCAAATTCTTGTCTTTTCAGTAGGACTGTCAAGTTCTAGGCCAGTAAACGACTGCAGAGGTTGTTAATTGCTGTCATAATTGCTGTATCTGAAAATACTACCCTGGTAGTGCACCAGTGACCCACCAGTGACTTTTATTCTCTCTCATCACTTCCTCAGGTGGAAATTCGAGTGCACAATTTGGGGTTTAAATGACAGAAACCCAAGTGTGTATTTGTTTGTGTAAGAGAAGGTAGATTGAGGTAGCCTTGTGGGGTTTATCTCTGGTCATTTGCTCCTCCAGTGATTAAGTTTTTTTGTACTGCGAGAGCTTGCCCAGACAAGCCATACTCCCTTTTGGCTTAGCCCTTATCCTGTAAGTGACCAACAGCACGGAGTGCTCTGGTGTAGGTGAGAATTCTTTACTACTGAGGAACTTTGCTAGGAAATCTCCCCAAGAGCAAAAAAACCCCACAGAAATAAGCTTCTGTGGTATTATGTATGCTTTTTGTGACCCTTTTTTAAAAATTATGTAAAAGCTGGGTCATGTTCCGATTACACCGCATCGGTGCGGCATCGACTATGACTAGTGAGTGAACAGATTGTTGATGCTGTTTTCTGTGCAAACCCCAGGCAGCTGCTCTGGATGTGAGCAAGTTGAGAGCACCTGCATTTTTTCCACCTGTGTTTTTGCCACTTGTATTTTATTTCTTTAAACAACAAAACTTTCCTGTTGTGACGACTTTATTTGCAACTTTCATTTGCCCCTTCTTACTAAACTAAATTATAATTTCTTTTTTGCCTAATTACTGCCCAGCTCCTTCAGGGCAGGAATTGATGAAGTTTTGTTCCTTTTAATTTTGTGATAAGATTTTTATTTTGGGGTTTTTTTTTTTTGCTGTTGCAAAATGACTTTCAACTAACCAAACTGCTATTAATTTTAATGTAATGAAATATCCTTCTATTCTAGGAAGAAGAAAAGGACTATAAAGGTCCCACTCCAGGAGAATTGCTGGAACCTCTTTTTAAGCAAAGTAGCTGTTCGTACAGGGTATGTTACTACTTTGTTAGTAATTCAGTTGCTAATCTAAAGCTTACAATGCAGTCCATGTCAAGGTTTAGTGTAGTAGTAGCCTTTAGTGTAGAGCTGGGATTCAAAACCACTGGGATGCTCTAGGAGCAATTTAGAACACTTAAATCCAGGTGTGAAGCCATAATGTGTGCTAGGCTTAACGAAAAGTGCTTCTCCAAGTGTGCTACAAGACCAAAACAGACTTCTAGATAATTCTGAAAGTCTTCCAGTGTTTCATGACCTGCTGTCCCAGTGCAAAGACTCTTGTCTTACAAGAACAAGCCTAACACCAAGGTGCTGGTACTGGGACCCAGAGAGAGCCAGAGTGGCCAAAGAGTGTACCGATGCGATGTCCCACACGAGGCTGTGAGAGAGGAAGAGTGGCTCTGTGTCTACAGTAGCTGACAAAACCAGTCTGAAATGAGTCACTGCCTGGCGGTTCAGGGGCGAATTTAGTCTTTATATCTTAAATTTCACACAAGTAAAGGAAAAAAAAATATTAAGGTAACACATTTTATCTGGAACATCATCAAAATGCTTGGGGAACACAGACCATTTACTGTGCTGTTGTTTTTGTGGGTGTCCAAGTCGGCTTGAGCTGTGTTTCATTGCTGCAAAAGCCAGAATTCTGGGGGGAATATATTTCTGGGGAGCTACCATATCTAAATAGATTTAACTTTTAAAAATGTTTGGTGTTTGTTGGTTTATTTTTAAGATTGAATCTTACTGGACTTACGAGGTCTGCCACGGGAAACACATCCGCCAGTATCACGAGGAGAAGGAAACGGGACAGGTAGGCTGCTTACAATTACATCCTCTTGACCCCCTCTTCCACTGGCCTGGTCATGCTTAACTCCCCTACCAGACCTTCATTTCTGTACCCCTGAAGAAGTATGGACAACAGTAACTTAAATTTGGTTTAACTTCTTTTGATTGTAGAAAATAAACATCCAAGAATACTATCTGGGGAACATGATGATGAAGAACCCATTATCAGAACCAGGTTTGTCTTAGCTTATTTTATGTTGCTGATGATAATTAATTCTTTGGGTTTTAATTCCTTCTGTCTGAGAAATATGCTGTAGGAAACTGCATCCCAGTGCAATAGAACAGTTTTGTAGATTATGAACTTTTCCCAAAATGTATTGTTTTCAGTTAATTCCTTTTCACACCTCAGATGATTGCATCCATCCTGTCAGCTTTGCCATGCTGTCTAATCGATTAGATTCACTAATCTGCAATAACTGGTGTCAGGGAAAGGAAATACATAATACAAGAAACAGGACTGATATGTGACAGACCAGACTTTGATAATACAGCCTGTTGTCACTCCCCTCTTTTTTTTTTTTTTTCTGTGTTTTTAGTTTTTTTTTCTGGGAAGAATTGTCTATAAAAAGTGTGTAGCACCTCTTGGGCTTTGCTATTCTTTAATAAAACATATTTTTACTCCAAACTGCAGTTTAGAGTAACTGATTTTCTGAGCACTTGTGGTTTTTGCTTGTAAATTGTAGTAGGTGGTGGAGGTTTTGTGGTCATGATGGCTAATATCTGCTTTCCTGAGCACTTTGGTAATATGTTAGTCCCAAGAACTCTTCAAAACCCCCAGACTAAGCCTTTGTTCAATAGAAACCATGGGGAAAAAAACATTAAGTAGTCTGGTTTTGGTCTTTAATTCTGGGGTAGTAGGTAAAAGGTGGGAACCACTGCTTTTCCTCTTCCTAAAAGCGATTAACTTGGACACCTCAGTCTTGGAGGGGTTTTAGCACTGTTAATCCCCATTCCTTTGAATTCCTACCTATGGCCTTCAGTTAGGCACCTGAAAAGAAACAGGGCTTTGGAAACTGCATTGTTGGATGTGGCTTTATCAGCACGTTACAGTGCTGGTGTTAATCCTGTGCAGAGATAGCTAATGCTTCCCAGGTGCTGCCCTACAGAAAACAAAAGGTTTGAGCTACCACTTTGTTAGTGGGATTAGCTGGTGAAGGTACCTGTGGTGATGCTTCAGGTCATTATATCTGAGTTGAAAGGATGCCCTCTCCGCTGAGGTGGCAGACCATTCTATCTGTGCTTCCTGTACAGTAATTCATGCTGCTTCTCTGAAAATAGCATAGTTGGTTTCTCAAACCATCGTGAGCTGGATCCACAAGTGTGATACAGTAAACTGGGAGCAGCTGGAGGGGTGACAGCAGAGCAGAGTGGCCATTTGCTCACTTCACCTTGCATGGAGGCCAGTCTGTCTGTCTCCTGAAGCAGTTGGGAAGCCTAAGGGTAGCTCTTGCCCCCGACACCTCGCAACCTCTGCCCCATAACGATGTTCACTCTCGTGGTCTAGCTTCACCTCTTCCTACCAGTGTACCCTTCGAGGGTGGCTAGTGGGTGGGCTGATGTACTCACCCGTTACTTGTCCCAGCCTGTAGTTTGCTCCCTTTGCAGGGACCAGTCAGGTACCCCTCGCAGAGCAGCAGCAGCGACACTTTCTGCCCTGGCTGGCTGTCCTGTGGTGCTGCGGCTGAATTTCACCTGTCCTGCAAACTCAAAGGA
This sequence comes from Gallinula chloropus, assembly GCF_964237585.1. NCBI lineage: Eukaryota > Metazoa > Chordata > Aves > Gruiformes > Rallidae > Gallinula > Gallinula chloropus. Next base: position 84,927,130 of record NC_140087.1, on the reverse strand, counting down.
GTTTCAAGACGCTGCTAACTCATGTTTTGTTCAGTTTGCTCTGGATGCCTGGCCACTGTTTATTTCTTTTCTTTCCTCTTTTGCACCTGCAAGTTTGTTAACTTGATTTTCAGCAGTTTATACTCCAAGTGCTAGCAGATAGGCAGAGCGTACCGACCTCTCGGTATATAACTTCATTTTATTTCAAGTTCACAGGCTTTGTGCTTACCTCATTCTTAATTATTCCCTAGATCAAGAAGAGAAGGAAAATCCAAAAGAGAGTGCAAAAGAGGCAAGTGAAAACAATCTATTTTAACTTTTGCCATCAATGGTGGAGGCAATTTCTATACGGTGAGAGTATGTAATTAGTTCCCTCCCAGAACGAGTGCCAAAAGACGAAACTCTGTCCCTCAGCTGCACTCTTCTTGCTCCATGAGTTATCAGTCCCACCTCATTTAGTCTAGTTAGGCAGATTTCTTGCCCTCCCACCTCTTTATGCTAAAGTTATGATCATCTTAGATGAGTTATATATTCTTCCCCTATGAAAACAGTGCATGTAACCACAAAGTCACATGTTATAGTCTAGCAACAGTTATTTTTCCAGCTACCTCAGAGATCCCAGTTCCCTTAATGACCCTCGCATGCATTTTGGGTAAAAAAAAAATGCTTAACAAAAGTCCTACAGCGCAAAATCCCTCCAAGATTTCTCAGCTGACTTGACCCATCCCACAAAACTCTGTGCTTCCCTTTTCCATCAGAGAAAACCCCCAAAACTCAATTCAGAGTTACTAACTAGAGCAAAACAGTGCAGGTACCTGCAGCACGTTGGAGCCCGGAATTAGGAACAGTAGCTTTGGCCTGCGGATGGAGGTGCCTGCCTTGTTTTCAGTTATCCTTCCTTTTAGTTTTGAGATGGCATTTCTGTGTACAGGTGCTTTGTAATGACAATTTACGTAGCACAGAGTGGTGGGTGGTGGTTCTGCAGAGGATCTCGGGAAATAGATGAGCATTTTTGAGGTGACGAGGGGGGCAGAATGTGGCCCATGCTAATGGCAGTGGCAGGTAATGCCTCTTGGAAATGAAAGAAAATTAGGTGCTTTGCAGTGGAACTTTTCATTATTATTTCAGAAGAAGCTGAGGCTTTTCCTGACAGGATTTTTTTTAAACAGTGTTTATGATGTACGTGCACTCTCTTGATTGCAGTCCATGAAGAATTTAGATTTGTGTGCAGTCTCTAGGTGGGAAAGGGAAAGGACAAGGATACATCACACAGCTGGGTGGTGCTTCAAGTCACCAAACCTGCTGCGATGGGAGATTTATCTCAGACCCTGCTGCGATGCCTCTCAGTTGTGTGCCAGCAACAGCTATCTCCATTTAGATTTCTCGGGTTAGTTACCTTCAATGAAATGTTTAGGCAGAACTTTTTAATTATTTAAGGAGAAATCAGTTATTTAGTTCAGAAAGATAGAAAGGGAATGCAATGATACCCCTTGAGCTGGGGAATGCACTGGTACCCTTTTGTCAGCTCTCTTGTAAACCACCAGAATAGATCTTGGTTTCCTACAAGCAGATGAGATAAAAAAGGGTCCCAGGTCGGTGTCCTGACCACAGAAACACTTTTAGCACAGACCTCACTTCGTTGTGCACTGTAAACCTTGACTAGCTCAGGCAGAATGGGCAGAAAGTGTCTAGTTTGTGGGTTCTAGCCTGGCTTTTGCCCAAACAGAACTTCAGGTACCTGGGAGCTTCAGCTGCTTTCATGACAGGAGAGGGGCTTTTACCAGTTTGGGGAATTAGTATCTTAAAGTGGACGTTGGATGAAACACAGGAAAGAGCAAACCCAGAGAGAGCTTACCTGAAGTGCCTACAAAAATGGGGCTTGCCTTTGTATCATCAAGTTTCTGTTAGCCAGGATAGCAGGTGGCCTGGGATGCTCTGGGTAAGGAGTGACTTGGGCATGCTGAGAGGTGTCGTGTGGGTATCAGGATGACATTGCAGGGGTGTTTTTAGATTCTTCGTGGTGTGGGCACTGCAGTGAAGGTAACGTGGCTGGCCAGAGCTGAGCAGAGCTCCTAGCCTGCAGCTGGCTTGGCACTCTTCCAGAACATTGTGCCCAGCTGTTGAGCTGTCTCAGGACCGAAACACCAGGCAGGCAGTGCAGAGAAATGGGCTGCTTTTGCAGTCAGAGCTCAGGCAGCTCTCTGCGTTTGTGTAGTGCTGTGCTTGAGGTCATCAACTGGAACGCATTTAGGCATCACAGGAACTACGTAACTGCTCAGGGGCTGGTTTCCATCCAGCAATGCCAGCTCTTCACAGTGTAATAGTGCTTTTGGTTTTGGAGGAGTTGAAGGAGATCTACTGCAATTGTTAACTTGTATTTTCTTTCACCTAGATACCTACAAAAAATATAGAAGGGCAGATGACCCCATACTATCCTGTAGAAATGGGAAATGGCACACCTTGTAGCTTGAGACAAAACCTGCCCAGATCAAGTACAGTGATGTACATCTGTCATCCAGAAGCTAAGCATGAGATCCTTTCAGTAGCTGAAGTTACAACTTGTGAATATGAAGTGGTTATACTGACACCTCTGTTATGCAACCACCCTAAATACAGGTATAGTACTCAAAGCTTGGCTACCTTCATCCCTTCCGATTTTCATCAGCTTCCTCACCTGTGTGTGTGCTCCCAGCTGTGCTCTCATGTACTGAGCCGTGACGCCTCGGTGTACTTCCCTGGGCAAGGGCAGCTCTGCCAAGTCTGAGGTCTCCATGTTAATTTGCATGTGATAAGTTAATTTGCATGTGATAAGTCTCTCCTGGTCGATCCCTTGCAAGAAGTGTCACTTTATTTTCAGCAGGGAAGTTGCTAGCGTGGTCGTTCTGCTGGAACACAGACTAGGGTGTCAGGGCTGCGGGCAGATTAAGAACACCCTGTCTCCTCCTAGTTTGTGATTTGAAGGTCTTGGGGGGGATCATCTTCATGGTATTCAAAAGCTGCAGATTGCATATGTGCACAGCCTCCAGCCTCTCTCGTTTCTGGAAACAAGAGTATGGGCTTCAGCCATAACCTTAGTATTTATTTGAGCAGTACTCCCACCTGAAGTAGCTCTGAGCTGTCTCTGTCCTGCTTTGGTGCTTTACCTTCAGCTGTGTGAATCATTTTCACGTACAGAATTCACAATTTCAGTGGTGTTTTCCAAAAATCAAATGGAGGATTCTTCCCTCCCCCTGCCCTGAACTATACTCTGCATCTAAGGGCATTATTCACTTCAATACTACAGATTTTTGACCTTTTGAGGGGTGTAAACAGAACAGCAAAGTGCCTGAAGTACAAATTAAAGGGGAGATAATGGGCAGGAGTTGCTGAATTTCCCCTGAACACAGACATTGGAACAAGAGAGCGTTTCATTGCTATTCTGAAGTGGGCAACAAGGTCTTTTAGCCTCTGTATCAGCAGAAGAATAGGAAGTGTACAAGCAGATCCTTCTCTTGTTTGGCAAGAACAAAATCTTGAGCTGGTACCTCCTCCCAGGGCACAGGCATGGAAGGCTTCCTGGCCACTAGCAGGAAGTGCCTAAAATAAATATACAAGATCTTTGCTCTCCCACTTAACGTCACCTTACTACATAAAGATCAATGGAGATGGAGCAGACTGGAGGTGCTGCTCACTGTCACAAACCCACCTCCATTTAAGTGCAGCACGCTCTTCCTGCCACAGACCCCCCATTTGGCAGAAGGGTTTTCATTTCAATGTTCACTTTCCTCTCCTGTTTTCATGAGGCCTTCACTTGTGTAAACTAAGGAGAAAGCTGGGTTAACTCCCCTTCAGCTTTTGCTTTTTCTTTCCTGAAAGAGGCTGCTTATTTTGCAGACGTGGCTCAGGAGGCGAGAGAGAAAGGAATAACAGGTATATATGCTGTGTGAGGTGCCATACGTGTCAGATAATACAAGGGTTTATTTTAATTACCTAGGGACTGCACTGGATGAGTGTAACCTTTGCTCTTTCCTAGCTTCTGAGAGGGCTTCAAGGGGTTAGACTGCAGCTGTCTCGGCAAAGAGCGTGCTGGCATCATCTCTGTTGCTTTGGCTGAGATGGGAAATAAATACTCCCTGTAGCCCAGTGGAGTTGGAAACCTGTGGCAGTAAGGAAGCGCGTTGTTACCCAAAGGCTTACTAAGCAGTGTGTCTCTGTCTTGTCTGGACAGGTTCAGGGCTTCCCCTGTGAATGACATCTTCTGCCAGTCCCTGCCGGGATCCCCGCTTAAACCCCACAATCTGGAGCAGCTGGAGAAACAGCAAGAAATGATGAAGACACCTTTCAGGAGGGTTAAGGAGGTAGGATTTCTTTCACTTGAAATGGAAAAGTAGTTATTTTCCAGGTTGTAACACATAGAGCTTTCAGTTCTGTGCCCAAGTTCTCTTGCCCACCTTTGTAAGACCACACTGGTCTTTAAGCTCACTGAAATAATCATTAACTTACCTGATTTGGGAAGAAAACAAAGCAAGTAAGTTTGGGCTACTAACTTAAAACTTCTGTAGCCTTCTCTACCTGCAGTTTACAAACTGTTGCTTATGTGTGCATTAATTTCAGGAAGAAACACATTCAACCAAAGAGGAGAAATTTTCCTCCATCCATAAGCCTGTTGCTGTTGGAAGCCACCAACTATTAACTGTGGGAACAACCCACATCTCCAAACTGACCGACGAGCAACTCATAAAGGAATTTCTTAGTGGCTCCTACTGCTTCCATGGGGTGAGAAATGAAAAAGTAGCTGCTCCTTAAAGGCACATCCTGGGTTTTGTATTGGTTTGGGTTTTCCACAACTTCAGATAGCTGCGTTCTTACACACTGTACTAACTGCCTTTCCCTGTGCTGATAGAGGGAAGGCTCAGATGCCAGAGCCTGTGCTGGGAGGCTGTCTTTACCCTTTCTGTTGAGATTCAGTTTATATGAGCAGATGCTGAGATAGAAGTAGATGATGAGAATTGTTTGGTGCTAATTTGGTTAATGAGAACAAAACAAACAAAAAAGATCCTCACCAAAACAAGCTGACTAAGAGAACAGCCAGCAGAGAAAGGGCAACTGAAGTTTGACCTCTCCTTGAAAGAGGAAGGTATTTCTTGAAAAGGTGATATAAGTAGTTTGGGGAATTTAGTCCTAATGGAGCTCTGCCTAGAGTCTATGTAAAATGTTAGATCCTCTGTGCTAAGCTTACCCTGGAATAGATGGAATCCCCTTGCCTGTGTCCGTGAGTCTAAGGAGAGAGAGTCTCTTAGCTCACACCTTGCATCTGAGTAACAGGTCCAGAGGGGTACAGCTAAGACAGCCTGTGGGCTAGGGCCTGGGGGGGAAGGGAAGGGGTTGTTCTGCGGGTTTGGGTTTGCTTTACACCAATTGTACCTGTCCCTAGGGCGTTGGCTGGTGGAAGTATGAATTCTGCTATGGCAAATACGTCCATCAGTATCATGAGGTATGTTTAAATACTTCTATGTACTGCCACTAGATGGAAAAAGGATTAGAGAGTGTTTATGGTTCAAAGAAAGCCGCATCCTTTTACCAGTTGATCAACACCTTGGGTTTAAGAAGTGGGATTTCAGAAAGGAAATTCTCCATGTGCTTCTGAAGTTCCGGCAGTGGGATGCAGGTACAGGGTCGGGTGGAGCACAGTGATGATAATCAAAGCTGCAAAAATGGAGCAGGGTGTTGTGGGCATGTTCTGCTGGTCAGCAGAACACTTCTATCAGTTCACACAGCCTGGGGGCTGTTCTGAAGGGACCAGCTGCTTGGGTGTTGAGCCCCAGTACTGGTTTTTCCCAAATGCAAGAACACGTTATGGTGACAGCAGCATACCTGCTCTGTGAATAACAATCTGCTCGTCCTCACAATACCCTCATGGCTGATCACGTAACGCATGGTAATTAATGGCTTTTCTTGTTTTAGGATAAGGAAAGTGGCAAGACTTCTGTGGTTGTGGGTACCTGGAGCAAGGAGGAACACATTGAGTGGTCCAGGAAGAATGCTGCGAGGACCTACTACCTTAGAGAAGACGGCACCCAGACGGTCAGGTACGGTTATGGTCACTGGGCTGCTGCTCTGGTTTTCCACTCCTGAAGTGCTCTCATGCTTGAGCTGGAGAAGAACAAATCCCAGGGCCTGCTTCTGCAGTTTGCAAATCATCAGGCTACAAAGAGATATGAGAAACTGACAGTAGCAGGGCATATAGATTGATTTATCCTCATCCTCAGTCAATACAACATCAGAAAGGCGACCCAGCACTCTGTCCAATCACAAACAACGCTCTGCCTCCACAATAACCAAGGCAGCAGTATGCTGTCATCTAGTGCGTGCTGGAGTTGAGTGTTTGAGGGATGAGGAAATCCTGTAACACACCAGTTAGCTGGGTGTTGTTCTGTGTTTCCAACCTTCCGTTCTACTCCTCTGTGGCAGGATGGTGTCTCACTTCTACGGGAACGGAGACGTCTGCGACTTAACAGACAAGCCCCGGCAGGTGACTGTGAAATTGAAGTAAGTTAACTTTTTCTGGGTGACCTGCTGGCTTGCATCTCTGCCTCCTGTGCTGGAGGGGAAAGCCCCTGCCATCCTCATAAAGCTCAGAAAGCAGTGATATGGTGAAAATGCTGGAGGCACCAACGAAACGGGTGCTTTACGTGCTAAACACAGCAAAATGTCTCATCTATTTCAGATGTAAAGAGTCTGATTCCCCTCACGCTGTGACCATATACATGTTGGAGCCTCATTCTTGCCAATACATCCTTGGGGTACGTAAGCACATCCTGGACTTCCCTAAGATCAGGTGCACATTTAACTAGCCTTTTCCTTCTGGTGCTAACAGGCTGTAGAGCTGTTACTCCAAAGTAGAAAGCACTCAGTAGCTTTTACAAAGCGCTGCTCGAGTACTGTTGTGTTTAACCTCACCGGTGCTGTCGCAATCGCTTGTGAAGGTTTAACGGTGACTTCGTAGTCCCTAACACTTTGATCCCTTGTGTTCCAGGTGGAATCTCCAGTCATCTGTAAAATTCTGGACACAGCAGATGAATATGGGCTCCTCTCAGTGCCCAGCTGAAGCCCTCAAAACGGCCGGACCTGCCGACCACCCCACTGGCATTTCCTGCATTACCACCCGGGCTGGGAGCAGCTTTCGGCCAGCCAACCTCACCAGCAGAATTCTCTAAGCTGAGGGACTTGTGAACCACATTGTGTATAACTATGTGTATATAAGAGGTTATCGAGAAACTTTTAATGATTAAAATCTTGTCTTGCATTTCCTGTTTGACTCATGTGTGACACGTTCTACAAGCGTCAGCATCATCAAGCTATAAATTACCAGCTTTAAAAGGCAACGTAACGCAGGGCCAGCTTCAGGAGAGGGCTTCAGCTGCCTGCAGAATGAAGAAGGGAGCCAACACGTCTCGCTCAGGACCCTTCAGCAGCCACTACAGCTCTACAAATCATCCTGCTGCCGTAACTTACTGTGTGCAAACACACACGTCACCGTGGTTTGACTGCTTGGAACTGTATTAATAACCACAGTCCCCCCTCCCATCACTGTGCCTTCCCTCCTTCAGCCTGGGCTCTCTGGGAGGGGGGGTTTTAGTATAAATACGTATTTATTTTGCTGAACGTTCTTACTCACGTGAGTCAGGGTTGCTGTTTTCCCTCTGGGTGATCTTTAATCCACGTGTGTTTGTGACAGACCTGTCGGTGCGAGCCAGATGCAGCAGGTTAGACAGCAGCAGGCACGGGAAGCGTTAGTCTGACAGCCATATGCATTCCTGGAGGATAACTGAAACCTTACAGACAGCAGTATCTTACAGAGTCCCTGTTAAACTCCAGAGTCGTTTTTAAAGAGGTAAGAAAAGAGTTTGCTCTCTGTTAATTTCTACGACAGTGAATGCAAGGGGATCATGTAAGGAAAGGGTGAAAGCTGGGCAGTGGTGTACAGTCGGTGTCTTGGCCGTGGATGTGAGCCCACCACGTTTCCCGTTTCCTAAAGCTGTTGTGCAAGGTGCAAGAGTTTCCTAACTGCCCTTGGAGTGAAATCAGCCAGCCTTTTGCCATATGACTACATGAATGCTACTCAAAATAGCCAGCCTGGGGCAAGAGAACCTGTTTTTGTCATAGGAACCCAAACCTGCAGCAGCAGGATGATACTGCATTTTCATTCAGCCACTTGTTACACTGCACTGGGACAGAGGAAGCCGAAAACCTCGCAAAGCGCTTGATAAGTGAACAAGAACCTGATGCTTCGATCCTGTGCTTTTGGAAAAGCATTAAAGGGGGTGGCTGCCAGCCTTCCCTAAAGGTCTCTCACTGGCCTGAAGTCCCCCAGACCAACCTTCTCCCTGAGCATCACGCAACAGGCGCTGTAAACCTGTGCCCTGGGCACCTCGCTGGACAACGGGCAAGGTTTTAGGAAGGGCTCCCTCCCTCCCAGGGTTTTGGTTGGAACCCAGGCTGCCCCGTGCCTACTTTTAGGAAAGACAGTGGGGACACAGCCATGCACTGGGCTGGGCTCTCCAGCACCCAGGGCTCAAGGGCCAGGTTTGATGGGGACACAGGTGCTATGGTGCCCTGCAGCAGAACGCGGGCAGGCAGCATGGGCTGGGATGGCGCTGGGCTTCCTCAGCATCTGTCAGGCTAGGTCATAGTGGAGGGAAGAGGAACCGAAACACGCAAACCCTTCCTTCCTGCGCGCGCCTTGGCTGTGGCATTGGAGGAAGAGATAAGAATAGTCACTTCTCCACGCAGGAGGGAAGTCCACAGTGCGATAGGGACGCATGTCCTCTGTGACTAAGCCACCACAGCGCCTTGGTGTGCCACAAGTGCCAACTTTTACGGCCACTTTGTGAGCAAACCACCAAATCTGTACCCAGGGCTCCCTTATTCCTCAGCCTCTACTTCCCCTTGCAGGGAAAGGACATGCTCACACATGATCCCACCCCACATCCATGCAAACCAGCAAAGACAAGAATAAATTCCTCTGCCCTCTGCCCAACCAGCAGCCAATTTGGGAGAGAACTGCAGGGGTGAGGGGAGTGGGGAGGGTGCCCCACGGGGTACAAAAGACCATGAGATGATGCTGCTAGAAAGAACTCATTCCAGTGTAATTTTATGCTTTAACACACTGGAACCTAAAGAAACATAGAGCTGAGAGCACCTTGCTGCTGCCAGCTTTCCCCTGTCAGGCTCTGGGATGCAGGAATGTCTCAGTCCCAAAACTGGGGGAAAACCAAGCCTTTTCTGGTATGCGGAAAGTGCAGAGAGAACTGGAGGGCTGCAGGCGTCCATGCTGGTTTGCTCAGAGGCCTTTCCCAGCCTCACAGGCAGAGATGTTTTCCATGCTCATTTCAGAATCCAACGTGGGAAATAACCCGAGAGGCAGACAGCAAATCTGCAGTGATGCTTCTAATGTCCTTTGCACTTAGTCCAAAGGGAAGGAGGTTTGGGAAAGTGAAACCCCACCTCTTTGCTTCACCTATTTCCTGCTGAGAGAGGGTGAGCTGGTTTGGGTACTCCAGCATAAAGAACAAACACTGGTAACAAGCACTTACCTTTTGGGGTTGGACTCGATCTCTTGAGGTCCCTTCCAACCCCTATGATTCTGTGATTAACACCCCCTGTCCGACTTTTACCGCAACACTTACTTGTGGGCTCCTCCTCTGCAACCCCAGCCATCTAAGAACAAGAGCAGCGCTCGCTGCCTGTCAGGACCTGCTGACTGAGGAGCAGAAATAAAAATGGGTTTTCCTGTAGGAAGGTCACGTTGTTATGCCCATGTCGATATTTGCGGTTCCACCCGAGGACGCTGCTTGTAGAGCAGCCATTAGCCTGTGGACAATAGGGCTTCACTCTAGAGCTTGTTTTCAGCTGCCATTTAAACTCACAGCTTATTCATTAGCTGCAAGACTGGACCAAAAAGCAGGGAGCATGTTTGTGTGAAACACCAGTGGAGATGATGGGACGTGGCTGAGGGCAGTCGGTGGCTCGGTGTGCGGCTGTCCCTGGGCAGTATCACTTACCTGAGGGGGAGAAGACAGCCCATCAGTCTTGCCAGGATTTTCTCAAGCAGTAACGAAACATGGGGTGTAATTCCCTGGCCTTGTGGGGAGGCAGACAAGTGCCTTTCCTGGGCAGAAGGATCTCCCTTGTACAGCTGCGCAATCTGACTTACAGCTTTCACCCAGCACCCATGTGGAAGCCCTGGGAGGTCTGTTCTCAAGGCTGGTGCCCACCCTCTCTGGATCTGAGCAGGTCCTGCATGGGCTCACCTCTTCCCCTGTAGACCCCCATCTCCAGCACAAACCAACATCTCCTGTGGAGGTACGGTGACAAGCCGTAGACGACTGGTTTCAGAATGGGACCTCTTCATGGAGCCCTTGGAAAGACCCCAACCTGCCTCAGCTCTGCCCTTGCTGTGCTTCCCCGACTTGCTGGAGCACATTTCCCCCTGGGACTGCTCTTCCCTGCAATCCCCAAATAAGAGGAGAGTGAAGGAACACACAGGCCACAGGCTGGAGGAGACATGTTAGGGGAACTTCAGCACAGGCACATCAGCGGAATAACTGCTCCTGTGTGGACATATATTCAAGTCCTGCTTCCAGCTGTGATTCCCTCTCAGGGCCAGATGGAAAGATGATCCGATGGGCTGGGGACTGGAAAACAGCTGCCCCATCTTCCCCAAGGCTGAGGGGGGGAGCAGCACAGGGAGGAAGGAAGATTTGTTGAGGGGGGAAATGCCTGTCATCACCCCAAGCTGAAAACAGCAGCAAGAATCTCTCCTGACATGACCAAACCCCTTTTAATTTCCTGCCTCTTCTACTACAGTGAGTATGGATCTGTCTGCCCGAAGAGCTCATGACTTCAGGGCAATTCCCAGAACCTGCTGGGGCAGGAATGCGCTTGGTCAGACTGAAAAAAACAGCACAAACAACTTTGGGGTTTCCCAGAGCCAGGCAGAGGAGCCTCAGGGCTGCTACAAGAGTTTCCAGTCACTGGCAGTTGTGAAAGAGAAGGGGAAGGAAGAAGAAATGAAATAAATAGAGTGGAAAAGGAGAGCAGATTGCAGAGCTCTTGCACCTTGTGCAGTCTCCTGACTTCCCTTCTGCAGGCATCCTGAATCCAACCAGCTGCAAACAAAGCAGCTTCTGTTTCACCCAGAAAATCTCTGGTGACTTGTTTTTTCCCCCCACCTTTTTCCCCCCACCTTTTTTCCCCACTTCTGGTGTGTGAGATGAGAGAGAGATGGGTATGTGAATCTTAGGAAATGTATCCCGCTCCAAATCCCATTAATGGGAATAAAATGAGTTTGGGGAGAACTTGGCTGGTTTTCCTGGGCTGGATTGGGGTGTGTGTGGAGGGGCCCCCTTCTTCCCTCAGACACACATGGGGAAGTGGAGCGTGGCCCTGCCCTGCTCCACTCCCCCGTGCGTGTCTGAGGGAAGAAGGGGGTGGCTCCCCAGCCTGCATACCCCGGTCCTGGAGGCGTTTCCCAGGGGCCCACCCCGCTCATGGGGCTACAAAAAGGGGTAGAAGGTACTGGGGAGGGAGCAGCACCAAGAAGAGCAGGTAAGAGGAGGGGAAAAGGGAACTGGGAGGGTCACTGGAGTCGGAGCAATGGCTGTCTCACAGCCTTCAACCCATGATGGGAAATCCTCCATCCAGATCACTCTTCTCCAGTTAAAACTTGATGGTCCGAAACTTAGTGAGCAGCAAAGGAGACGGTGAGGACAGGATGCTGCTCTCCTAAAGCTTTGCTCCTGTGTTTTCAGGAAATAAATCCAGGATACGGACTGGAGGTGCCAGGAACCAGGACGGCCAGAGAGGAGCTGGGCAGTGATGCTACCAGGCAACGGGATGTCTCCGAAGGTGAACGATGTGTGACGATGAGTGACCTCTCCCGACGCGGGCTGCCTTGTATGAGCCTCTAAAGTCCTACCTCAAAAGGAACGTGCCCTTTCCTTACTCTGACAGGTAAGGCAAATGATAAAGGCTGATAAAGGGTCACATGGGGACTTCTCGGCTGAGTGACCCACTGAGGGGATAGGGTCAGCAGCAGATACATGGTGGCAGTGACACAGAGCTCCCCAGTGATATGGAGCTCCCCACGACCCCACTCTTCAATACTTCAGTAGCTGAATGGGTTTTGGGTTTACCTAGATGAGGGATGTAAAACCCAAGCAGTGGTTAGGAAAGCACATTATGCAATGGAGAGAGGTGAATGCAAAGGCTGCTCGCTGCTGCCAGGGCTGGGGTGGGGGTGGGGTGGGGAGAACACAGGTATAAACAGAAAACTCACTCAGGCTCAAGTAGATCCGACTGATTCACAAAGATACCTGAAATGGAGTAGGCAGGAAGTGAGCTTAACACCTGTTTTACTGCCATTGGGGATGCTGGGAAAAGGGATGGGCCTCAGAGACTCTCCAGGCTCCTGTGTCCTCCTGAAACAGCACCGCTCACTGTGTCTGTCAGAGCAGGGTCACAGGCGAGGCAGTGCTTTGAGCCAATATAGTAGTATTTAGCTTCTTAAATTCAGCTAATCGCTTTTGAACCTGCTTGATATTACCTGTCCCCATTGCTTCCTGGGACGCCAAGAACCCGTTCTGCATGCAGGGGTACAGAGCCACACAGAGCCTGTGCTCTGCTTGCAGGGGCACTGAGCCACACAGAGCCTGTGCTCTGCATGTGGGGGCACCGGAACACGCAGAGAGCCCACTGTGGTGAGGGAGAGGCACAACCTCCTCTTCCACCCAAAAAGCTTTTGAGACCTGGTGGAAGACTTTCCATATTCAAAAGCTTGTCTGCTTTTCCCATCAGCTGATCCAACCCCACATCGATTCCTGCTACAAACCTAGCAGCTATACACACCACAGCTGGACCAGGTGAGCTCCAAAGGTCCCTTCCAGCCTAACACAATCTGTGATCCTGTGACACTGACCTGGAAGTGCTCTCCTTCAGATGGTTCCCTGACATTGTCTCTCAGCTTTGCTTCTTGAAGAGAACAATGAAGTGAGAGATTTTCTTTTTATGCAGATAAAAAGGGGTTCATTGATACAAGTAACGAAACAATTTCTGTGCCTGCAAGTTAATGAGGGTTATTGGGGCTTTTTTAAGGGCACTCATTAGCACAGGGCATGTTCTAACGATGGATTTCATGTTTCTTTTCTCCAGGATGAGGACCCGAATCGGAAACCTTCCCTTCTACTTCATGCCATTCCTGCTCAGTAGAGCAAATGGATTCCTAACTCCGAGAACACCCGCAGCCTACACCCTCCCAGTCTATAACTACTCCTACTTAAACCTCTCCTCCGTATCGGAAGCACGAGCTCCCCAGACAGCAAGAGCTCTCAATTTCTCACATAACCTAATTGAAAAAATAACCACCAGAGACTTGGGAGGCTTTGATGTGCTGGAATTTTTAGACCTTTCCTACAATCGTATCAAGGACGTTGAACCCGGTGCGTTCACGAGCCTGCTCAGCCTCGTGTCTGTCGATTTATCATTCAATGGTAAGAACCTTCTTGTATCGGGTCTCCCACTCCACCTGAAGCTCTCACACGCTGCCGGAGCTGTGGGGTCTCTCCAGCTTTCTAAGTTTTCCATCCGATCACCAGAGGGTGCTCCGGAGCTGCCTGTGCCCGCTGAGGAGCTGCCCCGTGCGAGAGGTCCATCCCTCCCCCCAAACCTCCACCCGAGGCTCAGGCGAAGTACGGAGCATCTTCTCCGAAGAGCAGAGAAGAACGTGACGGTGCCTCCCACAGCCACGGCACAGCCCGGCTTCTGCGGAGTGCCAGTCAACGGGACGCTCGACCTGTCCAACAGCAAACTCTCCAAGGAAAAGCTGATGTTAAAACTGGATCCAGATCACTGCCAGGCTCAGCTGGACAGGATTTTGGAGCTTAACATTAGCCACAGTGACTTGGAAACGGATCTCCTGTCGCTGTTCACCCTGGTTTTGCCCATGAAGAACATGTGGTCTATTGATGCCAGTTACAACAAGCTAACGATTAACATCCTAGACCACTCAGCGACCTGTACCTTCCCAGACAGCAAGCTGCTGTTTGTAAACCTCAGCAACAACCCCATCAACAGCTTGGATATGCTGTGCCTCCCTTCCACCGTCACCGTAATTGATCTGTCCTTCACCAACATAAGTCACATACCCCAAAACTTCGCTCAGAAGATGCTTAACTTAGAACACATGTACATCCAAGGAAATCACTTCATCTACACCGCACGCCCAGCTGCCTTTAACGCCAAGGAGAACTTTCACCCTGGAACCGTGCACATTAACGCCATTTCCTTTGTCAGAAACCAGGCTGGGACGCCCATCGAGAGCCTCCCAAAGAAAGTGAAACACCTGGAAATGGCCAACTGCTCAATTGTAGAGCTGCCAGAGTGGTTTGCTGGCATGATGAAAGAATTACTGTTCCTGGATCTCGGCAGCAACCGGATTTCTGTGCTGCCCAACTTGCCTTCCTCCCTGCAGCATCTCGACCTAAGCAACGGCGATATTAAAGCAATACCCCCTGGCTTTAAATCTGTCTCCAACCTGGCGGTCCTTAACATCCAAAATAACAAAATTACAGAGATGCATCCTGAGTATTTCCCACCGACTCTAACCAGATGTGACCTCAGCAAAAATAAGTTGCACACATTGCCACTGACTGACGCCCTGGAGAGACTCGAGTACCTAAACGTCTCCGGAAACCTCATCGCCAGACTGGAACCCGCCAGCGCCCTCCCTGCGCTCACTAACCTGGACAGCAGTCGCAACCTGATTTCAGAACTGCCTGACCGCTTCGGGAAAGCTCTCCCCATGCTGAGGTACTTCAACTTATCTGGGAATAAAATCTCCTTCCTGCAGCGTGGCTCCCTCCCGGCCTCCCTGGTGGAGCTGGACATTAGTGACAACGCCATCACTACTATCGTGGAGGACACTTTTGGCCAGCTGACGAGCCTGAGTGTGTTGACTGTCCAAGGCAAACACTTCTTTTGCAACTGTGACTTGTATTGGTTTGTGAACATCTACATCCACCAGCCCCACCTGCAGATCAACGGGAAAGGACATCTCTGGTGCAACTTCCCGATGGAGAGGAGGGGCTTGCTGGTGGAGAGCAGTGACCTCACGCTCCTGCGCTGCTCCCTGGGCATCCAGATGGCCATCACAGCTTGTGTCGCTGTCCTGGCTGTTCTGGTGTTAACAGGCCTGTGCTGGCGGTTTGACGGGCTGTGGTATGTGCGAATGGGTTGGTACTGGTGTATGGCCAAGAGGAAGCAGTATGAGAAGAGGCTGGAAAACAAGCCCTTTGATGCCTTCGTTTCCTACAGCGAGCAAGATGCAGACTGGACCAAAGAGAACCTCCTGAAAAAACTGGAAGGCGACGGATTCAGGATCTGTTACCACGAGAGGGATTTCAAACCGGGGCATCCCGTGCTCGGCAACATCTTCTACTGCATCGAGAACAGCCACAAGGTCCTTTTCATCCTCTCTCGCAGCTTCGTGAACAGCTGCTGGTGTCAGTATGAACTGTACTTCGCTGAGCACCGCGTCCTGAACGAAAACCAGGATTCCCTCATCATGATTGTGCTGGAAGACCTCCCGCCCAACAGCGTGCCGCAGAAGTTCAGCAAGCTCCGGAAGCTGCTGAAGAGAAAAACCTACTTGAAGTGGAGCCCCGAGGAGCACAGACAGAGAATGTTCTGGCACCAGTTGGCCGCCGTCCTGAGAACAACCAACGAGCCGCTCGTGCGAGCGGAAGGCGGGCCCGCGCAGGGCGCGTATGAGATGGAGTGAGGTAGGAGGACGGGGGGAGGCTGTGCTGGGACGGGTGCCATCCAATAAACGCCGTGGTGCGGTTACCTTCCTTTTGCGAAGGCTCCTGTGCTGCAGTGGGGGTTTGTCATGGGGCAGGGCCAGGGTACTGATGGGTTCGCGGCGTGCGCCTTGTTCCGGCCGATCCAGCAATCTGTTACCCGAAAGGGCTGAGAGCCCAGCCCTGGCAAACAGCCCGTTCTGCCTGGGTGCTGGATTTCCTTCGGCTGCTTCCAGCGTTTCTTAGGATGCTGCGGGTGTCACCTGCAAGGAAGAACAGCTCAAGTCCCACTGTGTGTCCTCACCGCGTGTCCTCACGGCGTGTCCTCACCGTCTTCTTGCCACCACTGCAGTGAAAAGCGATGCCGTTCAAAGGTGAGGCTGCAGGTCGGATCCTAGAACAGCTTAAGACTCGTAGGAAAGCCACAGGCTACTGCAACACGTAGGCTAACGCTTTCCTTCTGCAGCTCAATGGGAAGAGATCAAAGGCTGCCTTAACGAAGAGAGATGCAATTGCAAATCCATGCTGCTCCATCATTTGGGTTAAGTAACTGCTGGAAGACACCAGACTTTAGAATCTTTCATCATTACAGATTAACATGTGCAAGCAGGAAATAAAAGAGCCTGGCTGAGCGTGTCAGCCTCTCCTGTCGGATCGGTGGCGCGAGCTTCGCTGTCATCACAGACCCCTGGAGAAAAGGCAGGGAAGTTCTGTGTCATGTTATTTAGACGTAGGCCCATAAATCTCCCCCAGATGCAGCCATTGGATACAACTTGGATCAGATGTGTTGTTCCTGCAGGTTGGGCAGCTTGGCATGGCACTCCCCTCTCCAATGCTGCCCCTGCACGTACGCTGGGTGTATTAACTCCAGCACCAGGAGGTAGCCAAGGAGCAGAGGTATTAATTAGTGCTTGGAAGGCACATCCATTCTTTCACCTTAGTAACACACCCTATAAAGGTGACAAACCCCCCTTCTACCCAAAGCTGCACCCTCCCTGCCTTGGTCCCACACGAATCCTTGACACAAATTACTTTCCTGGGTAAAGCACTGGGGATTTAAACATCTAGTGTGCCATGGAAGTTTGCTCCATCCAAGCCACAAACCCCACCAAAGTCACACATACGCACAGCAAGCCTGAGGCCTCCCCCTCGTTACAGCCCATCTCGGTGCCCGCCTTCAGCTCCCTCAAAGCACAGACCTCCTCAAACCACAGCAGGGGTCCTGCCCTGTACCCTCCCCTCCTGTAATTGCTGCTAAGGGTAGATGGTTTGAGACAAAAATGAGCCCATGTGGTTTCTTCCCTTCCGACTTTTATGCTCTGTGCTACAGAGAAACACAGAGACGGAGAAACCCGAACAGGCCGGATCTTCTAGTTACCTGTTATAATGACCTCAGGGGGAACCGCGTCACTTTGTTTATGGAGAGAAACAGCTGGGCAGAGAGAAGACTGACAGGAATAACTTCAGCTTTACAACCATATTAGAAAGTTGTTCACATCCATTTATTGCAAGAAAGCAGTCTGGATTTATTCAAAACTAGTTAAAACTCAGGGTGTTAAACAAAGAGCAGTGCTCCTCACATCTCGGGTTTCCAGGGAAGTCTTGGAAACAGTAAAGAGCCTAAACCACCACCTCACACACGGCACCGACGTGAACGTGGGTTTGTCTCTAGAAGAGCAAATCACCTTTCCCTCACCATGGTGTTGCTGAAGGTGCAGCCCTGTCCTGTAACGCAGCACTGGGAGCCTGCGGCAGGAGTGCTCTGGCGATGCTCCGGCTCTGCCAAAGCTGAAGGGCGATGAGTTGTTTCCAGAAGGTCTGGCCACGTAAAGCGGTGGCTGTCAGGAGCTGAAAGGCTTCCACCTCATTCCCAGGCATGTGACGCAACGCAAAGGGCTGGGTTTATGACAAAAAAGAATCTAGCTGCTGTTACCTGCTCACTGTGTAGGCCCATAAAGTCTGTAAGGAGCAGAGTAATCATCCCTAAATGAAACCAATGTTGAGACTTCCCAAGAAAGCCTCAAAAAACCCCTCGTAGTTGTCTTGTTATGCAGCCACTCTGCTTTTAAAACCATTAACAGCCATCAGCCCTATCTCTTGGGAAGAGCATGGCTGAATCCCCCCGACCAGCTCCCACTTTCATACAGAGTCATAGGCAAAGAACCCACCTGGCAGCACCACTCTTACACGCCTTAAGGGTTTGAAACTTCCAGAGATGGCTGAGTTACTATCAGTGCATTGATACCATAACACTGCAGCGTTTGTCCTCATTCTTGAGTAAAGCCTGTCATTAGCTACCACACAGCTACTCCTATCAGACATCAACTGCTTCTCCAGGTATGTTATTCTGGGATACAGAATGCCACTGATCCTTAAAATAAATGTACAGCAGAAGTTAAAATATCTATCTATTAATTGGATATTATTAAATATTTTAATTTCTGCTGTACATTTGTATTTATATATAAATATGTATATATATTATATATGTGTGCATATATATACACACACATACAGATGTGTATATATATATGTCTCCCCCAGAGGCTTATTACAGTGCCACAATGCTTCTCCAAAGCCCTTCCCTAGTAGCAACACAGTACTTTGGGAAGTGCCTTGTCCTGCTGAAGGAAGCCTTTAGGAGACTAAAACCCTAACCTTCAGCTGAAGCCCATGGATACTTTGCCATTTACCCCAATGGAGCCAGGATTCCACCCTGGCAATGGAAAGGGCTTTCATTAAAAACGACACTTCCTACAACAAAACCACCACTGATTCTTTCAGCCTTCTGCAAGGGAAAGCGCTTCACCCCGAGGATGGTAACCCCAAGCATCCCAAGCATCCTCATTTTAACAGTAGTGGTGTTAATCAGCAGCGCCGCACTGCTGAGTTCAGAACACTCGTTAAGAAAAGGACCCAGCCAGGTCAGAGCCGTTGCTCTGACGTTATACCGAGGGAACCGGTATCTGCTTAGTTGAAGCGCTGTCGTAGTCGCGCACCAAGTCGTTGGTGGTGTGATAGTGCATGGCAATGTAGGATTTGGTGAACCCAAACGTGGAGTTCACTGGCTGCAAGCTGTTTGGGGTGCTCACTTCCTGCGACGGGCTGCTGTTGTAGATGCTGTAATAGGGCTCGATGCGGGTGTTCATGGGGGTCGAGCTGCTCTGCGCGTAGTGCTGGTGGCCAGCGGAAGCCTTGGGACTCAGCACACTCTCCTTGGAGTGACTAGGACCGCAGGCTTGGTCCACGAACTTCTTCTGAGGTTTTGGAGACAGCACATACGCGGAATTGGTCTCGTGGTGGGATGATTTGTTCCTGTTGACTTCCAGGCTGCCTTTACCCACAGCCCGAAGCCTCGTCTTCTGCTTGCAGCAGAAGAAGATGAGGGCAGCGTACTGCAGGCACCAGAGGACTCTCCTGCGCAGCCCCGCGCTGTTGCGGGAGTATATAAAAGGATTTAATCCCGATTTGAAAAACACGAGGGTAAATCCACACAGCTCGAACTGGTAGAGAACAAAGCCACCGCTGCGGGACAGCGTGTCCTGCACCAGCGAGATGCCCAGGGGCAGGCAGCAAACCAGGACAGAGAGCACGATGACGACGCACGTCACCACTGCCTTGGAGTCTTTGGCTGCGGACAAGTTGACCGCCGACACGAGCTGGAACCGGGCAGCAGCAGCAGGTGGCTGGCCGAGGTGCTTGGCGTAGCTCTGTGTCTGGCCATGCTGCGGCTTGCCACAGCTCTGGTTCCTGTACAAGGCGGGCATGGCACTCTGTATGCCCTCCCCGGCCCCGGCGAAGGGCTGCAGCCTAGAGGCATCCACGGCCACCACGGGCGGGCACTTCCTCACCCGGGCGTTCCTCCGCAGCGCCTGGGCGATCATGACGTAGGAGACAGACACCACAGCCACGCAGCAGATGAAGTCAGTCACGTAGAGATAGAGGATGACCTTGCCCTCGCCGCTGGCAAAGCTGGACATGGGCAGGCAGAGACGGGAGCCGCGGGTTTTCAGGGTGGCCAAGGTGGCCAGGGTGAAGCTGGTGGCCCAGAGGAGCAGGGTGAGGAGGAGGGTGCAGGGGAAGGAGGCGGTGCGGTGCGGCTGCTTCCCCAGCACCATGCGCAGCCGGTGCAGAGCGATGACCGCCACTGTCTTGAGCGACATGATGATGAAGCCGGAGCTGGTGAGGTGGAAGGTGAAGCAGAAGGCGCCCGGGATGCCCTGCGCTGAGTCAAAGAAGAGGATGAAGGCGAACATGGGGGCGGCCACGCCGCAGATGAACAGGTCGCAAAAGGAGAGGTTGAGGATCATGAAGTCGAAGTTGGTCCTGAATTTCCTGAGCGCCGGGTCGAAGAAGGACAGGAGAACGATGAGGTTGCCGTAGGAGCCCAGGCAGAAGACGAGGGCCAGCAGCGAGGCGCAGGCCGCCGCGGTAGCGCCGTGGGTGCCCTCCCGCAGCTCCCCGCCACCCACGCTGCCGTTCCCGCCCAGCGACAGCAGCGCGGCCCCGGGGGGCTCCTCCTCGGCCCCCGCTGGCAGCCGCCCCGACGCGTTCATCTCCGCTCGCCGCGGCCCGGGCGGGCCCGCCCCCCCTCACGCACCGGCCCGCGCCGCCGCCGCCACGGGGCTGTCCCTGCCGCGCCGCTCGGGCCCGGCCCCGGCGCCGGAGCCCCGCGGGCGGCCTCCCGCCCCGCTCCTTCGGCCGCGGCGCTGCGCGGCGGCTGGAGCGGCAGCCGACGCGCGGCTGCGGGGCCGGGGCCCGCCGCGCACGCAGCCCGGCACCCTCCGCCCCACGCCCCCCCCCTCGCCCGCCGTGCCCAGCCGCAGCCGCGGCCCGGCGGCCCTGGGGGAAGCGCCGGGGCGGGCTCCAGGCCGGAGGCGCCGGGGGAAGAGGGCTGGGAGAGCAGGGCCGTCCGCCCGCAGCCCGGCTCCCGGTGCGCTCGCCGCAGGCGCTGCCTGGATGCGGCGGCACGGACCGGGCTGCAGTGCGCCCCGGGCAGCGGTTTCTGCCATGTCTCACCCCAGCAGCCGCTGGCGGGCGCCCAAGGCCGCGACTCCTGCAGGACCCTTTCCCTTCCCCTCACCGGGTTAGCCCCCCCCCCCGCCCTAGGGACAGGGCCGCGCCACGGGCTCAGGCCGGAGCCCCCGGCGAGGCGCAGGGGATAAACGCGGGCGGGGGGTTGCTGCCGCCGTGGTCCTGCGGGAAAAGCAGGCCAGAGCCGGCTCTCGGGGGGCCCAGGGCCCGCCGGTTTGACTTAATACCAGCGACACACCTGCCCCAAAGCCAGACCTGATGCCCATCAAATTCTGGCCACCGCGTCCTGCCCCGGCTCATACTCTTGCATTGCTCTCCCACGCAGGCACGGCAGAGGAGGAGGGATCCCTGCTGGAGCCTGGCTGCACCCTGGAGCAGAGAGCTAAAGGAGCTTCTGGAGTGGTGCAGAGGGTAACCGTTCCTACCAACTACTGCTACCACAGATACGGTACTTGCCCTTCAAAGTGGTGGAGAGCACGGCCTGCTTTGAAACACTTACCTGGGCTCAATGCTGAGGAAGCGTTGGGCTTCCTGTTCTCCAGGGCAGCTGGCAGGCACAACCTCAATGTCAGGCTCTAGAAACAGTGCTGGAAGAGATGTAGATCCAGCCAGGCAGGGCACAGAAGGGCTAGGGAGATACAGCAGACCCGATACATCTGACTCACGTGTGGATCCTTGTCCCATACTGTACATTCCTACATACACTCATTATACATACAGACACAGGTTAATCTGTATGGCATCTTAACACCCCCAATGACCAGGTGGAAGTGCATCAGTGCTTGGCAGAAGCATGGAGGCAGTGATGAAAGCGTTGTGGTTGACCTCCGAAAGCCCATCAGCACTACTTGCTTGTTTGTTTTCCAACACATTTCTTCCTAAAAGCAATTTTCTAGCAAACCTGTGACTCACAGCAGCACCCAGCCTGTGAGCTAAATGCACTTCCAGGTGGAAGTTGGTTGGGATTTGCCGTTGAGGTCTATGGCAGGGAAATGCTGCTGTCCCTCAGAGCAGGCTGCAACAGCCCTGGGCACCTGTGGCAGGTACGCTTGGCCTTGGCTGTGTTCTTATACCAGCTGTTCACAGAATGAAGGCCCAAAATCTGGAACACGGTGCCTGTGGTGGTTTCCTGGGACATCAAGCTCTCTTCTCCCTCAGCTTGGCTGTCACTTTTATTCCCACTCTTAGTTGTATTTTTGTTTTCCAAGTCACAGTTAATTTGAGTTCTGGGGGTGAATCCTGGCTCTACTGAGTGTGAGTTGCTTTTCCATTGACAAACTGGGATCACCCTCCTTGGATTTCCTTATTTATAAGCATCAGGGCGCACTCAACTGCATCATTAAACAAGCCTGACAACACAGCAGCCCAATGCAAGAGTCTATTACTTCAGATTAGTATTGAGGAACCAACAGTGATGGGTCTCTGCATGTGAAGCTGGTGTGTGTGCACACCATATCCACCCCCTTCAGAGCACATAAACCCACCTGAAGTCCCACGCTGCATCTAATGCCCAAGCCCGCATTCGGGCCAAAGCAGGGTCCCTAGGACAGGTGGCACAGGCTGGTGTCCAGACAGGTCTTGAATCTCTCCAGAGAAGGAGACTCCACACCCCCTGGGCAGCCTGTCCCAGCGCTCCCTCACCAGGAAGTTCATCCCCATATTGGTGCAGAATTCCCTGTGCTCCAACTTGAGGCCATTGCCCCTGGTCCTGTCCCCACAGACCACTGAAGAGGCTGGCCATTTCCCCTATGTCCCATCCTTCAGATATTGATAAACATTGATCAGGTTCCCTCTAAGTCTTCTCCAGGCTGAACAGCCCCAGGTCACTCAGCCTTTCCTATCAGGGGAGATACCTCAATCTGTTATTAATCATCTCCACAGCCTCCTCTGGATTCTCTCCAGGACATCCCTGTCTTTTTTTATCCCAGGGAGCCCAAAACTGGACACAACACTCCAGGTGGGGCCTGACCAGGGCAGAGCAGAGGGGGAGTATTCCCTCCTTTAACCTGCTGGCCACACTCTCTTGATACACCCCAGGATCCCATTGGTTCTCTTAGCCCCCAGGGCACACTGCTGGCTCATGGGCACCCTGTCATCTACCAGGACCCCCAGGTCCTTCTCCCCAGAGCTCCTCTCCAACAGCTGACCCCCAGCCTGTACTGATACAAGCAGTTATTCCTTCCCAGACTTCACATTTGCTTTTATTAAACCCCATCTGGTTTCTCCCTGCCCAGCTCTCCAGCCTGTCCAGGGGTCGCTGAATGGCAGCGCAGTGGTGCTGTCAGCCACTCCTCCCAGCTTTGGGGGATCAGTGTACTTGCTGATGTGGGGACACTATTCCCTCAACACAACCACTTACAGCAAGTGTTCTGCAATGCAGAAATCCAGGAAGTTGCCTTCCAGTGATCACACGATGCCAGCGGGACCGTGAGACACCTTAGCTGGCATTTCACAGCAGGACTGAGGTGAAAGTCTTGCAAGGACATCCACCAGCAACACTTTCTGTGCTAAGCTGGGTTTGGGTTTTTTCCTCCTTTATCTTACCGGGTTATTGTGTTTTCTCCAGCAATGGAAGCTGGAGTCTCTGCTGCAGGGTTCCAGGAAGTCTGAAGCTGTGGAAGAAAGCGTGGGACTGAAGGGAGTGTGGGATGCCTAATGTGGCAAGCTGACAGGAGACACTACCCGTGTCTACCAAGCACAGGACACCCAGCAGCCTGGTAAAGTAGTACAAAGGATGACAGGGCTGATACCTGGATGCAAAAGGAATACAGTTGCATTATACCACATCAGAAAGAGTGACCTTCATACCTTCTTCCTCTTTTCTTAAGGCCACATATAGATTAGGTTACCCCTTAATAATAAATAGTCTGTGGTGCCACCCAAAAGCACAAGTCTCTCGCATTCACCCAGTGAATATTCTTACACATTTTTATCCACATAAGCATTACATCTCTGCTGTGATTTCAGGTGGTCACATGCAGGACACCCAACTCAGTCATGGAAATAAAGGAGATTACTGCATTCCTGATACTGTTTAGTAACTCTTTCTGGAGTAAGTCACTGCAACCCAAGCAAAAAACCCAAACCAAACCAGCCCCAACAAATTGATTCTACCTTCCATCATTGCCATCATTTGTTCTTCCAACAGTGCTGGTCACTGAGATGAGCTGTGCAGACTGACTCGTCGTCACCAGGGCTATCAAGGCTACTGGGCCACCTCCAAGGTCTTTTTCCATCCCCCTTTTTAAGGGGGAAAATTCTCTGTCACACTACAAATGCCTCCCTCTCCAGACTGAGGTACTGCAGCTGTTTTATCCCTTGAATGGCTTTAGGGAAGAGACAGCATAAGATATCAAAATGATGGAAAGTCACAACTCATTTCACACGTGTATGTGACTCAAGAAGAGTGAGGGAGTAAGAGCAGCAACGGAGTTGTGGGGTTTGATGAAGAACTCTAAACTGTTCTACGGTCTCAGCGTAGGAGGCTGATGTTTAACCTGTCGCCCACAAAACACCCATCAGTACAAGTGCCTTCACACTGCCTAGGTAGGTGTATCTCCAACAGAGCTGCACTTTGAACAGTCTTCTTTTCTGGGGGATCTGCTTGGATCAAGTAACTAATTGCTGGTTTATCAACAGCTATTGTGACTTACTACCACCTCCTACTCACTGTCATAGCTCTGACTGCAGAACAAACCTCTGCAGGGCACCAAATCCTCAACATCACAACCAATTCCAGCTACACTTCTACTATAGGTACACAAGGAAAAAACCACAGTAAAAAGCAGCAGAGCTGGATCCTACAGGCAGCCATCCTTGTCATAGGAAAAACAACACATAGGATCTACTCCACCAGTTAATCGGCCAACATGTAACCCTAAGAAGATCCTCTGCAGCAAACACTTGCCAAGTTTTAAGTCCATCAGCAAAGCCCCCTCCACTTCAAATTAGTTTCTCTGATTTTAAGCGCACTTCTCAGAAGGCAGGAAGTTTTCTGGCAAGCCTCACTAGGGACAAGGTATTGCTGTGGAAATATAAAAGCTGCTTCCCCAACCATTAGATCTTTAATCAGTCCTCGATGTCACCTTAACTTGCTGCCACAATAAACACACCTCATACCAAAAGCTGAAAAGCACAGACACCACCTTAGGCTGTGTTCCCAAAATCAGAGAGTTCCACTTCAGAAATACAAAATGAAAGAGCAGATGTTACAAATGATCCATTTATTGGGTCTTAATCTACGTACACAATTGAAATAATGATTTGGCACTACACTATACAGTGGTTACATCTGTGTGCCCACACTCGTTAAACACTGCACCGGGAACACCGCTGTGCTCTGAAGTTCAGAACGGGTCACACGCTCGGTGGGTCGATCACCCAAAACCTATCAGTGCTCCCCAGGGGACACAGGAGAGTCGAAACACACACCAGCCTGTGAGTTACCTCACCACACCTTGTGTTCTGTGAGTATTTAGAGATGGCCACACACGTAAAATCTGAGTGAGACACAGTAATGAGGAGATACAAGAAAACCAAAACAAACCCTTTGCCTCTGGGACACACAGAGAGATTCTGTTAAAGAAAATAATTTAAAAAACTAAGAATGGCATTTGATTTGATACAAAAGCCAGAGCTACTACAGTATTAACATCTAAGTATGAATCTTTACAAATTAATCTCACAATGGTGTTATGTAAAAGGTTGCAAACTGTACAATGTTTTGTCAATGCAATGCCTCTACAATTTATACAGTCTTTTACAACTATGTAACACATATTAAACATGTTGTTAAATAGCCAATAGATACCAGTCTCTGAACAAAGCTGCAGGCAAAAAAAAAAAAAAAAAAAAAAAAGAGTAACACAGAGCTTCCACAATCCTTGAGCAAGATCTGCTCACCCAAACAGTGCCAACCTTTATTAGAACCCACCATTCCGTGCCTTGTCACACCATGCACACGTTCCCTCTGGGAATTCAAGCATCGCTCAGCAGTCCATCATTTCATGTCTGTCATGATGTGGGAACACCCACAGTCTTTCACCCTTAGAAATATGAGGATAATCATAGATTATTTTTTAATTCCACACGTGATCAAGCTATCTATGAAGACCCGGCCAGGCAGTAAGAGCTTCCCCTCCCCGCCTTCTGTCCTGCCACCACCTGTCCTGCACAGAGAAGATCAGCTATTTACATTTCCACAAGGAAGATACAAATAAAAAAAGGCAAACCTGCCCTGAGGTGGACTGAATGATACAGAGCCCGTCACCTGATGGGCACTCAAATCCAAGGAGTGAAAAATAAACTCTGAGAAAGACGGGCTCCTGGCATTGCGTGCTGACTAGGTAAGGAGTTGCATCAACAGAATCAGAGAGTTTCACTGAGTACGTTCTGGTTTGCAGCACACTCTGGGTTCTGCAGAACTCTGATGGGAGAAACAGCTGGGAAAGAGGGGCAGGAAAAGAGGGTGAGAAATGTGCAGCGTAAGTCACCATGTGCAAGGAAGCAGAAACAAGACTGATGTGTAATGCAGGGGTCTTGCAACAAACTCATGGCCGGGCTCTGCCGGTGCGGTTACGAGGAACCTGCAGGGCTCCCACAGCTGCTCCCCAGGGAGGTGAAATGTTTTTGAAGAGGACCAGGTCTTTGTGTTTGTATTTAAAAGTGGTTTTGATTAGGCATCAGGATTTCCAACACAAAAACTTCTCTACATGATAAATCTCTTTGAGTTTCCTTTATTTCGCAGAAAGGTTTCTACACCCTCATTTTTCCAGGAGAAACCTGAAAAGAAAGAAGAAAGAATTCAAGATTATGGCATCGTGCTGTCACCACAGAACAGAATGAAAACGTAAGTTAAAACTTCTTTTGGAACACTGTCCCTTCACAATACAACAGAGATCAGAGTCTTGGAGCATAACAAAGGGAAGCTCCAGGAATGGATTTACTCTCTGGGGACATGCCTGTGTGAAGGGACCTGGTAGCAAGGCTGTAGAAGAGGAGACTGTCTGGTAGCAGTCATTCCCCATCGTGAGATGTAGATGACACAGGGGACTGGGTGGTAAGCTCAAGTCCTCACTGGTGTCAGAAGTACCCTACCTA
This sequence comes from Gallinula chloropus, assembly GCF_964237585.1. Lineage (NCBI taxonomy): Eukaryota > Metazoa > Chordata > Aves > Gruiformes > Rallidae > Gallinula > Gallinula chloropus. The sequence continues at coordinate 84,900,182 of NC_140087.1, read as the reverse complement.
CCTATGCATAATAGCAGGGTGAAACCAAGAGGTCGGTAAGCACTAGTAGCTGGTCATCAGTGAACTGCTGTTTATGCTCCTGCCAGTTGTCATGATGGGTCCTCCGGAAGTTCGACAGCGTTTTCTTCACAGTCATCTGCAGAGCAGGACAATCAGAATTGATCCATATCAGTTATGGATTTAAGCTCCATGACAAAATAAACAGTAAATACAGCAAAACCAGAACTGCCAAGCAGAGCAGAGTGTTTCTGCAGTTAAAGGTTAGAAGGGCTCTAGGGAATTCAGCCCAATTCCCAGTATTTTAATTTTTACAGTTCTGACGGAAAGTGTTTTTGACTAGTGTCACGACTCCAACATTCTTACAAAAAGGAGTCTTTTTGACCTACAATTCTGAGTTTGAAAAGTTTAATAGATTCCCACAGAGTGTAAGTGAAATGCTTTTCCCCTCTTTTCTTTTCCTTGGGTATTTCAAACCAGTAGGTTGGGTCTCAAAACATGAGGAGGAGCGGATGAATCACACACGGTGCGTGGAAGAAACGAATCAGAGAAAAACTATCTTCTGTTAGTAAAATAATTGAGATTATTATTAAACTAACAAAAGAAAAGTCCAGTGAGCTCAGGTTCTCGATTCAGTAAAGCACACCACAGCAAAGCCATGTGAATCGAAGGTGTTCTTCAACTGTGTGCTGGTTAACACAGCGAAGGTCAAAAAAAGAACCCCCAGACTCAAGGGTCACTATTCCACTTAAAACTGGGTTCTAGGCCTGCCTATAAAAATTTGCTTTAATAAGTTTCAGAGGGACTTCTTTTCGTTCAGATTTGTATTCTCCACGATGCCAATTCCAGACAATTCTTTTTAGACATGTGCAAAAGTGACATTTTTAATGAAAAAGAGACTTTTCCCTCATTGTAGATACACTTCCTGCAGCTTTCAGTTTATGCTTTAAATCTGAAAGCAAGAACTACACAAAATGTACTTAACAGCACTCCATTACTTAAACCACATCTGATACCATTTAATAAAAAGCAACAGAAAATGAAGTTTCTTAATAGCATCCCTTTTATTTTCCTAGCAAAGTCAAGCATGTTTTATATGAAATAGGAAAGTGCCCCAAGTCCCCTTACCTCAATGGGCTGGGGATCATTAAGATGGGCGCTGAGATCCATCAGGAGCTGGGGCATCCAGGTGGGCACATCGTAGGGACTGGATAAGATGCAGGCGCTCAGTCCCAGCACGCCAGCATGGCGCTTAACCAGGTCTGCAAGTGCAGTAAAGTTACTCCTTTAGATTTGGCAAGGTGTAACACATTCCTCAGTGACACAGGCAAACTTGGAACGGGTTATTAGGGAAAATAAGGCTATTTGTAACTGATGAGAATGTCTGAAGAGAGTCTGTGATCTAATCAGAACAAGACTGTGACGCTGATACTGTATTTTGACCATGAATTACATCAGACCACCCTGCCACAGGAGAGACACTTTCAGTTTCCACACAAAACCACATAGTTCTACACTCAAATTCACACAAGGGGATGATCTCCCAGTTGCTTCCGCTTTCCTACATCGAATCATGGACTCATTCTCTGATTCTTTCACTTCTAATAGAAGAATATTTAAAAAGAATAAATCTGAAAGTGCTGTATACTTCATGAACTTTCTTCTCAAAGAATCTTTCTCTCTACTCAGTAAATGGCTCATGAGGTACAGATCTGCCCTGTTCCCTATTTCTGCATTCAGATTCTTTTCTCTAACACCGAACTATTTGGGACCATGGAAACCCAGACCTTCTGGGTCAAATGAAGGTGGCTCAGGTGCACTCAGCATCTGCTCAGAAGCCAAAGCTCCTAACCAAGGATAACTAAGTGGATTCAGGATATTTTTTTTGTCTATGTGCTGGGTTGGGGTTTTTTAAGACTAAAACCCACCCCACACACTACTAATAAATAGAGGGTAATGAGTGGAATTATATTGTGGCAATTAAAGAAGTTTATTTACTGAGGAAGTAGCTATCCCTCATCATCTACATTCTTAACTGTCTGAATCGTGCACATGGGAAATGGAGAAATTTCTTTAGTATTAATTCCAGATGAGTAATAAATTAGTTTAACCTAGGAATACATCATAAATACATTATTTGGGTTTTTTTTTTTTTGGGTAGCAGTATGTTCTCATTCATCAGTTATGCTGGAAATCAAATTCTTGAAGCACTTAGAAGGATGAGGATCTGCACTACATACACAGTCAGTAAGGACAAGTGATTTACTGTTATTTATGAATGCTTAGGAAGGGCAAAAAACTGCATGGGCAATAGACCTCACACTTCTCTGTGTGTACATTAATCTTATAACTACTGTGTAACCACAAGACAGACACTATTCCATCTGGAATGCTTGCAGAAGTAGCGTTTAAGTGTAGCACCAAATCCTTATTTGCTCCTGACCTGCTACGGACACACACGGTTTTAGCCTTGGAAGCAACCTTCTTACCACCAGAAGGAATGGTATCCACCACCGATCCCAGGTCTCGCTTCCGTTTCTTCGGGAGCCGCATCTTGCACAGCTGCTCAAAGTGGGTCTGCATGGGAGCGTCCATGGTGAGGAAGTTGCACTGCAGCAGCCCGCTCAGCGTGGTAGCGGCCATCTCTCGCACCTACGAGCACAGTAACACATACCATGATTACTAAGCACTCTGCACAGCCACAAAAGAGTTATCTGTGCCGTTACTATCCTTTCAGGCACATCCTCCTAGGCCAAGTCACCAAACCCTGCCCAGGAAAAGCCTCTGGAACACTGCCCTGTTGTCTCACAGATCACAAGCCACCGGTTTGCTGTACGGCTCTTTACAAGAAGTTACGTGACAGTAGTTCTCTATTACAATCAAACCGTGTTTATTGACTTGCAAAGTGACCTACCACTAGAGCAAGTAATGTAATTATACTCCACTGGCAAGACACATGTATCCTAGATGAGATTAGCTTTAGGAAGCTTAGAACCAGGCTTTGAATGAAAACAAGAAGCCCTGCCCCAACCAACCAGCCTGCTTTACAGAATCTGCAAAGTCCCTGCACTGCCATGAGTTTTACCAAGCAAAGAACATACATTATTCAAAAGGATTTACTTCTCCCCTTTAAATGTAGCTGCAGAAAGCAGAAGTGACAAAGGCAGAAAAGCCTTTCCAAGAGAAGATGGAAGGTGTGCTCATGAGACAAAGCCAAGTCTGTTCAACCTGCAGCATGAGACTTCGGAGAGATACCAGGTATGCCGGAAAATGAGCAGTGATAATGAAACACAATGGTTTATGATCAACAACTGAGGTCTGTAATGCTCCAGCATTATTTATTTTGTTGTACCGAGGACCAGTTCTTTTCACTACTTGAACAAAACATTTTTCCAAGGCTGGAAAAATATTCTTCCCTTTGGTACCACAGAAAGCCTGAAGAACCACCCTAAATCCTAATCTAATTGCCAAACCATTCAAAACACAGAGATCCTCCTCTACTCTTTTTAAAACAGCCACAATGCATTGTTAGTGGACTACGAGCAGAGACAACTCAATCGCTCGCTTTCAACAGCGAGTATCACCCAGCAGTTCTACCATCGACCTTCACACACCTCCCTGGTCCACAGAGGCACAGAGTAGGGAAACTGGGTCCCTCCAAGATGCACTTCTGCTTTCAGTAACTTCAGGCCGACACAGACCTCCCGATGCTGACAGACATGACAACCAAAGGAAGCTGTTGAAATGCCAACAGCAGCCTCCAGACCTTTTGTTAAGTACATACTGTTACACACAACTGCAAATAGGATGTGTGTGTCTCTGGGGTACAAACACCTACCAGCGATCTGAATCCAGCGCAGCAGATTATAATAAATTACATCCTCGAACACAATGTTCTGAACCTCCACAAAGCAATAAGCATAACTGCAAGTGCTGCGATAATTAAACATCCTAAGTTAACAATAAGCTCTTGAGACTTCCCTTCGTTCCAATTTCTACGCCGTGTTATTCAAACGTGAGGTGCTCTGTTAACAGCGTGAAGAAATCCGAAGTGAAAGTCTGCCAGTGTTGTTTATCAGCCATTTGTGAGTCTCTTAAGACTAAGCTATTAAATGAAACATGATGTGCTAATGCAAGACCCAGAATAGAAAGAAGCTTGGCTGTAAAGTGAGCAAGCTCCCAAGTGGACTGTACTCATTTACATCACTATTCGCCCTATTAAAACCACTTTCATTTCTAAATTAATAAGCCAACTAAAAGTAAAGCTTTGCTGTGAGTAAAGTGTGGAAGCAAAGCCTTTAAAACCATATGTTAACAAGCTAATAATTCATCACTAACTCACTTCTGCATCGTCATACCCACATGGTGACTTAGAGAAGTAGAAGCTGCAGAGGAGCAGCAGGGGAATGCTTTTGCAATCAAGAATAAGGTTTTTCTGTTTGGTTTGGTTGTGGGGGTTTTTTGTTAGAATTGGCTGTCTGAGATCTACAAGACAGCAAGAGCAGTGGAACAAAACCAGGCAACAGCATGAGGGGAAGTGCTGTACTAAGGGCAGGACTTGTGAGGGGCTACTCACATGGAGGAAAATACTCCCCTTGCTGCAATACTGCAGCGTCGTGTAAAAACTGGTTATCAGGAGTGCTACATGTTCAGCACACTGATTTACAACAGTATAACCATATGAAGCACCAACCTGGACAGCTTTCTACATCAAATTACGGCAGAGAAAACTGTCAGAAAGATGCTCTGAGAATAACCAGGCTATCACTTTAACCTGATCTCCAAATTGGATACAGTCTTTTTCACCATGTGAACAGAACCACTTAGTGCAAAACACCTTTCCCAAACTCGCATCACTGCTGCTGCTCTCTTCAACTGCTTGTAGGACAGGAAAACTAGACAATCTGCTCAGTGGTGGTGACACCGCTGTGCACAGGGATGTTATTCTTCAGGATCGTAGAGTTCTCCCCCTTTATCAGCTCCCCGACTCCAACCTTCAGAAGGAGAAATTCCCACTGTACCAACCGTTTCAGTATGGCTTTCTTCAATTCTAGAGACTCATGCTTAAGGTGGGACACATGAAATTAGTGATTGACAGAAGCCAGGCTGTCCTCTGACCCACGTTGGCTTTGTATTGCAGTCGTGTTGCTGTCAGACACTGTGTGGTGATCTGACATGGTTGCACAGTGTTCCAGCACAGTCAGCTGCTGAGCTCTGTTGTAATGCTTTTATGAAAAGGTATGGAATCTCTGGAACTTTGAGAATGGTAATTGTAGCAATATTAGGCGTGCAAACGCTATATTAAAGCGGAGAACAAGGTGGGCTGCATCACTGGGTCTGGCACCTTTGCATCAAAACAAACCAAAATAAGTCTCTTTAAAGCCAAGAACAAAATCTCAGTTCTACATGGTAAAGACACCAACGGCTACCTGGAGCTAGGGATTCTCATCTGAAAAATCCAGGGCTAAGAAAATGGCGCAGGAATTACTCTGGAAGGCACTGTGTCTTGCCAGTTATTATCAGGGAAGAACAAGGTTACTTACCAAAGAAAAGAGAAAGCTTCCATGGTAACACCACGACAGTTACCAACATAAATAAGCTTTTTGATTTGCATCTCTCAGTGCAGAGGAATAATTTTGTACCTTTAAAGTAACTAGAGAAGCTATTAAAATGAATAAAAAGGCATTTTTCAAAACAATGTGAGATTCTGACGGAAGCTTTCCAGCTGGGGGGTAAACAGCATACACAGGGTTGCAAGCTGTCCTTCCCAGGTCACTACAGCAAACAGGGATGTGAGGGTGCTCAGCTCAGCCTGAGATGCTGTGGCTGGGCAAGCAGCCCACCTGTTCTATAACCAGGACACACACTCACAGAGGCTGTAATGGCAAAGCTTCTAGGGCAGCAGCTTTAATTTATGAATTCAAACGATGCCCAATTCACTGGTCACAAAGCCCATGGTGCATCTCAGGTGTAACGACTATTGCTAATGCAGCTAAACTCAGGTATCACACCTCACAATATTCTCTATTCCCAAAAGGAAAAGCACCCAAGCACCCAAAAGGAGAACCCTACAGCTACGTGCCAACAGCACAAGACCCAGCAGAAGTGATGGTGCAGGGGCAATGGAACAGACTAGAGTTTAGCACTGAAGAATCTCCATGATTACATTTTTGAATTGGGTAACACAATCAGTAACAACCTCTGCTAGACAAACTCTGTCCTTCTCTGCAGGTGTCTTTCACAACGCCAAGGAAAACATACCCACAGCTAAAGAAGCACTTCCTCAGAGTGATGGATGTATAAAAAGAAGAGTATTTTTGTCAATTAACCTGACATGGTTCAATGGCAAAGAGACCTACAGAGTAAAAAATCCTAGTTTTATACAGTTTTCAAACAGGAAGGTATTTTACCTTATTGGAAGTTGAACCTTCTACCAGCATCCATGCTCATATTTATAGTAAAACAATAACAACCCTGTTTCAAGCTGTACTGAAACCAAGACCAGAACAAAGCCATGTTCCATTCTGTTGAAGATGTAGGAAAATGTGACTTAGAAAATATTTCATTAATGATTTTTTTTTAATACAGTCATTCTCCTGGGACAGAATATTAAAAGAAAAAATAGAATACAAAAGAAATCAATCTTGTAAAGCAAGTTATAAAGAGAAGCAGAGTGGTAAGCTAGAAATACTCGCTGTATTAATTTACAACTGGTAGCTTTTTGATAACACTTGACAAGGGCAAGAAGCCAGTCATGTGAAGCAAAGCATTTCAGGAAAGGTACTACTTGCCTCGAGCTGTTCATCTTCAAGGAGTTTTATAACCAGCCATCTGATGTCGCTGACTGCTTCCTCATTGTTGAGAAAGATGAAGAGATTGTAGAACACCATGGTCTGGAGGTAGGTTAATATGGTATACCGAGCATGCCAAGAATTGCTTCTTGCTGTCTACGAGGGAAAATAAAGAGGAAGCATGAGAAAGGAGTCATAAGAAAGGAGGAATGAGCAGAAAGTCAGCTACCTTGAGTGATGCTAACGCTATTGAAGAAAAAGCTGCTGGGGACAGGTGCAAATAACTGCCCTTATTTGGCTAATTTTGTGTCATGGACTCTTCAATCTCTAAAGTGCACAATTATTAGCTTAAGAATAATTGATTACAGGCTTAAATGAATGACTGGGGTAAAATGCATTTCTGATATGGCAAGCTCTATATGGAACAAGCCATTCAACTGAAGAACACGTTTTCATTGTGCTGTTGATCAGACAGCAGCAGCTGCTGATCAATATCCTGAAAACTGTGAAGAGGCAGAGATCCAAGAGCAGTTCTTTACGTGATGACACCTTTTGAAGCTGGATTTTGAGTTGTTACGCTCACAAGGAGACATGTTTGGCTGAACGTGATCTACTGCTGAAAGAAATCTGGATCTATTAAAAAACTCTTCAGTTTCTTAGCAAGAATTGCTTCAATGTTTGGAAACAAACCAACATACATTTACTGTTTCTAGGAACATTTTAAAACACTTGCAATGAACTTTCACCACTAAGAAAACCAGAATGTGATGCTCTTCAAATCACAGTGTCGGTATAACTTTAGAAAAGACAGAGGGTGTGTTGGATTATAAGGAGCTTTAAGCTCTTTAGACCATACTCACTTGTTTTAGCACCTGAAGTACCAAAGGCACTTGCTGAGGATACAGCAAACCCTGAGACATTAATGACAAACACATCTTAGCATCTCTCTTGAGCTCATCGTAGCTATTGTCATTTTCTACCGGTGCAATCTATAGGAGACCATCAGAGGGAGAAAGGAAAAAAAGGCAGGTTAGTGTTAGTAAGTAAGAACTGCTAACAGCAGGAAAGGGCAGCTGTCTAGGAAAAACAATGTCAATATAATGCTGAGAGATTAACTAGGAAAACAAATCAATAGTGTTATGATATTCTCAGTAATAATCTGTGGAAAAACTGGATAAGATCAAGACATCCTTGTCCCTTGCACTATATATTACTTATTGAAACAGTATGGCTAGTGTCAGGCTCTTAAGGAGGATTAAGTGGGTGCCATTAAGGCTTTGATGCCCCACTATAATGCTTTCCGTATCAAATCCAATTAATTTAACATTTGAGATGTAGGTCCAAAACTGAGAGGAAGCTCGGGTAGTATTTCAAGAACTTTTATTGTGTGGTCACACACATTACTGTGGGGTAACTGACTGATGTTACTATCAAGACAGACACAAGAGTAAGCTAACACATATTCTTTACAGGTACATTTCAGCAGCATCACAAAAGAATATGAGGATTAGAGGTGCCAGGAAAAACAAGAGAAGTCCTGCCATTTAGAGAGAGCTGAATGGCCACAGAACAACAGAAAGCAACAATATACACTCATTCAGCAATTAAGCACCATTTCCCCCATGAATTAAACACTTTTCTCCCCCAAATGACACATGTAGGACAACTTCACACCTATGAGTCCCACTTGTCAGGAAACTGTTTAGCAGGCTATATCACCAGCTCTAAACAAACATAAGCATCAAAGAGCCATTTCAGTCTCCTCAGTACATATGATTTTTATTGCAATTATTGTTTTTTCTTTAAGTAGTCCCTTATAACTCTCCTTTACATACAGAAGCCCTTTTCAATAAAACGTGACTGATAAAGCAGCAATTAAAGCACGTACCTTGAAAAACAAGGGTAAAAGCTGGAGTTGCTCTGTGACAGCTGTAGAGAAGGACCGCCCTGCACTTGCCATCAACCACTTCAGAACTGTTTTTACAAAGAGAAACAATGCTAATTACCAAAAGAAGTAGTAGTATTAATTCCCAAACGAGTTACAGACCATATGTATTGCAAGAATTGCTTGGGAAATTTCACACATTTAGAGTGGGCCTAGACTGGCAGTTAAGTTTGACCCTGTACAGGCGACTTTTTGAGCCTCAACCCTGAAACAACAAGGGCAGAAATTGTGTATTGGAAACCTATAATCTTCAGGCCTCAATCGTCACATCCTTAGCACTCCCCATTTCTGAAGCTCATTCAACAACTCACTAGTTTTCAAGAGTTTAATGCCCTGAGTCCGCTCGTCTTGTTCACCAACTCCATTCTCCTCCATGACATGATTTTGAATTTCTTCATCAGCTTCCATGAGGGGTTTAAGATTTTCAAGTATCCGGGTAGTGAATTCATGGACACGAGGAGATTTAGTTGCAGCAGTGTTTGGCAATGAAACATCTATCATGAATATGTAGGTCAAAACACTAAAAACAGAAAAGAAAGCAAGAACATACAGTCAGCCATGTGATGTCTAGAGAACATCACAAAATGTCATCTCAGATCAGTTTGTTAAACAAAAGTTCAATACTTAGAGGAAATTTCCTCTAAGTTATTTAAAGCCAAATTATTTTCAGACACTCTCTTTGCAGATACTTGAATCAAGCAGGGTTCACAGTCACTAGGCTACAGCTCCCCTCCCCTCTGAGCAGACCTGCAACTACTTTTTAAGTCACTAAAGTGACCTCTAAAGGACTCCCTGTATATTTACGCTCAACTAGGGCTTAGACACAGTTAATTTGGGTCACGGTGGTGTGTATTTGTTGTTTGGTTTGGGTTTGTTTTTAAGAGCTTTAGAGATATCACACATAACCGTACCAGGCCATATGTACAATAAAAGACAGAGAGGTCATCTGAAGTTCCTGAAGTCTGTTAATAATACGTTATCTCAGTTTTACTACCAGTATTAATGTGCAGACATGGGCAGTCACCACATTAGTGTAATTATTGAGATACTCAAATCACCCAAATCAAACTAAGAGAAACCCTCCCCCAAGAACTGCAGAAGAGGACACTGACCTTCCTATTCTCTCTTGGACATTCTTGTAAACCTGTGTGAGTTTCGGTTCCAAGTACTTCAGCAGCCTGTGCAAGAGCTCCGGCACCCTCCATTCCTGCTGCGCAAGGCCACCTTGCAGCACGTAGAGCCGGCTAGGAATCAAAACAGCTTGCCTTTAGTCACCCAAAATTGCTCCTCCCTTCCCCAGCCCCCTCCAAGCCTTGTTCAGAAGTGTTCTGTGTGTGTTGATGCAGGAATTGCATGGGTACAAATTACAGCACTGAACACGGTGGCTGTGCCGGCTCCAAGCCTCCTCATTCCCTTAATGAGATTTGATCACATTAAAACACTAATAATGAAGAAATGCCATTGTGTGTGGAACACTAATTAGAAAGGAAGGCTTTTGTTCCCTGTTTCTACAAGCCAGCTGGCATAATATGCCCTCAACACATTTTATCCATGTTTTATTTCCTTCTTTATCAATCGACAATAAGAGTTTAAATTAGTTTTACCATGCATCCACAAAGGATCCTCCTTCACCACTCAATGGAGATTCCAGCAGCAATTCAAATAACCAGTGTAGTTTCCTAGGATCTCTGCTTTCCTGAAAACAAAATGCATATCAGAGAGAGATAAGCAAATTTTTTTTTTTAAAGTAAATTACGTATAAACATGAAAATTTTTGACAGATTTTCCTTGCATCCCTTGGGTTTGTTCTACAAACTGCAAAGTTAAGCATCTTTGCACAATGACCCTCAAAAGAAAGAAACCCCAGTGAAACTACAGGCAGTTTTAATTACTTAGTAATTACAATGACAGGAATAGATGGAATTGTAGCTTTGCTTCTGACACATACGAATGATCATGTCTGGATTTTGCTAGTTACTTCCAAAGTTCTGGCTGACAAACTACACTGAGTTTCACTGAATGATTTCAAAGAATTACTGATCCAAGATATTAGTGGCCTATCACACACCCCACCTTGCAGACAGGGTTCTGCCTCTCAGAACCCTCATGCTGTGTTAGAAGCTAACTTGAGACTTAGTTGTCACAGCATAATGCTAAGCTGCACACTTCTAAGGCAAGAATAAACATGTCATCCGAGTTCAAAAACTGAACATGTAGCAAGCATACACATAACATTACCCACTAACCCTATGCAGCTCTCCTAAAATATTTAAGAGGAAAACTAAGGCTTAATTTCCTTTTAAAATGTCCTATTTGTCTGCTAAGGGCAGAATACAATACCCCCAAAGCTTCAGGATTTTAAATGGGTGGGGTTTTTATACTGTATTAACAGCGCTGAGTTTTAGGTGGTAGAACATACCCACCCCCTGTGTTAGGGAAGCTCTTATTTACTTATTGTCCAGAAACCATGACCACCTGGGTACAGCTTTCCAAGACCAAATCCAGGGTACTTACACAGGAGGTTGCTATGCATGTGCCCCAGTCGTTGTATGTTTCCACTGTAATGTTGGATAAAGCTGTTCGAAGCAACGGACAGAGAAGCTTCCAAAGCTTTTCCACCTGTTCAACAAAAAGACAGAACACAAGATTTGTCTATTTGAGGACAAAAAACCTGGCCATCTAACCACTTGTGAGCACAAAGCCAGCCCTTCAAATCAGGGAAAAACAATACTTGTTATAGAGGCAGCTATAGTAGGATTTTTATAAAAGGAAATAAGTATTATCAGAGGAAAGATTTCAGGCATCATTTTGGTTTTGTTAACAAGGGGCTGAGAAACATTGCAGACTACACATGCACTGTTTTCACAGTGATTTAAGTACAGCTGCATCAGAGACTGTATATACTTTGCTTTCGGTGGGATAGCAGTCTTGCACACCCCAAGGACTTCCCACCACCCCAGCCCAGTTTTAAAATGTCATTTTTATTTTGTTAAAAAACTGATTCTCTCAGGATTATTTTTCAGCGTAGAATTTCCTTTAAAGATAATGCAGACAGCTAGGTCTAAACTAAATAAAGATGCTGCAGACCGAGGTGGACATAAGCCCTTGTTCTAATCAGCAAAGATAACGTGCTTTGTCTTTTCTAGTTCCTCAGCAGCAAACCCATCTTAGTTTTCATCTTGCAGCATTTTCCTAACACCTGGCATTATACAGACACCAAACCAAGCTATGACTTGTGCTCAGAGTTTGGCAATGGAGCATGAAGCACTGAAACACTCTCCAGTCCTTTCTTGGACACAGCCGACACATGAAAACACCCCAACTTCCTATGCTTTGTTTGGGTAATAATTCAAACTTAGTCCTTAACTTCCACAAATCACACAAAAATACTACTGCAGCACCTTCTCAAACGTCCAGTGTTTAGAGCCTCTGATTAAGCCAGCTATAATTTCAGCTACACATCTCTGGGTGCTTTCATGGGAATCTGCCACGAGTTGTTCTAAATGGGGCTGAAGGACCGGCAAGAAGGCATCATCGAAGTTTCTGAAAAGGCCCTGTAGAAAAAGATGTGAAAATGCCGTCAGTAACCAACCATCTGAACCACAGCCTTCATAAGAACAATGTCAGATTGAGAAGTGTTTGAGATTTCATTATGAAGAAAGTGAAATCACTTAATTACTTTGCTTTTGTAACAGAAACGTATGCAAGTGTCCTACATACTTTTGTAATAGTGTAAACATGTTTTCTTAAGCAGTTCATCAGAAGAAAGGATTAATCACAGCAACATGCCTTTAAAAACCAATCTTTTGCCATAGCAAAGTGTAAGCTCTTCCAGACTTTGATCATCACCTACAAAATGGAAGCAGGTTAGTTCCCGAACTCCAGTTACCTTGAAGAGGCATAACCTGCGAGGATTAAACTTGTCTTTTCCTTTTCTGTCTTCTAGAGACAAGAATTTTATCAACTGCTCAACAAACCTGGGATCAGAAAAGTGATCGTATATAATTTGTTCTGCCTGTAACAGGAAAAAGAAGAAAACAGATTAGCTTCAGGGTGTGAGGCTGTCACAGTGATATCCCCATCTTTCCAAGTCCCACTGCACATTTTAAAGCAATTCTGGCAAATATCACCCCCTACTTATCCATTCAGCCCCTCATTTTATCAGAATACTGGGTAGCATTTAGCAAGGCTCCTGATTTTTACTTTCATTAATGACTTTAGATTGTCTTTCCTTTCACTAGCACAACCCCTACAAAGCAGTCCTTCCCTCTATCATTAATTGCCTTGTTCTAAACTCTGATAAAGATTTGAAAGGGAACAAGAAAGTGCTCATTAATACAATTATTCCACGATCACTGACAAAGGAGCTGCAGTACATTCATGTAATAATTTCTTCTTGCATGGTAACACAGGTTTGAAAATGGAGTAAAAAAACATGATTAAAAATGGGCTGTGGGGATCTAGTTTCACTTATTGCTTGTTAAAACCATGGTTATAACTACACAGCCATAAAACTGTGTGGTTGAGTTCCATCTTCATCTTGGGTTGCAATTAAACAGAACAAATCCGTGTCCATAAACATTGAACAATACTTTGGTTAAGAGAGGGAAGGGAATTTGATCTCCATGTTATCACCACAGCAATCTGTGGACAATATTAAAAAAGGAAAGGAAGAGAAACAGTACTAAAAACCCCACAAAACTGAAATTCACTGAAACCCTTACCTCTGTCAGCTCATCTCTCCTTCGCCCGAGCTTTGGCTGATGCTCAACTGGAGCATAAACTGTCATAGTTCTGAAAATAAAGTTTAAAAAAAATGGAGTACCGTATTTCAAAGTAAAAAAAAAGCATATGTATTACCTACATTGAACAGGATTTATCAGCAGCTCCAAAAGAGCAAAACTTAAAGTTTACAACAAAATATTTAAGTTTAAAATATTATTGCAAAATTAATAATAAAAAACACTGCAAAAAACACCACAAAAAAAAAATCTGGAGACGAGAAAACAAGCAAAGAGCATAAAGGAAGAATTAGTATTTTTTTCCCCAATTAAAAAAATCTAACAAGCATTATTTAATTTCAACAGGGTTTTTGGTCCTGACTCTCACAATTCTACCTTAACGTTTACTGATACTCACTGGGGCCAGGTATAATATCCCCAGTGCGTTTTCTCCACGAAACAACATGACTCCCAAGCTTCCTTGGTCTTTGGTAAATTCTGACTGTCATAGTGCAGCCACTGGTTATCTGGTCTGTCACCAGCCTGAATGCTGGAAGGCTTCGGGTTTCCACCTGTGTAAAGAGGAATTTAGACTCTCTCAAACTTGTTTGTTAACACATCCCAGGTAAAAGATGTATATTGCCTATTTTGTTTGTGTAGGACATGAACTACCAAGAGAGAAATAAACCCCTTGTGATTTGATGCTTAATTTAACCAGAAAAAACAGCTTTTTAAAATCTAAGGACGTTATCAATACTTGTGCATTAAGTCAAACCTACTTATTTCATAAGGGCAGATGGGCACTTTCTTGTGTGTTCTCTTAAGCTGCTTCAGAATGCCAGCCACAGCTGAGATGGCCACCTGGAAGACAGAAAGAGGCATTAACACATTGATTCCATACACTTACCTCCAGAAAGATGTGTCTCATCCCCTCACCACAGACACGTTTTAAGGTAGCTACTCAGCGCCTCAAAAGCCAGCAAGCATTACAGTGAGCTTTGTGGCTGTAATGACAGTGATACCTCCCATCGAGAAGTAAGCATCACTCATTGCAAGGGATACAGGACATGACTTCAGTGTGACCTTTATAGCCCAGAAAACCCTCCCCACTAATCGTTTCCAGGAAAAAGGAGGCAGCTGCTAGTTTCAAGCCTCACCGAGGCAACGAGCAGAATGAAAGGTACAATTAAAACACGCAGACAGTCCCTTTCAAGGAATAAGCTGCAGAAGGAAAAACCAGACATCTGCAGAAGGAACTCTGCAGAAGAATTGTGAAGCAAGGAAGAATGAACAGACACATTCCACACTCTTACAGTCCCTACACCGTATGTCATGGCTATGGTGCTACCAAGACTGTCTTCTGCCTGGACGAGGAACTTCCGTACACAGGCATGCGTGGAAGGGAGAGGGGGGAGGTACACCTCAGCCTGTGCTGTATCACAGAAAACCACCCCAAATATCTGATCTTAGCCCTAGTGAGCTTACAAAAGAAAGAGATTGGGTTTTACCTTACGAACGACAATTGCATCATGGTTGAGACACTGCACAAAAAACTTTATGGCACGGACAGGCAGGATCCTATCATCCCTCAGGAGCAGCGACAGAAATCCGATGCTTATGTGCTCAAACTTCCAGGGACTGAGAAAAAGAAACAGACATTCAAACCAGACAGTAAGGAGCACAGTTGCAGGTACTGCTTTGCACAGGAATTATTACGCATACTAAGATTACATAAATATGCTTGGACTAACACAAATAACTTTCTATGCCAGCGCTGGAGTCAATGAACTGAACTGCCACTTAGGGAACTCACCTCAGGGTTCCACTTTAGTCTTTTAAAGTTTTTAAAAACAAATATCGTGCTACTAATTAAAAAAAAAAAATTCAGATTGTCAGTATTATGCAGCCAGAACCAGTGCTTTTTTACCCCAGGACAAAAAATAAAATAAAAGCCCAAGAGGTCACTCTAACAACCAAGCTTAACTCCAAGATGTGATGACACTTTATATTAACAAATCAAGCTCCCAATCAAAATGAGTTCAAGACTCATTTGCTTCTTTACCTAGGAGACAGTAACCCAAGATTCCCCTACATTGGCAATTGCCTCAAGGCTTAAAAAAAAAAAAAATATCACTCGATGCTGGTCATGCTAACTGAACTTCTGCATGCAACTGATGTTTATTCACAGTCCCCACCAATCCACTCCCAAAAAATTTCTCCACCCCAGAAAGGCAGACTTACAGATTTCTTTGTTCCACACAGTCCAGGAGCATGTTGACCAAATTTTCATAGTTTCTGAGGGAAAGAGAGGGAATCACCAACCAGACAATGCTGAGAGAACCATTTAGAAACAGAATAAAAAGGTAGATGAAGGCAACACAGTAAACAGAACATCAGCTGGGAGGACTGGGAAGTGGACGAAGAAGGGAAGGAGATATGAGTGTAGAGGAGAGGCTGCTGAGCTGAGAGACGAGACACCACCATGATCCTTGGGCATTTTGAATTTGTCGAGCTTAAGATTCAGTTTAGCAATTTTGACTTAATATGTTTAACATGCAGCGGTATATAGTACCATAGGTGGTACAAAGTGGTGTTAAGGGAAGCTTAACTTACCGCAGAGCCTCTGCGTTCTTTTCTTTCTGCCGCTGAATCCCTAACTGAATTTCTTCTGAAGGAAGACCTGTGAAGTCTGAACTGGGATGGTCGGATTTTTGCAGCATAACAGCTATCTCAATGCACTTCTCTGGAACCTAGTGACAGAGAACACAGATTTGGGACTGAGTGGCACCTCACAAGGCTTTCATGTTTGTTTCTGTTTTGTACTCCCACAGTGGAGTTATTTTCCAAACACATTTTATTCTATTTCAAAATAATGGTGAAGACAAACTTCAGCATTTCATTAAGCACAGAAATTGTTTAGAAAACATTTTTACGAAATCAGCACTCATTCTTCAAGATAAGCACCGTTTTATTGGTCCCACTGATGAAGCAAGTGGAAGCCAGTTGTGGAACGAGTGCTGCATATTAACACTGCAGGATGACACTGCAAATACTGACAGCACCTATTTGCTGACTACATACTACATTCCTGTACTAATTAACACTGAGAATCAGCTTCAGCTTCCTTTCCATAACAGCCTTCCCTAGAAGTTAATGGAAAGTTGCAGATTCCAACAGCATTACACGATGCTCCATCACTTCAGCCTCAAAACCACAGGTCCACACTCCTCCATAACAGGAATCAGAACATGGCTGATATCAGAACAACTCAGACAAGACACAGGAGTCTCCAGCCCTTCTGTAATCAAACACTCTCAGAATCCAAGAGACGAACACCGAGCAATCTGCCACTTACTGCAAAGTCCAATCCAATTGTTTCATACTGCCTGTGGATTTTTTCTGCTAGGTCATCAAAGAGTCTAACTATGGATGGCTTTTCCAGGGACATCGCTTTGCTAAGCCCAGAAGAAACAATTGCTGGCCACGTCTGTGCGATACAGTCCCAGTCGTGAAGGTTTGCCAAACATACTCCACTGTGATTTCCGAGAAGACAATATAAGGCACCCTGTAAAATGGAAGATGTCATTTTAGAAAGGTAAAGCACTGTTTGTATAGAAGTGGTATCTATCTACATACACACACACACACACCCCCACACCCACCCAGAACAAAAATTAATCTTCACATTACCAAATCATTAAAATGTACTGTAAACATTCAGCTCCATGGCCTCATTGTCAAAATGCGGCAAGTTTTTCCCAGAATCCTCTTCCTTTAATGAGGCCAGAAGCCCAGCCAACTGAGCCACAGAAAAGCTGGCTGTTTTTTGAATTACATGCTAAAGGAGACTGGATAAAGACCAAGTCCCATGCCTGGCCTTGTGGGAACGTGTTCATGGTTGGGCTGTGGGCACATCCTAACGCTCTTAACTAGGAGGCTCATAACTCTTCACCCAGACCCAAGTGGTGCCAACCGAACAGGATGCGGAGAACTACTGGACACAGCACAACAAACTGGGAAATGTGAGAAGTGATGGTGTGAGAAGCCAGCAGGAGTTGTGCACAGTGAAAGAAAAGGCGGCTGGATTTCACAGGGAAGCAGGAGTGATGTGAGCAACAGCTAGACTTCACAGACAGCTGGAAAGAAGTCCTGGGAACTGTTTGGAGCATGGCCTCTTACAAGAGCTAACCACATCAGTTTTATCAGACAGGCTGAGGCTGCCCGGTTGGTAGCAGAAATACCAAACGTGGGTACGGCAGCAAATCCTCAAAGCAAAATAAAACAGGGATGGATTGGGAAAAGTGACTAGGCATGGGTTGCTTATCCAGGAGGAGAGAGGGATGGAGAAAGGGAGGTACAAGGATGGCAGAAAAAAAATTTAGAAAAGAGATAATGCTACACACAAACAACAATCACACGCTGCCTGACGGAACCTATCGGACAGCTGGAGCAGGCGATGCAGCTACAGCCGCTGTTCTGCCCATACAAGAGCCCAACTTGCCTCTGCGACCAAGATGATGCGGGGAGGCAGAAGGAGGGGAGCATGATCTTCCAAGCACCTGGACGGATGGAATGCATCCTGGCTTTGGCGCATCAGCACCATTTCCGGGCCTCACAGCATGAGTGGTTCCCCACCACTTCCTAACAAAATCCACCTGACTTAACCTAACCTTTTTTCTGGGTGATCAGCATTTTGTTCAGTTCACGCTGTTTTCTGATACCGCTACAGTTGACACCACTGCTTAAGGAGTTCTTACACCCTGGACTACAGCTTCTCACCTTCTCTCTTGTAATTTAAAAATAGCTGTTAACATACTTTTTTTGAACACCTGAACACACAAACAAATGAGGAACAGATACAACCACAAGATTTCCATTGACAACTGATCTAAGCTAAATAACTCCTTACACTAGTCATGCATCAGTGATGCACAGCCATTTATTTATCATGAAAATATCAGAGCCAGGCTGATAAACAAGCAAACCCCACTTTCACCATTACAAATACTCCTATAAAACCACCTTCAAAGGACAGAAATGAAACAGTACTTTAAATTGCTTTTGAGTGACATCTTGCCGGTCCGGACGCAAGAACTCCAAAACCAAGGGAATGATGTCTCTGCAACAGAAGTTGTACGTTCCCAGAGCTGTGAAGAAAGCTTGCTGAGCTTTACTTCTGACCTGTGGGAAGAGAAACATTACCAGAAAGTCTTCAATCAAAATGATACTGTATGAAGTAACATCCTTATCCATTTCAGTTACTTAAGGACAGAGTTTACACAATGTATTTGCACCCAGCAATGAAATCATTTGTAGCAGGTTGCAAACAGCCCGCTTCCCCTCCCCTGCTCACAGCTGTTTACAACAACCTACATCTTGTTTGTAGCATTTCCTTGAGAACAGCTACAAAGTTAAAGAAAATTCTTTATGTTGCCAAACACAGTTCATGTGTTTTCAATTATTTGACAAACAGAAAGTTAGAATAACAGACAGAGTTCGCAGAGCTCTGAGGAGCGTGCAGACATGGTGGATGGATGGATTGGAATTTATACACACACTCAGAGCTCCCATGGGATGCTGTTGGGCACTCCTTTTGTGTCTAGAATACCACCATAGATACTTCCTACTTAGCATTCCAAAGTGTCACAGCTTGCATCATCACCCCTAAAAACCTCAAGTTGGCATGTTTTTAGTAAA
Organism: Gallinula chloropus; assembly: GCF_964237585.1. NCBI lineage: Eukaryota > Metazoa > Chordata > Aves > Gruiformes > Rallidae > Gallinula > Gallinula chloropus. The sequence goes on along the minus strand of NC_140087.1, from coordinate 84,881,031 downwards.
ATATTTAACTAAATTATTGTCTTTAGAAGTTAAGTCCATCAAAAATTTAAAAATTTGTAGCCCAAGTCAGCAACCTCTCCATGCAATTAAGTTAAGGGCTTAAAGCAAAAACCCTGCTAAAATTGGCAATGTATGCAAATGAAGTTAGTTAATTATTTCATGTTGCCAGAGGAATTGAGACCAAAGATCCTAACAACATGACTGGAAGAGGCCAACAAAAACCTCCATGTACTTCCTTCTAAAAGGGGTTGTTCCTTACCTGACCGTACGAACTTGTGGACAAACACAACAGATCCCTGATCATCTCCTGGTGAGAAGTTTTATATTCACAGCCTTCCATCGTTAGTGTTCTCAGCTAAATTGCACAGAAAACACAAATAAAGCATGGATTGCTTTCTCATTTCAGACACAAGAGAAGTGTGCAGTATTACTGCATCTTTAGCCAAACAACAATGCAACAAATCAGTTTTTCAGGTTGCAGTGGAAGTGTTACCTCATGCTGCAGCATGACTCTGTCTATCAGCAAAGCTCTGATATGCTGTTTCTTTCCTTGAAGCTGTAAAGAAATATGGAATTTGGTTTAGATTTCAGGATTCAGATTGTGCTGACTGAATTCTCATGTATTCTCTTTCTCCTAGAAAACAGGAAGAACAACCTTGATCCCCTCCCCCACCCCCAGTCAAGTTTTTTATTTACCTATCTATAAGCAAAAGGGAGCTCTGGTCACAGAAAGAGCTCAGTTCACAAGGAGAAAGGGAGCATCATGCCACATCTCAGACTTTGGTCCAAGGATGTACACAAACTGAGGGTTAGCAGAATTCAGAAACGCTAAGCTATTTACTCATAAAATTTCCAAATAAAGGCCCAAAAGCACTGTAAAACAATACTTGTACCAAGGAATTAGATTTTAATATTACGAACATTCATTAAGACAGTAAGGAAAACATGAAAAAGCTTTTCTGACTATTAGGAACTATTTCCAGCCCTCACCTAAGATTTACAAAGAAAGTCACTGACCCTGTTCTCCATTGACTTTTTCACCAAATTAAAGCTTTTCCATCGTGAATCAAACTCATGCTTGTGAGACCCTTGGAACTGCAAAACATCACTAATAATCTAGAGTAGAAAGAAACAAGATGACAGTGATTATTCTGCAAAACAAGTAATCTTGTCTTAAGTATTACAAATTAGAGATATACCTTTATTATTAGAAATAAAGACTTGGTATCATCTTCTGAATTATCAAGTATATAGCCTGCAATTGGAAGAAAAATAATTCATCATCAGGAAAAGAATGGATTATAACTTTGTTTCTACAAAGCTTAAGTTTCAGAATTATAGGTAAACAAAACCCAGTTTCCCACCTAAAAAATTATACTAAAAGCACAACTTTTCAAATAAAAAAGTGGTTAAACTTACATAACAATTTCCTTGTAACCCTTGCAATGGTTTCCCGGTAATTCTCCCTTGATAAATCTACAAAAAGACATTAAACATTTTCTCTTTGTTACAGCACAGCATAAAGAGCAATTCATAGGTAGGTAAAGCAGTGGAGAGTCAGAGACCATTCAGAGACACAAACTACTGTAAAAGTAGCCCTCTTGTGACAGCCACGGACACCGCTCTCACAGGGCCTTTTTCATCAAGCCAAGAGTATCTTTACAGCCACCTGCCTTTCTTTAGCTGCGTTGGCAGCTGGCTTCACTTCTGACCATAGATTGCAGCAGGTTATTTAGCATATGGAAGTGGAGTAGCACATTAAGAAGGACAAGGAAGGACTCGGAGTGTTCAGCAGGTTACGCCTCAATTCCTTCTGTGTCTCAGTTCTTGGGTGGTGGCTGGTGCTTCCTGCACCTTGGAAGTACAAGGGCCCAACCATTCCAACCTGGGGACTGGACCTGAGCTCCCATTCCCAGCCATACCACCACGGCAGATTTGTATCTCATCTGCCAGTGCATGTATGCAACTTCTATGCTGGCCAGAAAAGCACATTTAACACAGAAAGAACCACCAAAATTATGCTCTCTGAAAGAGTCTACTGGTTTTACAACAGAATTAGGACCCACTTACCATATTCAACACCAGTGTAGAGTTTTGTCTCTTCCAAAGACACCAGACTTGGGACCCTGCATGAAAACAAACCAGATATTACTACTACATGTTATGGAAATCCTTGGCTAGGAGTTTCACTGAGAGTTCATTCATTTTAACAAGTTAGAATTGACACCAGCAATGCCAAGGACATTTGGATTTACAAACAGTAAGCTTTGGCATTTATAAAGCAGCCATACATATGGTCAGACTGCTTGTCAGAGGCAGTAGGTACACCATAAGGACACCTTGAACCCAGAATCTTGATTTCTTGTTTCACAGAGCCTCATTAGGTCTGTTAAACATCCAGAGCTTTAGGCTCACTGTTAAGCCTAGAACAGCTCCTAGATGTCTCAGGCTAGAAGGGGCAGATGCGTTCCACTGCCAAGGCAGAAGCCTCTCCTGACAAGTGAAGCTGATAAAGCTTTTCTGACTTTGGTCCTTTCTTTATAACATACCTGTTACCTATAGAAGCCATACTTACTGCTAAATGAAGTTCATTATTAGTAACCACACCAAAAAATAAAGCCAGGCTATGATTTGGGTCAAACTTATCAATCCAAAGTATTTCAAGTGCATTCTTAGTCTTTGTGGATCTGCTTTATGCGTAACCACCCAAGAAGTACAGACTCAAGTATCACACACCAAAGAACTTAACACCAAGAAGTGTTTCCTACATACATCTGGGGGTTTGCATTTTGGTTTTGTTGCCCATTTTTTTTAAAAACCTACAATCTCACCCCTGAAACATTAAGGGAACAAATTCAAGTGAAACAGACTGGTGCATTATACTAAACTAATAGTACCAGCAAGCAGTCCCTAGGAAAAAAAAAAACAACAATCTCCACACAGAATGCACTGCCAGTACAGTCAGTACAAAGCTAAGTGAACCAATGCGACTCTACCCCCATTACAAATGCTGAGCAACACATCAGAACACATTACAGCTTCTGTATCTGAGCACGTGCCACCAGATCCTAAAATAAACACACAGATTTCATCCAACAGCAAACTTCTGTCAGAACCAGGCAGAAGTGTCATTTCTCTCCTGTAAAATCAAACATATTAAAACAGAGGAGCTTCAATTATCGTGCTGATTAAACGCAGAATGGCAATCCCAAGAAAAAACTTGACACCAAAAATTAAGTAAACAGTCTGACCTCACAACCCTTTTAACAGCCACATCTGCACCATCAAAAGTCAAACTGAAGCATCTTCCTCTTAACTGATTTGGCCACCGAGAAGGTGTTTCAGTTTTCTCACTGTATTTCTGGCAGGGTGAAGTTGATGTGAAAATGAGCCACTCTGAATACTTCCCCCAAAACCTCAGCACTGACACGAGTGCTTAAGGTACACCTTGGCCACTAAGGCAATTTCCAAGACATCCACCATCAATCCTGTACTTTGGTCCTGAATAAGTAAATCCATATAAAGCTGCTGTGGTCCCCCACACTCGCTCTTTTAGAGCCATCTACATGATTGACTCTGAAAGCGTTTGCTGTGTATTTCTCCAAGACCAGATCTTTCCCCTTGGGAAGATACAGAGCAGGGATATTTCTGAAATTAATGTCTAGAGGAAAAAAAATAAACCTTCCTGCCCCAATGACATAAAAAGTTCTTAAAAAAACAAACCTAACAGACAACATCTGAGATTGTTGAAGTGGTTACTTTTTTTTGGTACAGTATATTGGATATGTTGATACATAAATGAGCTTACAGCTACAATTTCTTCTCCAGTACTTTAATATGTATTTACTGTTATGTAGCTTTCCCTGACAGAAACACAGAGATTAAGTACATGTAGGGCTTACCTACCAATGAGGTGAGGAAAATTCAAGCGCAACATCCCACTTCTCCCTTGGGTAGTCTGCAGAAAGGTAACAAACCTTTGTGCTTCTTCCCCATTCCCAACAAAACGCATTCAGCTGTTCTTTGCCAGCCAGCCCAAGGTCTAACATAAAACAATGGAAGAACAACCGTCCAAGCTCTCTGTACACTTCACTACCTGAGCAAACCAGGAGTAACAACTCAACATGCTGCATCCAGTCATCACCCACCAGCCTGGTATAGTCCTTACTCCACAGGCAGAACCATTTATTTCAACAAGGCTACTTACTAAGAGGATGAAAATACTATGTTCAAAAGTGTTTGTAGCTGGCCGAGAAGCTAAGATCCACCCCCATGATGTTCAGCATTGGGAGTGTCAGGTACTGTGCCACAGAAAACTAAGGGGGTTATGTCAGGGACACAAAAGGAAGCGGCATGAAATATTTTTCTGAACTTCAGTCAATCCTGATAGGGAGATTCTCACGACAACACCCCATGCAGTGTATAAACAGTACTTCATTCTCTGTCTACAGTTTTCAACACGGAAATTGCCATGGAAATCCAACAGACATCCCAATTAAACAGAACTCTGCTGAACCCACTTCCTTATGTGTCACAGTACAAAACCTGAAGCATCTTTATTCAAGAAAAATTGATGCACTATATTTTTCAACTCCCAGACTCTATTCATGGCTCTGTGTACATATTCCTCAGATACAAGTGCAATTCAGCAAGCAGATACAGCTCTTCAGAAACAAGTAGCTTCTAGCATCACTCCACTGAATCAAATGCAGAAGAAATATTTCTAACTGCAGAAAACACCCCCAAAGAAACAACTTTCTCTGCACAAAACCTGTGTCAGGGTTGTTAAGGACTAGATCAAGGGCTGCATCAACCAATTTGGACAGAAGAGATGAAGAGACAGCAATTGGAACGTGCCCATGGAAAAAACAGGGTTACTCTCCATGGAGGAGTAACTGTTTCCTTCTCTGTGTGTAGCTCCCCCAGCAGAGCTGGGAACTTCCCTGGAGATGCCAAGAGAGGTTAGCTAGCCCTGCCCCTCAGCATACCATACATTCTACACAGTTAAATGTGGTCTTATCTCTCACCTGCAGGCTGAGCACCTTCAGTGAAGAGGCATTAGGAATGCTCCTACTGACACTGGGAGCAAGAGCAGAGCAATACTGCATCCTAACTAATCAAGCTGTATTTCAGAGGGAGAAACAAAACGGACGTTCTCCGAGTAATCTCTGTTTTGCTCCCCTAAATCAGCTGCTTAGTGTTACCCTGTTAGTAAGGGGGTTGCAAGGAACAGAAGCAACGGAAAACTCAATGGAACAGCAGCAAAACATTTCCCAACCTTGGAGAGCTTTGTACTGTCTGCATCTGAAATAATCATTATTTGCACACCATTAGAGGCCTCATAACAAATGAAGGGGGATATTACTTCCAAATACAGTGTCCCCTTAAGAGCAAGGGCAGACTGTGTGCAGACACACTGTGCGTCCTTGTGTACATCTCATGGGGCAGAGCAACCATTACACCAGGCACAGAGAAAACTGTGCGCTCATTTTTCCCCAACTATGGCAGGATTGGTCACTACAGCTCTGACCTCCTTGATTACGCCCCAAAAAGCTACTGCTGTCATAAAGGACTGATGCTCCACAGACCCCTGTCTTGGCAGCCTCAAGTCCTTTTATCCCTTCCCCTTGTAACTACTTGCTTTGCATTAACAAGTGAGTCACAGAACACACCTGAAATCAATGGCATCTGTGCTAGGATCAAAAGCAATGGGGAGTAATAATGTAAATACACACCATTGAGTCCCAAAATAGCTTTCTAGTCATTTGTTATGCGTGCCACTTCAGGAGGGAATTCATTCATCCTCCCAAGAGCTGAAGTTTAAATTCCTTGCTACTTACAGGCTAAAAACCAAGAAGTTAACATCACATGACATTTATTGAAGCTGTGCTTCCTACTGAAATGTTCAATTCTGGCAAGATTCAGTTATGCCATTTACATACACATGGATTCTGCACTGATTCCTGTTCTATAGAATTGCTGATCTTCCCCAAACACCTGCTCACATCCAACACACACCCAGTAACCTCGAGCGTGCACAACAGCATGAGCTACAACACGATCTTCAGAAGGATATAAATTATGTCACTCAAACACACATGTGGGGATTTTGCTCCCAAAATTGGTAAGAAAAGAATAAACAACAAATGAAAATCACAAGCTACATTGCAAGAACCGCCTGGCCTCCAGAAGATCGTTATGAATCCCAAACCATTTACGCTCCAGTTCACTAACCAAGGATACTACTACTAGCATTCACAGCAGCTACACCGATGTGTGCATAGCGACCGTGAATATACACACACGCACACACACACACCGTGCGCTGAGCAAATCCAAGTCAAGTGCTGGTCAATTTAACCACGTGTTTTCGGGACTATATACATCACTTGCCAGTTCCCAAACTACCTGTCATCAAAAGATAACAAAAAGAACTAAGAGAAACTAATGAATCAACATGAAAACATTAACTGAGCCTGGCAGGAGAGTGGAGAGGGCTCATGCCAATGTAGCCACTTGTAGGTAAACAGAAGTTCCTAAACTTTTAAGCGGTATTTATTAAGCCATGAAAATAAGGGCATGTTTTGATCCTGTCTAACAAAGAGAACATACCACACCAATGCTGGCGAGTTTTATTCAGTTGCAGCTTTATCAAACAGCAAATAAAGATAACGAACAAAGAAACCAACAGAAGAACTTAACCCTGTAACAGTCCATAGGAATGGAATGACTTCCCAGAAAACTTTTCAGGATGAAAGGTTCCTGTAAGTGAACAGTGCAACAGGCTTTTAAAAATTATTTCCATAAAACGCTGCTGACAAATCATAATACACCAGCTACAAACAAAGAGACCAGAGGCAATTAGTGAACCAGCAGTTAAAAGTACCCCTACAGTAAAATGCAGTAGTCTGGCACTAGCAGAGCAGCTTTGTATTTGCAACAGCTCCCTTGTCTTACTGTAGAAGTAACGTAAAAAGAATCAGAGCAACAACAAAGCACCGAGCAGCAGATCGTTACATTAGTGGAAAGCACTCTCACACATTCATCTCTGCACTCTGTTTTAAAGCAGAAAGGTTGAGAACTTCAATCCACACTCCCTCATTTTCCTCTCCCAAAACAGTGCTTGTAACTTAAGTTATGCTCTCATCCCCCTACATGACACTTAAATCAGTGATCAAATCAGGTACAGTGGGCTCATGCCGTTCCCACCTGTTCCTGAAGAAAGCAGCCTTTCTGCTTTATTCCTGCCACTGCCTTTCCCTGCCTGTCCCTCAAAGCAAGACCACAAAGAGACCCCAAAAACAAGGTCTGCAAACATCTGGGTGGCTTTCAGTTGTGACACAAGAAAAACAAACCTCATACACTAGGGAAAAAGTGTTTAGGTGGTGGGAGCAGCTTGCAGGCAGATGGAGCTCCCACCACTAACTGAACTGTGACACCTAAACTCATCATCCTGCTCCACAGTTTTAAAGTTCATTATACCCACATATTTCTTCTGTCAAGACTCAAACTGCACAGCTCCAAGCTCTTCCCCTTCTATGTGACTTTCCTTTTATTCAGTGAGCAGGCTACAAGATAAAGGAACTAATACTCCTCATGTGCCTGTCTTGGCAAGAATCTTCAGGTATCCTTAACCACCGAGATGGAGAAAAGCTAGCAGTGACACCTACTCGAATCAACTTTACAGCCAGCACAAGTAACAGTGCTGTACTACACAGCGCACGTTCTGCCGTGGTCCACTGGAGTTAAGCAGAGTAGGAGGTACCTGACAAGAAGTCTCCTGTAACAGTTTGTTTTAGACACATATGTGCAGAATTCTTTTTAACTTAAATGTATCAAGTCATTTACCAGTAACTGCATTCAAAAATATTCCTATACTGTCACTTTAAGACAGTGAGTATCATCACCACTGGTCTAAGTACTACCTATGGACGTACAGTACCTAAAATAAGGGTATTCTGCCTAACTGACAGTCCCTTTGAATCAAATCCCTTTGGTTTCAAATCCAAGGGCTTTTTGTGCGTTCCCGCTATTTATAAGTGGGAACAGGTTTGGGAATGCGAGCTGGTATCTGCCAAAAAAATAACCCAGGACCTCACAATGCAAACCCAGGTTTTTTCGTGTTGTAACAGCAGGTTCATCAAAAGCCACCTCTCACATTCAAACTGGATGGACAGTTTCATAGACATTCGGGCAGAAAACAGTATTCATCGGAAGGTCTTCAAACCAAAAGATACCTCCTCTATCGCAAACATTCTGGTTATTTCTTGGGGAAGGAAGAGGACATCTTCCTTCTTCACACAATGCCCTTGCTTACATTACAGTGACCCATGAAAAAACAGAACATATGTCTTGTAGGACTCATCACTAGAATGAACACCATCTGTCCTGGATGGATCAACTCAGCCTTGAGATGCTAAAAGAAAGTCTCAGCAACAGCTTCATCACCACCAAATAGAGACTGCAACCATAAGCTTCACTGAAACCCTCCCTGTTTCACACATGATATGTAACAACAGGAATCAAACTCAGAATTGCCACAAACAATATTTCAACACAGTCTCTCAAAGAAGTCAAAGTTAAAGCAGCAAATCCATCTACTACAAACAGTCGGTTTTAAAGCCTGAGCTACTGCAAGGCAACACAAAGTTCCTACTACTTCCAAAATGAACTCAAGCATTTATGCTAAACTTCTACTGTATGCTCACATCAGTGACCAGGTTCTGCTATGACAGGGGTTTGAGTATTCCAATGGGACTTATTTTCTATTTTAATAGGAGAAAACAGCCAGCAAGAAGTTCAGCTCAGAATCTTTACGACCTTACTCATCCAAGGAGACAAGAACATGGAGTAAGATGACAGCACACCATGGTTTGAAGGCTTCTTTCAGTGGAGGGGAAACAAGGAGTGAGCACTTCCTTTACATCAAGTAGCATGAGCAATGCAATGCTGTCACCTTTTTAAAAATTTCTAGCACCTTGGAGGAACAAAAGCACCTAACGCTATTTCATGTTTGAGTACTCAAGCCTTTCTGTAAATCACTACTTCAGATTTCTGGATCTTTTTACTATGACTTCCTTAAAAACAGCTGCTAGAAGCAGTCGTGTGGTAACAGCCATGGGCACTAAAACCCAGGATGAAGTAATATATTGCTAAGAATGTTTGTGATATAAAAATAGATTTTACTTACAGATGAGCCACCCTTTCTCCTTTCAGAGGAGGCAGAATGTTCCCCGAACCGATCAAGCAGTTATGCACTATTGCGAGACTCTGCTGCACGTCGTCTCTTAAAGAAGGAAACAACCCAATTAATCCTCTGTTAAATGCTTGAAAAATATGCAATTGCTAAACTGAGGTTTTATAAAAGCTCTGTTTTTCAGATGTCAATTCTAAACACAAGAGGGAGCACTACAGAAATCAAGTTGCATTTTTTTGATCCACTCCAATGTGCTTCAACAGTGAGTTTTCATTTGCTGAAAAAACCACACCTCCTTTTGGGGGATTTTACATTCTGAAACATGAAGAAAACATCAGTATAATGATATAAACTAATGCCAGGACAGCTTTACCCCAAAAATCATTTTGAAGAATTGCAGCTACATCTCAGACAAAACTCATGAAATAAGTCTCCACCCCAAGGCCAAGAAAAGTCCTTTCCAAGAAGAGCAAGTAGGATGATGAGGGAACACCTTCTTGGTGAGGGAATATTTTACAGCCTGAAGATAAATCATAACGGAAGGATGTGAACAACCTTTTTCTGTGTTATTTTAGAGAACTAAGGAATTCTTTTTAAAGCTGTCTCATCTGTAGTAGCAGCATTTGGTATACAGTTTTTTGCCCTTTGTGCTCACCTTTGTGGCAACAGCTCTGATTTGTGAAATAACTCCTTTCAGCCCTCTTCAGGGGTTTCCTTGCTGAATAGCTCCTAGTACTCATGCATTACTTCTAAATAATATAGGTGGGTGTTCAACAAAGGCTGTTAAAATAAAAATTCTATCTTCTGCAATAGAAAAATCTTACTCTGAACCTCCCAATGCATAAAAAAATGTTCCATTTCCAATTATTACTTAATGGAATACTGGAAAAAAGTCTGATAAAAACCCCTCAAGCTGCAGAAACAGCAATTCAAATAACAGCCTCACCTACTACCCCTTTTTTCACACCTATTACTCTCTCAGCAACTAACGGCATCCTCTACTCTCACAGCTTTGCTATCTTGCCTTCCAACTGAATTTGCAATTCATGCACTTGGCTGCATCTTCCCAAATCACCATCATCTATGTATGTTAGGTACCACAGGGAAGCCATGACCAAATCCAAGTCCTACTCTGTTATAAATCAACAGCTGGGCACATAAGGTGTCAAAGAGAACAAGGAAATAAACAAAGAAAAAAAAAGATTCCTTTCTTCTTTTAGTCCAAAGATTCATTTCCAATTGCAGTTTGGAGGCATGGATTTGTCAAGCATATAACGCCTTTAAGTTAAAAAAATGCAGCAGGAACTTGGTCAGACAAATACACTGAGGAGTCTGATACTCCAGGCCCTGCATTTGACAGCACGAGGTGTAACATCACATGCTATGGACATCACTTGAAGTATATATAGCTTCAAGGCCACGAAGGTTTAACATGAGAAATAAAGAATGTATGAGGTTTAGTGCTTGTAAACAGCTTGAGCTATCTGATACTTGTAAATGCTTTAGCACATACTGAACTCATGATTACCCTGTGCTTAGGAAACTCTCCCTGTTAAGCCATGGCTTCGTACTCACAGTACACAAGGGGGCTGCCTCTGACTCTGCAAGACCTCCTGTATTTCACCACTGCTGTTTCTGCAGGGACACACTATGTATGAATCCATTTACTCGCAGAAAGGAAGCAGAGGGAGGCAGATTTCTGAGCCAAATCAGTTCAGTGTTCCACTTGACAGCTTAGGAACACAAATGGTTGTGCAAAACTAACAAGGTAAGAGTCTAGAGCTTTTTTATTGCTGACTGCAGTTAAAAAGAAACATAATTTGTGATATGTACTTGAAATTGTTGGAACAAAAGAGTCTTTATACCAACACAGAGTGTCTTACGATTTTCATTTTGGTTTTAAAGAGCATTTCTGTTCAAAATAGTGTTACCCATTTTATGAAATGCACTGCCAAGCTACATGTACTCCCAAGAGTTGGAAATCTTTGAATAGTATCAAAGACAGTGTAGCATTACAGTATTTTACTCCTTAAGTTTGCTACTGCCAGTATGATTGGCGCTATCTACTCAAAACAGCCATGAGCAGAAAGATACACCTTCTCCCTACCAAGTATCAGCACTAACCTGGACATTTCTAGCTTTCCAACTGCATAGTGCTCTAGTCTGGTGAGCTCAGGCTGAAGAAAAGTATCCAGCAAATAAAAAGCGAAGTTTATCTCCTCAGATGAAGGAACATGCCACTGGATGTCCAAGTTCCATAGGTCACCTGGTTTACCCCAGTCCTAGAGAAAAGACAGACATTTCCTATTAATCAAACTGTGAAACAACCACCAAAATCTAAACATATGAACCACATACTGTTGTAAAGCAGCTATCCTGACAATTCCAGGAAAAAAACAAACCAAACAAGAACACAATAAACCCAAACAGAAATCCCAAACCTACTATAACGTCTACATGTACCTGGAAAACGACACATAACTGAAAGGGCTAAAAGGAAAAGGATATATTATACAATTAGACTTGTATAAGTCTAATTCAAATACAACTTATTTTTTATCCAGCTAAAGGAATAACAAAGAAATATTCTTAAGTAGAACTCAGACTTTTGATACTTCCATACATAACAAAGCCCATTTAATAATACTCCTTTTCAGCTGTGAACCACTCTAACACTTTTTTTTTTTTTTTTTCCTTTTTTAAAATCAAAGAGATAAATTTGAAGGTGGACCTGGCCTACACTGCTAGGTGATTCCATAAAAAAGATTTGGCTTACAAAGAGCTCAGACTTACAACAGAATTAATGCCACTTGAGTACCTGGGACAAAAGAGTCACTATATTTCTTACTAGTTCATATTCAAAAATCAAGTCCGTGCTTAGGACTGTAACAATTAATAGATAGACCTCTGCAGTCTTCACTTTCCATTTCCTCTCTGTTTACACAGTAATTGAATATTGCACAGTAATATTACCCAGTAATTGAATAATACAGAACTTCACCATCTGTTCTTAAACTGCTGGACTGATCTGACAGCAATTCCCTCAACTCAATGCAGCCTGCTTTGTGTCTCTTCCTTGGAAGAGCAAGCTACTCCTCCATCAGTATTACTTGAAGTGGGAGAAGTGCAGTTTTACACCAGGGCAGGAATCATGTAAGTGACAAACTCAAGGTGCTAAAAGCAAGTCAGTTAACAGAACACACACTGCTGGAGTAGCCATTCCTGCTTGCAATAGCAAAGGAATTGTGGTTTGATTTTCTTTTTTTTCCCCTCCCAATTTCAGAGGAGTTTTGCATTGGGGCATTTAAGATTTGTTTCCATAACAAGCACAAGACTGTCTGCAGTTGTAAAAGAATGCTCTGTAGCACAACATGGCTTCATACCCAATAGGTCAGCTGAAAATCACTGCACTGTTTGTCTGTAATACTGGAAAACTGACCTCAAAGTGGTAACAGCAAACTAGCACGTCACTTTTGACAGTTTCAGTAATTTTTAGTATTGCCATTTGTACTTTCTCTCAAGTTCAGTGTAGAACTATTGTTGATTTGCTGTTCTGCCTACCTGCCCTATCTCCTTTCTCATGATAGCTTGGCACTGATGCACTCACTGTTACTCGTTCTACCTGACAGCCACACTTATGGGAAGGGGAAAACGGAAAGGCTGCAGCTCTCATCCACAAAAGCAGATGAAAGACTAAGTTTGTCCCAGCGCAAAAATGCTTTTTCTGACTGGGTATTTAAGTGAATGGCAAAACTCTCCTGCCAGATGCTGAACTTTACTGCTTGTATCCCTATAGCTGGGTCCCAGTTAAATGCATCATATAACACAGGATCAGAAAACAGGAGTAGGCACTCTTCCTTTGTATTACCTTACTGCAGTCACGCAATCACTGTAAAACACCCGTCAAAACACTAATGCATCAAGCTATAAAACTATTCAAAACAACAGTCAATATTCATCTTTTGTTATCAATACAATTCTGTGTTTCAAAGCCCAAAGCATCTTTCAATCACACCTTCCATTGCTGCTTCCTACGTTCAGAAATCTCCAAATAAAAGCAAATAATATAGCGTACGATCGTTTTAAATAATAAAAAAGTCAAATCCTCTAATCCTAAATAAATGAAAATCCTTGCCTTGATAGGAAAGTATTCAGAAAGAGGCTTGTCAAAGCCACCTGGCACACTGCAGTACTCTGTGGGGTAGATAAGTGTAGCAGAACGAAGAAGGTGGTGCAGTAGGTTACAAGACAGAATGTAACCCTGCTTACAGGTTAAGTGTAGGGTTCGCTGCAGAATCTTCCCAAGCTGCTCCCTGTACGGTAGCAACTTCTTTCCATCCACTCGAGTGATCTAATGGGAAAGACAAACATTTCAAGGTAAACAGAGCTGATTCTGTTCTAGGGAACTAGAGAGAGGATTACACAGCTCAGCCGACGCTGTACCAGGCTACATTCTGCACGTCACACTGAATCCAAATTGAAAGACTGAATGTGAGCTACAACTGCTGCTGCTCTTGGAAAGGGTTACTACCACTTCTGCTGCTCTTGGAAAGGCTTGAGCAACACAGCAGAACTGTGACATACATTGCTTCTTGATGCCATTCCAAATTTTCTAGCAATACTCACAGAAGATCAGAGATTAATTTTAAAAGACTTATCTTTACCACAGGCATGTGTCCCTTGTCTACTCCTCAACAGCCATCTGTATTAAGTGCTACTTTTTTTCCCCCCCCACATACACCATCAATTTACTTTCTTCTAACAGCAGCCATTTAAAGTCAGATAAGAGAAGGCAGTTACGTAGTTTCATTCATAAAACATTTACTTTAACACAAGCTTACAGTTGTCTTCTTTCAGGGGCAATAAATGGGATTCAGCAACATGCATGCATGGGAAAAACATTCCTTGCAATACCTCTGACAACAGCTGAAGATTCCAAAGGAGCTCCTTATCTAGTTCTTCATCATGTAACACATCATCATCTAGAGGAACAAGTGATAAGCACTGCTGTAACAACATGGCAGTTGTTTTCTAAACAAGCTGAACTATAAACCAGATGCTTGCATCCCTCAAAGTACATTCCCAACCCTTCTAACTGCAGCCTTCCAATTCACACGGCCCCCAAGTCCAACTGGAATTTGCTTTTGCCAATTTAACACTTTGAATTCTCTTTGAGACACGTCAAAAGGTATTTTCAAGAATCACACCCCTCCAGTCTGATAGATTTCTGTCTTGAAATTACACATTATCAGTTGTTGGTTTGGTTTTTCAGACAGAATAGACAAAAAAAGACAAGATTAGTTTTCCATATTGAAACGAAGCTGTGAAAATGCACAAGCTTTAACTATTATCTCCATGATTTACAAAAGTCAACCCAAACAAAAAGTAAATAACACTAAAAATCTTATAAACTTACTGACTGTGAGGTGAGCTATAACATTGCAGCAGTGTGGTACAAACAGCTTCAAGGACTCCTCAGGGCGGCACTGGAAACAGCATCACAAATAGCCCATTTTAAAAAAAGATGCATTACGGAACTCAGCACACACACTGCTAAAAATCTTCTAAACAGCATTATTGCAAAGGAGAGAGGAGTCTATTGCATCTTCACTCTAACTTCCTGATTTTTAAACACTCAGTAAAACCTAAGTGTAACAAAAATGCAAGAAAAATGCTTTGTGAATTAAGTTCTTGAAATAGTTCTATATGCAATCATCTGATTTTAGAAGACATAGCCTTAAGAACCACCTGTATGGACAAGAAAAATTACGTATTTTGCAGAAGGAAAAAGTAGCAGCTTTTTTCTTTTTTAAGCTAAAGATCAAGTGAAGTCAGAGCATTTTCTCTCACTTTCACTGCAGCTCGGCACATGTCGGCAACCATTCGGCCAGCAACTCTGGTCTCAAATATATTTGAAACAGCAAAGTTAAAAACCTTCTCCAAGGCAACCTAAAAATGAGCACAAAGAGATGGAGGTTAGATTTTTAAAAACAAAAAACAGGGTATAATAAAGTGTTTGACGTTACACAGAAGGCAGCATCTATACGTAATGCTGTAGTCTTTGAAAAGAGAAGACTGTAGCCACGATTCACATATGAGAAATTCAGAGAAGGTAATTCTGTAGAATGCCTAGAGCTCCATTACGGGAAGGTCTATATTCCCCTCCTTCTCCCAAGAGCTTAGAAACAAAAGGCACCAAGTGCTTTGGGAAGAAAGGAGGGCAGGTAAATATCAATGACTAAGGTACACTTGGGGTGCTCCCGAGAAACTACACAGAAAGACACTTTGCCCTGAGTCAGCCAGAGTCAGCTGAAAAAGAAGCTATGCTATTTCACATATGGAAGTGAAGTAAAGCCTCAGCATCCCTTTATTAACAAATAAATAGGAATTAACTATGAACTATTTAAGTGGCCAGCACGTTTTAAAGCAGCTTATTACCATTCACAAGGCAAGCTGAGCTATATAAAGCATAAAATGCAAATAATTAATAATAAATAACCAGGAAAAACACAAACAAAATATTTATAAACAACAACAAATTAACTTAAACTTCTATTAAGCAAAAGATTCCAGACCACATCATACTGAAGTGTCTGATGCAAGGGTTCAAAGTGTACAAAACCTGGCATTTCCAAATGTATACATAATGTAATGTGAACGGATTAAAACGTGTTATCCCAATCTGTGAGGAAAGAATCTGCCGTGTAAGAAGATGGATTCTCCACCCCCCTCCCTCAGAGTTATTTTAATCCAGTTAATTTTTCTGATCCCATTAGCCACGTGGCCCCTTGAACAATTTCATTTGCCCAGATGAAGGATGAGAGAAAAGGAAGGCAGGTTGGGTTAGCATTGCCATTGACTAATGTGAAAAATCACAGCCTAGAATGATAAAGTGATAAAGTCAGCTCTTAGAAGGATTTCTCCTGACGTTTATCATCCGTTGGCAAGAGAGCATGGAGAACCTCTGTGCTGCTGTATACAAATCCATGAAACAAACTGACATAAGTCCTAAACTTCCCCTCCCAGCCCTTTCCCTGATTCAACATGAAAGCTCACAACAAGACAATGAAAGAAGGAAGGATCTGAACACACCATTCATTCATCACAGAGTATTAAGTGTCCTAAACTTAGATGGAAAGCCCATGTTCTACATACCTTAAAGATTTCCTTTGAACACTGAGTAAGGATTGTACTGAAAGTGGAAGACAGACCTAATTCCACTAGACTCTCTAGGTGAGTCATTTTCTCAGTTTCAGTCTCCTCTCTGGTTTGTTCCAGCGTGCTGCTCTCTATCAGCCCAAAACACCTTCACAAACACAGGAAGGGCAATGTTAGAAAGCAGAACTTGATAGCTTTGTTAAGTTCTTTGTGCCAAGCTTTCACCTGTCCTTAGCTTACTTACCTATCCATAAACTGCAGCACAAAATCCTCAAATTCAGCAGTTGCAGAACACAATTCTCTTTCCACCTAGAGTTTTCCAACACAAAAAAGCATAAAAGCTTGGTTTTTCTTAAGGAAATATAACGTGAGGTTATGTCCTATATTTACTACTTTAAAGGGGAAATGTGCTGTAGTCTCCATCACTTAAAAATTGGAAGTGTCTTTAATTTTGTATGTTATACACAGTGTACTTGAGACAAATTATTACAGTTTCTTTACACTGCCCTCCCCGATTTCCCAGCCTTGATGTCTAGCCAAATAACCTCTTGGGGTAAAATCAGGTCTGCCTCCATGGATACAACCTTTGGCCTTACTACTGATCCTCCTTTCCAGCAGGAGGTCAGCAAGTGCCAGCCGTGGTGGCAGACTTGGCTCTGCTGACGTATTTACATCACACATTCAGATTATAAACTCCTCTTAGTTTTTGAGCACTGCAGCTCTAGGGCAATGAAATTAACCTTCTTCCAGCAGCCAGCTCAGAGTCTGTGCAATCTGTAGATACTTGCTGCTCTCTGAGCTACAGGAAGAGCCTCTCTCCTGTATTTTTTTGCTATGTGGAAAAGGACAACATATCATAACAACAGTGGAGAAATGGAGCACTAGGAGTTATCAAACTAGAGGGGTAAGAACAGCACCCCAAAGCAGCAAATTAAAGTTACCATGTCTGCTAATAACAAAGGGGCAACAAAGGGTACAACACAGAAGAGGGACATGAGGGTCACTCACTAATGATGTTCCTATCTTTTAATTGGAAGAGATGAAACATCTGAAGAGAAAGCAATGGCATCTTATTAAGAAAGAGAGAAGCATGACTGCAGGAACGCTTTAAAGAAGTGTGGGTGGTTTGAAGTTACTTGCTGTAGGAGAAAAACCATCCTGGGAAGTGAGACAGCATGAGCTTTTTGATAAACACACACAAGCAGTGGGAGGTCAGTTTTTTGGGGGTTGGAGGGTGTAGGTTTTTTGTGGGGTTTTGTTTTTTGCTTTTCATTTGTTTGGGTTTTCCTTAATGGTGACAAAAGCTGCTATTTTATCAGCCTCAGGATAGAATTGATGGCAAGGGACTGGAAACCACACAGGCCAATCTCCTGCTCAGAGTCCATTGCACAGGGCCTTGTGCAGATAAATTCTGACATTAAAATATTAAACTGCTTGACTTTAACATTATCTCTAAAACAATCTGTCAGTAAGAAGCAACACTGAGAATACAAGGCCAACTTGCACGCAGATGTCAGCCCCACCACACTGACTGGAAGCAAAGGTGACATGCATCTTCATTTGTTGTTGCACTTCTGTTTAATGTAGTTTTATGTACATAAAAAGAGAGTAGCAAGCCTGAAGAGGTCATTACATTGCTACAAGTGTAATTGAAAACCAGGTTCTAGGGTTTTTTTCAGAACTATACAACACTTACCTCTGAAAGATCATCTCTCTCTTGCAGTACAGATGAACAGTCTACTAAAGGCACCAAAGTAGAAAATGTTGCAATGAACTGGAATGTAATCTGTTGAGAGTTGCAAACAGCTCTTTAAGAAGCGTTACTGGATTATACACATTAAAAAGTTTTTGCAATTAAGGTATGGGAGTTAAAGGTAGTTGCTGCATTAAGAAAAATTCCAGACCCTCACTCTTCCACACCAAAACTTAAATAGTTACTTCTGATTTCATATCTAAAACTTACCAACCAGTGCTGTACAAGACTGCCTCAACTTTGAGTAACACTTATTTTGTGACAAACTTTAAAGTTACAAAAATCCATTGTTTGAATGGGTGATTAATATGAATTCTTGAAGATGTGGGACCTAATTTAACAAAAACTTGTGATAAAGGTCTTCCTATTGGTCTTAAAAAACTAGGAATATATGCTAGGAGCTTTAGAACAACTATTTAATCTTGTTTTTTAGAGGTGCCCAAAAAGTCAGTACAATGCTTATCACCATCTGCTGTTAAATATTCACTCAGCACTGTCCAACAAGCCAAAAGCACTACGCTAAGTTAGAGGTTTGTAATATTAACTTTTTACAAATAAAATTGTGCCGTAACAAAACCAAGCTGAAAACTCCTGGAAACATAAGTTACTTGCTTTAGTGGGAAGATAAAAAAGGCTTTCCTAGTGAACTAGTTGGCTGGCTCTCCCTTAGAAAAAGGTAAGATTGATCCACTCACCATACACTTGCTGAAGTCATTTGGATCCACCCCAGGCAATGCTCTCATCAGTAGAGGTAGCATGTGTGTTGGACCTTCAGGAAACCACTTTCCCCCAGACACCAGGCTCCGAGCTACTCCAATCACACAGCTTAAAGTAGCTGTGAGCTGATGAGGTTCTGTCAGCGTCTCAAGTGCAGGGTATGTTCTGTAATGGTGAAAAGCAGTTATTAGAAGCTATAATGTTTCTGAAGTCTTCAAAGAAAATGAAAGTCTGCTGCACATGACTTTCTACAGGAAGGGTACAAAATTTCTACAAGAAAAAATCAAGCTAATCAATGGTTCCAAATCTTTTTCCAATGGAGTTAACGTCGCTCTATTAGAAAGCGTTCCTTTCAATTGATCGATCCTGTTCACAACAGATTCTGGATTAAAGAAATAGTTAACAGCTGCAGCACAGGAATTACTAACAGCATTGGCTCCTGGACTCATAGCTGTGACCATTATTATGTTTGAACTTTAAGCTAATGCAAGCTGCGCCCTTAAAAGCACAAGGTATTTGTGGCAAGCATGAAATGTTGCTTTGACTGCCTCTAAAGAGATATGAGCTATATTACTTAGTGGTACATTAAAGTCCTTTTATATAAAAATTCATTAAATTACTGAGATTTTTAAACCTTTTTTCCACCAAGTACTTTTTAGCAAACTGTGTAACACTTCCTAGTGTTACCAACAACACACAGTTCAAACAAGAGTCATGGTGCCACCCTTGCCCTACATCATTCAAAGCACAAAGGACCTACATCTACTCAGCGAAACCAATCTGGAACTGCAGCCAAGGCAAACATACCAGTGATAGTTTGAACTCCTGAGCAGACGTTCAGTCTGCTCTCCAAACACAAAAAGCAGTCATACCCAGCACAGACATTCAGTGCTGTCCTCCTGAGAACTGCTATGCTTGAAATGTTTTTGGGTAAGAGCAGATTTATCAAGTTTTTACAAACAGGTGAGTCAGGAAGGTATGGGACTTAGGAAGGGTTCTTCAAGCCAAACTCCTTCTCCACTGTTTTTACAGTATGGGTTGTTGAAGTACAAAAGACTGCATAGGAGGGGTACATGGCAAGAGATTAGAAAGCAAGGTTGTCATTGGGGCAGGAAGGAGTTACAGCTTCCTGCTGGAATTTCAGGCACCAAGGTGTTAGTAATAGCACAAACTATTTCATGTGGGCGCACACTTCAGTGATTTACTTACGAAGTCAGAAGCAATGACAGTAATTTTAAACAACGTGTAACACTCTGACACAGACCATACCACTTATCCTTATTACCACACAAACACACAATACCATCACTTATTCCTGGCCCCATCGAAAGCTAATCGAGAAGGGGCAAGGCAGGTCATGAATAAAGGGCACAAAGTTACTTAATCAACTATGCCAACCACTACCTGACAGAAAGTGCTAACAGAAATACAAACCATGTGAGGACTACTCTATGTTGCACAAGTTATGAACAGTTCCCAGCACTATTCCACCTCCCACGTGTTAAAAACAACCAAACTCAAACAAATAAATTAAACCAAACCCCTAAGTCCTCCCTCAGTGCCTCCCCTGACACAGGTGATTGCTTAGGGGTGTGTGTTAGCAGCTCCCCTCACTGCAAGAATTCATTTGCAGCAAGGAAATTGCTGATTGTTTAATACCACTTTGCATATTTGTTTTGTTGGGAAGGGAACAGGGAAGTTGTAATGTTTCTGCAGAACTTACTTCTCAAGTACAGGTGGGATTACTAATTCAGGACGCATCAGTGCAAGGTTCTGCAGGGCTTGGGCTGCCTCCAGGCTTCCAGTTTTACTGAACATTGCCAGAAGCACAGGTTGAATAATGCATTCTACAAAGTCTGTAACATCCTGGTCAGTAAGTTTATGACTATCAGGCACAGGAGTTAACCAAGTGATCTTCTTGTAGCGCTCGCGATGCAGCCTTCTGACAACACCACTGGGTAACCTTTGAAGTAGTTTCATCAGTTTGTTCTGTTGAATACACAAGAAACGTTACTCAATTACTCATTAATAGCAGAGTTGGAGCCACTAAGTGTACAACAGACACTAAGCCAGTATCTTGAAGTTACGCAGCTGCAATAAAACTCAGAAGAGCTCTAAAATACAGTGTTCACAATTGGTCATTGAACCTCAGCTTCCAAAATATTAGGACTTGTCCTAAGGCACTATGCCTGCTGATTTAAAAAACAATGAAAAATACATAGAAAGGATATAGTTTTGGGCTTCTAAACTAGACTTGGGTTTAATGTTTGAATAATACTCCCAATTAGCTGTGGTCCTGACATCAGAATAAAAGTGTGAGTTGAATGACAGTACCATCACCCATCTTGGAAGTTAAAGCCTGACAGTATTATACAACCAACAAACAACCTGGTTGTTGGAGCACACAGAGCATCTATCAACATCCTTGATTTGACAGGTTTGACAGTGGAAGTTACAACCCGAGTTATTGCCTTGACACACAAACACTCACCAGCCAGCGCCCATTATTTGAAGGGTGGTAAAAAGAAGCAATGCTATTGAACAATCCAGACAGGTGCTTCTGCACTAGCTTACTTGGTCCGCCCTGTAAAACATAAGCCACAGACTTTTATTCCACCAAGTTAGTTAGAATGAAAAGGCAACACTGTAGTACGAGGTACAAGTGAGCACTGTCACCACAGTGCTACCTCAAAGCATCAAATCACATCTGCAAATTGCTTTCCCTCCTCACACAGCCCACTCAGCACTAAGCAGCACGTTCTCTCCATCTGATCTGACAAGGTTCACCCTAAAAGAGTGACTCAACAGCTCAGTGGGTCCCAAGCACGTACCCACAGTGGCACTTGTTCCTAGCTGTTCATTGCCAGAACACCACAGACAGCAGCTGGGAAATAAACCTTTCCATTCACATCCCAAACTGACAGTGAAACAAGGGACTTGAAAACAAATCTTGGCAATATGTAGCCTAAAACCCCCACACCTCTGCAGTGAGCTAAACAAAACAAACAGCAATTTTAAATACATACTTGCCTAGAGCCTTGCATGAGGTTTTGTCTGACTTTATGAAAATCTTACTAACCATCATGGCTGTGATCCACGTTACTGCATGTCCTACGTCGTAAGCATTTGTTAAGAACCTTGGAACAACAACTTGATTGCTTCCCACTGGGAGATTTAAACTCCTCAAAACTCTCGTAAAAATCTGAAAGAAGGGAAAAAAATTACATAAATTAATGCATGCCATAAAAATGGTATAACTGAATATATGCCATAAAACTGGCGTAAATTAATTCTCTAATCAAAAGAGGTTTGGTGGTTTCATTTTTTTTTTTTTTAAGCAATATAACTGTTATGAAGATCTACGAAAAGTCTGTAAGCTCAAAGATTCAAAGGTCACAGATAGTGCTTCTCAGCAGAACAACATTAAGGACAGTTTCCACATGAAAACAGGATTAGTTACACAGTTAGGTACACTGCTGTTTTGGTCAGGCTTTGAGTCAGGCAACAGCAGTAACAGCTTCCAGTGGTGTCTGTGGCAAAGGGGTGGCTCCGATTTTCAAAGTGAAACTTAGGTCTTCAAATGAACACACCTCATCCGAAACACATGGGCCACTGCTGTCTAAGGCCCGCCCAGGGAATACAAATGATTCCTAGCGTACTGCCACTGAAAGCCTATTTCAATGTAAATAAAAGTCATTTCATATGAAGAGAAATATTACCTTTGGTACATATGGATCCCAGTCTATGTACCCGATGTTGTCAGTGGCCAAGCGAGCAAAAAGATTTACTAGATGCTGAAAACAACCATAAAACAAGTATTTGTTAGAATAAATTTATTATAAAAGGCATGCAAACCCCTTCATGTACTTCAGAGATGCAAGGTAAAAGCTACCCGTGCCACTAAAGCACTTGTGTGAAGGAAGACTTCACTCTCAGAAGCCACCAACACTGTATTTCATCAGGAACCCAAATTCCTACTTTCGGGAGGATAACTCGTTACTTGAGCACTCAGAAAGCAAGTAACTGTGCTGTAAGTCCCAGGAGAGGCAGCCTGTCAGAACATAGACCCCTATCTCTTCATAAAGACACATTAACAATACTTTTAGAAGGCATGCACACACACTCTCCTGTTCCCCATGCTCTGGAAATTAATGTGAATGCCTTCACTACCACTCCTGAGTCCAAGAGGGAACTGAAAGATGGCTTCAAGAATGAAGGTTATCAGGACTAGACACAAAACAGAGATGAAGCCTCACTCTCCTATCCTGAAGCTATGGCCAAGCCAAAAGGAAGGGCCTTAAATAGCCCTGCCTAATTCAGAGACAGGTATTCGCAGAAGATCAGTCCAGCTCCCGGTCTTCACGAGAAGATGGCTTTGGAATGCCCACTAATCCAACGAAGGACAGTGACATCTGATGCAACCTGAAGACAACTGCTAGATTTTATTACATGATCTACCTTTTTTGTTCAATATTGGGAAATACCCACCAAAACACACCCTTACCATGCACAAAGGCAACTGATTCTGTAGCTCCCCTTCAAACAGCAAGTCTAATGCCGGCCAAAGCAAGCTGTGAAAAGCTTGTGGCACACAGGGGCTTAAATTGGATTGCACCACCAGAAC
This sequence comes from Gallinula chloropus, assembly GCF_964237585.1. NCBI lineage: Eukaryota > Metazoa > Chordata > Aves > Gruiformes > Rallidae > Gallinula > Gallinula chloropus. The sequence continues at coordinate 84,857,583 of NC_140087.1, read as the reverse complement.
CCATATGTCTCATGACCCGCATCCAAGCCTGATGAAATGAACATAACTGCCCTTAAGAAGTGGCCAAGGCAGCAAAGGGAACAAGAAGCGAAAGCTTTGGGGAAAAAATATAAAGTTGTTTGGGCCTCCTGAGCAAACTGTCAGAATACAGTGGAAGAGGGAAAAAAAGATCAGCAAGAACTTATGAAAAAAGAGTGTTGAGGGTTATTTGTTAGACTCTTTGACAGAAACACACCAAATCATGATACTGAAGAGCTGGCTGCCATCATTCCACCAACAAGAGCTGAGAGGACTGTGCTATTTTGGATAGCCATAAATGCTAAAGTGTCCACAATCTCAAATAAAACTGTGACTATCACCCCTGCTCAAACCTGGGCAACTGCCAACTGTTGGAGCAAAGTCCACCTTCCTTTATCTGCCATGAAGCATAACTTAGAGCAGGAAGAACCACACACAAAGCCTCTGTGCAAAGAAACCACCAGGGATGGAGTGTGCTACAACAGTAGCACTCAACGGCATTTTGGAAATCAGCTTTCTCCAAAGACACAGAGAAGTCCTCTTTGTGTCCACAGGCAGGAGATTAGGTAAAGCAGCCAGATGGTCAATGAGCTTATGTTCATACTGAGTATGGAAAAAATCTGGGAATATGCCAAGTTTCACTGCAGTAAAGCCAAGGCACAGGTCAGCTGACAGCAGCAGCACCTAAGCTGCTAGTGGTGGTGTTTCAAGAATGAGATTTTCTTTCTCAAATTTGTCTGCAGTCACAGGAGACATGTAAAAACAGCAGACAGGTACACAGCAGGCTGCTTTCCTGGAAAGGTACTGCCCAGTGGGAAGTCCAGTGAATACAGGTTCTTTACCATATTTAAAATAAAGATGATGACAACTCGTTGCAATCAGGGCATTAGGGATCATGACAGTTGTGTTGAGATACAAAAGATGTGATGTTACAGAATTAAAATGTATAAAAATCACCACAGCACTTTTTGTTACTGTAAGTGTTCCCAGGCAGTCGGGAAACTGCCAGCATTCCCAAGGCTGGAAAAAAAGCTGTATGAGCTACCCATTAAACAATGTTCACCAAGCACAAGTGCAGCCTCATTTATTCAGCCAGTAATTGCTTGCTAACAGTCATGAGATTGTCTTTGCTTTATTGTACTAGTTAAAGCCAAAAGGAAAAAAAATCCTATCACTGATTGACTTCAATGCCTTGCAAGTACGTTGTAGGAATATTGAATGGGATTTCTTCTGCTGTAAGTGAAATGTAAATACTTACCCCTTCCCATTGGGGAAGATTTTGAACTGACACCCAAAGGCCTATAAATTCATCAAACCAAAGCCTGCAAGAGAACAGAATCAAAGTAATGTTCATGTTGCAAAAGCAGGTCCATCACTGGAGATTCATCCCTTGCTTTGCCAGGTGGGCATCGCAACTCACCTGCCCCTCAACTTATTCCACAGAAGCAGGGATCAACACGGACACGCTTGTACCACTGTCTCCCACAGCAAACTGTCCACCCCTAAGCTGATCCCAGCTTTTGGTCCTTGCTTCTTTACCCTCTCCTCCCCTTTCTGTTTCTGATCCCACTCTTTCACACAAGTGTTTCACCAGGTGTTTCTTTACCTACTTCAGCTTTGCCATTTCACTACATATTGCCATCCCAACTGAAGAGATGAAAACCATATCACACTTCATTTCACTCTACCTTAAAACCTAAAATTTATCCCTACTGACTGATGGTTACAAGTGTCAATTCCTGTGAAGCCAGGGATGCAACCACTCCCTACCAGTCCCTTACTTGAATTCGGCTTTACAAACTAGTTTCATTCCCTTCCTTGAAGACTTCACTAATCCTGTAGCACAAATATACTTTTAACTAACCATCTTAAGTAACTTCTACGTGCACTGGCTTGTGTTTTGCAGTGCAATGGTGCTGCCTCAAAGATGATCCAGATGCTGTCCTGTCATGCAAATGTTTCTGCTTTAAATTCTCAAACTGATTTCCTACAGCAGCCTTCTGACCCCCTCACAATTCCACACCCTGACAGTGAATGGAAGACCGCTACCTCCCAGCTCAAAATATACAGTGATACTGTACTTAAACTTACAAGATGGACTCAACAGAAGCCATGCCACATTAAATAGGTGGGACTATTCCTTCAGAATTAAAGTATGCTTAATTCAGTTTACTTTGCTTTGTTGTATACTGTGTGCTTTACTCTGTAGAGCAGTGAAAACTCATTAGAGAGCAGGCACTAAGATTTCCCCAGGTTACTTTCACAGAAGAACAATGCTGACAAAATCTCTGACTTGAACTCCTTCCAAAAAAAGCTGTAAAAAGCTGCCCTTCTTTCTGCTGGCTGACTTCAAGTTATCCTGTACAAGATAATGCTTCCATTTGTGACAGAACAGTGTACCAACAGTCAATTGCACTTACTTGAAACCTTTCTGGTGAAGCTCAGGGGGAAGGGTAGTAGGTAGAAATAGTTCAAAGTAAGTAATGGCCTTTTGCATGGTAACATCAAATGGACACATTAAAGGCCTCCATTCATTGAGCATCTCCGCAGTGGCATCTTCTGGAAAATATCTGAAAACAAGGAAACCAGTGAGCATATACAGGCTTGGGATTTAGTAAACATAGTTCAAGTGATCTATTAATTTGGGTTAAATTTTAGTTTTACAGTAAGAGCATGTACCCAGGGGCAAGAGACAGGCAGTCCTCAACTCCACTTAGCCGCCACAAAACACAAAGCTGAGATCTAGGCCATCATGGTGCGTCACTTTAAGAACACAAATGCAACAAAATTCTTGCCTGGTTGGATCAGAAAAGAATCTGCACAATGCAAACGCATTTCGGCGTGAAGGCTGGTCAAAACCAACCAACCAGTATTCCCATCTGAGGCCACATAGCAAAAGGTGACTTAAGGCACAAGGAACATTCACCTGAACATCAGAAGAATCCTGAAGAGGTTAGTTAATTTCTTCTAAAGGAAACTAACTACACAAGCAATGCAGCATTAAAAACACATACCAGATATAACTGTTTATACAGCAGAATTATTGCAGTTGATATGGAGCCAACCAGACTTAACTGTACGAGTGTCCCAACCGTAAGTCAGAATTGTCAAGAGACAAATAGCACATTCTCATTTTTAAAAAACTCTGCTTCGGTGACTTTTGTACTCATAACAGATACCAGACAAATCAGCACTGAAAAGGAAGGGGTTGTATTTAGCTACAAACCCACACATGTTTGGGAAAAGCCTAAGGATGCTTTATCCGTCTGTTCCTCAAGCAAGCAGTGTGTTTTTAGAACAGCAGCTCCTCAATGGAGTAACATCAGGGTGTCAAAGAACCGCTCCCATGAAAGCAAACGATAACAACAAACAGCCATATGAATGGTATGAGAGAACAAGTCTCTTCTCTGCATCTCTGCAGTATCTTGAGTCAATTAGTGCAGAGCGCAAGACTGGTTCAGGCACACACATTCCCAGGGGATGTAGATTACCAAAACCAAAAGCAACAGTGGCCTTTAACAGTTATATATCTGTTGCAGTTTTGTGAGGCTGTGCTGCTGAGATGATTTTTGTAAGCAGCAGTTACAGTTTTCTGTCAGCCTAAACTATAAACAACGAGCAATTCCAGGCCAAAGTCACGGCCTGAGAGATAGTGACTCTGAGAATCACATATAGGAGAGAACAACCCAGAAGCAGCTGCATTTTGCCACCGGAGAAGGGAGTGAGAAGATGTAACGAGCTGTGCAGACACCGAGGCCAGGAAAGGGTCAGGGAGGAGGCGACCCAGGTGCCAGAGAGAAAGATGCCCCTGCAGCCCGTGAAGAAACCCATGGAAAAGGCCGAGACCCCACCTGAAGGCCGTGGAGGGGCTCCACGCTGGATGGAGCAGGTGGAAACATAGAGAAGATGCTGTGACCCTATGTTGGAACAAGCCCCTGCCAGCACTGGCAGCCATGAGGAGAAACAGAGACACAGAGATGAGAGAAACATTTGCGTCAGAACAGGTTTGCTGAGGGGAGGCCTGGAATCCCATGGAGGACTGGGACTGAGAGACACTGTGATAAAGAGATAAAGCCCTGTGGGAAAGGATTCATGTTGGAGAAGTTTGTGGAGGACTATCTCCTGTGGGTGAGACCCCATGGTGCAGCAGGGAGAGGGTGTAAATGAATGCCTTCCCCCACCACCCCGGACGAGAAGGAAACCAACTTGCAAGGGACTGATCGAAGCCCCCATTTCCCAGTCCCTGCCCCTCTGTAATGTGATCGGGGGGGAAGAAGGGAGTGAAATCATGACTACAGTGAAGTCTGCTTAGAATGGAGGGATAGGGGAAAGATGCTACCGAGAACCCCATTTTCCCCAGTCCCTGCACCCCTGTACTGTGAGCAGGGGGAAGAAGGGAGCAAGATTCTGACTAAAGTCTGCTAAGAAGGGAGTGGTGGGGGGAAAGTGTTTTAAGATCTGGTTGCATTTGTTTTAAGATCTGGTCATGTTCCTGACTCCGGTTTCACTGTTCTTTGTAGTGTAGTGTAATAAATTAGGTAGCTTCTCTCTTCTTCACTTTGTGTTGAGTCTGTTTTGCCCATGTCATTGACAGAATGATCTCCCCCTGTCCTTATTTTGTCTCCTGAGCCTCTCAATATATATTTTCTCCCCTGTCCAACTAAGAAGGGGAGTAATAGACTGACTTCGGTGGGCATCTGGCCTCCAGCCAGGGCTAAACCACCACAATATCCTAGCTGACAGGGCTGTTAAAAAGTAAAAACCCAATCTTACACTTTGTTTAAATATTATAGCACAGAACATGCCCTTCATTTTGCTTCCATTTTACTCCACCCAGGAGCCTGCGGTATTGATCATTGTCGTGGTTTTACCCCAGCTGCTTACACACAGCTGCCTGGTCTTTAAAAGGAAAAGGTGGGGGGGGGGGGGGGGGAGTGGAGGGGGGGTGTGGCAAGGGAAGGGAAAAGGAAGGGGCAAATAACCTCAAAACCAAGAAACCAAAAGCCCGTGGGTTTGGATAAGGATAGTTTACTAAAATAGCAGAAAGGTAAAACATAACAATGCTAACAGGACTTTAGAGCAAAAAAAATATGAAACTGTTGATACACAATGCAGTTTCTCACCAAACCACACAACTCAGGCCGTGCCACCCAGAGCCATCCCAGAACCCAACTGTCCCCCAAAAAACTGCGTGTCCTGGAGCCATCCCCTCCTCCTCCCACCAGCCCCCCTTTATACTGAGCATGACGTAATTGGCATGGAATACTCTCTTTGGCCAGTTTGGGTCACCTGTCCTGGCTTCGTCCCCTCCTTTCTCATTAATAGAGAAATATGAAGAACTGAAAAAGGCCTTGACTGGTTGACCACAACTAAAAACATCAGGGTGTTATCAGCACTGCTCCCATTTTAACACTCAAACACAGCATTCCATCCGCTGCTACAAAAGAAGTTAACTCCATCCTGACCGAAACCAGGACATTCATAATGCAGTGGAACAGAAAAGTCTCTGCCCTCCACCCAAAACTTCTCAGACAAGCTGAAACATCAGCCAAGTAATGACTAGCAGAGTGGGGGCTTGTCTGCTGTTTGTTTTGGGTTTTGTTAAAAAAAAAATCCCACTTTTCTTCCCCCTCTTAAAGCAGCACTAAATACAGGCTTAAAAAAAACCCCAAATACTTACGGTCTGCAGCTCTTCACAAGTGTTTTCAGAACGCTTTCTACAGAACTGAAACAAGAAAGGAAGCATTAGGGAATAATGTATTACCACATTTCAATGACAGTATAACATAAACAGCCATTTGCTGATTTTGCCCTCAAGGTCTCAAGATAATGTCGATGCAATTAGATTTCTTCTGTGAACATGCAGTAGCTAATGGCCTTCTACTGAGACCTAATCCTAACAATTAAAATTACTCTGCTAAACTCCTAGTTCTGTTTTTCATATACCACTCTAGTATTTACTGTGTTTAAGAGAAGAATTATTTTCATTTCTCATAAGTAATAACCTGTGTTTTATCCACGAACAACCAGGAAAGCAAAGTATCTTCTTGGGGGAAGTTGAAAACACAGGTTTATGGGCTTCAAATATCTGTAAGGTAAATAAAGGCACCAGACTTCAGAAGACTCCAAATATCATGTCTGCCCTTTTCAATCTGTTTTTGTCCAGTGGTTCTAAGAGAGAGAATTGTTCTATCTGCAAATCAATGGTTATCTCATTAGCTTCCCTCACAATTAACAGCTGATGGTAGTAGTGTTTTCGTCCATATGAAGAAAACTCATTTAAGAAATTGCATTAACATCAGTTGTCACAGGCTGACATCAACCCACACTGAAAGACTGAACTCCAAGAATGAAAGGGAGAAGGAGGAGAGAGATCCCTCAGTGGAACCATAAAGGTAGCAAACAGCCACGTTCTTCATATCTTCTGGTTATTACAAGATAAGCTCAAGACTAAACTGCACTTTTACTGAAAACATTCCCTGAATGGAGGAGAACAAAAACAAAACAAAAAAAAAAACCCAAAACAACAACAAAAAAAAAAAAAAAAAAAAGAAAGAAAAAGAGTAGTTCTGGCAGAAGAACTCCCTACATCTTTCAGATACAGTTTCTGCACTCTAAATTACATCATCAAAACCGAGCATACAGAAATGCTATTTTGATCAGGGAAAGATGATGCAAATGTATCATCTTTAGAGTTTTACCAAAGATCAGTTTAGGGCGATTAATTCTGAGACACACAAGTACTGAGCATGCACACTCTCTCCCTCTCTCTCTCTCTAGTCCTGTGCAATAAACTAATCCCATACCAAGCCAGGAGAAATGTCAAATGGATAAACCACTGTTCCACTTCAAGACCTCAACATTCAGTGCAAGCCAGCAAAAGCCCACCCAGTCCTCACACCACCACTCCAGTTCAAGCAGTGCCATTGAGGATGCAAAATTCTGTATGTTTTATGCAACAGTGACAGCGTAAACCCATGGCCTCCCCCAGGAATGAAAGTTTTCAGTTTTGTGCTGAGTGACAGCTTCTAAAATGTGCAGAGGGATGGCCAACCATTCATTAAACAAAAATAAGATCAAACTTGATATGAAGCTCATGTAGGTTCTGAGTTACAGTGAATACTGTTCCAGAAAGAGTTAGGAAATAGATCACAGTTGCTGAGGGTAGATAAATAAAGCATAAACCAGCAACCTTACTTAAGAGCATTAAAGATTATCATGAAAAATATTTGTGTGACAAAACAAACAACAGAGCTATCCCCATACTATCACACGCCACTGAAGGAAACTATTACTGAGGGAGAACCTGAAGGACAGAGGAATTTCACAAATCACTTGTTTGTGATCAGAGATCAACAAGTCTTTCAAATTCACAAACTTTCAGTCAGATCTCAGCATTTGTTAGCTGAAGAGAACAAGGCAGAAGATTGGATGTCCCCTCCTGACCTCTGCTCACAGATTCAGAATGGAAGCTAGACAGGGAAACATACCAGCAGACAACTTCATATGTAAGGAAGCTTCCATCTAAGCCACAGTTAAACTATAGCCCAGCTACAGGAGACATTGTGTAAGATTCCCATTTGATAGCTACAATACAGCTGGGGAGAACGAGAGACTGCTGCTTAACATTTTCATCATTGCTTTGAACCAACTCTATCAAAATGTTTTAGCAGTGGTTTCTGTTCCCCTTTCAGTTAGGCTTTCTGCATACTTGTTTGGGCAGAACTGCTCAAAGGTATCTACAGTTACTGCAGTCACAAACGTCCCTCTGCTTCTCCAGCCCTAAGCCTAGGCAGAGATTAACAGGGCACAACAGCAAACAGCTCTGGAGGGAAACCACATGGGCTTGGATCAGCCTCCTGCACTTTGTACTCCCATCCTTGGTCATGCATTCAATGCTGACTGTTTGGATAAGGCAGTAAGAGCTCCATAACTGAGAGATAACGAAGCTGCCTGCACTAGGAAGGTATCTCATACTCATTACTGAAATGACAGCATATTTAATGAGATGAAGGGAAAATTCTCATCCCATTCAGTTTTCTCTGCTTTTATTGTCATCTTGCCACTTGGACATATTAAAACACACCCAACACTACTAGCCCCTATAACTAGCCATCATTTTGCATATGATTAATTTCCTCCTTTGGAAAGGACATGACCTTATTAAACCGGGGTGTTTCCCTCTGCAATTTCAAAGACAAACATGTTTTAGCTAAAGCAACATATAAACTGACACTGTTGGCTCTTATACTATCACAAAGCAGTAAGAGCACAGATTTCAATTTTTCAGGACAGATTCAGGCCTGAAGTGAAATTTTAGCCTTGCAGTAGACGCTCCGTTACAAGAGGTAAAATTAAGACAACAAAAAGCGCCATCAGCTATAGCTCCACAACTTATTTTAGTGAATTTCTAGTTCCAGGGAGCCAAATTCCAATCTCTCATTGGATTAGTACAACTCAAAACCTCTTCCTAAACCCGCCCAAACAAAGCAAACCCCACTGCAATTCCACTTATACCAGCTCTGAATTTATATATATCCCAAGACTCCTGACTTGGGTTTCACTGCAAAAAATCCACTGTGAACTCTTGCAATACAGAAGCTTTGTTCCACATTCGAGAGCTACAAGGCTGTTGCTGGGTGTATTTTCCAGACCCCATTACCTCACTACAAAAGCACTTTCCATGATTTCATCGTTTTTAATAGTAAGGTACACTTGCTGGGTAACATGCACTCCTACATCAATACCGATTCTGTCCACATTCAGACACTGCAGTAATTCAACTGTAAAACTCATCTTTCATTTGATCCCTGAAATACATGTATACGCTGGTTAAATTAGTTAGCATAGAGCCACTTCGTCAGCCACTTCACACACACTACCTCGGACCCCAATTAGGTTTACATACAGTGCGACATTCTCATCAACAGTGGTGTAATGTTAACATCGGTTTCCCAATACAATTATTTATGCAGAAAATGACCCCTGTGTGACAAAGTGTTACAATCTAACAGGACATGCAGAAGATGACACATCGGCCAGAGCTGAACGAAACAAAAAGTCATTCTTACCACCTATGTAATACATTAAGCACAAATGTTTTAGGTGAAGACAAGCCTGGTCGATATGAACTGAATGTAAAAACAAAACAAAACAAAAAAATTAAATTAAAACAGTAGTTAAGCAGCTATAAAGCAAATAATCTCAGCTTTTAAAAATAGCTCGACTTCCACCAAAAAGATACCCCTCAAAATTGATGCCAGAAGAAGAAAAAACCACCATATGACGTATGAGAACGAATCGCACTGCATATTAAGATGGAGGGTGGGCTATCTAAAAGAGCTAATGAGAGCTAAGCATTTCATATGAACCACCTCAGCTGACGGGCTCCTCCTCCCAGTTAACCCCCTCTGCTCCCTGCTACACAAGCTTCCTCACAGTAAACAAACAAGTAACCCCTCGACTTTCCCCCAGAGCATGGTGTGCTGTTTAGGAAGGTACCGGCACACGCATGAAGCAAACCAAGAGAAAAAGGGCTTTTCAATTTTCACTTACCATACTAATGCCTACAATTAGCAAAATAACACAGTTTAGCAAAACAGTACAATTACCAACATCATTTTTCCAGCTATGTAACCAAGAGAGAAATTCAGCATGAGATGCTCCAGAACAAGTTGCAAGGCTACACGATTCCTGTCCATGTCGCTTAGCAGCAGTCAGATCCTTCACTGAGTCAGAAAACAGTGGTACTACTTCAATACACTGGAACAGAAAGCTTTATTTTAAGCCAATTAAGAATTTTAACCTGTGTTTCTTTATGTAAAATTCCAGGTTCAAAAAATATATACATGGAATAAAGTTTGTAACCTGTAACTCATAGAGGAGGACCTCTGCTAACTGGAATTATTGGGAAAATTGTCATTTTGGAAATTTGACAGATGGGAAGGGATTGGCAGCATAAAGGACGTGAAGAAAACAAGTTTTACTTTTTTTTTTAATCAGCAGAATATTTCTAAAATTCTTCACTGGGAAAAAATTGACTTGCCCATTATCCTATCATCACTTTGCAAAAATATATGTATCAATACATATACGCATCAATACCTATATGCATTTCCTATAGAAGGCACATAGCACTTCTGTGTCTGCATGCTGACCCACACCTAGGTTACAGATACTGGGGGTGCCTACAGTGCATATATTTAACAGCACCATTTTAATTCTTCCAAGCCCTTACTGCATTATATAAACAAACAGCAGATATTTAACCGGTTTATTGTTAGAAATTTAAATCCGTAAAACCTTGGGTTACCATCCTAAAATAAGCTGGTGACTCCTGTTCCAGCATATTTAGAAGTGAGCTCAATCATATTCATAAAGAGAAGAACATGATAACAAACACAATTCACTGGCAGAAGGATACACAGGATTTAGCACAGTCTTGCATGCAATTACTGAGATATACTTGATGAAACTATAAGCAGTCAGATGATAGGTATTAAAAGCAAATTTCAAAGTACGTTCAAGCATTACAGGTACTTATGGCCTATATCAAGTGTTTCAGAACTCAAACTTACTTGGGAAACCAATTTAATCCAAGATGTTCAGTTTTGGAGTACAATATTCTTTCCAACATTTCATAAAGCGGTCTCCATGGTAACTCTAAATCATCCCTGGAAAGCAGTTCTTTTTTCCTAGTAGAAAAAAAAAACAAAACACCAAACTAAAAACAAGCACTTTGGGATTAAACATTTACATCAACAGACTGCACATTAGAATAGCCCAGCTCACTGCTCTGAATTATCCTTATCTCCAGCATTTGGCACAAACTGCAGGAAGGTCAGGGAAGGAAAAAAGCCAGCCGTTTGCAGCATTTCTGCATGAACAGAAGCTGTCAAGATCTTCGGAAAAGTCTAAGTGAAATAAACATTGTATGAGGCAGTCTTCATCATCTCCCTACTTGAGATTCAATCTTAACACTTGGCTCTCTGAGATGTTTTCTTTCCCTAATAGGTGAAAAAAAAACACCCTGATGTTCTTTCACTTTCAATCCCAATCCTAAAGCTCTGAAAGGGGTAAGGTGTTTGCATAATGACAACTCTGTTTTAACCAACATCACATACAGGGGAGATTAAGTAAAGTAACCTGGTATGGAACAAACTATTACATTAAAGATGCAACAACATTAAGCAAGTGAAGCGATCAACTACTTGGAGACAAACGTTTTGGTATGCAGCACACATGTGCACTTACTTTAACAGGTTTATCAACAGGCGTGCAAATCCCTGCATCATGCTGATCTCCAGTTTCGGAATTGTTACCAACTCATAGAGCAGTTTGATAAAGAGCACGTGATCTTCTCTGCTAAATTTTCTCCCATATAATCTGATGTATCTACAAACAAAGCACAAGGTGAGTCAGCGGTATTTTTAGACATTTCCATTGTGTTAAAACCTTGGCCAGACTCCAACTGACTTGCGGTTTAATGAAACCAACTAAGACCTGGTTCACAAGTCCAACAAATAAGAACCTGAGGATATACAGCAAAGGAAGACTGACAACTCAAACTACAGAAAGGAAATGAATCACTGTAGACTATCACAAATCCGTAAGCTATTCAAATACCACAAATGCAAGGCTCATGGTCATTCACCTCAAAATGTCCTCACCACTAAATTTACTACCTCCATAACCCCATGTATTTAATTCTCTTTAAAAAAAAAAACAAAACACCAAAGCACAACAGCTGCCACAAGCAGCATTCTGATAGGCCATCCTTTTCAGCTGGGGGGGCACTTTACAGAGACAGGACAGAACGCAGAAGATAATGAAAACCCTCACCAAGTTTCAAGAAAAGTCCAAATCTGGCATCTTCCAGTGAGGACAAACCACCTGTCTGGCTGCTGAGCTTTGCCAGTGCCATATCCTATTGTTATCCCTTATATTTACTACTATAAGAAATACAGATCTATTACAACTAACTCCAGGTGAAGTGCTTGCTACTTTCAAGTTTAGATTAAATAAAGGAATACATTTAAAGTTTTAAAGGATAATTTGCATCAGCAAAACCTATATAAGGTTTTGGTGTAACATTTTGTGTGACACTAGTCTAAATTACTGTTCACCTGGGAAGCACACCTTCCTTTTTATTTTACTGCTCCAACTATTCTTATAGATTCCTAAGGAAGCTTACTAATACACTGACCTCCAAGCAGCCACTGAGACAAAGAAAACAAGGTATGAACCCCTATAAAACAATTTTTTGAGAAGCCTGTTCATCGTTTTTGTTTAAGATTTATTAGAGGCTGTGTTGATTTGTTGCTAAATATACACCAGCTGTGCATCATGGCTTGTTCTGGTAAGGTGAGGAATGCCAGACCTCCCACTGCTTATTTGGTATGCAGGGCAGCAAACGCAGCAGAGTCCTGCACTGGAGCCACCACGTGAGATGATGAGGAAGGAAACCTCTCCAAAGGATGCCTACTTCAAAGTTACAGAGGCCAGGCCATTTTAAAGGCGTCAACACCATTATTCCTTGCTGAGCGGGAGAAGTGACTACTTCAGAATTGAAATTCAGATCCCTCAATAAAAGACACTTGCACGAGGCACACTTCACAGTGACACAAGAGCACATGGGATTTGGATTCAACTGCACAAGTGCTTACTTTCTACTTCCTCACATCCCTTTCCCTCAATTTAAAACAAGATTACCCCTGAACTTTCAGGATGACCCAACAGCTAGTGATCTTACCAAAACAAGTGAGTTCCCTTAAATATACATAAACCAAGTCCCCTTGCTTTTTCCTCACGTCTCTCTTCTCCCAACCTTCCTACAGTTTCTCCTTGAAGAAACAGCTACAGGGCTCCAGCAAGCCAATAATCCTCACTCACAGAAACCCCCCAACAAAACAAATCACCCAAGTCTACAATGCTTCTTTTCTGCTTCCCCTCTCCTTTTTCCATCGATTTCAATGAGGGGGAGGGGGTTTACAGTTGCAAGGCAGTATTTTCACTAGCACTCATTTCAATGAGTTTTATTATTTCAAATACAGAGGCAAACAAAGAAAATAGAGGATAACTCACTCTTCTACCACAGGATCCTAAGTTATCTGTATTGGCCAGAAACACTATCTTCCTATAGAATTACACTATCATCCAGTGAACATCTACACTTTTCACATGCATCAAAGGGACACAGAAAAAGAATCCTCAGGAAAAAAAAAAAAAAAAGGGGTGACCTTTGATTTTGTGAGGCCTAATGGGCACATAAAACTTAATCATACTTCTTCTAATCACAGTATTTCACCTCCTAAAAGCATACGCTGCGTTCCAATGTGAAAGTCCAGAAGCTTTTTTCAAGATAATCGGGGCAATAAACAGGACAAGAAGAGTGTTTGTACTTTCTGTGACAGTACACACCTGGGAAGGAAAACAGCAACACCAAAGGCTCATTTCACTGCAGAACAGAGAGCTCTGGAGTCAAGCCTATTAGTAACTGCCAATTCATTATCCTTTAGATATATGCACTTGCAGGTACTTCTCTACTCTCCTAATACCAGGCCTACAGTAACAAAGAATATCAGTCTCATTTCTTCCTGTATGATTAAGAGAAAAAAAGAAACCACGGAAGCCTGAAAGTAAGTTTTAGGTCCAAAAAAATATACATAAATATACTCTGTCATTCAGCTGATCTCTCTGTGTTGTGATTCAATGAAATGTAATCATGCTGAATAGATTGATGTAGGTGTAGGTTAAAGTGACAACATAATGAATATGTATAGTTAATCTGTATAAATATGAGATATTTGTTTTTAAATGGGCGCACACATTCATAGGAGTGATCCCCTGTGTGCCCAACGCTGCAATAAAGGATACCTGCTTAATAGTCACCTAGGTTATTGAGTTTTGATTCCAGCTTTCTGAGGCATCAGTTGCCATATATAACAAAAAAAAGTTTGGCTGGTTACCTTTCTTGACATTTGCCTACAGCAGTTTTATTATACAAAATGCTGTTTAATTAAGACAAGGGAGGAATAAAGTACATAGAAACATACTGAGCACAAAGATATCGCTATGCCCGAGAAGCAGAACTAGACATCCAAGGGCTCCTGTATTTACAGCTTCTTTATGTTGCAGGGGCAGGGGGGGGAGGAAGATTTTAAAACCATCAATTATTTGTCTTAATCCAGCTACGCATTAAAAAAAGGAGAGACAATAATTACTTCTAGAAAGAGGCTAATCACCTTCTCCTCAAGATTAAATGAGTCAAACGTAACAGCACGAACTGCAGCATTTTCACAATATCCCCCACAAAGGATGAAACATCTAGATTGCTAATTAAAAGAATATAGGCAGAACTTCACAAATCCTGAAGGATGCCTTGGGGCTAATCACAAAGATCCATGCTGTCCATACATATAACTGGTGGCTCTTCAGGATGAAAGAAACATAATTGGGTTATTGGGGAAAAAAATTACATTCTAGAACTAAATTGCTGTAAAACAGGAAATAAGATTTCTTGTATGATAGAAGATAATTCTACACAGATGATTTTGAAAGCTTAATTCCACTTCCCTATTGAATCCACCTTTAAGAAAACTATCTAAGGTTTTATGAGCTCTCCACTTCTACCAGTCAACTAGAGAAAGGATAAATAAGTTGTCCTTCACTGTGCAGGTCCACTGGGTTCTGATTTGGAGTTCAGTTATGTGGAAAGAAAAACCCCAACAAAACTCGCCTGCACAACCTAAAACAAGGGATCAGAAAGTGAAAATCCTGTCTGCAGCTTCATCCTTTCTGCACAGAGTACAGGGTCTCTGGAGACAGAGAAAAAAAGAACCCAGAAGCCGATTCCCTATTGTAAAAGTATTAGGTATCCAATCTCTCACTCCACAATTACAATAGACCTATTTTTAGGAAGTGTACTATCGTATCAAGTGGACATCCTAAATTGCCCTAGAAAGTTGGCTGCTCTGCTACAGTTAAAAATTGCTTTCACTTACAGAGCTCAAAAAAGCACTCCTCTAAATTCCTAGCCATGAATTTTCATTTCCTAACACACAGGACAGGACTATAATTGGTGTAAAACTCAAGTTTGGACAATTGATATGAAAAAACAATGAATCACACTCAATGAGATTCTTTAAATCACCTCATGTGCCTAACATGAAAGCTCACATTTTTCTAATAGAGACAGGGAGATTTTTAGGAAAATCGTTATATGCAATAGGGATTGAAGTACTTCAGCAAAGCCTCACTGAGATGTTTTCATCCTCACTGGAACTTTTGCATCCTGCCATTCTAGTTCATAAGCATTGAGCTGCATTTTCCCCCCACATCTTACGGCAAGACAGTTTAGTGTCTTTTTGTAATAAGCCTACACCTGACAAGTAACAAGCACATTGCATTCCACTGTCAGAACAGAATCCTAGTCCCTCAGCTCCAAAATCTCTACCCTAATGCAGTAGAAGGCACATAAAGACATCTGTGAGCTTCCCAGAATGCAGAGCCAGCTACGCGTGTGGTAACTATTAAGCATTCATATTATACTAATACACGCCTTTCCAGGCTATCTTCTAAAAAATCTACGCCTAAAGTTTCTATGTAAAACCCAAAAGAAGGAAAAATTGAAACAGCAGCCTGAAGACCGTAAAGGAATATGATGCAAGTGCATTTAAGCAAACAATTTCAATGCAACCTGCTTTCTCACCACACACTGTAGCAAGTTATACAACGGAGACTCAGTCATCTTCTTTCACAACCAGATTAGCGCTTTATAAATATGGATTTTATTGGCCAAAGTTGGAGGAAACTCAGGGTAATGATTACAGCTTTCCATGCCAGTCTTTGAGGCAAGTCTTACTTGCATAAGAAGTACCAACAAGTCAGAAGTTATTTAAGTAACTGCACTATTCCTGTCTTCACAGGAGAGAAGGCTCTTTTACCACACCCCACACATGCATCCCAAAGAACCAGTTTGCATCGCTGAAAATGATGCATAAAAGAGTTATGCAAATCAGTTCACAGACATGGTATGTGATAAACTCCCAATTTTGCTCTTTTTTCCCTCCCCGATGGGTTCGCAACATCAGACAGCTGAAACAGCTGCTCTGAAGTAAACTATACACACACATCATGTTTTCAGCTGTGGGGAGTAAAAGAATATAGAATTTAAGGTTCAGCTGTTGTCATGAAATAGTAATCGATACTCAAGTCTTCAATTCATCTTCATTCTTCATCCACGGCAGGGTTTACACAGGTTGTATAAAGCGGTGAGTACCTGAGGAAGTGTAACTGCACAAGTATATAATTCACATGCAGTTCTTTCACTCATTTATGTGGATGTATATATTGCAATGTTTATATTAATATCTGTATCTGTACAAGAAATAGATAGTACACCAGCTTATTTTTAAGCCAAGCCCACTGTTTCCTTCCCTGCCTACGTCCAAATATATTTGTAGTCTTCCAGCATATAATATGCCACAAATATATCTTGAGGCTTACAAGCATCAGACAAGTTGCAAAGACACCAAATAAATTCTAACTTCAAAGATAGCCTGGTTTTGGCTGAGACAGAGTTAATTTTCTTCCTAGTAGCTAGCACAGTGTTTTGCTTTGGATCTGGGATGAGAAAAGCGTTAATACCCACCGCTGGTTTGGTTGTTGCTAAGCAATGTTACCAACTCAAAGCTTTTTCAGCTTCTCTTATTGCCCTGCCAGCAAGGAAGCCAGGGACACACGAGAAGCTGGGAGAGGACACAGCCAGGACAGCTGACCCCACCTGGCCAAAAGGATATTCCACACCATAAGATGCCATGCTTGGCATCTAAACTTGGGGGGACCTGGCCAGGAGTGTGATTGCTGCATCACTCCTCTTATTTCTTCTTTCCTTTGCTGTCCTATTAAACTGTCTCTACCCACAAGCTTTAATTTTGATTCTCCTCCCCATCCCAATGGGGAGGACACCAACAACAGGGAAGGAGCAGCTGCATGGTGCTTAGTTGCCAGCTGGGATTAAACCACAACAAAAGAGTAGGTGGAAAACCACAAATCAGAGCCTCTGACCTTTCTGTGATTCATAAAGTAGCATAGCAGCAGTTTGCAATAGGCTAAATTCACTGCCCTGGAGCCTAAACTAGCAACAGTAATTGCAGTTTACAGAGTAACAAGGTGATCCTAATACAGCCCTGCACATTCTCAAAGGACTCGTATGCCATACTCTGCCAATTCAGCTAAAGCCCATCTTTCTCCTAGTAAGAACTGCTACAGTTTATTGCCACCAGATTAGCATACCAAATTCTATCACAAGCACAAGGGCAACAGGTACCACTGAAATGAGTATGAGCTAGCAGATGGCTGGGGTGGGGGAAAGGGAAACAGTCCTGAACTGGTTCCAAGCAGGTTCAGACTCACAGAACACAAACACGTGAGTCATTTTGCAACCACCAGTGTAATTCTATCTAAGAATGCCTCTTGGCAAACATAAAGACACTTTCATTGCAATACATATGTATCAAACAGATTTGACTGCCAAATATATATTAAACTTCCAATTAATATAAAAAACAAAGTACCTATGCAAGGGGGAAAATTTTAAGTGAAGATCTAAGTTGTGAAAAACATATTTCATCATTTCTAGCAAATAGGAAGCACCATTTCTGAAGGCACATGGTGCATTCAGAAAAAAACATTATAAACGTGCATGGAAACACAGTTTCCTGACTGAAGCTACAGGAGTCATTGTCATATGATGTCATTTTCTGTGCCACAGCATCCAAAATAGCAGCTGATAATAAAAAAGGGATTAAGCAGGCTTTGTAAAATTAACTCAGAGAAACTTATGTTCTACTCGGTGCTATCTACAAAACCACCGTGGTTTTATCTGTACTAAAATCATCTTGCCAGCACACACACCACAACCAACACCAGAAAAAACTACAGCATGCCACAGTACGGGCAAGACACCAAGGGCACCAGCGGCGTTAAGCTAGAGTTTAATCCCGCTATAAAGGAACCAAGGAACAGCCTGCCTCGAGAAAGGCTTCACGCTCCTCCAGCGGGAGTTACGAGGCGCCGCTCTCTCACTCACACAACTCCCCTAAAAAGACAAAAGGCGAAACAGGGAGCGAAGCACGCAGTAAAAACCCCAAACGATCCGACAAAACAGCGAATCCCCAACAACCCGATCGGTAAGACTCAGAAAGCTTCAGAGGCGACAGGCGAGCCCCTGAATACGGAGGCACCTTTGTCCCCGTTTCCTATGCTGAAGCGCTGGCGGGCCTTGTGCAAGACAGGGGCTGACGCCTCACCGCCGGGGAGGCGCGGGGAGACGGCCGGCCCGGCCCACGGAGCTGCCCGGGCTCCGCTGGCGGGGGCCAGCCCTCGGCCCGTAGCCCTCGACAGGGCCGCCCGGTCCCCGGCCGGGATAGGGGGGGGATGGCACAGGGCAGCCGGCGACCACTCGGCTCTGACTAAGCGGCGCAGGGAGGAACCGTTACGAAGCCAGTCTGCCTTCCGCCACGCTCCCCGAGAGCCCCGCGGGAGGGACCAAACCCGGCGCTCTGGCTTCGCGCATTCTCTGCCCGCAGGCCCCGCTCCGGGGCGCCTTCACCTCGGGCGCGACACCGGCCACCCCGTCCCGCCCCGCCGGGAACGCGGCGCCAGCAGCCCCAGGGAAGGGGGGAAAGGCCGTTCCGGGCACTCACGTCGAGAGCTTCCTGGTCCAGAAGAGCCCGCCGGGCCACAGCTCCTGGAGTTGCACGGCCCGGGCCAGGTTGTCTTTGATCTGAGCGAGGAAACGGGCGGCCTCGGCCTCCAGGCGCTCCGCGTAGGGCAGCAGCTTGTTGTAGACGATCTCCTTCTGCGGCGGCGCCATGGCCGGGGCTGCGCTGCTTCGCGCCCCGCCGCCGTCCCAGCTGCGCGCCTAGCCTGGCCCTGCCCGGCCCCGGCGGTCACCCAACGGGGCGAGCCGTGACGACACACCGGGCAGCGGCCGGTAAGCGAGGGAGCGAGCGAACGCCCGCCCCGCTCACTTCCGGCGCGGCGGCGGAAGGCGGGGGCCGAGGGCAGCGCGCAGCGGCGCCCGGCTGTGCCCCGCTGTACCGGGTGCACTCTCCCCGGTTCCTCCACAACCGAGGGGTTTTCCCTGAGGAGCGGCGGGACACACTCGCTCCCTCTGCCCCAGGAGCTAGAGCGGCAGGCAGGCTGGGTGTCGGGGCACCCGGGCGAGCAGAGCAGCGCGACGGGAAGGCTGCGTGTGACTCCTACTCGCGGTCGGGGCTCGCTTGCTGCGGGTGCTTCAAAAGCCCTTTTCATCAAGCTGCCGCCACCCAAAAAGTCAGAGTGAAACTGTTCAACCTTCCAGCTGCTCTCGGGAGCGGAACTTCGGAAGAGTCAGCCTTCAAACACCCCAAAAGCTGAGCGCTCCATCACGATGGAGGTAATTAGTCACGGAGTTTGATAGCAGATTGGGTGGCTGGGTAAGAGGCTTATTTGAAATAATAACGCTAGTCAGTAGAGCGGAGCTCAGCGGTGCCCGGTCCTGCCATTGGCCCGTGGGTGGAGGATAAAGCTTGTGATGGATACGTGATAACGGTGCTAGCAGTACTGATAGCTGTTATCTCCAGCTGTCTCCTAAATATAATTGTTAATTGAATTTTCCCTCAAGAATTACATCCTGGCCATACAACAGCTGCAAACTGATTAGATTTAAAGCTACTGACAAGGGCAAATCCTGTTTTCTGATCTTTATGCTCAAACTAGCCCTGCTTAAAATTAAACCAAAAAAAAGATGGCTAACTAAATGCTGAAACATGCCATGAAGAGAAGGAGTGCAGGGGAAAAGCTAAGGATGGTACACAAAGGGCAAGCTGCTCGTGGATTCTCAAAGGGTGTGTTTAAACACCTTGTTATATACCCTTTGTATCAGGTACCGTTATTGCCAGTCTGCTCCAACAGGAACTCTTCCTGATATATCCACCTGCATGAGCTGTCACACTTTGATTGACAGTCACCAAAAAGTGTTGTAGGTTTCTGTTGACAGAGTACTAATAAATCTGCATGGCATAAATAAGGTTTTCCCAGGTGCCCAGAGGCTCGATGCTACTTCATCCCTCTCCCACCCTGTGTTCCTCTTGTAATGAAAGTGAAAGTCCATGATCGCTACAAGCATACCAAATCACTCCTGCTCCCAAAGGAACGGCTGAGGGTTCTGGGATGGAAAGAGGGTAAAATGCTGTGCTAATTTCCCCCCAGTTGAAGTGCTACAAAGGGTCGAGCCTTTTCAAGCAGACATCAAACACCAAGTTAGTTCCACTTTTCCCACTTTCCCAGACCTGGAACTTTTAATAAAGGAATTATGACAATTTTGGTTTGTCTTTGCTACTTTTGAAATACTTTTCCATTCCTAGAAGATGTTGTATCACATCATCTTGTAGAATATACATATCAACTTCTACATTTATTACAAAATCCTTGGACTTAGCTACAATTTTGATTGCTTTGGATGGTCTTTGTTGATGCCTTTCACAGTGGCTTTACAATTACAATCTACCACCTCATATCCAAGTCACACAAAACAATTTATATGGGAATTTCTGTCCTTTCTGGCCTGAATTAACAATGAAACTTGATTATGGTCAAATTTCTATGGGGACAAGGTACATCTTGTTTTAGTGTTTTGTTGGTGAAAACAGCAATAAGCAAAAGCTGTCCCTAAACACTATGAAATTAATAGTTTTGTCCTAAATTCAGAGAAGGATAAATGGGATAACTGGCCCATAAGCTCTAATAAAAAACCCCTGTATTTAAGGATAAGCGAAAATACATGTGCCCTGAAAATCAAAAATCTTTAAATTACCTATTTTCTGTCACTTACAGGCAATTCTTTCCTACTTAATTGCAACAGCGGTTTGTCCAAGCAGCCATTTCCAATATGAAAAATGTTTATTAGATTTGAAGCATGCAGGGTTTATTTGGACTCTGAGAAAAAAAAAAAAATCAAAATTATAGTCCAATTTTCTGAGATTGAAGTTGGCAGATGCATAAGGAACTTCAAAGCTGCGGTCTGTTGCTTCATAGCTGTATTATTTTAAAAAAATATTAATTCCTTCAGGTTTTGTCCCTTCTAACACAAGCTAAAGCTTGTTTTTTTACACATTTCTAAAGTATTTTGCAACCTGAAGCAGCACCTCTGACCTCAGGGAGCCTCTTTGATGTGAACAAGCCAGCCTCCTCACCCATGACCCTCGTACCTCAGACGTGCCTTCGCCAGAGTGAAACACTTCTTGGGGTGCACAGTGTGTGGTGCCATCAGCACCTCAGGCAGTCGCGTACTAATTCGACCTCCTTGCTCTCAGAAAAGTGATTCCTGTTTGCAGAATCTGAAACAAGGCAAAAAGGAGATTCTGAGCCCAATCCCAATGGCAATACTATGAGTACTCTCAAAGTGCAAGTACTACGTGTGTTTTCTGCATATTAATTTACTAATTACATTTACTAGTTATTAAAAAACTAATAATTTCCCCCCTGTATGCTGGCATTCTACTATTTAAAAGGGGGAAAAAAAAAAGAAACATTTTGCCAAGTGAGTCAAAAATAAATTTGTTCCTGGAGTTTGCAATATGTTTTGGCTGCAGCAGTGTGTAAAAGCACATTTGGTTCTCAAGTCATATGATGAAGGATGAGCTTTCATAACAAGGAATCCGTCTGTGCTACTTGCATCAACAGCTTTTTCCTCTCTTATTAAGTAGGAGGAATATGAATTGAGAGCAACCCAAATATGGTTGCCACCTGGATTTTTTGGCATTACATTTTGAGAGTTGATGAATCCAAGTGCTGTAGTTGTGAAAAAAATATATATAATCTTCCATTCATGATAAATGTTGACTCTGAAGAGTGGCTTAAGTCATGTTGCGCATTGTTCACACGTTCCCTTGTTGGACGGCTCACTGCCTTAGGTCAACTAACACCAGCACTGTCATCAGTATTTAGGAAACTTGTCACTCAACCTTAACTGTGGTTTCTACTAACTAGGCTCTCAAGCAACTACTTCTGTGTAGACGTTTTGCTTAGTGACCCATCTGTCCTTTCCAACCTAAGGTAAAAGTTCATTTTGTGATTTGGTTTTGAGTGACTGACTTCTATATGTGGCCCAATTTGGAATGGAACAACTGGTCCACAAGAACTCAGCATTACCTGTATCATAACTGGCCTGGCCTGTGATCCCCCTCTATCTCAAAGAGCCCTGTTACTAAAATAAAGAGGAATAGCTTGCTTCTTTGATATTGTCAGTGATGAGGATCCTCAGACTTCCTCTCATCCCTGTGTTTCTGAATCAGTCAGTCATCCAAAGCAGGCACTGGAAGATGCCAAAGAGAGTCAAGAAGCTGCTGACATCCTGCCCACCAACTTCCAGACAAGGCAGGAACTTTGTTTCCCTAAGAAGCAGCATCTGTGATGACTAGCTGCAGATCTTTAGACTAACAAGGGCATTTTCACTGCAAGGAGCTGCTCCATCCCTTCAGGATGGGGACAGGAGAAGAGCCTGTAATTACAGCCTGCCGTGAAAGCATTTACTCCCCTGCCCCTGAGAAACTGATTTGCTCTAAAGATTTTGGGTAGTAACAGTTCCTTGTCTGGTATAAACAGTGAAGAGCAGTAATCACAGCTGCTCAGCTCCCTTCTTGCCCCTAGGAACTCAACTGCAGTTATTACTTTCTTGAGAAACAATGCACAAGATGGCAGTAGGATGAGTCCATCTAACCAATCCTCTGAAGTATGAGAATGTGATTTAAATCACTAGTTTTTAGTCAAAGAGAGAGAAAAACACTGGGTTTAAAAATAACATATCTGGGCTGGTTTGCAGCTTGAAAATCCCATCTGGAGAGATGTGACCTCCTTTGCCTTATTAAAGAGAGAAACACTACTCTATTGAGAAAATTGTCACAAGCCAGAGGACTACACTATTGCATAAACTTCAATTTTACAGGAAAAAACCCTATCTACTTGGAGGATTACAGCATCTGAATGAGGTGCGCCAAGGAACTTCAGCTTCCCGTGTAGTATGGGACAAAAATAGGTTCTTCTAAAGCATGATTCAGAATAACTAATTTTAGGTCCCTAAAGTAAGGCTGTCTAAATACTCGGTCGCTTCAAGTTGGATGGGGAGGCGGGTTCAGTATCACCTCGAGCACATGCACTGAACACCAATTCTGTTCTGTTTCTATAATGTCCAGTTAGCAACACATTCTAATACAACTCTTCTCAGTTTAACCTCCACTGAAAAGACACAAAAGGCACTTGTGAAGGGGTTAAGGTGTTAACATGGGCACCTGTATAATTTGTAAAACTTTACTACATGGACAAGGCAACCAAAGATGCACAGCACTGGGTCTTTAAGGTCACTTCTAACCCAGGACATTCTAGGAACTTTGCTGTCTTCCACTTTGCATTCTTGGCGGTTCTTTTTATGAGAGTTCATGCAGTTAAATCTATCCTGAATTAAAACAGTTCACAAGCTGTTATCTTGCCTCCTCTCCTTCCCAGCTAAAGCTAGCGGGCTACCATTCTTACATGGAGGGACAGTCCCTGGTCGTACAAAACCAGGACCAAAATCCTCCTTGGTGAAATAAGAATATCAAAATCAGTTCTCCCTCTCCACTCCCTGGATTTGTCCTCTTCAGGTGTCATATTACTTAAGATTTGGAAAGCAAAGCTGTCTCAAATCCACAGAAGAGAATCTGGCTTTGACAGTGTTTCCTCTACATCTCTAAAACTCCTGAAGATATCTCAGGAAACTATTGTGCCTGCAGGGAGAAAAAGTAATAGACTTGAACCTCATTATAGGAGCTTACTGCTGATTTCTTTGTAAGTTACTCATAACTACTTGGAAAAAAAAATTCCTTGGATACAAAATAAATGCAGCTAGCTTTGAGGAGACATTACTTTTTATTGCTTTCCCTCTTGAGGCACCGAGATGAATTTTTCTATCTCATTGCCTTGCCAAACAGAAACCAGCTGCAGAGGAGCATGTGGTGACAGTGAACTCACAAAGGTCAATTCTAGGGATTTTGCTGTTCTAGGAAATCAAGGAAACACAGTCCCTTGGCAGTCCCTTGCACAGAAACTGCTCACTGTGGGCTCTGCAGTTTCACACAGCTACTCTGTGTGTGCCAAAGCAGAACTGTGGCAGACCTTACCCCAAATGCCCAAGTTGCCAACAGTAGGGTTTTTTTTCAGTGGTAAAAGCATCTGTTGCATCTTCATCTGCGGTTCTTTGGTTTGTCTTTTAATTTCTCTCATTTAAGTCTCCTTCCAACTCTTAGGTTATCCAAGTGGCAAGTATATATGTTTTCTGGGCAGGATTTATCTTTTGAGTTAAGACTGCAAAATACCAACCTGGTTGGTAGTATCCTACTTCACAAGTATGTCCCTTGGCTTCAGTGGGGTAGCACACACAGCAGTGTGCTTCTTCACATGAGAAGATTATAAATATTATCTTTTAGAAAAGCCTTCAAAGCCCATTGGGATATCACTGATAGATGGAACCTGTGAACAGGTACTCTTAATCCAAAAATACCTGCAGTGTCTCCTCTCTTGAGTTAGGCATTAGCTGAAAATGTAAGGTCTTCCATGTCACTCCAGTTAAGAGAAGAAATTGGCAACATCTATTTTAAAAAAAAGTCTAAGGTCTGTTTTCCCAACCCAGGATGAATTAATTAACAGCCAAAAATCTTTATTCAGGTTTTCAACATTGTTTCAAGCAGCATTCATCACAAACAATTGCTGTGTTTATCATGGCCATAGCTCAAGTGGTTGCTCAGGCTTTAACTTGGGTGGACTGTGTACTGTGCTCAACACAAGGATCAGAAATATTTAAATATTTATGAATTCTGGAAAAGAGGAAAGCCCACTTAAATACTCCTTTAAGCAGCAAATCCTTTCTCTCCTGCTAAAGAATTATTTATACTTCGCTTCTGGCTGCATGGCTTTACACACTGCATCTGCACATGAGACTTTGTGGCACATTTCTCAAGCAGCGGCATCTCTCATTGGGTGTTACAGAGACATCCAAAAGATGAACAAACCTCTGAGAGGATCATGTGAAGCGAGCTCAGAGCTATCTAGCATACATTTGGTCTAACACAGCAGTTGGTTATGCTTATATCCTAGTAATGTGGGGATAATAAGTAGGATTGTGTTGGGGCACAATTACAGCAATACAGGTCCCACGGAGTAAAACCAGGATTCAAGGAAATGCAAATTGGTGGGTTATACTGTTGCATCAGGTGTCCCTCAAGAAGAGTTCAAGGTGAAACAATGATTGTAAAGTAACACTTCCTAACAATTCTGGAAATGTAACTGTCAAAAAGGCCACTTAGGATATAAAGAATGTTCTAATTAGGGAACAGAATAGGACTGTAAAAACAGAGAAACCCCAGGGAAAGGGAAAAGTCACACATGCCATGTTGGTATAACGTAACTTGAAGGCTAAGCCCAGTGGAAAACTGAGCCATATTTAGTATAAGTCCAGAGGCTGCCCTTCTGCTGGGCAAAATACCAAGAACTTGGTGAAAGAACTAAGGAAGCTTAGTTTCTCAAAGTGAGAAAGAGAATCTGTCTTAAAGAGCAGAAAAGATAGCTTGTAATCTCAGAAGAGAGCTCTGCAGGACAATACAGTAGGCGTTAACTGTTACTTCCTCAGACAGAGTGATACCACTATCTACAACCCCCATGTGTTTTCTTTTTCAGTAAGACTGCAATGGATGAATACAGAATCTGATTCATGCTTTCTTGGCTTAGCCAAATGCACACTCAGATCCTATAACCCTGCTCTGAATTAATCTGTTTGATGAGACATGGTTGGAAAAATGGTTGCCCTTGGAGATTCCAGCCCTCTTTGTTCAGGAAAGATGAAACAAGGGATTGGTCATCAGCATCTGGAATGGTATCAGCAGGAGGCCTGACAGGCTCTGAAGTTAGAAGAAACCAGGTCGGAGTCACTCTGGTTATCCCCAGCAGATGGAGACCTTGGAAAAGCAGGGCATTTTGAAATGGGGAGTTCGGAAGAAAATGACTTCTGGGCAGCCTCAGGGGTACCAGAGGTAGTATCAAGTATGGACCACTTTCTGATCCCAACAGAATAGCTTGATTTGCTTTAGGTGCCAAACACACCACCACCCACAGCTCATCAGCTGCGGCGCTTACACTGTAGGCTACAAAAATGGCCACACCAGTTGAGACCACCAGCCCTGTGTCCCTAACACTATCACACCTCTGCTAGAAATGTGGGAGAGCATCTTCCAGCCCTCCAGGGCAATGACTGGCCCCATTAACGTTGCTTTGTTCAGTACCTACTTCTCTTTTTCTCATTTTAATTTTTTAAAAACTTAGATGTTTGCCTTTTCTCTCAGTAGAGCTGGGGGGTCTGTGACTTTTTCTCTCTCCAGACCATGCAATCTTTTTTCCCCCCTCCAGGAAAGCTTCCAGTTTCTAAGACTGACAGTCTCTGCTCAGTCAGCCTTTGCTGCGGAAACATGCAAGAACAGTTTCCTGTGACAAGATTAAAACTAAGAACTAAAGACTAAGAACTGGGCATGCATACAACTTTAAACTTCCCCTCTGTATACTCTCCATTTTCTTCAGTTCACAGACAGACATCCTGAGTCACAGGCTATTTATGTTGAGTTTAATAGTGCTAAATTGTTTTTTCATCCCCACATTTATCTGCTTTTAAAACTCATTATGTTTTGGCATAAGTGTTCTGCAGCCTCAATTTCTGATTCATGCACAGTGTGAAAAGTTGTTCCCTTTTGTTTATCACAGACTTGTTACCCGAGTTTTCATACATGAGAAATAACAAGGCCTATTAACCATTTATGATTATCCAGACCTGTGTGGTACCCCTTGCTGGGCAAACTAACTTTCTCTTGTCTCAAGAAGACACAGGAGAGTATTAGTTTATTTATTCTTCCTTCACATGAGGCTGCTCTAGGCTTCAGATCATCATTACTGATTTTCTCTGTTGCTTTTTCTGTTGTTTTAGAGTTGAGGAATGGCTAGAATAAGATATTTGGTAGAGTCATGGTTTGCAGAGGGCCCTGAGGATATTTTCTGTTTTCTTTCCTAACATTCTTTTCCCAAAGATTTTTTCTTGACAGTCACTCAGCATTGCCTTACTTAATCACACTGAATTTAGCCTGACTTTTCAATGCCCAGTCATTTAGTGTAATGAAATGCTCTAGCTCTTCACAGCAGCTTGTGTTTTTACTGCCCAGAGCAATCTAATACAGGATTTTGTCAAAAGCTTTTTAAGAATCCAGAAACACTATGAACCAGATCATCTTTATCTACATAAGCACCAGTTTCTCAAAAGCATTTGAGGTTGTATAAGAATAGATGGAAGTCTGGGTCCAGCAGCAGCCACATTTTTAACCTTTGCATAAGCGTGCCTAGTGACAACAGAAGAGAGGACACGCAAGACCCCACTGTAGGGATCTGTTTCAGGCCTAACATGCCTGAGGTCTTGCCCACTGTATCTAGACAATCAGACATATGATTGTAGAGCTTCATCTCACCTTTGAGGCAAGAAAGCATCTTCTATCATGCAGATTTGCACCAAATCATCACAAGTTAATGTTTCCTAAACATACTCCCTTCATTTGATCAAAGCTGGCCAGGAGATTCATACTTGGGAGAAAGAAATGAGAGGTTGATGGGCAGAAAGACACAATAAATGTCTAAGTATTTCTTCCTCAGGAAAGAATTGTTATTCTTATCAGCTTACTCTCACCAGTAAAAGGTCTTGTACCAGGCAGCTATGAATAGAAAATAGAAGGACCACCTGAAAGTCCATGTATTACAATACAGACTGTATCAATGGATTTATGCCTTTCATGCTTTCTCTAGTCTTCTCTCAGCAAGATGAGCTTATCAACATTTTCATTATTACTACTAATTTATGATTTAATTTTCTAGCAGATAAAACAACTAAATGTACCAATTTAAGGAACTGATCTTATGGGAACTTAAAGTGAATGTTTGGAACAGACTTTTCCAGAGAATGTCTGAATTAGAATGACAATATATACCACCAAATCTATTCCAACCCTCCACTCCACCAACACCAGTTGCTTGGCCATCGCTGGCTGTCAGATACCCCCATAGGAACAGCAGATAGCTCACTTTATCCCTTTCAGCACAAATTGTAACTGAACTTTTGAAGTTACCCAGTTCCAAGAACTGAAGCGGTGATCAATTCAGCGAGACTTGACTGAAGCACCTGATGACACGGGCTGCACTAATATGTTTCAAGGTCCCAAAATCCTGATTAGGGTTTCTCTTTGTTGCTTTTGAGAAGAAATAATGGGCTAATACAGTTAGAGAGAATGAATCAAATAGCTTCACAGAACTGCAAAGCATAATAGCTGCCAATCCACCTCCATTATACACCATTCCTTTACCAACCCACGCTCTTTTGTGCTTCCTTAGATTTTATAGAGCCCTAAATCCTCCACAAAACCTGACATCATTGTTCCAGCAGCAGTGGGAAGGGTGATGTTTAAGTTTCCCCTATTTCAATGGGAATAAAGAACGAACTGTCTTAAACGACCCCATCTCCTCTTCAGTGCAATGCATAAGAAGAGAAAATACAACTATCAACAGCATCTCAGTCAGTGTTTCCCCCAAATTTTAATGTATTACCCATGAATGGATGTTTCTTAAATGAAACATCAGATAAATCTCCTTCTTTCTTATCATACCATGTGACTAAGACCCCTAATATGCTGCTTCTAAATGCAAGAGGATGGCCCAGGCTCCCCTTCCTCACCCAGCCTTAAATCCTTTTGCACTTCCTGACTTTTCCTTTGGAGCTCACTGGTGTCTCCAGAAAAAACCCAGGAAGCAGAGCATTTCAAATTGTTAAATACTAATCCAGGTAAAACCTAGATCACCACGACAACACCAAAAGAGCAGCTGGCTGAATTGAAGCCATTCTGTTTGCATGCAGAATAAACTTTCTCCTGAATAACACCACTTTTACATGTTTGTTAGTTTAGGATCTAATCTAATTTGCATAAAACGCCTAGGTCATGGATTCATAAAATTAAAGTATTATTATGGTTAAATTGTTCCTTTGTTCACAAACTGCTTATAAAGTCGGTACACTCATCTTCAAAAATGAAATTATAAATCCTTGCAGGCATTACAGTGTGTGTGGGGGTGTGTTTGGATTTAATTATCAAGCCAAGACTTAACTGATCCACCATGCCAGCACAGGACTGACACCTAACCCCGAACTGCACCCTCTGATTCTTATGCTTTAGAACTCAATAGTGCAGCTTCCAGTGATGTTTTTGTTCAGAATAGATTTTTTTTTTTGCTCTAGTATAGTACAGTTTGTATTGTCATGTCTTATTTGCCGACACTTTATGATTTAAGGGAACTTTGAACTGATGATGCAAATCCTCAGGGCTGATTTCCTCATACCTTATTTCCTCATTCATTTGTACCTAGCAGTTTAGTTCCTGATTATGTTTTCAGGTTAAAATTTTTACTACTGCTAACAAGAAGAGTTCTCTTACATGAAGATTCTCTTTTCATATATCAGTGAAAATACTTTTTAAAGCTTAATTAAGACTGAAAATTCTGAACTTTGCTTCCATGTGGTTTTGTTAGTAGAGGTTTAGTCGTTCATTGCCATATATCTTTATGTGGAGGAGTGTTAAGCAAACTAAGGACTCTGAGATGGCAATAAAGACATGTTGAAAAACGAACAGAACTTCAGGTTCATCAAAACATTCATAACTATATATGATATCAAACAAAATTATTGATCTGTAAATGGGATCACAAGCCAAAGAACTTTGAGGGTTACTGATTTAACTTGAAAAAGAAAAGCTTGTTTCAGAAGAAGATATAGTTGAGAGATCCTCATGCCCTAGACAGAATCAGGATGCAGCATCCTAGGACTTTACTAAAAGAAGTTGTCTTCCCTGCGATTTGTTGTACAGAAACATTGTTGTTTTGTATGTAGGCTCTCAGGACATCTGCTTGAGGAAGCACAAAGTAACACAAAACCTACACACTATAGGCTAGCCACAGTAAAGCAATGGGCTCACAAATTTCTATCTGTCTCCATCTAACTTATTTTATGTAAGCAGTCCTGGATTTTAGAGCACATGGGGGACAAATTTAGGTCCCATCCACATAAAGTTTGGCAGCAGTGCTGCAACCTGATCTGCACAATCATGACCCTTCCTTGGCACAGTGTTCCACCTGCCTCAGTGGGCCTGCGTGGGTCCTCCCACGTGGGTCAGATTGCCAGGTGCGGGTCTTGCGTTACAAAAGGATCAGGAGACAGGTGTTGTAACCAGGTCACCTGCCTGTGCCACAGGCAAACTGTAGATTCATCTATACTGTAGATTCATCTATACTGTAATTAAACTAGTCAACTAGCAAGCGTTTTAGCAATTGTTTTTGTCCATGCATTATTCATTCAGCAATCTTTCATTTTTATGTTTCTAGGAGTAATCAAATCCTCTTTCAAGACCATGCTGCTTCCTTCAACCATTCTATTAAAGTTTTTCTCTAGGTTACATAGTAACAATTACACTAGAGGTACCTAGATAGCTCAGCCTCAAAGACTTCTTAATATTTATATGCTTGAAATTCAAGTTTTACAGTTTTACAGCACAAAGCATTTTTTATGATGCAGCTAAAGAAACCAGTTTCCTTCCTCCTGTGCTGTTTTATTTCAACATAAGACTAACTTTTTGCCAAACACTACTTTGCTTTCTGGCTTATTAATTTAAAGCTCTCTTAATATCCTCTTTTTGCACTTCTCTACAGAGTGCTTAGACTTTCTCTGAGGTACAAAAGTTAGTTTTCAGTGCATAAGAGAATAAGACAGCTCCTGATGGCCAGTGATCTCGCCAAATTAAAAAAAAAAAAATTGAAAGAGGTTAGACTATCTCATTTCACAGGTGGTCAAGATCAAACATTCAAAGAGTTTTTAGTATCTTTCAATGCAATCTAAGTAAGGCCTGAAAAATAGAAACCCTGAAGAAATTCACACAAATTTGAAGCATACAAAACTGAATAACGTACTAATTTATATTAAGTAATAAACACAATGCAGAAGGAAAACAAGGAACAAGGAAAAGACAAAAAAGTATACCCTTGTGTTTGAAGGAAAATATACAAAGGAAGGGCAGGGTGTTGGTTTAGAGAATAAGAGCAAAACTAAAATACATTATACTTAACAGAAAACAAACAGCCAGAAAACCCCAAACTAAACCTATATATATCTTCTGACCTTCTTCCTGGATACTCAGTACTCTCTTAAGTACAAACAACCCAACAACAGGAGCAGTATCTTCTTTTATCTGGAGGCTTTGATATCCTTTGGGAAACCCCTCATCAAAAGCAGCTGGTGACCATTTGCAAGTGAGTCAGGCTTAGAGTTTTGCTCAGATAAACAGAGGGATGAAACAAAATTGTAGAAACATGGTAAGTTCTAAAGAAAACATATAGCTAAAGATGCTACCCAAGAAGGAGGGGGTGAACTCCAAAGAAAGCCAGGAATGATAGTTTGTCGGCTGTGCAAGAAACTCTACAAAAATGCAATCAAGGACAGGTCTGAGGAGGAGCCATGCTAAATTAAAATGTTGCTGAAAAACAGCAGCACAGTTACAAGTTGAAGCAAGAATTAAGAATGCAGGGCCGGAGACTATGTGCCTGAATGGCATCCACCTGAGCACCAAAGGCAATAAAAACATCAGGTAGAAAGGGTGGTGTGAGGTGACAGCCACATACAGAGAAAACAATAGTGGGTATTGAAAGAAAAAAAAAAATTTCAGTGGTTTTCCAGCTATTCTGTCCCAGAGAGGAACAAGTGGAATGATGAAGCTACAATTTTCAGAATAACTTTAATAAAAAAAACAAACCCTAAAAACCCAACCCCAAACTTAAAAAAACCTCCACCCTTTTACCCAAAATACTTCGTTGATATCAGCCTGTGTCAAGGGCACCAATCAATCTAACCGTCCTGACCAGCCTCACCTGGGACCCAAGCACAGCCCTCTGCTCATTGGTCCAGGAGCTCCATTTTAAGCTCAGGACTGAACACATTTCTTGCATTCTGGCTTAGTTTTGCTTTTATATTGTAGCTGTGTCTCTAGCCCTGTACTACTTCTGGCTAGATCCTGCTGCCACCCTCTGGCTCTCTGTGCTATGCTCGGGTACTGTGGCATGGTATTGCTTGGGTGTTAGGGTCACCCCTAGCTCCTTGCATAGTTGTGTGTGTTGTTCCTGGAGGTTTTTGGTGTCTTCTAATAATATTGTATTTTGTTATGTCCTTTCTTTGTACTAATGTTTAAAGCATTTTACTGCATTCAGAGTAAGAGCTGGGAGTGCTTTTTGAAAGCTTAATGCTTAGTGGAAACAGATGACCTAGTAGTAAAACTGTCTCTCTCTGCAGTTGTTTTGCCAATTGCAAACAAACTCAGGAAGCAAAATGTCTTTCTAGGTAGCTTTTGGAATAAAGAAGTGTAAGCTGCAGTAGCTATTAGATGACACTGTGCTGACAGTGGAAGTCAGTCTGTGTATTAGAAACAAGAACACAAAACAGTGTAATCTGAAAGAGACATAGGAGTAAAAGCTAGCTAGCACATACTTGAATTAACAAGGATACATTGTGATCAAAAAACATAATGTTAATATGTTGAAATAAGAGGTGAACACTAAGGCAACTGCTGGGAGCATATCAAAGCCTTGGGCAAGCTGGCACGATAGTAATCATCACTGGAATTCACTGCAGCCTGCAACTTCTCACCTGGGTGTTAATTGTAACTCCTGCTGTTTTGCTTTAGTGGTTAAAAAACGGTCCCCCTATAGTACCTATAGGTACTGTGGCACCCTGTTTTCTGTTCAGTACAAAGGTATGATGATTTGCTTGTTGCAGGAAATGTTTATAAAGCGCTTTTCTCAGCAGTATGATCAAGGAATACGTCTTATGCCTTGACAAACGTGCTTGGCGCTTTTATGATTGGCTGTATGGTAAGCAAGTGTAAACAGCTGGTGGCTCTTAAGCCACCAACACCCTAAACAGCTCAAAGTAGGGGAGGAATTCACAACTTTTAGTTCGTGTAGACTGTCTATGTTTCTTGACAGTGTATGCTAAAGCTCTTTTGCTAGGATAGTGGAATGCTCGTTGACAACTGAAATTGACTACTTGGACTGTCTTCTGGAGTTTTTTAGGCTCTGTGTAGTATCTCTACTACTTGACATGAAATGATGAATCACTCAGACTTGTCTAGGGAAAGAGTGGCAAGATGCTCCTGTGGCAAATAAATCTTAAACTGACTCTTCTGAAAAAAGGCAACAGCAATAAAAAGACAGGCAATGAGAGTATCTCTGAGCCAGGAAGCTCTCAAGGACACTGACAGGAATTGATTCCCATCATGAGCCAGTGAGATGTGAGGAGACTTGTGTAACACCAAGAAAATTCACTTGAAAGGTCAAAGATTTGATAAAACACGGGTTGCCATTGCTAGACAGTGAAGTGTCTTTGGTACCAGAATAAACTCTGTTTTCAAGGCTTGTGTTACAATGCTTTAAACTCTAATTAGGCTGCTATTGTAAATTTAATTTTTACCTGTCGTGCTCTTCACTGCTGAAAGATGGCAGCAAATTACAGACTTTGTACTGTGCTCTGGTCCTCTTGTCTGTAGAATCCTCCTTTTTGAAACAAAATGGTGCTGATTCCATGCTAGTAAAATACGACCACTGTAAAAGTCAAGGGTTTGTTTTAATACTATATAATATAAAACAAATGACAAAACTCTGCCCATTGTGTTCCTATTCCTTGTGATATACAAGTCTTCTGATTTTACATGAATGTTTTTGTTCTGCACTGAATTTAATCATTGTTTCTCTAGCTACTTGATGCATCTTGGAAAAGCAGTGTTTTTCTATGTCTTGATCTATTTTTAACCTCCTTGGAGTCTTGACATCCAAATATGTAAAAAACTTGGTTATGCTGTATTACTGCTAGGTTCTTAGGTAGTGTGTGGGAGGGTGTTTTCTAATGGAGAAAGAAAATAAAATTATTAGGATTTTTTGTTGTAAAATCAGTTAACCTGGCTTTGTTTTGGTGAGTAAGTGCAATTGATTTTCTAGGGTTGGTTGGCATTTGGTTGCAGATTCAAATTACAGGCCAGAAAGTATTTTTGCACCTGTAGCAACATTGAAAATTACATGTAAACTGTTTTGGAAAGGTTTGCTGATGAAAATGTGAGCACTAACAGCTATCAATGGTGGTCTGGTGAGCTGAGGTGAGCTGCTTATCTCAAAGGCCTGCTGCTCCAGCTGAGGAGCTCAGGCCCTTGCTGGCTTCATTATTTGTCTTAGCATGGTGGTTGAAAAGTGAGTTTTTAAAACTATGGTTGACATGTTAATGTGGAGTAGGAGATGTCTGTCATGGAGCCTCACTGGGGAGGGATGCTCAAGATAAATCTGTAGGCTTTTGTATGTTTTAGCTCTCAACTACTTAATTTTGCCTGATAAGATAGAAAGTTGCCACAGTTCGGCCCTATGGCAAACGTACTTCTGTTTGAAGGACCCCTGAAAACGCCAATGCTGGTTAGGTGTCAGGATGCTTGAGGTGGGTATGCTGGTTGGGTGTATGCACCAGCCCTAAACAGGAGACAGTTCAGCCCTCGGTGTTCTCAATTTATGTCTAATCTCAGCTCAAAGGGGACGAACGCGCCTTTAGGAGGGCTCACCAGTACCTCACGGCTCGCCGCCGGCCGCCGCGCAGCGCTTGTACTGCGGGTGAGGCAGTGAAGGGCCGCGCGCCTCGCCTCAGAGCTGCGAGGCCGCGTCCCTCACGGCGGGAGAGGTGATCCCGGACGTGTGGTGGGAGAAACTGCCCCTCGCGGAACGTTCCGGGGTGTCGTGCGTCGTCCATCTGTTCGTCCCCCCGGTTCCCTGGCTCTCGAGGTGCCGCGTATGTCTCTTCTCTCCCCGCGGCGCCTCCGTGTGAGGCGGCCGCTTGCGCGGGAAGCTTGAGCCTCGCGCGCTCCCGTCCGGACGCCACTTGGCGGGAGGACGCGGCGGCCCCGTTCGGCCGCGGCCCGGAGAGGAACGCGCGACTCGACCACGATTCTTCTTCCTTCGCCGGCGTGGCCGCCATGTCTGCCCTGACGAAGGCCTCCGGCGCCCTCAAGTCGGTGGATTACGAAGTGTTCGGCCGAGTGCAAGGTAAAGACGGGCTCTGCGGCGGGGGGCTGAGGGGCGGTGGTTGTGGTGGGCCGCGCATGCGTGTGGGGCCGGAGGGGGCTGAGGCGATGGCGCCGTGTGGGGGGAGCGGGAGGGGCCGCCACCGCCTCTTCCCTAAGAGGAAGGGGAAACACGCAGTAAGTGTGGCCCTGCGGTGAGGCTTGTCGCTCTCTTGAGAGCACTTGCCGTTTCCCGCGTTTGTGCGCGGGTTTTCTGTCAGGTTTTGTGGGAACTTCCCTCCCCTCACCCCGGCTGGCAGCGGGCCTTCCCGGTGAAAATGAAGTCTGAGGCGATTCCCGCACTGCGGTGTCCTCCTCAGAGGCAGCTCCGGGCGCTGGGAACGGGAATAGCCGTGTGCTGAGGGGGGAGGCTTGAGGCCACCTTCTCACAGAACTCTGTATGGGGTTTGCCCAACGCGAAAATGTCCTAATTGCTCTCAAACTTGTAAGAAAAGCCCTCAGGGTACGTGTATGCACTTTATCGTGAGCTGACATCAAGTGAAATTCCTAGAAGTGGTCTTACTTCAAACGACTTTAATGTCTGTCTCTTTCTCTTCTAGGTGTCTGTTTCAGGATGGTAAGGCAATGACTGATTTACCGGGCCTACTTGACAGGATAGGATTTCCAGGGCTAAAAATAAGGCAGCAGGTCTGTTGAGTGTAAACATATCTAGCTGCTGATAGCAGTTCTAGGTTACATGGTGAAGTATTGCAAGTGGATGTAAAAGGGAGGGGAAAACACCTCAATCCCACCCTTTTAAAATATTACTGTTACATTAAAAAGGATTTTTAAAAGCTTACTGATGTGTTGCTTGTTTGTATGGCACCTAAAGATTGTATTTGGAGTACTTGTGATGAAACCGCCACAGGAGCATTATAACATCTTAACCCTTAGTTTAAAGCTGAATATCTTGATACTAGCTTCTGAAATAATGTCTCACAGTTTAAAGCTTTTAAATACTGCTACTATAATTGCCTTTTAAAAGCTTATTGTGTTTCTTTGGAACAGTGTGCTACGAACAAGCATTACCAGCTCTGGAGGTGCAGCAGGTAGTTCTGAATTTTTGAACCCCAGGAGGCAGGAGGACGTTTCAAATAAGAACAGGTTTTTGTCTGAAAATATCAGACCATGCTTAATATTAGGCTTATTTTTTTGTGCATGTGTGTTATGTATTGTGAAGTAGTGTAAAATAGAAATGGATAGAGGATTGTGGTATAGTATGTCTTAAATTCAGTTATTCTACCAAGTGGGAAGTGTATGTCCCCACAATGTGATGGGCAGGTGCAAGCTTGTTCTCCCTTGCTTTGGGTGCAGACCTCTAAAATTTTTAGCTATTTCTCATCAAAATGTATTGAAAATGCTCAGATATTGTCTCAGAATAGACTGATGGTTCTAATGATAAGCTTAAAAACATGGGCCATGTGGTCTTATACTTCTTCACTAAAAACGCAAGAAGCACAACAGAGGAGGTATATTTAATGTAAATGAAGTTGCAGTTATTAGCCAATGCATGCTATACTTTATTAGCTTTATCCTGCATGAAATAAATGTAATCAGCTCCTGCAAAACATGCTTTGTTCCCTACTATTTCAGTGTTCGGAGACAAATTATGGAAACCATGCATATATTATGTACGTGAAAGACAAAATGAGGAAGTTTAAAAAAACCATCAAAAACAGGGTACTTGAAACTTCCTGATTTCTTAAGTGGGTAGGTGGGGAACCATGATTTGTTGTGATACTGCCAAAATAATAGAAAAACAGTATAATTAGATCATGACCTTTGTTGCTATTTGTAGTAATGCAGCAGCTGGGGGGAGAAGTTAAAGGGTCAAAGTCAGGTAGAAAGGATTTAACATGTGAGAAAAGGAACTATCAAGTCTGTATGTTCAGCAAATGTAATGATTTTAGGCACTGATTGTTGAAAGGGCAAAGGAGCAGTGAAAGCTATAGGAAGGAATAGAGCAGGTGCAGGGGAGCAGTGTGGTATTAGTAGAGTCCTTTGAGGAGTACAAGTTCCTGAAATAAAGACTTGTTTCCCTTGGAAAGTGAGAGAGGAAGACTTGTTCCCTCCTTGTTGTGATGGGGGGTCCTCATCAGAAGCTTTCTATGCATGCATGGATGATGAAGTGAAGGGGAAGGTGTCTTTCATGAGCAGTGTAGTGTGTTGCTGGGAGCTATGTATATACTTTTTTTGAAGAGAAGCATTAAAAACTGTATAATGCAAGTGGGAATTACATACACATTATAAATGCATGAGTTAAAAATTTCATTCTTGTTCAAAAGTGGTGGCTGCTGCTGCACCTTCAGAGCTGGCAGAAATATTTTAATGACTGAGTGTGAGCATCATCCATGGGTTTTCTCTTAAGTCTTAAAGCCATGAAAATGCAAGTGGGGTCTTAAGTGTGTGTATGCAGATGCTGATTGTCTTCTTCAATTATTTTTCAAATCAGTACACAGAAGAGGAAGCGAGGAAGTTAGGAGTGGTTGGCTGGGTTAAAAATACCAGTCAAGGAACGGTAACAGGCCAAGTTCAGGGCCCAGAAGATAAAGTAAATGCAATGTAAGTATTTTTGTGGGTTTTGTTAGTCTTAAAGTCATTTATAGAAGTATTTTTAAGAGTGACAAGTGGCTTCACATGTAATGTAACAGGACCTTCAGTAATCAATGTTAGCTTCAAGGCAGTGCACTCTTTTACTTAAAGACTTTCACAGCTTTTTTTTTAAGTTTTAAAAATGGTATGTAACAACAGCTAGTTTTAGTTTCTGGTATCACACAGTTTGTCAGTGTGTTTCTGAAGTGCTCCTCTTGAAATGAAGAAAAAGCCTTTATATGTACATGTAAGCACAGGGCTCAGACTTAATTCCTCAGAACTTCTCTGGTAAGGAACGAACTGAAGAAATTCTTTAAATGCTTGCTCAGCCTGTATGTGATTAAATCATCTTAAAGGAAACTGTTGAAACTGTATTTATGTATTAATTTAAAAATCAAGGAAGAAATCATTTAAACCCAGAGTCTCTACTATCTGGAAATTGAAATATTTTGATATTGTAAAAGAATGATTTTCTTTTGAAACTGGCAATTGAATAAAAGCTTAGATATGACTGAGGAAACAATGTCTAGAAAAACAAAAGCCTAATTCTGTTCTAGCTATAATCTTTTGCAAGGAGATTGTTAGGAATGTTTAAAAATTGTTCAGCAGATTGTTCTCTTGACAAAGAATGAGTGATGGTAAAACCTTCCTTTGCAAGCTTTATTCTGGATGGACTATTAATTACTGGTACTGCCTGTACTCTTTGACACAGGAATTGCTTCAAAATTGAACTTGGCTCAAGTCAAGTTGAGTTTTTGTAGAAAAAATAGCATTATAGTTTCTGATAGAGATTTATGTATTATTATCTAATGTGC
Organism: Gallinula chloropus; assembly: GCF_964237585.1. Lineage (NCBI taxonomy): Eukaryota > Metazoa > Chordata > Aves > Gruiformes > Rallidae > Gallinula > Gallinula chloropus. The sequence continues at coordinate 84,818,876 of NC_140087.1, read as the reverse complement.
TAGGAGTAAGTGTTTTCTTTGGCATTGAGCTGAACACTAGTCTGCTTATCTCAGGCTGCAGCCCATCTATGAAGCCAAGGAAGCATCAGGTCTTTGCTTCCTAAGTCAAACTTACCATTATTTTCTGGAAGACCTTTGTTAATAGGCGGGACTAAATATTTTGTAGGTTTAGTCCTTGGTGCTATCTCTAATTTAGAACACCAAAAATGAGCATATGAAGAGTCTTTCACTGAAAAAGTTCTAGTCAGTTGTTTTATTCTCATTAAACAGGTTTAAATGAAAGCAGAGCTTAGCTCCTGACACTTCTTGCGTTTATGTGAGCTAGGATTGCTGCAAAAGGCCATGTTTTGTCCATCCTTTTCCCTTTCCTGTTATCTGTGTTGGTGGGATTTTGAGGAAACCTTGCTTGTCTCAACACCTGAAGGCTTGTGTGTGATAGGGGATCTAGGATTAGAACTGCAAAATTAGATTTACAAGACCAGGCTTCACAAAGGTAGGGTGACATACAGACTATTCCAAAGGAAGTAAGTTTTTATTTTGCATTGCTACACAACTCCCAGTGCAGTCAGCAAGCTGGATTGTGACAAAGATACTGAAGCTTTTGATGTGTGCTGTTTGAAACTCGAGTGAATAAAGTTGTTTGGAGTTGCTTCTTCATTTCATGCTGGAAATCAATGTGTTCCTCTGATGCGGGAGCCCCGTGGCAGCACTGATGAAACATGGTTTTGAAGTATGCATTGAGATATGGATTATTAAATTGGTGATCAGAGTAGAGTGCTGAAGGAGAAACAGTTCTTTTCCTTTCTACCATTTTGATCTATCAGACCCCACACAGGGAGAGAGTTTATTTTTGGTGTTAAATTGATGAACTTGTACGTGCAAAGGGAGCTATTTTATATGAACAGCTACTCTGAAAGGCCCATATTCTCTGCTAGTACATCTTAATAGAAGATCAAAGTAGGCTTGAGTTTTTAGTTTTTCCAGGGTTAGAGTTAGAGCACTCTTTGTCATGCTCAGTCCTGTTTCCTGGAAGTTCATAATCCTGTGTTCTACATGTTCTACACTTGAGTTATTTAAAGTGCTATGTTAAATAAAAACAAAGCAGGGCTTGCTTCTGCTATGGCAAATTAGTATAAACCAATAATCCTGAGCATCTATATATAATCAAGGATTGATAAATCAAGAGGAAATTTGGCACCAGCTTCCCCTGCAAGCTATGTTTTGTATTAGCTAGATATCATAACTTAAGAAACTGCATGTGTGGTGCTGCTTAAATTTTTGGTCTTATGCTCGAGGAATTTGAGCACTTGTCAGAAGTACAGTATGTGAATCAATACTGAAAGACACTTCAAGTGTTACCTTCAGTCTTTCATAAATAGTTTGTACAGGGTTTTTTTGACAGGTATTTTCACACCTGCATTAGTTTCCAAATTAAACTTTAGACATAGCCTGATTTTTTGTTCAGAGGTGTGGCATTTAGACTTGAAAAATGTTTAGTGGTAATAAAATGACTTGTTTTACTGGTTCTGGCTTGTTAATAGCTTCAGGGAAGGTGGAGGGGGTGTTCTGGTTTATCATAAAAATGTTTATTTGTTAAAATATACTTGAGTGTAAGCTAAGATAGGGCACTTCTAGAAGTACAATTCTAGAACAGGTAAAGAGAAAAAGCAGTATGGGAGGGAGGGAAGGAAAAGAAGGATATAGATTTGAGGAGAGGATAAAGATGGGGAAACTGTAAAGAAGTGGGAAAACCATGATGAGGCAATTCAATACTAGCAGAGACATGGAGGGGATAACAAAGCATGCCTTTGTTCTTGAGCAGTGATGTGGCAGACCTCTAACCCAACGGTTTTCCAGCAGGACCTTTGCTCCTAATTTTCTGACCCTTACTATTGTATTTTGTGTCACTACTTGTACTGTGAGGCAGAGCTATGAAGCATCCAGGACAGGCTCGAACAAAACCTCTGTGCATTTTTTTATGCAGGCTGTAAAAGTAAAATAAAATCTAGGAGGGATAATGAGGACAGTCTTGGTATGTATTTTAAGTGTTATGTATGCACGGTGTTTGGATGAAGTGACCAGAACCAGTGTACAACTCAAAATAAGATTTAAAGTAGGAGAATTGGGGTACAACTATCCATCTGTATTTGAAGCTCTCTAGTGAAATAAGAGCATGTTAGAGAGGATCTATTTTTAAAACCAGTTGGCCAGGTGACTGCTGATTTTGAAGAGACATGGGTAGTTGGGTACAGCTTTATTGCATCAGAGCTGAGGGATTAGGTGCAGGAAGGCATCCAGAGGCTATGTGTCTACTGCCTCAGATGTTAATGCAGGCAGTGGGCTGTGGGTTTGGTTCCTTCCCATCCTGCCTGGGGAAAAAACTGGCCTCTCCTACCTAAGCCTGGTATAGTTTAAGCAATGTGCTGAAGCCTGGATTTTGTCCTAAAATGTGGAAGTAATTGTTTCCCTGCAGCCACAAGATAGATCATGATTAATTGCTGTGGAAGTTGATATGCAAAATAGTTTGCTCTGGAGCATGTAACATCTTGGCAGGGGAGTTCTAAGTCTTGCAGGAGGGAGTGCATGGTGATAGGTAAGTATGAAGACTTAAGGCCTGGAAAGGCATCATCTGTGGGAGAAGTATAGATGAAGCCCTTAAGGACATGATCTGGAGGTGGACTAGGCAGGGTTAGGCTATAGTTGGACTCTATCTAAAGGGTGTCTTCCACACTAGGTGGTTCTGTCATTCTAAGTGTTGGTCCTTATTGGACCATTCCTTAGTGTTGAGCATCAGTGCAAATTGGTGTTGAAGTGCTGCTGGGAGGCTGGTGACTCTCTTCCATGCTGTTGTGGTGAAATCTTGATCACATTGAAAACTGGAAAAATTTCTAATCCCAAGGCTAGGATTTCAGCAAGAGAAATCCTGAGATGCAAGAAGCTTTGTGTGAAGGAGCAGTGTTTTATCTACTTTCATTTCAAGATTTGTTTTCAAGATTTCTTTTGTTCAGTTCGTTTAATGAAAAAAATCGGTTCTCAAATATAAGTGACTCATTAAAATGCATTTTGAAGCCATTTTTTTATTTGGGAGATCTTGCAGACCGTTTTAAAGGGTACTTTGACAAGTCTTGAGAACCTTTCTTACCTGCAAGCTTGCTTTAATATACCTTGCTCTTTAACCTCTAGATGGAGCTGGTTGTTCTGTAGATGCTTCTAGCTTCACATGCAGCCTTTTGAGTCTATTTTTAGACTGTTATGGTAGGATCCATCTTTTTCATCACCACCTTTTCCCTACTGTATTTTATAGTCCTGTTTGCTGCTGCTGCTGCCTCACATAGGTAACACCCATTGTCCTTAGACAGTAAAAGCTAACTTCCATTATTGGTGTCTGTAGGCCACATTATACTGCAGTCACAAGAAAAGCAGAGTTGCAGCATTTCTAAAACATCATGGTAGAAGGCTTTGCAGTAAACTGAAGGCTTTTTGCTAGCCTCGATATTGTGAAGTGGGATAAAGGAGGAATCCTTTTGGCTTCTTTTTCACAGGAAGACTTAGAGCACAGGGTGTTTTGTTACAGGATCTTGTGATATTTTTCCACTTTATCAGAATAAGGTTAGAGCCTTTGTAGCCATTGTGCTGTTGACATAGCAACCGGCATTGATAGGCTAGAAAATCACTTTCCTATGGTTTTTTTGACCTTTTGAATGATGACATACTACTTGATTATCCATTAGAAAAGGAAGATAAGACACTTCTAATGTAGATTGCAAAGTTCAGAATTTAATCTGAAAATAGAAGATTTCAAATCTGGCTGAAGCTTTAAAATAAAATCTTAGGATGTTTTTAGATACAAGTAGTATGCAACAACATAGTGTTTATGAAAAGACATGGTATTTAATATAGATTGCTTGTCTTGGAAATTGCTTTTTATTTTACGTGAATTTAATTCAAATGTTTTAATATCAATATCAGAGTTAATACTAAATAAATAAATTACCTCAAAATTACTCAAGTATCTATCTGCATGTAAAAATCTAGTGTTTTCACAACATAAAAGGGGAGAAGGGAGCTCTGTTTTTAACCCTGGAACTGTCATTCTGTTTTGTTAGGCATATCCAAGATTTCTGTCTGTACAACTGGCAATGAATAAATCTTTTTTCTGCATATTTCTCAATTGTTTGTGGAGAATAGCTTTGATGGCATGAAATAGAACTAAATGGTAGTTAAAAAAAGAACTTCCATGCTTGGACTGTGACTGGGTTCCTTGAGTGAAATTCTACATCTTAAATACCCAATCTCTGAGATACAAAGAGAACAGATTTTTTTATTCTGTACTTTCATTTTTTTTCCCATTTTTAAAATTATCTATTTTAAATTTTTTGTTCAATCTGAATGTTGTTTAGAAGAAGAAACTGGAATGCTTCTTGGCACATGAACCTAGGCATGATGGTGGAACAGAATCTGCAGAGAAAAGGCAGGCAAGGAAGTGGTTTAGGTACAGTTGAGACATCTGTGATATACACAGGAGCCTGCTAGTAAAAAGGCAGTTGTGGAAAAACTCAGAGAGATTGGGAATATTGGTGGATTAGGGAGAGAATATGGAAGTCAGTTGAGGCTTGGCAATGGCTGATCCTGCAAAATAGTGTGATTGCAGATGGGGAATTGCTAGACTTAGGGAGTGAGGAGTAATGTCAGACTAGCAAGAAAGGTATGAAACTTCCAGAGGTACTTTTATGTCTAGGGGGCAGGAGGGAATTCTGAAACAGTAACTGAAGGTGTGCTGTAACAGGAGAAAATCATTATGGGAGATTGGAGTTGGAGATATGAGACACAGTTGGAAATCTGTTAGTGTGGGAGAGGAGAATGTCAGAGGAATGAGCTAATTGCAGTGGAAATGAAATACCACAGAGGGGGATGGCAGCCAGGTTTATGCTCAAACACTGCAGAGAAGATTCAGCAAAAAAAATCATAGACCATCTTAATACAAGCACTTCTAAAACAGATTAGTCGGATGTGAGAAACTCTTATGCTCATCAAGGAAGATGCAGTTCTCAAAAATAGGTTCTAAATTCATAGGTGTGTATTTTCAGGGTTCTAATTATTAAAGGTTGTAAAAATTCATTACTGAAATGCTTTAATTAATAACCATGTTTAATGAACACACTGACTGAAGTTCCACTGTATTTTTAATCAGACACAGGAAAGGTTAGTCCAAGGTGAGTGTTAGCATCCCACATGTTTAGAACAGCACACAGATGAAAAATTGCAACTATTTGATTTGAGGTTGATCATGCAAAGAGCACCAGTCATATGCTTCGGTGTTGAAGAAAACACTTGAAATTGTGAGGGCTGATACTTTTTGCCATGCTAATGTTTTATTGAAAAGATGTGATGTAGAGCACTGAATGTTTACCTTGTGCCTTGTCACAGGGGCAGCTATCTGCCACAGTGATACAGCTGGAACATTTCCTGGGGTCTTGGTAAGCTGACAGTGATCTATTATGAAGGTGGGGGAGAGTAAAATTAAACCCACATTGTTTAAGCTTTCTTTTTTACTTTGTTAAAATGTGAGGTAATGAAAAAGTGTTGGTATGTATTCTTGTATATGACTAATGAAGTACAGTTTCTACATTAATCACAGTTGAAGGTGATTTATGGTATCTCAGGATTGCAAAAGCAGTCTGACAAGAAAAATGTTGGGGGGGTTTATAGTTCAGTTTGGATGTAACAAGCTTTTTTCTTGCTTTGGCTTTATTTTTGTAAATGTAAAACTAACCTATACTGGAAAAATGTGCTAAACTCCAGTCTGTGGCAAGTGTAATGGTAAATGTGACCACCACCCTTAATACTACATGCTTGTGGTATTACTCTTAGCTGTGGGTGTTTGATTATGGTTTGAAAGTGACAAGCTAAATTGTAAACTAAAGTTACACTGGCTCAGAGCTTCGGCCTGTAAATGGAATTTACTGAATGTTCCTGGTGATGGCCTGGGGAAGAATGGAGTTAAGTCTTGTTCTTTGGGGGGCTAGTGTTTCAGAACTAGATAAATGCAGAACTGATTATGGTTTACTGTAGCAACTGTACCCTGCTTGCAAAGACAAGGAATGGGTCAGTTAAATCAGATGTGGCTTTCTGTTACTGGTTTCTGAGAATAAAACCAGTAAGATATTAATGCTGCTTTGCTGAAAGAGTGCTGCATACTTGTGACACAAAGCTGGAGGCTTACCCTTGTTCTCCCCTTGTGGTTTTGTCTTACAACAGTGTGTAATACTTTCTGGTGAGGTCCCCCCTTGATAGCCATACCAAAAGGCAGTTCTCTCCCTGTGGACCAGGAGTAGTTGGAGGAAGAGGTGTAGCTCTCCACTGAAGGTCACACAGCCCACCAGTGAAAGCCACAAATAGAAGTGGACTCCTGGCACTGGTCCTGTCCTTCAGACTCTGCGGGGTTGTCACTGTTCTTCAGTTCGAAATGCCATAAACCACTAAAGCTTTTAGCCATGGTTATGTCCTGGATATGGAATAATGCAAAAATGTTTCCCTCACCCCCCAAAAATGTTCCTTCTGCTGGGATATAAAGATAGCTGTCTTGTATGACCTTGTAGGTGTTCTTAATCTAACTTCTTATGGGCACTGTGAATTTACAGTAGCTCTGGGGAATTACAATTGTTTATAATGTGTTTGCTTCCATTTCTGATCACTGAAGTGTTCATAGTAATGCATTTTGATCAAAACATAGTTTAACACATAGTATGTGTAGGCTTACAATACAGTTAATTAGTATTTACTAAATACTCAGAGCTTCATCCTTGTGTTTTCTTTACCTGTTGAGTATCAGGTTTTTAGGAGTGCAGGCTGAGAAGTTTAATCACTTTTTGAGAATAAAGCAAAATTCCTATTGAAGCTCACATGTTCTCATTGACACCTAAGGTTCTTAAGTTAGGACTTGTTTAATTCTCACAGTTGTTATTCTAAAATATATCCTATACCTTTAGTCTCATACGTATTGAGGTATTTTCATTTGGGGAGGGGGCAGTGTCACAACAGCTTCTGGTTTTTGATGCTGGAATTGACTCAGTGAAGAACCTTCTGCCTTACAGCTCCCTGGAAATTTTAAGGTGTTCCCTACTTCGCATGTTTGTAGGTAAAGGTCAGGGGGAAGGTGCTGCAGGCCTCTCATACATACCTGGCCTCCTGTTTTTATTACTGGTGAGCATATTAGTATTTGTTTAAATGTTAGCTGCAGAGAAGAGAAAAGCTGCATTCCTTGCATGTTTATAGAGCATCTACCAGATGTTATTCCTGCATTCAAACAGGACCAGGTTTCTGGAATTGTGCCTATAAGGGTTGCTGGTGTTTACAGTGTCTTGGAAAAATCAGTATGTGATCTTGGGCAAGGTGCTTGACTCTTTGTTCTTACTCTGCCTTTCCTGGTGGCTTGCCTCTGTGGAAATGATGGTTCTATGGGGATGTTGCATTAATGCTTCCAAGTTCTTCAGCGGTGTTAATACATTTACTACAGAATCCCTAGCTGATGACTATGGTAACATTGAATATACAAATCTCAGTTGAGAGCATTGCAAGGTTGTATTGGATTGTACCATAACTGTGGGCAAACAGAATTAATTTAGGCCCTTTCTGATGTAATTAGGAGTGATACACCTGTCCCTCTTCCATGCTGAAAGATCAAGAAACTTACTTTGACTGTAATCTTCATTAAACTGTAGTAACTCTTCTAGAGCAACTCTGCAGGATTGCTTGAGGCTTCTGGGAGACTTTTTAATAATGCAAGTGTTAGTAAAATGTGTGATTTCTATTGGAAGCTTTGCTCATTTGTGCATTCTAAGTATTTATGCATTCCTTATGGGAAACTATGTAATGCTTTGATACAGTAGGATGTGGAACTTACTGATATAGTAAGCTCCTGTATTTTGCTTCTAGCTTGAGCTTAAAGCGTCACTAATGATACTCTGTAGCTTCCAGTCATCTTAGCACATGGAGTGCTTCCTGATGTTTGCCTATATAAAACTGCATAAACATAGTAGGAAGGAAACTGAGAAACTTTTCTACATAAAATACAAAAGATACACATACTGGTGAGATGAAATTTATAAACTCAGTTTTTATGCAGGTGTCTTGGCCACAGCTTGCAAGTGATATTTCAAACAATTTGGTAAATAAACCTACTAATGTGTCTCTTACAGGACAACTTAAGAAATGTCACTTTTTGTTTTGCTTTTTTATTTGGACACACTCTGACCTCAGATTCTGAAGTGTGTTTTCTACTGAAATAAATTGTGGCATTTAAAAATGTTTCTTAAAACTGCTTTGTATAAGGCTAATGTGTTTCAACAGAGTAGGCACAAGTGTTGTGTAGGATGGTTTTGACTTCTTTGGGTGTTGTTTAGAAAGCCATGCTAAAAGAGAAATTCTGGTATGAAAATGTTTGGTCTTTCTGCCTAGGTAGGTACTCATGGCCATTACCATCTGCCAGGAAGCAGCCAGGGATGCCTAGACTGCAGCTGGATGGAACAGTGGACCTTTGCCTTCTGAAAAATGCAAGGCATAAGAATTACCAAACCTGTATGCTGAAAGGGTAACTAACACTGTTCATACAAACTCACAACTTGATAAGGGAGCCCCCTTGATGTTCTAACCTACAGAAACCTACTGGGAACAAAAAGAGTTTACTTAACTGGACTAAAAGGAGATGAAATGTGCAGAACAATGTTAAAAGACTGACTGAATTTGTAAAGCCAAGCATTCAAAAGTCAGGATAGGTTAGGAGTGAGTTGTACCTGTGCACTATGTCTGTTTTGTTCTCTGATCTTTCCACCTGATGGCTGAAGGGGTTTGTTTTCTTCTTGTGTGAGCTGATTATATTTCAAGATTAATAGTCCAGGAAGGGAACAGGCCTGTTATGACCGCTTATCTATCATAAGAGGGATGAAGGGTGTTCTGGGTCTAGAGGTTTGTTTATAATCCACAGGAGAAAGGAATATTAAACTAATATTGAAGTTGCATAATGCAGAGATGAAAAGACCTTTACAAGAGTGTCACTGCTGTCCCCAAAATAAGTGTTATGAATGAGGCAGAGTCAGGATTAAATTAGCAGTAGCCCTTACTTCTGGTGAGAAATCAGGAGGGAATACACTTCACTTGTATTGCATCATGTGTTTAGTACCAGATGAGAGCTCTTCTGTAGAATTGCAAAGATTTTGTAGTCAAAACGGACAGCGTACAAAGGAGGGGACCTGTATTGGGTGGGTAGATTTGATTTAGGTCTGAATTTGCTAGTGCTGTTATGCATGTATCATATGAATCTTACTGATCTCACAGACATTCTGGTGGTACAAATGTTGGCTTAGAAAAGCATCATCTCGCTAGGATTGAAGCACTTCATTAGCTAGGTGAATCTAGACTTCAGATCACACCTTTATTAATTAGACTACGCTGCACAGGTAGCCAGGAAGGAAGAAGCAGCTAGTTAGGGTTTGGTTTTTGGGGAAAGAACTCCGAAGCCTTTTTATGTTGTGGAGATACCTCTTTGTTTTATTCCATAAATTACTGTGGTACTGATCAGATTCATGGGCAATCTGTGTTCAGTTTATTTACTGTATATTAATATCACTTAAGTATTTAAGATACACCCTGTGCCACTGGGAGAAAATCAGAATTGCTTCTGACACTGCTCTTCTTTGCTACTCTTGGTGCACTGCAGCAGTAGGAAATGTATTGCTGGGTAACTTCATTATGTAATCTACAACTCAATTTTACCTTATTCTTTTTCCTAACTCCTCCCTTTACTCCCTTGTCTTAGGCTCCAGGGAAATAGAGTGTTTATTTCCTTAATGTGGTGCCCTGAGATTTTTCCCTTGAACTATGCTGGATGTTACCAGCTCTCCTGTGGAGTTGAGATTACTTTTTGTACTTCAGCCTTTCTGTTCTGTTTGGCCGCTCCAAAGGGGGTACCGAAGTTTCTTTACAGAGACTCACTTAAACTTGGAGAAGATACTGGGTTTGGCCTGATATCCTCTTGCTCTCAAGTTGACTTGCTGTATATGCTGTATGCGACTGGATTAGAGGCTTTCTCTTCAAAGCTGTTATTCTTTGGGGCTTTTTAGTAGCTGCGGTGGAACAGCTGACTGCTTTAATCTGAGTACTCTGTGTACCTTAAATAATTTCCACTGGAGTTCAGACCTGTGCTAATCTATTATGATGCTGTGGGCTCTTCCTGCTTGGTTCCCTGCTGCTAAAGGAACAAGGAAAATTAGTCTGGAAACAGGCTGGAAAGTATTTAGAATTTAATGAAAAAAAAGCAGGCTTTAAAATGGGCAGCTGATATTACATGTGGAAAAGATTGATTGGACTGCCAGTGACCATACTGATAGAACAAATAGTCTTTATTCTGGATTTTGACTCTAAGCAGTAGTATTCTAATACTTATTAGAAAACTGCAGGAATAAACCAAATCTGTTTTAGCTCACAAATCTCCCAGCAATTGTTTAATGAGATTTCAGTTATCACACTTCGAGGTCAGAACAAGTTTGGCCTGCCATGTAGGAACTCACCTGAAATCCTGTTATGCTGTACAAATGCTAATTCTGGGCCTCTGGCTCTGCTCATTGTATAATGTCATTCCTTGAAACTGGATTTCAAGGTCAGTACTAGGAAACTTTTTTCAGATAGCACAGCTATACCTCACTGTCAGTCTGGAGGTTTAAAATCTTCTTGAACCTTGCATGGCTCTGCCTTTAGAAGAGGAGATATTTTAAAGAGTTTGCAGAGCCAAACTGTTTCATTTCCATATTGTAGGAAGGTTGGAGAAGAGCTGATGGTTACTGCCAGTCTCATCTCCCTGACCTGCCCTGCTTTTGCAGACTGAATCTGGGAGCTGGAGCCTGGAAATAGATCTTCCTCATCAGTCAGGGGTTGCACAGGCTCTGGCCATAGGAGAGCTTTGCAGAGGCTGTTGCAGAGCCCGGAGTGTCGGAAAGACTGGTCTTGAGCAAGTCTGCATAGCACAATTGTCTTGGGGCTGTGAACTTAGAAAGCTCAGGATCCTGAGCAGCCTCACAGATGGTCTGGCAGCATACTCTGCTGAAAACCTCTTCATTGTTTTCTGCAAATTCACTGCAGGTTCAGTTCCTTTTGAAGGTGAATCTGTCCAAACTCTTAGGGCAGCAGCCTATTCTGCAGGGAACCACCCCTGTAACCTATCTGTGGCTGTGAGTATATGTACAGAATTTTCTGTGCTGTTGCAGTTGACTTCAGTGTGTGGTAACGCTGTTCTTGGCTGGGAAACTGCTTGAGCACTATTACTTGGCTTCAGTGATAGGAAAACACACTTGCTGTTCCCTGCTGTTCATCACAAACATCACTCATGCCTACTTGTGTTTTAAAAAAAAAATTACTAACTAGGATGTAGCCAGCTTTTGAAAAGTTCAGGCAAACAGGCTCCCATGATGCCTTGGAAATGACTGCAGTCCATTTGGCTGTTTGTCCAGATCTTTTTTGTTAGAGCATGAATTGGTATATTATATTATCCTGCCGCCCTCACAATGTGCTGTGAGACATGCTAGGGAGAGCAAAGCTGACTGAATGCTGGCTGTCCTAGTGATGAACCTTGTGAACATGGTTGCATTTGTGTTCAGCTTTCCTCTGACTGTTCTGCCTTCTCAATTAGGGAGTGTTAGCATAAGCAAAAAAGATACATCTCTGCTTGGTTTGAAGATGAAAATGTCTTGTGTGCTAAGTATGTTAGATGCAAGAAAATCCTCTGAAGATCAAGATTTAATGAATTTCTGCATTGTCCAGTTCACACAACACCAACTTTTGTGTGAGGTTCAACTGTCAGAGCCTGCTGTTACACAGGCTAGAGGGTGTTTGTTATTTATGAGGTCACTTCCTGTATAAGTACATTAGTAACAATATAGTGAAACTTCAAGAAACAGCCATGTTTGCTTTTTGTTGTTGTAATGGAGCTGAACTCGATAGACATGAAGGTGCTATGTGCATTTAGGACAAACTTTGGTTATGCACTTGTCTTTCACATTTGGACTGGGAATTTAAAACTGCATCTGGCTTTTCTGTTGAACATGAACTTTTGTCATGCTGTACATCGAGGAGCTGGGACACAGCGCAGCATCAGTGTGGTCTCGTGCAGCAGATCTGTGCTGGAGTTGAGAGGGTGGTGTAGGACTATTGATAGCCCAACACTAATTATTAAAGTTTCTCCCTGGAAGCAGTCAGGGTTCTGTGCATGGAGTAGTGAATACCAATAAAGCCCTGAAGAACACCTTGCCCTAAATTTCAAGGTGCAATATTCTTTTATGTAGTTTCCAGTAACTGCAGTTGGACTCTTTCAAACTATTGTTGCATTATTGTATTGCTGACTTTTTTTGGCCAGCTGGAGCAGTTGGTTTGTGCTAGGTTCAGACAAAATATCTTTCTAATATCAAAATCCCCTTGATGTTAAATGGTGCCAAAAAAAAAGGTAGTCTGTTGTCAGTCAGGGCCCCATTCTGCTTTATTAACATGTTATAAGAGTCCTACTGCCAAAGAACAGGTAGTAAAATTAAGCAATAAAGCCAGAGAATGAGTAAGAATCAATTGACAAATGGAAGCCCATAGAGAGATGAACTGATTGGCTCAATTGCAGAGGAATTGTGGCAGATACTGAATTCAAGCTGTTTTTTGACTCCCAGTCCAGTCCTTCACCACTCTGTTCTTTGCCCTTCTGCAGTGTAAAACAAACCAAGACTGTTCAACTTTGTATTTTATAGCTATTAATAAGCAAACAAGTGCCTTTTGTAGTTTTTGCACAATGGAAGTGAAGTGATTGTAATGTATGCCAGCTGGCAATTTTTTTAAATGCTAGAATTAATACTAGTTAATTGGATAATTACATAGAAATTTTCTTTCTGGCTCATGTCCATATGGATAATATAGGCAGAAGATTCTGAGCTGTGGCAGTGTGGAGTAGAATGTATGAGCAATTAATTGTTTCAGTGAGTACTTGTAAATAAGGTCAGCTCAGCAGGCATTTGGGAACTCTTACGAAATGTGATGCTGTCTTCATTATCTTTTCAGTAGGCTTTGGTGTATGACCAGCACAGCAGGCAGGATTTCTCTGCCATGCTCTTTGAGTACGTACAACAGATTTCTCAGGACTTGCAGACCCACAGATAAACACTTAAGAGCATACATGTTCAATAAAAGGCTGCAGGTCTGTTTTTGTCTACAGAGAGCTGTTCTTTTGTCTGAGTTTAGACCCAATTTAGTGAATTTAGGCTAACAAATCTTTTCAGCTTAGTGTCTGATTTACTACTTTAGCTAATATTAAGAAATGTTCCTGTTGTCAGCCTTCTATGTGTTTCTGGTTAGGAACAAGTTAAATTTTGAGCTAAATATTTTACTTGACTTGGTTGGTAGTTGATCTAATAGACTTACGTAACCTCAAGGTTTCTAGTTGTCAGACATGTAAAGTGATCCAGCTGGAGACAAATGGGAGTTGCAAAGTACAGGGCACATATGGGGCCTGGGCATGAAGCTGCATGTTGATGGGATTACACATCAACACATGAACAAGCCAGCATTTCCCTTGCCCAGTGAGTTGAAATGTCACATTGTTGTGTGGGATTGATGTAGGAGGGGATGTTGGAGCTTGCAGGACACTGCTGTGACCTGTGCAAGGATCACTGTGGAATCCTGCCCATTGGAGACCTGCCGTATGCCTTTACCCTGATGCCAGAGCTCTTAAGGAAGCCATGCTGTGCTATTGGTTCTCTTCCTCACTGGGCTTCATCTTCCCATGTGAAGGTAAAAATGAAGCTAATGGCTTTAGCTGGAGCCTTGCATGGAAACTTGTCTTCTCCTGAGGGGATTGTTGGGGAACGTGACTTCCTGCAGAAAGGCATAAGAGAGCCCTCTGTTACTGTGTGGTTTGAAAACAGAACTCACTAAAATGCTCTAAATGGTTTTCCAGATGATGTGGCTATTGAAAGTTGTGGTACTAACGCTGAGATTGATAGGTTCTGCATGGACACAGAGCCTGGGTGCTTTTAGCAGGACAGTGCTGCTGTGGGACAGGTTTGCTGTATTCTGCTTCATTGCTTGTTCAGGATCACAGTGTGTGCTTTTTGATACAGGGGACTTGACAAAAATAGTGTGTTTCCTTGTTGTCTGCCAGGTGATATGTGCTGTCTAACACAGTATTTTTAGTGAAGGGAACAGAAATGCTGGAGCACTGAAGGCAGTAAATATGTAGTCCCTTTGGTTAATGTGAGTCAGCGTTCCAGGGCAGCAAAGTGTTTGTTTGCAGCGGTGGTTTCCCTGGTAGGTGGTAGCTTATTGTTGCTGCTGATGGAAAAAACCTCAAAGGACAAAGTGGGAAAGGGCAGAGAATTTATAGTGCTTTCAATAATGCGTTGATGTCAAACTATATCTGGTATGTAGCAAGTGTTAATTTTAAGCAGTTGTCTTTAGGTAGAAGTTCTCTCATGTATGCCTCCTGAAATACAACCCAGAGTTGCCCTGTTCAGCTCATCACAAGATTAGGCAAATCCACCAGTGAAAGTGAGCAGGAGAGGAATGGAGGTGAGGTGGGCTTGTCTGAGGGTGGAACATGCAGTCCATTTCAAGTTAATATTCAGAGCATGGTGATTGGTAACCTCTTTCTCCTCTCAAACTGCCTCCCTGCTCTTTACAGTGTAACATGCCAGTGGCTTTTGGAATGAAGCTCAAGGTCATGCCTGAAGACAGGAGTACAACATGGAAGCGCTGTGCTGTGTGTCCCCCAGTGGGCTGTAGGCAAGTCTAATGTGCTGTAGATCATTATGGTACAGTCAGCTTGGCTATTACAGTGAGTGTAGTGTCTTTAAGTTACTATGTGGTTAAAGAAAACAACATGGTAGTCCATGGCAGTGTAACGCAAGCCTCTGAGCTTTGTTGAAAATAGGTAATTTAATTAGTGTGACAAGCAGACTAACTAGGAATTGTTCTCAAACTGACTACGGCTGTAAACAAGTAACAAGTTGCAAAGGGGAACCATTGTTTTATCACTAGCAGCTGCCTAAAGAACTTCAGGCTTTGAGTTGGTGGCTGTGGCAACATCCTGATAAATTAACTGTCTCAGCAAAATGAGTTAATCAAAGCATGGAGCACAATGTAGAGGAAGACTACGGCCTTCATCCTCACAACTGCCAGAGGGACCAGGATGTGCTACATGTACCCAGAACTACGGGACTATAAAATGGTGCCTCTAGAGGGGTGAGGCGTGTGCCGTTTGCAGGAGCAAGGGTCTCCTCTGGCTGCCCAGTGCTGTTTTGCCTGTGCTTCTTGCTTAAATAAATTGTGTCTGGAAATTTACAAATTTGTCACTGCTGTTTATGCTAAGTTTCATACATACTAATTGTTATATTACCTTAACTTGTGCATTTCTAACGGGACCTTGTGAGCCTGCTCTCTGGTAAGGGTACAGGACTGCTGATAGCAGTAAGCAGAGGTGCCTTTTTCTTACCTTTGGAGTTGGTGGGAGCAGTGAGATGGAGCTCATTGAAGAGGAAGGGATAAGATCAAGTAGACTAAATGCTGACAAAGGCAAATCTTAGTTTTGACTCTAGAACTAGCTCAAAGAGGAAAGATTGAAGATGGGCAGCAGAATAAAGTACTTCTAAATATTTTTTGTCCTAGATTGACAGTGTATGCTTTGTCCAATAGCAAGAAGAGCAGCTGTTGTGAGGCTAGCAGACATTGAAATCCATGAGCACTTTTGCCCTCCCAGTTGTTCTGGCTCCACTAAAGCTTCATGGCCAACGAATTCATCTTGTGGTGATGAATTGAAGCTTTGGCTATGTTTATACCTTTGTAGTGGGACAGTGTGACTGCATTACAAAGATTCTGCCTTGATGAAGTTTAAGCTATCTAGTGATGCATTAAAAGCAAAGCTAGCCTCAAAGGGTCTTTTCAGAGTGTGTGGATTTTGATGATTTTTGAAGGTGAAAAATTAAATTCCTTTCATGGAAAGGGTTGTAACTATGCAAAGAAGGCAATTGCATTAGTAAAAAAACTTCTGGTGTGCTTTAATTGATGAATAAAGTAAGATGTGTAGAAAGGGAGGTTAGTTGTTAATTAACTCTACAGAGAACAGCAATGGTCTGTCTTGTGAAGCCTGTTTTCAGCACACTAATTCACTAATGAGTCAGTAGTTGCATCTTGATTGTCTGTATTGCTAACTAAAGATTTTTGTGGCAATACTTCATGTTTTTTCTTAAAGTCCCAGTCTTTGGTACAAACTGGTTATATAGGAATTGAAGTTCTGCTTTTATAAAAGGCTTTGAGCCTTATATATTGCAGAGGAAAAGTGGACACTGTGGACATAATGCCAAAACCCAAAGGCAAACAAAACCTCTGAATTTTATTTTAAAGATGTTGTAAAATTTCAGCTGGTCTCATGACTTTTCTATCACTTGATTAATAAATGTGAATGTGTGGGATTAGTAATAATCTTTAGTGAAAATGAGAAAGTCAGTATTATGCATGGTCTCTGGGTATTTCTTGTTCTGTGCAGTATGAGTTCGGGTTCATCGCATGCTTTGTTCTGATGTCTAGTTCTCCTAAAAGAAAAATGGATAGTAAAAATGAAGAATTATGTTCCAGTAATGCCAAGATATATTTAAGCTGCTTTTAAGCAGACTTGGTGCATTACTACTGACAAATAAGAAAAAGCAGATCTCAAATCAAGGTTTGGTAGTTGGTTCAACTGAATTCTGAGTTTTTTCTCTGGGGAAAAAAGATACCTGAATCTAGAGGGGGGCTCTAAACTTGTCAGCCTCACAGCAGTGTTAAAATAATGGAGGGGTGGGTGTGTGTAGCTCAAACCAATGAAGTATGGTGTGAAATATCAACCGGTTCATAATTAAGGGTTCTCCACAGCAAGATTCTCATGTGCTGCTTCAGGATGGGTTTGCTTCTTTAATCCATTCTGTGTTCCTTCATCCCCTGTACCCTTTCTTTTGAAGTGTGGAGTTTGTATACTAGGGTGTGGGGAGGTGTTTAATTTGTGACTTGGGGTGTTTCTGTTCCTGTAGTTGCATACAAAATCTGTCCTGATTTATCATATTTCAACTGTGGTGGTCTTTAAACTGCCTGTGTCAGTGAGAAAATACATGTGTACAGAGTAGGACTGAGTGTCAAGATTGCTGTGGGAGAGGTGATGAGACAATCTGCTTTTGATAGGAGTAAGCTTTAAATGTAACCTGATAGCCTATAAATTATATATCTAATTTGTGAATGGAGTTAAGTAAATCTAAAGATTTACTGTCAGACACTTAGGAAAACAAAACTTAGGCTGCTTGTTCCGAAACCCCATAGTACTTTGTTTTCAGTATGTTTTTGGAGTAGCTAACTTGGGTGTGGTCATAGATCTTTATTGGGCATTTCTCCAGTTATGTTCTAGTAACCCAGCAATACTAAACTAACAAAAATTGACAAGAAGGGGATTTTGTCTTTTCAGGGTTTTCTTGTCTACAGTTTCTGAAAATCATTATCTTGGGGAGCATAACTGGATGTATTTGGGATTGGCAAGGTCTTTGGTATTGTGCAAACTCATTTTAGCTTTCTCTTTAGAACTCCATGGAGTTCAAATGGTGCCAAGAAACTTTTCTGGTTGACTTGATATGCATAGTACAGTTACTGTCAGGAGAGCTTTAATTCAGTGAGTAGGCTTACAGGATTCTGTTTTGCCCTTGCAAAAGTGGAACAGTGAGAAGCTATTTTTATTTTTCAGATGCATTTACTATTTCCAGAGCTTATCCCGGAGTCATCACTTGTTGTAGAGAGGTTCCCTTGAGTTCCAAGTTTTTCTGAGTAAAAACAAGCCTTGGGTCACATCTACAACATTAGAAATGCAGTTGATTAACATATTGAGCCAATATGGAATCGTATTTCTATCAAATTCTGGCAATTAACTATCACTCAGGGCAGTAGGCTATCAGGAGTCACTATGTAATCGCAAGTGCTTTTGGATCTGAGGCAGATGAGGAGAAAAAAAATACTGAGTTGAGAAATATGGTGAGAAATACAGAAATAAATGGGAGATTTTTTTCTTGGATACATGTATGTACACAGTCTCTGCTGTTTGCTGCTTATTAGGTGATGCTAAATGCAAAATACTGGGTGATCTGAAGGGCTTCTTCGTGTGAATAGGGGCAGTTACTGTAGTGTTTTACATATTTGAGTATTTTGAGATTACCTTGTCCTTATGCATCATTATTTCCATGCTCCTGCCCTTCTCCCTCAGGACCATTTCAAAGGCTTTTTAATTCCTTAATGCTGTGACTGAGGAAGAAACAAGATACAAACGTTTGATCCATCATGTGTGTTCACACACTGAGCATAAGGCTGGGGGTGGATGAGGCTGAGAGTAGTGTCTCTAAGAATACCTGGGGTGAGAACATCCATGTACATGAGCTCTCAAACAGCTCCAGCTGCTGCTGTGTAGTTCCACTCTTTCTTGGTAAGAGGCTTGTAAACTGGTTTGGGCTGGAAGTCTGTCTGTTAGAGCTGTTCTCAGCAGTGACACAAAAAGGAGGCTGTGCAGACAAGGGTTGTTGCACAAATACAGGAATAGGCTGGTACGATTTGTTTCTGGAAAGCATCTACTATTTAAACACATGGGCATGAAATGAATAGGCCTGGGGAGGTTTTGGCAAGGGCCAGAGGAGATGATCACCTGTTTTACTATTGTTATAGTAAATGAGTCATAAGGGGTGGGAGTTGTAGTGTGAATGTGTTTGTCAGCTTTTAAGATACTGGTTTTTAGGTAGTATTTTTACAAAATTACTCCAGACAGGAAGGTGCAAATAGACCTGGAACTGACAGGAAAGTGTGGTTGCATTCAAAATATCCACCAATGTTACTGTGGTCTTTAAGCATGATACTGGAAGGAATAAAAAGGTGACAGACACTTACTGCATTGCAGGAATGAAGACATCTTTGGTTAAAGATATTTAATATGCTAAATTCCAGAATAATGATGTGGATACTGGGGTTCAACCTTAAAGTGCTTTTCATAGTCATACCACTACCTTGTCTGGTCTGCAACGTAACTTATTTCTGTGTGCTTTGTGCTAAAGATAGTTGTGTGTAGACTACTTCTACCACCCCTCATCAGGCTTTGGGCCTACATCACAGAAATTAAGGTATTCCAGGTTTTAGTCAAACTCTTAAAACAAGTCATGGAGTCATTCTGTCTCTGTCTGCAACAAATTTTCTAGTTCACCTTGTTCCAAGGCTAGAAAAAGACTTTCTGCTGGACCATCTTGTGCTCCTGTCCTTGGTGTCTGGTCTCAATTTTTTCCTGATTCTATCATGATGTAAGATTCACTGCTAACCTCTTGTGTCTTCTCTTGTAGAAGCTATGCTTCTATAGTCACTAGCCCAACGTTTTGGGCTCTGTGCAGCAATTTGAAAAGAAAAATTGAAGTGGGTTGGATTTGTTGTGTTTGGTTCTCTTGTCATTTAAAAAATTCATATCTTAATTTAAATTAGCCTATACTGCATACCAGCAAGGATTATGTAGTTCAATGTTTTCACACTAGATGTCTGTCTACTTGCATATGTAGAAGCTGCTGTCTATTTTTTGCCTTCTAGATACTTCTTTCGCACACTGCATGAGTAGAATTCTGTTTTTCATCTACTTTGCAAGGGAATCAATGCCATGAGAAAAGGGATGAATTTAAATTTGCTGGATAATACTGAAGAACACTTCTAACTAAAACAGCAGTTTGGGATTGTCAAATGTAATTAAAATATTTCAATAAAGCTGGTTTATAGCTTTAATGGAATTTCAGTTCTATGGAAGTAGAAGTTGGAAAGACTTTGGTAGAACTATTGTTTCTAACTGCTGAACAGAATGCATATGAAGTTGTTGATAGCTGTGTCTTGTTATTTGAACATTGTAGGCACAGGGTCTAGCAAAATGGGTGAATAGTTGACTCTTTTCTTGCTGGCTGTGTGAAACTTGTGTTTGCAGGAAGAAATTCCAAGTTCCCAGAAAACAGGCGGCGGAAATATGAATGCTAAGCTAGAGGGAATTGTGGATTTGTGCCTCTGTCACCCCACCCCTGTTCTGCTTATGCTATTTCTGCAGCAGGCAGAGTGTTGAGGGATATAAGATGAGCCAAATTAAACCTCCTAGGAACACTGCTGTGGTAACAGTGAGCATGAGGGGGAGACTGGAGTATGAAGCACTTGGAAGTTTAAAAGTGTTGGTTATAAATATACTATTACCCTTGTCTACTGCCTTGCCTAGAAAGATGTATAATAGCACAGAGAATCTTGTTTTGGTATTTAATGCCTTGCCTTCTTCAAATACTGTACTTGCAGTGTCTGGTTCCAATTAGATCTTTGAATTAAAGGAGTAACATGTGACACTGCTCTGTGTTTGCAGAACAAAACACAACACAGTTTGTCTTACAGTAGCAGGCATGATGAGGCATTTCAAGCCTAACATGGTGCTTACCTGCAAGCCTTAGCCCACATCTGATTTATTTAAGGATGAATGTTCTGGAGGTGTCTGTGGTTGATGGAGGTGCTTAATCACAGAAGAATTCCAGGATTCCTCTGGAATTAAGTATTGCTTTTGATAGGAGTATTAGGAAGAACAGAAACACCTTAAAATCAGTTTTAATTCAAGATACCTCTTCTGTCCTTCCCCTGTGATATCTGAAGTGTTTACTGTGTGGGATTCAGGCCCTCAGTACCAATGGGTTCACTTGAGCTGTCTGTACAGATTGCAGCATGTTGCAGCTTAAACCCCAGCCTTCAAAAGATTTTTTTTCTGGTTAATCAGTGTTTTAAACATGTTTTAATTGCAGCCTGTGTATTCCAACTTGACCCTAGTTGGAAATACTCCAACAAATCATTTTCACCATGAAGATGTCTTGCATTGTGTTCTAATTCTATGAGTTTAAAGTGTTCAAAACCAGCTCTGTTCCTAATATCATGCAGGAGTCTTGTTATAATTTGGGCTTGTTAGTAGTGGCATACTAGTGCAGTAAGATTCTTAAATATTACATTATTTTTGCATATTTCTACCTGTTTGGGTCAGTTAATATTTTTTGTATGTCAGAAGAAATGAATGAAAGCTCATACTTTTGTCTAAAGAGTGTTAGAATTGCATCCTAACTTAATTGCATTAATGAATTCCTCAGAGCTTTCAGTGCTTTGCTTGGGCTAAAATGCCCTATGATTTGAATTTTTGGAATGGATGTTGGTACCTTTTCCTTAGGTAAATCTTTAAAGTTAGTTATACTATTTCTTCAAAAATTTAGGAGGTTAAAAATTCCAAGCATAATTAAAGAACAAAAACTGGCCAGTGTTTCTAGTGATGTGGAGATCTGATATATATTGTTTAGACATCAGTTTAAGTAAAACACATTGAAGGCAATAACACAGTAAAGCCAGGTCTGCATTTTCATGTACTTTGCAGGTCTCTGGTGTGAGGGACCACAATGTGTAGCTGCACATGGCTCTGCACATGGCTTGGTGCTGTGTAGTGAACCCTGTCCCAGTGGTGGGTCCCTCTGTGTGCTGTTGTGGAGAAGCCTGAGAGGCAGCATGGGAAAAGAAAGGAATGAGTGTGAGGGAAGGATGGGCCCTGCTGCTGTAGAGGGGCCATGCTGCTGCACATGCTTATGTGATAAACCTCAGGAGTGGTTTGTAATGTAACTTCTTCATGTTGCCCATTTGCGAATTGACTAAGACTTTAAATGCGCAGAAACTTGAAGAATTTGTACTTCTTAATGAAGTGAACTGCAGATGAAGAGTGAGACAGACCTTAAAGAGCTCAATTAACTAGCTTTTTAATTAATGTTTTTTCTTGCAAGGTCAGAAAATGGTTTTAGCTCGCAGCTGAAGTGCTGTAAGGCTAGGGAGGATGTGCAACTTGGAGTAAAAAGACTCACTGGCTTGTAAGTTCAGGGTGGAATGTAGTCCCACTTGAGTGGCAGGAACAATCAGAATGTCACTAAGGACATCATTAACCAGAAAGTCAGCTGGGATCTGTATGGCAAAGAACCAGGTGGTGTGTGATGTCAGTAGAGCAGAGTAAGTGAAAATACAGGGAAATATAAACACGTTTGGAGCAATAGGTAACAGATCTCTACCTGCATCCTTGAATATCTTTATGTGGTATTTTGGTGGGGTCATCTCAGGTACCAGCAGCACTGTCCAACTGATGCTGCCTCAGTTGCTTTGCAAATTAGGATTGCAAGGCCAAATGCTTAAAACACTCTGGGGGTGCCAGTCTGACAGCACAGCAGGTGCCCTGAACCAGCTGTGCTAGGGTGTAACTGAAACAAGATGCAAAGGCAGGCTCGCTGGGAGGAGAAGTGACAACTTTATCATGGCTATTTTAAGCTGAAAAAGGTATTTTTAGCAATATCTCAGACTTGCAGGTACAACTGAGACACTGACTGGAACTATTGCACAGAAATATTTTCTTGAAAAGGAAGTATTTTAGTATTTCAGATCTAAAAGTATTTTTTGGTGCCCAGTTTCACTTGCTAGATTAAAATGTTCTTGAACCTTCTACGAAATAGAATTTACTTGGTTTGGGTTTTCTGGTGGCTTATGTAAGTCCTATTTTTTGACTAGAGATTCCTGGAAGGCATATGGTGGAATGTGGTTGTCACAGCTATACTCCATTTGTCATCTTTTTTCATAGGGTTTAGTACCAGTTACACTCAATTCATTGTCTTTTCATAGGGTTTAGTTTCAGTTGAAGAGACCCTCTCTCACTGAGCCACCATTCCCAGCAGGGCCATTACTATTACTTTGTAGTTGGCTGATGCTACCCCTGTTTACTACTGTGCTGAGCTCTTTCTAACTGATGGGGTGAGTGTAGGGCCACTTGGCCCATATTCCCTGGGTACTGCTGATAAATACTTAGTGGATGTATATTATTTTAACGTAAATCTGTCTTGCCTATTAAAAAATGGTAAATGCACATAAAGTAATGGAAAATAATTTGCTTTAAAAAAATTCTGATCAGCTGGAATGATTTGTATCCTCTAGCCAGCATCCATCATGCAACAGTTTCATTATCTGAAAGAATTTTGCCCTAAGGGAAGTGTTTTGCATTCCTTAGAAAACATAGTCTCTTCCACATTTCACTGAGGTGCCCTGAAGAACAGTAAATAATAAGTAATTGCCTGGGATGGGGAATTTTTTTTTTAAACTGAATTTACTTTAAAAGCATATCAGGAAAGAGTACAGTTTGAATGTTAGATAGTACCATTGTAGAAGAGATTTTAAGTATTCTTTACCCCACTTTACCTGAAAATCCCCAGTTTTCATGTAGCAATAGTGAACTCTTCAGGGCTTTTGTTAAAGCTATGGCCAGTAAGCCTTTTCATCCCATGTGCTCATAGTAAATGTAACTGTATTAAAGCGAAACATGGAGCTTGAGGCCTGAATTGTTTATGCATAGCTTTCTGTTCTGGTAACTTGTTCTCTTGAGGGTTCCTCCTCTTTTTTCACTGTGCTTTTGCTTAATCCAAGGGCTGTGTATGTGTTTAGGTAAGAAAGCTTATCTTCTGCCAGCTGCCCTGTTGCTTTAGGCTTTTGTCTCTTTCTATGCTGGTGCTTGCTGGTCGTACCTGTGCTTTATCAATATTTCAAATGTCCAACAATTAAAACAAATGGGGTGGAAATAATTATTTTAGAGCTGACGTGGAGTTTTATCTAATTTGAGGGAATAAAAACTGAAGAGAACATGATAATACTTTCCTTATATGCAGTATTACTATATAAGGATAACTAATGATAGAAACCACCTCCTTCATGCAATTGTGCTTAAAGTGAAGAAGAACAAGAAACAATGATTTGTACCTACTAGTAAAAGCACTGTCAATACTGGAATTATGAACTCCTGTTTCCATTGTTTGAAGTAAACCAGAAAGTATGTAGACAAGACTCACATCCTGTGTTAACTTCAAAGCCAAAACGGATGTGCTGTTTTCAGTAAATAAAAATTCTTTTTGCTGCTTTTATGTAAGAAAAAAGTTGTGCTCTCAAAAAAAATTGTTCTCTAGTAAGAGTAGAGATACTCTTTACTTGCAGACACATTGATGTTAACTCTTACAGCTCCATACTTGAAATGCTACTCTTGTGGCAAGCTTTGGAGGGTGAAGTTAGGAACAGGAGAGTGAAGTTAAACATAAACTTTTCACTTGTAATACAGTGGTGTTGCTTTACTGATGCTACGCCCTGTACACTGACAATTTCATAGAGGTCCAGGAGAGTTAGACTTGCAGTTTTAACTTCAATGTAAGTTCTGTGGTGAAGTTCTCCTTGTTGTGATGAAAACTCAGCTGTGTACTAGATAGCTTATGGCATTATATTTATATATAAACTCTGCAATTTTAGTAGTATGTTGAATGAAATGGTGATCTGAGAATTAAATACTGCTGTGAAAGGTGGGGACTTGTCTTCTGCCATAGATTTACACCATGGTCAGTCAAGTATTTGACTGGGCTTTTCATGTGATCTGTTCTCCTTTTATTGGTAGCCAGTTTGAGACCCTGAAGTGTGATTTGCTCAAGATGTGTGCTGAACTCCTTCCTGATCTCAGTTATCTGTTTGGTGATTAAATTTATCATATAATTGCAAGTATTAAACATCAGGCCTTGCTTGTCTCAGGATTGGCATTTGAATTCCTGAAGGCTTTTAGTGTCTATCAGGAGCCAAACCTGTGGTCTAGCCACCCTTTTCATCCGCTGTGCACTACATCCTGAATTTCATTGCAGTTGCTGTAAAGTTTGTATTTAACTGATTTAACTCAGTGTTTAGATTTTTTTTCTGGACAAGGAAGCTGGATCATACTACAGTTTTTATCAAGTGCATAATGACATGAACTGCTCTGGCATGAATTCAGTGAAATTGTTACTTCAGAACAGTCCCCCCTAATCACATGCTGCTAACTTTTATAAGCTTGCATAACTCTTCCTCAAATCATTTGTTTTGTTTTGTTTCTAAGGTTTTGGTGTTGCAAAAAAAGGAAACATCTCTAATTCTCCATGCACTTCTAAATGGCCAAACAGACCTTCCTGAGCAGATTCAAAGACCATGACTGCATGCCTTTTGGAAGACTTTATTCTAGGAAACCAGCCAGTCTCTAATGTCAGCAGTTCAGCTCTCTGCCTTTGGAAGTCTTGGTCACTGGAAGCACCAAGTCACTCAAACTTTATCTTGAAATTAGGTCTTTGAAATGAGCTATTTTAATTCCTCAGTAGCTTGTAAGTAAGTTCAGATTGCTGTCCTGAATACATTCTAAATGTGTCTGTTGGTACACTTGAGTCCAGAATCTTCCAGTTAACACAGAGAGGGCCTGGATGTAGGTGATCATGAGCAGAGGAAACCTTCTGACTCAGGGAGGATGTCATGGAGCTGAGAGTGTTTGTAACTGCACCAGTGAATTACCCTGGTTCCCTGAGTTCTGTTGGAAAGCCCTTTCTGTGGGGTGTGTGAGCTTCCCAATGGGAAAGAACTTGCTTTGAAGTGGTGAGTTGTGACTAGCATGGCACTCAGGCTCATCCTTTTGTGCCTTAATGAGGCACTGGCAATTAGCTACAAAGGCAAGGTTTTGTCAAGCATGATATTAACAAAACATCTGTGTGCAGTGAATTTCAGTGAAACTAGCTGCTAGTGAAATGACTGGGTTTCTAGGATGTTTTTTGTAGCTCAATTCCTGTTACTAAACTTCCATGGTCCCTGCAGCACTGTACAGTGTGAAAGTAATCAAACAGATCTGTCTGCTTTAACTGTCCAGGCAGAATACAGTTTCAAAAAGGGGGAAGGGAAAGCAAGGAAAAGATATAAATTACAGAAAAGCAATGAGATGTTTGATTCTTTTTGACAGCTCTTGAAGCTTGAGGGAAAGGTGAAGAAAAGGAGATTTATGAGTTTAGGAACGTACTTGTACTTTGGCCAGTAATTATGTTCTTGCCAAGCATTTCACAAAATACCAAAACATGTTGTATATTAAGAAATTATACATTACTCTGCTGTTATAAAAACCTTTCTGTGACAGTAGTTTGGTGGCAAGGTGGCATTTCCTCACCAGTGCTCTTAAATCTAGTAGTGGCTATGCTTAATCATGTACCTAAAAATGGAGAGAGCTGGTTTTTACTGAACTCATAATACTTAACTCTTAGTGCTTCATTGTCAAAGCCTATGTTCTTAGCTCTTTGCCCATAGCTCTTCCAGAAATATGTTTTAAACAAGTGAATGGAAATGCAGCAAGTTATTTGGGCTAGAAAATATTAAAGATAAACAGAGATTTAGCTAGTTCGTACACATGTCAAAGGAATATGCAGTTAGCTGAAAAAAGGATCAATGTGTTCTAAAATGGAAATTCTTTGCAGTAGACGGCATTGCCCAGCTCACTGCACATTTAATGAGTTAGAAAAGTGTTTCCTGGGCCTGTTAATGTGTTGACCCAAACCATCTTTTTGCCAAATTGCTTCCTGATGCACCTTTCTGCTCCAGCAGCTTACACTGCTCAAAGCATAAGGGATGACAAAATTCCAACTATGCAAGATGAGATGCTTGTTACTAGTTAACAATGCCGATTTGGAGAGAATACGTGAAAACAGTAGGGACCACTTGTCTTCCGAAGGTGGTTTCAGTGGTTTGGGCTCTTTCAGATGTTTATTTCTTGTAAGTAGCAGTAGATTTTTGTTTAAATCTTGTCAAAGCAGAGGCCAAATCTGTCTCGCTGTCAGCAGAAGTGCTGCTGTTGACTTCAGTAGATATGTGATGTTGTCTTCAGTGGAATGGGGCTCTTATTCTGGCTTTTGAAGTCTGAAGCTCTCGATACAAAAAGTGTATAGTTGAAGGGGCAGGATCTAATGGGTCAGGAGGAAGATGTCCAAAACTAATGGGAAGTTTAGAAGGAAAGATCAAGCCCACTACCCTCACAACAAAAACTCAAAGTGGCTGGTTTGTGTTCTGTAAGTGGTAACTTAAATACTGGATGCCATAGCTGCCTTGAAGGTGACAGTTCAGAGTTTTGTCTGGATTTATTTCTGTAGGAAAAAACGATGTTTTTTCTAGGAACAAAATTATTTTTGTCAGTGTTGCAAATAAATAGAACCCTTTTTAGATAAATACATTGGAAATCAGGTTTAGTATGATGCAGCTCACGAGACCTACTGGACAGCAAGAACATGGATCAGATTTCGTGTCAATAAATATTAAAAACCTTTCTTCAACCAGTATCTTTCTTACACAAGGCAACACTGAACCACAATATGAGTTCATGCTCTGATAGCTTCCTTAAATAGCTTGGAGCTCTGATGTTAAGTGTGCTTATTTCTGAGTGAGTATATCAGTGATGACAGTTGATAGACCACAGGAAGGGGCTTTGCCATAAGCATGCTTGCAGCTCACGTGAAGGGACCTTTTTCTATTGAGTTTTTTGTGATATTAATAGAAAGTACAGAGCCTAACAATTAGAGATGCTACAAAGCAGATTTGAACAATGTAGATGTGTAGGAAATCAGGTAGCTTAGTTCTGTTATCTCAAGATCTTAGCTGATATATCCATGATACCGTCTGTCAGAGTAGTTTGGGATTGTGACTTGAATTGCTTCTGTAGCTATATTTAATGCCTTCCTGTGAAGATGATCTGTATCATTTTATAGACTTAAAACTGCAAGTGAAACATTTTTGGAACTTATGTAGCTAATAGGGAAAAATCTTTATCTTAGTCTTTTAAAAATAGGTTTTTTAATGTATGTAAGGTCATAGGGAACTTCATAAAGTAACATGCTAAGGAATGAAAACTTTCTTACCATAAACAACATTTTTAGGATGTGGTGACCTCCAGAAGGTGTCTGCCCTTCCCTAAGGGACAGCATGCCAGATGCTTGGCATATCTCCTGTGCCTCGGCTGCCTAGGCTGGCTGCTGTGTCTGGGGGCTTCCCCAGGAGTGTCTGTGGCAAGTATGTGACTCTTGTTAGTGAGATCTGTCCCTGTTATTTAGGGAAACCATAAATAATACATGTCACAAGGCCTAGGTCTTGGTAACAAATGTAATCAATTGCAAAGGGGATTTTATGTCCAGGAAATATTACATATACATCTGTATACAATGTTACCATCCTTGTAAACATACCCTGCTGGGCTCATCTCAAGAGCATGTTCTGGGGTGCTGGAAACCACAAACAGCTCCTGTTGAGTAAAGAATGTAAATCTCTATCATATCCTTATGTTAAGCTTTTCCTGCCTCTTATTGTAGATACAATGCAAAAAAACCCCAAAACCCTGCAGCATTTTAAGAGTCTTGACAAGGTGGAAATGTTCTCATTGTGTAAGATTTAGCAGACTAGCTGGTATAATCTACTTGGTGTTTGTCTGAACAGTTGTACTTTCTAATACAACATCACTGAAACATTTTCCTGATCTCATAATTCAGATGGTAACATGCCTACTATATCGTAGTTGCCTTTGAAAAAGGTCAGATTGCAGGCTAAAAAGATAGGTGTAGCTGCTTCCTTTGAAACTGTGCAATTTAGATTGTGCAATTTCATTGTGTAAAGACAGTGGGAAAAACTGAGCTAAGCTAGCTGAATGCCTAAGAATTCTTGTTTATTACATGTCTGTCTACAGTGTCCACTCAGTAGGGGCTAGAACTTGTGGTTACTTTTTCTTGAATGATAATTTCTAAGTCCAAACATAGATCAGTCAGTTGGCCTAAGAGTAAGAAGAAAATGTGAAGTGCCAATAGATCTGAAATATTGCAGCTTAAAATTGCCTTGGCTGAGACATATGACAATCTGAGGGGTGGGTTTTGTTCTCCATATAGAAATGAGCAAGCAGATGTTGAGTGTGTACGAAAGCAACTGTACATGTGCTCCAGTGCAAGGACCAGCTGAATGGATGACCTAATGTGTGTTCACATGGAAATGCTGAAGAAGGTACTCTGATGGAAGGGGTCATGCCTGTGTGTGTGGAAGTGAGCCTGCTCCAGGTATTTAAGTGGTGGTATTGTAGGGAAAGGGGAACTGGTGCTCAGTCGCTGCAGCACTGGACGTACTAAGCTTTCTCGCTGGGACTTGCTCAGTGCTCTGTTATGCAAGGCTTTGAAAAGGATGATGCTTCCCTCTTAAGATAGTGCGTTTTTTATTGGAAAGGGCGTGTTTGCATCTTGGTGAGCTGTCTTGGTTTTGGTCTCTCAGCTGTCCTAAGTACCTGTAAAGTAAGGGAGACTTTTGAGGAAAACAGCAGGGATCCCAGTGGTGCTGGATAGAATCCACTGGTTTGGCCTGGCATTATTTTTAGTTCTTGGATAATAATAATTGGTGTTCTTCCATGTGAATCTGTCATCTGAGAATGACAGAGATGATACAGAAAGCATGTTAATGTAGGGGGCTGGTCCTCATGGCTCTAATGTCTGTGAACCTCATTACCAGAGAACAGAAAAGGGTTGTCTTTCAAATTCTTCATTGCATTTGTCATCTGGTGTTCTCTAGCTTATTTGAAAGCTTTCCTGGACTGTGAATATGTGTTGGTTTGATAGGAATTCTCCATGTGGATGGTTGTTACTGGGCTCCTGTTACTGTAGTGGTGGTTTGAACTGTATGATGAGTTAATGTAAAACTGTTAATTGGTCAGAGTGGGATGATTCATTGTGATGGTCCAAATGGGTTGCTTGGAAATAACAACGGTAAGGATTTACCTAGTGTTTTTAGGTATAAAATTAAGGGCCAGAAGCAGTAGTATTTTACTCTTTATTCAGGCCTATAACACAGCCATTTGTTTTCCATACAGGCTATGTGAGTGGTGGGTGCTAATCACTCTCTAAGCATTAGAACTAGCTTTTCTGTTCCAGAAGCCTGGACTGGGATATGAACAGCAACAGTGCCTCCACATTTAAGCTTCCTGTGGCTGTAGGTTTAATAGATGTGGAATAAGAAATAACTTTAAATGGCCACTGTGCAGTGGAGGGGAGTTAGCCAAAATTCCTAGTCTGCCTTTTATGAGACAAATCATACCCTGCAGAAGCAGCTGTACTATAAGGGGAAAAACACAATAGGCCTTTTTGCTGCTTCTGGCTTTCTAGTATGTTTATTGCTTTGGGAAGACAGCATAGAAGCTTAACAGGAAGTTTTCTTTTGTCTTGTACTCTTTGTAGGTCAGTGTGGACATAAAAGCTGGTTTAAGTTACTAAAACAACTGAATTAGGGATTAGTTTTCATTTATTCTTTGTTGGAACGAATTTCTGCAGTGTTGCCTGGTTTTCTCTGATAAGATCTAAAAAGTCAAATGTCACTTGCCTAACACTGTTTAAACCCAGAGGTAGTCTGACAACTTGAATAGAAATGCTTCTTATGATGCCATGTTTAAGTAAATTCTTAAATTCTACTTGAAATTCACCAAAACGAATATCCACAAGAGATCTTTGCATGCATGCATGAAAAAAATAACAATAGCTTTACCTCTTCATTATCCCAGAATGAACAAAATCAAGTCTAAAGACTTAACATAATTAAAACAATACATTGGAGGCATGCAGAGCCAAGTTCTGAGCCAGGGCAACCTAGTATTGATGATATTTATGGTAAGTCTTGCAGTAATGTACACAATGTGGTGATCATATAAGGCATTTTCTCAGATATATAAGTAGAAACGCAGCACGAGAACATGTGTTCAAAGCTTAATAAGTATTCTCACACCTAACTTCTATCTTTAATGTATCAGATTCTGCTACCCTCCCCTTGCTGTTGCTACTTTTGAATGGTGCCCAGGAGAGAAGCTCCTCAGGAATTCCCTGGAGCAGTGCTGGCACTGGGTGCAGCAGGGCTTGACAGAAGAGGAAGAAATACAAACCAATTACCAACATGGGTTTGACAGCTGTGTTTAAAAACAAAGTCAAACACTAGTTTTGATTAAATACCTCTCTCCCCTTTCTAAAGCAGTTCCAGAACTTCTGCTAAATATCCAGCAGGCCAGGAATTCCCATTGGGATGCCCTGAGCAGCCAGTGCTCAGGCAGTGACAGTGCAGTCTTTCCCCACACCTATGGGCTCCCGTGCTATTCTAGGGTACCTCACCTACGCTGGAGCAGGCTGCTTCCTTTTCAGCTCACCCACTACTTGGCCTGAAATCCTTAGAGCACTGCTGGCTTTTTTTCTTCTGTTTTAATCCTCAAGTAATGTCACAACTCCAATTCAGTGGACTCTGGTGGGGCTGTTCTAATAAATACATTAAATTCCCCTCGCTTGCACTTTGCCTTGTTCTCCCTCTACTTCTTCCCCCTTCCTCTTGCAGGTATGGATCTGCAAATGGTGTGGGCATGTGATGAAGTGCAGGCAACTGATTCTGACCTAGTGTGGCCTTCTGCCTGGAGTGGTTTTAGTGGTGGGTCAGGCAGCAGGCACAACAGTCGGAACACCACCTGCTACTCTTTGCCTGGGGCATGCAGTGGTATCTACAGCAGCACAGAGGACTCTTGAGTTCTAGAGGTGGCTGCATTTCAGGTCAGGTGGCTTCAGGCTTCTACTCCAAGCTAGATCATAGTTTTGAGAGCTAAACCCCCATTCCCCCAAAAAAACAGAAGAGGAAGGATGGAAGGGTTGTACTTCGCTGTACAGATTGAGTCCCCTTCACCTTATCTTGCACCAAAAGGTTAGCAGTTTTCCCCAGAATCCTTTATGCTTTCTTCAGAATCTCTTTTCACCTTACTTAAGGCCTTGATTGCTTTTGCTAAGATAAAAATGCTGAATGTGACTGTTCAGGCTATCTTGATTCAAGTTACATCAAAACAGTATCTTCAAACACTTCTGTTACCAAGAAATGTATCCATCCTGCTATTTTTTCACAGCACTTGAACCCTGTAAATTATTTCCAGATTCCCCTTTTACTCCTAGGCTCCTGTGGCAGGAGCAGAGGTGTAGGGACAATGGAACAGCTCTACAGTAAGCTGTGAGAGATCTTTACTACACAGGCTACTAGAGGTTTTACCTAGATGTGAATTCAAGGATTATAAAGAAAATAAAAGGTTTTAGCCCTTATAGTTGTAGTATGGTTGAAAAGACTAGAAAGCATGAATGAAGTTTTTTCTAAAAGCTCAGAAGCCAGGCAGCAATGAAAAAAAATCCGTATTTCTTCTGTAAATGTTTAAATACAGGATTTATGACAACTTGACAGTACTGTTTCAGAATATAGCAACATTTTGGGGAGATTTCATAAATATTTGCAGTCCTGGTCTACATGCTGTCACAGATGTAAATACAATCTTCAGAAAGCAACATTCTCTCCACTGCTTTATCCCAAACAAAGTGAGATCAAGTGTAAACAGGCCAGTGCCTGTATTTTTCTCTCCCTCTAAATAAAAGCACCCTTTTCTTGTAAGTGATGCTGTGGTTAAGGTAAAGAAACAAATGCTCTGAAATTGTGCCTATCTCAGCAAGTATTAATGCCATGGGTCACTCTTCAGATCTGTCTAATGCTCTTAGAATCTCAGGGTGAAACAGCTTGGCTCTGCATACAGCAAAGGACCTGCTACAGAAGCATCCGGTGCCCATTGCTGGTTTGATACAGGGGCACTGCTTGGCTATGGGCTTGATTGTAACCCCAATGCAGAAACAGACCTTTCTTTTTAGCACAGTGGGAGAAGTCCTCAGTCAGAGTAGTGCCAAACAAGCCATTTATTTTTGGATAAATCAGTTTTTAAACTGAAGCCTATTCTATAAATGCTATAAATCTTACTTGGAAATAGTGAAGTTGCTTTGAATGCTACAAGCAGTAGGGGATGGTGGTGTTCAGGGCTGTGCTAGTATCACCTTGTGTTAGAGGCAAGGCTGACTGAGTATCACTTCCCATGAACTCTTCAGATTTGGCCTGGTCAGGCTTTGTTCTGACAAGTTAACAGGTAGGCACATGTGCCTCAGCTGGGGAGGAAGGTGAAGGTGCCTGCCTGGTGTTCTGTCCATGGCTGGGCTATTTCTGAAAGCCTAAATTGGGAGAGTACAAACCTGCTCTTCAGATGTTGTTTTCCAATAATATGTTGCATGGTTGCTTAGGTAACAAGCTAGAGTCACTTAGTGGGGTTTGGTTTAGCTAATGAGATGATACAAAGGAAGTGATGGATGCAATTGGTTTTAAATTCTAGGAGTTGAGGATAAAGTGTGTATGAGTATGAGAAGCTGTTCTCAGCAGGTTGTCCTCACCGGGCTCATGGAGTAAAAACCAGAGTGGTGAGCAAATGTGCTCTGAGCGGCTTCAGTAATGATGCCTGGGGTGTGGGATGTGCTTGGGAAAGCTGTCAGCGCTTGTTTGGGGGTGTTTCTGTGAGCAGCCCTGTCTAGATGTGGAGGCCAGGGTGGGTGGGCTGCAGGGGATGCCTAGGGTGAGGGGAGTCACTGGCTGCTGGGCTATAGAGAAGCATCTGGAAGGAGATGGGCAACTGTACTGGTAGTAACTAATTGTTAGGTGCCACCTGTCCAAAGGAACCAGTGAGTTGGATGTTCTTAAGGTGGGAAAGGGGTGCTGGGAGAGACCCTGGGGTGCTGGCCTGCCCGGATACATGAGTGGTAGGACATACATCCTTACTCCTTTAAGAAAACAGGTGTATCTCTTCATAATCAAGAGACTGTGTGGAGTTTCAAGAACAAGGTTAGTTGTGTAGGTCTGAAATACAGGTTTGGAATGGTCTGGTCTAGTCTGAGACCAATCTTTGAAGGACTATCAGAGTTGGGAGAAAATGACATCTCTTTTATCTGGATATGACACTTGATGTTTTGCAGTGCTGTGGTGTGTCAGAAATAGTCTGAAAAACCTTGTCATGTTTCTGTATCTTCCCTGATGGTCTCTAAGGCTTTATTTACTGGCTCAAGATAAGCAACTTTGTCTCATATGGACAGTAAAATTAAGTCTCACTGCAAGAACATTGCATTTTACAATACTTAGTATGATTTCTTTAATGGATTAATTTTACTGTTAAGACAACTTATGGTCTTCAATTGGGATTTAAATGAATAGCTATATATTTTAATACTAATGAAAGCTGTATCTATACCAGTTTATGTATCATTAAAGGTATAGAAAGTATTCATGTGGAAATATTTCTCCTTAACTACAATACACTGAAATACTTGTCTATTCCTGAAACTTCATTACAATAGAAAATAGAGAGGATATTTTTTTCAACCAGACCTAAGAAGTGTCATCTGCTGCACCTCAAGTGCTTGTGCACCCTGTTGTATCACACAGTAGTTTAAAGTATAAAATCTATTATTACAACTTTGTATTGCTTAGTGACATTTGTTTTGATTTTTGGTTGCTTTACGTCTTTTTGCTGGTTTTGAACTTAAATCATTTTCCTTTCAGCTTTTGCTTCTCAGAAAAGGCAGACTGGCTGTTAAGAGTTCTTCATGATACTCTTCAACTAGAATGGCTTTTGGGTCCTTGCTGAAAGCATGGAACTGAGTCTGCAAAGGGAGTATATACCTATCTTAAGGCTATTAATAACCACTTAAAAGGGATCACTAAAGTAAATCTGCTTTAGCCTTTACTCAGATGTGCTTTTATGTAATATTTTGTAATACTTTTTGAAATATCAACACATTTTGAATAGGGTGGGATTTTAAAGGAGAAAGGAAGGGCAGACAATAGAACAAACCGTTCTTTGCACTCTAACCCTTTCACTTTTCTTGCAGGAAATCCTGGCTGACTAAAGTTGGAAGCCCAAGCTCCCGCATAGATCGAACAAACTTTTCCAACGAGAAGGAGATTTCCAAGCTTGACTTCTCTGGATTTAGCACTAGATACTAACAGAAGATGACATCACTGAGCACCAAACTACGATGTTTCTGCTGCATGATGTTTTCTGTGCCTCCATAAAATGTCACAATAGCGTTTGGATGCTTTCTATACTAGAGATAAATAGAAATGGTCCCTACTCACATGAAGTAAGAATTCTTAGTTGCTGTATTAGACACTTAACACCATGAATGTCAATGTCTAGTATCTCAACTGCCAATATCTAACTGATTGCCTCTTGAAATCTAGATAAATGGTTAAAAGTGTCAGTGATTATTTGTGCATAATGAAATTTAATATAATCATATGGATCTGAACCTTTAGACCAATTCATTTTTAAATGCAAAATAATAAACAATTCTGCTGTCTGTCATCTCACCAAAAGTACTTAACAACAAAGTTGGAACCCTGAGAGACTTATTGTAAAGGAAAAATTGTAATATTTACTGTATTATAGAACCTGTTATTTGTGATAATTAAGATAGAGTACTAATTAAAAATAAATGTATGTTGTCTCAAACTAAGATTATCTAAAGCTCTGGTTTAAAATTCTCTAATAATGAAGTTAAGTCTTGGGACAAGCTGATGAAAGATCCTCTCACCCCTGTTTCCTTGTCTAGCCACAGCTTACATCCATACTGCCCATAATGGATGTGAGGATCTGTTTGCTTTTCTCAACTTCATATTAGAACTGAAGATCTTTATTTTCCCTATGGATGTTGGAACCTGATTCAACATGACGCACCCCCATACATCATATCAAGTACACAAAAG
Organism: Gallinula chloropus; assembly: GCF_964237585.1. Classification (NCBI taxonomy): domain Eukaryota; kingdom Metazoa; phylum Chordata; class Aves; order Gruiformes; family Rallidae; genus Gallinula; species Gallinula chloropus. The sequence continues at coordinate 84,783,278 of NC_140087.1, read as the reverse complement.
GTCCTGAGAAACTTGAGTTAGATGTTTGCAATAAGTATTGGATAATTATTAGTAGTGTTGGATCCAATTCTCATACATAGTGCTCTTTTCACAGGCACCAGGGAGTCTGTCTGGGCTGGAACAGACCAGTATCCTCGGTTTGAAAGCACTTCAGTGTCAGGATTAGTCTGGACTGGAAGACTTTGGTTAGATGTGGTAGATCTAAGCAGGTACCTGTGTAGACCTGGCAGCACTCTCAGTTAAACAGGATACTTGTCCTCATGTTATGGAGACTCACGCTGTAAGTCCCTGAGGAGAGTGTAGCACAAAGTGCAGCAATACCACAGTGATGCTGTCACGTGGCCTTGGGCTGGTTCTGAAGGGGGCAGAGCTACGCTCTCAGATGCCCTTTGTGAGGACACTTGAGCTGGTATTTCCACTGGCTGCTCAGTGCATCACCTGAAGGTAGATGGTGTCATTTCAGGCAACATCCTCAAATTTGTTATGGGGTTGTGTTTTTAATTTCAGGAAAGGACACTTTGTAATTAAAGCATTGTATTTTTCATCTGTGGAACACAACATGCACAAAAGATATTTCTTCTGACTCCTAGGCTTACTTTCACTGACCCTTTGTGCATTAAACAGTAAAATCTCCTTTCTATAGTTTGCAGGAGTTATTTATAAATTGTTGCAGTTCAAACCACACTCGACTTTTGTGATTATGCACAAGCATCCTTTGTTGAAGTCCTTGTCAGTACCTCTTGTTTGACTCGGATGGTAAATGGCAAAGTTCAAGTGTGGTGGTAGCTCAATGGCTGTTACATCCTCTCTGAAAATTGTATCCTGCCAAACATAAGTAGCTTACATTTTCCTTGGAGCTACCTGGCAGGAGATAACCCCTCAGTCAAAGGCAGTTCCAGCCAACCTGCTTTGCTCTTATTTTGAGCAGCAATGACAGAGGAAGATGGAAAACTAACAGGATGTTTGATATACAGAGAAAGGAGCCAAAGATGAAATTGCTCTTGGTTGTGTTGGTGGCGGCGGAACTGAGTGCTCACAAGGGCTCAGTAATTTTACCCTGCCTCTGGTAGAAATGGGAGGCTTGAGGAGGGGGAAACGGTCCCTTCAAATGCTCGCTTTTTGAGTGGGAAAGTGTGCAGGTAGAGAGCTTTGAGGAAGTTGAACAATGAAGAAATTGGCATGTAACTGTTTTCCACGTCTGCAAAGAAAATACTTGAAGTCGACACGAGCAGCAAGGAGTTTAGAATGCTTCTCCTAACATAGAAGTATTTTGGCTGAAGTTGTTTCTAATGTGCTATTACACAAATAAAATTCCTGAGAGCTGCAGCCTGTATCCTGTAGGCCAGGTTTCTTGAGTCTGTCATGAGGGGTCTCTTGCAGATCTGTCTGTGAACACTCAGCCTCAGCTTTTGTGCTTGTTTTGAGCTTATCTGATGAAAAGGTTGATTCTGGAATACACCCCCAACCTTTGTGTGAGTCCACAACACTGGTATTTATTTTCAATATCTGTTTCCATCATGTCAGTAGTATGACAAGAGACAAAAAAAGTGCAGGTAAATTTTTAGTTTAGTGCTGAATTTTTAACGTTAAAGCTAAAATAAATGTATGGTGTGTTGTGCCAGAATGTATTTTGGTTTCCTAGCTTGCATGTAGTATGCTTCTCATTCTTCAAGAAGCTAAAGTTTTGCTGAGCAGGTAAGTACTTACAGGTATGGGGATGTTTCCCAGAAACACTGGCCAGGGTTTTCAGAGGAAGAGTGAAAGGACTAGATGTTGTGTTGCCTGCCTTCAAAGTTTTGGGAAGTCTTACAGCAAGTAGAGGTTTCTGAAGTAAATGGAGTTTCAAGGGGCCAAAGGGTCCCTTCCCTTGTGCTACCTCTTTCTAGCTGAAGATGGAGGCTCAAGATGGTGGTAACAGTGGTGGTAATAATGTTTAACAAAAAAATGTATGCCCCTGTGAATTTAGGGGTTACTGAGGCCAAGGCTGGTCTATTGTCAGTTAATACTTGACTTACTGAGTGCTGCTGGCATTCTGATGCAGGGTCACAGGGAAATGCCTCTGTAGACACTTTAAGCTCTTTATACAGGGCACTGAACTCAAACTTTAATGCCCCATATTTGTTATTAATTGTAGTTGCCTGGCCATGTTTTATTCACGCAGTGCAGTTTGGGACCTATATTAATCGAAGCATATAGCTAGCTTGAAATAGTTTGCTTGCCCAGGGAAATACTTCATTTGCATCAGGTGGCACCTGCCATACTTGTGGGTAAATATGAGCTTGTAGGACTCTGGTGTAGGTATCATCAGCAAAAAGCACATACTCCTGCATGTCCTTGGAGGCATGCTGCATGCAAAATGGGGGCTTGTACTGACTGCAAGGAGGAGAATAGATTGAGGCTTGTATGTAGCTTACATGAGATGGTGTTCTCAAAGGCAAGTTGAAAAGAAGTCCTCTAGAAGACAGTGTATCATTGTTGCTCTCCTGAAAAGTCTATTATAAGTGAACAGATACCAGTTTGTCTTAACTTTTTCCAAGACACACATCTGAAGACTTTTCAAAGTAACTTCTGTTCTCAGTCTGAAAGATCCTTCAGATCGAGGCAGGATGCAGTCCTGCAGTCAGAGCAGGTCAAGGCTTAATGCACATGTGGCATGGCAGGAGATACTGATAGCTTCTGTCTGCTTCCTGGGTAGGCAAGCAAGGCTGGGCTATGTGCTAGTGAATCTGGGGGTTCTGAAGCTGGCTGAAGAGCTGTTCAGAGATTGGATGAGTGGGTGAGACACCTTCATGCTGGGGGAGACTTGAGCCCTCTGTAGAATTTCTTTGCTTGGAAATACTTTTTCATGCTGCAGGTTGTGCGTTGCTGTGTTACTGCAGCTGGTGAGCTGTCTGGCCTTGCATGTGGTAATCTTCTCATTACATTGAATCATCAGGTTCTGATAAAGCATCATGGGTCCAAGAATCAGGCAGTTTGTGGAAACAGTGCGTGCAAGACATCACAGCAGCATCTCCAGATTTAACAAAAGCATCACGGATTTTGAGGAGCCAAAGATTTCCAATGGTAAGATAGGGAGAAAAGGCAAGAACAATTTGCTAATGGGATGTCAAAACTAAGCTGACACCTATTTCCTTTTCAGCTGTAGGTACAGGTATCCTCATTTTGACCCAATTTTAAAGAATGTAATGCAGCAATAACAAGTGATGGGTAGGCCAGCTCTGACTGGAAGTGGAAATTGTTTCTGCCTATCCAAAAATGGTGTAGACTTGTGAAACTCCATTCCTATTGTTTCCAAGCTATTTGTCACTTCTGGGCAATCCTGACTTGCTTGAGGGAAAACTTTGTGTCTACTTACGTTCTACTGTAATTTAAGGAAGACATGTTAATTAATATTAGAACTCCTAAATGACCAGGCAATTTAAACTTATGGGTTTGTTTAAATTTGATTAAAGAATCAAGGTGGGGGGGATCTTCACTAAGCCATGAACAGAAAGAAAGTCTTCTGCCTCATGTGGAATGATGTAATCTTCTGTTATACTATTTACTCTTGATATACTTAAGGTATTGTAAAGCAGAATAGGGATGTTCTGCATATACCTACTCTTTCTTGAGCCTTCATCAAGAGCAAAGCATGGTGGTCTTTCCTGCCATCCTTTCTCTTACCTGACACCAATCTGTCACTTTTTATTTTACTGATATCCTCTGGAGCTGTCTTTCCCGGCTTGCTTTCTTCTTAGAAAACTGCATGCATGTTTGCTGCTGGAATCCTCTTACTAGACAGAGTGAACTGGATTAGTCAAGAGAGCTTACTGATTAATGCATGGCTGTGTACTGCTTCCTGCTGAAGCACTCTCATCTGAAGGGAACGCTGTGATGAGAGATGGGGGGGGGGAAGAGGTGTGTGCTGTAACTTGTTTAAAAGTCTGTGGATAAAATGGCAATACTGTAAATTGGAATTTCTGCACTATTGTCCATTCTTCAAGGTTCCTCACAGTATCTTACTCCTCACTTACAGTGGGTGTAAGTTATAATGCTATAGTGTCAAGTTATTTCTATGTCAAAACCACAACATGTGGCATAGGGTTAAAATAATACCACTTGGCCCAGTTCATATGAAGTTACTACTGACACAACTGATTAAGAAATACAGAAATGGAAGATCAAAGAAGGAGCAACCTCTGTTTTGGTTCAAAGGGCTGCAGAAACTGACTGAAAGGCTTTACTAGTTAAAATTGAAGGCTGGTTTAAGTAATTATGAGGATACTAGTTGTCTTCCACAACTAAGTGATCTTACTACTATAGCTGACATGTAAATATAAAGAGATGAAAACCTTTTCTTTATGAATCACTGCATAAATCAGCTGTGAAGTGTAATTGCCTTTGTTTTAGGTGGCAGCACAATGAACTAAACACCATTAATGGGGGAGGATGGGAAGTTTGGCCCAGTATCAGATGAGAGGTCTGCTGTTTAAAATGTAGCTGTGCAAATAGCTTGTCAGTGTCAGGTAACACCAGTGAGTCCTCTGCCTCAGTGATAGGAAAGCCTGGTCGCTTTGCCTCCTGCATTTGTGTTGCTCCTTAACGGGGACAACAGAGCACCACCACGTGTTCTTTCTCACATAAGAACTTACTGATGTGCGGGAGTAGCTAGAAACATGAGCTTGTTTTGCAGTGCTAAAGGCTTTAAGCTGTACTTTTCAGGCATTTGATCAATGCCAAGAAGTAACTTCTGTCAATCAGAACCAGGCACTGGTCTCTAGTCTAGAAACAAGGGACGATTCCCTTTAGGGTTTGTGAGACCAGTTCTTTCCTGGATCTGACACATAGTACACTAAAATTAAGCTGAATTAGAGGCACACCCAGAATCCTTGGGTTCCTCTGTTAGCTGAAAGGTAACCTGGTGTTCACTTATATTTGGCAGGGAGATAACAAAATAAACAAGAGGCACGAGCTCTGTCCTCGAAGGCACTAACTTCTGTTCTGTTGGAATGCTGCCATGGGTTTCAGGGAGAACAGTAATTGGCCACACAACTGGAGGAATGCTGCAGAGCAAGGAAATGCATTATTAATGGGACAGTGTTTGAGCAGTGGCAGATAAGATAAAGACACTAAGTCACTTTCTTGGTTGCTGGCTTTGTTTTTTGCTACTTACAGCAGTATTGCTATGGTTTCAGAAGCATAAAAGCCTGAACTTTTATGCATGAAGTTCATGGCTTGAAAACATGCCAGGTACTGTGCCGTCCCAAGGAAAAAAGCACTTACTGACTTGTAGTTCTGAAGTTGATCTGCAAGAGCAGGAGCAAGCACAAGCAGGTACTTAAAACCCTGAGGAGCATTAGTGCAATTCTAGCTGCAGCTTAGGGGTGGTGAGTAGAACGGGAAGGGGCAGGAACTGGACTCCTCAAAAGCTCAATCCACAGAAGTTTACCCCAAGCTGTTTGAGCTGCAGTCAGTGGCAGCCCTGGAAAGTATTTCTTGGTGAGCAGCATAATCAGAAGAGGGTCTCAGCAGAAGTTGTCCTATCTTTTGACAGAGTTCTGGAGAAGGCATTTGGGAGCTAAAGTTCAGAAGATACATTAGGAGCATGAAAAGAGAGGTTGAAATGATGTATCAACTCTTCAGAGAATCAGCTGGTTACCTGGCTCTGGGCAGATCACAGCTGGGGATGTTTGGGACTTGCTGTGAGTCTTGTACAGCCCTTGCTTGTGTTTTGTAATTTCTCCCAGTTTAGAAAGAACTAGCCCCAGAAAACTTCAATGGCCCTTACTACTGGACTGTACAATTAGTGTACTGCTGAGCTCCCTTTGGGGGAGAAATCTTAGTGTCAGGTACAAAGTATAGGAGTTGTGAGGCTCTCTAGATACAAGAGGGGCTATAACAATAACATCTCTTATCAGAAGTGACCAGGAAATAGGCAGACAAAAATTGTGCAGACCAAGTTAAAACTAATCAATGACCTGCTAAATAACTCAGGGAAAAAAAACCCTGTTCAGTTACCTAAGTTTGCTGATGCTTTCAAAACAAAATGATGACTAAATAGTAATGTGTGCTCCAAAGAATGAGTGATATACGAAGATGAATAGGATTTAGGCACTATTTATCACAGTTAAGCCATAGCCTGAATACCATAATGCTGATTACTTAAATTCATTATGCAGACTGCATAATCTAGCAGTCAGTAATGTGCCAGTGATAAGGAAGAAACTATTTCTATCAGTTTAAACTGAGTTGTAGGCACAGAGTGACTGATTGTGCTTTCTCTTATTTCTGCAGTACAATGCTAACACTTGTAACACTTTTGTCTGGGGCAAAGTCCTTTAAACCCACAGAATTATTACATTTACAGGATTCAGAACAACTATGAAACCCACCACTGCTGATGAAGGACCTGTTTTTTAGCTTTGGACTTTCAGTAATACCATGACATTTAACCTAGTCTGAAGCTGATGTTTCTCAAACTGAAAATGCATTTTTTGATTCCTCTAGACTCTTAGTGCTTCAAGTTTGCTGGATCCAGCTGTGCATGTAGTGTCTTCTGTGCTAAATGCCTTCCCGAGCTCTCCTGCATAGAACAGCCAGATGAATAAGAATACTCAGTGCCTTTCAACCTCCAGTCCCAGCACTACTTTAGCTGAGGTAGGAAGGGTGATTTGCCAGATATCTGGAAAATATAGCATGGAAATGTTAAAGAAAAAAAACCTGCTTATAGTAATTTCAAATACAAAAAGGAATCTTTACACCTTTGCAACTCTCAGGCTTTGGGATTGTGAAGCCTGCTTGGCCCAGAGGTGCAGGTTAGGAACAGAACATGATACCTTCCTAGACGGGAGCTTGAGCAAGCAGTTGTGTCTGTGTGCTGAATGGGTGTTGGGGCACATCACTCAGTACAGGTGAGGTGTGGTGGTGATGCTTGTGTAGCTCTGTGCAGATAGCTGGCAGCACGTGGGTGCACTTCCAGCTCCTCTCTCCTGCAGAACAGGAGTTTCTGTGCCATTACACTCGCTCCTGAGATCCTTTGTGAACAGAGCACCACAGCTCTGCACACAATTATTTCTAGAAACAATTGTGTAAGGCCTCCAGTGCTTGTTTTCCTTCCTGTGCTATCTAATACTGAAGAAAATCAGCAAAGTGTTCTATATACACATGTGCAGGGTGGGTTGCAGCGACTGCTTTTAACCTTCCAGGCAGTTTGTGATACAACAGAAGGCAAGGAGCTATTTCAGTATCCAATATGCAGCCTTGTTAATTGCTTCACTGTTGGCTTGAAGAGAGTGGGAAGAATCCTGTGGTTGTACACCTGATGAACCCCTCTTATGTCATGGGTGCAAAAATCTTACCTTCTGTTTTTAGCTGAGATAGTTTCCCTGCCCAGCCCCAACCAGGTTCCTGTGTCATACTCTACCATCCTTTTTGCCCTGTTAACAGGATGTTAGAGGACAGGGAAAACACAAAGCCCACTAGGAAGTCAGCTTCCTCTCCAGTAGCTCAGCTGACCAGCAGCTGTTTGCCTCAGAGTAACACGCTTCACTCACTGATTGCTTTCTTTTTCTCTTTTTAGATAGTATTCATGAAGTGTTGGGAATGAAATCATGTGGGAAAGCTGAGATTTTCTTTTAAGGTCCTTTTTAAATTATTTTTAAAAGCCCTGGCCAGGACTTACATGTTTTAAACCCTGTCTGTAGGGGAATGGAGACACTAAAAGCTGTAGTGGGTATGACATGGCTGTGTTAATTAGCAACACTTGATATGCTCAATGCAGACTTGCCTTGAAGCAAATCACCATAGAAATCAGACTCGTGTTCAGTCCCAGGGGAAAGGCACAGATACATTATTTTTCTTCACAGCAAGCTTAAAAATGGTCTAAAGGAGACAGTTTGCAGAACCAGGAGCATCTTGCTTTAAGGCTGCAGAATTATCAGTTCTGAAGAACTTTTACAATAATGTGTTGTCTTTGGTATCTTTATTGCTAAGTAGAAGAGGAAAAAAATGTATTTTTTCTCTGTACTGCAGGGTAAGAGACATTATCTTCTGGAAACTAGGAGGCAGACTTAGCCTCAGATGCTCCTATTCACTGAAAAAAAGAAGATGCTGCTGTACATCATTTAGCATCAACCCCCTGATGCATCTAGTAATAGAAGCACAGGAAAATACCCTCAGAATTTTAAAAATGTGCTGTAATACAGATAGTAAACAAAATAACCACAAAGACCCGTGGCAAATAATTCTGAGAACAACCTATTGGAGAGTAACCCAAAGCAACCACTCAACTAATACAATTGAAACAAGTGTTTAGAAAGAAAAAGAAACATCCCTGCTGACCATTAGGGAAGAGGTAAGGGGCTCTTTTGAAGCAAACTTCTTTACTGATGCTGCTACCCCAAGGTCAGTGCATCTTTCATCTCTATTACACATGCTGCTGAGTGGTCATGGACTGTTCGGTTTTGCTTCTGTATATCACAATTGTTATAGATGATGCTGGTCTCAGAATTCCTACTGATTTACTGCTTTGTGCTTCCCCACTAATTTATTTTTCCTCAAACACTTTGTGTGTTTTGAATGTCTGAGCTGTGATCCATCTGTCTGTAGCAGATATTTATTCTTAGTCTGGGATGGAATTTCAAACTTCTGTTTCTTAGCTACCATTTTCCCTTACCCAGACCTATATACTTGGATGGATGGTATTGACAACCTAAATTTCAAGAGAAGTAACTTTAAAAAATTGAAGCATCTTAAGCATTTCTAGGAGTCCTCTCAAGTATGTTGCTGAGCTGCATCTCAACAGTAGTTGCAATGCAAAGTATGGACTATACACAGGGTTTACTACACTGAGCTGCTTCCATGGTTGTTTTCTCTAGTCCTCTGTTGCTCCAGATTAGAGTTGTTATATCCTAACAGCTAATTCCAAGTCACTCCCTTCTCAGCAGTCTTTTTAGCTCCCTTGAGTCTGAGGTCAGCGAGAGTTTTATAGTCTGCCAGCTCCCAGAAACGTTTGTAGCTCTCCTCTGTCCCTCTGGGATGTGCCTTTCCACTTTATTTCAGGTTTTCTCCATTGATACAGCTCCCTATATAACACTGATCTGGGAACAGCCGTCTACTTCCCCCCTCTCTCTTCCTCTCCTCCAGCTATTCCATTCTGGCTGATAGGGATCAGGGATGGCTTAGGCTCCTGCTTGTGCTGAGCCTCACAGCCCTGCCCCAACAGCCACACTCCATCGGGTACCAGGGGTTATACTTCCTGACAGCGTAACACTGCTGGGGATTGCATTACCCAGGCATGCAGAAAAGTGAAAGTGCATGTCTAGCCTAATAAAATAAACATACGAGCTGTGGGTAGTTAGGGCTGTACACTAGTGGTCTTTCAGCTGTTCAAATTGCTCTTCTCTTTAATGAAGAAGACTTTAATATTAAAAAAGTCAAGTCATGCATGCACAGGCTTAGGGAAATTGAATCTCAGAGCTGACCGCTCAGTTTAAGGTCAGAGCCAAGTAAATTTAATCCATGAAAACAAAATTACATGAACCAAGCTTATTTCTTTAACCCACTTTACAGTAAATAGTGTCATTAGGGTCCTGAGATGTAGCTGTCTCACTTGAACCAGCTCCATCCTTGGAGCCCCCACTAAATCCCTTTCTGAAGGCATTCCACAATCCGTTCAGAAGCAATTGGCTTACCAGCAAACAAGTGGCAACCCTGTGTGCCACCTCATTACTATTCTGCCTTCTCTTCAGGAAACCAGAATGACTGAATCCCTTGACAAGATACTGGGCTTAGGAAATTATTTCATTTTTAACTCTTGGTGCAGATACAGTCTGTGCTTTTCTCTGTGCCTTCATGCACAGTGCTGATATCTGCAGTTCACCCACTTCAGTTCACTAAACATTACACTTTGTGTTTCTGTGCTGGGGGAAGGTGGGACAAGTCTGTCCTTGAGAGAACTTAAATCCACCTGTGATCAGGAGACACATTAAGGCCCATTTTCTTCAGATGCTGGTTAGAAATCTAAAAACTCAACCCCTCAAGTACCCCATAAGGTATGCTTGTACTTTCTTTAAAATAGACAGAGGTTCTTGAACTCATGGCCTTGTTTATCCTCAGAAAACTTGCCAGGGAATGGCTTTTTCTGCAGGTGAGCTGTTACTGACATTGGCAGATGTTTTCTCTTGAACTTCAACTTCTTGCCCCCTCCTTTTCAGGTAAGTTCTTTCCGAGGACTAGGTGAGGCTTCTGAAGGAAGTACTGGCTGCAGTTTACCCAGTCAAAAGAGAGGTAGCCTCCAAAAGAGCAGCACAAATGGGGTGGATGTGTCCCGTTATGCCACAGTTAAATGTCTGATAAGGACTTGGCAAGCTGGGTATGGACACATTGCACTGGAGGTCATATTCTTCCCTTTTAACTCATTTCTGCTTGGAACTAAAGTAGTAGCAAGGTGCCCTTTGATGTAAACTGGAGCTATAGAAGAAATACTCCCTATAGGTTGCTTTTCAAGGCTGTGAGCAACCATATACAGTTTGCAGTATTGAATCACCTTGGTGGTGATGCTGAGCAGAGTGCAGGAAGGTAATCTCCCCAATTTCCCTGAGAAGCAGTAATGCAGCAAGCTGAAAATGGTGAGGTCGAGCAACTTGGCAAATGTAAGACTGGGAAATGCATGTTATCAGAGATTACATCCCTCGTTGCTGAAGGGGAGCATGATCTGTCCAGGTGTTTACCTCGATCAGTATGTTCCTTTGCTCTCTGCAGTTCCGTTCTGCATGGACAGTCCCCATTCAGCCAAATAGGAAGCCTCTGCTCAGGGCACCATCTCTGATTCTGTGCTAATTAAGGCTAGGGTAAGAGACAGGGGATGTTAACCACATGTATGAGAGAGGGACAGGGAGGAGAAGGACACACAAGGGAGCTGGCTGGGCTGCAGTCTGTGTCGCAGAGCAGCGCAGGCGCCCAGCTCTCTTCTCCCTGAGGCTCAGCCCCATTTGTGTCTTGCTGCCTGGAGCTTCTCCTAGCAACTGTGTGCTGGCAGCCAGGCTGGGAGGGGATAGACTGCACACTCGCTATCTTAGCGCTCATCCCCCACCACTGCCTGCTTCCAGAGCCTCTCTGTATCTGGGTGTCACATGTCATGCCCTGGAGATGTGTGGGCTTCAAGAGGAGGACACCCACCCTGCCTGCTCTTACTGCTTTCACCAGTGCAGGGTCCCAGATTTAAGCCCTCAGGAGCAGAGTGGGCTGCTGAGATTTCCAACCCACCAGACCTGGGTCCAAAGAGCAGCAGTATAATAGTGTTATGGGGTTCTGCCTGAACGTTTCCCCTTCAGGATTCCACATCATTATGGGAGAGGCCCTTAATTCTCAGAGAGGTCATGCAGGTACCAAACTGAGATGTGGCAGAGTCAGGAGCTCAGGATGGGAGGTGGGATTTGCAGGATTATGTTTGAGGGTGCGCGTGGGGAGTGTGTGTGTGTACAAAGTGGTTCTGTGCGGTGGAATCTCCCTAATGGATTATTTATCCCTCTTGAGGAACAGGGAAAACTGTCCAGACTGTTGTCACTGCAGTGCTTCTGGAACAGGAGCTTTGGCTGGCTCTGTGTGGTACTACATGCTGGGCCAGAGTCGTGGCCTGACTTGCCCTCGCTGTTCTCCTCCTTGGGCTGGGGGTATTACAGCAGGTCTCTGCCAAACTGTGTCTTGGAGAAGTGTCAGGGGATAGGAAAGTATCTGTCTCTTACTGTAGCTTTCCTTGTGTGAACTGTGGAAGAGTTTGCAGGCTCCAGGTACAGAAGTAGGCACTGGTAGGTTGGACAACTGATAAACCAAGAACTGAACAGAAGCAGAGGAGAAAGAGCTAAGAGAAGGCATTTGTTCCATAAACATTGTTCCACTGGGAGCTGAGACTTGTAACTGGGATATCTGTCTTTTTGTCTACAGATATCATTCTCAGGGGGATTTCCTCTATCAAACTAGCTATTGTCTACCTTTTGCTTCTCTTCTATCTTATTTTATTATTATTTAGCCACTCTCACACTGGATAAATGTTTTCAAAGAGCTTTCAAAATCCAAAAGATGAGGACATTGTAGAGATTAATCTTATGAAGCGAGGTATTTCCTGGGAAAGCTTTCTAAAGGAATTTCTTTTTCATTAGCAAATCCCTTATTTCAGGATTAAAAGCTAAGCTCCTTCCCCCCTCATTTAGTCCACAAATTAGGTCTTCATAAGACCTTTTATGTGTCTTTTTCTAAGTACCAGAGGTCTCACCTCTCCTGGCAGAAATATAGATGTTAATAACACTAATTACTTCACACTAATCAACTACATTTGGGAACTTTGGCTAGGAAAATCTTTGGAAAGTTCAGGAATTCCTCCCTTTTATTTTAGTATGATATGCTGCCATGTGCAGCTGAAAGGGTTTAGGACCATACAGTAGGTGGGCCTTGTTGACTTCAAGTCAGTCAAGATCTTGCAGAATAACACTGTTGTGGCCTTCTGAGGTTTTGTCTACCACTTCTAATGCTGGTACTTTGACAGGAGGGTTAATTTTTGTACTGGAAACTCAGGCCTGTTAAATCCACATATTTGACAAGTAGTGTCCACAGGTGAACCCCAGATATTCTGGAGATGCTCTTATGTTGGACTTTCCAATATGGGCCCAGTGAAGGACCCTGAAAAGAGAAAACCTAACAGATTGCCCTGGCTCTGAGACCTCCAAGTTGGCATCAAGGCATTCATCTCTTCTGCCCTCTTTTGTCTTCACGTACAGCTGTGGGATGAGATTGCTTCATCATAAAGCTCTTCTTTAGCAGGCAGGGAGATGAGTATCAGGTTGAACAGCAAAAAACATCTGCTGGAACATTAATGAGAAGATTATTGGCCAGGGTTTTTCCACTTCATTATCTCTGCCTTCCACAGAAGTCGTCACTGTGATCCCAGTGATTTACTATGGAGCAGAAGGGAGCCAACAACGTAGGACCGAATTGCCAGCATCTGAGCTGGTCCTCAAGGTCCCATCATGCATCTAGTAACTGCACACAGGAAAAAGCTGCTATCTGGGGAGACTGCATGGCCACTGGTATGGTAATGTTTTCTCTTGCTGGGAACCTCTGTGGAGACTTCTCTGTGTCCAGAATTTGGGGGGGGGGTAGAGGCAGAACAATGGGCAAAACTAACTGTAACCCCAAAGACAGGTCAGCCCCTTCTTGGCCCTTTTCTTTCCCTGTGAAGTATATACAGGTAATGCCTATATCAGGTCTGGGTTGTTATATAGGGATAATAATAATTAACCTAATACAATTCCAAACTTCCTGCTTTGCCTCTTCCATTGTCTAGTTAAACTCTGAATGAACAACAAAAAGAGCTACAAATACTCCCAGGAGTAAGATCACAAGGATGTGAATAGTTGTCAAATTGAATATGTGGAAGATGTATGGAATATTTAAGGTTGAGTGGCCTGAGAAATATGGCAATAGTTGAAGGATGCTGAGTGTTTGGGATCTAAGGGCTTACCCTCAGAGTGATAAAACATGCACAAGAGAAAAAGGGTTGTGTCTTGAACAGAGGTGTAGAATTTCTGATGGGAAAATGTCAGAATTCCAGTTAAAAAAAAAATGTCTTACAGTCTGTACCTAAAAAATACCCATCAGTGTCTAAAGTTCTGGCACATTTCATATTTAATAAGATCATGTCACCCAGTGATAGGATTTTGTTGTTACATCATTTAGGACTCTAGAACAAAATTCTGCTGGTCTGTGAAGCCCTGTGATCTCCTGAGGTCCTTTCCAACACCTGTAATTCTGTGGTGCTGCTTTCTTGTCCGTGACTCTGAGTTACAGCATACACCAGGCTCTTCCTTTCTTATCAGGAAACAGCATTTGGTCTTGCAGAGTGTTTCTTTTTTAAACATTAACTCTGTTTTTTGTTTCTATTCTGTTTATCACTGTGATAAAAGTACAGTGTACTGTTTCCTTGAAATGACTGATCTAGCTGGGTGAATGTTTTGTTATAGAGACGCAGCTCCTTCTGTAACTTAAGCACTTAGCTGCTTCTAATTGGTTTCTACTGAAAAGGAGGGTCCAAAATGCTGGAAACAGCAATGGTAACTGTTTAAATGTGCTGAGTATGGTCAGAGGTGTCATCACAGTGGTGCAAAGAGAAAGGAGTAGGAGACTAAGAGAAGAGTGTTTGGGAAGCATCACAGAGAGGCAATTGAGGGATTCCAGGAAAGATTATTAAGATAAGTTGAAAGAAACTGCTGGCAAGCAGCATCAGGAGCACAGCATTTGATGAGGCAATCAAGACCTCAGCTAATCAGTGTCCAAAGCAGCTGATAAGAATAGTCAAGACCTTTGAAACTGGATTTGAGCAAGTCGTTAGCACTTGAGAGAGCTGGCACCAGGGTTGGATTTAAAAAAAGCCCCAAACCCACAACCCAAAGAAACACCCCCACCTCCCAAAAAAACCCCCAACAAAAAAAAACACAACACACACCACAGAATGAAACCAGGAATAAAACACCGAACGGTGCTTAAAAATCCCAGAAATAGGCACCCCAGTCTAGGAATTGGGATCAATTTTGTGCCTTCATTATCAAATAATAGAAGTGAATGAGTCATATTCTCAATTTAGAAAGAACCAAGAAATTAACCCGATCGCTGCAATTACCGGTGCGACTGATCTTCCTTCCCCTGGAATGACTCAGGAGTAACTAGAACAAACTCAGTGTGAATGAGAACAATCTAATTGTTAGTGTTTGCTGAGCCTTAAACCTGGATTGTACCAGAAACTGCACCAAAACCTTGTTCTGGTTTGAGTGGTGAATAGTATCATCTAGGGTCTCCTGACTTCACACCGAACACTTGGCTTGGTTTTGTTTGGTGTAAACATTTATTATCAATGTGTAGAGTATGTGTTCTGGTGTAAAAATGTCTTCCTTGTCTGCTTTTGTCTTTCAGCCCCAACACTTACAGGATATTTAATATTGACAAGCCCAAACTATGCACAGAAAAACAGAGTCTATACGTCTCCTGAGCAAACGCTGCTCATATTCACCAGTGGTACAGTTATCCCCAAGCACATCATGCAGGATTCATTAGCTCCAGCATGAGGTGGCTGAATGAGCCAACAAACTCTGTGGGAGCACAAGACACCCAGACAAAGCAGGTAGGAGCAACTTGTTCTTTCAGTATTGCAGTAGACAAAATAGCCATAGTAAAAAAAATTCCAAACACCCAAATGCGACCATTGACCTTAAAGCATGTGGTAGTTATGATTTAAAATGACTCTGGGACTTTATGTAGCTAAGGGATTTATTTCCCTGGGAGAACAGTGCTGGGTGTCAGAGTGGGCTTAGCAGTGGTGCCAGAGTTTTGCTGTAGTGGAGAGTATTCTGAGGGGATGCTTCAGGAGCACTGTAAGAACTACAGCTTTGTGTTTAGCTGTCTATGTGCAATTTCATTTTCTTGCTGTGGATTTTAAAGCCCCATTGGTGGCCAGCTGAGGAGCCCCACATCTATCACTCTACTGATCTGCAGAAACCAGTCTGAGAGATGGTTTTACCAACTGAGCTGTCAGCAGCTGCCTTCACGTGGGAGAGGTGAGAACCTCAAAGTCATTTTCCAGTGTTAAATAACATTACCTGACTGGATTGTACTGTGTACACTGTCAAATAGCAGCTCTCTGCTGGCAGGTGTGTAAGGTGTGTGCTTTGTTTTTGGCTACATTCAGAAATAGCAAATAACATACTTTTTTGAGCTGTCCTTTATGGGGAGCCTCTTATCTGTGGATAGGATTTCTCTCTCCCTGTGACCATGGACGTTAAGAATTATGCTACTGATACTACTCAGTACTTCCTTCTGACTATCCACAGTGCTGAGTAAATGGTGAGAAGCCTCTGCTTAGCAGAATTCACCCATTAAATAACTGTATTGGTAACAACTGTTCCTCTGGCATATAAAAAAACCTCTCAGAGTTATCCCATAAAACAATACTTTTAAAATTCCACATCTGGAGGCTGTGAGATTGTAAGAACCAACCTTCAGTTTTTCTTAATCTATAGGTATGAGAAACTGAGAGTGCTTGACTGAATCTTGCTCTCAGGAGACAATTCTCCCTGCCCCAGCGCTTGCTTCTAGCTGCTCTGCTGCCTGTTCTGCAGCACAGACAGTTGTAGTGCAAGTGCAGAGCTGTCTCTCCTGGGCTCAGGGCAGGCAGCACACATTCTCTTGTCCTTTTTCCCAGCCATCTCTAAAGCAAGTTAATGAGAGCAAGTCTAGACCAATTTTTAAGAAACTGCTCAGACAGGCTCTCTCCTTCCTGCCAGTGTTTTGTCAGCATAATGACTGGTGGTTTGTTCTCTGCAAGTAGGGCATTTGGGGATCTAAGTCTTCCAGAAAATCAGACTTAGATGAGTGGGCAGGACTCATCCAAAAGCACATGTGTAACAGCTGACCTGGCCGCCTGGGAAAGTGGTACTGGTTAATGTGTCCCTCTATATGCCTCGTAGCACCAGTGAGTCAACTCCAACTGCTGCCACTGTGACTTTCAACACGTTTTTATGAGAAGAATTTGTTGGAGAGCGGCTGCAGTTCTGCCTTTCTTAACTCCATGTGTATTTATTCTGAGGCAACTGGTTGATGAGCCAACACCCTCAATGACTATGCCGGGAGGATCAAAGGAGACAGCCAGAGGATCTTCTGGGAGTGCAGCGTGGCTGGCATGCAACAGCTCTCCTGAAGACTGGTGGAATAGCTGGACTGCAGTGCATTCAGCTAAAAGAAATTGTCGCATGAATTACTGTTTACATCCCAGAAAATGCTTGGAAACACAACAAATGATACTGTGTTTAAGAATCCAATGTGTGTTCTCAACTCTCTGAGCCTGATACACCTGAAGAGTAAACATAACACTGCTCTGATGCTCAGGTGCTTGGTTTTGTGAACCAGTAGAAGCTCAGACTTTCAAGCCTGGAGAGAGGGACTCCCTAGTTGTCAATTTCAGAGCTATGTGAGCTGTGAAGGGAATAGGGCAGAGATTATGCAGGGCTCAAATCCTTCCAAAAAAAGTGACAATTATAGTAATTAAGAGAGAAGGAAGAGGAGCTGTTTCCTTGAACACAGGGAAAAATTCTTGTCTGTCTTGGTTTAAGGTGGAGAGGCTGCTTGCTCAGGCCTCTCTTCAGTAGTCAATGAAGCAGATTCATTCTGTAAGACACCACAAAGCCAGAAGCAAAGGGGATTCTGGCTGGGCAGATTTTGGAGCTCCCAGTGTCTCTGGCAGTAGAACAAGGACAATGGCATTTGAAGAAAAGAGTGATTTTTTTTTTTTTAACATTACAACAAGAACCAGCATGTTCTGGCTTGCTTTGGGGAAGGAGACTGGCAGTTGTTTGCTCTTCCCAGCTAGTAGAGGAGAAGAACCTAGAAAAAGTGTGTTATAGTATGGATAGGAACAAATCTTTCAGCAGATCAGTACTCTTGATTCCTCAGGGGTCCCTGTCCAAGTGTTAGCATGAAGGAGTGAGAGTCAGGGACAATA
Organism: Gallinula chloropus; assembly: GCF_964237585.1. NCBI lineage: Eukaryota > Metazoa > Chordata > Aves > Gruiformes > Rallidae > Gallinula > Gallinula chloropus. Next base: position 84,765,757 of record NC_140087.1, on the reverse strand, counting down.
ATTACATCATCTGTATAATTTTTTATATATCTGGCATCATGTGGTGCTAAGGGATTGAACAGCTGCTGTTCTAACAGAACTGCTGCATGTTCTTTAGTTGCATTTTGCATTGAAGCCACAGCCAAAAGTGAGTAATGCAGCACTGTGCTAAGGTTTACTGTGTAGAACTCCCCTTGTGTAGTGGAAAATAAAAAGGCAACGTTAGGAACCACAACAGCTTTTGCTCAATGCTGAGGAGAAGGGTCAAAAGGAATTCCTTTCAGTTTTCTCATTCTTTTTGCAGCAAAAGTTAGAGCTGTTGCAGAGGTTGCTGGTGAGCTTTAGGATGACTTTTGAGTGCTGTGGTTATGCCTACTTTCACCTGAAGGATCCTGGAGCCTGTGACACCCTTCTGTGTGTTACATTGCCTGACCTGGTGAGCTAAACGTGTGCTGAATTCTACCGTGGGCCATTGTGGCAGAAGCCTTTTGGGCTCTTCTAGGAAGGCACTTGGCTCTCTTTCCTGTTTGATGCTGGCCATGTGTCAAGGCAGATGGAAGTGGCCTGTAACAGAACACTGTGATCATCCATCCCTGTCCAAGGAAGGAGAATGCTCTGAAATGCAAGCCCTTCCCCTTGGCAACACCAGTTCCCTGGTCCTAATGTGACCCTGGTCATTGCTCCGTGGCTTTGATCAGTGACTTTTGGGTTTTGCAGGAGCCCTTAAATAGACTCTGTATCCCTGGAGATGGCAGTGCTACCCCAGATGGGCAGCTTGTGGAAAGCTTCCACAGATGTACAGAGGAATATGGTGTGAGCCTGTCCTGCTGACGTCAGCCACGCTGTGGAACAGGTATCGCTCTAGGGTGTTCCAAGTGTCTTATCTGAATGCTGCTGCCTATCGAGGAAATAAAGATAATCAGCTTGATTATGAAAGAAAATCAACTGAAAGCAAAAGCATTTACCCAGTTAATGGTTGGATCGTGTCCACGCTCTGTCTGGTGGGGTGAAGCAATGTGAACAGTCCTGCTCGCCGTGCTGTGGTCTCTGGGCAGCGTGGGCTTGCGTAGTAGCTCTGTTCCCCAACAGCCAGTGTCAGGGCACAGCAGGGGCAAGGGCTTGGGACTGACCCTGGTGACCTTCAGTTTACTGTGACAGCAATGTGGGGCCACAGAACGCTGGTACAATTGACTCTGAATTGTACCCCAAGACCCAACTGCAGAGCAGTCCCAGGACAGAGTGAGTAAAGGGCACCCTTGTGCCCTTTATCCCCTCAGCCGCAGTTAAGCAATGCTTAATGCAGCTGAATGTCTGGCCCTCCGAGACAGATACAATAACTAGTCTATGAGAACGTTCATACCAATTAAATCTTATCATCAAATCATTCTGTTCCATCGCTCCACTTAATTAGCCATGGTCTTTGGTATTTCAGCAATGCTGTGCCATGCCAAAAAATGAAAGTATTCTTTGTGTGGTGCACACCGAACAACTGCCTGTCGGCCAGCTCAAGTCCCATCAACAAACACTTCTCCTGCACCAGAGAAATATAACTTCCCACCTCTGTTTTTTCAGCCCAAGAGGAGTTGGAGGCCCTGGTCTCTTCATTGGGGCGGTCTGCTTTTGTTGCAGGAAAAGCAAGCTGGTTTCTCATCAGCTGTCTTGTGGGTTTGGGGTGACTCATTGCAGTTTGTGCTAACAACTAAAACACGGTTCCTCGAGGGTTGTTTGCTAATACAAATAATGCTTTTCTGTTGACAAAAGAGAAATGTGGGAAGACTGTAAAGGATCATGGATTAACTACTCATTAGCAGGCAGCAGCAGCGGGTCAGAGCTACTACCTAGAGCCTTGTCTGCTGCAGGGGCCAGCAACTTTACCAATGTATATTAGGTGAGGGTCTGACCTAGCTTTATTTCAGATGATGGAAGGCATCCAAACGTAGGCAGCTCATCACACTCTGCTTTTAGCAAGAAAGAGCCTGGTTTGGCAACCTGTGCTATAAATTAATGGGATTTTTATTTTTGTCTTGCTTTTCACTTGAGCAGCTCTTGGGAGTGAGTGTGGATGTGGAGCTCCATGGTCTGCAGAATCCCACCTGGAAGACCTCATCAACAAATGGCATCAAGGGGATGCTTCAGGAATGGATTCTTAAAACAGTGTAAGGGGCAGTTCTCCAATACTCACTGATGTTGCAGCCCATTTTCACTGTTGGTGGGAAAGTGGCTACCACCCTACCTGTGACAAGAAATTATTCAGTGGAAACAGAATCTATTTTAAAAGCACCACCACAAATCTGTGCTATGCCATCTCAGCCATTCGTCAGATGCGACAAGGCACTCGGCCTATTTTTGTCATGCAGCAAATCCTTTTTCCTATTCTACTTGGAGCTAAGTCCCATCCTTAGATATGAGCTCACTCCTCTTTCAGTTACATGGAAATGTTGGGTGTACAACCAAAGGTAGGATTTGGCTGTGACCTGAATAGATGCCATCTGTGATCTTCTTGCTGACCACAGAGGACACAAACAGGTGCTGATAGACATCTAGCCTGCATAGATACATTTGTTAAACCTGCATGGTGCTTGTCTGCATCTTGAGGTGCCCAAATACATTTGGAAATCTGCCTTTGGGAGACTTGTGTCTGCTCTTGCAGGAAGGCCATACAGAGATGGGAACTGAGTCTATTTCTCTTACGCATGTAGGACCTTCATCATCCCAACAGTCTTCCTCTTGCTGAAAAACACCATTGATGGCATGTTAAAGCTGGGTGTGCTTCTGCCCACCTGTTCCCCATGTGAAAGCCTTTCTCCTTCTCTAATCCATGGAGGAACTAATTAATTTCAGAATTTGTGTTAATATGAAGTAGTCAGTCCCATCACCAGTAGAATTCATACGTTCATGTGAAGCCCTGGCTCTTGAGAGCAATGGGAAAACACACGTTCACCTCCATTGAGCCACAAGTTAATTTTCAGTCCGTGGGCCTGTTCCAGGGATGCAGAGGCCTCTGCCCAGAGTAATTCCAAAAGTATCACCCTCACCAGTATTTCCTGATTAAAACAACAGACCTCTCCTGTCCTTTCACTTACACTGACAGTTCTTTAGGAGGTTATCTGCTTTTGTTTCGTGTCACTATTCTTAGCTGGATGAGCCCAAAAGACTCTTTCAAGCAGGCTTTCTTCTCATTCTCAGCAGGAATTTGCCTTCCTGATCTCTCTATCTGCATATCAGTCATGTGGGCTCAACAAAAATACTCTTGATTTTCTCCTTGTGTTGCAGGCCTCCTGCCATTGCAACTTCATTGAGACAGACAGGCTGTTACTGGTGTCAAAGCATATGATCTGTGGTCAAATATTCCCTGTTAGCCATTTTCCCTCCCTTTTTGTGCTGAGACTGCCAACATGTGGAGATTTTCTGGAGTCCTGGGGGTGATTAGCAGCCAGCACAGCCTTACTACCCAGGTATAAATTCAAGATTTAGTTGTTTTTGCATTAAGTTGGGTGATGCCAATGCTGGTGTGTGAAACACAGCCTCGTACAGGGAAGGAATCGAGCTTGGGACACGGCATGGCTTAGGCAAGCTATCACTGTGCAAAGGCTCTTTTGCCTTCAGGGGTGTGTAAATACCTTTCTACCCTTCGTGCATGGCTCTAGGGATCTGCTATTGGATAATAAGTTTAAGTCCAAATAATGACCCGTCCTGGGTGATTGATGGGGGGTGTTGTGCACACACCCAGAATATGTCATTCCGAATCAAAAGGAAAGCAATTGTTTCCATATGTTGGCACGCTCGTGATCTTGGTGTCGAGCCAGTTGTCTGGCTGCGATCAGGCAGCAGCATCTAACAGTGATGGAAGATTATACCTTGGAAGTGGGGCGCTGACTTTAGGCTGTATTCCTTAAAAGGACATAAACTTTGAACGCTGATCCAGGATGTAATTTATGGTTCCAGTATGTTTTGACTTTACATAGATGAAAAAATAGTCCTTTTGTGTATGCATATATGCATAAAAATTCCTTCCTGCTCACCCCCCCCCTCCCCGAAATCCTATAAAACAATAGCTGCTGCTGGTTTGTGTGCTAACTTGGCTGCATGGGCTATTGCCTGCCGAGGCTTATAAGGATTCCCTCTTGTTCCTACCCAGCTCCTCTGAGGTATTTTAACAGTTAGATCTAGTTTTAAGCTGCTCAGCTGGAATGCAGGTTCTTGGAACAAATTTTGTAGGGAAATCCTGAACCTCCTGAACACATCTGTTTGGGTTTTGGGGTGTTTGGGTTTGTTTTGGGGTTAGGTTTTTTTAGTAAAATGTCAAACCAGCTGTATACTGTTGCACACATAAATTACAATAACTTTCAAACTTCAGTGATGAGATTCCCCTGTGCCAAGGTCCTACTAACCTCTCCCATGTCAGAAGAGGTATGTACCCCAAGGGGATGATAAATTAAGGACTGGTGGAAGAGGATGTTTGTAACGTATGAAGAACCCACCAATTTAAAACATTCTGCAAATTTCCCATGTAACTACAATTTCCTGAACCACCAATGCTGAAGCAAATCTGTTTGATTATGACACAGCCAATGAAGGATCACTGCATCCTTCTCAAAGCATCAGGACCAGCAATGCAGATCCTGCAGTGGATGGTGCCTGTGAATTATGTGACCCTGTTTGAGAAACACCCAGGCAGGTTGTTAGACACAGGCGGCAGCTTTCTGTGCTGGGGCCAGGCCAGGCCTTTTGGATAACCTCAGTAGGGAGTTCTAAAAAATGCATTCTTTCACTCCCCAAATTGTGAGCAACTGTCAAGCTTTTACTTCTGCAGCCAAAAAACCTTTGAGTCTCTGAGGCACCGTGGGCAGGATTGTCCAAATCCCTGCCACAATGCTAATTCCTCTAGCAGAGAATAATGAACATATCATATCACTCTCCAAGACAAACATTTCATTTAGGGAGATCCCTAGGTTTCTGTTGTAACTTTATAAATGTTTGCAGTGACATCCTTGGAGTGCCTTGAGGAGGAATATTGACCACCCTTAGGATCCTCATTGTGCAAGACGTATGTGCACAGAGTAAAACATCAAGCTGCTGAGAGGTAAGGGAGGGTATCTCTTCCTGTGATGACCTGTGTGCTGTGCAAGGAAAGCAGCACCAAACTTGTTTTTCTTTTCAGTCAGGTGCATGGCCTTGTGTTTTTTATGGGAAATATTAACTATTAATTTATTGGGAATATTAATAATACCACTGAGAAATGAACTAATGACTTCATATAGAAGATGAATTTGCAAATCTAGTGTGCTGAAATGTGTTAAAGAATGTATTCAAAAGCTAACAAAACCTACTTTCAGTCATTTGTGAAGAGAATAGTTTTGATCTTCTGTGTAGGTGTCTGTGTGCTGAGGAAAAAATCCTCACTACTTTTATGTGACCCTCGTGTGCACTCAAAACGCCAGTAATGGTGTTATTCACATGTGGCTTTGAGCAGTTCAGGTCCTACCTTCCCTCTAAGGAATGGTGTTCTCCATGCAGCAAAGGCAGTCTGGGAGCCAGTGCTGTGCATATGGCTACTGCCGTGGGTGATATGGATGTCTGTACTTCCACACTGGAAGTGAGTACTGCTGTTCCCCTTCTCTACCTGGTGAGCTCTTGCATGTCACTGCCCAGGACAGCACCAGAACTGCTGGGTCGGTGAGAGGCCCAAAGCTGCCAGTGCTATGCTTCAGTGCAGATCTGCTCTCTCTTCAGAATCACACCAGTAGTAATTAACCCCTTCCAGCATATTAATGGTCTTTGGTGTATTAATGCTAGCCTATGCTAATCTGGCAAGCTGCTCTGGGGTAATTACAACCTCACTGAGGTGGCCAGTTAGCCAAAGCGCTGGGACATTCATTTTGCTTACTGGTCTGTGTAGTCCTTCCCTCAGCCAGCTATGCTTGGCAGCCAAGTGCTGTGGGTTACGTTGACCTTGAGGAACTCATACTGTTGACCTCTATTTCCCTATCTTCTCCGTGGCGTATCTTGTTTCCTCTGCTATTACTGTAATGAAGGGCTTTAGGTTATCACACTTAAAGATTACATACCTGATCTGGCCTTTGCTGCTCCGTGGGACCCAGGAAGCACTGTTTCTGTGTGGAGGTGGTGCCTGTTACCAAAACAAACATCCTTAAATTAACCAGCTCAGCTACTCAGAGCAGTCTGGCTGTAGCAGCAGAGTGCTGGGTGCAAACCAGTTATGATTCTTTTATGTATTTTTTGAGAAAACATGCTGTTTTGAAGGTTTGATTATCTCATTACCTAGCTAATAATAGGTACTTCCCAGCATGTTAACGGAATGTCGTCATGTATGTTTTTCCACGGGACTGGGATCTCTGGCAGATACAGGTCTTAGTTCAGCATAGCAACAAGTCAGCATCTGTCCCTGTGCTGGTAGCTGTGCGCCAACTGTAGATTTACTCTGTTCCAGCTCTGCTCAGGGTTTATCTGAGGGTTCTGTGTCCCAGTGACTCTAACAGCTTCGCTGCGTTCCCACCGCGCACACAGACTTGCGGTGGCCTACATTTCAACAGCGATTAGGGAGACAGCCTGACCCGCTTCAAATGCTTTAAGCAGCCCTGGTTTTCTGAGAGCATCGAGCACTTGTCCCTTGGTGCAGCTGCTCTTATGCCATGGCTCGAGCTGAAGAGTCAGAATTGCTGCTCGTTCTGGAGAACATTAGTATTGAATAGTTAAGTTGTGCTGGACAGTTGTTTTCTCCCTCTTGCGCCTGGCTGTGTCATGAGGCAGGGTAATGTGTCACGTGCTGCTTCATTAAATATTAATGGTGAATATTATTTGTTTAGAGGGCAATACTCTTGTGTTAATGGATAGAAAATTGCCTGGAAGACTGCTGGTAAAGATGCAGGTGCAGCTGGTACTGGATCATTGATGGTGTGGTTTCTAAACTCTCCTGCAGAGGGGATGGGTAATGTGGAGAGGTAAAACATGGGAAAAACAGAACAACAATACCATCAGAATAAGCACCTGCTGAGTGATTTGACAGGCCCTTTCTGTCCTATGATTTTGAAGCAATTTTTTTTTCCAAAATCTGGTAGTCTGGCCTGCATCCAGACCCCAGTAAAACCACTGCTCTGGAATGGTGGCCATGCCACCCCTGACCCAACCCCTGTGTCACCGTGGCCTGTGTGAGTGCAGCTGAGCACCCAGCTCACGGTGCCTGGTTCCCCTGAGGTAAATGCTGTGGTTTCACTTGGCTGGCCAGGTAATTTGAGCGGTCACAGAGAAGCAGCTCTCGCTTACCCTTTGGGCAGCAGCACCTAGCGTGCTCGTGTGGGCTACCTTAGGTTGTGTAGTACAAGCACTCCCTAACTATACGGCATTTTTCTGTTCTGCTTCCAGCTCCTAGAGCATCCAAAGGTCTTCCAGAGATTTTACAGGAACGGACCTCCTTTAGCCAGTGGTACAATGCCAGAGACCCTGCTAATGAACCCCTCTGAGGAAAGGTAAGACAATGTGCATCCTGTATGATTAATAGCATCCAGGAAGGTGGAGGAGTACATTTATCCCAGAACTTCCGACTGTCTGTTTAATGTGAAGATTTGTCGTCAGATGCTTTTAGAGCTGCTAGCAGCTAATATCAATAACGTGCTCTTTTGTGTTCCTCGTGCATGCTCTGGCTTGTATTTGTGTGTGTTGTAGCACCCAGGCTTCCTGCAGGTTTGATAAACAAGAACCTAGCCATAAATCACATTATTTGGATTTCTGAAGAGTGTTTATGCTGTGACTTTGCTGGACCCAACTGTCTTTGCATGTGAAGAAGCTGGAATGAGTAAAGTTAGAATGAGGGCTAATGCATAAGGGTCTGTTTTGATGCAGACCCTTAACTCCTGCCTGGCCTTGGCTCTTGGCAGTTGGCATGGCTACGCAGGTCTCATCAATTGGTAACAGAGGACCAGTCCACAGGCTCTGACAGGCTTCAAGCAGAGCCAAAATACAGGGCTTGGTTGTGAAAACCATTGCAAGAAATGCAGGGTCTGTTTGTTTCTACGTCTGTTAAAAAACAAAAAAAAAAAAAAAAGGGAAAAAAAAGAAATCTTGTGTGTCTCTGATGAGCAAAATTATTGGAATGCCGTGATAAATCTCCTGGCCTGCAAGAGCAGCAGCTCGGAATGGTATCCATAGCAACCCGCGCAGCGAGGAGCGAAAGCTGATACGAGCAGCCTGGTGGAGAGGAGCCGTATTCGAGTCACACACACTCGGAGGCGGAGCGGTTTCGAACCAGAGAAAATAAGATGCGATTTCTTTTACTTGTTGCTTCTTTCCAAGTATTCCTGCCGTGCCCTGTTCTTTGAATAAAGCAGGCTGACAAACTGGCTATTATTCCATCGCCTTCAGCTATTCGGACTGAGGCCAATGGGCAGTAGAGAGACCGAGAAACAAGCGTAAGCTTTGCCAGCACTTGAGCTAATAAATGAACTCAGCTCGCAGCTGCATCTACGAGCTGCTTATGTTGCCCTGGTTAATGTCAACCTTGTTTCCCCTTCCAGCGACATGGAGCTTTTGTGTGTGTAAAGATAAAACTAGCCAGTGGTCGATAGTTCCTAAGGGAACAGAAATGTTCCCGAGTGCTGGAGGGTCATGTTTGCTACAGCAGCCAAAGCCAGAAAAAGGAAACTCGGTGAAAAGCTGAATGACCTCACCCAGTCTCTTCCTGCAGAATTCCTGGGGGACAGGAGGCTCTGAAAATCACTTATCAAAACCAGACATCAGAGAAGTAGCCAAGGCATACCCCAGAATTCCTGTGAGAGGACACAAGAGTTCAGGCATTTCTCAGACAGCTGAAGTGGATGTTGGCTGCCCCACTGGGGAGGAGCCCTCCGCATCCTTGAGCGAAACGGCCTTCCCTAGATGAGGAGAGGGTGGTCTGCTGGACACACAAACAGGCAGACACTGATACCGCCATCAGCAGCTGAAACAAAGAGCCCGGAGTCACTGTCAGGCTGGTGCATTTGCTTATTCTAATATCAATACCGCCAAACACAAGCTGACACCAGTGGATTGTTGGAGGGAACACAATACCTCTTTGACATATGAACAGCTGCACTGTGCTTTGATGTCTCCGGAAAACTGTATGTTTACTGGAACCCTGTTTTTAATGGTGAAGTTTCACCGCCTTCCTTGGAGCATCAGCCTCTGCCTGATCAACAGGGTGGCTGTAGGTTAGTTAACGCTTTCAGAGCTCCTAGGTAGACATCACTGTGATTCATGAAAAAGGGCTTCTTTTTTCAAAGCAGTTATACTTTTCCTTCCCTTTTCCCCCTGGTTGCTAGGTGTTTTACATATCTGGGCTTTATTTACACCGTCTCTCTGGATGCTGCAGCATGCAATGTAATTTTGCATGCCATGTGGTTTCAGCTTGTGATAAATGGAAGCCATTGTTGCTTCCACAGGAAACAATGACAGCCAAGAGGGACAATTTGCTGCAGTCCACAGGAATGCAAAAATAATACGTCACTGCTCTCTACAGCTAATAAAGACAGACCCTTGGAGCAAGCCCTTTTGAGAGAGAAGAAAATTATTTTGCATGAGACTTAAGTCTATTTTTTTTTCATATTAAAGCATATTAAACAAGAAAACAGCCGACTTACTCCAGGCTTTCCCTCTGTGCTAAAAGAAAACAATTGTTCAAGAGAGTGAAGGACAAAGTTTATTATATTTCTCCAGTATGTTTCAAGAGATTGAAGAACAAGTTTTATCAATGATATTTCTCCAGTATTTTTCCCCTGTACTTTTCTCTGGTATTGCCAACAGATTTTTGCCTGTGTTCTCATATCAGACTCAACATTTTAACTTGCATAAAACAGGCAAGAGCAAGTTATCACCTGTAGTACTCCAACTGACCCCCTTTACGTGCTGGAGGAGTTGATGTGTGCACTTAGCTGCAGCAAGAGGGATAAAAACAACAACTGTCACCTTTCTCCTTCAAGAAAGGCCTGATTGTCCTGACTGTGTATAATCCCGCTGGACTGATGTGGTTTGTAAGAGTTTCTCTTGGATTCAGAGTAAAATGGGAAAATAATTCTTGAACATTTGGGGGGGGGAATTGTTTGAGACACTGTGTAGGTAGCGCGTTAGATCCTGTGTTATAAACAAGATGAAAACACCCCCCCATGACATGCAGTGATAATTTTTCAGTTCATTTCAGCTGACAGAAGTGTGTGTGAAGCTGCTGCAATCAGCTTCAGCGTCCGTTGGTATCAATGATATCTGTGCTGGCTTACTACCTGTGCCATCCCTGTCACTGCCACATGAATGGTGAACTGGTGTTGGTAGACACGGGGCCTCGCAGAACAGATGCGTGCCTGTGGTACTGTAGTGCCCCTTACAACTTCCCGTGTCTGGGAACGAGCTGTGTGTGTCAGAAGGGACTCAGCAGAGTCTGGGGAGTGGGAATAGAGGGTAAGATTGATAAGAACCAAACTGCCATACAAAGACCAGCATGGATATTAGGCATGAGGAGCCAGTCCCAAAGTGAATGACAGCCTTTTGGGACATCTCCCTACACCCTCAGACCTCAGAGACCAGGCAGGTAAAATCTGAACCCCTCAGTAAAGCTGTCAGACAGCCTCTGTGAGTTCAGTTCTTCCTGCAGCCATGGAGAATGCAGTTTGGATATTCCAGGAGCTTACTTAACAGCTAAAGGGGAAGACAGCTCTGCATCCCTGGCGCAGACTTTCTCTAGATGGGTTTTTTCACATGAAGCAGCAGAAGCCCAATGTTATATTTAATCAGATATTTATGTAACACAGATCCCCAAACTGGGTTAATTTACTGTTAAATTTCACAAAGTACAGTTTTAGACAGATGTCTCAGAAGAACAAAATGCCAAAATTAAAATCAACAGGAGACCAAGTTTAACATGTGAGAAGGGCTGTTGCCATTGCATCGAATGCCTTTTCAGGCTCCTGAATGCCCAGAGCATCGTCGCCAACCAGCTTTAATTCTACCACTTCAGAAGCACCTGAACCTTGATCCCAGACTCTCTTATTTGTAGTCCTGTGCATGTAGCACGTAGTGCACGTCAACTGTGTTTCCCAAAAAGTACTACATGCCAATCTCTCTCCCATCTGGAGTTTCTTGGAGCCTCTCTCTGTGCCAGCCCACCTTCCCGAATGGGTGAGTTCTGTATTCTCCAAGTAGAGCAAATATCATCAGAAGCACAGGTATTATTATTTTACAGGATGAAAGGGCATGTATGTGACAAATCAGAAAAGGAATGGCCCCAGGACAGCCATGAGGTGTGTACATTATTTAGTTGTACTATGGCAGTATAACAGTGCTCATTAAAGGCAAAAGAAATTGTCATTTGAAAAAAGTTGGATTAATAACCCATGTCACCAAAGGAGGAGTCTGAGGGAGCTTACAGTCCTGGATTTAAAAAGGATTTGAAGAACCAGCAGGTGCCACGAATGAGCTCAGAGTTAGGTTTCCTTCATTATGATAAGAGTAATTTTTGAAGGGCTGATCACCTGTGGTTGCTGCCCCTGTTCCAACAGAAATGGTCTGACTGCCTCAATCCTTACTAGTGCAACTGGTTTCTGCTTGTGAGTAAGATTACTATTCACAGCTGACATGAGTAAATGTTTCCAGGCTCTGATTCATATTCCCTAAAAGCATTACATGTTGTGAAGTTTAATTCATTGGTTAATCAGACTATAAATACCAGTCCAGTGCCTTCACACACCAGAGCACCTGGACTTCCATCCTCCTGACGACTTCTCTATATCAGACCTACTTTTTGGAGACATTTCAATTGTTCTGAGCTGCTCTGGTGAATTCATATTAACTGTTCTGGCTGCTTGATTGTGCCCCTCTGCTCTGCAGAGGGAAGCTGTATCATTCAAGCTTGTTTATCTTCTCTGTTTTCTAAGCTTGTTCCCCTAACAGATCTGTTGTTTCACTCATGACGGTTTTTATTTCCATTGAGTGTCAGGGAAAGCATTTCATTAGTCATTGCATGTATGAAGCAATTGCAGGTCTGTTTAATTCAAACTTGCTACAAAATACATTTCTATATTCTATGGGTTTCTATCAGTGACACCATCAAGCGCTGCAGCACACAGAACCTTCCTGTCATAGAAGGAAAAAACCCGGGGTAAATCTTCCTCATCCTTTCTTGTTCCATTTGTCTCTTCAGACATGTACAATTTGGGCTAAACCCTTGTGCTCTGTGGTGCCCAGGATCTCCTGTTGTCATTCAGGGCTCTGTTGTGCCAAGTGCTGTTTGGTGGAACAGGAGTTTGCTGCTCTGAGGTGTTCACACTGCTGGGTTTCACCACAGTTGGCCATAAACCAAGGGATTTGTGCTCACTTCAGCAGCACATATACTAAAACTTGGAACGATACAGAGAAGATTAGCATGGCCCCTGCACAAGGATGACACCCAAATTCGTGAAGCATTCCATATTTTTTTACAAGATGAATTAGAAGTCCGTGTAACTAAAGGAGACTATGATGTGATTGCCATCACAGAAATGTGGTGGGATAATTCACATGACTGGAGTGCTGCAATTGCTGGTTACAAACTATACAGGTGTGACAGGCTGGGTAGGAGAGGAGGTGGGGTAGCCCTGTATGTCAGAGAATGCTTTGACAGCCTGGAGCTGGAGTATGGTGAAGACAGGCTTGAGTGTCTCTGGGTAAAAATCAGAGGAGAATGAAATCAGGAAGATATAGTGATGGGAGTCTATTACAGACCACCTGACCAGGAGGAGGAAGCTGATGAGTTGTTTTTTAAACTGGGAGAAGTAAGGAAGGGAGACACCAGAACAAGCACCTTGGACTTCCGTAGGGCTGACTTTGGTCTGTTCAGAAAGCTGCTCGATAGGATTCCTTGGGAGGCAGCCCTTGAGGGCAAAGGAGCCCAAGAGGGTTGGTTGCTCCTCAAGAAGGAAATCTTGGCGGCACAAGAACAGGCTGTCCCAGTCTGTTGGAAGAGGAGTCAGTGAGAAAGGAAGCCAGATTGGCTGAGTAGAGAGATCCAGGAAGATCTTTGGGAAAAGAGGGAAAAATATGAGCTTTGGAAGAAGGGGCAGGTGTCTTGGGACAACTATAGGAATTTAGTGAGATCATGTAGGGGGAAAGTCAGAAGGGCTAAAGCTGAACTGGAACTCAGACTGGCCAGTTCTACAAAAGGTAATAAAAAGTCCTTCTATAGGTATATTAACAGTAAAAGGAGAGGCAAGGAGAATCTCCAGCCCTTATTGGATGCAGAGGGAACATTAGTGACAAGAGATGAGGACAAGGCTGAGGTCCTTAATTCCTTCTTTACTTCAGTCTTTAATAGTAAAGATGGATATTCCCTGAGTACTCATCCTCAGGAACTGGCTGACAGGGAGGGGAAGAATAATAAAGCTCCCATGGTTCAGGAGGAAATGATTAGCGACCTACTTGGCCAGTTAGATACCCACAAGTCAATGGGGCCAGATGGGATCCACCCGAGGGTGCTGAGAGAACTGTCAGATGTGCTTGCTAAACCCTTTTTCATCATCTATCAGCAATCCTGGCAGACTGGGGAAGTTCCATTTGACTGGATGCTGGCAGATGTGACACCCATATATAAGAAGGGCCAGAAGGAGGATCCAGGGAACTACAGGCCTGTCAGCCTGACCTCAGTCCCGGGAAGATCATGGAGAGGGTCATCTTGGGAGTTACCATGCAGCACATGCGTGATGGCCAGGGGATCAGGCCTAGTCAACATGGGTTTACAAAAGGTAGATCCTGTCAAACTAACCTGATCACCTTCTATGACAAGGTGACCCACTTAATGGACAAGGGGAAGGCTGTGGGTGTGGTCTACCTGGACTTCAGTAAAGCCTGTGACACAGTTTCTCACAGCATTCTGACTGAGAAACTGGCTGCCACTGGACTTGACAGGTGGACTCTCAGCTGTGTTAAAAACTGGCTGGATGGACGGGCCCAAAGGGTGGTGGTGAATGGAACAAAATCCAGCTGGAGGCTGGTCACGAGTGATGTCCCCCAGGGCTCAGTCCTGGGTCCAGTCTTGTTCAACATCTTCATCAATGACCTCGATGAAGGGATTGAATGCTCCCTCAGTAACTTTGCAGATGACACTAAGCTGGGAGGAAGTGTTGATCTGTTTGAGGGTAGGGAGGCTCTTCAGAGGGATCTGAACAGACTGGACCGATGGGCTGAAACCAAAGGGATGAAGTTTAACAAGGCCAAGTGTAGAGTGCTGCAACTGGGACGTAACAACCCCATGCAGAGCTACAGGCTGGGGGGACACTGGCTGGAGAGCTGTCAGGCAGAGAAGAACCTGGGGGTGCTGGTAGACTGCAGGATGAATATGAGCCAGCAGTGTGCTCGGGTAGCCAAGAAGGCCAATGGCATCTTGGCTTGTATCAAAAACAGTGTGGCCAGTAGGTCTAGGGAGGTAATTGTGCCCCTGTACTCAGCATTGGTAAGGCTGCACCTCAAGTACTGTGTCCAGTTCTGGGCTCCCCACCATAAGAAGGACATTGAGGTCCTCAAGCAAGTGCAGAGAAGGGTAACCAGGCTGGTGAAGGGGCTGGAGGGCAAATCCTATGAGGAATGGCTGAGGGAGCTGGGGGTTTTAGCTTGGAGAAGCGGAGGCTGAGGGGAGACCTTATCACCACCTACAACTACCTGAAGGGAGGTTGTAGAGCGGTGGGCAATGGTCTCTTCACCTGAGTAACAGGAGATAGAAGAAGGGGAAATGGCATGAAGCTGTGCCAGGGCAGGTTTAGATTGGACATTAGAAAAAAATTTTTTACTGAAAGAGTTGTCAGGGCCTGGAACAGGCTGCTCAGGGATGTAGTTGAGTCACCTTCCCTGGATGTGTTCAAAAAAAGGGTAGATCTGGTACTTAGGGATATGGTTTAGCATTGGATGGGAATGGTTGGACTTGATCTTCAAAGGTCTTTTCCAACTTTGTGATTCTGTGATTTAGTCCTTGCGCATCTCCAGTGACCTGTTCTGTTCCTCAGGCTGCAGAAGCAGTCTTCCAGTCTTCAGGGCTTGTTCCCAGGTGGAAAATGTCAGTCCAGAAGGAAGCTGCAAGGGAGGAATTATGAGTGAGTGCTCTGCAGAAGGCTCCTAAGCCTGCTCTCACAGACCATGGGCCATTATTAAGGAATAAATGCAATGGGGAAAGGATGGGTCTTGGTTTATACCTCTTTTTTTTTTTGCTTTTAAATCAGTGAATCTGTGAGACAGATTTTAAAAATAGAGTAAAATCTTTGAAGTGTATTGACATTTTAGGATGTTTTATAGTGGATGAGAAACCCAGAAGTTCCCAGTGTTGCTGTCCAGAATGTGCCCTTGAGCCTTCAGAATGTTCACTGACTTTTGGTGACATTTGGGTGTATTGTTAGGAGCTCGGTCATGAGGAAGCTCTTTAGAAGCCAGGCTACCTAGTGTGCCTGGGCCACTGGGCTGGGAGCTAAAGAATCCTTCAGGGCCACAATGGGAGGATAAAAGCTGTTATGTTCTCACAGGTCCCCAACCCAGCCTCCAATCATGCATGCTGGTGTGGTGAGGAGAGGGATGTTATCCCCCTGCACCAAAAGAAGGCGGCTTCTACCGTGGGGTGAGAGAATTCATCCATGGGAAGGGAGAGAGAGTGTTCCCACTGCTGTTCTCCCTGGGGTATGAGTGGAGCCTGGGTTTCTCTCATGCTGCTTCCACAAGACAAAGTGAAGGAAAAGGCGAGCGAGTGTTGGCCTGGTGCTTGGGTTTCATTCTGCTGCACCTGGCTCCCCTGCCAGGTCCTCAGTGTTACCTCTGGATCTGAACATTTGTGCATCTGCTTAGGTCTGGAGAATCGTAGCTGATCTGAGTCAGGCATAAGTGTTGAGCAATGTTAGATTACAGGATTAAAGAGAATTGGTGGCTGCACTTCTTGCTTCTGCCCTTTTCTTGGCCATGTTCTGCAGTGAAATTCAGTGTGGAGAGAAGCCTTGAATCCAGTCAGTCTGGGTGTAATCCAAATTGCTGAGGCTCCTTGCAGTTCCTGGCTGTGTGGCTTCCTCCATAATGCACTCTTCCTTCCCAGGCAGTGAGCAGTGCTTCTCCATGAGCTGCTGAGGTACTTGGGAATAAATAAATAGGAGTTCAGTGAAGATGGATTTCTTTTCTATCCCTACAGGTTCGGGATGGTGGGTAAGAATTGGGTAGATGGATGTGTGCATGTTGTCAGGAGCTCAGTCATGAGGAGTTCCTTCAGGAGCTATGCCACTTAGTGCATCTGGGTCACTGGTCTGCTGCTGTCTCTCTGCACACCTGGATGGACAGAGCTCTGTTAAGCTGGACGTTTTTGAAAGGAAGCATGGGAGAAGATGCCACAGTCGTGCCAGAAATACCATTTTAGGTAACCTGAAGGTGGCATTGTTAAGACCTTTGCATTTGCAGGGTGGGATGCAGACTGAGTGATTAGCTGTAGTACTGTCTCTACAGCACTCATGTAACAGAACGTGTGAGACTCAATCCCTATAGTTGGACTAGTGAATTTGTGAAACCTCTTACAGTTAATCAGCAGTTCTGATGGTGATAGGGTATTCTGTTGCTGATCAGCCTGAAATGTTGTGTTGCACTTGCCTGACTGGTGCTTCATGTCTGCTTCCAGCCCATGGCAAATTCATCAGTCCTATCCTTCCGTAATACAAATGCCAAACCAAAACATGTACTGTTACAGAATCACTGGGCTGGAAAAGACCTTTAAGATAGAGTCCAACCATTCCTGTCCTGTGCTAAACCATATCCCTAAGTACCTGATCTACCCTTTTACAGCTTATTTCAGGCTCTATGGCAAGCTGTCAGCTGGGAATGGTATCTCTCTGAGGCTTTGAGTCACTGAATCACAGCACTGAGGCTGTTTGCAAGGTGTGCTGGCTGCTTCTTGCACCTAAGGCTGGAGTTTGGCCTCTCTTCAGTGCGTGGCTACTTGCAAAGAGCAGTGAAGCAGCCTGAGACAAGGGTATTCCAGCGTTACATCACAGTCAATTTACATGTCAGCTTAAGGGGTAATACCCTCACATTTCAGTGACACGCGGCATTATCTGTGTGCTGTGGTGGGGAATGGTCAGCATGTTTAATAAAGCAGCAGCTACCAGTAGGGACAGAATGCACTTTACAATCGAAGTAATTGGTGATGTACTGAAGTCCTTTCCAGCCAATCTTTAGTTACAGGGTGGGGTTGGAGTCGATGGAAGCACTCCTGTCGGCTTTAACGGAGGTCAGATCCGGTCGTGTAACGGCACTTCATGTTCTAATGGTCTCAGAGGCTTTCATGTAGTCCAAATTAATGAAACTGCAAAGTCAGTGGTTCCAGGGAACAAAAGGAATGGGGCCTCAGTTTAATATGCGTTTCCTCTTTGTAGTAAGTAGTGGGAGCAGGGCAAAACTGCAGTCTCTGACAAAGGACACAGCCCTGCCATTGCATTTCTTTGGCACAAATCACCGGAGATTAAGCTGTGACCCATGGAGGTTCTACTGGGCTCTTCTGTGAATACAACTGCTGTCGCTGCACAGGGGAGGGAAAGTGGTTTGTGCTGCCACAGAGTGCCTGTGGAACGCTGTGGTTCTAACCAGGGCTGAAAGCAGGCAATATCTGGTACAAAGTACGTGCTGTGGTTCTAACTAGGGCTGAACAGGGGCAATATCTGGTATGAAGTGCACGCTGTGGTTCTAACCAAGGATGAAAAGAGGCAATATCTGGTACAAAGTGCATGCTGTGGTTCTAACTAGGGCTGAACAGGGGCAATATCTGGTACAAAGTGTGCGCTGTGGTTCTAACCAGCTCTGAACATGGGCAGTATCTGCTACGAAGTGTGCGAGCACCAAACATAATGGCTGATGAACGTAATAGGGCCACAATATGTAAAGTTTACTCTAGGAAATCACCCTTACTGAGCAAGCGTTGGTGTCCTGATCACTCTCCTGACCAAGATTTTCTTTAAACTTACCTAAAGAGAGACTTACTGTGAGCTCTATGGGGTGTGTCAAACCCCTTTGTAGCACAGCTCAATGCAGTTGTGCCTGTGCTCTTCCCTCTGCCTCCAACCCCTCTCCTCTTGTCCTGCGAGAAGGACATTTTTTCACATGAATCTTATGTATCAGAACTTGAGAGATGAGAGCAGTGGGATCCTTAAAAAATACTAATCTTCGTTTAATTTTTAATGTCTCAGAAAAACATGCAGTTTCCAGAAGCCAAAAAGCAGTTGAGAAGCTGCCTGGTGTTGAGGATAGGAGTGTGTTGCACTCTGGTTTGGCACTGATCTGCTCATTCATGTGCTCATTAATCTTTCCCTGTTCCATCCTCCCTTGACTGGGCTGCCTGGAAACTGCTCTAGACAGCAGAACATCTCCGAAGGGAGCACAGGCAACATAGACACCAGTCTCTGTCACACTGGGCTTATTCTTATGCAGGGAATAATGCAGAAAAATCAGTAAAACTTTTTCTCCCTGCAAATGCTGATTATAACGTTAATAAAATGACAAGGTAGGATGTGGACCTCTGCAAAGTAATCGTAAGGCATGCAACTGCCCAGGAAATGTCTCTGGGAATGAAAGCTGCTCTCCACGATGACCAGCGAATATTGATTTGAACGCAAGATGCTTGGCTTGAGAGGTACAGCTTAGCCCAATCTGAGCACTTGGCTGATGTACCAGAACTGCTGGGCTTTGCTTGGCATTGTTTTGTGTCATGTTCAGGACTCTTATCACATAGACAGCTAAATTACCTTCAGATGTTCGTTTGCTCGGTGTCTGGGTTTCCTGCATTGCTGTGATGATTCCCACTGCATGGAATGAAAGCTAATCAAGAAAAATTAAGGCACCCTTCCTGTGACATCGCTGCATGTTGGTACAGTGCGTGCTGACAAGGGTGGCTTACAGTACTGTAGTGGGGCAGAAGCTTTGTTCAAGTAAAAAAACCCCAACTAAGACCAAACAGCACTTCAGACTGGTTTACTGTGAACTGGTAGACTTGTTCACTTTGTAGCCTGAGCGTCAAAATGCTTCCAGCAGAAATTACTTCCATGCAAATTTATGGCAAGCATTTTGTTAAATATTTAATAGTGAATGATTTTCTAATGCTATTTGTGTATTTGGGATGCTCTACAGAGCTAGGAGTGATGTTCATCTAGCCATTGCTGTTCCTGGCACTGGAACGGGTCAATACGCTGCGTCTTTACATGATTTACGTTAACCTTATGTATGAATGTTGCTGGGGTAGGAAGCCCTGACAGTATCTTTGTGACCTGTACCTGTGGGCTGAGTGACTTTGCAGGCCATGGGCAGCAAACAGTTTTGGAAGCTTTAGTTCTCCCAAACAGGAACAGCAGAAGGAAGTTGCTGGAACAGGATGATGGGCATTCCGCTGGGATGCAGATGATGTGTGTGAGGTTCCTGGCTCTGAGCTCCTCCCTTCACACTGTGACTGTGAGCCAGTCAATTTTTAAGCATCAGCACTTCCTCTGTGAGGATAAGACTTTCCCGTTTTGCAGGGACCTTGAGAGCTGATTGTGGATTTAACGTACCAAGGCACGATGATGATGGCAGCAACACTACTGGATGGCCTTTGCCAGCCACGCCTAGCTTTAATTAGCTGTGCTGGGAGTCTGCTGATGTGGTAAAACGTTAAACAGAGCCAAGCCCCAAGTCTCAGGAGATGTCTTTGCATATTCTAACATTCACCCAAAATAGTGCCTCCTGATCTCCTAGGTTACAGGAGCTTATGTCAGTAATTAGTCAGTGAGTCTGTGGCACCAAGGATGATGTGGATGAGGCTGGAGTATAGCAATTGGGAGTCTTGGTAAAGAATTCCACGAGGATGGACAGTTGTGTGTGTGTAGGGAGGCTTTAATAAAGGTATAATAAAAATCCCCATGTTTGTTCACACAGGCCTCTTGTCTGGAGAGTTACTCTGAAGAGGAGACTCAGTGAGAACCGGACTTGGTAAGTCTTGTGTTCTCTGTAACTGAACCGCTGGTACCAGACACATCCTTTGGAGAAGCCAAATTTGCTTGTTTTGTGTGTGCTTGGCGTATGGAATTCATCCTTCAAGCAGAGTAGGCATGTCCCATATATCCCAAGAGTTGCTTTGATGCTTTCTTGGTAGCAAGTTAAAATCCTGAGTCAGCTCATTGAGCTTGAAAAACAGTTTAATCCTATTGCAGCATGTGAGCCATCGTGGTCTTTGTTTGCTGGTTCCTGCACTGTTCACAGATGCAAGGTACACACTGTAAGCTGTCTAGTGCAGAATAAGGTATGGAGCCACGAGAGAGAAATGACTGTTATGGCTTGTAGTCTCTGTCACTGGGACTTCCAGTTGACTTCATCTGGAAGTGGGGAGAGCTCTTGTTGTGAGAAGCCCTCTGCCTTTAGTGTTGTGGCCTTGCAGTACAGCCTGTTGCCCGGAATTTGTAAGGAACAAATTCCCAAGTTCCTTACTGTGGGGAGTCCATAGTAAAACTGTCTTTAGTACCTATGAGTGTTTCCTGCTTGCTGTGGGAACTTGAAGCTGGCCGCTTTCCAGTGTTCCTGTGCTCCTGTTCAGCACGACCTTCAAAGGAGAAACGGACAAGGTTGGATTGTCCCTCAGCAGAAAGCCTGGTCCTGTGGCACGATGCCCCACGTGCTGTAATAGGATGGTCAGTCTCTGCACCACCACCTTCCCTGTGGCTCTGTGTTCTTAACCTGTCTGTGGTGGGACCGCAAAATGTCACTGTTCTAATCGCCACCGTGTTCCACGGTGTTCTGCTGAACTGGGGTGTGCAGATAATGAAGGTTTTATCCCAGTTCTTTGTGCATATTGAGTGATATATTCTCCTACTGATGTGTCAGAGCCTGAAAGGAGCATTCATTTTTAATGAGCTGTACATGCATAGCTAATGCAGAGACTTAATTTTAGATAGGGCTTTCGGGTTTATGCATCAGGGAGCTGTGTATGTCGCTGCTGTGAGTTAGGAGGACACAAGAAGTGTGGTGATCAGTGGTGGCTCAAAGGCTCAGGCACAGGTAAACATGGTCCTCCTCTTTCCTGAATCCCAGCTGTTGTCAGGTACAAGCTGCTACCTACATCATGTAACAGTCTGTTTAAGTTGGCCCATTCCAGAGCCTCACAAAGGCTCAGATCCCTGCAGGCAGGGATTAAAAATACATCCTCTGGAAGCAGTATTAGCTTGGGGAAGGAGCAGGGTGCCCATAGAGCTGGAGCTCTGTACTGTTGCACTGGTAACAGCATCTAGGTAGCTTGCTCTAGCCCAGTGGCAGGTGCCCAGCCCTGCCCGCTGAGGATGGGGTTCTGAAGATCCCACTGAAGGGGAGCTCCAAGCACAGCTGCTGTGTTGAAACGAGGTGCCTCTCTGGCTTGGAACCCAGCTGGTGGGAGCAAATCCTTGAGCCAGCTGATAGTAATGACCTGGTGATACAAAAGCTGGGTCCCAAGGAGTGGTTCCATTTTGCTGGAGACCAGTGATCCGAGTCCTTACCTGCTTACGTGATAATTTAAGTCAGCCACGTGCACGTTGCTGTCAGACACAAGTGTGGTAAGAGGAATAGTTGCCAGCTGCATTTCCCATTGTATGACGCTTCTTTACCTGTTTTGCTCGCTGCAAAACCCCAGTTCCTCAGCTCTCCTCCCATGCTCTGGATGGCCAGTTAGGGGTGTGGAGTGGACTTTCCTTTGTTTCTCATAGCTCTGTCTCATTTGTGTTCTTTGTGTTGTTTTTCAGCAGTTGAGGAGAGCTGTGCAGCACAATGTTTATGCTGATTGCAGGTGGCAGAGCAATTCCACCACGGCCTTTGTGCCCCAGGAAGTCACCGGGGCCCTTCACAGCAGCCAAATCTATTAATCTAGAGGCACCTCTTTGTAGCGTTCTCCTTCCCCTGCCAGTTGTTTGTTCATGCATCAGCAATGAGGAGCAATTGAAGGTGAGCTCGCTCTTGTGCTTGTGGAACATTAAAATTAAGGAGTTATGCTTCTGAGAACTGCACTCTGGTTCATCCAACCCAAAAGAAAAGACAGACATGAGCAAAGTGCAGCAGGAGATGTGATAAACACAAAGCTTGTTCAACTCATGTAATTAAATACAGAAGTCCACAGGATCAAAGGGCATCTGGGTAAATGAAAAGAAAAACCTGTGTGGAATGGGTCTATGGCTTGAGTAGCATCACATGGGTTAGAATGATGTGAAGCCTTATCAAAGCAAAGAGGAATGTGGCTGGGAATGAACTGTTGGTCAGAGTGCACTTCTGGTTTGACCTCAGCAAAGCGGGAAACCTGTGACGTGGATCAGTGAAATGAGGGGGGGAGGGCTTGCTTAGGCCATAAAGAAAATGATTGTCAAAGTCATCGAGCGCTTCTGTTAGCATTAAGTGATGCTGGATCGGGGTGAGGTTGTGTCCACAAGATGTATGTCACCATCTTAGCTGAACGGGAGGACTGCGGGATGCTCGTGGTACAGTGCAGCAGGGGGGCAGGACAGGGAAGTGAAAGTTGCGGGTACAGGGCTGGGTGGGTATGGGAAGTGGTGAATTGGAGATTTTCAGCAGCATATTGAAGCTACTCAAAGCAAGGAGAGAGAGTGAAATGGTTGTTAAGGAACAACCCATTCCTGGAAGTGCTACAGCAAAGGCACAGAGGCAAACTCCAACCAACCTCAGCTAACTGGGAGTGACTCATGTGGACCTCAGTGGGAGCTGAAGCTGTTCAGGCTTGTGCAGAGGCTGGTCCAGTTTAGCATGAATTATTTTCCAGGGCATGGGTGAGAGCATCTCTGCTTGCCCAGGGAGTGGTTTCATTGTAAGAAGCCTCTTGTTCCAGTTCCTGAGATTCTCCACAATGCTAGCTGAGTCCAGGGCACTTGAGCATTGGAAGACAGGTTCTGGAGTGCCAAGCAGATAAGGGTCTGAGGCCCATAAGCAGAGTTCAGAGGAACAACACATACTTCACTCCGTAACCCTGAGTTATCACATATCCTTCCTACAGCCAAAGTGCCAGAACTGGAGGGTGTAGAATCTCAGAGCTTTGGCTTCCAGGATGGCAATGTATGGGGCTAGGAAGGGTCACAGGTAGATCCAAATCCACAGGGGACACTCATGTTGGCTGAGGCCATGTGTTTTTCCACCTTTAAATTATGAACAACAGGTCTGCTTGAAATTGCTAGGCCACTTTTCCACCAACTCTGCTGTTTTGTAGAACAGCCATAGGCTGTTGCCCAGCTGGCTGCTCGTGGGTTAACCATCATTCACGCTCACTGCTTTCTCTGGTGACTCTAAGAAGCACTCAGTCTTCTTCATTAGACAATTCCTGGATATTAACTGCAGGTTTATTGGCGTGCTCAGAAGCGTTCAGTGTTTGCACAGCTGAGCTGTGTATCTCAGGAGAAGATAAATAAATGTTCTTGTCCTAGGAAATGTTAGTGACAGACTTTCAGGCTTAGTGATCAGTTTACATTGGTCCTCTGCAGAGGAGGGGAGGCAGGACATTTGGTTTTGGTTAAAGGAAAGCCTTTGTAGCATCACTGGAGGTGGGCAAGCTGCAGTTTGAAAGCACCACAGGGCCAGGCTTTGAGCGGTAGAAAAATACCCAGGAGAGCTTGACAATGGCTGAGCCTTTCCTAAACAGAGCTGCAAGAGAGAGGAGAGCAGCTGGTGGAATTAATTGCCTGTAATTCTTTTGAGGTGATGGCTGAGGGTAGCTGCAGCAGAGCTGAGATCAGAAGGGTGGGCACAGGTTTTGATTTGTCACCAAAAAATGTTACCTGGTAAAGCATCTCAAAAACCTCCCAAGAAAAGCCCCATGCAGCAGCTCTCTTAAGTCACTGGTATCTCCTG
This sequence comes from Gallinula chloropus, assembly GCF_964237585.1. NCBI lineage: Eukaryota > Metazoa > Chordata > Aves > Gruiformes > Rallidae > Gallinula > Gallinula chloropus. Next base: position 84,741,916 of record NC_140087.1, on the reverse strand, counting down.
AAAGGCTGCGAAGGAAACATGTTAGAGTTCTGGTGGCTGTGCCAGTAAAACACAGATATGTTGGGTGAGACCTCCAGTTCCTCTTGCAAATCTCAAGTCTGGACTCATCATGCTGCAGTAGCTTTGCCCTGCGTGTCAGGCTCAAGTTGAGCTTGGGTTTGCTGTGGAGTTTTTAACTTTCACTGGAGCTCTTCCCCAGCACCACATGTGTCCTGTGTCCTGCCATTGATTTTTCTATAGATTGGTTAAACCCTGTTCACTCACTGTCAAGGCAGGTGCCACAGGTGGATGGCTTGCTGCTTCTGTGGAAGGAGCTCAGATTTAGTCCTCCTCAAACCTCAGGAAACCTCTCACACAGTGTGCCAAGGGGAGACTGGTTAGAGTTTGTCAGCTGAAGTCAGGGAAGAGTCTGTCATCCCTGAGCATGTTCTGGCATGGACCGACCTCTGAGCAGACCCTGGTGACAGTTCTCCCTCCTGCTGATGGGCCAGAGCTACCAAGAGCTGGGGAACACTGCTTCCTGTCCTCTCACTGATTGCCCTGCTGCAGGAAGTGCGAAGAGGAAGTGGACTGATCTTACAGGAAGTGGAAATAAGGAGGGAAGGAAACCTAGTCAGAGGAACAGGTATGGGACTAAGGTGAGACACAGATGGGTGCAGAGCTGGGGTTTAGGACCAGCACTGGTTTCCCAGAAGGGGTAAAATCCAGAGCCAAAGGTGAGCAGAGGGAAGAATCTGGGACAGAGGGAGAACAGGAGAGGAATTAGGTTGAGGAGAACTGAGGGAAGGAAGATCTAAACCATCAAACACCAAAACATTCTCCTGGCAGAGCTGTGTGTTCCTGGATCATGGTGCTGCTGTGCCTGGGAAGAACCTCTGAAACCCAAGGTGGTGGGTAACTCACCCTCCAGCCTGAGGCTCGTCTGGAATGCAAATGTAACTGTCTTCAGTGCTGTGGGTGCTGCTACTGAGAGCTCTTCTTGGGATGCTGCTGAGCGTGGTGCCTGTGAGTACTCACAGCTAATCTTGGGAGGTACTTGGATGTGTGTTGTCCTGGATACAGTTCAAGGTTTGGATGAGTGTGACGAAAGAGGCCTTGGATGACTCACTGAGGGAAAACTGCAAGCCTGATGGAGCACAGAATGGCCTGATGCAGCAAGGACAGGAGCCTGTGAGCATAACTGAGGCTGCCTCGATGTTTTCTAATGGGGTCCTGCTGCACAGCCTGCCCTCAGGTATCTGATGCTCATCAGGGGCAACAAGTAGCCAGGCAGGGCAGTTAGAAAGGGAAGGCAGTGGATCAGCACGAATGACATGGAGAGGTTTCATGCAGCCTGAGTCTGATTAGAGAAACAGAGGTTGGAAGCCAAAAATTTGGGACTTGGAAGCAATGGGGTATCTTAGTTGTGAGCACCTAGGGAGGGGGGTGTGTGGAATAAAAGCTGGAATAGAAATGAGAATTGTGGTGTTAGAGTGGAAAGGCAGGCACACCAGTGATGTGGAGAAAAGAGTGTCCCCCCAAGTAGATCTTGGGGACAGCTTCTCCTGAAGACACAAAGAAGGCTGGGGCCTAATGGAGAAAATCATGTCTAATAGCTGAATCCAAAGAAGGCTGAATTCAAACTGCACAAGCAGCTCTTTGTCTGTGGAGGTGGGAGAGGATGCTGAGGAGTTGAACCGGTACCCGGTGGGTCATCCCTGCCCTGCTGTGGATTTCTAACCTGTCAGTGCTGGGAAGGAGATTTCTGTTGTTTATAAAATCTGCCAACACATTTGGCAGGAGGATATCCTCTCTTTTCCTCTCTCCTCTCCTCCTACTGCATCCAGTTCTCTTCCCCCTCCCACCCATCTTGCTTGGGAGCAAGCTGTTCCTAGGAGAGGACAACCCCTCCCCACCCCAGCAGCCCTCCCTGGGGGCAGGCAGGATGGGAGAAGGTGCATGCCTTGCCCTCCAGGGAAGCTTGTCTGGGGCTTCAGCACAAAAAACAGAGCTTGTTGATGTTTTGGAAAGAGGTGGGAAGTCCAGGGCTCAGGCTGGGTGGAGACCCAGAGGAGTGGGAAGCAGGGCCAAATCCTGTGTCCTCTGCTATCTTCTGGCATGGAGGGCCGTGCTCCTCCCAGCTCTTGCAGCCAGCATACGCTGCTCCCTCCCTGCACCCACGGAACCTGGGAGTGGTTTCGTCTAAACTCCAGTGAAGCCTAGTTTGGGTTTTAAGAGATCTCTGCTGAACTTGACATGAAAAGATGTCCTGATTTCTGTAAAAGCTGGGGGGATGTTCTGCATGAGCCTGCTTGCCCCCAGCAAGTGACCTTAGGAGCTGGTGTGAAGCTGCTCTGCTACCTGCAATGAGGTCACACCGATGGAAATCTGAGGGATGCCAGTGCAGGATGAAAATCCCACCATCCTGCTTTGGGGTGTACTACCATTGGGGCTGGATTTCAGGGGCAACTTCTAGAATGAGAACAGTTGAAGAGGCGCATAGAGAAGGAAGGGGAAAAATCTTAGGAAAAAATTCTTCCCTGAAAGAGTTGTGGGGCTGTGGAACAGGCTGCCCAGGGAGGGGGCTGAGTCACCATCCCTGGGTGTGTTTAACAGACAGCTGAAGTACTTAGAGATACAGGTTAGTAGAGAAGAGGAACGGTTGGACTCCATCTCAAAGGTCTTCTCCAACCTTGTGATTTTGTGTGACCTGGGGGAAGGGGTGAGTGAAGGCCTCTCAAAACAAGAATCACACACACAGGTCTGGGTGTGCCCTAGGACTGGGAGACAGGCAAAGCACCCCTCTGGGAGCCCTTCCACTCCTCTTTTTCTCCAAGGCACCGGAAAGGCCTCTTGTTTTTAATCAGTGGCAGCTTACTGAAGAGATAAAAGAGTGGAAAGCAGCTGAGAAATGGCAGGCTATCAACAGGGACTACCTCTCCCTTTCAGCTCTTTTGGATTCTAGATAATTCTGTCTATGTGCACAGAGGAAAAAGATTCTGTCCTAGGAAACTGGCTGAGGTTACCAAGCCCAGCCAGTGCTCTGAATTCGTATTTGCAGATCTTGGAGGGTTCTCTGTGTGACACATGCATTCAAAGCCAACCAAGCATACATGCTTTTTGCAGAACACATACAAACCACCTTAGAATCCTTTCTTAATGTGCTGTCTCCAGCACTGCAAAAATCTCATTCCTTTTCAGCATAGGCAAGGTGTTAATGTTCTTGGCTGACTGGAAACCTGAAAAATACCTTTGACATCTAGCTTGGCTCTGCTTCTTGTTGGATCTGCCAAGCATTCTTTAGATGTCAAGGCCTGGGATTTATATGCTGGGAAGCACATGATATTCCGAGGGCGTAGAGTTAACCAGTTTTGCACAAAATGTACTAGTTATGTAAAAAATCATATTTTAAAATTAAATCGGTGCCACTTGGAAAACCCAAAGCACAGAAGCAGGAACTGAAGCTCTGTTTATGCACAGAGCAAACACAGCCCTCTGACAGGGCTTCTCCACCCTCATGTCTCACTGTACTTCAACCAGGACCCAAAGGGTTCATCCGAAAGGGAAGGAGCTAATTGGTCTCCCACAGCCCCTCTCCTAGCAGGAGTTTCATCTCTGGCAGATTCTGGTTTGCTTTCTGCTTCGGATGTCTGTGTGAAGATCTTGTTCCCAAAAACCTGAGCAGCCATGTAACACCCAGCATTTTGCAATGTAAACTAGTGGATTTCTCCTGGGGCTGAAGCTCCATTGATTTGTGTTTGCAGTCAGAGGAGAGGAGAGCTTTATTCGAGGTGGACATCTGCCTCCTCTCCACTTGGACCACCTCTCTTTTCCCCCCGTGGTTTCAGGCCTGAAGTTCCAAATTCCCCAAAGCAGATCCTCCTGAAACTGTTAACCTTGAATCTCATGAGATTGAAGAAAAAAAGGGAGACAGGTGAACCTTCTCTGTTTGCCTTCTAGAGGTCTCAGGTGCCTTTTGAGGTGTTTTCCAACAGCTGACAAAGAAAATAGGTGTACTTTGTGTACCTTGCCCTAATACTGATGCTCATGGGCAATCACTTGACTCCAGTAGCAGGGCCTTCTGGGAAAATGCTGTGTGTCTCTCTGCCTGATGAAAATGCTCATCGCTGTTCTGTCCACTGTCAGGAGATGTCTGTGTGATGCAATGGCTCTAATCTTTATTGGCTGGGCATGAGCCAGAGTTCACAGTGCGCAGAGACAGCTCCTCCCAGATCAACGTCCCCACCAGGAGAGAGCTGCTGATGCTCCTCTTTTTATTTAACCAAACTTCCCCCCCACCCCAGTCCCTCAGCCCAAAATGTACCACTGTAATTCTTCAAACCAAGGCAGCTGGCTGACTGGATTGGGGTAATATAGTCCAGAACCAGTGTTTCGTGGGAAGGGGAAGCTGTGGGGCCCTGTGAGGACCCGTTGCTTCCTGCCTGTCTCCATAAACACGTGGCAGTGTATCTCAGGAACAGGCTGCCGTGGGTGAGCGAGGCAGGCACAGCTGCTGGTGCTGCAGCCAGGGGCCGTGGGTGGCGTGACGCTGAGGCTCTCCCAGGAACGCTGTTATCTCCAGAAGCCTTTCCTTTGGGGCAGTGCTGGCTTTCTGAGCCTTTGCAGCCCCTTCCATTGCAGGGAGGGAGGGAACCGTCCCCGATGCTGCTGTGTTTTCCTAAAGCTGCTACGAGGAGGAGGAAATTCAGCCTTTTTTTTTTTTAATTTATTTAAATTTTCAAATGAAAAGAGCAACCTGGTGGCAAGCAGCAAACAAAGGGCCTCTTTGTAACAGCTACAGATGCAGAAAAAACATGGATGCCTTTCAGGGTGATGCCCATGGGGGGCTGCAGAGACCCCCAAGTCCAGCAGCCTTACCTGTTGTCATCACATGCCTAGCTCCAGCATATTTGGCATACCTTTGTTTTCGTTGGGAGTAACTCCCACGTTTCTGGACAGCAGCCTGGGATGGAAACTGAGCTTGTCATTATTGCCACTGGCTTTCCTGACCCATAGCAGAGATCTCATCAGAGGCATTGCTGAATTTCAGTGTGTACAAATACATCAGCCCAGTGTGCCCTTACTGTGCAAAGCAGATAGGGGCTATTACTAGGTGCATTCTGTAATGGAAGGTCTCTGGTTTTAGGTGGGGGTGGACCCACCCTGAACATGTCTTTGTTTATTTGTGAGGTTGTTTCCTGTTGTTTCTTATCACGAGCTTTCAGCTGTGGATTGGAATAAAGCAGCAGGCTGTGACATTATGATCTTCAGGCTAGGGGATGCCAGGAGGCCTTTTCATCGATGCTGTGAAGGAGTCAGACAACTGTCCCAGGGTATATGAAGTCAGAGGAGACTTCTACAGCTTCCTTCTAACTCAATCATTCAACTTGAAGCAGAGGGAATAACAGAAACAGCAAACCTGGAGTACTGTATGGTGATTTTTAACCCATTTTCATGTGGTGTGACACATCTATGTCATCTTCTTCCCTGATATCTTTTAGAGCAGCTGGCCAAAGTCAACAACATTTGACTGAAAGGGAGAATTTTTGAGAATAAAGTTCTTACCAGCTTCCTAAAAATAGGAAGTTGAGGAGTGCAGAGTTGGATTTGAACATTTGCACTTCTGCCCCTTATAAATCTTTTGATCCTCCTGCATAGGTTTGCTGAGGTTTCTTTCCCAAGGGTTAAGCCCAAGTAACATAAATTCAGCTGTTTTACTTGGAGGTTGACAGGTTAATGCAGATAAAGACTCTAGTTTGTAGGTGTCAAAAGTGAAGTGAATGAAGGGTAATGTATGTGTGTTTGTTTTCCCTTTAAGGCTAAAAGGAGCCACCATGATTACCTAGTATGGTTTCCATGGCACAGGTCACCAAAGCTCAGTAAGTAGTTCCTTCATCCTGGCTACAAGTTCCTGGTGAAACCGCAGGATCACTTTCAGAAATGTGTCTGTCTGCTTGAGAGCTCGTGTCATCTCCGTACCTCCCGAAGTGAGGGGTTCTGGTAGTTAATTACTCACTTGGGTGGAAACATTTGCACATCATTTGTAGTGAATTTATCTACCATTATCTCCAACAGATGGATCTTGTATTTCCCTGGTGGATTTGAGTCTGAAGCGTATTCTGTATTCAGTGCATTCATAGAATGGTTTTGGTTGGAAAAGACCTTCCAGATCATAGAGTCCAACCATCTATCCAGCCCTACTAGGTCCAACACTAGACCATGTCACCAAGTACAAGGTCCACTCTTCTTGTAAACACCTCCAGGGATGGTGACTCAACCCCCTCCCTGGGCAGCCTCTTCTAACATCTGACAACCCTTTCAGTAAAGACATTTTTCCTAATAACCGACCTAAACTTCCTAAAACCACAACCTGTGTCTCACCTTGTCTTTTTTTCCCCTTCCTCTTTCCCCTGAAGCCCACCAAGACATGTCCTGAAAGGACTAACAACCAGAGTATAGGTGAGGTACCACAGATTCTGTTAGAGCTTCACTGAAAACACCCTGAAAATGCCTTTTGACTGCTAGATGAGAATCCAAAGGGTGAAAAGCTGTGAGATAGGCTTCTCATCCCAAAACCATAGTTCCTCAGACCTAACCATGATTTTTGGTGAAAGGGCTTTACAAACAAAGCACAGATCCCAAACAGTTATCTAACAAGTATTTTTATTGTTGACTTGCAGTGTTTTCATGGGAGTAAAAGGAGAAAACCAAAACCCCGAGGCTCCTACTTGAACAGGAGCAGAATCCCCGAGTGTGTGTGAAGTTGCCACTCTGACCATCAGGGCTTTTCTAGTATTTTTTTTCTTTTAGGTCCCTGTGAAGCTCTTGCTCAAAAATGAGGTAAAAATAGCTGAGGATCAAAAAAAAAAAGACAATGTTTTCATACTGTATCCCTCTACTGTTACCTTTAACCCTCATTTTCCTCTGATGTACGTTACAAAAACATAACTGCTCTGCATATAGTTTTGTATTCCAGGTGAAAATCATGCACTGTGTTCTTCCCCCTTAATTGGGTGTAGATCATCATCTCTGCTTTCACCATGGGCCTGATGCAAAGCTGGGGGAAAGAGGTTTCCCGTGGGCGTTAGTGCAGGCCTGCATGCCATGGGTGCTGGGATGAGACTGTGTGTGGTGGGAAACCAGCATTTTCCATTCTGTTATTTCCCTTTCTGAAAGGAGACACAGTATGTCCCGGGTTATTTTCTTTAAATTATTTATACAACTGTATTCCTGACAAGCTACAACTTCCTCCAGCACAAACACGGCTACTGCTTGTTTCTGTAGTGTGTGGCTGTTTGTAAGGCTGGGGAAGAACACGGTGTGGTGTGTGCTGTTCAAAATACCCCCGTTTATCTGCTCTAAAAACTTCTGGTGAGATTCTGATCTCTGTTACGCCACTAAATCCCTGGAGCCGCCTCGCATCCGCCAGTGGTCCTGAGCCAAAAACAGTTCCCAGTGCTGGCTGTGCTGGGAACAAGGCTGGGGAGGTACACAGTCTTATGGAGGGCTCTGCAGTGAGGGCTGTACTCTATGTGTGTGCACACGGGTTTAAAAGCCCGTGAATTGAGTAAGTCATGGTTACTTGCACCCCAAAATCTACTGTATGTAGCCATGGCTGTGGTTTGGTTCAGTGTTGCACCAAAGCCCTGGATCTGTTCGGTGTCCTGAGCATCTCCTGAGGTAGATGCAGACGTGGTGAATTTAGGCCACTGTCACAGCAGTGTGGATTTTGAATAAACATATGCATGTTGGAGCGAGTTCCAGGCACCAGAGGGGGGATCGTTACCGGTCCATAGATTCCATCTTGGAATCCTGGCATCAGGCTCCTGTGATCTGTTAAAGGCCATTTTTCTGTTTCAGGCTTCCATTTGCTGGAGATGATGGAGCCACTGTGACACACTGATTTGTAAAGTGCTGCATGAGATCCTGAGTGTGAGTGCAGGGGGGAAGAATCAAATTCGGGTCTGCCAGGTGCTTAAAGTTCATTTCCTGGCTGAGAAAATGATTGTGCTGTCACCTGGCTGTGTGCTGGCACATCCATGGGCGGCACAAGGGCTCTAGAAGCACTTGGGGATGGAGTGGAACAGTGCAGGCAAGGCTTTGGTTTTACAGGGCCTCTCCTTCCCATCAGCTGTCCCACTTTTCAAACTTGCCCAGTAGCTGGTTTGTTTTTTCCCCTTAGTAAAAGCCTTTTGCGAGGAGCTGGATTGCCTGCAGGTTCAGAAACCTCTGGGTGTTTGTAAGGAAATCCAGACCCCAGCTTTGCACAGAGCATCCCGTGTGGGTTTGGAGCTGCTGCTTACCCAGGGCCCCAGAGCACAGCACAGTGTTTCCCAGGGAAGTAAGAACAGGGGTGCCGAGCGCGTCCCTGTGCAGCTACTGCTCCTCAGGGCAAGAAAAGGCACAGGACTTCTGAGGTATCTCAGCAGTGAGTAGGGGATCTTCCATCAGGCAGCATTCCTGTGGCCAACGGTGATTTGTTTGGCTGTGTAACTCTCACATCGGTGTTTTTCCACTAATGTCAGCAGCTCGTAAAACCGACCCAGATGAAGCATCCTGACCTTTGAAGATGGGGCGAACACGTGGTTAACTGGAAGTAAAGACTTCCAGGAGACAGGATTCCTGGAGAGGAAACGTGTGAGAGACATCACCTGCTGTGTAAAGTTTTGCTTGGGTTTTTTTTAATTGTGTTGTTTCTGGAGGATGACTGCACTAAACAGCAGCCTCCCCACTTCTTCTGGGCTCTGGCAGTTGTGGTAACGTTGTGCAGCCTGGAAAAGGGGCTGTTACAAAGGGGAAAGTTGAGTCTAAGAGTGAAGGAAACTAGACCGCAATGAAGGTTTAATTCTGCCACTCAGCATCCCTCTCAGCCCCCCGTTACCTTGCTGCCAGATGGCTCCTGCTGGAGTGGGTAAACTAGACCAGGACCGTAGCTTGAAAGGTGGGCCTGGGTGAACCTGATGAGGTTCAAAGTGTCAGGCCTTGTACTTGGGCAGGAGGAATCCCAGACATAGATACAGAGGAGCTCCTGGAGAGCAGCCCTGCTGAGAAGGACCTGGGGGTTCTGGTGGGTGAGAAATAAAGTGGTTAAGTGGATGTTGCTAGGTACAGCCTTGGAGGAAGATGACTTCCCTTCATGTCCCTTCCACAAAGGACTAAGTAGTACTTCTGAGGGGTTGGTTTTTTTCCCCTCATGTAAAAGAGATGCTTGGACCTTGAATGGAAGCATGTAGGAGTAAGCTTCAAAAAGCTTTTAAAAAATACCCCAGCGATAGGGGGGAAGTGAAGTTCTGCTGAAAACTGCTGCTCTCAAATAAAGAGCCAGAATATATGAAAAATCAGATCCTCTGCTTTGGGTTTCATGCAAATCCCTATTTATAGGGTGATCAGTGAAGCCTAGCTTCAGACTTCAGTTATAAATAGACAAGCATACACTTCACTTCCATGCCAGAATCTTCCAAACTGCAGTTTCACGCTTGCCTTGATGCTCTGCTGAATGTTGCTGGTGATTTGTGGGCACATGGCTGGGTATTGGGAAGGGGGGCCGATAAAATTGCATTCAGCAGTAGATTGACCTTCCTGTTTAGGAAGCATGGGCTGTGCAGTATATCCGGTCCCCTTTGGAGAGGGATGAGGGAAGGTGTGTTCTCTTTGCCTGCACACAGCCAAAATGCTGATGATGCTTCTGAAAAATGAGATTTTGGGCTTCTAAGACACTTGAGATCTTCAGACTTCGGTTTGGAAGTCAAATTTTATGAAAGGATGCTGTGCTGGGTGGAAATTAGAAGGAAATCTGCAGTCCATACCTTGAGCCCTTAAAGTCTGCTGTGCCTGGCTGCTTTTACATACTTGTTTTTCTTTGCCAGATCCTTTCTAAGACAGAAGCCTGTCACTAGAAGTTCATTGCCATCAGAGCAGCCCCATGCCCACCAGGCAGACTGATGGAGTTACACTTAAACTCATCATTCTGGGTCTTCAGTGCTGAAAGTTCATAATTTAGAAGGAATATGTTGGAGGCCAGGATGGTTTTTTTGTTAAGCAATCTTTCCTGGAAGCTGGTGAGATCTCTGCTAAATGAGGAAAGGGTAATCTTCTTAAAGCTTCCCACAGAATTAAAAGTTAACAACTTCCACTTGCAAACCTGCACCTGAGGAACAGCCCTGGTGTGGTGCGTGCGGGATCTGACGTGGGAACGATGTGCGTGGGAGGTGGCAGCTTTGAATGTCAGAGCAGCCTGTTTCTTCTGGGAAAGGTTTTCTTTAATATGCTGCTACGAGAATCACTTCATCCATCTACACGCTCTGAGTGGTAAGGCAGTGAGAGTGGTGGCTGCACCTGCAGCGGGGTACCACGGGCATCACCTGCAAGCACAGCCCGGCTGCGCGGGATGGAACGAGGGATCGCAGCCTCAGCAGTTAAAGCCAAACACTGTCAGAGCGAGGTAGCCACCCCGACAGCATTTCCAAACACTTCCCTCTCTTTAACCTGTTTACACTGATAGGTTTTGGAGTTCGTGCTGATGTCTCTTACCCAGCCCACCTTTACCCTGCTACAGTTTCTGCAGAAAAAGGGAAATACAACTGGTGGAGGTGTATTTTTTTTGGTCAGAAAAGGGAATAACACCTGGAAAAGGAGCTGAGAATTTACCTTTTCCCCCCTTTTTGTATTTCACTAGGCAAACAGGACTAAATTAGGTTCCCAAAGTTCCCTTTTTTCCTCTCTCCCGTATCTGCCCCAGAGCTCTAGGCTTTCTGCCGTGTTAGCAACAGAGGCTACAATGCTGATGACTTTTTCAGCCAGTCTTGTCTTTCCATGTCTGCATGTCTTCTTGTTACTTGGGTCTTTTAAAAAATCCCGTTTTGGGTGTTAAAAACAGAGCCATCATTGTCCCACCAGGCAGTTGATGGACTCCCTGTTCCAGTGTGTTCTATCCAAATACGCGTTACAGCCTTCTTCATCAGATTACACAGACTGGCTAATGCCTATTTGTTTAAAGCACCTAGAGGAAAGAGCAGAATAAAATTACTGTTAAACACCAGAAAAGAGGGAATAAAGAATAACATGAGGCATCAAGGAGGAAAGTTTTATTGAGAGAGAATAGTGCAGATTTTCCTGGGAGAGAGAAATGCTGAGGCTCCTAGTCAGCATACTCCATCATTCCTATGCAGGAGGAAACATCACTGCATTAACACCTTCAGTGCATGGGGCTGGCCCTCAAACTGCTGCACCAGAAAGGATGCTCTAAAGGGGCAAGAAAGCTACACCTGCCCATGGGGTTACTTATGAAATGTTGGGTCTCGTCAGGGAACAGCGCTGAGTCTGCAGTCAGGCACACATTTCCAGCTAGTACTGCAACCTCATGACAGCCAGAACTTTGCCAGCTGAGTGCCAGCAGCAGGGCAGCATTGGGAGTGCACTGCTCTGTGCACAGCATTCCCTGACTTCCCAGGGTGGTTCTGAGTGGCTGCCCCTGGGTCTCTGTGGCTGAGCTGTGTCTTGGTGTGGGAACTAGCCAGGGTGATGCTACCCTGTCTGCACAGCTTGGGTTGCAGCAGTAGCCCTGCTCTGTGATGGGGCTGGTTCCGTGTGGAGCCTGCGGGATGAGCAATGAGCTCCCAAGACACTTACTTTATGTGTTAATGTACTGCCTTGAACACAGTGGAAATGTCTGCGAGGGATATTGCGGTACGCTGGCTCCCTGCCTCTGCCAGTTCTCACTGATGCTTCCTGTCCCTCCACAGCGCTGCAGGCCAGGCCCAGCACTAGGACTCCTGCCAGGACTCCTCCCGGACGCTGAAGATTGCCGTGATGCTGGCACGGGGAGCGGGAAGGCCATCTTTACTTCACCCTGTCAGCATTTCCACTGCTGACTCCGGTGGCGTGGGAAGGAGACAGCAACTGTCTGAGGCTTTTGTAAGTGCCCTAAGCTTTAGTTATTTTCCAGGGTTTGGTGTCTTCAGCATGTGGAGAAGTAGCTGATGGTAGAGAAAGTGACTCAGAATAAATCCTGTGGGGATGGGGAAGGCAGAAATTAGCAGAGGGGTTTGGGGAGCATCTAGATTGAGGCAGAAAGAACTTTCCCAGCAGGAGAGTATTCCTACACCTCCGATGTCTTCCTGTGAGTGGGGCTGCTGAAGGTCTCAGTGCTGCTGGGCCCCTGCCTCCATCACACACACTTTGTGTACCCATGGTTAGGTTACTGTGAAGTACTGAGCACGGAGATACCTGAGAAGTGGGTTTATTTCCTGATGAGGAATTCTAGGCTTGCCCACTTCATGGGTGGACATGTAGGGAGAAGGGGAATGAAGGAGTGAAGAGCTGGAGCATTTCTGTTTGCAATGGCTGTTGGGCAACAGAGATACTCCTGTAAGCAGATCACAGGGGATGCATTGCTACAAGGTGTTACTGGAGGGGAGGGTGCAGCAGAAAAGTTGGGTGCTCCTAAGATGACATGCCAGGCAGTGCGTAGGTGAAGGAGAGATGTTTGTGGTAGAGGAGCCATCGTGCTTCTAGACAGGCTGAGCATATTGCGAGGAAGTGAAGAGTTTTTCCATCAGGCAGAGCGTTGCCCATCTTTGAACTGGGACAAGCCTGCTAGGACACAAAGCACTGGTTCAGATCTGTGCCTTTCAGCCTCACTGCCTGCTCAGAGCTGGGTGTTACAGGTGGAGGAAAGGTGTGTCTGGTGAGAGGAACCCAGCCTGCTCACGCTGGGAACCTGTGTAACTGGAACCTTCTGATAGCATGATGCTTTTCCAGTTGAATGCTACAGCTAGGAACGTTTTTATTGCGGTAGTAATCCCTTTGTGTGCAGCTCTTGATATCCTACCTAGATCTGCTGCCTTTGTTTCCACTGGGAAATGCCTCCTTGCAATTCCAGCTTGCACAGAAATGACCAAAACTCCCTGGATCCTGAACAGAGTAAAGCTCTATACTGAAGTCTTCCATATTGTTTTCAACAATGTGTTACACTGTTTAAACTGTAACTTATTTTAAAATGCTCTTTCAGAGAATTTGGAATGGGTTTACCCTTATGTGCCCATGTGGTGTTTTCCTCATGGTGAAGGTGTTAATAGACCTACAGGTATCATTCCGCAGAATGAAGCCCAGACAGTGCTAGTGAGCACAGTGGCTCAGTGGATTTATCTTTGTTTCAAATAATAGATTAAATATTTGTTCAGTTGTAAAAAATCCACAGCTGCATGGATGAAATGTATGAGAGAACAGCGAGCTGTGTTTCCAAGCCAAAGATAACTGGGAAGTAATGGGCAGAAGGGAAGCGAGTTCGCCCAGCTCTGCTTTGCGGACCCTTCCCACCCCATTCAGCATCTGGCCATTCATTCTGCTCCCTTAGGTTTGGCTAAAGGAGTGGGAAGGTGGTTGTCAGAGGGAATGACCTGTTTGTCTAACCATGTACTAGCATTTTAACTTGTAAGTGTTCCCACCCTAACTGTCAGAGGGGTGTAGACTGGGGCTTTCCAGCCCTGCAAGCTGAATGCTCACGCTGAAAATACTAACGAATATTTGCAGTAAGCTATAGAATGAAAATAGCATCCATCCCCTCTATCAAACCTGGAGCTGCTGGTTTTAACCATCAGTGTAAAACATTTGTACCTGCCCCATTCTTTCCCAAATGCAAGCTCTTTAAAAAGAAGAAAATTACAGTCAGTAACTGGGGTAACAGGTTGGAGCCCACAATACCCCTGCTCTTCTGGTTCCTGCTTCTCCAGGCATTCATTCCTACCCAGTTATTTCCATCACAGCCCATGGCCCACCCATCTCTGGTGAGTTAAGGCAGACAGAATCTTGACACATGCTGGGTGCTCTTACTTACTCCTGTCTTTGTTCCTGCCTGCTTGTCTGAGAGGTGGAGAGCTGAGCAAAGGACGCTGATCCTTATCATCCTAGCATTGGAATACATTTTTTGGACATGAAGGTTTTTGCTTGGGATTATGTTGTTAAGTTAAAGAAGGTCCTTTTTACCTCTTTACTGCCTCCATTTGCAGGAGGTGGAAACAAGTACCCCCTGGTATCTATCTGGAAGCCCTAATTGTGGGCTCTTATTGCACAAGGTGCAGCGCAAATACAGCCAGCAAAGGATGCAGCCTGTTTTCAGATGGTTTGGCATCTAAGGCAAGGTGATGGGGCTGATGGGAGGGTGTGCTGCTGAAGGCCAGTTCGGCTCATGGAGCCAGCAGAGAGCTGTTCTCCTCTTGTTGCTGCTGAATTTGGTTTTGCTGAGGAGGGATCAGTGGGTCACCAGGACCAGTGTGAGGGAGGAGTGAAAAAGGGGGGTGCAGGACAGGCCTGCCCCTTATCTGGTTTGTTCTTACTGCACCCTGAGACCTGGCTGTGAACTGCCAGAGATGCCAAGCATGGAAGGATGGGCTTAATTCTTGTCAAGGTTCTTGTAGGCTTGATGGTGACTGAGGAACATTTCCTGAGGCTGAGGGACTTAGGGATGAGTGTGGTGACACCAGTTGATGTGATGGGATAGCAGGTAAGCTCCATGGGGTTCAGGAGCTCTCCTTTGGGCATGCTGAACCCGTGACTTGCCACCCTGCAGGTGCCAAAGGGGCAGAGTCAGGCTTAGATGTGGGCAAGGAGGGAAGCCTGGAGCTGGAGAGGCAGATCATGGAGAGATTGTTAGGTGTTTGTGTTTTATGGGGTGAGCTCCCCTACAAGTAAGTGCTGGGGGAGTGACAGATGAGGTGTTCCATGGAAATTGGGAATGTGAGAAGGGTGTGCTGAAGGAGTGGTAAGGAGGTGAGTCTGGGGGAGGCAGCTTGGGAAAGCAAAGAACAAAGTATCAGGAAGAGCCAGCCTGATAATTTCAATGAGATGGAAATGAAGCAGTATTCCAGAGATTATGCCAGGAAATGGATATTAGAAACTTTGGCAAAGTGGTGGAGTGTGGAGGGGCTGAAGCCAGATAAGAGGAGGTTTAAGACAGGCGTGGAGTAGAGGAACTCCAGACAGCAGTTCAGGAGGGAGTGTGGGGATGCAAAGCGGGAGGGAAGCAAACGATAACTAATGAAGCAAGCGAAATCAAGGGTGCCTTGTTGTTTTTAAACGTGATGGACACCACCAATCTGTAGCTGTGTTGCAGGCAAGGGGTTAGGGGTTGAAGAGGATGAGGATGCAGATGAGAGCAGGAGGGCCAGGGTTGGCAAAGGAAACCTGAAGCAGGAATGCCTGCCTGGGGATGAGGTAGGGAGCAGGGCCGCAGGGGAAGGAGGACAGGCTAGCTGGCTGTGTGTTAGCAACTTTCTCTGGAAAGACACATGCAAAATCCTGCCCGGAGGAGGAAGAAGGGAAGTGCGGCAGAAGGGCAGCTGGGGTCAAGTTTCAGGGCCTCGGGTGACACGGACAAGGGCGCCTGTTTACGTGGGAAGGTGGCAGGGCTGAAGTGGGCGAGGATGACTCTGCAGTGGAGGAAGTCAAGCCCGGGTTGGGATTTCCACTCGGAATGACAGAGCAGCGGGCGAGTAGCACCAGAGGAAATGGATGCTGGGGGTGAGCCAACATTGTCTTCGCGATAGGAGAGGGTGTCAGAGGAGGAGGAGGAGCGTGGAGCCTGGAGAGACCCAATAACCAAATAAATGTAAGAGAAGGGGAGCGGGTGGCGTTTGAGGGCAGCGTTCGGCGGCGGCTGGGAGCCAGGGCCCGCGGGGAGCGGCTGCTGCACGGAGGGGAAAGATCTGGGCTGACTGCGGAGCGGCGCCAGGTGAGGCTCCGCCGCATTACCCCGGTACCGGGCAAAGCGGAGCGGTCCCCGCCGAGCCCGGGAGCCGCTCGGCACCGCCACCCCGGCTCCGGGGGACACCTGCCGCGGCCCGGCCCCGCTCCCTGCGCCGCAGGGCGGCGGCGACCGCCGGCTGCCTCCGCAAGGAAAGGGACGCGGGGGCGGGGGGCTGCGCTTCGCCCCCGCCCCGTCGCGCTGTCCCCGCCCCTCGCCCCTCGCAGCCGCCGCGGCCGGGCGGGCGGAGCGCAGCGCAGCGCCGCGGGGGCTGCGGGCGCCGCCGGTCACTCGCCGTCGCCGCCGAAGAGGGAGAGCCGCCGTCCGGGCAGCCGAGAGGTAGGGGCGGCCGGGGCGCGGGCGGACGCGTTCCGGGGCCGCGGGTGTGTGCGTGAGCGCGCGTATGGCGGGCCTGCTGAGGCGGGGATTGCGGGCGACTCCCGCAGCCCCGCCGCAGCCTCCCCCCACCTCGCCGCTCGGGCGGGCAGCGGCCCCGGGTGCGGCCTTCCCCCCTCCGCCCTGGCGCGGGGCTGCGCCCCCCCGGCGGGCTGTCAGGGCGCGGAGCCGCCCCGCCCTGCAGCGGCCCCGGCCCGGCCTCTCCCCGGGGAGCGCGGCCGCCGCCCCTGCCCGCCTTCCCTCCCTCCCTGCCGGTGCCGCCTCTGCCGCGCAGCCGCACGCCCCGCCGCGGTGCGGTGAGCCGCGGGCCGCCGCCGCTGCTCCTCCTCTTGCAGCGCTGGGGGCTTCTTTTTTTAAATACAAGTAATTTATTTTACGTTTTCCTTCTCGTTGGCGGCGGGGCGGAGGCCGGGGCCGCTGCGGGAGCAGGCGGGGTGTGGGGCGGGGCGGGGAGCGGGGCAGCTCCGCGGGCGCGGGGGAGCGCGGGCGGGGCTGCGGCGGGGAGCGGGGCGGAGGGCGGCCAGGCCGGCGGGTTCTTAGCCACCGCGGTGCTTTGTGCCGCGGGATAACGCCGGGCGCAGCCGCCTTTGCCTTCCGCCGTGATGAGGTGCGTCCCCTCGGCGGCCTCCCTTCCCCCAAAGCGGGTGGCCGGGGTCCTTGTGTGCCTGGGGGGGGACGCGGTGGCCCCGCAGCGCCGAGGGAGCTCCTGCGGTGAGATGGGCACGGGCCTGATGTAACAAAAAAAACATGGCAGACTCGGCTCGGTAGCGTGAGACCACAGCGGCGCGGGGCGAGTGCTGTGCCGGGGGCTGGCGCCTGGCTTGGGTAGCAGTGCTTTTCCCATGCCCATCCCTTTGCTCTTGGGGTGATGGCCCAAAGCTAGAGCAGGCGCTGGAGTGTGTAATTCTAGGGTCTCAACCGCGAGTGAGGATGTGTTCTCGTTGGAAGGAGGTGGGCAGCGAGCTTTTGCTTACAGATTGGGCTGCCACAGCCTTGTCCGCAGGTGTAAGCGCTATGCGTTCAGCTGGGGAGCAGGGTGCAGCGAGAGGCACTGACCACCAGCTGTCGAGACCCGGAGCAGTTGGTATGGCCTTCGGCCTTTATTTACGATGTGGGGATATTATGAAACCTGCTCGTTGAACTGTCTGTCCAGTTCAGGAAAAAAATCCCGCTGTTCGCTTGGTGCTGTGAATGTGTTGTGCTGAAAGATGTCTCGGGGAACAATGCTCCCTGGCAGGTCGTGCTAAGTGGGTTGTTGAGGGAGAGACCGGCCCTGTGAGAGCGTCAGGGGACACTGTGACTCCTGGGGCCGTTGCGGGAGATCTCTGCGGGAGGAGGACCTGTATATGCAGAGAAGCCTCTGGAGGGAGAGGCTGGAGATGAAAGCGGTGTGGGATACGGAGCCGGGGCGGGTGGGTGATGGCTGCAAGATGCAATTTCTGAAGGCTGGATGGCGTTCTTTCCTCTTGCTGTTTCTCGGTGGAGCAGAAATGGCTGTTGTGGTGCCTACATGACTTAGCAGTGGTTGTAGGGCTGTGGGGATGGGCTGGTGGGCTCCCCAGCATGTCAAAAACCATGCTAAGTAGGCAGTAAATAAAGTGGGTGGGCAATTTTGTTACCTCATGCAGCAGCATAACATTGGTACCGAGAAAGAAGAGGTCAGGCTGTGGAAGGGTAGCCTGTCCTGCGTTTGTCCGTAATGCAGGTTAAGCGCAGGATCCTCGCTACAGCAGGATGCAGCATTGCTGGATGGAAGAGGAGCTTGCAGCAGTTCTGTGGCACGAAGCCTTACGGATGCTGTTTCATCCCTGGGGTGGTGTGGATCCTGCAGCTTTTGGAACTGCTGTGCATCCCCGGCCTCTGCCTGCACGCAGGAGTGGAGCAGAGAGGGGACAAAGTGTTCATGCTACACGTATGGAGACCGGAGTGCTGCTGCACAGCTCTCTGACTTGCTCCTTTTGAGTAGACACACCAAACTGCTTCAGGGAGGATGGTTCATTTTCCTTCAACATGTGTAAGATTTATCCCCCGTTGCTGGGTGGGCCTGCAGCGCTTGTTTGTGCTACGTCACCCCACTAAGGATTTCTTTTTCATGTGAATCAGTGACAGGATTTAATCTTTGGGGTTGGGTTACTTCTCAGGTGAGCGTTGTGTTTCACTGGTGGGCAGTATATGCGCACACTTTGCGGCACATAGTTGAGGAGGACTATTTATGCCGATGTTTTAAGGCTCGGACTGCATAAGTTACTTAGACAGGTAATCTCTGTAGGCACTGAAATTCCTTAGTCATCTGATCCAGGCACAAGTTAAAAACCAGGACAAGAGTTTATCACTGACCATGAGTCAGCTCCTAAATCCAGTCTGGGATGGAACCTCTGCCCACAGGCTTCCTGCTCGCCATTTCATGGCCCAAGGAAGTACCTGTGCCCTCTGAGATGCTTGGGCTATGGGAATCCAATAGCTGTACATCAGAGTGAGGAGCCACCAGCAGCCCCTTGGGTCTGTTCCACCCTCAGCTGAACAAGGGGGCTGCAAAGGAGAGCGGTGTGGGCTATTTTCTGTGGTGTGTGGCACCCACCATGTTGCAGAAACTTCTGATGGCATCAGGCCGATGCTCCATGGTATGAACTGCGTAGAGCCATGTAGGGATCTTCTGAAACACGAGCTCATGCTGTGGGCTTGCTCCTCTCTCCAGCTGATGTATCTGGGGAGTGGCTATACATCTGGACCCTTCCCTCTGCCGGAGCTCCTGGCACCTCTCCCAAGCTAAACCAGCGGGAATCTGGCTGAGAGATATTAAATCTAGTTGTCTTCTTGTGCTTTCCTGTGTATTTACACCTTAGGAACCATCTCGTGGTTGAATGTTATCACTGAATAACGCTCCTCTGGTGGAGCAAGTGTTGGGGCTGTGACGTGTGCACGCTCAAATGGCACCAGGGTGCAGTCGGTGCTCAGCAGAGGCTGCTGTCTCCAGTGGCCTGGGGTTCCCCCTCCTTCCCCCCATATGGTTTCCATTTGTTGGATTTTTATTATTGCTCTTAAACTGATCTGTTGTGAATTTGTTTTTCTAATGAACACGAGTGCAATGTTGTGGCAGTTACAGCTGGGCCTTGTGAGGTTTTGCTTTCCTTTAATGAAAAAGGGTTGCAGAGAAGCTGCATGGAGGGGATGTTTCTTGTCCCTAGTAGGTCTCAACTTACCCAGCAGCTCTAACAGACCGACACAGATCAGTTGTGTGTATTTAAGCAGGAAGGTTTTTTTCTGGGTTGTCCAGCTTTACTTTGTTTTCATGTATCCTTAATCCTAGATGTGTTTTTATTGCCCGTTCCTCTTTACCAGGCCCAGTTTTGCATGGAGGAAACTTCAGGATGTGCTGTTAGTTGATGGTTGAGTTCATGGCAGATTCCACACTTGCTGGGGAAAGGTGGCTGGGTGTGGCGTTGGGACGAAAGTGTTATTCTACTTGGAGTAAAAGGTATGTGATTAGGAAGAGATAGACATCAATCTATAATGTTTGTGCTCAGGGATTGTATCCATCTTCGATGGCCAAGGGCAGATGAAGGTTGAGGGGAACCTTTAGCTCTTGTTTTTCAAGCACCATTAATGTTTTCTTCAGCCTCTTCTCTATAAATTATTTTTTCCCATTGAATGGTGAAAATTCCACAATGTATTTCTACTCTCCCCTTGCTGTTCTCTTTATATATTGCACAAACTTGGGTTCTTTCCAAGCTGCGTGGTTTTTAGCACACTGGGAATCTCCTTGGCGTGCCACCGCTGCCACGCCAGAAGCACGCTCTGCTGTCACGCAGTCGTCTTGATTTCCCAGTCTTCTGAATGTGCTAAGCACTGTGAGAAGAGGTGGGACGGCCGTGTGGTTATACAGCAGCCCCTCAGATCAAGAGGTGTGGTTTATACAGCAGCCCCTCGCATCAAGAGGGCAGCGAGGACTGAATGAAAGAGGTGCTTGTTGTGACAGTCTTGTGCAACTGATGCTGCCTGTCAGATCCTGGGCTACGAATACCCCGTCGTGCCACTGGAATGGGAGAGGGGTGCCATTAGTACCCTGTTCCTGCATCTAAAAACACGCTGCTGTGGAGCCATTCACAGGTGAATGTTCCATTTCTGCTTCCCATGGTTCCCCACATAGGCTGCTCTCTTTTGGGAAGAAGCGGATGGATTCGGAAGCGACACCTGCGGAGCAATTCACCTCTGGTCCTTGAAACACATGAATGATGTCTGTGGGTTTAGCCTTCTCTTCCACTTCACATATCCTCAGCTGTACACACGAGAAGACGTTTCTCTTCCTCGTACTGCTCGGGGTTGCTGTAGTTGTAAGACGAAACAGGAATGCCTCTGCCAGGAACTGGGGACACTGGCCTTGCCTTCCGACAGGACGCGCCAAGAAGAAACGGCGAATTTTAGTTTGCTTCTGTAAGAAAGGAACAGGGGTTGGCTGACAGTGGTGTTGGGGCGAGCTCTGGGTTTAGTTCTGCAGTCGTGAGAATGTGGGATGGTCCCTGGCTGGCCTTCAGTCAGGGCTGGGCAGCTGCTGCTCCTCAGTGTCGGAGACGTGGCATACGGCGTATTGGCACCATGGTGGCACTTAAGTGGGTACATGGCGCTTGTGCCATGTCTGCTCAGGGCTGCTGTGACAGCAGTTTGGTGGTGGCCGTCCTTTCTGACCTGTGTCTGTAGGCACTGCAGACCATCAGGTCTGTCCAGCTTTAAGCTTGCCTTGAGGTTACTTAAAGCACACGGTTGCATTAGGGTAATGCCTGTGCTAAGGTCCTGGGCTTCAGGGCTTTGCTTGGGCACTGCAGCGGTCAGGAAGGATCACCCCACACCCTGGCGTTTCATTTTTCCACTCTATTGGAGGTGTTGGTGGCTGGGGCTGGCTGGACTGAGGCCACGAGCTGGGTGGGAGGTGCTCAGGGCTGACGTAGCAGCTCCTCTCAGGAGCCCGGCCCTGGCGTTTTAAGGTTACACCCATTGCTGAATTTGATACCAGGCAGGAATTTCTCCCAGGCTGGACCAACAGGCATCTTTGGGAGGTATTTAGTCTTCACTACAGGGGCTGAGTCCCGCAGTGTTACAGTCCCAAGTACACAGTCAAGGTCGTCTTCAAGGCATCCTGAGGACTTCTTGCCATCAAGCAGGAATCTGGATCTGCCTTGTTTGGTTTTGTAAGTCACTGCTGTTTGATCCTGAATTAATTCCGTCGTTGTGTTGATGTAATTTATTACAGCATGTTGTGGAGTATCTGCTTTAGATTCTTTCTTTTATGTGACGAAAGGGAGCCTTGTGTTTGTAAGGGCAAGGAAGCTGGCACTGTGTTGTTTCTGATGGCGTGGGGCAGCTCTGGAGCTGGGCAGCCCCTGGCCTGGACACCTCTGGGGCCAGGCAGCTCTGGAGCTTGGCTTATGGTGGGATTGGTTTGCAGTAACTGCTGTCAGTAGCGCAGTTGAGAACACGGTTCTGTGCAGTATGACCAGATCCTGATTATTTTTATTCCACTCGTGCAGTGAGTTTTGCTCGGTGCCCAGTCACCACAAACACACCGGCTAATTACAGCAGGTAGCTCCTCAGGTTTTTGGCTCAGAAGGGAGAAGGTGCTGCCTGCTGTACCTAAATTAACTTAACAGGGATAACTGTTTTAACACCCACAGGTTTTACCATGGGCCTCTGAGTTCCAAAGTGTCGGCTTTTGTCTGCAGCTAAACTAATTATGAGATTTTCTTCCCAAGGGCTTTCACTGACTCTTCTCTTAGTAAACAAATATTTAATTAAAGTGTTTAAGTGTGATCTATACTGGTCTCTCTGCAGATGGAGAGCTTTACGCTGGTGGGTAGCTTGTGGCTCTGGTATGCTAGTGGCAGGCACATTTATAGCGACGCTGGAATGTGGTGTGAAGCTCACTGCCCTGGCATGTGCTTGGAGAAAGCAGGTTTTGCCTCTCACTAGCAAAAGGCGCTGGCCTCTGTGCTTTTGGAAGGGGACTTCGGGCCCAAAACTGCCTTACGGAAGTAAAGCATCCTTCATCAGACCCTGTTACCGTGCAGGGGGCCTGGTGAGGAAGCCAGGAAAGCTGCTTAGTGATGTGAAATACCAGACCAGGGGAGTTGAGCAGCGTGTGTGGGGTTGGGGTGCCCAAACTCTCAAAATGTATGGGATCCCCATGTCTTGAGGTTTGAATGGTCCTTCAGCCAGCCAGATGCGGAGATGATGACTTGGGCAAAAGCATTGAGTTACCATGCTACAGTTCCCTTCAAGGGTACTCAAAATACAACGACCTCCTTCTGTGCATGCCAGTAATTGTCTGTGGTTTTGTGGTAGTTAAAGGTGAGCTGGTTAATTGCTAACTTTTTATTTCCAACCTTTTTTTTTTTTGAGAGTAATGTATTCATATTGCGATGTTAAACACTGTTAGGAGGCCAGATCCTAAGCCTGAAAAACCTCTGCCTGGTTTTGGTGGACCTGCACTGGTTTGCACCAGTCGAAAATCTGCCTTATGGACTCTGAAGTGGTGATAAACCCAATGCTGGAGCCTGGTGTGGTTCATTCTCCTTGTGTTTTTGGCATCAGAGCAGCTTTTCCCAATTGTTTTTCTCATTTGGAGGCTGATTGTGCCCAGTGACCTCTTGCTGCTGAAGGGTGGGTCAGTTTATGTGGGAAAGTCTTAGTCAGTGTGTCTGGGAGATAAGTGGGACCGCATCCCAACGAGCGTTTGCATTAAATACCGGAATGTGCTGGGCATCTGCCAGGAGATTGGAAGCAGGGCTATGCGACAAGCGCGAATGCAGTCACACTCTCCCTAAAATAGCACCCTGGATAACAGGAGATCTGGAAAGTTATCACTTACCTCATTTTAGCAGAAATTCTTTCCTAAAAATGGATTATTGACTGAGGGTTCAGGGGGATTTTAATTTCTTTTTGGGTTTTTTTGTTAATGTGTTTGGCCCTCTCAAGGGTTCAGCTGCCGGTGGGGCGGGAATGCAGGTGAGAAGGCAAAAGGTCTATTAAAACCATAGGAATTGAAGCCCAAACCCCACCAGCTCAGCTTGGGGAAAGCTGCTTATGTAACCTTCATTGCTCTCTGGATGAGAAACGAGATGGATTTTTGTCTTCCTGTAGGTTAGTAGCGTGTCTCTCACTTCATCTGGAACTGTCCGGAGCATCAGCGTAGAGCTGAATGGCTTCAGTAGCCTCCCGCGTGTCAGGGCTGGTTGTTGGTGACGGGATTTTGGCACAAGGCTGGCTGCAAGCAGGCAGTGTTTGGGTACTAAAATGAGTGGTGGTTTACCACTGCAGCCATGTATGGTTTTGTTTAAGGGTAAAAAATAAGCAAATTTGACTTTCGGCCCTTTGTCAAATTTGTCAGCAGAAGAATCTGACCATGCAGCTTTAGTCGTTGGCATAAGCCATTTAAACTTAAAACCTGGGATGCCTAAATTAGTTTCTTATGGAAAGAGGATGAGTTAGCTTCTAAATGGGATAGTGTAGGGAAAGCACAGGGACTGGAGCAGTCTGTGGCTCGGAGTAAGGCTGAGTCAGCAGATGGTTGTGTTTAGCCGTGGTGTGAAGGGAAGTACGGGCTAAAAGAACTGCTCCCTGGGCTAGTGTTTGCTGCAGGAACCTGGGCAAGGAACTGGGTAAAAGGAGAAATAAAAGCAGAGATGTTACGGGATAATGAGATTCAGAACCAGAGTCGGGGCTGCTGTAAGTTGTGACCTTTCCCTGTGCTCAGATTTCGGGTGATGAGCTGTGCTTTTTACAAGGCAGGTGGATCCTTTCATTTCCATCACGTTCTGCGCTGTGTTACGAGCCTGGGATCAGCTCCTCAGGACTGTGAGAAGTAGCTGCCTGTACCAGCACAGAAACCTCTGGCCCCAGGTAGTGGCTTGGAGAAGAGTGGATTTACATCCCCTATGGGGCAGAGACTTGGCCTGTTGTGCGGTGGCTGTGGGATGCTTCAGGCCATGCAGGTTTGCAGTGGGGCAGGAAGGCTGTTGCACAGAGTAAAGTGAGGCGCAGTGGTTATGCTCCAGAGTTCGTTTTGGGAGAGGATGTGACGTACCAGGTCCACCCGCTCTGCCCACAGCGGGATTCCCTGACCCCAGCCGGCCCATTAAGCCAGCTTTGCAGCTTCCCATCGCTGGGGTGTGTAAAGGAGCTTTAATGCTGGTCAGGATCTGTCTCTGAGGAGCGATGCTTCCATAAAACCCAGGTAAAAGGTACATAGAGGTAAGGTAAGATAGTCCATTGTCTCACAGAGCTTTGTCTCAGCCTCGCACACCATCAGATTCGGGGTTAGGAGGCTTGAAATAATGGGCTTGAGGTTTTAGATAAGCTTCATATAAAAATATGCAGAAGGATGTATCTGAGAACTTGATATTGCTCAGTTACATTTCTGAACCACATTAGAAGCGTGTAAGGATTGTGAAAAATGTGGAAAGATACCTAAATGTTGGTAATTACTCTAGGAGTCATGGTGCCCTCTATGTGGGCAGATGTGAGTGGTGGGGAGCACATAGCTCTTATCTGATCTGTGGGTTTAGTCTGACTCATCAGGTAGTAAATCCTGAGTGAGATTAAGCTGCTGGAGTGCGTGTAACAAAGATCAGCATGTGGATATGATGGAGGGGTATAGCAGGACCTGGAGCAGCCTGGTTAGATATTTATTGCTGATAGGCTGAGGTAAACCAGAAGTTTGATTGCCTTGATGAGGAGCCTCTTGTAAACAAGCGGAAAATAAACGCTGTGGAGCCCTAATGCTCTGTTGGCTGAAGCTGAGTTGACAGGTGAGGACCACATGGACATACCAGTGCTAGGTGGAGTTCTGAGTTGGTGGAGGGCACGCCAACCGTTTTAGAGATGTTTCTACAGCTGTTTCTGACTAGCAGAGATCAGCGTGAATCACTTAGACTTCAGTGGCTCAACTTGCTGTGAGGATTTGGGGGGGTCACAAAGTTCCTCACATTCTTGGCATGGGGTGATGGGACCTTCGTGTCACCTTAAGAGCGATTTGCGGGGCATTTGCGTTGTTCCAGGATGGTACAGCTGGTTTAATTTTTAAGGTCTGTTTGTCAGAAGCTGTGACAGCACGCTGAGGCAGCCTGGAAGAGCTTTGGACCCGAAATGAATCTTTGGCAAACTCAATTAGCTGGGTACCTGTGGCAGCCTCGCCATCAGGAGCCTGATGTAACCACATCTCCTTTCTGGTGTCTGGTACCTTGGCCATAATATCTCTCTGTGCACTGAAGAGGGATGGGAGGGCATGCAGATGTGCAAAACAAGGGCAAACCCAGCTCTGTATGGATTTGTAGTGTCCTGCTCTGTGAATTGATTAAAATGCACGCTTTTAAAAGACAAACCGGCCTGGCGGTAACAAACTGCTGAGGAGCGGTCCCTGTGCAGGCAGGGGAATTCCCAAATTGTGCTCCAAGCATGTCCTTAAAGGCATTGAGAGATGGATTCACCTTGGGCTAGCTGTCCTAAACTGTGTGCACAGTACCCATGAACAAATATTATGCAAATAGTGCTGTAAAAACAAAACCATATTTTGAACTTGCCTTGTGCCTGGCGGTAGTTCACATGCTGGTCAGAAGTATTTGCAGTGTAAGTGTGATGGATCTTGAGGGAACGTTGGTGTTGGGGTTAGGCTGTAGGTTGTGCTACGTTTCTGTCTGAACCAAGGGCCTGGTTTGGTAAAGGAGCTCAGCACCAGGTGAGTGAGGTGGTGACATGATCCTGCTGCCGAGTTGGTCTCTGTCATGTAGGATTGAGGTCTTGGAGCTCTTGACAGCACAGAAGTCATACTGAGATCCCAGGCTTTCTAATCGTGGGTGTCAAGGTGCTGGTTGCTGAGACTGCAGTGACCATGGGTTTAGCACTTACAGGTCTGCTGGCTTTTGGACCCGAGTGCCAGGAAAAAAACCCAAGCAGTATTCATGTTGGGACATGAATCCCATGCAGGATGGGATTTCAGCCAGGATTTTGGAGTGTATCAGAGGTTAGATGGCTACTGGCTTTTGCTTCTTGATGCTAAAGCTTTTTGTGCTGATATGTTGCCTGTGAATATTGCCCCTCAGGATCTTGGCTCCCCAGAAGCATTTGGAAAACCCTTTCCTACCCCTCCAAAGGGTCTGTGAGCTGACCTGGAGCCCTGATGAGTGAGATGTGCCGGCGAGAACACTTTGTTCCCTGGGGTGGATGGTTATGGCGGCTTGGGGAGGCTGCAGTGGTTCTGAGTGGGGTCACTGCTGTTTTCTTGGGTATCAGCACAGCAACCCAGCGAGCCTGGCTGGGCTCTGGGCTTCTCACCCAGGGGCTGATGAGCCAATTTCCGTAATAAGCAACGTGTTTGGGGGTAATGATGTAAGCTTCAGTTTTGGATGACCACCACTTAGCACGTTGTGATGTTGATTGCTGCTAGTGGACCCGGGTCTGTAACAATGAGGAATTACCCTCGGTCTGTCTGTGTGGAGGTATTTTGGCTCTGGCCTGAACAAGGGATCCTGATGTTGTCAGTCTGGTGGCCGTGCAGGCAGGAGGCTCTGGGCCATGTGCCGGGGTCGATTTGAGTGGCCAGTGGTGTAGTTGGCTGTAGCATTGGGTGTGACAGCATCTTGTTGAGCAGTTGTGTTGTCTGGGGGGCAAAACCAAATAAAACTTCCTGGGCTTCTTCCCGAGTTCCTGGTCTTGGAGCAAAGGGTAGGGCAGGGGATGCTTTTGCGATCTGAGTTATCCCAGCACAAAGCAGCCACAGAAAGCAGGAGTACCGCAGCCAGGGGGCTTGTTCCAGAAGCCTGTGGTTAATTTTAGCTGCAGAGCTCGGGTTTGGGATTTTTGTTCATTCATTTCTTAAGGAATTATTTTTAGTTGGGAGGGCTGAAGGTTGAGGAAGAGGAGCCGTTGTCCGGGTGAGTCACGCTGCAGCATGTGGCCACCTCCTTGCTGTGCTTTGAGCTGCAGCCTAAGGTGGCAACCACTTGGTTTTAGCAGTGTGCTGTGTTGGGAAGCTGTTGTAATTCCTAATGTTGTGCTTTTTGCTGCATGGTGGCTTCTGTTGGAGATGGCAATAAATCTCCCAAACTCCATTTCCATTCAGATCTCAGAATGGCAGGGAAAGCACGAGCCTCGCACACAGAGCGGGCTGTGTCGCAGTCTGTTGCCTCTCGCTGCGTTACAGTGCCACAATTGTATGCCACCCATAAAGTCAGTGCGCTGCTTAAAGTAGGCTGTTCCTTTTGCAATTTTATTATTAAAATATTAAACCTCCTCTGCAGTGTTAGAAATAGCTGTGAACAGAGAATTCCTTCATTAGCCTTACCTGAGGAGTTAAAGGCTGAGTTCGCCTCTGAGGCTGGAGCTGTGGAGGAGCTGAGCTGAGGCTTCCTCACCCCTGTTTCTTCAGCTCTGATCTGTTGTTGAACAGAGGATGGGAGAAGGAAGGGGGCAGGAAGTGAATGGGGAAAGACAGTGAAGAGTGTCCACACGTCAAACAGAGGAAATTAGACCAGAAGGAATGTGAATGTAAAAGCAGGAATTCGGAACAGCCAACTGCATTGAGAGGATGTCATCAGAACGGGCCTCTGATCCCGGCTGTGATGCCGGTGGGTGCGTAGCAGTGACGTTACCCCATTTGGCTGGCAGGGTGCTAGGAGCCATCTCCTCTCTGGAGGCTCTGGGTTCAGCCCTGTGCCTGTGGCAAGAGGACTGGCGATTGCAGTGAGCTGCTAATTGCCTTTGAGAGGCCTCTTCACTGGGGTGGGTGCAGCCGGAATGGGTGAGGTAAGCTTGGTGGGAAGATCAAGGGCTTGGCAAGTTCAGGTGGGTGTGCTGAGTGCTGATACCTCAGCCTACATGCTGCAGGATGAAAGGCAGGTGTTTATCTTCCCCCCCCTAAATAATAAAACACCATTTCAGCAAAATCATTTCCTTATCAACAAAAGACTTATCAGAAGAGAGTGCTTCCTCTGGAGTGAAGTAGAGGACAAACAAACAGAAGTGGCTACTGTAGACTTAATGAGGGGAATAATGGACCTGTCCTGTGGCTTGGGTGTCAGCTTAATGATGCTGGGAGGTGAGGGAGCCAATAATGCACAGCTTTTGTCATGGAAGTGAAGTCCAGAAAGGCTTTCAACAGACCCTGAATGAGGGGTTGAGTTGTCATCCGCCTTAAAAGAAAATCGAATTTGTCCATATAATCCTGTTGGTCTGGGTGAGTTACAGAAGTCCATGTCTACTTGCTTTTGAAGGTCAAAGTGCAAGGAGATCCTTTTTGCTGCCCTGTTCTTCAGCTTGGCTTCAACAGATCAGGAGAAGACCAGCAGTAATATTTCATTTATCAGCTTAACTCCAGTTAAACCAGTTGTGTTTTGCTGGAAACCAGTCCAACCGTGAGCCCCTGTAAACTGCAGCCCCCTTGGGAAGGGAGCAGGATTTGAGCCCTGGTCCTGAGCTGGGTGGTGGCTGGCCGCAGCCCTTGCTGTGCACATGCTCAGGCAGGGAGGGTGCCTGCAAAGCAAAACTTGGGTGATGTTGGTCTCTGGCAGAGATTTATATGGTGTGAGGGGCTTGTCCTGGGTTTACCCAAGAGAAATGGCATCTTGGATTGGGTGACACTTGCTGGCAGTGAGTGAGGAGGCACAGTAAATCTCTGTGTCGTCAGTCTGTCTGACCGCATCACAGGGGCATCGCAGTACTCCAGAGGTGCTAAGGCAACTGGCTTTGGTGCTCCCACCTTTCAGGAGGTGCTCCAAGGAAAGGAAGGTCTCCAGTGTGCTCCCCTCCTGTCCTGGCACTGGGCTGCACTTCTCGGGGTACAGCTTTACCCTCACCAAACTTGCTGCCCGCCCAGAACAAAAGCCCAAGGCGCGTCTGCCCAGAGGGACACATCAGACTGGACTTGAGTCACAGATGAAATGCCAGGAAGAAAAGCCTCACTGTTAACAGGGGAGAGGATGTCATGGCTGGTCATACATCCAGCCCACTCAGTTTGCTCCTGATTTACAGTGGCCTCTGGTTGCTGTTCAGGGTTTCCAAATTAGCTGATGGTTTTTCTCTTGACCAGATCACCTCTTGATGTAAGTGGAGCTGGTGTTCAAGGATGTCTGTTTGTATCGAGTTGGAACTGGGTCCCCCAGATCAAACTAAAGGTAGCTTTCTTACCTTAAATGGAAGCAGAAATGAACGTGTTATGAGTTACCCTTCCTGTAGTAGTCCAGGTGGGCATTGGTACCTGCTGTTTGGAAGGTAAGGCTGATGTGTGTGAAGGGTTTCTCAGCAGCTTGTGTGGTCTGTTGTGTGAAGGACTGAGCTGCGGGCTGTCAGTACCGCCTGATGATGCCTTGAGTCCTGATGTACTTGTAATGCCCTTATAGTCTTTGCTGGGACAAGTGGTGACGTGCATTGTGTTAATTCAGTCCCATACAGAAGAGATGGAAGTGGGGACATGGCAGTGTTGTCTGGGTGAATGGTGCCCATGGGCTGTGAGCGTGGGGCTGGCCTCCCAAAGAAGTTAGTGTTTGTTCCCCTCCGTGTCACACTGTGGTGCTCCAGGGGTGAGAAGTTGGTGAAAGGTGCCAGCTCTGGAGAGCACCTGTTTGTGGGTACCCATGAATGCCCGATGGCCCTTCCCCGTGCTGTCGGCAGCAGACCCTGATGCATGCCAGCTTCACTGGCCTGATTCATGTCCCCAGTGTCTGTTGTCCCAGTCAGATTTGTTCAGCTGTACCTCCATTTCTTAAACATTGTTCCAAAGACTTTCAGTGTATAGGAATGTAAAAGTGTCTGAGAGAGCTTAAGGGAGCTGGGCTTCGAAAAGTGGGCCCCTGTGTGCCTGGGTGCTGTGTGATCTGGGGAAAAAGGAATTAAAAATCCAAAAAGCCCTAGGAACATTCGAGGGGCTGGAGGGTTCCCACCTAGCCCTGTGAGCACTTGATGCTCTTGGAGCTCCTCCTGAGGAAGCTGCGTGGTGGGGCTTCTAGCATGTCCACTTCCCTGTCAGGAAATGAAAAATACAGATAGGTGTAAGTTTTGTGTGGCTTACAGTCATGGTGGGTGTTACCTGGACTTGCTGAGAAGGTAACAAGCCCCCTCTGCCTGCTCTGACCCTGTGAGCTTCAGGAAGCCTTGGCAGGGAGGGGTCCTGCAGACCCCTGCTGCAAACTGCGCTGTTCAGGCTAAGGAAGGGGGGGAGGTGACAGTTTTGCCTTAGGCTTGAAGCACTGGAGAGCCAGTTCTTTTTGATGGGAGCTGTTGGTGGCTGACACCAGTGAGTACTAAGGCCCTGGCATTCTGGAAGTTACTTGGGGTTTGAATCCTGGCGCTCTGTCTGAAATGAGGCATACAAACAGTGACAGAGGTGGTTACTTTGTGGGGTAAAAGCATGGCTTTTGATGCTTCCTGCTAGCTCTGTTGCCAGAGGGATGCTGATGAGGCTAATTTTTAACTTGTCAGTTGAAGCTGCCAATTGATTTGCACCTGCCCTGTGTCTCCTGCCAGCCGGGAGTGTGCACATGTGTCTGAGGCACTTGGTGTCCAGCAACTGTACCTTTGGGAGCAAGCACAAACCGGGCATCGAGCTCTTCTAGTGCTGTGGCAAAGTCGGTAGAGGAAGTTTGGCAGTAACAGAGAGGTGATATGGAACCCTGAATATCCATTCCCACAAATCCACAGCCCTTCCCTCGTTGGTTATTTGCTCCTCTAAACAATCACCTGTTGTTTTGGATGACTGATGATGGCTCTTCTTTTTGAGCTGATGGCTTCTCTGTGGCTGGGTTACTCCAGGGAGGCACCTGGATGTAGGAGCTTGGAGCCTCCCTTATATCAGCCGGCGTGGGAGGTGATATCATTGTTTCGTCTTTGGAGTTGGGAGGAGACTGTGAGTAAAGAGCCGGTTTTCTCCCCTGAAACAACAGTCCCGGTATGTAGCTGGGCACGGCTTGGAGGTGAGGCAGACGCTGGTTTGTAGGGAATGTGTGGGACTGGTTATGATTTCCTGCTCTCCAGTCCCCTTGCTCTGTAACCTGCAGCCCTGTGCTTGTTCTGGTCCCAGCCTGGCTGGAGAAACGCCTCACTCTGCTCTCTGTGGCGCTGCCAACGGGTGCAACAGCTCTCCTACTGCAACAAATCCATCCAGGTATGAGTATGTTCAGGGCAGTGGGGCTGCCCAGGTGCAGCGTGTGACCTGCGATGTTGCCTGTCGGTGCCAGAAATGCTTATTCCAAGGTGCAATAATAAGCTTTGGGGGAAGTGGCCTGTTTTACATCAGTGCCTGCGTGCAGTGTTTCTCTTGCCGCCGTAGCTGTGGGCTCCCTGTGGTAGCACAGGGTTGGATAGTCCCCAGAAATGTGCTAGTGATTTTGAGCTTGACCCTGTCCTGTATTCCCTGCAGTAACTTCTTTTCATCCTGTGCTTTGCCAGGGTCCAGAGAGGGTCTGCTAGCAGCTGCTGGTGAAGCGAGCCTACAAGTACAGGGGGATCTTGTGCCGAGTGCCATCGGTTTTGAAGCTGGGGGCTTGCAGGAGCCTTCGGGAATTCAGAGGTTTTATTTTAAACAGGGATTTCTCTTCCACTTTCAGTTAATTTCCCAGTTCTTGCATAAATTCACAGGCTGCATGAAGGCTGTGGAACGGTGTTGCGCTGGTTAACTCTGGAACGCTGCTCCTACCCGTTCTGTGTTGTCATACGTAATGACAGGCTCTGAGAAGTGTGCAACGGATGAAGTTACAAAACAGTCTCTCTTGCGTTGTACTGACCATACCATCGTATTGAACGGTGTGAAATTTTAATGGGCATTAAATCCTCATAAAACATCCAGCAGAACTCTTTTGTGTCTGCAGTTCAGGAGTAATTCAGCCATGTCAAAGCCAGAGGGGCACAAATCCCCCTTGTGCCATACCGTGCCATCTGTCCAATCTCTCTGGGTCAAACACGACTCGTTTGGGGCTGTCCTTCTGCAGGCTGCTCTGGGCAGATGGAATTAGAAGTTCTGCTCGGGGAGTGGGTTTTCTCTAACTCAGGTAATTAGTGTGGGGTTAAGCGAGCTTTATAACATATTTGGTACACAAGAATGTGGTAGTCAGCACAGAGAGTGATTTGTCACAGTTGGTCGGAGTGTTTTAGGGCTCTGGCGCCTTTTTGGCAGTTCCTGGGCATGGTGTTTATGTGAGGTACCCAGATGGAGGATTGCACTTCAGGCATCTGCAGGATAACAGCCGCAAAGCGGATGGTGCAGGTTCATCCATCGCCTCGAGCTTGTTTCCTGATGATCCACTGTTACCCTGGGAAGGCTGCACTGTGTTTGCCTGGAACTTGCATTAGTTTTGTGGAATGTCAGAAATGTTGAAAGAACTTACTGTGTCTTTTCTGTTTGGTTTTGTGAGCTTCAAGCTGTGCCTTCTGCGTGCTGGAGGAGAGCAAGCCATGGTATTGCCGTGTGACAAAGGTAAACCCTGAATTCTGCAGGTAACCTTTTCTCTTGACACCCTTCCAAAACCGAAGGGATGCAGCGACATAGGTCCTTGTGGATTACAAAGGATGTGAGTCTGACTGTTGGCTCTACCAGCAGCTCCTGGTTGGGAGAGAGAAGCTCCAGTTCCTTTGCTGCTGGGCTCCATGCGCTGTGGGCATTGACACATGGCTGCATAAACACTGTACCATGGCTTAATCTCATGATTTGCATTTGCCTCCATCTTCTGTGTAGGTGTGACTGGCTTTTAGGCAGAGAATAGTGACGTTGTCAGGATTCGGAAGCCCTGTGCCTGCTGCGGGCTTTTCAGGAGAGAGCCAGACCTCCTGCCCCTGGCCGTGGATTGCACCCCTGCCCCGGAGCAGGAGGAGTGCGCAGGACCTCAGGGTGGGAGTGTGACTCAGGCAGCTGCATGACTCGCAGGTCGTGTTGGCAAACTCTGGGCTTTGCACCCCAGCTCTCCGGCTCCCGCGCCACGTCTGCATTGCTGAGAGTGTCTGCACAGCCAGGCTCTGCTTTGCTGTGCCAGTTCACTCCCACGGCGCGGCAACGCGAGTTCTCTCTCCGGAGCTATTATTAAAGGCGGCAGAGATGCAGCCTGCGTTCATCATTACCTCTCAAGAGAACCAGATTGCAGAGTTTTTCCTGAGATATCTGTTTGGAAAAATAACCCAGGGAGAATCTAAAAATTCCCCATTCTGCCGTGTTCAGCCCCAGGACTGCACTCTACCTCTCACCACCTTCCCTGAACCTCACTTCAACTCTTACTGATTATTTCCTTTTTAGCTTTCCTTGCCTGGGTTTTACTCGGAGGGGTTCTTGCTGCCAGGGCAGCTGAGCCTGATGCACAGTTTGGTGCAGGGGGGGAAGGCAACCCCTAGTCATTTGGGAAGGAAAATGGCTGAATCATTGCGTGGTGCGGCTGTGCGTTAAGATGGAGTCAACCCAGCAGATCGTTCTGGAAATAGGAGGGGGTGATCTTGCTGTTGCCGTTGAAAGGATGAGGCCTCTTTCTGTACGTTGTGCTGATGCCGTTGCTAATAGAGATGAGATTCCACGGTCAGTGCTTCATGCTGTCTGGCTGTGATGCCAAGTGTTGCGCACACGGAAGCAGCTGGATCCTTTGGGAAGGGAAGGGCTAAGCAAGGGCTGCAGGTCTGCTTTAACCTCTTGCTGCCTTCACAGCACCCAGGCTTTAATGGAGAGTATGATAATGGGAAAGCCAACATGGTGTAATCCGGAGGCTTATATTAAAGCCTCTTATCAGCGCATCGTGCGTTTCAGAACACTCCCATTAATATATTCGCTTTGAGAAACGTACCCATCCAGGCGCTCCGTGTGTTTGCTGTTCCAAATGAGGATGCTGCAATTACTGCTGACCTCATTTGAATATGGGCCTGGCTGATGTCATTTCAAATATTGATTGCAGTGCATCGGGTTAGTCACATTTTTGTTTCATTCCCACAACAGCAACAATCCTCCCTCAGGTCCATGTGTCGAGATGTCCCTTTTTCCATGTTTTGGCCCTGCATGGGGTCCAGGAGTGCTCCTGTTCATGGTTTAGGGGATGTGCCATTAACAAGGGGCTTGCTGTTCTGTTTGGGATCACAGCCAGCCATGCCAAAGTCATTCTGTGTTTGAGATCATCTCTGGGAGCTGTGGGTACCCCTGAGCATCTGGTGCCATGTCTGCCTGTCTGTCCAGCGCCTCTTCCCATCATGAAAAGACACAGGACCAACCTCATCTTTTCAGTTAAAAATGCTCCTTGTACTTTCTTGTGCTGTTTCTTGCTGTTGTTGTTGGCAGTGGACCCTTGGTTGCCGCATCCTGGGTGGAAGGCCACAGAGAAAATGGTAGTTGGGGCTCTGGGAGACATCTGGGAACGTTAGAACCAGCTCGACTTGTGAGGTCTCTGGAAGCCTGCAGTCGTGTTACACTTTCACTAACAAACTGCTATGCCACGTTTTTGGTAATGAGGAGGGTTGGGCTTTGTCCAGACACATGTGAACTGGAGCAGTAATGCTGGGTTGGTTACAACAGCTGGTTGGGTACCAGGCGGAGTAAGAACATTTCATCACCAAGAATTGTTCTGTTTTTAAAGATGGTGAATGACAGCGAATGTCATCTGAAACAAGTGGCAATGTGTTAAATTCTGGTCCTAGTAGGAGGAGCAGAACCAGTCCTGCTGCCTTTAGAACTGCAAAACCCAAGGCAGTTTTTGAATCCTTCAAAAAAGAACTTTTCTGCTCTTGAGTTTTGGGGTTTTTTCCTTCCCCTCCTCTGCTCTTATTTGGCAATGCTTTTGAAGCATCAGGATTTTATTTTCACCTTGAAGGTGAACCAGCTCAGGGTTTCCCTCCAGAAACAAAACTTTGAGAGTCCAAAAAGGCCACAGAGAGCATTCTCCTCTGGTGGGTTTTCTCCACCTGAGATGGCTGGCTGGCGTGACCTGGAGGGGAAAGGAAAATCTGGAAGATCTGGAAAGCTGCCAGTCATTTAAAAGGACTGTGTAGTAAACAGTCATTAGGTGGAAAATGATCAGGATTAGCACTTTCTTAATTGCTGCCTGGACCGTATGTCTGTTTTACTGTAAAACTTCAGGTGTAAATCTTAAATATGTGAGAATGCTAGCTTTTAGCCTCCAAATATAAATGAGGTTGTGCCATTTGTCCACAAGCATTCCTTCCTGGCTGGATTGCCCTGTCACGCTTAAAGACCCAGAGAAAAATGAGAACTGCCTGCCACTGCTATTTCCTAACCAGCCTCTTGGTTTGTAACTAGTCAGATTCTGCTTCTCCCTGCTAGTATCGTTGGGGATTATCCCTCTCTAGGGCTAACATTCAGCATCCGTGGTGATACTTGCCTTGTTTCTCACCATTAGTTGAAGAAAACGGTAGGAGAATTGTTTTGTCCTGGATTGGCCCTGGGCTGTAGTCGTAAGCGGCAAGTGGTAGTCTGGGATTCTTCCTTTCTTCTTCAGTTGATCAGTGTAGGGGTTGGTTTGTTGTGGCTGAGCACTCTGAAGATCCATCAAACCGGCTGGGTGCGGGGACCAGTCTGCTCAGTAGCCAAGGTCAGTGGGATGTGAAGGACATATCTGACCTCCTTTCTCCTGGATGGGAATTCTTTAAATATTTCTATGACCCAAGAGAATGAAAGGCACTAAGTTCCTCTGAAGTTCAGGGGAAAGGCAGGAGTTTTTCCATAGCAAGCCCTGAATTGAATGCAGGGAACAGGAATCAAGAGACGAGAGCTTGGGTGAAGCTGAGGACTGCCAGCCATAGACTGGGCTGCAGCGTTTTCATCCTTGGAAGCAGCTCAGATTCAAATCCGATGGCTAGGGAAGACATGAAACAGCCCAATGCTCCTTCACCCTGATAAATCCAATGTAATTCTACTTTGGAGCTTCAGGTTGGAATTTAGGGCAGATCTGGGCAGTCTGTGAAGATACGCAGGGCACCGGCACTGCTTCCCCACTGGCTCCAAGCCACTTCCTGCACACTTGGAAGAATCCAAATCAAACTGGCTGAGGATGTGAGGCCACCAGTCCATCTGCTGGGAGCAATAGAAGGCAGCTCCAGAACTGTTGGAGGACTGGAGTCAATATGTAGTGAAAGGCTTTCCTCACTTGATGTGTTCACCAAGAAAGTGGAGGGAATGGGTAGTTGTTCCCTGAAGCAGCCAGTGTTGGCTTGCCATCCGCAGCGGAACGCTTTGGGATGTAAACTGGGGCTTTTTCATACTCTGTCATTTCTTCACATTGCTTTGTGCCCTCCAAGGTTGCTGGGGTAGGAAGGAACCAGCGTACTGTTCTTCAGTGTCTTGACCAATGTTTCGTGCAGACATGGGGTGGCCACATGGGGGTGAACCAGGGGCAGCCCTGTAGCCTGTGCTTGTGTAAATGGAGATTTTAAAATTCTTAACTTTCCCTGGACCAAAAGGGCCATTGTAACTGATGAAGGCTACCTTGGGGCTGTAGGAAAAACTTACTGCTTTTTTTTCCACAGCCCTTCAGTTTGACCAGATCTGCTTTTTTTTTCCCCTTCGGATGGGAACGGAGTGTCTAAATCTGTAATGAGGCCACGACCTTCATACAATCCGTGTTGTGTAAGCCACGTTGGCGGAAGGGATGAAATCATTTTGCAGGAAGAGTTTATCAGTGCCTGTGGGAAAGGTGAAGGCAAATGTCAGATTTTCCAACCAAATCACCATGTGCCTTGGGCAGGGAGTGCTGGGCACCTGGATGCTCCTTACTTGGTGGTGCCAGAGCAGAAATGTCAGTGGTGAGATGCGCTGGGTTTGGAGAAATGCAGCCCTTCTCAGTGATTTATCCTCTTCTTTAAATCCTTGGAGAAACAACCGAGCGAACGTATGCTGGCAGAGAGAAAGCGCTTGCCATGTAACTCGGAATGGTGGAACCATTGCACGGCAGTAAGGAGAAATGCCAGCGACTTTCTTGTGTTGGTACTTCCGTAGGGTTTGCTGACAGCTGTGATACCCTGTGTGTTCTGAGTGGTTGGTAGAATAAATTCAGTGAGCCAAGGTTCAGGAATCTGGCTGGGACTGGGCTCTTTCTCTCCGCAGCTGAGCCTGAGCATTGGCCTTGGTGAGGTTTGGGCATCTCTAATACGAGGGCAGCGCTGGTCCCTGCAGGCGTTGAGCAGATGTTGATGTAAAACAGTGTCTGGGTGGATGAGACGTTTTATCAGGAATTCTCAATGCTGGGGCTTTGGCACGGTGTCCCAGGTTGAGTTTCTGGGATGTGAAGTAAGAATGACACAGCCTGACTGCCTTCAGAATTTGCCAGATGATGAAAACAACAGCCAAGATCTTATTTAAATACCAAATGTGTATAAAGTGGCACTTTGGGGGCTGCGATGAGAGAGATGGTTCTTGAAACAAGCGGAGATCAAACATTGCTGGGTTTTGAGGGAGGAATTCTAGAATATTCATCAAGGATAGCATGCATAGTTGTCTTATTAAAATTCTTGGGAAGCTAACAGGTGATAGAAACAAGATGTGAGATGCTGCTTGGTGGATAGCGCTTCCTAAATCCTCAGCATCTGTACCCAATTATTGAGCTTCTCAGGGGTTTTTTCTCTCCTGTGGTGCACATTTCTCACTGTGAACTAATAGTACATAACAACAAAATCTTGGGTGCTAGCCAGCACAAGCAGGGCTTTGGCTAACTTCTGGAGTGTTGGTGGAAGGAGGAAAGCGATGCAGCTGTTGGGGCGGGTACGTGCCAAGGGAGGATCTATTTCCCAGACAAAAAACACTCCCCTCGGAACAAAGTAATAATCAGATATTTCACATATCATGGCTGTGTGCTGGGGGGGTTGGCGGTGCTTGGCTTCTGCTGCAGTGTGTTGAGACTGCGTGGGGTTTGCGGGCAGGTTTTGTGCTTCGCACTCTGTAACCAGTGGAAGTGGAGTGATCACAGAAGTGCTGTGTATACTCTGTGTATTGCCTTGTGGCTTGGCCCTGTGTGCTTTGGGAGGTGGGGTTGGGGACCTTAGTGTGAAGATACTTGGTGCAGTGCTGCTGTTTGCTGAGTAGCTCAATGCAAAGGGCATTAAAGCTCTTGGACCAGGTTACTGCTACTCCCTTCTGTGGCCTGTGTGTAGCAAAGTGCGGGTAACGACTCTATTTTGGAGGGGCCAAATGTGGTTGGCTTGTTTATTTAGAGTGTTTAGGACTGTGAATAAGGCACACCTTGGAGGAAAGTACCTTTTGCTCTGGGCACTTCTCAGGGAGCCAGCATGCTGGCCCTGGGGAGTAGAGGGTGCTGGGGGCCCTCCTCCTGACCCCCACGCTGGGAAAGCATCTTTGGGTGTTGCATAGCCAAGGCCCAGGCTTGCTGGGGTGGCGCTGGTTGGCCAGACCCTGCATGTCCTTGGCTGGAGGAGCTGTACTCACCAGGAGTAGCACCTTGGAGTAACAAGCCACTCTATGGGAGTAGTGCCTTGGGGTGACAAGCCCAGCTAAGGCTGGGCCCTTG
This sequence comes from Gallinula chloropus, assembly GCF_964237585.1. Lineage (NCBI taxonomy): Eukaryota > Metazoa > Chordata > Aves > Gruiformes > Rallidae > Gallinula > Gallinula chloropus. The sequence goes on along the minus strand of NC_140087.1, from coordinate 84,703,327 downwards.
CACAGCATGAGCTCATGTGGGAAAAACCAGACTGTGGCACCCAAGATTGAGATGCTGCAAGTACAACTTGGTGGTTTTCATCTGGTGTGACTCCCCTGCTCCTTACAGAGCTCTTTACTAGACTTTTCCCATGCTACACACACACACACACACACGACTAAACCATAGCTGAAACCTCAAAGAACCAAAGTAATGACCCAGGTTATTTAAGATATAGCCTTTCTGGGCTTTAGCTCCACATCCATCATCTTTCCCAGGGTTTTAAATCTGGCCTGGGTGCTTTTTCCTCTAAGGATGCATCTCAGATTGTTTGGTCGCAAATACCCTGAACAACAAATTGACTTAATTTAGATGGCATTAAGGCTCTTTAACCCATTTCAAAGGGCAGGGAAGCGCTGAGGACCTACAGGCATGCATTTAAATTAAGGCAATAATGATATATATTTCTTTTTCATGCCTGAAAACGCCTGACTATTTTATCTATGCATCAGATGAAAGTTTAAGGGGAAAGGTTTCGGTTAGTCTTGTTGGGAGTTGGCCAAAAAAATGTGAAGAATGTAGAAAGGAATTAACAGCTGGTGTCCATTTAAAGCTTCAGCGTGGGCAAATGTAGGCAGTGGGCTTAGTTTTACCTGCTGTCCTCCTCTGGTTGGTGCCCACTGACCCCGGAACGGTTAGCTCAGAAGCAAGGAGGCCAGTTTGGATGCTGCACTCTTAATTTGTCTAAGAGGCTTACAAGTGGATGATGTGTGCTTTGTTTCCTCTGGGGATGTGGGCCATGTTCCCTCCTCTTTGGGAACTGGGGACTCAAGCTGCATTTGGTTACTTGAACCAGAAATGCTGTTGGGCTGGTAGAATTATGCTGGGATCTAATATCGCACCCCTTGGCTCCCTTTCTCGGCTCACTTTCCAAGCAGTGCTGAATTCAGAGGAACGCTGAAACCAAAGAAATTCAACTGTTGGCATTCCCTAACCAACAGTTAAGTACTGTCTTTACCTAATCTCACCAAAGCACAGGTTGCTGGTAATGCTGGGTTTATTTTCATACGGTACCTTTAACATACTCCAGCGCTGCACAAAGTTTGGCTGTTGAGAGGCAAAGCTTTGCATCATCTTGGCTGCAACTTGGGTTGCAACATCTGAAGGAAGTGCTCATTCTGGAGCTGTCTTTGATGAGCTTCCTCAGGGACCAGCACACTGTCCAAGACCAAATTCTTTACTAGGCCAGTTCTCTGGCCAGACCTCACAGAGCTCATTAAGCATCTCTGGTTAAAGCAGAGCTAGCTCAAATGGAGGGGTCTAGGGAATCTTGTGTACCTGCAGCAGGTGCCGGTGTGAGGGCAGGAAAGAAGCCTTGAGATGGCCTTGGAGTAACTGTTGATGTCCTAAGTCTCCTCTTGAACTGGGGGCTGATCCTTTGTGGGCTGGTGCTGGAGCTCAGTGTGCTGTTGAAACCAGCTGTTGATTCAACTGTGTTGCCTGCTGTTGTGTTGTGAAGTATGTTAGCAAATCTCTCCTCGTTCCCGCCCCCGGGATCTGGCTCCGCTTGTTTGTTTGTTTGCTAGCTGAAAACCAGCCTACTGCAGCAGGTTATTTCTTCCAGGCTAGCCCTTTAAATTGCTTCCATGGCGGTGAAATATCGCTAATAAACAAAGGCCAGAACAAAAGCCTACCCAACAAAACATCCTTTTCTCCATAGGCGTCTCCCTGGGTGCGGTTTCCCACTGCTGCACTGCCGTTGGCAGGCAGAGCCAGAACGGCTCCATCTCATTCTTCCTGCCCTGGAAGTGGTCATCAGGCAGCCTCCCTGGCCAGCACCTCCGAGGGGAGATGGGGTGTGCGGCCTGCGCAGGCTGTCTTTCCTTGGCTGAGCATGATGGAGCCTTTCCCTGCCCTTAAAGGAAAAGCTCCATCTCAGAGGAGTTTGTCTAGGTGTAAAACAGTGTAGCATGAGGTTTCTCCCTGTTGTGTCCTCTCCCTCACAGACATGCCTAGATTGCCAGAGCCGTGAGCTTGCTCAGCCTCCCATGGCTGCATCTTCTGGCAGTGACTCAACCCAGGTGGGTGTCACATCCTCCTCCTTTTCAGAAGGAAACCGGGGGCTCGTGGGCATCTGGAGAGGGGGAGATGGCGGAGGAGCTCTGGTTCACTCCTACTTATCAAAAGGTTCCATGTACATTGGTGTGGCTGGGACCTGTTTCTCCCCAGCAAGTAAGGTCCTGCCAGCTTCTTTCTCTAGCTTGAAGTTGCTGCTGTACCCTGTTCTATTCTCATGTAGCTCAAACTTGTCAGCCGTGTCTTGGTGCCGGAGTGTTACTCTGGAGAGAAGGCAGCTCTTTGCTCACCCCGACTTTGCACTGTGTGTGCCAGCTCTGTGGGGTTCCCCTGGCTGGGTGACAGCACCGGGAAGTCTTGTATGCTCCATACAGACTGTACCTTTGGGCCCTGCTCCTGTCCTCCAGCAGTTCCTGTCGCAGAGCTGACTCCTGCGTTTATTAACTGTCAGACACGTTGGGAGCCATGTTGCTGACAAGGCTAAGAAGGGTGGGGTGTGGAAGTGGAGAGGGAAAATAGAAGTGCAATGGAGACAGCATTTGCCTGGCTGACTCCTCCGGCCTGTTTACTTGGCAGCCCTCCTCCTGTAAGGAGGTCAGAGCTATCGCATCTCGGCTTCCCGGAGAGAGACGGCAGGAGGAGGACTGTGCTCACGGCTGGAAGTGTGTCAGCCCACTTGAGTTAGCTTCTGAGCTCACGCATAGCAGAGGCACGCCTGGTTGTCCCCTCATTGGAAATGTTCTCCTGGTGAGTGTAATCCAGGCTGTTTCTTCTGTGTAAGACCCTCTTGGTAGGAGTGAGAAGTGAGGCAGAAACCTCTGGTTCTGGCTTTGCCATTGAAGAAGACACATTGCACACAGCATCTCTAGTCCCTGTCCTGTCCCCAGAAACGCGGCCACAGCTCTCTTCACCCAACTTAATATTTAACAGGAGTAAACTTCTGTCTATAAATTACACAGTTGCATGTGGGCAGTCACAGAACTTATTGAACTGTCAAGTGACTTTTGAGTTTTAGCCTTTTTCTTCAGGAATATGTGGTTCTGGATGACGGGCCAGCTGGATGCTTCGGCCGGTGCTGTTTCTGCGATGCCCTCAGTGGCCTCCCATGGCTGGATATCACCTGGTGCTGCCAGTTCGCTGGAACGCTGGTTCTGGAGTGCAACCAAAATAAACATGGATGTCTCCCAGGGCAGGCAGGGTGTCTGGGACTTCCTACTGAGTTAGGGTCACAGCTGGGGTCGAGATGTTAAGGTTTTTCTGCTGCTTTCCGAGCACAGGCAGTGACACCTTCATCCAAAGAAGAACCAAATGCCTGACAAGGCTTCAGGCGGCGGGAGCGTCTCGGTTTTCAGTCCTTTACTGACATGCAGCTGGTTTCCAAAGCTCAATGCTCTGTTTCTCGTAAGCTGGGTCATGAGAGAGTAGAGACCAGAAAATAGGAAACTCCTTCCTGAGGGTAACTGGCTTTTGTTGGAGCGAAGTGCTCTGCGGGAGTGCTCGAGAAATATTAAGAAAGACTTTTTGTTTTGTTCTGCTGAAGGAAAAGGTAAATATCGCTGTAACCAGTTCCCCTGTATTTTCACATTCTTTTGGTGAAGGTCAACCCACAGATAGCTTCTCAAGCATGGTAACGCTAAATATTGTCCTTTATACTTGCAGTGACTTTGAAGGAATTTTTTTGGCAGTTTCTTTGGAAGCCTGTTGATAACTATTGAAATACGTCAGCTTTCCTTCCTGCCAGGCTATGAGACAAGATGTTCTGGGTGCCCTCCACCAGCTTAAAGACCCAGCATGTTCATCCACAAGTACTGTCAGCTGGATTCTTTAGTTTGGAAACCGCACCTTTGCCTTGCTCCACAATCAGGACTGAGAAGGGGCAAATGCAGAGTCTTTTACCAAAATCCCAAGGTGGTTTGAAATCTGAATCCTCCTTTGAAACAAGGTTCCATCTCAGTGGCACGTCTCTGTAAAACTCTGCCGGGCTGGGTGTCTGTTCATAAATACAGAAACCTTGTCTCTCCTGTTATAATGGAGAGATCCCAACTGTGCTGCAGGTCAAGTGTGCATCAGAATGACTGGTACCATGACAGCAAGAGCCTGCATGCCCCAGAAAGGTCCTTCCTGTGCTTCCAGAAGGGACTGAGCTGGCCTGGAGCCTTTTAAGTTTCAACACCAGTTGATTTCATTCTCCTTGCAGCTGTGAGTACTCTTTGTGGTATATCCAGCAAGCCGATTGTTAGTCCAGCCTACTCATATTCTTCATCACTTCGTGTTGACTTACCACAGTCAGAAGGCTTGTGCTTTCTGTTGGTTTGGTTGGGGGTTTTTTTGTTATCAAAAAGTCAAAGCAATTCCTTGGCCAAAATTGTGTCTGAGTGTTTATAGTAAAAGAAGAATGTGGGCTGTAAGAGTTGATGGGGTCTTGATGTGGCAGTGGTATTCCTGAGGAAAAGTATCAGCATGCCAGCTGTTCCTTGTAGATGGACCCCTCAGATCAGTAGCACAGGTGCACGGGTGAGTATTACTTCTCTTGTAAAGCCCTGACAACATTCAGGGTGCAGGATGCTGTTCCAGTCCTGTCCACAATGCAGTCTCTGCTTTTTTCCTTCCCAGTTTTGAAGAGCCCAGCTGAGTTTGCTTTTGGATGGTCAAACACCAGAGCAAGCCTGCAAAGTCTGAGTAGCAGATCTGGCAGTTTTATTTAAAACTTAGGAACTGGCACTTGAATTTTACTTCATGGGAGCGTTTTCAGTGGGCCTGGGCTTTGTAAAAGGTCCCTTCAGGGCAGGTTACCCACCCAGAAATGCAGCTCTGGCTGAAAATGGGTGGGATGTCTGTTATAACTGGGGTGTTGAAGTTAACAAATGATGGATGCAGCAGTGGAGGTGAGGAAAGAAACTGCAGAGCTGATGAGCTGGTCCCCGGGGATTTTTCCAGCCAAGGCACTTGCAGAGCAGGACACTCCCAGGTATCCTGTCATCCCAACGAGATGCCTTTAACTCACTTAGGAAAGGCTCTATGAGGGTGATGACAGTGTTTGTAAAACCAATTAGCTGAGAGGCAGGTGAGATCTATGGGAGCTTCTTTATTGACTTAATTAGAAGCAGAAACTGGGATAGCAGGTTTTAGAGAATGCCGGTCAAGGTTTCATGAGACAGGAGTTTTTGGGTTACATGTCTTTTGGCCACATGGGATGTAAAGGTGGCTTGTGAGATTGAGCAAGGCCAGATCTGATCTCTGGATCTCCTGTGAGCAGCAGGGACTAGCATGTGATGGACCTGTTTGAGCTGAACCTTACTCTTAAAACCCTAAGTTGCCTTTCGCCCTGGCTCAGCTTGTAAGCCTTGCCCAGCTCTGATCATCAAAGGAAAACCATGAAAGCATAAGGAGGGAGCTCGAGTACTCAGGGCTTTGCCTAAAATCTGAGTAAGGGGGTTGTATTCTTTAAGCCTGGGGCTAGCTCTCATGGTATGTGGAGTTCTGTGGACGCAATCCTCATGTGTTAGGTGCCTCTGTGTGTAACTCGGTGCAGACCATGCTGTCTCTGCCTGGATCCCCACAGACTTTCCCTGTTAGTGGGGATGGATGAATTTTGCTCACTAGGAGCATGCGGAGGGCCGACTACCAGAGCCCTTCCCACCTCCCTCCCCTCAGCAGCTTGACAGAATGTTTCTTCTGCATTCCTCAAGTGATGAGGGGAAAAGGAAGGGCAGTCCCAGAAGGGATTTGGTGCTTACTCCACCCGTAACTGTTAAGTTGAGGTAATGTTTCCTTCTGCTTGATTTTTGTGCTCCTCGTTATTAACTTCTTTCAAAAATCTGCCACTTTCTACCCAAAAAACTCTTGGGTTTTTTTCAGGTTCAGTCTTTTCATGGTTTGTATATAGCTGATGGAGGTGCATGGGCTTCTCTTGAGGGTGGTTCAGAGGCGATACCTAATCTGGGATGCTCCACAGGAAAATGTAGGAACCCAGAAAGTATCACCCCACAGTGCCTGTCATATGTCTGGTCACAGATAAAACCAGTGTGAAGCCTCCCTCCCTCAACTCCTTTCTGGGTTTAGGAGGCTCTTCAAATAGTGTTGGCACATCATGGGTTGCATCCTGGGCAGGGTGGAGCTACCTCAGATTGCAGAGGACAAAGTTGGACCCCGTGTATTGATTTTTTTCAGGAGAAAAGCATCGGGATCCAGATTTGCAGGGTAATAGATGAGAAACTGGGTAAAATTTTATAGCTTTAAATGTGGCAAGAACCAGACTAGAAGGTTGTACTGATCCTTGCTGGAATGGAAAGGTTTGAAATTGAGATTTTTGACTTCTTTTCAGTCGTTATTAGCTCCTCTGTGCTCTTGGCAGGGGCGCTGGGTGCTTAGTTGCATTCGCAGAGCCAGTTTGAATCTTTGTCCTCTGTGTTATCTGTGTTGATGGTGGCTGTGTAGCAGTCATCCCTGCTGAAAGCATGTGGGTTTCCAGCACAGGGAGCTGTATTTTTGTGTGCAGTGAAGAGCGTAAACACTTCTTGAAGTTGGTTCAATGCTTATGTAATGTCCCAGCTAGAGTGTGATATCCTGGGGACCTCAGAAGGAGAACAGGAGCCTGCAAACCACTCTTAACTCCCATGTTGCTGGCTTTCAAATGATGGCTAATCTGAGATGTGGGTATAAGACCTCACTTGTGAAGGACAGGCTGCATGATTTTAATGACCTTTGCACACTTTTCCAGCCTGTGTTGGGAATAAAGAGGCTTCAGTCTTGCTTTGTTTGTGCATTCCTGAAGTGTCTGTGCCCTACCCGCTGATTGTGGCATTTGGCTCCCTGGTAGCACAGCCTGTCCGTCCCTTTCCTATGACCTTTCAGGGTGCTTCCAGCTCTCGGCCCCCACATCCCAGAGCATGGACAGCCTGAGGAGTCAGCACCAGAAGGTGGGTTGACTCAGGCAGCAAGTGGGAGAATGCAGAGACAAAGCCCACAGAGTTGGAAAATGCAGAAATGGTGGGGTTCTGTTTGCCAAAGGGAAGATGGGATTGGGAGCCAGCCCCTGCGTGTGGGAGGCGGAGGGGATGTTGGAGGTCGAGGGAGTTGAAGCTTTGCTCTCTTAGTACTTCTATTACTTTATGACTGGTTTAGCAGCTGAAACAACAAACCAAGCTGTAAGCAGTTGTGATGCCCACCCTGCCCTGTCAGGACAGGAGGAATGACTTTCTCTCAAGACTGTGGTGGAGTTTACCATACATGAAGCAGTGGCTTCTGGGTTGAGTGTGGAGACAGGCTGGAAATCAGGTTCCTGGATGGAAGGTTGCGAAGTGAGTAGAATTGAGACATGGGTCTTTCTAACCCGTAGGGCTCAGGACTAGGAGCACGTTCTTCAGAGCCCCAGGTTTTCAACTTGCAGAATGTGGCTTGTTGGGGATGTCTGAATGCATATGTCCTTTTGCATACAGCCTTGAGCTTCTCCAGAGGTGCCCTTGTTGACCCATGGTCAGGACTGTTTCCTCGCTGTGGAAGCTAAGGTGAGAATCTCACTCGCGTGGGAAGGTGAGATGTGGCTGGGTGCTGGGAGCTCGGAAGAATTTCCATACCCCAGGATAAATGCAGGTTTAAAAGGACATTTTAAAAAATACTGTCTGTTGTGCTGCTGTTTGGAAGGGGCTGAATATAGCTCAGAATCAATGCAAAGTTTGGTTACATCTTAACTGGATTTTCCTCCTCTTAATACTAATAATTACACTGAAATGAATTTGTTGCTAAAGAGCTGGACTAATTACCCTGGTCCGAGTCATCAGTAGGAGAGAAGCAGTACGGACTGGGAGTGAAAGCATCCGGAGGTGGAAGTCCTGCACAAGGGTAATTGAATTGATTGCTGTGCTCGTCCAGCCTTGCTTTCAGAGGAGGGTGCCGGAAAGGAGGTGGCTCGTGATTGTGCTTTCTCTGATGTGCACATCTGGCACGTAAGATACAGAGAGACACCGTTCTCTGTATTGCAGTGGCTGGGTTCATATTTGTCTCTGGACCCGTACAGTCTTGTTAACACAGAGCTGGAAGTGTCTGCATCCCATTTTCAGTCCTCTCAGTCACGGACAATTTATCTGGACTGTCAGAAAAGCTGCGAGAGGTCCAACTGCCTGCTAGCCAGGGAACAGCCTATTTACATAAGTAATGGGACCGTTTGGGGACTGTTGTGCAAAATGTAATTCCTTCAATTGTAGCGTGCCCACAAAACCTCTTGACAGCTCTTGGATAGGAAGGGTAATGTGAAACTAACTCACTGCGGATGTTTCATGGAAGAATAGTAACTCTTGAAAAATTAAGGTTTACTCTAAAGATAAACGCAACTATTAGGAAGTAATTCCAAATGTGTGGTTATGGCACAATTTTAGGGATTATAGTCTCAGCCTGCTTTGTGAATTACATTACTGCCTTTAAAAGTAGCCAACGAATTTTTCTTAAATGAATTAATTCTTCAGATGGTCATAATAAAACTGTTTATTTTCTATTATCTGAGAAACAAACAGAACAGATTCTGGTTTATTTATGAAAGTAAATACAAAAGGTCTGACCCCTGAGTATTGCCTTTGAAAATTGTCTGAGAAAATGCTTTTCCTGGTGGCCCATTCTTTCTTCCAGCCATTCCTTCTTTTTGAAGATAATGCCAATCCCCCTCCCACCTTTAAATTACGCAATGTGTTTTAAAGAATGCTTTGAAATTAAATGGGGTTTTGATCTCTTTGGTCTCATGAAGTTTTCTAGTATTGTATCAACTGCAGAAGGCAATGGTGTTGCAGTTTGTTTTCAAAACCAGAAAACCTTGCTTGGCCCAGCATGGTGTGCCTGTGCTGAGTATTTTGGGGACTGGGCCAGTTGTCTGCTGTTTATTCATTCACCCCTGTGCTCACTTATCCCTGGTAATGTCTCAAAGGCCCAGGCGCACACAGTGCCTGCATGTAAGTTAGGGAGGACATGGGATAGCTGAGAAATTCCAGTGCCTGTTTCATGCCCTTCGGAAAGGCCACACAGAGCCGGTGTTGGAACTGAGGATGGTAATGATATCAGGACCCACTGTTTCTAGAATGTCTTGTGATTAGTAAGTGCATGTCTGTTGTATTCTGGGAATGGGTTTGCTCGGAGTACTTTGTATTACGACTGATCAGGATGCTGACAGCTGAAATTCGCATTATGTTTGGCTCTCCACAGAAAACATTGTTCCTTTATGAGGTTGGTATTTCAGTTTAAAGCCAGGTCGGGGTATTTAAATTGCAAAGGTTGTTCCTGCAGGAGCACAGGCTTTCTGCTTGTGCCACGTATTCTGTAGTGATTTCTTGGGATGGTGTTGGTGGGCACTTTGCACATGACTGGAGAGTGCTGCAGTAAGCTAATGGTGGACAATGGAACAGCCTCCTGAGTTGTGCTGGCCACGTGGTCCATAAAACAAATCTGTACTCAAAAAGTACCTGTTGAAATCATCGAGCAGGGGGGAGGTCTGACCGGATAAACCTCTGGTATTGAGCAGTTAGTACAAGTAACACGTTGGGCTCAAAATAAAGACGTAAATGCATATGTTGTAGGTATGTGTGTGTTGTGTACATGCAGCGTATGTCCTTCAAGTGGAGGGCTAATTTTATGGATGATGGATCTCGCTTGAGGTCATTAATAGTGAACTCAGCTGCATTAAGAGCTCCAGAAAAATTCCCAGATGTTTTTCCCTGTTACTCTCTGGGCAGTTGCAGACCATGTCAGTATTCCCATTTGTCAGATGGGCCCATCTGCAGGACTTCCGTTTCCATAGTAAGAAGCCTGGAGCTTTCTGCTGGAGCTTGTGTTTATCTTCCCTCCTTGCTCCTGGAGACACCAGGGGGTTGTGCTGTACCAGAGCTGCCACAGGAGTCTTAAGAAAAATTGTTTTTCAGCACAGGCCTAAGCTGAGTCTTTGGAAGAAGGCAGAGCAGCTTATTTTGGTTGGGAGTGAATTGTGTTATCCTCACCACAGAAGTGCTTTGCTGCAAGGTGTTTATTTTTATCAGTGCAGCGTGGGTCTGCTTTCCCTCTGATGTCCCTGTGTCGCTGAGCTGTATCCTGGCAAAGGGAGCTCGGTGTCAGCCAGCAAAAAGAGGCGCCGTTTTTATTTCCAGCGTCTTCACAGAATCAGAACAAGGATGCGAGCTCTCTAGCTCCGTAGGTGTGGGATAACAGGCTCACTGTATGCTCAGCTTAGCTAAGAGATGTGATAAAGCACAAGTTACAGCTGAATTTATTCTGGACTGTTATGCGTACCTCTGAACACAGATGATACAGGAATAAATGTATTCCAGTGGCTTGTAGTGTCTATACTAAATTAGCATGTTGCTGCATCCTGGTTTTAGGGTCACGGCTTTTATTTTTATCGTTGGAGCGGCTGCTTTTTCAGTGGCATGCCTCCCCCTCTGCATTGCACACTGATGAATACAGAAAGCTGAAAAGACTGGAAGTGATGCTGTTGAACAGTCTGATACCACGCGTTGTTTATACCATGGTTACTCCATGGATTTAATTGGAATTAACCCTGATTTCTGCCTCTGTGCAGGAATCAATGGGAGGCTTTTGTCCAGGCCTGATACTAGATGTGGATCAACCGGTGAATGTTATGCAGAAACGTTTTGGGTGGGATTTAATCCTCTCCCTGTCTTTGCTTCATCCTGGCTGTCTGGCCAAGGACCCACCCCCAGAGCTCCCTCTGGACAGTGTCATCCTAAGTTTCTGCAGTGAGGCAACGGCGTTTTAGGAACCTTTTCCCGAGCAAGTTGGTTTTGGTGGGTTTTTTTCCTATATTCTTTTCGGTCTGTTGGCAGCCTACCATAACTAAAGCGATTTCTCCCCACCTTTTGTGACTTGCTCACAAATGGTAACAGCTGCTTATGTAACAGCCCCGAATGCAGCTTGTTTCCCATTTCTGAGCAAAACAAAGGGATTATTTATTTCCCAAGTAAATATGTGAGGAACCTTCTCATCTATGGTGGGGAACCAACTTGTCCTTTGTCTGTTCCTGAGGCCGTGTAGCGATAGGGTGAGGGGTGATGGTTTTAAACTAGTGAAGGGGACGATTAGGTTGGGTATTAGGAAAAAATTCTTAGATATGGGGGTGGTAGATTGCTGACACAGGTTGCTCAGAGAGGTGATGGAGGCCCCATCCCTGGAGACATCTGAGGCCAGGCTTGATGGGGCTCTGAGGGACATGATGGAGTGAAGATGTCCCAGCGTGCTGCAGGGTGGGACTGGATGGGCTCCAAAGGCCCTTGTCCACCCAACGCATTCTCAGATTCCTGGTGCAGCCTGGCAGGGCAGTGCCTCTGGAGCAGCGCTACTTGGGCCGTTGTCTTTCCTTCCCCCGCGCGCTGGCGCTGAGGAGCTGCGGGGGATCCGCGCTCCGCGGGCTGGCCGGGGCGGCCTAAAGAAGGCATCCGGCCGCCCTCCCGCGGGAGTTTGGCGGGACGAGGTGTCGCGCCCTGCTCCCCTCAGTCAGCAGGTGGCACCAGGGGGCCGGAACAGGGGGGACCTCTCTGCCTCCCGCCCTGGCCTTGTCCCTGCGCTGCCGGGTACGCCCCGCCCGGGGCTGCCTGAGGGGGGCGCGCGGGGCTGCCTGAGGGGGGCGCGCGGGGCTGCCTGAGGGGGGCGCGCGGGGCTGCCTGAGGGGGGCGCGACTGCCTGAGGCAAGCGCAGGGCGCCGCTCGGCAGCCTGTGCTGAAGTAAAAGGTGCCTGTGACCGCCCCCTCTGTTGCCTGCTTTGCCCTTTTAACGGCGTTTTTTATAACGATTCTGTTTTTACAAAGGTGAATGGCGAGCTTCTCCTCAGGGCCATCCCTGAGCACTGACTTTGGAGGGATGGGGTTCCGGAGGAGGCAACGCAGCCATTAGCCGCTTCACCCTGCTTAACCCCCCGGTGATGGGGAGAGCTTGGATCCGGGCTTCCAGGCTGTTCTTGCTGGGTTCGCAGCCTCTTGCTTAGCAGCCGTTTATAACCTCCCTCCTCCTTCTTCCCAGAGGAGGTGTTAGGCCCTTTTATATTTAGTGCTGATAAGTACATGCAAATTCCAACTAGCAAAAACGGTATGAATATGCCGACAGTATCCGACTGTCTGAAAGAGGAGAACCTCATGTAAGGCGTTGCATCGGTGGGCTACCATTTTGTTGCTAGTGAGAGTTCAACGCAAGGCATCAGTTAATCGCTTTTGTCTGGATTAGTTCATAAATAAATGCCCAGGACTGGTCACAAAGTCAGCATTTGCATGTGAAGAAAGAAATGTTTCTTCGGATCTACGACAAAAGGCTTCTGCTTGTCAAATCTCCCTAGATGAATTTTTAAGCTTTTCCTTTTTTGCCCATTAGAACACGTACCGTTTTGTAAAGGTGTTGAGGCCTTCTTTGCACGTTGGGTTTTTCTTAGCTGAGCTATCCGGGTTCATATGATTTAGTCAACACTTGCAGATGTATAAAGCCTACAGGCTGCTTTTGAAAATAACAACTCATACCTGTTCCACTTTGGGCGGAGTTCAACATGGCACTCCTGCATATGTGTGTGTAGCAAAACTGCTGCCTTGAAATCTTGATTCTATGAAGTATTTTGGCTTTTAGGAAGACCTGATGCATTCGGTTGCTTTTTGAAGGACTGGTTGGTATCTAACCTGTTCTTCGGCCTCTGCACAGGGTTCGAGCAGAAGTCACTGATTCTTGAAACCAGAAGTCTTGAGGAGTCTTTTACACCTTTCTTCCAATGTGTGTCTGTTGTCTGAGTGATTATGATGTGGTTTTGTTTTACAGAGGCTTTTAAGAAGAATCTGATGGTAGAATAGCTTAAGAAGACTCAGGATGACGACAACAGTAGCGACAGATTATGACAATATTGAAATCCAACAGCAGTACAGCGATGTCAACAACCGCTGGGACGTCGATGACTGGGACAATGAAAATAGTTCCGCTCGACTGTTTGAACGATCCCGCATCAAGGCCCTAGCTGGTAAGAACTGATCACATGAGCAAAACTGATGCTGTGTATGTGACAGTACAGGATACTGTCTGTCTTCAGTGCCTGCACCTTGTCGGTTAACTAGAGAAGAAGTTTTGCTGGGGTCAAGTGCATTTTCACCAAATGATTTTTTGATACTGTTTCATCAGTTGACATCAGCGGGACATAATGGTCTTGTGTTGCTTTGCAGGACGTGCTCATATCTAACGTTTTGCAAACGCTCGGCTCTTCAGATTTACTCTGGAGGCTTCTTTGGTGTAAGCATGGGAGAACAGAAGTTGCATCCTTTTATCTATTTATCTTCTATTAGGTGGTTATACTGACTCTGTTTCTCCCCTCATCAGTCTCATCAGATATTAACCACTTTGGCTGTGTGTTAAAACTATTTTGATTTGGTTTCTGTGGCTGGCAATGATGTTGGCTTCCAGATTTGGAAAAAATCAGAAGGATAACAAAATTCTGCTTCAAAATATCTCCCTTTGGAGGAGTTCGGGACTGTTGAGATGTTTTGAAGTGGGGGAATGTGGTAGGCGGAGGTAGTTGTAATTTCATAAACATTGTTGAAGCTGTATTTTTTTCCTGAAGAAGCAGAGCTACTGCTTCTCCTGAGTCACACTGTCATCAGCAGAGGAATGAAATTTGATTGAGTCTCTTCTCTGGTTGTTGTTTAAAACGTTTTATTATTGCGTATTAAAAGCTGTACATTAACCAAATTTGTTTACACAGCAAGGAGATTATGTCATATTCTCTGAGCTCTGAGGCATTGCCCTGCAAAGGAATTTTTGTGTGTTCTGTAAATGATTTCCTGACTCTTATGGTAGCATGCCCACATTCCTGACCTCTGAACAAAATGCCTCAGTAGTGTGGGACATACTGTAAGCGTGGAAATCAGCTCAAAACTTGCTGAACTTTCTGCTAGTGAAACTTTAGTTACAAGGACAGTTTTAAACCCAACACTGTAGAACGTATTGAAGCAGGTTTATTAAATTGACTGCACCGAGACAAAGGTGTATCATCTGTTTCATTTGTGATTCTGATGAGACCGACTCCAGAGCACAGCATGCCCTTTCTCCTCTTGATGCTGGCCGTGGGGAGTGCATTAGATGCAGAACACCTTTAGGTGCCAGGATCAGGTTTGGAGCTGAGTGACAGGGAAATAAAAGTAGTTCAGGCAGACGGGCAGACAGCAGATCATGTAACTCTTACTGCAGTTAGTAATCATAGCGACTTAATGGGACTGCTCGCAGAAGGGGGGCATGTGTGTTGGATTTTTGTGATCTTTAGAAGACTTCTAGGGCTTCTTGTCACAGCATGCATTTGCAGTGGCAGGTAAAATGCCTGCCCTGGACTGGCTGTTCTGTGTGGGGTCAGGAGCAGCCTGCCTGATGTCTGTGGTGGTAGATTGGTAGTAGGCGAGAGGAATCTCGACTTGGGGTTTTTAATGGGTTGATCTTGTTTGAGGAAGAAACTCTATTTTACTCCCGCCTCACTAGCGGTTGTAGGTTGTACTGTATCCCTTAGGTGGGAAGTGCTTTTAGTACAGAGTCATGATAGCCACATTTGGGCCCCAGATCTGGGCTTTGCTGTGGTTGTTTGTTCCACTTTTATGGCAAGCAGACCTCCCCACCTGAGTAATGAATAATAAACATGAAACTCTTATTTCAAGGAGAAGTAACGTAAGGAAAGTAGTTGAATTATTTAGATAGCCTAAAACAAATACCAATGTCAAAGCAAATAATTTTGCTGAAGACTCAATTCAGAGGTGTATTTAAACATTTTTCCAAAGTATATATTTATTTTTTTCCTTAATAAGTGCTACTCAGACTTACTTTAATTTGATACATTTCATACCTGTAATTCTCTACTGTTAGTGTTAAGAATGCTCTGTGCTGCCAGATTTTGGCTTAGCATCCTGCACTGCTGCAGCACTTCTTGAAAGCCTAATCGTGATGCAGGGAGAGGGGGACGAAGAGAGGTTTGTATTGCAAATCAAAGGTTATAGTTAAAGGCTGAGCTGTGGTACTTCTGGCACCAGTCAATGTATATTTTCTGATATGGACTTCCATGCTTTTTAATAGCTGCAGTACAGAGCTGGGATAGCAGCTACTGTCATTGCACCCTAAATCAAGACGTGCTCTTTCTGGAAAGGTGTACTCTTTGTTGTTCAGCTGCTTGTCACAGATCAGACGTGGTAACTGTGACAATCCAGTGGCTGGTAGTGTGTGCAAAGCCACGCTGGGTGTCACCAGGAGGCTCTTCTGGCTCCAAACCCCATAAATTTGACTGTCTGTTGCACCATTGTTTTCTCCTGGGTGAGCCTTGCTGCTCTCTGAAGCAGAAGTAGTTGAGCATCACCTGCATGACCTGGATATACTGAATAACACTCCAGTCTCACTTAGATGGGCACTGGCTCTTTGTGGGCAAGAACATCTTTCCACATCTCCAAGACTGGCTGTCTTCTTACAGCAGCAGTTTTCTTTGTGGAGGTCCCAGGTTAGTTGTATCTAAAGACTGCCTGTGGATGTCCAGCTCTGTCAGTATGTCTGCCTTCTTTTGAGGTGACAAGATAATCAAGTCTATCAATGTCTTGGAGTTGATGAAATATACAGGTTTCCTTACCAGTTTGTCCTAGCACAAAAGGTTACAGAACAAACAGACCAAGCATCAGTTCTTTATTCCCTGTCTACAAGATAGATGCAAGCTGTTGCCTTGAAAAGTAGGACAGCCATAGGGATTTTACACTGCCTGCCTAATGGTTTTATGCACTGTGTGAATCTTTCTGCTGATGCAAGCATCTTCTGTCCACATTCTTCAATTGGTTGTGAAGTGCCTCTTCTGTGGAGCTTCCATCTTGTATTGATTCTTGTTTACTGTAAGTCAAATAAAGCTTATTTTCTGTAAGGTAAAGAAAGGTAGAGACCAAGTTCTGTAGCCGGAGGTCCGGTAGTCTGTTCTAGAAAGAATCACGATGGCCCAACCTTCCAGCAGGATGTTGAAATATTTGAAGAGCAAAGCAGGAGGTGGTGCTTAGAATGATCTGAGCAGAGCAGACGATGTGTTGGCGAAAGGTTTGGTTAAAGCAGGTACAATAGTAGGCATGCACTATAGTCAGAACAGCAGCTGATAACTGATGTTATTAAAGTGGTCTGCATACTGTGAAAACCAGAATGTGAGGGATTGTTTAGCTTCAAACAAATAAATAGCTGGAGAATTCAGCTTTCAATCAGAATCCAGATTTGAAGGGATATGCAACCAGATTGGTTGCCATTCATGTTGAACTAACTCACTCTGCAACTGATATGAGAAGATGGTAACTGATCTCTACTTCTCACAGTAAGGTATCGCACTGTAGGAAATCATCTTTCACCTGTCCTTGTTCTCTGTGCTTCTTTGGAAGGTCTTGTTGGAAGACTAGGTAATTCTACCCACTCTGTAGAAGCCAAAAAGATATCATGTTTGTGCAAAATTCTTCATTCACAAATCCTCAGGTGTTGGATTTCGTCTGTCAAGGACCATTAGCTAACAAGATCTGCTGTGCAGCACCTTGGGTGCACGGAGGTCTTACGAAAGCATTAGGAAACAGTTCAGTTGTTCAGCAGAATTTTTTACACTTGGGCTGGGGCTGTGACATTCAGATGTACCGTGCTGACCATCTCAGATGCTGTTTTCAGGTAGTGTGAGAATTGTTGCCTCCAGAACTTCTAATTTCTTCAGTTAGCTAATTCAGTATTAAAAAATGCTTGGCTACAGTTACTCGCTTTTCTGCTTGTTTGTATTTTGCCCTTTTGTCCTCAGTGTTCACTGGAGTGACCAGCAGGTCTGTGACTCAGCTGCCTGGCATAGGAATTAAAAATAGTTTCAAAGTTTATGAAATAGCAGTGGCATATCTTCCTAGCAAGGGACAGATGAGACTCCTTTGTCAGCTCCACCTAAGTGACTGTGTGGAGGTCAGGACACTTGCTAGTGTTGCATGTCACCATTCATGAGCCTTGTAGGGGAATATGGGTAAGGTGACTGCATTCATCATGCAGCTTTCCTTAGCTCTCCCTCTTGCATGGAGAGAAACCAGGCTTAAAATTCATGCCAGTAACATGAATTCTCCCAGAAGCAAAAGGTGGAAATCATTGAAATTGTAACTGAAGTTACTCCATTGAAAGGTTTTTCTTTTTATTATAGTATTTTTGATTACTGCTTTTTAAGGATAAAAAAAAGATAGTGAAAGCTTGCAATGGGAAAGTGCTGTCTACTTTATGTAGGGCTAGTTAGCCCTTCTGGCCCTGATATTTGAGTGATATCCCCCACAGATCAAGTGCAAAAAGTCAGCAGGACCACTCCCCAAAAAAGCAAAAAGAAAGATCTGGCTTGTAGTACTCTTCAGGTGTCAAGCACCTGCTTGTCCCTGCTGTCCAGCATCCTTCCCATAGGTAGCAAGTTTCTATTGGTTTACTTTCGGTATACACTGAAGGTAGAAAAAAATCTGCATGATTTTTTCAGCCAGAATGAAAGTTTCCGGTCTCAAGTCAATGAAAAAGGACAAAATACAGCAATTTAGAGCTTAAGAGGGTATTTTAGAGTGCATACTGAGAATAATATCTTGCTGTACATTTCACAAGTACGCAGTACCTGAGCTATCTGGGGCTTGAAAATCAGAATGCTAATTTTAATAACAGCAAGTAGTTAAGGAAAGAGAATTCAGCGGTGTATCGATGCTTGTAAATCAGGTTTGAAGGGCATGTGAAGGATCCAACTGACGCTAAACAGAAATAAAAACCTCCCAGCAGTGGAACTGCAGCTGCACCTTCTTGGTGCTGGCATGGCAGTGCGGGTTATTAGCCCACCTTCTTGTTTAGAGGCCGAAGGCCTGATGCAGGCTTACCCAGGTGAGTATCAGAGAGCTTATTTTGAAAAAATCTTATTTTTCTCGGATAAAAGCTGATGGAATCACTTCAAGAAAAGCTTTTCGAATGTTGACCTCACCCAGTGCTTTCATTCTGGAATGATTTCTCAGCTGTAGTTTCTAAGCTGCGGTACTTAACCAGAATCTGTGGGAGGCGGGTGTTAAAAACAAGAGTATCATCTTGTGTGTTCTGTGTCATGCAGGCATCAAGGGAGAGAACACAGCAGCAGAGAAGCTGCTGTCCCTACCCGTGTCACCTGCAGTGCTGGCTGTGACTACTGATGAACACAGTGCCCTTACCATAAAACAAGAAAAAGCTTAGCCCATCTGTCACTGCTGATTAATGTGCTCACTTTTCAAGTTGCTGGTGGAGAACTGTTTCTGAAGCAAATAGCAAACCCCAGACAATAAATAAATATGTTGTTCTTTGCACTGTTATTTTTAATGATCATCAGTAGACTGACCCTAAAAGAAGTGTCATCATATGTCTATGGTACATAAAATAACTTCCAAGTAAACACCAGCATCTTGTATGTGACTTGATACAGAGGTAATTTGCTACCATAACACACTTTTTGGTACGGAGGTAATTTGCTACAGTAACACACTTTTTGGTAGCAGTTTTGCATAGTGTAGGGGTTTGTGCTCTCTCTAGAATCAAACGAGTAACATGGAAACTACATGAAGGTGTAGGTTGGATTCTTTGTAGTCTGGTTAGACACGACATCCATGGTCTGGTGTAGCTTTCTGAGCCTCTGAAAAATGTACTGCTGAGCATAGCTCAGTTTTCTGGAATCACTGATGCTTGTCTGCTTCACAGATAGTATTTCTGATTCCTTAGTAGCAGACCAATGAGGGAAGTGATGGTGTCCTGGTGAATAACCAAAATCCAGCACCCATTGCTTAAGTAGGACAGGTGGGGCTGGAGAACTAGACTTCTTGCCATGGGTAGGAGCAGTTGCTGGCAGCCCTGCTCTGGAAAGTCTGACAGCTGCGGTCACTCTACATCTCTGATAAAATTCTTTCAAGACTAAGCAATATTGAGTTGGACAGGGACACGGGAGAGTCCAGCATCTTGCCAGCAAATGAACCGGTATTGATCAGTCTTTAGTTCTTTGAATTCCTGTGCATTAACCTCTTGGACTGCAGTTTAGGTACCATGTCTGCTTCTCGTAGCTCCTGGTGAAGAGCTCCAGGCATTCGCCAGCCCTTACTTACGAAGGGCTGACTCTGCTTGGACAGCAGTTCAGGCATTTAGTAAAATGAGGTACAAGAGAATTCCTTACTGTGGTTAAGAAGTGGTTACATATAAAAAGCCATCTGTACCTAGAAGAAGATGGAAAACTACTACATGGATGCTGACTGTGTGTGCTTGAGTGGAGATGCCCATCTGCTCTTAGGATGATACCAATGAAATAGGCATGAGGGTAATCCTGAAAGCAGGTAAATCTGCTTTATCGTACCTGGGTATTAGATGTGTTGACACTGCACTGCCTTTTGTAGCACACTTCCTTACTTGCACTGATTGCAGCTGAGAACGGTGCTTCATTCCCAGACTGGCACAGCGCAGCGCTCCTGTCTATTTTAGTTGTCATCACCCATTCATCACCATGGCATTGGTAAAGAGAAAAAGCACCGGGGGATGCACTTAGGCTGCCCTCAACGCTGAGATGAGGGAGATGCAGTGTTCTGCAGGGATAGACAAGCCTGGCAGGGAGAGGCAGCGTATGGTTTGTGAAAGGGAGTAAAATGCTTTGGCTGCACCAGCTGTTCAAGGAAAGGAAGAAATACTCCCTGGGAGTTACCTCTGTGGGGTTAGTGAGAGCTGAGCCAGACACAGCAGTAGAGTCGGGATAAAGCCATGCTGCAGTTGGTGGTTTAGGAGGAGACCTACCACCAGATTGTGAGCTGGTATAAATTGGCGTTCTCCCTTGGCTTCTCTAAGACCATGCTGACTTACAGCTGGGAAGCTGACCTGGGGTGGTTCGTCTAAGGGAAACTGGAGACGGAAAAGGCTGCGCTGTTCTTTGCAGTTAGGATCAATGTTTTAGCGATACTTAGTACAGAGAAACCATGGCAGCCTTCCTTGAAATAATGAGATTGTCTTTAGATATTTTGCTGAGTTGCCTTAATGGAAGGGATTTTCTTGTTTATCAGACCTACATGCCAATATTGATTTTTTTTTTTTTCTTTTTTTCAATTCCAAGTTGTATCAGGGCTGAGCTCGGCTGTGGATCCATTTCAAAATCTAGTCATGAGCCTGTAATTTAAATCTTTCTGCAGAAAATGGTATGCAGAAGAGAATGTTCTCGTTTTGTGTCTTTAGCATCTAACTAGTGATGTGTCTCTATTTATTTTATTTATTCAGCCAAATCTGCAATGTGCCTTGCGTTTTTCCTTCTATTTGTTGCTTGGATACTGCATGAAAGCACTCCCTGAAGTATAAATAATGTCTAGCAGGGCATACTGCAAGGCGAAATTCAATACAGGATTTAAAATGTTTACTAATTTCTGTTAACCTTGGATCTCTTCTAATGGGCAAAGATTAGTGATGAAATCATTCTCTGGGATCACAGCTTTGATTCTTATCTTGAGGTAATATCCTGGAGAGATACAAACCCAGATTGCCTTGAGACAAATTGCCTCCAAAAAGAACAGGAACAGGGATGAGGGCCGGCCAAGTACAGAGGATGATGAAAATCCACTTCCAAGTTCCACATTTGTGGTTTCTAGTATTCTTCCTAGCAGCTTTGAACTCTTGTAATGAACAATGCAAACACTACTGGTTTTTGCACGTGCATGTCGAATCATCATTTTTTAAAGTTTTTCTTCCTTGAGTGTTTCTTTCGTTTAAGGTGGATGGGTGTCAGATGTGGGCAGTATTTGTACATGTAAGTGTATGTGCTTATGTTTATTCCTTACATTGTATAAAAATGAAGTGTGGTTTGCTCTAGAATGGTAATTTCACAAGCTTCAGACAGCTAGCACTTGTCAGATGATCACTAAGCTTTTTTGCAGAGATAGACAATTCCCAGATGGGGAAATGTTGTGTGTGAGATTCAATGAAAATTTTTGAAAATAAACAAGTGTCTCTTATGTTGGTTTTAAAAACGAGGCTTTCAGCTTGTGTTTCTGCATCTGCAGTTTTTAAAAAGCCAAACAACTTCTGACAATTCTTTTTTCCTAATATTTTCCTTCTCCTGCACTTTGAAGGAACTATACAGGATTAGTGCAAGACTGTAATACTTCAGCTTCTCAGGAACTTTGTTGCTTAGGTATAAGAGGATCTGAAATTCAGTAGGGAGCCCAGTTAACTTCAGAGGTTTCGAATTTAGGGGCTTGAGCTCCTCCAGTTACAGAACTGGAAAAATGGAGAGGGATGTTTTTATTCTCCTCCCCTAAACTGCCCATATGTGAACATGCCTGGTCCCAGTTGAGACCTATTTGCAAACATTAATGTAGCTTATACACTTTCTTCTACTTACGTGAAACAAGGGAAATGTTAGAAAGACATACGCTGGCTTACAGAGGTAGGTAAGGATAGCATGTTCTGCTGCTTGTTTTCACTCAATTTCCATTTTGCTCAGGAGTGGAGGAGATTGAATTTTCATGGCTGAGTGATGATAGTGTAGCAGCAGTGCATCTTCTGTGTCCCTAGTCAGACTGGGGAAGGCAAGGAAAACTGTGCAGAAGGAAGACAAGAGAAATATAAACATAGATGTGATTCAGAGGGGGAAAAGAAGGAGGGCGAGGCCGTGAAAATCATTCCGGCTTCTAAAAAAAGCACATTAAAACCCATAATAAAGAATTTTCTGTATGAAAATCAAGAACTGCTTTCATGCCAAACTTTCACAGAAAGCCTCTGAAGTCCATACCTGTGCACCATGCTTGATTTTGATAGGTTTTTATAAAGGGTTATTCATCTGAGTTGGGGGGCAAACCAAGTACATTTTGTGGACCACAAACAAAACCTGTGAATGTAGTCATTATAGTTTTCCAGGGGTGGCTTCCCTGCTTGGATGACTGCACAGAGTGTGGGAAGCAGTGCAGTTCAGAAAACGCCCTCTGGGCTGGAATACAAACTGCCAGGAATCCTGGTTTCCTCCAGCCACCATGGCTTGTACAGCTCTCTCCTGGCAGGCATTACTCTCTGGAGGGAGCAAGGACACGTTGTTACAAAAGTCATGTCAACTTTCCTGTTAATCTGGGACTTGTGTAAACTGAAACCCGAAACCAGGTGGAACTGACCCAGTTTCAGCAATAAATTGGTATTCTGGCCTGATTTGTGAAAAGATTCCCAAAGGTTTCCTTGCTGCTTTGGTCTTGGATGTCACAACCTACAGGTTCATCTGGAGCCCAAAGCTGCTTTGTGCCTGTGACATGGCAAAGGGAAAACACATGGACAGGCCCTTCTGTAATTAAAAATCCTTGTCTCTTGCTTTTTAATCTGCCCTTTTCCCTTAAGTTTTGATTGTGTTGGCTGTCCCAAGCCCACTTGAATCACTGAGAATCTGTCTGGAAAGGACTTGGAGAAGGACCAAATGCCTTGGTGTCTGCCCCTGAACTAAAGCCCCCTTTAAACAGAAAAATGAAAATACTTTCTGAAATAGAAATGTTACTTAAGAGAACATCTCTCATTTTGCTTGTATTTATTTCACAACCTTCTGAGACAGTTGCTAAGTATTGCAGGAAATGGCGGGTTTATGAGAAGAATGGTTCTGTTCCCACTAATACCTGCAGAAGAGGCAATTAAGTTGGCACGCTAATTTCTCCTTAGTGTGTGGGCTGCTTCTCTCTGTGTTCCAGCATCTTAGATAAAAGCTAGAGGGAAAACAGCTAACCCTTCAGGATTAAAGTTGTGCCAATTGCCAAATACGATAAATATAACTATTTCCTATTAGGTTCCAGAACAATCCGCAGCCAAGCCCATCTTTCCTTGCCCTGTTGCATGCAGAGGGAGAGATGCTGGCTTTACTGTGTAGACAGGGTATCGGCAGAGCTGTGGAGGAAGGCAAACATGCTTCTAAGATTCCAGTTCTTAGCTGAGGCGCTGAGGGGATGTGCAAGAACTTTACCCTCTTTCAGGAAGACAGCAAATGTTAAGGGGTTTCCGTGGCATTTTAGATTAATAAATCATCCTTTTCATCTCGTAATTTTTTTCTAGTTAGTCACCAACTGGAGAATTTACAAGAGCAAATAATGAGGAAAGACAAGGGCGATGATTAACCAGATTCCTAATTATTCTGAGTTCTGGTGTGCATTCTGCTTCCCATTAGAAAAAGAATTGTCTTTTGTGGAGTTGTAAAATTGCATCTTTCTTTCAGAACACAGCAGTACAAAGCATGCATTTGTTTTATGGCGCCCAAGGAATGTTTTGCGTGCTGCTTCTTTGGGTTTTCACATATCCGTGAAGTGAATGTGATTTGAGGGTGGGCCTGTTCTGTACATTGCGTTCACCACACTGTTGACCCAGTAAAGCCAGCCATTATCAGTTGGCTTTATTGGTGGAAGATAGTGTGGATTGATGGGTGGATAGATGAGGTCTTCAGGGAATGTCTAGCTGTTTCAATTCTGGCAAGGCTGTGTGAGTAATATGAATGCTGCATGCTTACCAGTTCTCTTCTGTACAAGTTACGGGCTGGATCCTTGGCCAGAAATTTCTTAGAGGGTCTTTTGCCTGTACTTTTTCTGAGATTATGCTGAAGTAGTTTCTAAAGTGATCTCTTTTGGCTGAGAAAAGTGAGAGCACTGTCTTAGAAACATTGATGATTAGGGATTTAGATAGTAATTCTGCTAGATATAACACTATTTTTTTTCCTTAGAAACACCAGGTTTTTTCTGTAGTGGTAGGAGCACGTTCACTTTCGCAGCAGTTTTCAGAACCCTGTAAAGACAGATCCCAGGCCAGATCCTTTTCTGTTCTGGGGGTAAGCACCTGCCTCCAGACATTACTTCTACATTCATAATAATGCTATAATCAACATCTTGTTCTCCTCGAGGCTTCACAAAGCTCTAATCATGTCAGTGAAGTCACGTTTTGCATTATGGTTAAGTGGATAATCATTTGTGTTTTTCTTTAATAACTTCGAACAAGTACACAAACAATGCAACCCATCCTTACCACTCAGGTTACAGTTCAAAGAATGTGAGCAAAAATTATTGCACAACCACGGGAGAAAACAGAACAAAATTCAAAGGGAGGAAAAAATCCCCAGTAACACCCTGATATACTAAACTTAATATCTGCTTTGGCCCTTATTTTTCTCCAGCAGTGTTAACCAATGAACTACACCACAGACAATTTCAAGCTGTGTTGTTTTGCTATGTTACAGTTGTACCAGTGCTAAAAGTTACCTTATTTATGGCCTTTCAAGCATTAATTCACCTCCATGACATATTATCTAACCAGTAGCATCAATTAAGGAGAAACAGAGAAAATGAGTAGCTGAGACCCTTGGTGCAGCAGTAAACAAGTCTCAAGTTTGCTCATTTGGAGTCAACAGCAAACTGGTTTAGGATTGATGTGACTCAAAAACGGGAGCTGGCTGGATGCCCGTTTTTAATAAGCCTTGCTACATGCTCATGGTGTGGAGTTTCACAGATAGGACAGATCCCCATTTTGCTTCCCTCTTTCTACTGAATTACCACCAACCTGTGAAGTGGAGCCTTCAAAATTTGTGGTGGGGCCCAGCAGAGCAGCAGTAATGCTTCAGCAGATGAGTCAGCAGCACCTGGCGACCAGGGCCATCCCCAGGAGCTGATAACATCATTAACTACCTCGTTGCATCTGTTGCTCCAGGACCTGTTGTTCAGCCTCGATGCCAACCTGGATGGCAGCTAAAACGAGGTCAGAATTTCACAGGAGCGGGTCTGAGTTCTCTACAACGTGTTAGGGTCTTGTATTCTTAAAACCTTGAACAAAGTAAGCTCAGTTCAGACATCGATGCTTTCCCCTCTAGCATTTAGTGCCACTGGGCAGGCTGGAATTGGGGAGGGGCCAGAGAGGGAATACTGACAAAAACCCCCTCAAACTCTGACTTGGGAATCTTCAATCTGATTCTTGGGAATCTTCAGCCTTCCAGGTTCAGTTGTCCCACAGGGGACAATCTGAAGTGTAAATGTTTTATGGCAGGGTGGGGAAAGCTGGTCTGTGTTTTACATGGGTCAGAGCCAAATGATTAGTTTTTAATGTTTTGCTTCTGTAATATTTTAATATTTTTAATGATGGCCACGTGCATTATTGTGCAGTCTGCCAAAGGTGTTGGGAAAGCTTTCAGCTGGGGAAAAGTTCCTGGCTCCTGACTTGTGGCCTTCATGGTGTTAAAAATGCTGCACCTTCCCCGTCAGTGGCTTGGACTTTAGTTTTACCTTCTGAGCTCACATAGCAACACCTGTTTGCTCAAGGTGGGACAGTAATGAGCTGATATGCCTGCAGGTAAGGCCTGGCTGCCTGCCTGCTCATGAGGGGAAGGGTTTCCTTTAATTATAACATAGGTCAGGCATCGAAGGCAAAAGCTGCAGGAAAAACATCATTTTGGGACGGAAATAAGCCTGTACTTGTGTGCTGGGTGAAACACGCTCCTTGAGCTTTGGGGGAGTTTGTCTTTGCATATTAACAGCTCAGTTTACCAAGCTCTGTTTCTGTAAATTTTGAAGTCTTTTGTGTTGCTCTTCCTCCCTCCCACCCCAGCCTGGAAATCCCGTGGCTGCAGCGCGTGTGTCCCTGCGTGCTGAGGGGACAGCTGGCCGCACAGAGATTATCAGGGGAAGGTTTAGCGGGGCCTGCTGTGCCATATCAGCGCATTGTTGTCGGAGAGCAGCATCCTTCCTGCTGCAGTGACAAGTGCAGGTGCTTCCTCAGGTCCCCCCCTGCAAACACGTTCTCAGGGCAGAAGCCTGCAGTACCTTGGTCCCCGCTACAGTGGGTACGTAGCTGCTGCCCCTGTGGACCATCGCTTTCTTCCCCGACACTGAACATCTGTCTTGAGTAGCTGAATAGTCAGTCTGAGGTGGTGCAGAAAAGATTGAAGGCCAGCTTTCAAAAATGTTTTAGGCCCTACTTGAGGTCTGCTGTAGTACCAAAGTCTTGTGTAAATACAGCTATATTGATAGAAGGAGGTTCTCTGAAACATGCTGGTAAAAGCCCTTCTGTATCAATATAATAAGCAACTCTAGGCTGTGGTTATGGCTTTTACCTATACTTTTTTACTTAAAACAACAACATAAATACTTGAAATGTATTTATGGCCTCAGCAGCAATGTGCCAGGCATTTTCAACAGCCTGTGTGGTTTTTGACACCCCAGCTGCAGGTGAGAAGCGTTGGCTTCTGTCACCGCCCCCTAAATTAGCAGTGTTGGTAGTTGGACTTCCTGTACATTTGTTCCTTGGTGTGTTGGTAACGGCTGGTTGAATTTCCACCTTCCTCCTAGCCGGAACTGGGGCTGTAGTGCGTCAGTGGGACCAGCCTGAGCTTCTCCCACAGAAATTGTCCTCACATAAATTACTGTATGACTGAAAACTTGTGAAACAAACAGTATCAAAACAAAGGCAACATTTTGAAATGTTTAATGAGGGGTTGGGGTGGGAGGAGACCAGAACATCAATTCCATTGGAAAGGAATTTGGAAAGAAAAAAGCAGTAAGTGTTTGTGTGATCATTATCAGCATTTTTAAAAATGAACAGGCAAATGCTGCTTACTGAGGATATGAATGTGGAATTGACCTTGTAGTCCCTCCAAAGTGCGGAGCTAGGAGCTCTGCCCCCAGGGAAAGCTGACATCCTCTCTCTAAAACCATATGCAGGAACTGACTTCTAGTTCCTAGCCCCACTGCTGCACTCCTGTGTACGTTTATGTTACAGGAGGGTATTAAGGTGCCAGTTGGATATCAGGCACCCCTGTTTACATTACAGCACCCCTGCCTCCCCCGTGTACAGCCCAGACAACCATTAAACTTGCAGCACACTGATAAATGGGTGAGGAGCCACATACATGCATGCATGCAGGCATACATACATAGGGATGTCGAAATCCTCAGTATCGACCAGTGACATAAAATGAAGAGATAGGAATTGACCGTTGCAAGGACCTTTGCCCGCAGCTTTAGTTTGTTCCCAGTGTCCTGGAGCGTGCACCTTTCTGCGTCCCCTCCTCTCCCGTTGCTAAATACTGAATGAGCGATGCTCAGTGTGTGGGGGGGTTACTTTTTCAAGTGAAGAGTCTTGCAGATGAATAAAGAGAAGTGCCCTCCTTTTCATGTGATAGTAATCTGAGACTTTTCCGTTACATGAGGCTCCTAACAAAAGATTGTAATTCCACCAGCTTTGCTCAGGAAGATACCACCGTGTGCTGCGGCCGTGGCGGCGCGCTGGGAGCGAGGGCTGGGGTCCCCACTGCCGCCTCTCCTCCCAGGGCGCGGGGCGGCGCGGGCTGCACCCGGCGGAAGAACTTGCTGCAAGCACTGCATGAGCCGACCAACTCTTCCCTGGCTCCACCGCCCCCTCGCCCTTGGTACAGCCTTCGCTTCCTCCACGGAGCTGTATGGTAATCAAGTGACATCAGCCCGTCACCCGGGCGGCTGCTGATTATATTACAAACTAGCAGAAAGGTCTGAGGTGTGCGCGGCTCCTGGAAGCGCTGGCAGGGACTGCAGCGCGTGGTTCCATGCTGCTTTTGCTTTGGGCTGAATCGCAGGCTTGCTTTCATTTGATTTCCTCTCGCCAGAGCCAGGCGAGCGTTTGAAACCAGATTCGAGCACTCGAGAGTTACGGTAGTGGAGCTGGGAGGGGAAAAAAACCCCACCGAAAACCCCCTTGGGGTGCTTTAAGTTTGAATCCGTTACAGACAGCTTACCGCCAACCCACACTGCTGGATTTTGAACCGAAGCTGCTATTTACTTAGGGCTCAGTGAAAGCCTTTTCTCTCGGGACTGAAGCCAAACTACTGAGGAAGCTGGGATTTGCTTGGATGTGTGGTAGAGAAACCTGTGGTTCCTTTATGCTGCAGTTCATCGTATCCCTGTGTTACCTGTAAATGGAATTACAAAAATCAACCAGTATGCCCGGGCCGTTGTCCCCAGGATATGCAGCTCAGGTGCCTTATAACTATAACCAGTTAGAAGGAAGATTCAAGCAGTTACAAGGTAAGCCCGTGCTGGGTATTTTTTTTTTCTGTAGGTGTTGCTACGATATGATCCCTGTAAACATGTTAGTCTGGGCTTGTTTGTGTTGCATCAAAGTGTTGATGAGAGAGGCCAAAGTGGTGCTGTGGGAAAAAGCTTTGTGTTCTTATAAGAGGGACTATGTGGCTTTTATATTTCTGAAGGTCTCCTCAGCCTTGTGGAGCGTCTGAGCCGCTCCATGTTACGGGTGAGCACTAACCCAGAAAAACTCAGAACGATAAGGGAGAGAGCGATGAAGTGGTTTTGTCTGTTTTAACCTTAAGTAAAATGCAGTCAGAATTATGAAAATTAATCATAAAAACCTAGTTTTGTTTGGGTGCAGCAGTGCAAGAGCCCCTTCTGACTGCCTGCATACCTCCTGCAAAGGCGGGTGGATTAACTTCTTCAAATGGAGAATAGTTGCGTAATTGCCAGACAAATGACTTTGCTCATGTTGTTCACGTTGTAGATCTCTGAGAAAGCATTTGTGTACTTTAACATTACAAATTTTCATCCTGTTGTATTACTCTACTTTTAGAGAGGGCAAATGTCCTGTAGTGCCTCCCCATGAAATTCGCTATCTGTGTGAGGAAACAGCCGTTTCTGTTGGGGAACGGTCGTGGGGATGGGTAGGCCTCCGACAGTGCGGCGGAGGAGGATTGCGCCCAGCATCTGCCTGCCTCAGACAGGGTAAAACAAGCTCAGCCGTTTCCCTGCGTAAACATGTCCCAGGGATGAATGAGCACTAGCACTGCAGTTTCAAAACTAAAAAAAAAAAAGAGGGATTCTTAACCAAAACCAAATCTCCTCCTCCTCTACCTCCATGTGACTCCGTACATAATCCCGGGGCAGCCAGAGTACAGCGCGGCTCAGCCCTTATGTGCATGTTTCTTATTTCACTCTGGTCTGTTCCCCAAGTGTGTGGTTCTGTGGTTCCTGTCAGAGAGAGGGGAAGAGCAAAGAACGGTCATATTTGTTGGCTTGAGGAGGAAAAAAGTAAATCTTTCATTCATAGTACTTTGTTTATCTTGTAAACTGGCTCACAGTAATGGCTGCGCACTGGGTATAGTAAGATAAAATGACAGCATCTTAAATGCTGGCAACGTAGATATTGCTCAGGCAAGGCATGGAAAATCCAGGCTCCAAACTTGCACAGGAGGGAACACGTTAGAGGCTTTATCTTGGACATCTGTCAGATCGTAGGCTGCGGTACTGGCTCTAAAAGGAACGAGGTAAGTTTGTGGCACAGCAAAAAACCTAATGGCTTGCGCCTCTTTCCTTGCTGGTTAAGTTAGTCTAAAGAAGGCAGATTTTATCGTTTTCAGGGTCACTGCTTCAGGAATCCATTATCTGTGTGTTTACATCGCACTGAAAGAGGAAAGCAGACCGCAGTTGAAAGCACAGAAAGTGAGTTTTCCCTTGGTGGAATGCACTGGGTTGGCTTAAAAAAAAGTGCAGTGCTCCCCTTAAATGTCCTGCAATTTCCTCTAACAAAAGAAACGAAACACAGCAAATTCTCCTGCAGTTGTAAGGAGGGACTTAGCGGCTGACTATCCATCTGGTAGCTCCACATTCCCAGAGAAGGTAGAGGGGCTCGAAAAATCGTGCCATCAATGGTCTTGTTCAGGGTGGAGCTTAGGTACAGGAAACGTTTGAAAATATGCACTAGATATCCTGTGAAATGCTAAATAACCCTACAAACTGGTGTGTGTTGTAAAGGGAGTGGGTTAACTGTGCTGGCACAGAACATACCTGTCCTTGGATTAATGGCTCTTTGTTTGGAGAACATCTAAAAAGTCATTAATTTGGAATTACAAAATTCTGAGGTGATCTGAGTCCCCTTTCTAGAAAGCTGGGGCAAAAGTGCTGGTATTGTGTGGCACTGGGCATTGCCCAGTGCACCCAGCCTCAGACCCAGCAAGGGTGGCCCGAACAGATGTAATATTCTTAATTTAGAAATTTATCACAGTTTGCCTCTTTACCTGTGAAGATGTGCAAACAAACAAGAGCAAATAGGTTTCAAACCTCCTTCAGTCTCTAGTAAAAAGTACCTTTTGAAGCATTCCTGCCTTTTGATTTTTGTGTTTGCCTCCTTTATAAATGTTTCGCCCCTCTTGGCTCTGGGTCTTCAGCGCCAGCGTTGACACCATGCAGGGTTACTGTAGCCTCTGCTCATGTTCTTCCCACACTGAATTTGCCACTTGTTTTTCACACTCCTTGGAGCTTTCTTGTGAATCCACAGCTTTGTATGAGATTGTACTGTTCAGATCTAGGGCGGGGTGGGAGTTGTACTCAAAAAACGCACTTACGAGCATAGTGTTGTGCCTGCAATAGCAGAGAGCAAGTATTCAGGCCCTGCATGAAGCAGAAGTATTAATCAGCAGTGGTTGGAGGGTAGTGTTCTTTGGTCTTCTCCATCCTAAGGTGCAGGGCTAGGTTTGACACTGGCAGTTTCATGTGAGAAGAAGAGAGGAGCTAGCAGGCAAGCTGATTCTGCCCCAAAATGCTGGGGTCAAAGCAAGTTCGGATGGTAAGTGACCACTAGGCCTCCAACATTGCACTCCTTTAAATGCCACTGCTGTTCAGTTGGTGATGATGGCGGAGCTTTTAAAGCAGATTCTCCAGCCCTGTGTCACCAGCCTAAAGCAAGTTGTGGGACTACATGGAAGGGACCAGGCAGGTTCCTTCTGCACCTGGGAAGGGTCACCTTGCAGGATACCCCAGCTCTCATTTGCTGTGATGGGCAGGAGTCAAGCGGGATGTGGCAGAACACACTGCTAGGAGTGAATCAAGGCTGTCTTTGTGTCAAACCCTGAAGTCTTGTGCATGGTAATGCAAGTTTAACATAGTCCTTGTGAGAATGTCAGCATAGGCGTGGAGAGAAAAATGCTTTAGCAAGTTCTGTTTCCTTTTTTAAGTTTCGGTAAGTTCTTATTATGGTTAGTTCGCCCAGTGCTGGAATGATAAGTGAGAGATGGTATCAGTGCTTGCTATCATCTTAAACTTAGGTGTGGAGTTTTGGTTCTCATGGCCACTTGTTCAGTAGAAAGAGATCCTGTTCCAGGGCTGGAGTAGCATTCTGCAAGTAAAGACAGGACCCCAAAACTTGTTTGTGGAGAACCTGTTGCCATGTGGCTTACGCGCGGTATGTCATAGCAGAAGATGTGTCCTGCTCAGTCAAGGGAATTAAGTGAAAAGCAAACCAGGTAAGATACAAGCCGAGGCTGTCACCTGTGCTGCACTAACTTGGTGGGATCCTCTGGATTGGCTTGACGGGCTGTAGGAGCTGGCAGGAAGAGGTTAATGCAAGTCAGGAATTTGGAAGTAGATCCCTGCAGGTGTATCACCTTCCACAGCAAAGGCCATGGAGAGCCAGTGCCACAGAGAAACAGCTTTCATCACTGCCATCATTGCTGCTCACCAGCACCTTCCCAGCTGGTTAACAGGACAGTGTGGTATTTATTAACATTTCTGGCCTTCAGGAGCCCAGTGACTTTATCTGCTCCAGCAGTGTGATTGGAAAGTTGGGCCTCAGCTCTGAGGCTGTGCC
Source organism: Gallinula chloropus (assembly GCF_964237585.1). Lineage (NCBI taxonomy): Eukaryota > Metazoa > Chordata > Aves > Gruiformes > Rallidae > Gallinula > Gallinula chloropus. The sequence continues at coordinate 84,671,677 of NC_140087.1, read as the reverse complement.
CTGGGTGTGAAATTGCAAATGTAAACTCCTGGGGGCGGGGGGAGGTAGATTGGTGCTCCTGATAAACCCCCAGAGGAGAGGCAGCTTCCAGAGGAGCTCTGTGACCTACCCTGCTTTGTGGTACCTTTTGATTTTGTTTATTTTTTGAAATGTTGCATTCCACATTGCAAACTTCCCTCTCTTAGTGGGAGTCCAGTGTGTTTTAGTGACCAGGGCTTTTATTTCATTACTGCTTTTAAGCCACGTTAGGAAAAGTACAGTTCGCAAAACTTGGCACCTCATGTAGTGACCAGTGGTCTAAGCCTGTAGGAAAGGTGAGCTGTCTTTCCTGTCGAGGATGTTTAAGCCGGCTTTAGATCAGTTCTGAACTCTTGTTTCATGGGATGAAAGGCTGCCTGTGGCTACACAGCACAAGGAAACAAAATGGCATTGTATGGGTCTCTCAGGTGTCTGGGGCAACAAACCTTGCTCTGATAGCAGGGGAGCTCTTTGATCTGCAGTGATTCCAGTAGGTTTGGTCTGGGTTTCAGTTTGGCATAAAAAGACACATGCAGTTTCTATTCTTAAGTGCTCAGTGATAATCGGCTTCGATAATATAGGGATCAACATGCATAGATTGGTTCCCCTCCAGGCTGCAGGACACCCAGAAAATGTTCCTGGTTTCCTGTTCTGAAGCAGGGCTTCCCCACAGCTTTTCCTGCAAGAAAATCTTACCCCAAATCCCTGCCTGTGCTCAAGGATAAGCGGGGAGCTCCCAGTGTGAACTGACAAGTTTGGGAGCTCCTGAAGTGCTGTCCGCGCTGGGGCAGGGAGATCTGCTGCTGCACCCAGCATCCTCTGAAGTTGTGTGGGTGCCCTTTGAACTGACAGTTTCAACAGCTGCCTGTCTCCTTGCAAGATTTACCTTTTAAAGGATTTCAGTCTCTTGCGAGCTGTGACCTGCATAGCTACAGGCGGTGATTAGCAAACTGAAGGACATCCTACTTTGTCTACCAAATTGGTCACTGGCATTTCTTGTCATGGTAATTTCTCCTAAAGGTGGAATTTCATTCCAGATAAAATGTGTCTGGTTTACATGGAACTTTTTTGCTTGTTTTTCGTTTCCACCTTCTCAGATCCACTGAAGTTGCAAACGTATTCATGTATTTCTGGTAAATTTTGCTTGTTTTTCTGCTGTCTGCAACCATTCCAAAGCCAGCATGCGTCAAGGCATACTTCAGTCTGCTTTTGGTGAACACCCCAGCACCAGCCTGGTTGGAAGCGCTGGCTGATTTGCAGAGTTCTAAAGTGCTTTTTATGCAGTGTTTTGAATGTGCGTTTCTGGGCACTGATTTCAATGTGAAGATTCCCGCCGACATACCTGAAGGCTAGGCTCAGTTTTAGGGTCTTTTCATCATCAGAAACAAAGATGACAACTGAGTATTGGTAAAAGTCTTCTCTGGCTAAAAGTATTTAAAATATTCAGGTTATAAAAGTGATCGTCTCACCTAATTGAGTGTGTAATGAAGAGATTTAACTTGGAGGGGAATGACTGGTTAAGTGTTGTAGGGAACACGTCCAGGTTCTTCATTAAAACAGACATTTCTAGCAACTCACTTGCCATAGGACTCATGAACTTGACTGGTCCCATTTCTACTCTACACATCCCCTTGCAGCACAGAGCTGATGCAGAGTATCAGTGAGACAAGGCTACTCAGAGCTGCCTTCTCATTCTGCCCTTTCCAGAAGTAAAAGCCTACAATTACACCTCAGAAATTGTGGAATGGGACAGACACTGTCATTCATTCCTAGTCCTCAACAGTGCAGCCGGGACAGGGAATGTCCTTCCTTTGGGCATGGAGTGACAAGGTGAGTACAGTGTGAAGTGAAGGCCATGTTTTAGTGACCACGTGTTGTCTGTTAATTTTACGGCACATAAACTCTCTAACTTTGCCTCCACACTTCTTAAATTTTTTCCTAGGATGTATAGCAAACCCATGGAAGGAGGCTTTGCAGAAGGTTCTGGAATAGTTTTGTTTACGGAGGATAAACTTCAAGAGCAACCAGGACCTTTAAAAAGCCATTCAAAACTTTCACTTCCATTCTCTCTTAGTCATGATATTAAAAACAAAGCCCAAACAGACAAGCAGAAAACTAAGTACAAAACTAAATATGAGATTTTTGAGGAAAACTTAAGAGAAATTTCTTGGGAAAGACTTTATTTCTCACCTTTCAGGCTGAAAAGGAAGTCTGACATTACTTTGTATTTTTCCTGTTGTAAAGAGCTATTCAGAACAGTATGGCAACTCCATCCTTACCGCTGGATCAACTGTTGCCTTGGCTCGAGATCAAAAGAAGACACAGAAATTTCTCGTTATTCGAGAAGTGAACCAGATTTTGATAATCCTGTAGCCACTGAAGACAACAGTTTGTCCCAAATTCCTGCCTTTTCTTTCAAAAAACCTCTGAAATGTCTTTCCAGAAACGCACCTTTTCTGGTTATGGGCTTTGGTACCTGTGAAGGTACAGAGGGCAGGTAAAAAGAGCCCGGGGTCAGGTATTGTACCAGCAGTGCTGCAGTTGAGAAAGGAAACATTTAAACTGGATTTGGCTCCTCACTGAAATAACTGAAAATTCACAACTTGGAGCTGTTGCCTCTGGCTTTTTTATAGTCTGTGCTCCTGAGTTTCTGTTTAATGTTTGTAATACAAGCCTTTTTAAACTGTGTAAGAAACTTAAACAGAAATCCCTAGGCTCTGGAAGCTAATTTTGTTTAAAAAAGGGTGATTCTGAAGCACTTCATGTAGCTCTGAAATTGTGAAGTAAGCAAAGCTTGTAAGCAGATATTTTCCGTGGGGACAGTAAGGTGTTTTGAATACCCTAGGGGTGGTTTGTTGTTAGAGTTAGAACAGTAAAATGATTTGTGTGATGTTCGTAACTGGTGTGTAAATTCCTGTAGCTCTGGGAGTCTGGAAGTGCAGGCATCTGTGCAGCACAGGAGCCGGCCCTTTTGTGCTTCTGCATTGGATGTCTCAAATAAGCGAAATGCCACAGCCCATCCCGGTGTCTCGTAGATGTTCTGTCACCACGTAGGAGTAGATGCTTGAATCCAAATATTTTTCCTATCCAAGAGCCTGATTCAAATTGATTGTGGGTTTTGCCATTAACTTCTGTGGCAATAAAAAAGGCTATGGACAGAGATGAAAGCGGTGATAAAAAGCCAGAACAATGGTAGGCTTTCATTCCTGAGTTCTTTCTCAAATCTTTTTTGTCATTTCCCCCTTTTTCTTCATTTCTTTTGTCCTTCTGTTTTCTGTCGGACACATGATTTGACTATTCAAGTGGATGAAGTGCTACCTAAGCTAGGGGAGATGGTGAGAGAAATGAAATTAGAGATTTTCCATGTGATTCACAAAATCCCCACTCCCTGTTCCCGGGGCTAAACTACTCACCTGCAGTATCTTGGCACAGGACACAGGGTTTGGTAGGTGCACCCCTTCTGCTCAGAGTCTGAATTTCATGTAAGAATTCATCAAAAGAGTACTTGATTGCTGAGAGCTTTGAAGGTCTTTTTGTTCCCATTTAAGCTGAATTGGGAAGTATTAAATATCACCTATTAAGTAGCGGGGTATGGCAAAGACATTTTTTTCCCATATGTGAAAATAAATTATCTTCGTTGAATAGACAGGTTTGGGAAAGTTGTTAAGCCAGATACTGGGCATTAATCTCTGTTAAGTTTAAAAGCTACGGTGAAGGGGTTAGAATGAAGTAAATAAGGTGGTTTAGGATATACTTTGCTCTTCCCACAAGAAATGAAATCTGAGATTTCATTTGGAAATTTGTATCTGAGGACGGTAGGTAACAGTCCTTTTCCTGGTGGTGGTGTCTGAGGGAAATGATGTAATGACTCCAAACTTGAAGATTATTTTGGTATTAGGCAAACCCAACTCAAAGCAAGTCCTTTCAGAGTTAAGTGTCATTGGTGGAGAGAGTAAGAAACTCATGGATTACTCTGCATTCCGGCAGCTCTGCATTTCAGTACAAGGAGGAGGTGGTGGCCTGGCACGCAGAAGCAGAGGACATATGCCTGATGGAAACAGGGGTGCTTTGGGGAGAAGGGGGCCTTACTCTTAACTCTGCCTTGAGCACGTAATTTCATTCACATCCTGGACATATCTTGCACTCAAAGTAATTCTGGCCCTGCTGTCCTTTGTGGCAGCCTGAATGTAGTTGAGGGCGGCATGGGAGCCTAAAATACCACTTGCTGCTCCTAAAAATGCATACAGCTGAATCCCCGCATTTCTCTGAGGAGAACAGGCAGGAGGGATGGTGACCACTCATGCTTGTGACTTCTGATGTGGAATGCAAGGTCACAATGGCCAGAAGAGCCCAGTTAACACAAAAGACCTTGTACGCTTGCTGCTGGAACGAGGGTATCCCGGGCTGAGAGCCTCCTTTGTTGAGACAACTACTGTAGCCAAACTAATATTAACCGGTCACGGAGCTGTGTTGAATGCCTCACTGTTTCACTTAGAAAGAAGCTTAAAGAAAAAGGCCTTTCCTTTTTCGAGGGGAGCAGTACAGTCCAGCAGAGGTGCAGGCAGTCGCTGCAGCGTGCAGTGTCTAGGGGCTGCGTTCGTGGCTTTTCCAAGGTCTTGTAAAAGATCTGGCAATACCTTGTGAAAAAGCCACTTGGTAACTGGAAATGCAGGTAATTCCTTGTTCACTCAAGTTTGGTTTGATCCTAAAAAATAGGAACTAGAACTCTTGGAAGTTCAGGCCCAATTACATGCACATGACGAACTTAGATTGGACGGGGTCAGTTTTGAGTGTAATTGGTAGGACGTACAATCCTTTACTGCTTTTAGTAAAACTTTGTTAAGGGTGTTGGGTGGGGCAGGAAGTCACAAACAGGGCTTCTCACTTGAAAGGTTTGAATACTTCCTGTGTTAAATAGAAATACCATCCCAAACGATACTGCGCTGGAGTTGTATTTGTTGTCCCCCACAGAGACAGCAAACCTCTCTTCCTTGCATAGTGTCAGAATGGCCAGGTTTATGTTTCTGAGGATTGTTTGCCATTGGGGTTAGTTCCTTTAAGTTTTCTTGTCTGTTCTTAGTTCTATGGGAAGTGAGTTTTCTGATAGGATTACATACCAAGGGGATGGTGAAGAGACCATGGTCGCAGGGTTGCAGCACAGTGCTCTAATCACAAGCAAGGGGTGACCTTATGCCTGCAAAGATTAAATGAAACAATGCATTGTTACAAAGAGATTTAAGGGTTTATCTGAACAAAGTAAGTGCCGGCTGCCCAGATTTTTCTTGGGAAAAAACCCTATGGTTTAATAAAGATACTTAAATGAGCCAATGAGCTGCTCAGATAACTGAACCAAGGCAGCCCTGTTATAGGCGGTGAAACGACATCACGGTACAGCACGGAGGGATGCCCTCGTGAGATTTCATGTCTCTCAGTTCAGGCCTGCTCCTTCGTTCTTTGCAGATAACGACTCCTCTTTGGTCTTCTTCATGCTGATACTGTACGTTGGGTCCAGCCCTTGCCTTCCAAAACAAATCCAAACCCCCAAACTCCGGTTCTCTGTGTTCAGTTTGTCCAGACAGTGTTTCCGGGTTTTGAAAATGTGATGTAAAGTGAAAACACGGTGGTCTCATCTGTAATCACCTAATGTTTGCTTTGGGAAATAATTAATTCTGCAGTCTCTTCCCACAGTTATTTCCAGGGAAACCAGAATCACTCTGGTACAGAGTGAGTCCTTTTTTTCCGGGTGTGTTCTTCTCTTAGCTTTTACAGGTTGTCTGGCAATGCAGCGAAAGAGACTGCTCTGATATTGCGGATGTGACTGTACTTTGATTGCAGTTTAACATGAGTAATAGCCATTATGGGATGGCAGTCAAACAAGGCTCTGAATAAATAGGGGAGGCGTCTAGAGACATCAGATATTGGTTGTTCTGAACTCTTGACCTTTCTGTTATTCTCGTGCATGGGGAGCTTGTTGGTTGGAGTTGGCCTTGACTTTAAACGCTTGGTATGTCATGTTGTTTAAGCCAAAGTAATTCCTTGGGACCGCAGTGTCAGCACCCACAGTGCAGGCGGGTGCACCTACCTTACTCCCTGTGCCGAGGAGGCTGTGCTGTGCCCCTGTGTGCTGGAGGTGCTGAGAGAGGCTATGGGGTACATCACAGTTTTCTGATCAAGCGGATGAAACCGAACTGCATCGAGACTCTTGGGTATCAGGAACTGGTTTAGCTTTGACGATGGGAATGCTATTTGCTTTCTCAGAGGTGAATGGTACCCCCTTCCCCCTCTGCGGGGCGTGAGTTGCATTTCATCCTCATGGCCTCATCTGACAATGGGAAGGTATGCTTCATTTCTCGCTCAAGGAAGCTGTTTGAGAGAGTTGGCAATGCTCGTAGACAATTTCCCAAGTGTTCCCCGGGCGGCTGTCACTTTTACAGGTGCACTGATAATCCAGCAGCCTGTAATAGCAGGTTATGAGCTGGTTGCGTCTGGACATGATTGCTCAAAGCTGTTGCCTGGGTCCTTATGGAAGGAGCTGAGACGTGAAGGCTATGGTACGTTTTCCCGTAAACCTGCTGCTGATCACATATTGTTAAATCCTCTCTGTGTCGTTCCCCCCAAATAAATGTGTTACTAATGATGCCTGGTAGGGTATAGTACAGAAATCCCCATGGTACAAAGCTTTATTTACTGGAACATTTGCTTGTAACAGGCAAATCGCACTGATATTTGGCAGCATGTCCATGATAATGATGCTCTGTGCAACTTGAAAGATGCTCATGTATTCTCTGTGCCTGGGGCCGGCTGTGTTCCAGCCAGTTCCTCACTGCAGATACTTTTTTCCCTAAATAAAAGCAGTCATGGGTTGTCCTGGAGAACAGACACAGCTTAAAGACACCTAATGTGTAAAACCTTGAGCTGTGCATCATGTCCTGGCAGTGGCATCCTCCATAGGGATGGAGCACAATCCTGCACCAGCTGCCAAGAGCTGCTCTCTCTAGGGTGGGGATGGCAGCGCTGGGCCAGCACAGAGTAAAACAGCAGCTGAGAGGTCACTTTTCTCCCCCCCCTTTCCCCGAAACACCTAGAATGTCTGGTCTCAGGGTGGTGTTTCAGTGGGCTGGCTACGGGGCTGTCCTTTACCTCTCCTCCAGTATCCATCAGCATGGTGATTCCAGCCAGTTCCTAGTAGTTTGGGAATTACCTAATGCCAGACCACCTTTTGTTTTCTGTTCTAGGTAAGGCAGCTCTCCTTTCTGGCTCAGCTCCTGCTGCTGAGTTTTGAACACATTTCCCTGGCACCGCAGTCAGTGTGGGCATCATATCCAGAAGTGTGTTCATGAAGCTTTTTCCTGTGCCTGAATTGCTTGTGTATTTGAGCAAGGCTGAAGTGTGCCTGTGAGTTTGGAGACCTGAGAGTCATTGAGATGTCATGTCTCAGGCTTCTGAAACACACAAATGAGGCTCTCACACTGCAACCAGTGTAAGACCCATAAATACACGTGGATCTGATTGCCCATGAAGGTGTGTAAGATGGGCATAAGCACACACATGGTCTTGGTTTAGAGAGCCAGTTCACACCTGTAAGGTGTGAACCAATATCTGGAGTATTTTTTAATACTCTGTGGGTAACTTCAGCAGACACTGCACCTTTGTACCTAGGTATGCTCTTCAGTTTGCGCAGTCAGTGCATTGCACAATCCATGCAACTCACAAATCCACTTTTAAGACTAGAAAAACAAGTGATGTTTTGGAATGGAGGTGCACATTTAAGGAGCTCAGTGTATAACTTTACCTAGCTAATTCCTTCAAATTTGTGTCACCTTTTAAATCTCAGTGAGATCTTCCAAGGTTTCAAACAAAGGGGTTTTTTTCCTGGTGCTCCTTGGAAAGTTACTACACCAGCAGGAAACACTGTGCAGGAAAGGTTTCTTTTTTCCCCCCACTCTTGCATAATTCCAAAGGTTATAATGATTTTGCTTAAATATGCAACACTGTCCCACACCAGCAGATCAGTAAATGTCCTTTGCATTGGACTTGGACAGACCAGCAGGAAAATTCTGAGGTGAGGAATTAGAATATGTGTGCAGCTCATTCATACCTCACAAGTCCTAAGAAAGCAGGGGTGGCACGCCAGGAAAGATGTATTTGGTTTTATTTTTAATTATCAGATGGATTCCTTAAAAAAAGAACTTGAATATGCAGAGTGACGCACTGGAATGTGTGTGTTAGTTTATGCTGTGGTTCAGTTTTCTGGAGCTTTTCCTAAGCTAACAGGTGAAGTTACCAGTTCTGCCAGGCTCAAAAGACGCTACTCCGGGACTTCAGCTGGAGCTCTGTGTGATGGGTTTGCAGATTAGGACCAGAGAAGATTAGGGATTTTTCCTCTTAATTCTTCTTATTAGCAGTTTGCATCAAATCTCATTAAAATTCATTCATTTTTAAAACTCCCTTCTTGGAAATCACTGCATGTTGTGTATACTGTGGTTCCTTCAGTTTGAAAAGTAATTTTTATTGTAATCTACAATATTTGTATTGCTGTTTTTTCGCTCATCCTTTGGGATTTAGCTTAGGTTTCGGGCTTGCTGAGCCACAGCGTGGTTTACCTGCGGTGTTGCTGTGTTTATGTGGCGTACTGCGTCTGTCTCTACAATATAGTGTGCAATTAACAGTACTAAATTGTCGTGTGACCATGGAAACCAGATGAACTAAACACATTGTTCAGCAAGGCTCCGAAATCAACTATTATTAATCCCTGATCAACACAGTGGTTGTTTAAATACATGTTCTTCCATTTGAAATATTTCTGTGATAATGAAAATTGTAATTTAACAGCAATTAATTATAATGATAACATCTCTTAACACCACGATTTAATGCAGTCATCATAGATTTATTTATTTTCTATTCATGTTTTTCTGTCATTAGAGTGAAATTAAATTTAAACATGAAACCAACAAAGGTTTGTCATTTCTTTCATCTATTTTTCTTTCTGATTGCCAGGAGTTTTTTTAAGAAGCATGGTCAAAACATAGCACAGCTTTGACTTTTCTTTCCGCATAATGTCTCAACTTGTGTCTCAGATGAAGGAAGAAATCCCACAGCTCTCAGAAATCCCTCAGTAGGATTCCACAGCAGTACTGGCAGTTCAGTCTTCTGGCCTAGTCTTTCTTGAGCTCTTCTCTTAGAACCGTGGGGTACTTTAGGTGGGAAGAAGAGTTTATTTAGTCCAATGCACCTGCTCAGGGCAGGGTCAGCTGCAGCGTTAGGTCAGGTCTGTAAAGATGGGTTTCTGCACCCATTATTCTACCTTGGTGGTGAGTGCCAAGTGCTGATGCCCAGCCCTTACTGACTCATCTCTGCTTAACAGTTGCCATTTCGTATTTCCAAATACCTAGATAAGGAGGTTCCCAGTCTGGTCACACAGTTGGATTGCAGAAATAGCAGATTGCTGGTAGTCTTGTGTGAGAACTGCATTACGTGGAGCTGCAAAGAGGGAGGAGTGCTGAACGGAGAGAACAGCAGAAATCATAAAACCCAAACCACCCACCTCCTTCCTACTTTTGTTTTTCCTCCTGCAGGCAAGTGGGCATCCACTGTAAAACTCTTTCGTTCTGTTGGGTTTGCTGAGTACAGGAAGAAATGTGTCCACTGCCTTCTGTAGTGGAGTACCTGGCAAGTTCTCTACCTGTGCCCAGCCCTGCCTTCACCCCTGCCAACAGACAGTGGTTTGGGCAAGAATGGAAATTCTTTCCCCTTCCAAAAAACCCCTGGCACTTCCCTGCATTATGCTCATGTTTTTTAAAGGAAACTCCAAAGACCCCACAGGATTGTGTGTACTTGAAATAGTGCAGTGACCTCAGGTTTTCATTGTTCTTCTGTGGGAATTTTGCAGTCAGTGTCCTGGGACAGGCCGATGCTTTTTCCATGCTCCTTTTCATTAAGTGATTTGTCTGTTACGTGAAGGGAAAACCCGAGTAGTCAAATCAGCTATAAGGTGTTTGTGTCCTCCTGCATTAAATGCTGACAGCACTGAGGTATTTTTCACACTCTTTTTAAAAGGAGGACCATTGAACTCCATCCTGCAGGTTCATTAGGACACCAAGTTACTCCTTTATTCTACTGTACTTCAGCTATTTTGCTGTAAAAATCAGTTTTATAATATCTTTCTCCAAATACGTTTTGGAGATGAGGCAGCCATCCGCTTGAGTGTTCTACACGTGGTCTCCCATAATGTGAGTGGTGCTGTTGAAGCCAGGGCAGGAGATGCTATGTAAAGCTGAAGATGGGTGCAGTGTTCCCAAGAGCAGCACCTAGAAGTGCTAAACCATTTTAATCATCCACTAGAAAGGTGGTATTTCTGTTGCTGGTTTGCATTTCATAGGGAAAACCGAGCGGTCAGCTGGTAGCCTGGGGTACCAGGAAAAGACCTGAATGGTTAATGTTTATGAAACGTGCTGTTTTCCTTTGTGGGGAGCTGGTCATGATGTGGGAAATATTTATACCATTTTGCCTTCCAGTTTTTATGAAGTTAAATAGTTTGCATAGCTTGCACCAATGTAGAGAGGGCTGAGCACATGTTCTCTCTAGATATGCTTAAATAGGTAATTTTTGTCCTCTGAATTAAAAACCCCAACCTAGTCTGAGTCCTTCCACCAGTTTAATCTGTTAAACCCAGATGATTTTTATGCTTTATTTCTTTGACATGGAGACTTTACGGGAACTTTTGTAGATGAACATCATCATTCTACATGAATCCAAAGCTGCCTTTCAGGAGGTTTATTTTTGTATTGCTGATACTGAAATGCCATAAAGTCTGTGTAAAAATAAAGACAATGAAAGGACCTGCCCTTCCACACCCAGTAGAGCTTGGCTGGCGACCGGACATTGTTCTGTGCATCATTTCATTGTGCGAGTGAGGTTTAGTGACATCAAAGAGAGAAAGCAGCAGAATTGTTTTTTCCACATGCTGCATTGTGTAGCTTTCCCTTTTGTCTTTTCAGAGCGGTTTCAGCAGTGAAAGTAGTCACATGCTGTAACGTTTAGTAAAGAAGGGTAGATATTTAATGGGATTTAGAAGCTATCCAGTGCTTCCTAGTAAGAGAGACTGGATTGCTGAACACAGCCCTGACTTCTGAACAATGGTCTGTGTGCAATTGAGTAGGGGGAGCAGCAAGGATTTTGCTTCTCATGAAAACCACCAGCTAAAACCAGCACAAACCAAATCATCTTGTTGCTTTGTCATCTTTCACATTTGCATTCAAGTTCTTGTCTAAGTCATGTTCAGGCATGTAAAAGCTTTGGCGCAGTCTCACCATTTTGGTGGGGAAGCCACACTACAGATTATTTTGTGCCATAAAATAACAAGTAAGTGGGTCAGAGCTGCTGGTAGCCCCCACCCTGCCTCTGAGCCTGCAACCCTTGGTTTGGACAGGAAACGTGAGGACTGGGAGCCACCAGCATTGTCCTTTCCTCACAGTGCTGCTAGGATGGTGAGCAGCAGAGCTCTTGCTTGGTCCCATCAGAGCTGCTAAGGGGTCTGCGTACTGACCTTGCGTCCAGCTACAGTGGTGTTGTGTTGTACAAGCCTCTGCTCAAGGCTGTTAGACCCGTGTGAGAGTTACATCATGTTTGGTATTGGTCTTCTGTTCCTCTAACAAATGGTGATGATTATTGCAGTGCATGCCTTCATGGTGTTTCCTGATAAAATCCTTCTTGATGGCAATATTCCGGTCCCAACAGCTGATCTGCCATTCTCTTGGGCATCTTTCTCAACTGAGAAACTTCCAAGCACGTCTGGAATTTGTGAAACTGAGTATTTGGCTATTTACTTCCATATCCTCACATCTAGGAGAGAACATGGAGTGATACCCAGTGCCCTGCAAGCCTGCAGCAATGGGAGTGTTGTCCTGTGAAAGGAAGCTCTGTTGTTGCTGCATGGGTAACCTAGGCTATGATCCGGGGAATCTGGGAAGCTGTGGATATTGGATATCAGCAAAAGTGGTGTGCCTGGAGCTGCGCTCAGCTGGTCTCTGTGTCAGTGCATTTAGCAGCGTGTGCAGGGCACACTGGCTGGCTTAGTTGCTATAGTGAAAAAGTAATAATTTTAAGATGAAAAAATTACTTTTAACATGGAAATCCAGAAAAGACTAAAATCTGCCAGAGGCAGAGCTTTTGGAGATAGGGATTTACAGTCATCCTTAATTTGCTTTGCAGGATCTGCAGGCATCTGCAGGCATTGACAGTGCATAGAGCAAGCTGCTTGTCAGGGAGGTCTTGATGGCTGTCGAGGCTGCACTCTCCCATGGTCCCCTTGTACACATGGAAAAGCCCTATTGCTCCTTTCAGCTTCCCTTTTGTGCTGCAATTTCAGTTTTCTTCAGTTGCATTTTAGGTCCTTTTGAGAGCACCCCCTTTGATGTTTACCTGATGGGGTGCAAGGTCTTGGCCGCATACTCACAGTCCCTCTGCCTGCCCTGGGCTGGCAGCCTGTGCCAAACATTCCATTTGCAATGGATTCAAGGTCAGTTTGTTCAAAATGTGGTGTGACCAGCATGGAAGGGAGCAGATCCTCATCGGGCTGTTTTTAGAAAGCGGGCGGCCACAGAGGTGGGTAACCTAGCCCCAGCAGCAGTTAGTGTTAAGGGGCCAGGGCAGACAGCGCTTCCTGGCATGCGGGAGTAGCAAAGGGGTCATGGGGCCCATGTTGCTCTCAGCCGGCTCCTGAGGCCGTGTGTTTCCCAGGGTGGTTATTAAGACAGTTTCTCCATTATTCTGGCACAGCCTTATTGAGTTCACTCAGTGGAGTTAAGCATGCGACAGAGGGAGGGTGGTGTGTGCAACCCCCTCCTGCTGTCCTGCGCTGGGCAAACAGCGGCTGACACTCCTGGCTCCGGGCTTTCAGAAAGTTAACTGCAGTTTTGTTAGGCTTTTTTCTCATCCAATTAGTAGAGGAAGAAATTGCTGTCCTCCAATGGGAGAGGGACTAGATGTCTGCTTGTGATCCTGTCCAGCCCCAGTTTACACAAATTTCAGTGTACAAACCCCAGTTTATTTACTAAACTCCTAAACAAAGTCAGCCCTTGATTTATGACAATCACAGGTAGCTAATAGTACTGTCACAGGGGTTTCCGTATAAAGGAAATTTCCTTCCCAGTGTTGCTTGAAGATAAGTTGAACTCTCTATTATCAATACCGCTGTTGGAGCGGCTTCCGTTTCCCTGCTGTGCATGTTTTGCATGTTGCGCATTTCTCTTTACCCTTGGGAAACAAATGTTTTCACAAGCTGTAGGACACTCGGAGCTCCACCCACATCCTCCAGTTTTAATTAATCTTCAAAATCTAAAATTCTGGTTTTGAAAGTATGAAGGACGTTTGTCAAAATGATCATGAGATTTGTAAGTAACGCTTTGGGTCCTGTCCCTGATGTTAACTCCCTGATGTCATCACTCAGGGACCCACCTGGCCCTTGGCGTGTAGGTTTTTACACAGCACTGCATGTTAAAGACAGTCATGGTTGTGTGCTTAGTTGAATTGCTGGAGCTCCACGGACCACTTCTCTGTGTGTATGCTTCTTTCTCTGAAGCATATAACCAAAACTTACCGGTTTTAATTCTGCATTTGTTTTAACCCGAAACCCCAGAGCAGAAAAATACATTTTATCAGTTTGAAAGGGTTGGTAAAAGCATTGCAAAAACCTGCTGTCGTTGTGAAACACTGTGTGGAAACATAACCAGGAGAGGTTTTAACATGACCAGCCCTAGTCGCACAGCTTTCAAAACAGGCCTGTTTTGCTTTCTCACATTGTGGGTGTGCAAGAGGAGTTAAGCAGTGCGGTAAGAACGGCCGTGCCTTCTCCCTTCTGGGGTTTCTGTGGCTAATAGTGTCAGCGGGAATTAGAGAGCTGTGCTCCCCTGTGCCAAGACCATGATAAAGAGTGGCCTTCCTGGGTGACCGGCCCATTAGGAGACTGAAAGAGCTGCTGTGTCTCCCCGGTGGCATTTCTCTGAGATAAGTTGCTGGTTGTCCCCAAAAGCTGGCAACGAGCTGGTGGGGGCCTGGCTCTTGTGCGGTCCTGCAGGGTTTTCCCACGGGGGTGGAGGCAGCGCTCGGGCAGCCCAGGATCTCACTGGCTTTGGCTGTTCTTGCTGTGAATCAGAGTAAAAGAGGAGAGACAGGAAGAAAACGAAAAGCTGTTAAGGTCTACAGCAGCAAAGTTGCTCAGATGCAACGCTGAAGAGCTGGCAGTAGGCTCAGTGTGTGGAGATAGTGCCCACAGCATCAGAGCTGAGTTCTCAGTAGAGATTTTCATGCTATTTTTAACCAGTGGGGTGAGCAGAGAGGACAATGATGCAGAGGATGGGTGGGGATCAGGTGAGAGGAGGGAACCCGAGAGTGAGCACAGGGCGGGTGCAGAGGTGAGGAGCCCAAAAACCCCCAGTCTCTTGTGGTAAACAGGAAACTGAGGACCACAGAGACCAAGAGAGAGGATATGGGAAGGCAGAAGGGGAGAGGCGTCAGTTGCGTTTGAGCTTGACGAAGGAAAGCATGTGTAACTGCAGCAAGCATCAGCTACCGAAGCACAGAGGTCCTCCAGCAACGAGAGCCTGTAGGCTGTTTCCAGCCACTCCCAGGCTGATAATTTGGTGCACTTCAGGGTGCTGAGGCAACACAGGAGAGTAACTGTCACCAGAACTTTCTCAGGCTTTTCCCTCTGAATCCCCACTCCCTGAAGAACACACTTGCACATCCTTTTTTAGGCCCAGCAGTGGCAGTGGGACGGGGAAGCTCTTTTGGGAAAGTGACCTCTGGCCCATGTCAGCGCTGCCTATGGGAGGGACCCTTCTGCTCCTCCTGAAAGGGGTGCCTGGCACTGCCCAATCTGTTGGCTTCCTTTGACTTGGTCTGAATGACAGATAATCCTAAACTGGTGTCAGGATCCTGTGCATCCATATTTCCCTTTGTAATGAATGATGGAACCACAGGGATCTCTGAACGTTGTGCTTCTGTATGGAGACTGCGGTGACAAATAAGCAAACTTATGAGCTGCATGGGGGCCTGTCCAAGCTGCTGAGGGAAGCAGCAGTCATTTCTGTTGAAATTTTCTTTAAAAAGCACCAAGTATTGCAAGGGTTTTATTCTGTGACTCATTTCAAGAAAATCCTTCAACTGAAAGCATGCCTCCCGAGACCAGCAGATACACAGATATAGCCCTCCCTGGAGCTCGCTATAAATAGTTCATTAAGTGTATTTTTAAGGTTAGCAGGGGCTGTATTTAAGTCATTACTTGGGTAGACAGCGATTTTTTCGCTCCTCAGATGCATTGGCTTCGATTTTTTCGCTCCTCAGATGCATTGGCTTTTTTCTTCTTCAGTCCAGGATTGAACAAGCTAGGTTGTTACTCCACTGGCACGAATTGCAACACAGGAGACGCTGCAGCTTTTGCCTGCAGAGATAATATTTATTTTTCTCCTCTTGCCTGGCTGTGACAAGGGTTGGGCTTTCTAAGCGTCTGGATGTTCTGTTCGCACCGGGCTTGTTAGCGATGGGCAGTGGGGGCCGGTGCTGCTGATGCTGTGATGTTCTGGCGGTAAAGGGCATGTGTGCATCATGCGGTGTTGGCAGCGTATGGTGGGGGGCAGAGGTTTGGGCAGCTGGGGGCACGTGCTGCTGCCTGTGAGAAACCGCAGTTGGCTTCTCTCAGCCTGCTGGAAAGCAAGATGCAGTATTGCTCATTTTTCTGTTCGCTTCCTCTGCCATAGCCTTGTACAGAGGGAGGACATGGGAGTAATGCAGCTTGTCAGTTCATTGACAGCGTATCGCTGGTTTATCACAACACCCATCTTTTGTGTGGTCCCAAGTCCCATTTTCTAAATTTTGGATGTTACAGGTGGGTGAAAGCTGTTCCAAACGGGACTATTTTGTTTGCATCCTGCCTCCTGGTCAGGTAGCAAAAACTTCAGACGCACCTGGGTGGAACAGAAATCTTAAGGTGGAGTTTATCTCATTGGGCAAATGGCTACTGAAGTGCTGGTCTGCTCTCCCACTCCTCTCTGGTTCCTTCACTTTCTTACCATTCAACTGTAGGATTGATTTTCTGCCTTTTAAATTTTTTTTCCTTGTTTCCTGACTTTGTCTTCTTCAGCCTTGACTTCCTTGTTGTTCCTTGCCACCAAGGTGAGGGTTTCGCTGCTGTCTCTAAGGTCCTGTGGGCGTGGAGGCTGTAACTGGTTCTGAGGGTGCTGGGATCGTGCCCCACCACGCTGCGCTGCCAGGAATGGAGCATGGCCTGCCTTTCGAAGGGCAGCATCCGCTGAAACCCCGGCTAGTCAGAAACTCCTGTGCTGTCGCTAACGTTTTTAGTGTTTCAAACAACATATTCAAGAGTTTTTCAGAGCTGGACATGACATTTTGGTTTAGGATTTACCAGTCTTCCTGTCCTGCTTCTGAACATGCTAGTGCTTTAAAAAGACTGCTGGGAGGCGTAGGTGCTGAGCTGCTTGGTAAAGCAGAGTGCTTTCACTCCTGTGTCTAATTACAGACTCAGGAGCCCAGGTTGGAGCACCTGTGTTTTGACAAATTTGGTCTGTGGTAGTTCCCAGCTCAGTGAAATGACTTCTACCTAACAAGGAAGGGCTTCATCCAAAGCTCTTTGCAAAAGAATTTAGTCATGAAGATGTAGAATGTTTTCTGTCTGAGTTTTCCCCATTCAGCAGATAGCTGTTTAAGAGTTTCTGAATAGATGTGGACTGTAGTGAGCCTGTGCATTTAGAGAGTTCTTGTAGCTGGTGTTTTTGTATATAAACACTGGTGAGAGACTCTAGGAAGGGAAGGCGGAAAAAAAATATTTTTCTATGGCGTTAAATAAATGTAAGTCTCCTTCAACCATGTGGGTATGGAAATATTCATCTTGACATTGTATAAATACAGTTACACGTGTTGAATCTGCAAATAAATACTGAAATGAGAAGGGGGAGAAAAGAAATGGGAAGGGTTGGTCTCCGCTCTCCTTTATACCTAGTTAGACCAAAGTGAATAGAACAGAATCAAACTTCTGTTCAGGAGTGGAAGTTGGTATCCAGTGGTGGAAGATAACTCTTGATCAATTTAGATTGATTACTTTTGCTTTACTTTTACACAGTAGCTCTACAACAGACCTCTTCGCACCTTGAGGAGGCCACTTATCCAGACACCGAGTCTGCTATCTGTGCTTCAGGTTTATCCCATAGATGGTAACTCAGAAAAATTCCCATGACATTAGGAAAATTCCCAGTAGGGTTCCTGTTGACATGAGGAAATGCCTTAAAATAGGAAAAAAGATGGCTTTTCAGGGAGAAGTCTCGATTTCCTCAATGATTCTGCTAAGCCAACAAGCCATACTTCTAATTTAATTTATTAGATGTGTTTGAGCATCACATTAGTTCTGTGAACAGTGGTTTACTTTGAGTAATGCTGTATTGTTTTCCTAACAGATGAACGTGAGGCAGTCCAGAAGAAGACTTTCACAAAGTGGGTTAATTCCCACTTGGCACGTGTGTCATGCAGAATTACAGACCTGTACACCGACCTTCGCGATGGAAGAATGCTCATCAAACTCCTGGAGGTGCTTTCAGGAGAGAGACTTGTAAGTACTTATTAATATTCACTGTGGGTATGTTGGTTTGGTTTTGGGTGGAGCTTTTTAGTGAATTTTTGCCTCAGCAGACCTGTAGTAAAACTGAGCACTGAAAGTTCAGCACTGCTGCAAATGTCTTTTTAAGTATTAAAGAAAAGGAGTTGTTACTTCAGCTGGATCCAGACACCATTAAAATATCTCCCTACTGGTTTCGGTGGGAATCAAAGGAATTCCCCTGCAAAGGTTCCTTGCTGGTGAGATGCTGAGCGCTTCCAGCAGCATACTGCCTGCTCCTGAATCCGATAGAGGCAGAGCACTGAGTGTTCTCCAGTCCTTTAGACTGTCTTGGTAGCAGAGCATTGGATGTGCTCTGGAATGTTCCCGGGCGCTGTGGCCAGCTGGCCTGTTTCTGTGCTAGTAAACACAGCCGTGGGGTGCAGGTGGCTGTGTGCGGGCTGCCTGCCGGCCTGTGGCCTAAACCAGCCCTTCTCCCTTCCCTGCAGCACGCTGCGGGCTCATGGAGAGGGCCAAGTCCACCCTGGGAAGCATTGCAACAGCTCCAGCTGTGGTGTTAATTTTACCCCGCTGCTCAGGAATGCTCCTGGGTGTATTTGATTTTACTAACATAGAGCTGGCTTGGGTTTTCTTACTTGGAGGAATATCTAAAATGAATAAAAATAAATGGGGCAAACTCTTTCTTTGGGTGTGCTCTGAGACCCCGCTTGATACCAGCTTGAGGGAGGGGTGAGTAAGAAAACCCTGTAGTGAAAAACGCAGCTGTGTTGACAGGAAAACTGGGTATCAGGAAATGACTGGGTATCAGTTTTTCATTCTGTTCCTTAAATGATGACTGTGCTCTTAACTACCTGATTTAAAGCAATCTTTTCAAAGAAATACGGGTCTTTAGCTAAGACCTAAGGCTACATGAGGATGTGACTGTGTAATTGCTTGTCATCAAGCACTCCTATTAATGGAAGCTCCATGGCTTAAGACTCTGGTTAATGAGTTGAACATATGGCCCACAGTGTAGTGTCTGTAGCATAAGGCGGCAGAGGGAGATTTCTAAGTCCGTCTTTGAGGCAAAGGAAACTCAGACTTGCATAGAAATACCGTGTGTGGATGGAGGTAAGTGATCTCAGTGTTTGTCAACTACAGTTTGCTCAAAACACATTTCTCTCTGTGCCGAATGATTTACTGTGGTGAGGTATTAGGTTTGACGTGTTCCCTGCGGGTAGCAGATGTTACTTGTGCAGGAATAACCGAGGCCAACATGCCCCATTATTTGAGGATTCAGATAGCTAGCATGACACCTCTGTTTAAATCTTCCTACCTGCCTGCCAGGATTTTAGTGTCAGCCAGCAGCAGTGAGGCTCAGACTGCTGGTGTACACGTGCTGTGTGATTCACTTACATTCCTTGCTCCAGGTTTTGAAAAATGCAAACAGAGCTTACGCAGCGGTTTGAGTGGGGAGGGTGCAGGAGCCACCCCGTGAGAATGCTGGATCTGCACTTGCATCATCGTTTGCGTATCGCATTGGCAGCTGTCTGCTCCACCACAAATTCCTTCTGTAGCTTCCTTATCTCAGGATGGAGGACAGCAGTCTCTGTTTGAACAGTACATTCCACCACACCTTCCTCTGCAAACAAAAATACAGATAACGCAATGCACTAAACCTTGAGACAATTACACACACCGAAAATATTCCAGGAGGATTGGCACGTAACATCCACTTGCTGATGTTCTCCAGCCTTTTGGAATTAATTTTAGCCAGTGTTGGTTAGGTTCTGCCATCTCCATGACGCCTAAGCAGAAATCTAAAGGCAGTGTCTTAAGCAGAAAGCTTAAAATCAAGACAAGAAGCATCACATGGTAAGGAAGCAATAGGCAAATGCAGACACTAGATAGTTATTTTAACACGGTGTGTTTACTGATGTGGTAGAACAAACAGGAATGGTTTTCTCACTTTTGAAACTGGGATTCAGGTGCTGGGGCTGGACCCATATACCTGCAGAGCAGGGTCCAGGATGTTGGATACTGCTCAGAGAGGCAGGAGTGCTCCTTGCCCACTGTAAGACCTCCAGCCTCATTTGCACAAACCCTGAATTTGTCAAAAGCTGTTGTGATTTTTGATGATGAAAACCCAGAGTACTTGAAGGTGGGTTCGAAAAACTCAAAATGAGAGCATGCAGTAAGGGCAACATAGGCGTCTCCCTGTCTTTGGTCAGCTTGATTCCTAATCCTAGTGTTTAGTCCAGACCTTACTACATAAGGTCCTCTGTACAGCACAGCGTTTGGAAAGAAATGGATAGCATGCACTAGTCTCACTGAGCAAAGCAGGAAAGAATCTAGCCAGTATGAAAGGACAGTTGTAATTTTGTTTGCACACTCTATTAACCCACTTTTCCCAAACACAAAAGCAAAGCTGAGAATTGTTTTCAGCATAAAATGAAGCATTTAGCTCAGTTTCTTCCATAACTATGTAAAGGATTAGCAGATTCCTTACAATTCCTGGATGCTCAAAGGTCAAACTCTTTCAGCAGATCCTCTGTAGTAAGTTCTGTCTTGTTTTCTGTTGGAAAAGGGAAGAGTTTTACAGAAAGCATTTTCCTAGCAATGTGTATGTGAAGACTCTGAGTTCAGGTAGATGGAACCAAGGATGCATTCAGTGTCCTTTCTTTCCCTCTGGTAGTTGCTGGACCTCTGTTAGCCCCAGAGAAGGCAAAAGCTGTGGCTTCTCTTGATGCTGTGCAGGAGAGTGTGGTGAGTGCAGCCACACCTCGTACAAACCAGCCTCTTCCTCTTCTCGTTGCAGAGCAGTGTGTTAAATCGTAAGGCCTGCCTGCATGGGGGCACAGAAAAATTGAATCTTCTGTCTTCTCAGGGTGCCTGACACTTCTTTTTGGCCAGGTGATGTGGTTGTTCTACGCAGAAGTTCGAAGGGCCTTCTCAGGCCGTTCATGAGTCACAGTTTGAGCAGCCCTAGGTGACACTAAAAGCTGTTAAGAGTCCCACTGGGGAATTTCTGAGCCAGAAAGTGCTGGAAATGTTAGAAAAATATGTCAGCTCACTCCTACTATAACAGAGCAGGGTCCTGTTAGGGTTCAGCGTGTGCACTCTGCTCCTTCACGTACAGTTGTTGTAGGAGAAAAAAGGCCTGCCAGTAACGTGAAGGCTGCATTTCCCAGGTGTTAATCGAAGATCATATTATTCCTCTCCTGCCTCAAGAGCAGCCTTTTTACCTGTATTTTGCAGGATTAAATTAAACCTGCAGTCCACTTTACCCCGCTCCTGGGGTGGTACCAGCAAAAGGATGGATCCCAGATTGACCCTTCATTGAGGGATCTCCGGTTGGCTTCAGCATAACCTTGCTCTTGCTCCCACTCACACTATGACTCTCCACCCTCTACTGGGAGTCTGAAGGGCCTGTGATGCCTGCATTGGGCGTACGTGCAAGTTGTTCCTCTTCAGAGGGACTTTCATACCTGAAAACAGCAGCAGGGTCCTGGCAATTTTTGCCCGTGCTGGGAGTTGTGGCTTCACTTTCTCTGCATCGTTACCCATCCTTTGGAGGAGAACTGTGCTGACTGAAAGTTGAAGCGAAACTAATGATCTCAGGGGGTTATGTGTCCTGAAGGACATCTTTCTAGCAAGCATTTCATCGTTATGGCATGCTGTTACAGAGGCTGCTGTTTCTAAGGACTGTAACATGGCTCCAGCTGAAACGCTTCCCCTCGCAGTCTGAGGCGAGGATTTTGCCTGAGCTGTTTCCATGGCCAGTTAATTATGTGCACTGCAGAAGACAAGGAAATTATGTCAATTAGTGGTTTGGCTGAGTATCTTCGGTGACATCTTAGTGACCACCGAACAGGCCATTCAGCTGGAATCCTTATCTGCAGAACAAAGTTGCTTTCGTTTTCTTCACTTTACCAGAGGCTGCTGGATGCTGTTAACGGATGCATGGCTTGCTTCATCTGCACCAGGCCTTCAGAAGATTGTGTTATGTTGCAGTGGCTAATTCCTCCCCTGCCCTGTTATTTTCTTCCTATAAATAAACTGTTTTGAGTAAATCTCTGTTGTTTTCATACTATTTATCCTACTTCAACTGACAACAAAAAAACCCAATAGCTCTTTCTTGAGGAGTTTTACTGAGTAGCTTGTGGTCCAAACCTGAGCTGCCTTTTTGGAGAGTGTGTATCTGTGTTTACAGATACTCTCTGGAGCACTCGTTACCGATTTCCTCCATTGCATGCCTGTGTCATTTATCAGATCGTTTCATATCTTTGCCTCTGCAGAGTCTTCTGAAATGTGGGGGACTGTGTACTGGAGAAAAAAACATGTTAGGAAAATGTAACAGGTGTTACTTAATAAACCAAATTATCTTTGAGGTAGTGAAAGAGCACACTGGTCAGAAAAAGTGGGGGAAGTAAGCAGGCAAAAATACTTTGAAAGGCAAAGGAAGTTGTCATGCAGTGTGTGCTGCTCAGGCCTAGGATGTTGGTCCTTCCACCACGAGTTTGACATCGTCTGCCGGAACCGAATTGTTAACAAGTGCTTTTTCTCCCATCTGCAGTCATACATGTTTTTCTTCTTACTTTTACCTTCTAGCCGAAACCAACTAAGGGAAGGATGCGCATCCATTGCCTGGAGAACGTTGATAAAGCCCTCCAGTTCCTGAAAGAGCAGAGAGTGCACCTAGAAAACATGGGATCTCATGATATTGTGGATGGGAATCACAGGCTGACCTTGGGCCTTATTTGGACTATTATCCTGCGATTCCAGGTAAAGATGTCTACGTACACAGATAGACACAGCTTTGAGTTTTCTATACCTCTCTGTAAAGTGAATACGAAGCTCCAGTCACAGGACTATATGGTCCTGTTGACCTCAGCTGCTCTTCACCACCATGAAAGTTGCCCTGGACCTGTCTTGCTCTGCGCTGAAGCCCACAGGAATTGTTTCAGTGTGCCAGCTGAAGGCCAAGACTTCTTGTTCTCCAGCAAGTTGCACGTTAGTGTTTGCCCCAGTTAATAGAAGGTGGAAGGTCCTATTACAGAAAAGATAATAAATGTATATAATAAATAGTTAATTTATGATAAATAACATAGTCATAAATATTTAATAAATCTAACATTCTCCTAATTTTGGTGTTACCCAATGTTTTCCTAATACGAAAGTGTCTGCCCAACTTCCACTGAACATGGTGGAGCTTCACAGAAGCTACAGTACCCGTTTTAAAATGCGGTGAACTATATCCACAGAATGAGATATGTTTGCCCATATGAAGTAAAAAGTGTTTTCCTCTCCATCCCCCCTTTTTTTTTTCCCCATCTCTTTTCTTCAAAACCTGGGTAACAGCCTCAAATCTGGAATATTCAGTTGTGATGCTGCTGAGGGCACACACTATTTCCTGCAAGGCTGAAGTCCCACAATGTGTTTGCTCCTATGAGTTAGCGTTTGCCTGTGGATCCCCTCAGGAAGACCCTCCCTGCTGCACCCTCTACCCCTGGCACTTGGATGTGTTCGGCATCTGGCTGGAGACAACCTGCAGTGTGAAACCATAATGCTGTCATGGGCTGGGTTTGCCTTAACAGCTGGAAATAGGTTTTTCTGGTGAAATTCAAGCAGTTTTGTCAATGGACTAAACAAAGCCTAATCCTATAGCAAAACAGGGGCAGATGAAGCTTTCTTTTAACATGAATGCTCTCAACTGAAGAAGAGGGTTCACCCACTTTCCACCCTTGTTGTCATAGATTCCCTTCTGTTGCTTACATTCTGATATAATTCATTTCATCTGCTCAAAAAAGGCAAAAAGGATATGTTTTCTCAGAGAGAAACATTTAAAACTTCTATGTTAATTCTAGATCCAAGATATCAGCGTTGAAACTGAGGACAACAAGGAGAAGAAATCTGCTAAAGATGCTTTGCTTTTGTGGTGCCAGATGAAGACAGCTGGGTGAGTGTGGATTAAGTGATTATCTCTAAAGCTCTTACAGCATTTTCAGTTTTCATTGAAATAAATAATTTTAAATGGGCAAACACATCTCTCTCCTTAAGTGGATTCAGCCAGGAGAAATGAGTCGATGCTTACAGGTCAGAAAATTTTTAATTAATTATATTAATGCTGTGTGCTAACCATACCAATCTGGTAATCCATATATATATATGGAAATATTCCCAAAATGTCTTTCCCTGACAGGAACCTTCTTGCTTAAGTACCCATTAGTAGAGATTCAGTACTTTTCCCCCATGAAACTGTGACGACGGGGCATGTCAGCGTTATGCTAGTGGTACTTCATCTTCCAAGAACTCTTGTGAAAGTGGTTTGTGAGCAGCCTGAAATTTTGGGAGAGTTGCAAAATACCCAGATCATCAAACAAATTAATTTTTGCCTGTGTATCCATGGGGCCCAAAGATGGCTGTCATACATGCTTTGGTTAAAGGTCAGACAGTGACAAGGGTCAATCCTTGAAGATGCCCTGGGACAGCAGACAATTTCAAGGAAAACTTGATGTCTTCGGGGGTTTTTAATGTAATAGGTTTTACTCCTCTCTGTTCATCTAGCTGTCACTGCTCTTCTCTTGAACTTAATATGTTGAGGACCTGAAAACAATTCTTTGCTGGGAGCTAAATCAGGAGCAGGCCTTAAAGACTTGCAGGGATTTGAAACCTCAGGCTGCAGGTGGGACAGCAAGGTATAAAATCCTAGCTTCAAGCGATCACTTCACAGTTCATTTAGAGCCTTTTTCTGGAGAGCATTTCCATTCTGTGGAGCATACAAGAGTAAGTGAGGGTCCAGTCTCTGATTAAAGAGTCGCAATGACAGAATGTGGGATGGTAATATGGTTGACACTAAATGTCAACCAGCCTGCAACCAGCCTTTAGTGATGCAGAGCTGCAGCAGGGAGGCTTTGTTGATTCTGCTCTTTGTTTTTTGTTTTGTCAGCTACCCCAATGTCAACATTCACAACTTCACCACAAGCTGGAGGGATGGGATGGCTTTCAATGCACTAATACATAAGCACAGGTACGTGTGGTAAATGTCTTGATGGGTTGTGAAAGATGGGACTGTAGCAGTGTGTACTGTTAACTTGCTGCTTGATTTTTGACTCTGTGGAGAGGAAGAAGTTGGAAGAATTTCTGAGAGTTCTACAGCAACTTGCCCTGCTCTAGAGCTTCACAGCCCTTGTGGTCGCTGTGAGCTCATCTGGGCAGCAGCTGCTCACATCACAAGTCAAAACAGGTTGCGTTTGGTTTTGAGAGAACAAACTATGAGTGTGATTGTTTTGGTTTGTGACTGGCCAGGTTGGAAGAAAAGTGGTTGTACCTTATCGAGTAAGCAGTGATCAGGTCTGGTCACCTAGAATTCGGAGGTGGGAGGGGGGCGTTATGTGCAGCAGCGGCCTGGAGGGGAAAGCAATACTTGTGCGGGGATGGCACAACCCAGTGCTTGATTTGGATATGGCATGAGGAAACACTGCGTGATCACAACTCTGTTCCTTTCTTTTCCAGGTCACCTTTGTCCCTGGTAAACTATCCTCCGTTTTCCTCCATGGGTTAGGGTCTGTCATGGGTTAGGGTCTGCCATGGGTTAGGGTCTGCTGTGGACGTGCTAGGCGTCCTTCCATACTGCCCTTGAAATGCACAGGGCAAGTGAAACCTTGGCAGCATGAGGGACCGGGTTTTTGTGAGGATTGCAGATTTTATTCTCTTGGTCATTTGAGGGTGTCTGCACTGTGCTTTGGGAAGTCTAAAGAATTTTCCATCCTGTCTAGGCCTGATCTGATTGATTTTGACAAGCTGAAGAAATCAAATGCACACTACAATCTGCAGAATGCTTTTAACCTTGCAGAGCAACACCTTGGTCTTACTAAGCTCCTGGACCCCGAGGGTAAGAATTCCTGCAGTTTCAGCTCTTTGTGCCCTCTCTCCTCCCCCCACCCCCTTGTCACTCTGCAGAGCCTTGTGATAGCTTTTTGGGTTAAAGAGCAGCTGGGTGCTGCTGACTCACCTGGTGATACAGCCAGGGAAGGAGAGAAAGCAAGATGTCTCCCGCAGAGGACTCGGCAGCAGTAGCAGGAGAGCCCTTAATCCTGTGTTTATTTTCCCCTGTCTGAGGGGATCACGGGACTGGCCATGTATACATAAAACCAGTGCAGTTAGAGACAGCCTTCTGATCCGCTCTGAGAAACGTGTTCTGGGAGCTGGAAGATGAATGAGGGGGATTTGGGCACGTAGAGAGCAGCTTCTTTCAGAGGCTGTCAGTGAGCTTTGTGTTTTCCTGAGAGCCTGCGTGCTCGTGCCTATGGGAAGGCATGCACACAGTGTGTGGACAGAAAACTTCCTTGTCACAGGGCAAAGAGAGGTTATCTGTTTGGGCAAGTTTCTTCTTGCTCATTTTCCAGTGCCTCAGGATTGCTGCAGGAGAGAAGACAATCTGTTTTCCATCTGTATCTCTCAGAAGATTTGCCTGGACAGACATATAATTTGGTTTGAATTCCTTTTCCCAAACACTGATGCAGCGTTGAGGTTCTCAATTAGCACTAGTTCTCTCAGCACACAGACACCCAAGAAGCAATTTGGCTGTGCACAAGCTGTGCCAAAGTCTGGAACATGAAAGTCCCCAAAGCTCTGAGCCCACATGTGTGTTTTAACCACAGTTTGCACTAAGACAAAGAGATAAAGCAGCACTTCTTAGTGACCGAGTTCAACACCACCCAGCACCAAGTAATCCAGAACTGGATTTATTCCTGAATTACTCATTACTGCTGAATTTATTTCTGCTTTGGAGCTGAACTGCCACTGAACCTGCCTCCCTGACTCTTAAATGCATCCCTGTTGCATTATTAGCTTTGTTGTTGTAACCCATGTGCCCTCAGTGTGCTAAGACAGCTCTTGTTTGGTTTGCAGATATCAGTGTTGATCATCCTGATGAGAAGTCAATCATCACCTATGTGGTGACATATTACCACTACTTCTCCAAGATGAAAGCTTTAGCTGTTGAAGGAAAACGTATTGGAAAGGTTTGCAAGTTCCAGTTATAAAGTGTTACAAAGTAGTTGAAATATTTCTGGTTTTTATTTTTTTTTCTCCTTTTGTGTGTTAGTTTTTTAAGTCCACTGCACTTAGTTTTTCATTTTGTTATCAAAAGTGTTTTGAATGTTAAATATTCCCATATGACTGTGAGGAGTAGTTAATTTCCAGCTGCCTCATATTAGAAAATACTTGGCCAGCATTTTATTGTCCCTCGTTAATTTTGCATCGTTGCTGCTTTTCCTTTCTCGTTAACTGCTGCTCACCCTCTGCGTCCTCTTGTCTCTTCTGGAGCGCAGAAAAGTCCCTCATTTAAAAAGATGTGCAGTCATTCCCTGCCCTTTGGCGAAGTTGCCCCTGTCTTTACAGCTGGTGGGGACCGAACATGAATCCTTTTGTAAGCCTGGGCTCTGCCCCTCTGTTGGCCTGGGATCATGGGAATTCACTGCTGAAAAATGCAAAGCCCTCATTCCTCAGGGATCCCAGCCCCTGTGGCGCTCAGGAGTGAGTGGTCTGATTCATAAGTCAAGTCTCTCAACAGTTTCTTTTATGTAGCTTGTTGGATTTAAATGACTGAAGAGCCCTGCCCTTGTTACTCATGTTATGTTGTGCTGCTTGTTGCAGGTGCTTGACAATGCCATTGAAACAGAGAAAATGATTGAAAAATACGAATCTCTGGCTTCCGACCTTCTGGAGTGGATTGAGCAAACCATTATCATCCTCAACAATCGCAAGTTCGCCAACTCGCTAGTTGGTGTGCAGCAGCAGCTACAGGCATTCAACACTTACCGCACAGTAGAGAAACCACCCAAGTAATTTTAATCTTCACTTAAAACAACACTGGTCTTGTTTTGTTTAGTCAATCATTGATATTTTTTTTTTTAAAAAAACAAACACATTCAAGTAATTTTAATCTTGGCTTAAGAATTTATTTTTCTGAACAAACCCAGATATCATCTTTCTAATTGTCAGTCATCGTTATTACTTGGAGCGTGTTTGATTTTTGCCATTCTGTGTGCACACAATAACGACAGCAGAAAACTCCATAATAATAATTAAAAAGTCTCATAGTGATCCAGTGCAGACAGGACCTCGGAGTCCTGGAAGCTGTCCCTGAAAAGAGGTGCCTACCTTATAATACAAGTGGTAGTAGCACACCATGTTAGTAAGTGATATCACCAGTCATGCTTGCTAGCAGCATACCGTATGAGTACACTGCTATTTAAAGCATCTTCCCGCTTATCCAAAATCAAGAGGAAGTGCGCCTGGGTTTGTAAAACAGAGCTATGCTTGCTAAAACTGTCCTAACCCAAACTGCACATCTTATTTCTGGAAAGTTTCTTTTAGCATTATGATACTGGATCTGTTTATTATTTTTGTCTGATAGAGGTTCTGGTGGGTAACAGTCACAATCCAAACCGTTTGGATTGGATTGTCTACCCAGACATCTTCTAAAACTCTGGTTGATTCCCCAATGCCTATGGGGTTTGCTTATTTCCCAGGCGTACAACTCAGGGAAAACAGTGGGAAGGGTTTATTGACTGCAGTGAGCTTTAAATAAAACTTCCATTTCTTGAGTCGATAAACTAGGATGATGAACGTAATAGAATAAAACCCCACAGTCTTCTGTCCCTCAGGGAGGTTTAAATCTGAACACACAGACAGCTGACTTCTGTGAAGTTTCTTTGCTGTTCGACCCAACTGGTTCCAAGGGATGTGTGGGCTGTTTCAGTTGCTTCCAGCTTCCACACAAGATGAAGGTGTTTAGCTGAATGCCCCGTTCATCATGTCAGTGTTTTAAGGAACTGCTTTGGAATACTTGCGTAGCAGTGAAAGCTTTATTGTAACTCAATTCTTTTGCAAAATTTCATTTAGATTTACAGAGAAAGGAAACCTAGAAGTGCTGCTTTTCACCATCCAAAGCAAAATGAGAGCCAACAATCAGAAAGTATACATGCCAAGGGAGGGCAAACTCATCTCTGACATTAACAAGGTAAACTAAGCCAGCTCCTCCTTTGTGACACGGGATTTGACTGTTTCTTTCAGTGTCTCTCTTGGTGTATGGGGAAGAAACACATTCGCTGACCAGCTTTATTGCGGGGGACCGTAAGGGATGAGGTGGGGTGAACTTTTCTTGCAGCTCAGACTCATGGAATCATGTCTCTGGGTCTCCTCAGCACCTGTAGCACCTTATGCACAGTCATTCTGGTTATGGATCTCGTAGCCCTGGTTGCTTCCCCAGGTCCTGACTATTAGAGTTCATCCACAGAAGGCAGCACCGACATTTAGGTATTGTAGCGCTTCCCATTTGCCTCTTGAACCCCTGTGTCTGCAGTGAAGGGAGAGCAAAGGAAGCACAGTGACTGGTCTTGTGGGTTCCCCCTCAGGGTTTGTGCAGCTATTTTCTGGGCTGGTGCAGCTGGCAGAACAGCAGCAGAGATGACAAGCTCTCTCAGGGATAACAAACACCCTGAAACTGTGAGCTTTCCTCATTTGTATTTGAGCATGCTTGGCATTCCCAGAGCAGCTGTTGTGTCTATCTCTGGTCTCTGTCTGTATCCTAGAGAGCAGCAAACCACACAGCTCTCCTGTTTACATTGAGCCCCTGTGCCCGTGAATGCCTAAATTCCCTGGGTTTCGGGCACTTTCACATCTGTTAGGATTTAGAAGAATCTAGGGTAGTTTGGGTTTAATTGTGGGTGGGGTTTTTTTTTGTAAGAAGATGTGAAAGGTGATCAGCTGGCTTTCAACATCCTTCTAAGACGTTTTATTTTTGTAATATTAACGTCATTCATGTGAATAGCTTTTGGCCATGTGGGGAAAAAAGGTCTTGTGTCTAGCAGAAGTAACTGAACTCTGCTGTTGTTTTCATTTCCAAAGTGGTTGTAGTAAAGAACAACAATAGTGTGTTCATTTTAGAGGTGAGAGGGCATGAATCTCGAATTCTCATTTCCTACGGGAGGAGGATAGAATCCGCTTTTGTGGGAGCAGCACTCAGAAGGGTTTGTTCAGACAGATGCTCTCTTACACATTCAAGACAGGTGGCTTGTTTAGTGCTTTGCTGGAGGTAAAAGCCAAACGAACTCGAGCAGTTGCATCTACCCCTTGCCACAGAAAACAGCTAAATGGAGAACAAAATTTTAAGTCATCTGCTTATATTAGCTAGCAAGGGGAGAGGCCAGCCAATGTAAACCAGATCTATTGGCATATAAATAAATAAGCCAGTTCAGTGAAACTTGGCTGTAGCAACTTCAGTTCTGATTTCATGCAAAGACGGTGTGATTTATCATAATCCTTTAAGAACGTGTGCTTAGAAGATGCATGGTTTTGGTTTTTTTCCTCCACATCTTCAGGCCTGGGAAAGACTGGAAAAAGCTGAACATGAAAGAGAACTGGCACTGCGAAATGAGCTCATCAGACAAGAGAAACTGGAACAACTTGCACGCAGATTTGATCGCAAGGCAGCTATGAGAGAAACTTGGCTGAGTGAAAATCAACGTCTCGTTTCTCAGGTGCTGCTTTCAGAAATTGTCTGTGTGACTAAACGCATTCCCATGAGTAATTACAGGATAGAGCTCTTGCAAAGAGAACACTTACTCCTCTGTGCATTATATTTTACTGAATCTGTGTATATTTATATTTGTTGTATGTGTGGGCAAATGTGTATTTAGTATACATGTGTATGTACTGTGTGTCCTATCTTGAACGGATTTGGCTAGCCCTTCCTTGAGTCTGTCAGTTTGTGCTCAGGAGATGTTGACGTGGCAGTGCCCACCCACAGTCAAGAACGTCCTTATCGGAATAGTTTGGCCAACTCACTGGAATTGGCCCAGGAAGTAATTTTGTTTTTTTAATATTAGAGATGACTTGAAAAAAATCCAAAGGCCCAGCCTAATCCTGATGGCCACCATGACTGTTCCCCATGAAGGGAGTAAATGATAACTCTAATTTTGTTCTCTGGTTATCAGGGGTATCTCTGATTTTATTAAAGATGACTTTCAGAGCATTTTAGGTCCCAGATTTTTGCTAACAGGCATATTCTACACAATCAGAAATCACATTATGAGCAGTAGGGCTTTTCTCCTCCGCAGCCATTACTGACGAAGTCTCTCTGTCTTTCCAGGATAATTTTGGCTTTGACCTTCCGGCAGTGGAAGCCGCAACGAAGAAACACGAGGCCATTGAAACCGACATTGCAGCGTATGAAGAGCGAGTCCAGGCCGTGGTGGCAGTTGCGAAGGAGCTCGAGACTGAAAATTACCATGACATCAAACGCATCACTGCAAGAAAGGACAACGTTATACGCCTGTGGGAATATCTCCTGGAGCTCCTGAGGGCACGGAGACAGAGGCTGGAGATGAATCTTGGTCTGCAAAAGATTTTCCAGGAGATGCTGTACATTATGGACTGGATGGATGAGATGAAGGTGGGTGTCAGCCATTTGAGAATGTAGGCCAAGGATTCTGGAGAGGCGTGGGTGCCCTTTTTTGTAAATGTTTAAGATTCATTTTGCCCCTCTGGTTAAATAGAAAATTGCAGAAGCTCTACATGCGAGAGCAGTGAGCAAATTTCTCACACCTTATGATGACTTCTGAAAAATAAAGATTAAAAACAAGCAAGGAAAAAGAACAGGTTCAGCTCCTATAAAAAAGCTACTTTTGAGCTTCATGCCCCTCTCATAAAGTCCAGGAGCTGTGGTCCCAGTACTTGGGTAAGGATGATGATTTTGGTGAAAAGGAATTAAATAATCTCTCTTCTTCACAATTTACGTGGGGAACAAGTCACCTCTTCACCTCTGTGCTTTAAAAAGCATGAATGTCTTCCTGTCTGTTCTCCTGGGAGCTGGGAAGGGAGTGGACCAGGACTTTGTTCTTGTCCATCGGCCAGCAGACCTTGGAAGATGTTGGAGGAAAGGAAGACGTGTGTAGCTCTGAGGCAGCTCCCAGCACCTGGACTGGGAGCTTTTCATTGGCCCTCCTGAGCTAACTTAGCCCCCCATCATCCCAGGCTTAAAACAGCATTAAAGAGCAGTCAGTTCTTCATGGTTGCCAGTGATATTAAAAATACTGGCTCAAATTAGCATCAGCCCTATGACTGTATGTTAGAAATAGCCCTCCATATGGGCCTGGTGTTCCTCTGGACTTACACCAGTGTAAGACCAGTGTGATGCCTGGAGGCATTAAGAAACAAACAGCTTATGGCCATCAGCCCGTCTTACTCGTCTTTTACATTTTGGGCAGGTGCTTCTGCTGTCTCAAGACTATGGCAAACATTTGTTGGGGGTTGAAGACCTGTTGCAGAAACATGCTCTGGTGGAAGCTGACATTGCTATTCAGGCTGAGAGAGTGAGAGGGGTCAATGCATCTGCTCAGAAGTTTGCCACTGATGGAGAAGGTAACTAGCAGGCAACATGTCCTTCTTTGTCTTAATTACGTATGAGGTTATCTGTAAGCCTCATTAGTTCTGCAAAGCACATTAGGTTAAATTCAGCACCAGAAAAAGAGAATCCAGCTTTGTTTCTTCTTGATTTGCTTTGTCAATGATTAATTTGTCCAGGTACCTGCTCCAGAATTCATTGTGACATTCTGTCTCGCATGGGATGTCACGCTCCTAACCAGTGGCTGCTGTAACTTGGTAGTAGTCACCGTTAATCCCCCATTCCGTGTTTGCAATGCAAACAGGACAAATTAACAGACCCAGTCTGACACTGTCTCAATTTATGCTAAGTAAAAGCAGTTCCCCTAAACCAGTGTCATTAGCTGGAGTAAATTGCAGTAATTTTGTGCAGTTGTGCGTATGAAGCTGGTATAAATCTGGAGTAGTGAATTTTGTTACACTGAAAACAGTCACCAATCTGTTTCCTTTTGGGTTTGGGTTTTTCCCCCCATACTTTGAGCAAAGAACACTATTTTCTGCTCTGTGTTACTGTATGGTGGAGCTTGAATAGTTCACGCTCACTCTTGGAAAACTAACTGAATTCTTTTACGTAACCATCATAGAGGGAGCAAAGAGGAGTTCAGAGCTCTGTGTGTGCCCCAGCTGGAGAGATGAAAACAAGTCAGGCCAAGTTGTAACGTGCATCCTCTGTCTCAACAGGTTACAAACCCTGTGACCCACAGGTTATCAGGGACCGCGTCGCTCACATGGAGTTCTGCTACCAAGAGCTGTGCCAGCTTGCAGCTGAGCGCCGGGCTCGTTTGGAGGAGTCCCGACGCCTCTGGAAGTTCTTCTGGGAAATGGCTGAAGAGGAAGGTTGGATCAGGGAGAAGGAACAGATCCTGTCATCTGATGACTATGGGAAGGACCTTACCAGTGTTGTCCGTCTCTTGAGTAAACATAAGGCATTTGAAGACGAAATGAGTGGTCGTAGCGGCCACTTTCAGCAGGCAATAAAAGAAGGTGAAGACATGATTGCGGAGGAGCATTTTGGGTCTGAGAAAATCAGAGAAAGAATTAAGGATATCCGGGAGCAGTGGGCGAACTTGGAACAGTTGTCTGCCATTAGGAAGAAGCGTCTGGAGGAAGCCTCTCTCCTTCACCAGTTCCAGGCTGATGCGGATGACATTGATGCATGGATGTTGGACATCCTCAAAATTGTCTCCAGCAATGACGTTGGCCATGATGAGTATTCCACCCAGTCCTTGGTCAAGAAACACAAAGATGTGGCTGAAGAGATTGCAAGCTACCGGCCAACCATTGACTCGCTTCACGAACAGGCAAAGGTTCTACCGCAGGAACATGCCGGCTCTCCGGATGTGCAGGGCAGGTTGTCTGGAATAGAGGAACGATACAAAGAGGTTGCTGAGCTGACTCGGCTGCGTAAACAGGCCTTGCAGGATACCCTTGCGCTTTATAAGATGTTCAGTGAGGCAGATGCTTGTGAACTTTGGATTGATGAAAAGGAGAAGTGGCTGAATAATATGCAGATCCCAGAGAAGCTGGAGGACCTGGAAGTAATCCAGCACAGGTAAGGATGTCTTTGCCAGGCAGTTTGAGGAATAATGGGCAGAAGTAGTTTTGACACCAGCTGCCTTTCTAAGCTTGCCTGTGGCTTGGATTCTCTGATGCCTTCATGATCTTTTTTTGCTTGTTTCCTGCCCCCTTCCCTCCAGATTTGAAAGCTTAGAACCAGAGATGAACAATCAGGCCTCCCGTGTTGCAGTGGTGAACCAAATCGCTAGACAGCTGATGCACAGCGGTCATCCGAGCGAGAAGGAGATCAAAGCCCAGCAAGATAAACTCAACACAAGGTGAGTGAAAACCTCCTGCTTGTGAACATCACGCTGGCTGAAACAAGTACAGTGGGGTCATTTGTTTTTCTTAGGTGTGTTGTTTTAAGTTACTCTGATGCTGCTGCCAGAGGTACCTTAAAGGTAGGCTTTTAAAATGGCAGGTGGAAACAGAGCTGATTAGCAGATGGAGGATTGCTGTTGACCTCAATCAGGTCCTGAGGGTATCAGTGCCTTGATCTGAGAGCTAGAAAATTACTGTAATGACTGTTACAGTCAAAAAGAACCTAACATAATTTTATGTAAACTCACTCTTTTTTTGGCTTCATGATGGAGAGAGTCTATTCCGTGTAGCAGGAAGCAGTTTGTCACTTGAGGAAAAATTGTGCTTTTAAAGACTCAGTCTTGCTGTTGCTTATCGTGTTCTATTATAGGCCATAGCTTGGGTAATGGCTGTTCTGCTGAACCTGTTGGTCATGTGGGATGGACCAAGGAAATCCACAAATAGTTGAGTTATTTCAGGGTTTACCGAGCTAAGGTGAGCGGTTGCTCACTCAGCAACGCCACCGTATCCCTTCTCAACACCAATCTCAATTTCTCATCTTTTCTCTCTCACTAATTTCAGATGGAGCCAGTTCAGAGAACTGGTGGATAGGAAGAAGGATGCTCTGCTGTCTGCTCTGAGTATCCAGAACTACCACCTGGAATGTAACGAAACCAAATCCTGGATCAGGGAAAAGACCAAAGTGATCGAATCCACACAGGATTTGGGTAATGATCTCGCTGGAGTGATGGCCCTGCAGAGGAAGCTGACGGGCATGGAACGGGACCTCGTAGCCATTGAAGCCAAGCTAAGTGATCTGCAAAAAGAAGCAGAAAAGCTGGAATCAGAGCATCCTGACCAGGCACAGGCTATCCTGTCACGGCTGGCAGAAATCAATGACGTATGGGAAGAAATGAAGACCACGCTTAAGAACCGGGAAGAGTCCCTCGGAGAGGCAAGCAAGCTGCAGCAGTTCCTGAGGGATCTGGATGACTTCCAGTCTTGGCTATCCAGAACGCAGACTGCAATTGCATCTGAAGATATGCCAAACACGCTGACAGAGGCTGAGAAGCTGCTCACTCAACATGAGAATATTAAGAATGAAATCAACAATTATGAGGAAGATTATCAGAAAATGAGGGACATGGGTGAGATGGTGACGCAAGGGCAAACTGACGCTCAGTACATGTTCTTACGCCAGCGCCTACAAGCTTTGGACACCGGATGGAATGAGCTTCACAAAATGTGGGAGAACAGGCAAAATCTCCTTTCCCAGTCTCATGCCTACCAGCTGTTTCTCAGAGACACCAAGCAAGCAGAAGCATTTCTTAATAACCAGGCAAGTGGTCAAGATAGACCTTACTTTTTTGACTGTAATTTGCTTTTTGTATTTTACTTCTAACTGTTCTTGGAAGATGTTTCTTTTCATATGTGGTGAATCTGTTGGATCAGACAGCATAGCCTGGGTGTAATACTTGTGTCTCTCTGATGTATGCTTTAATCACAGGAGTATGTGTTGGCACACACAGAAATGCCCACTACCTTGGAAGGAGCAGAAGCTGCTATTAAAAAACAGGAAGATTTCATGACCACCATGGATGCCAATGAAGAAAAGATCAATGCAGTTGTAGAGACTGGCAGGAGGCTAGTTAGTGATGGGAACATTAACTCTGATAAAATCCAGGAGAAAGTGGACTCTATTGATGACAGGTAAGGTCCCAATGGTGGCAGAACATCAGTTCTGTTCTTGGAGGGATGACCTTTTACCAGAATCTGAAGGGCAAGTACCATGTTAGCAAACAGTAATGAGCTCACTGTCCAGAACTTGGCCAGTCTCACTGTAGAATTCTTGGGGTGTTAGCTGACGTTGTATATGGTGGGAGATCCAGCTGTTAGTTGTACCTGCTTCCACACCTCCTAGCTGATTTAATGATAAAAATGTGTTCCTGTTCCTCCTCTGAGGCAGGAATGTGGCTCTTCAAGAGTGTAACTTCGTGTCTACCCCACCCGCTTGGCTTTGATCGCCTTTTCCAACTGTCTGGCCCGTCCGAAATCAGATTAGGAAGCATTGATACAAATGTCTTTCATCCTTTCAACAAGGCTTTTGCTTTGTGTCTCTCTAGCTGTGGCATGGATGCAGCAGAATGTTAGGAGCTTCTTTTTCATTGAAAGCCACGTGTTTCACAGCTATGATTCATGGCTCTTTTTGCTGTTAGTATGACTAATAGTGGAGTCTTTCAAGTCACTTTTCAATCAGGAGCATCAGAGCACAGCAGTAAGCTTATACAGAACTTCTGTGTTGAATGTTACTGATGACCCCTCTGTCGGACTTGCATCCTCCCACAGCCCGTAACCTTGGAGTTACCCAGATGCCTTTATCTCTGAGGGGAAACTGAACAGAAGTCGTTCAGAGAATGTTGTGCCTTTCCTGTTTTGGCAGACATCCTGCTGAGTATGTGCCCACTTCAGCTCTGGCTCACAGCTTCAAGAAGGGAGGATATTCCTGTTCCCAGTGCTTGCTGTGGGCCTCAGTGCTCTGACAGCCTAACTCCAAAGATACTTCTTGTTCTCTCTCTCTAACCAGCTTGACCCGCTGTAGACTCAAAGGAAGTCTGCAGAGGCCGGGAAGGGGAGGTATATGGAAGCAATCAGATGAAAGCTTGGAAATGAATTTTCCTTATTCACCCTCCCTGACTTTGTGTCCCCTGCTGTAACTTTTCTCATCCGCTTATGAAAGCAGAAGGACTTGATCCTGGCCTTCTGGTCTGGTGTCTTCTTTCTGCAACTTCTGGAATGCTAACAGATGGCATCCAAGGATACAGCAGCAAATCATTTGCTTCTGGCAGCCCTTTCTCAGGTGGCTAGAGTGGGAGAGAGCTTCAGCCTCCGTCCTGTCTGCTTTGCAGAGGTTCCTGCTGCCCCAGCTGTGCTGCTCTGTGACAGTTTCCTCCCGGTGCAGCTTCTCTGTGTCCCCATTGTCCTGTGGCAGTCCCGTGCCTGGGATGTGTGCTGGAGTTCCTAGTCTGAATGGCAGGCAAGTCCTGGAGACTTGTGTTCTTTAGGCCTGCTTTTTTCCAGCTCATATCCTCAATTCCAAAGCTATTTATGCAGAGTGCTGCAAAAACCATCCGGTGGGCTGCTACTCCGGAAATCCGTGTGATTGCTCTCCCAGTCTGTAAGGCTGATAAGCCCCAAGAACAAAGCCTGAGGGCTGGGTGCAGTGGGAGTGGTAGCAAAGGAAGCCTCTTTGGTTGTACAAAAAATTGCTCTTCCAACCAAGCTCCACCTGGATGTATATAACAAAGGACCAAAACAAATAAGCACAAATATGTGCAGTGGCTCCGCACTTCCCATGTGCAGCTCTTTGTAGTTTGTAGTTTTGTTGACAATGTTTCTTACAGTCATGCTTTCAGGCAATTCCGGAGGAGACTCCGCTGTCCATTGGCACAGTGGACAGACTCTGCCCTAAAATGCTTACTGCTGAAATGGAGGCAGTAGGCATGAGGCTAAGGGAGGAGTGGAAAGCCCAGAAGCAGGGTGGAGTTGTGCCACAGGAGGTAAACACTTCAGCGCAATCTTTTAGTGCAGTTCACAAGGAATAATAAATGGGAATAAGGACATGGAGAAAGGATGAGGGAAGAAGGTGGGTTTGGGTAAAGCTGTCACTAGCCAGCTTTTCCAGCTAGGAGAGAAACTGGTTTTGCCTGTGCAGCTCTCCCTGCTTTGGCAACTTCTGCTGCTGCTCCTGCCAGCCAGAGGAGAAGTGTTTTCTCCTCTGTTTTCTCTTGGAAGAGTACACAGGGACTGCGCTGGCCTCTCCGGTTCTGCAAAGGAGAGTTAGCTTAAAGAGAGTGATGGATCTGACTCAGATTATCATCTAGCTCTGTCTTTTATCGAGTTCTGAGTTTGTGCAACTTCCTGCTCAACAAGGAGCAGGAGTAATTTTTGTCCTTGCTCATTCAGAAAGGAGGGTACCCCTTGTTTGCTGGAACAACTTAAGAAGCTAAAACTGCTGTGCATCTATCTCAGTATTCTTATCAGGCAGTTGCGTTCGTGTGATGTTCAATTCCTGCACAGGCTTTGAAACCCACAGGCTTGCAGTTAAACCACAAGTGATTTTGTCAGCTTTCAGCACTGTTACCATTCACAGGGGCCGCTGTGGAGGCAGCACAGGAACTTCATGGCAATTCTGGTGCTCCGCTCTTGGATTAATTTGAGTCAGACACCTCCTTGTGCTGAGCTCATCTCATTTTCCTGGTTCAGATTCTTGATTATCCTGCCGCAGAAGGAAGATGCCCCCATGTTTTAACTGACTGCAGTATATTCCCTATCCCTTCTTTTACCATGTAGGTCTGGCTTAACTTGGACATGTGGATCTGAGATTGCCTCTTCAGTGTATGCATAGGGGAGCCTCCTTCTAACCAGCCCTAGTCACTGCTGTGGGAAGTCATGTGTGTGGTTATTTACACAAGCAGGCAGGTGAATTCCAAGGCATTCTAAATAATGAGAGTCTGCAGAGCAAATTCTTTTGTGCAAGTGCAACAAAGTGTAAATTCTTTTGTGCAATCTACTTCTGCAAACTATTTTAGCAAATCAGTAAAAAGCAG
Organism: Gallinula chloropus; assembly: GCF_964237585.1. Lineage (NCBI taxonomy): Eukaryota > Metazoa > Chordata > Aves > Gruiformes > Rallidae > Gallinula > Gallinula chloropus. The sequence continues at coordinate 84,633,139 of NC_140087.1, read as the reverse complement.
TCATTGACGATGGTTAAGTGTGACAGGGTCGGAGCTTCTGGCCCTTCTCTGCCCTGTGCGTCTCAGAAGAGTAGGATTTTAGTAGTTATGACTGTGATCAGTGGCCAAAGAGTAAGCTTTGTGCTTTCCTCCACCCTCCAGTGATGGCCAAGTGCTTGTAGCCTTCATGAACAAGGAATTCATAATGTTTAGATATAGCCAGCCTGGGGCAGGAGAACAGACTATATGACTTAAGGGCTTTTATTCCATTAAAAATAAGGTCCATTCCATCTTGACAATCCAGAAATTGCTGCCTGTTCCAGCAGTGTCCATCCTCAAAATGCTTCTGCCACATCATCAAGTATCCAGTTTAAACCTTGTTGTTCTTCAGAGAATAATCATCTTTCAGTCTCACTTCAGGTCATCTTGGGCAATAGTTACAGTTAAAAAGCTCTAAGTGCCAAAGATCGTGCTTGTTATGCTGAGGACAGCAAACCCAAACAGGTGTCATCATCTTTTCATTGGTTTGATATCGCTGCATGGTTTCCCTTCAAGGTTCTTGAAGGCAGTATTTCCAACACATTCTGGGAGATATTTTTATTAGTGCTTTAACTCGATTTTTCTCAACATAAGGTCCTTTCTACTTCCTCTTAACTATTCAGATAATTGCTGTGAAAACTCTCCTTTTAATCAAGCAACTCATGTCCTCTCCAGAATACAGGAGTCTGTAATATAATCAAGCCTTAAACCTATGAAATCATTGTGATAAAATCACCCAAGAAATTCTTTGCTACGTTTTAGCAACCTGAGTAATCACTGCGTTTGCCCAGGCGTATAAAAACCAGCCAAAGGAGAGTGGAGTTGAATCCAGGGATGGTAGCTTTGTTAGAGGGATGTTTGCTGAGGCACAATTAACTCATCCTTTCCTTTGTGCTCTCTCAGATAACTCCTGTCAAGAATGTAAGGCTGCCTGTGTTTAGACTCCAGCGTCTTGCTTTAACGGTTACATGTGCCTTCTTCGCCATCTGATCTCTAAATCAGTTTTCTTGACCCGCAGCTGTGTAGGTGCTGCTTGCCTGTTTGTATTGAGGAGACAAAAAACAGGTGATTTGTAATCCTGTACAGAGTTTTCTCCTATTCCTTTGCCTATAGACATTTTACATAAAACTTGGGCCTAAGTATTCCTTGTGTTTCTTAAGTCTCTAAATTCATGCCAGAGAGCTTACTCTGGTAACTTACTGTAGATCAGGAAAATCTGTACTGTAATCCAGTTGTTGTCATCAACATATAATTTACAGTTTTCTAGAATATCACGAGTCTCTGGAGACGTCCACTAACGTGGATTTATTTAGCTATACCCAGTATGTGCTGAGATCATCCTATAAATTGCCATCCTTTGATTTCCAGCTCTCTGTCCCTGTTTATCTTGGGTGATTACAAAGGGCAGCGATATTTCGTATTAAGATGCTGTACAGTGAAATACGAACAAGTGTCACACAAAGAGCAGTAAATTAAGATTACTTTCTTTACTCTGCCTCCTCCATCTAAATCACCTCATAAATAATCAGAGTACTGAAGGACAGGGTAAACTACTCCAGATTAAGCATTAGCTAAATACACATTCAGAGAGACATCAGGAATCAGCTCTTGAGGCGCCATGTCCATTTGAAGAACCCACCAAGACCTTTGGGACAGCCAGTGTGACTCATCCTTCAAGGGGCAAGCAGGAACTAAAAATAGGGCTTCTAGACTAACCTCTTTTCCTCGTAAATGCTCTGAAAAGTGTGTTCCAACCCTCAGAAAGCTTCCATTTGCAGGAACACAGAGGTGTGTGACAGGCACTGTTTGGTGGTTATATAAACTGCTCCAGTTTTTCTTGGGAGAAGGAGGTGCTGAGCTATGGCAAAGGTGTGTTACAAGGCAGTGCAGCACCTGCAGCCTTTGCAAGAGCTGTATAACACACAGTCTTAGTGTTGTGATTTTGCAGAGAGTTTTCTTGTGTGTTTTTGGCAAATAATCTGAACTTTGCTGTGGTATTGAGGTTAGCGGGCCAAATGCTGTGCATAAACTTTGTGAAACCCTGCTGACTTCAAACTTTTCCTGTGTATTTAACTGAAACGAGTAGGTGCTGAACTTAAGTCAGCACATTAAATAACACATGCACGCCTGAGCCCCAGAAACAGCCTTCATTTGAAGGGCGGTAAGAGACGCACGTGTGGGCTTACTCTACAGAAACGAACAAACAACAGGTTTGCTGTTTGAAATGGGTTTCAAGTTGGGTTTTTTCCCTCTGCTGTTATTTTTTTGACTAGGCATAGGAAGAACCGTGAAGCAGCCAGTGAACTTCTGATGAGACTGAAAGATAACCGGGATCTTCAGAAGTTCCTTCAGGATTGTCAAGAGGTAAATTGCATCCTTCCGCTTCTATTGCTGAGAGCTGCATCCTGCAGAAGAATGTTCTTACCCCATATTTTATGAGGACTGGGTTACTTGGCAGTTTGCAGTCAAGTCATCCAGGAGTGTTTAGTGTGCAGTAAACAATTGAAAAAAAACCCCAAACCATTGTTGTTCTGTTTGGTATTTTCTCATGAACTGCATTTACTTTTGTTAGCTAAGCTAAACACAGGGAATATTGCCAAAAGCAGTGAAGATTTTCTGCTGTGGTATAAATTAATCATGTGGAATCTGATGGGATTAGTACTGGATTCACAAAGAATTTTGTCTGCTGCTGTATCTGTGGCCTGGTGCAGGGGGTTTCATGTGATCTCTACAGAACATTAGGGAGAAGAATAGGAGGTTAGGAAGAAGAGGGGAGCGGGATTAAACAGGATAGTTTTTAATGTGCTATTTATCTGATAGCTTGCACGTGTTTACAGTTGGTTAGTACTAGAACGGTTAAAAAAATAAACCCTGTCCCAGATTTTCTAGTGATTTACACGGATTGTTTATACTGAGGGCAACATTTTAAAGTTAGGAATAATCTTGTGCCTAGCATGAGAAATTCATCAAGTAATTTTCAGATTCTTTCCTGTAGTACTGACAGATATTAGAGAGCCTTGCCCGTGACGTGCATTAAAACCAGCTATCCTTATCTGAAGCTGGCAAGGAGCTGACTATGGCAAAGCTTTGCTTCTAAATTCAAGAGCCAGTACCTCTCAGGAGACTGGAAGCCACTGAATGGCAGTGCCCCACAGCTGAGATTACCTACAAGAAACAACCAAATTGATGATCAGAAACTGGACAGATGGCTGTTTACTGCTTGGTTGCCTAGATGCAGTTTATTTTCCTGCATTGCGTAAGCTAACCAGGAGCTTGGCTTAAATCTCTGCTTCCTTGGTAGTAAAGACACGAGAGACTTTCAGAAATTCTGCTTTTCTTAGCAGTGCCGTCTTCCTTCCTACACAGCATCTCTGGGACAAAATTCCCCCTGGCTCTTGGAGCTCTTCTAGTTTCTGTGTCAATGTGGTTGTGTTCCCTGGGATCTGTTTTTTCCCAAGTGCCATTGACAGAAAAAGGAAAAACATAAAAGCTCTAGTGTCTGGCTGCCTGAATGCCTTTCCTCTTGATTGTTTCTCTCCAGCCACTAAAGCGTGCATGTCTCGACTGTATGGCTCCAAGACAGAACTGTACAATACCCAAATGTTACAAATTTGTGCAGCCCTTTTGGGTAGGACCTTAGCCTTGATGATAATTGAGTGGCGGCTTTCTGAGAAGAGAGCCATAACAAGACGTAGAACTCAGATTAGCGCGATTGCAGAGTGTCTGCTGGTACCATCACGTGATGGAGCGGCTCTGTCCTGCCAGCGGAAGGGAGCCGAGGGGATACCTCACCCTCTGCTTGTTCGTTAGCGCTGAGGGCAGAGTGGTGAGCTGTTAGAAAGCAGTCCTGAACCAGTCTCCGTTTCACCTAGCCATGATCCTTTGGCCTTCCTGCCTACCGCCTTAGGGACAGTTTCCCCATCCTCTGTAACTTGAGGAAAGGAAGAGTGTTTTCTGCAGTGTGCTTCTTGCCCAGGGCAGCTGCTTTCCTCCTCAGTCACGCCAAGCTGAGGCATTATTCTAGATGTGGCCTCCTGCCCCTTGCTCTTTCCTGCCTCCAACTCACAGGCGAGGCAGTGAGTGGGGTCAGTGGCACTCGAGGAGATAGCAGGACAATGCTCCTAACAGCAGCTCGGCAAGGAGAAATCTTCCCTCCGGGTCGCAGGTGAGGGAGGTGGCAGCAGGCAGCCTTGGTGTTAGAGCTCAGATGCACTGGCACAGGTTGATCGCGGGCTGTTGCTTCTTTTGGCTGTTTCTCCTGTTCATAAATACTAACATGTTAAATAAATTCGCTGGGTAAATGTAATAAAGTGATGGCAGAAAATCTTGAGAAGGGGAGATGTGGTAAGTTCCACCATTTAGTTTTCTCTGACTTCCTGCTGTTTTACAGCTCACCTGAGCCAAGATCGAAGCTGCTCTGCCCTGTACATGCTTCCAAGTCCCGGCACTGTCTGGGCTAATTTCTCTGGGGACACCAGAGTGAAAGCATTTGGCACGACTCTGCACCTCACAAGTTTTCTGCCTGCTTGTGGAGTGTGCCAGCAGGTTTTGTCATGCAGCTCAGATGCCTGTGAACCTTACACTGCAAGATAGGCTGTGTCAGCTTGGGTATTTGCAGTATCTGGGAAGTGTAGCAGCAGTCGGTGCTCTTTCACCTTCCCTTGTTGTTCTGCCAGATTTCCAAGGGTTTTGTCTCTGTTACTTCCCTTCTTCACGCCAGGTTTTTGTTACAGAGCGTGACAGCCTTCTGGGAACTGATAGCAGAAACAAAACGTGGGTTATAGGTGCAAAGGACAGGAGGTAGCCTAGTAACTAACTCTGCTGGCTTAAACAACTGGCTCGTGGTTTCCTGGCAAAATAAATCCTCTGAGCATCAAATCTGAAACTCTGTTTTAGGGAAATGCTGTCATATTTTGTAAATCCACCTTTGCGCTGAAGATACTGACTTCCAGTGACTATGGTGGCTGCAAGCCCCAGATTTTAATAGTCACCCCTAAATGCTCTATTTGCACTTCGGTGTTACCAGAGGGAATAGAACAACATTGGGAGGGTCAGCACTGAGGACTTTATCCTCACTACCACTGGATGTGCCACGTGTCCTCTGTGTCTCACTGCACCCTGTGTGTTAGCATGGACACCCCTACCTTTCCTTCAGAAGCACCTTGAAATCCTCAGAAGACTGTGCTGAGGGGCGTCAAAGGCAAGCGGTGTGACTTGCAGGGTACCACAGCTCACCGCTTCCCAGGAAGGCAGGAGTACACCTGCCCTGTTCAGGTTGTACAGCACTCCTTGATACAGCATCGCTCCACAGCACACAGCCTGCTGTAACTGTAAACTTTGCTGCCTACAGAAGTTCTTCATGAACACGCGTGTTTTTCTCTTTAGACTCGGTAGCACGATCAGATGAAGAGTTTCTTCGATCGCTTGCTAAGTTTCCCCTTTTTGTGAAGCTTAAGAGTGCTTTTTAGGGACAATTTAAAGGGGGCTTGTGAATGCTGAATGAATTTGTTGTCCTGTATCCCGAGTACACAAGTGGAGACTTGGTGAGTCTCGCCTGGGCTCTGTTCCTCCTCTTGTCAGGGCGCTTCTTTGGCAGGACGGCATGCGTTGCTGAAGTGGCATTCTAGAAACAAAACTGAGATTTGTTTTGACATTTTCCGCTTGGGTAGGCGACTCTAAGTATGCTGAAAATGAATCTTTTTCAAATTCTATAAACATTCACAAGAATATGTTTTTTTTTATCCACACCTAAGGGATAGATAGAGCAGTCCAGCTCACCCTGGGAGGAAATTTGATGTTGGCTGCTGTGAGCATTCTCACATTCCATCTGCCCTTGGCAAATAGGCTATTTTTTAAAGTATTGATTTTCTCCAGTGTTCATCTGGAAATTGTTTTCAATGTCTTTCCATTTGCAGAAAACCAGAATTAAATCATTCTTAGATTTTATATAATGGGAAAAGGAAAGTCTTGAGTACCAAAACCTGACCGGAGATCGGACAAATAAATTCATTTATGTAAGCCTGTATAGAGAAAAGACTGGGGGGAAGAGGTACAAACATGGTGTGAATTAATGGTACAAAAGCGAACCCTGAGTAAATGCAGTCTCTGCATGTCACCCATCTCTTTATCCTTGGTCTGGAGGCATTTTCGTATGTGGCAGTATTTCACAAACAGCTGTGTTTTTTCCTTTGCAGCTCTCACTCTGGATCAATGAGAAGATGCTCACTGCCCAGGATATGTCCTATGACGAGGCAAGGAACCTGCATAGCAAATGGCTGAAGCACCAGGCTTTTATGGCAGAACTTGCATCCAACAAAGAATGGCTAGAGAAGATCGAAAAGGTAACTAAAGATGGGGTCCTCTGCAGAACTGGGTCTTGAACCATCTCTCCAACTAAGGCCAAAGGAGATTTCGTTCCTATAGAATAAGCATCTGTCACAGTGTGTTTTCACCCAGCCCATATTATAGTCCTTGTTGGTGGTAAATGTTTTTTGCCTGAGACATTCTCAAAGAATAGACTTTGGTTAGGTTGCCAATTTAATTTTGCCTCATCTAATCTGTAAGGAGGAAAACATAACCTAGTTCCATAACCAAAGGGGAGAAAGGGCAAATGCTGTGATTCGAGCTAATGAGGTAGAACTCCTTCTTGTGAAAGAACTGAGTGTCGGCAAATGATGGAGTTTGGACTCCTGTGCTGGTTTTCTTTCAGTCATTCATTCAGGGCTATAGTCAGGCTGCCTTTCCCCATGCAAAATTAGTGCAGGAGGTAAATACAGACAGTTTTGTGACTGATTAAGATTCACAGCTCTATATCAAGTTACCTTGAAGGCTTTGATATGCGGTGATGAGCTGTACTTTTTGCTGTTTCTCTGGTGCAGCTCTGGAACACTACGGAGGTCCCGTCTTTACCTCTGACAGTGGGTTTCTGTTCAGTGTAAGTTAGCTTAATTGCTCATTTCCTCTCCCACTTTGGCACTCTGTATCCCATTAGAGGCTTTTCTGTGATCTGCAAATAGCAGTACCCTTTAATGATGTCATTAGAAGGTCGCTCTTAGCACGGGAAGTACTTTTTTAGTGATGCTAATACATCCTCACCCTATGCCTCTGAAAAATCTGCAGCAAAGTGCCAAAGCTGTGTAGGAAGCCAGCTGATGTCTCAAAAGGTTTGGTCCCTTCTCAGCACCACCCGGGTGCAGAGGTAGGAGTATAATTACAAGTAAAGAAAATATTTCTAAAACTCATAGGATCTTTGAGAAGGCAGAAAGGTATCTGGAGTCCAGGTATGGGGTTCCTGCTTCCTGAGGAAGATTGCACCTCCGCAATATTAGCTTAGAGCCACGGTAATTGCTTTAACCCATCAATGTAACCCTCTCTTCAGTTGCACAGCTCAGTGTTGGTGCCATAAACTCCCTCTCCCAGCATTGCGCTGGGTCTCCATCGCTCTCCCAGTGAAATGGCCTGCTGAAGCTGGACACAGAGCTTGTTCAGCTGCAACTCCCTCCTCCATGGCGTGTGGGGCAGCCTGCTTGGCTCCCATCAGAGTAGTGTCCCCAGAGCTTCCCCCAAGGAGCATGGGTAGGGGGGAAGAGAAAGGAGGCGTTGCTTGACCTTCCCATTGCCAAGAAACCCTCTTCCTGGCAACAGATGGACCCGGGAGCTGATGTTCTGGAAGAAGTCACTGGATAATTGCAGATAGAAAATGAGTGGTTGATGCTGCCAGCAGATGAGGAATCCTGAGTGCTTACTAATCAGAGTAATTTAACTAGAGGTCTGTGAGTGCTCGCGAGGAGGTACCATTTTGTTGCTCTTTGCTTTGCAGGAGGGAATGCAGCTCATTGCAGAGAAGCCAGAGACTGAAGCTGTAGTGAAAGAAAAGCTGACAGGTCTCCATCAAATGTGGGAAGAGCTTGAGTCCACTACCCAGACCAAGGCTCAGCGGCTCTTCGATGCAAACAAGGCGGAGCTTTTTACCCAGAGCTGTGCTGATTTGGATAAGTGGCTGAATGGTTTGGAGAGTCAAATTCAGTCGGATGACTATGGAAAAGATCTCACCAGCGTCAACATCCTGTTGAAGAAGCAGCAGGTAAATGGAGTGCAAGTTGCAGAGCGGGCAGACAGCAGGTATCTGCACTCAAAGGAACAGACAGGGGATCCTTTCAATTGAGAAAAGATTCTGTTTTTCTTTCTTCCTGTTGTTCGGTGTCTCTTTAAGAACCAGAAACTCACCCAGAAACAAAACAGATGCCAGTTTCTTGATATAATCTGGTTTATCCTGCCTGCCTTCCCTGCATTAGTGTCTGTCCTGTCTCCTGCTGCAGCCCTCCAGGCACCGTTTTTCCCCTCTCTGTACATGGCTGCCTGCAATTTGCTCTCACCCAAAGCTGGTTGGTCCCTGATTCCCTGCTGCAAAGGCAGCAAGGAGTAGACAGACAGCAGGGAGCAGTGAAGCTCTTGTGTGTGATTAGCTGTGCTTCAGAGCTGCTCCGGGTCACTGGTGAATGACTGATAGAAGAGGTTCAGCTGGGTCACTGGCCCAGCTCACCCTTTGCCCAAGCAGGCGTAACTGAGGGGCATTAGCAGGTGGCCACAGTTGGGAACCTGTGCTTAAGCCTTGTTCCTTGCAATATGAACACTACAACAATTAGTAATGCAGTACACCCTTACTGACCAGCATATTTTCTTCCACCTTATAAAGCTATTGACCTACCCTAGTCGTATCAACTGCTTTTACCCTGGTTTTCAGGACCTTTTTCCCATGTTTCTGTTTAGATGCTAGAGAACCAAATGGATGTCCGTAAGAAGGAGATAGAGGAGCTGCAAAGCCAGGCAAGGGCTTTAAGTCAAGAAGGGAAGAGTACGGATGAAGTCGATGGCAAACGCCTCACTGTAGAAAAGAAATTTTTGGAGCTGTTGGAACCTTTGAATGAAAGAAAAGCAAACCTGCTGGCCTCCAAAGAGATCCATCAGTTCAACCGGGATGTGGAAGATGAAATCGTGAGTATAAAAGAAATCCTGTTCCCCAGGCGACAGGAAAATGTCACCCCTATTGCAGAGCTGTCACAGGAAGAACCTTTTGATCATGTCTCTCAACAGCATGTTTGAGTAATGCTACTTTTTACATCTTGTGTGCACCAGCCTCTCTCTGCAGCCCTAACTGTATCTGGGGTTGCTTGAAATGCTTTTCTCTTTCCTTCAGTTGTGGGTCGGAGAGAGGATGCCCATAGCTACATCCACTGATCATGGACACAACCTCCAGACCGTGCAGCTACTGATAAAGAAGAATCAGGTAAGAAGGCGCTGTTAGAGCTCCATACCTGTTATTTCTCTGACTGATTCAGGAAGGGCAGGCTTGGAGCACAGTGCTGGGGACTTCACCAGTGGTGTTTTGGGGGTGGTGCAACCGCCAGGTGGTGGTATCTTCAGGAAGGGCATAGCCATGGTTTGCCTGCACAAGCTGAGGGCATGTGTTTTGCTCTGCCTCTCGGGCTCAGACCCCTTCCTTCTTTCTTTGATGCAGTGTCTCATCAGTCTGCTTTTTCTCCTGTGTAGACCCTTCAGAAAGAAATCCAAGGACATCAGCCTCGTATTGATGACATTTTTGAGAGGAGTCAAAACATTATCACGGAGAGTAGCCCCAACGCTGAAGCAATTCAGCAGAGGCTTGCTGACTTGCAGCAGCTGTGGAACCTCCTGATCGAGGAGACAGAGAAACGCCACAAACGCCTAGAGGAGTCTCACAGAGCACAGCAGTATTACTTCGATGCTGCTGAGGCTGAGGCCTGGATGAGTGAGCAGGAGCTCTACATGATGTCAGAAGAGAAAGCCAAGGTGAGCAGCCCCACAGCGACACTAGTTTGGCTTTAATTGCTTAGCTAGAGGGGGCAGGTGATATAATGTAATATGTCACTAGTGTAATGGTAACATAAACTGATTAATTCCCTTGTGAAATCTCAAGTGATCGCTCTCTGTTAGGACATCTCTGATGGTGTGGAGGATAGGCCTTGGTGCTGAGTCAGTGCAGCGTCCTCAGCCCGCAGGTGGGAGCTGTGTGCCTACCAGTTAGGTCGAGGTTGCTGCTCGTTGTGAGTCATGGGGAGCAGCAAAACGTGCCTGTCTGAGCCACAGGCCTGGTGGTCACTCACCTGATGCATCAGTCATCAGCTTTACTCCCAGTGAGGTGAAATTGGAGCAGCATCGGACCATACCAAAGAGTAGGTGCCCTTCTGCTTTTCAAGAAGGTGGTAGAGTGCTGTGTCTGACTTGTTACTTATGTGAACACACTGTGCTCCTTTCCCAGGTTAAACCAAGCTCACTTTGTGTGGGTATAACCCATTCAGCGGGCTGTATGCAGATAAAAAGGAGTATTAATGTGACCAGTACATCACGAGAAGTATTTTAATTGAAAGGCTTATTGACAATGCCAGTTAACGCTGAGAGCTGGGGGTTGTTTTTCTTCATCAATGCAATACATGGCAAGTTTTGATCGAATTTCTCCAGGCACATTGGTGGAGAATCCTTTGGGATGGGCTCCATAGGACTTCTTGTCCTTGACGCGAGCTGTGGTTGAAAAGCCTGATGAGTGGCGAGCTGTCCCAGGTGTCTGCTGGGATAAATTTTCTCCAGAAGCTGGGAGGGGAGGCAGCCAGGAGAGCTGACCTGAACTGGCCAGAGGAGTGTTCTATACTGTGTGACGTCATGCTCAGTATGGAAGCGGGGAGCTGGCAGAGGAGGATGCATTGCTGCTTGGGGACAGGCTGGGCACCAGGGTCCAGGCAGTGAGCAAATTGCATTGTGCATCACCCGCTTGTCTTTTATTTCTTTGGTGGTGTTACTTCCCTCTCCCTTTGCTGTCCCAGTAAACTGTCCTTATGCCAACCCACCAGTTTTATCTTTCCTTTCCGATTCTCCTCCCCTTCCTGCAGGGGTGGAGGAGCAAACAAGCAGTGCATGGTGCTCGGCTGCCAGCTGGGGCTAAACCACAACACGTGCCTAAAACGGTTCCATTTTCCCAGTGTTGTGTAAACATGCAGAGAGCTTCCCAGAAGAGGAAATTCAGTGTGCTTGATGCACAGCTGATAACACTTTCTTCTGCATCCCAGAGGGGTTGTTGCATTCACTCCTTCACTTGTTATTCTGCTTTCTGTGGGTACCATTTGTTGTCAACTCAGCTATTGATGTACCAATGTCAGAACAACTTGTCTTCAAGCTGTACTTCGGAGGAGCTCTTCGTGAATCTTTCTGGCTACTGCTTTTTGCTCACACACCAAGTTGAACTTGCTGTCAGGTGTCTTTCTCTGGAGTGGGTGACCTGACTGTCATTTGCTGTCACTGTTACAGGATGAACAGAGCGCGGTGTCCATGCTGAAGAAACACCAGATTTTGGAACAAGCTGTAGAAGACTATGCTGAAACTGTGCACCAGCTTTCAAAGACCAGTAGAACTTTGGTGGCAGATAATCACCCTGAAAGGTATTCACTGCTGTTTTTACTTGGGTTATGCATTCTGTAGTAGCTCAGTCACTTTGTTGGGTCATTCTGACACTCAGAGACTACATCAAAGAGTAGGTATCTCAGAGAGAGTACAGAGAAAGAGGAGTTCAGCCTCGCTCAGTTCATGATGTATGTTGGACCACCCTGATTTGGCCAGAGACGGGGTCCTGAACAGGGTAGGTATGTGCAGCTCCTGATTTCTGGATCGGACTGGGCACCTCCGATAACCATCTGTAGTACCCCTTACACAGGCTGGCAGTGTCCGGTCTGCCAGTGCTGCTAAACCTTATGGAGGTACAGCGGTCCTGAGACAAGTGCCTGTGCACACTCTTTCAACCAACTTGTATGTGCAGCCCATCGAGTCACAGTCGTGTATCCTTCTGTCTGTAGGGCAGTGCTCCCCAAGACCTGCCCCCTCTCTTTGAGATCCCAGGAGAGTCAGAGGCTGGGATCTGTTGCTTTACACATAGTGGTTTTGGTAAATTTATCTCCACCTTAATAAATTACTTTCCCTGGGGGAGAATTCAGGAGGCTTAAGGACTGGTTTGCTGTGAGAGCTGGAGGTAAGCAGACAGAATTCACGGTCGGCTTTGACTGCAAGGCTGATGTGACTCAGACTGATGTATTTCACTGCTCTGCCGTTACTGATGGGAAGGTTGGACTGTCTTAGAGACGCTGCCTCTGGCGGAAGGCTGTTACTTTAACTCAAAAGCACTCTCTTGTGGCCATTATAATTTCTGATTGACTAGGGTTCCTGCTGAACTACCTGAGCACTGGAAGGGCATGATCACCCTTCGAGGCAGAGGGAAGGCAATTTGGCAGGGCTGTGTGGCTCTGACAAACTACAGGCAAAGTTACAGCAAGTAGAAATACTAATCACCTCTGGACATGCCGAGTAAGAAACCCACTAGTACTTCTGAACTTTGAAGTGGAATTGAAATGAAAATGAAATGCTACTTGCCTCAGCAGCTCATTCACATCCTGTCTGTAATTTTGGGAGAAAACCACTGTAATCTGTGGCCGAACAGATGGAAAGCTTGATGCCCAGCTTCATGCTAATGCTGGGGGGGTGATATGTAGAGGGCAGAGAAGCTTCCCAGCTACTGCTGTCAGCCTTACAGCGGTGGATTGGTCTGGTGTGCCCAAGTCAAATTTGTGCATGCAGCAGACACGCATTCTGGGGATCCAAAAAATGATTATTTTATTTTCCCCATTTACTTTTATTATTTGTAAAGGACGATGAGGACTCAGTGCTCTCTGTTTTCTTTCAGTGAGCGTATCAGCATGCGCCAGTCCAAAGTGGATAAGCTGTATGCAGGCCTGAAGGATCTAGCTGAAGAAAGACGGGGCAAGCTGGATGAGAGGCACAGGCTGTTCCAGCTTAACCGTGAGGTGGATGACCTGGAGCAGTGGATTGCTGAAAGGGAGGTGGTGGCAGGATCCCATGAGCTGGGACAGGACTACGAACATGTGACAGTAAGTTCCTTGGAGGTGGCCGCTGGTTTGACCTTCCTTTCCTGGCTGCTGCACGGAGTAGATGGCGGCTGTAAACAGGTGGTGGGTTTGCTTGCTTTGCTCTGACCAGTTTTCACTTAGAGCACTGCATGAGTCTGTTTCTCTGCGTTCCAGATGCTGCAGGAGCGATTCCGAGAGTTTGCCCGAGACACTGGGAACATCGGACAGGAGCGTGTCGATACTGTTAACCACATGGCAGACGAGCTCATCAACTCTGGACATTCAGATGCTGCGACAATTGCGGAGTGGAAGGATGGACTCAATGAGGCCTGGGCCGATCTCCTGGAGCTCATTGACACAAGAACACAAATTCTGGCAGCCTCTTATGAACTGCACAAATTTTACCACGATGCCAAGGAGATCTTAGGGCGTATTCAAGACAAACATAAGAAGCTTCCTGAAGAGCTTGGTAGAGACCAAAACACAGTGGAAACACTACAGAGAATGCACACAACGTTTGAGCATGATATCCAGGCACTTGGCACCCAGGTATGTAGCAAGCAAATGATGCTGCCCATGTATGTAGGAACCTGAGCTGCAGGATTCTGCTGCTCCTGCTCTTCACCCCCTCTGTGGCCAGGAGACACAGAGTGCTGCCAGCTGCTTTCAAGTGTATTTCAGTGGGAACGACTTCACCTGCGTCATTTTCTTATCTGCCTTTCTGCTTCTCTGTCATTGCATTAGGTTAATTAGTTTATTTACAATAGAAATCCGTAAGTACACAGATGTTCTAATATGTAGGTAATTGTTGAACATTATTCCATTTCCTGTCTTGGTTGAAGAAGAAATCGTAGAGGCAGAGGACTTCTGTATTGATTTAAAGTAAAGCAGAAGGCAGCGATGTCTCCGGAGAGTCTCGGCCTGCTGTGTATGTAGGAATAGAGTGGATGGAGAGGCATCAGGGTAACACTGGAGCTCCTCAGAGGACCTTTCACTGGTTGCCCTAAGCAGCAGCACCAGCAGAACACTGGTGTGGCTAATAGGGCTGGAAAACAGGTTGTGTTTGAAGAAAAAAAAGTTCCTTTGTCTTAACATACTGTGTCCTCAATAAATTCTGGAAGGCATGGAACAGATACTAAATCTGTAAAGAAATTATAATGTACCAGATGTAATAGGATGTACAGAGGTAATAGGAAGTACAGGTTTCATATTTTTCTGCCCTTAACATTGTTCTGGGGTGTTACTTGAATTGTGCTGGAAGCCACCTCAGGTTTTCCTGCTCCTTATGCCATGTTCACCTGGGTGAACACAAGATGTGCCTATGCTGTCCCATGGAAGAACTGATATTCTAAAGGATGTTTGGAGGACAGGGAAGGGATGTGTCAGCCTGGTTAGTTGGGGTGGGGTTTTTTTTAAGAAAAAACAAACTGCAGCAAACCCCAAACACCAAAAGGCCCCAGCCAAACCCTCTTCTGCAAGGCAATGGAGACCTCCATTGAGGCTGCCTGACTTGATTCTGGATCTGGGCATTCTGATGTGAATATTGCTCTTCAGGAGGCTTCCTAACAGCAGTCTGAAGGGATGTAAAGCACATAGTCCAGGCCAAGATTTTGCAATGCAGCCACACTCAATCTAATTCCAAATCCTTTGAAGCCAAGGTGTGTTCAATAGAGGCAGCAGCTCTTCATACAGCACACCAAAAACTAGCATACGAACGCTGAAATGAGAATTTCAGGAGAGAGCAAGGTGCTTAAGGTGGTCAGGAACTGACTGCATTTATCCCAGTGGGTCAGAAGAGATGGCTTTTAGGGCCAAGCTGCCTGCCAGTTGTTGATTATGTTGCTATTTACATTGTTGTTTATGCTAGAATAAATGGGCTATAGCAACCATTTGATTTTCCAAGAGTTTTACTTTTGGAAGCTGTAGCTTTTATACATAAAGTGGGAGACACAGAACACCTATCCCAGGCTCTCCAAAAGGTAATTATACTGAGGCCTAAATGGAGGAATGTGTGATCGTATCACAGAGCTGTGGTGAAAGCACTCAGGATGAAACATCTGGAGCTCTGAGATGGATCATTATGATAATGGCCTAATGATCTCTGTGCCTGTAGCTAGAACATTGGCTAATTTGGTGTTCAAGGTTTTGATTTTTTGGGTTTTTTTAAAAATATAATTATTAGTAAAGACCCAACAGAATGATTCCTGGCTCAAAAACATGTGAAACAGTCAAGAACAGCATTTGATGTCCCAAGACAGTGCCTGAAAGGAAAAGAGGTTTCTGACAGTAGAAAGATGTTGGAATTTCCTAATTTTCTTCAGTTTAAAGTCATTACCTACCTTTTTGAAGAAACCTCTCTGTCCTTAAAGTGCAGTTCTCATCCTCTGTCAGAGTAGTGGTTTTGATGACAGGAGTTGCTGAGTGGCACTGAAAGTTTGACGATGAAAAGGGTCCCCGTTTGCCCTGACATTTGATGGTCACTTTGTATTGGCACGCTGTTTGGCAGGAGGGTTGGTTGTGATGCATTTCTCTCTCTTGCACACACACCAGGTGAGACAGCTGCAGGAGGATGCCGCGCGCCTTCAGGCTGCCTATGCTGGAGACAAAGCCGATGACATCCAGAAGAGGGAGAACGAGGTCCTAGAAGCCTGGAAGGCGCTGCTGGATGCCTGTGAGGGACGCAGGGTGAGACTGGTGGATACAGGAGACAAATTCCGCTTCTTCAGCATGGTTCGTGATCTCATGCTTTGGATGGAAGATGTTATCCGACAGATAGAAGCCCAAGAAAAGCCAAGGTAATGCAGAGTATCTTAGTCAGAGGAGAAGGCTGCAGATCAGTCAAGGAGGAGCTGAAATTTGGAGAGGGGGGCAGGTGGTGCAGCAGCTTGCTCCTGCATAGTGCTGCCCAGCAGAGGCGGGGGCTGCTCAAGTAATGGCAGTGTAAAAGTGTGTTAAAAGCGATTAAGTCCCACCTGTTTGTTCACTTGATTTCTGATTCGGACTAGAATGGTGCCATTCCTAAGGGAAGGCTGCCAGTGGTCTTGCTTCCCAAACTACAAGGACAATGCGGGAATGAGTATTTTCATTGTACACTTTTGGGTTGTTTTACTTGATGGAGAGTGCAGCAGCTGTTGAATCTGTAATGTGTGTTTCTGAATCCTGGTTTGATGATTTTAGGGACGTTTCGTCTGTTGAACTACTAATGAACAATCACCAGGGAATCAAAGCAGAAATTGATGCCCGAAATGACAGCTTTACTACCTGCATTGAGCTCGGCAAATCTCTTCTGGCCAGAAAACACTACGCATCAGAGGAGGTACTGACCGAATGCGTAACAACCGCAGTGCGGCTGGCCTGTAGATTCTGTTTCAGCTGGAGAAACTGGCATTGTGCAATCTACAGATTAATAAGCTGCACGTTTATAATGACCTGCATTACTTCAGGACCGTTCTGTTTATTTGCTATTGTGAGATTAGTGTTTAAGTTAACTTGTCAGGTAGCAGAGACACTTAGCAGAGAGCACTTAAGTTTAAAGTATCACTTTGAGTCCAGGAAATGCAAAGAAGCTGTTGCATTTGATTCTGCAGAGAGCACTCTGGGATGGCTGTGTTTGAAAAGGTGACTTCTCAGAGCGAGAGCAGAGGCAACCACGAGGTTCTGCATTCCCCTGAGAGTAGCACAGGGCTGATGCTGGCACCTCAGGGATGCCAGTGTGGGCAGGCTTTGTGTAACGGTCCTGTACAGCGCAGTTTGCATTGTTTGCCAGGAAAAGGGCAGAAGATAAAATGGTTGCACTAGATTTGGTTGTCCATTATACTCCTTTTATCAAATAATCTTGGTGTTGTAGTTCTAACTGATACTGTGTGCTTATGCAAATGTGATATTTTAAAGGAAATGTCATATTTATTTATACTTTGAAGAGAAAACCAGCTGCTGTGTTCACATTTAAGTCACTTCCTGACAGTCTCGCGTGTTGTCCTGTCTGTAAATGCCAGTGCCTTTTCCTGGTGGTGGTGACTTGGGTGATGTGGTGGGGCCAGCCTGCTGCATCTGTAACAGCTTTACATTCTGCTCTTCAATCCAGATCAAGGAAAAGCTGCTGCAGCTGACGGAGAAGAGAAAAGAAATGATTGACAAATGGGAAGACAGATGGGAGTGGCTGCGACTGAGTAAGGACATCCTTGGATTTCTTTTGGGCAGGGCCATATCTAACTCTCTTCACCATGTCTTCCTGAGCCTTGAACAAACTGCAGCTCCTTACTCCTTTATTTAACAGCACTTGAAAGAGCATTTGTCCTGTAATAACAAAGAGCCACAACTGTTGCTTGTAAAGTAACTGAGAATTTGAAAGCAAGAACCAGCACCAAAGCTCTTGCTCTGTATGATGAAGTTGGGAGCCAGGTGAAACACATTGACCGTTTCGCAGGTCTCATATTCCACCTGTGTTTCTACAAAGGGGCTACTACTGAGAAGTAGGGAGAAGTAAAGCCCTGATGCACATACCATGCCTGGCTTATCTGAGAGGCTAGAATAGAATGCTGGTGAGCAGTTTGCTGACAGAAGATGCACTTTGAAATGCTGCAGCATTACAGTGACCACAGCCCAGCCCTGGCACGCTGACAGGGTGGGCCTGTTCTCAGGCATGGGCTGAAGCCTTTGCAGCAGACCAGGGTCTCAGCACAGGTAGTGCAGTGTCATCGTTTTGTGGGGTTCTGGGCTGCCATAAATGCTTTCTTCTTGGTTTCTGAGCCTCAGTGGGGTTTAAGAAATACGATAGCATGGGCAGTTGTCCCTCAGTTTGCGTGTTTGCACAATATTGTTCGTGAAAATTGCTTGATCCCTTTCACAAAAGCTGTGGAAGCTTTTTTCCAGCCGTGGAGACGGAAGGAAGGAAACCTGGCACCGTAGCATTAGAGACAAGCGTGACGTACAGACATACCACTTGCTGAAGGGAAATGCAAGCCTCAGTCTGGCTGTTCTGTAGACAGGGCGATCAGAGGAAGAAAACCAGCAGATAACAGCCTGTCTGCTCTGAAGCTGTTAGGTGACAGCAGATTAGAATGAAGAGGAAGCTCTGAAGTCCCAAAGTAAAATAGTCTGTGAAAGAAGTAAAAGTGGCCTTAACTTGTCCTCACATCAAACCCAGCAGGACAAATCTCGGAGTTTTAAATGAGGGATTTCCGTGACCATAATTAAGGAAATCCTTAGCCAAATACATTTTCTTTTTCCCAAGCTGTTTTAAAGTAAATTCAGAAGGTTCCTGATGATTTCATGATGCCTCTTTGACATTAATGGTGCTGATATCTGTCCATTCTTTGCCCAGTTTTGGAGGTGCACCAGTTTTCAAGAGACGCAAGTGTGGCTGAGGCCTGGCTGCTGGGACAGGAACCCTACCTGTCCAGCCGTGAAATAGGACAAAGTGTTGACGAAGTGGAAAAACTAATTAAGCGGCATGAAGCATTTGAAAAATCGGCCGCTACCTGGGATGAGAGATTTGCAGCGCTGGAAAGACTGACCACGGTGAGTGCTGCAGGCAAGAAGAACCTCCCTTGGCCATTCCCCTTCACTTTGGTGCCATACGGTCATTCGGAATCATTCCTGGCATCACCAGCCCAATTTCCATGTGTTGATTGACCTAGGCCAGTCACCCAGGGCCTGAAGTTCCCTGTTCCCAACAGTACTAAAGGCCTCTTAGGTTTGTTCCCTGCAAGGAAAGCTGAAGTGATAAATCATTGTAGTGGTCAGCGAGCTGTCTCAGATCCAGGAGTGATGACTCAGAAGCAAATCCCAGATCCAAGCAGTTTGTTCCAGCCCTCAGCAGTTGTACTGCTGAAAGGGACAGGGGATTCCGGGTGAAGAAGGTAGCGTGAGGAGACAATGCTGGGCAGGAGGGGTTGGGGCTGCTCCAGGGCAAGGCTACATTGTACCCTAGAAAGATATAATAAGAAAATAAATCGAAGCAACCCCCCTGCATTGTGAACCCAGGTTCAGTGTTAGCAATTAAAGCTTGGAGAGCATGTTACCATCTATGGAGAATACTTTTACTGAAGTGACTTGGTTTTTCACACATGCCGAGCTTCACAGCTGCAGCAAAATGCATTGGGGGGTTCTCAGCATCTTCCGAAATTCGACTGGTTATTACTTAGATGGTTAACTGCAGGTATTTGGCTGTGGAACACTTTATTGCTGTAGATGGCAGGCAGACAAGGGGATGTCACATTTCAATACTTTAATAGCCAAGATTTTGTTCTGTGGAGCAAATTGGAAGAGAAACATGGATGGTGCCAGGCCGGTGTCCAGGCAGTCTGATGTTGTTGAATGGTTGGATACAGTATGCCTTTACTGACAAATTCAGCGCCACAGCTTTGTGTTGGTACTTCCGAAGACTGATGCCTTCAAATTTTATTCCAGTAAAATTGAATTTCGCTAATGTTTCAGAAAAATGTAGAGTTACTTTTAAGTTTCCAGAAATGCCCCTGAAAAATGTGTGGTGCTCTAAAGTGGACAAAACTGTTTCATTTCTCAGTTGGAACTGCTGGAAGTACGTCGACAGCAAGAGGAAGAGGAGAGGAAGAGACAGCCGCCCACTCCAGAGCCAAGCCCAAAGGTTGCAGAGGATGCAGACTCCCAGCAGCAATGGTAAGCCCAGGGTGATGGGTGCTGAATGCTGGTTCTCCAGGTAGAGTTCTCGGGCTGAAAGTGTCTGGTAAAGGGAGAGTCTGGAGGTTGTAGGGCTTTGTACTGTGATCCTCTTTAGAAGGAGCTACTTTTGTCATGGCGCAGTGTTAAAACTGCTGAGGTTTTACACCCCCTATGCTATGAATTGACTTCTGAACAATCATGGCTTTCTTCTTTAAGAAAGCTACAGATCCATTGACAGGCTGTGGCCCTGGAATGGTCAAGTGACTGAAGGGATAGTAGTAGACTTACTTGTAAGGAATGCCTGTCCTGATCTTGCTTAACATTGGATTTGCCTGAAGATTTTAAGAACTTGTTTGAATTTCTGAGGTGTGCAACGTTCAGCAGGACAATCTCATTTGGGGGGAAAAGGTGGGTGACTTCACAGAACCCTGACACAATTTCTTTCTTTTTCCTCTCTCCCAACAGGGATGGGACAAAAGGAGAACAGGTTTCCCAAAATGGTTTGCCATCAGACCAGGAATCTCCACGGGTTAGTTACCGCTCCCAAACCTACCAAAACTACAAAAACTTTATTAGCAGACGGACAGCCAATGACCGATCGTGGTCTGGACTGTGACATACAGAATCACTTGCAGCAAAAGACACCATTTTTCAGTATGGTTTACTGGTACTGGTTTAATCTTTTGGCTTCGGATTTCCCTGCTGCTTTTCTCTTCCTTCCCATCAGTTGACTTTTATTTAATTAGCAGCCCCTTGGAGATATATTTGCTTCACTTTAATCCTTGTTTATTTGAATCTCCCCACTGACACTCAATTGCTTTAAAGGTGACACATTTATTTCATGTTATTTACTGTGAGTTTTTCATGTCGCTAATAGTATTAAGATTTTCCAGCTAAATCGTCCTTTATATGAGTAATTGAGATTTAATGAGATTACATCATAATGAAGAAGAGAACTAGAATCTGACAGGTATGACGCATCGAGTTATACTAACAGGTTTCAGCACGGCAACATTATTAAATCAGCCGCATTAGCAAGTGAGTTATTTACAAGGCCAAAGATAATACATGCAAGTGAGCTCGGCAGTGAAGGCTGGGAGGGAGGGGCGAGTTGTGGCTATCAACAAATAAAAGCCTTAAGGTTAGCTGTATAACATTCCATGCAGAATGGACTCATTGACCGCAGACAAAAAATAAACGTGAAATGAAACATGAAAACCCAGTATCTAGATTTATCTTGGTATTTAGTCCTCATGAAGAGTTGTGATCTCACTGAAGAGCTGGTCTGGGGCCCCGTTTTTGCTCAGTCCTGTCCAGTTTCCACTACAGCAGTTTCATTTACTGACACTGGAGGGACAGCTGTATAAACGAGAGCAGGGCAGGACCCTTACGGAGAGGTTGTGGTGCTTTTCTTTAGAAAATAAATAAAGGACATTGGTCTAAGAGCCCAGCTCTTTCTTTTATATAGCTGCGGGTTGAATGGTCCATGCCTTGTTTGTTCCTTCTGTCTGATAGGGGATGTCCTGGTGGAGGCAGGATGCATGCCAATCGTCCTAATGTGCAGCCAGAAAAATAGCAGTAAATATGTGTATACATATATATAGCTAAAGCAACACTGTAGTTGAAAACTGCAGTTTCTCTGCTACCTTCCTGTAAAGCCTTCTTGCTTCAATCCGTGCTTTGGGTGGTGAGAAAATGATGCCTCTCTTTCTTAGGTATTTGAACCTCAGTCTCTGAGGTGATACGGAGTGCAGGAAGGGCTCCTGGCAGGCTCGGAGCAGTGGACATTAGAGCTCTTACCAGGACTGCAAAGGAAACGCAGGTCCCAGTCTGGGACTCAGGGGAGGAAATGCCTTTTGGCATAAATTTATCTTTCCAACAGCCCATCCCAATTACTTTTGGGTCTGTGCACAGACTCTGTCAATGCTACTACGCAGTTCTACCTTTTCCTTCCTTTAAATAAAGCCTTCCAGTTCATTTTTAACATGAAATGAGGTGAGCTGTCTGTGGCACATTCTGATGGCTATGAAATTATGTATAGCCGTGGCAAGGAATGGGAGGTGGCCTGCAAGCATGTCCCAGGTCATCATCATCTTGTTGGTTACTGCAGCCTTATACATCACCTGTTTGTTGGGTTTTTTTGGGTTTGTTTTATGATACATGATGCATTTCCATGTTACTCTTTGCCATCTGCACTTCATCTTTCATGAGAGCTTTTTAGCTCAGTTCACTGCTGCTTGTGTTGCAATACATCAGATGTATTTCTGATTTGAGGAGTGAAACATGCACTGGTTGGTCTGATTTTAGACTTCCGACTGCTAGCTGAGCTGTGTAGCTAAACTGTTCTGTATGGGCTGAGCTCATAAAGCGAGAAAGATGATGGAAAGGATGTGCTTCAGTAATTGTACTTTGGCTGTAACTTGTCTTTCCACTTCATGATGCATGTTTTTTTTTTCTTTTGTCAGGATAACAACATATAGCTTCTTAATGCTTTTTAAATTTCCATATAGATTTGTGCAGGTGATCTGGTGACTACCTAAACCTGTGCTGTCTCTCTGTGCCTGCAAGAGTACACCAGTTCTCAGAGCAGTATAGCTGTAGCTTCAGACTCCACTGTCTGGGAAGCCTTCAGATGTTTTCTGGCTAAAAAGTAGTATGCAAAAGTAATTTATGTAGATATATTTTTTTAACTTGTTTTAGTGCATCTCTATATATATTTATATATAAATTGCACTTTTATGATGAAGAAAAATGAATTACCTCATCGATTCAGGTCATCATTTTCAGCACTAGAAGCGTAAGATTTCACCTATTTATTAGAGCCTGTGGTGCTGGCTCAGAACAGTGAACTGGTACGTATGCCAGAGCAACGTGTAGGCTGGCATCTCTCTGTATCCAAAAAAGGCAGATGCGTCTCTGTTATTTAAGCTGTGGTGCAGAGCCCTAAGTTGATGAACCAGATATAATGTTGCTTCAAGCACTATGGAAATCAAAGGGATGTCTCCAGTCAGTGTCACCAGCTGTCTTGTTGCATGTCACAGTCCTGGTTTAAGTATCTCAGGAGTAGTCTTCAGCCACTAAAGCACTTGCAACTAACCTCTCAGTCACGGTTAAGAACACTATATTCATGTACGTGATAACTGTTGTGTTGTAACAGTCCAGTTTGCCATTAATGTTTGTCCTCCGTTGCGTTGTCTCTGCATGCCTGATGCATGTTTCCATTAAAGTTTGTTTAGCTCCTGTTTTTTCTCTATTTTCATGACAAGTTCTTCACATAGCTGTTCATGATTCAGATTTATTTTGCTTGTTTTCTGTTAATTGTAGATAACCCATGGAGAGGAAATAAAAACCTGAAAGAGCATCAGAAAAGACTTTCATAGACCTTTTACAGTCAGTAGAATTCTAGGTTGAAGTTGCAGGTCTGCTTGTGTGATTGAAGCTGGCGGTTACCCTTTGAAACCACTGGGCTGCAGATTGCAGGGCTGAATCACGTGTTATTTCCCATAAAAACATGTGAAGTTGCTGGGCACTGGCTGTTCTTCTGAAACTGGTCTCACTTACTTCAGGTTAGCGGCTCTAGGTACCCCAGAATCAGCAGTATTTTCACATCTTGCTGGTGTGGCTACAGAAAACATGCTGCTTTCAGCATCAGTTTAGATGTTGGGTAGTTCTGGGTAGTTACGTAAGTTGTTGAGGTCAGTTGCTGTGGTCTGTGTAATTCCTTATTTGCTGGTCACAATGGCTTCATGTATGTCCATTGGGGATCCAGCCAGGTGAAAAGCAGAGAACTTGAAGTTCAGGAACTGTTACTGGTCAGAAAGACTGGCCAAAGGGCTGTCCTTCACCTCGCATGTGATCTGTTGGCCATCAGCAATCAGCTCTCCGATGATTATCAGTTGACTTCCTTTAGTGAATCGCGGGTCATTCATTTCTCTACCTGTGTTGCAGCAGCTGTGCTGGCAGCATTTGGGTCATCTTCAGCATCATCTATTTATTCACCTTTTCCTCCCTTTGCTGCAGCGTTTTTTGTGTATTTTGAGATTTGGATATGAACAGGGAGGTTTGATGGCTTAGATTTATCCTAACGGTGAAGAAACAGCATCATTGTTTTTTGCTTTCACTGGATAACAGCACAGGGTAGATGTTTCCTCCTACCAACCAGGCTGTAAGGCTACATGTCTTTAGGGACAGAGTAAAATAGACATGACTGAAGTGGAATGTGAGCTGTGATTCTTCCCCTGTTTCAGTGGTGTAGTGGCTGGAGGTTTAGGTTGCTTAAAGGCAGTTAACCAACCCTTCCCATATTCATAGCAAGTTGGCACTTAGATCTTCCTAGGTCAATATGTGAGGTACAAAGGTGTGAGGTACAACAATGTGTACTTGGCAGGTATAAGAAGTTCTAGCAAATGCTGTCAAAATTTAGTTTGTTGCATAATAATTTGGCTGCTTTTGAATTGTTCAGGCCATGTGCAGAAGTGGGAATGTCTAATTATCGTGCCATTCACAAATACCTGCTTGTCTGCATAAAACCAGTCCAGAATGTTTGTAATCTACTAGAGCATTAGCAGCACTAAGCTTTAGTAACTTGCTAATAATAATCAGCATAATAATACACACTGGTTGTGTAACTTCTGAGCTGCTACCAATGGCTCTACATGTCAAAGTAATGGTACAAGAAAAAAAACTGGGACCAAGCTGCGTTTCAAAAGCTTATAGCCATTAGGATTCCAATTTAAATGATTTTTGGATGAATGGCTCCTGAAGACGTCGACAGCTTGACCAGTCAGAGCTGCTGGAAACACGGCTGCTCTCTAGGCTATCTCGATCACAGTGCGAGAGGCAACGCGATCAACAAAGCAAGTGATGGGCAAGGCCTTGGTTCTGTCTTTGTTTGGGGGTAAATAGCTGTGTGACGTTGTGTGACTGTGGTGGTTTTCAGTTCCTTTAACACAAATCCAATCCACCTAATACTGAAAGTCTGAAAAAGACCTTGATGAATTGACACGTGACCTCATTTCCCTTGTCTTTAAGATCCAATACCCTAACTGGGATGGTGGAGATGAA
Source organism: Gallinula chloropus (assembly GCF_964237585.1). Classification (NCBI taxonomy): domain Eukaryota; kingdom Metazoa; phylum Chordata; class Aves; order Gruiformes; family Rallidae; genus Gallinula; species Gallinula chloropus. The sequence goes on along the minus strand of NC_140087.1, from coordinate 84,608,471 downwards.
ATGCATGGTGTAATCTTTCTAATTTCTGCATGTTTTGACTTTGTTGTGTCACATGGGGAATGGGGAAAGCGGGAAAGGAGCTTTTACAGAAACAAGTAACAGCACAGATTTTTGTAAATGCTCCTGGGCGGTTTTGATGTCTTTTCCTGCTGGCTCATGGTTAATATCTCTTCTAGACCTTTAATACCCTGGTAATGCCATAATTGTATTTAAGGTGGCTGATGTGTATAACTTTTACTGTTCCTCTAGGTTTGCAGAAAGTGTGATTGTTACTGTTCGAAACTTCTGAGTACTCGACAACAGAATTGAATGCTCTCATTTTAGGAATAACAATGCATAAAAGAATACGAATTGACCAGCAGAGCAAAGCACAGTAAAATTCACACTGATGTTTAGCTGCTCTTATTTTCCCGCCTCTCTACCTATAAAATGGGTACTAATCCATTCATACCTTCTAATTTCCTTGGCCTTCTGTGTCTCCATGGAGTGTGAGAAAGATCTTATTAGCCTGTGTCATTCTCCAGGCAAAGTTTATACACAGCCACGTTGTTCAGGGAGACAGATTAACTGTAGGATGCTCTGTGTTGTGAGGCTTCTAGCTGAACTTTTTTTCCACTGTTCCTAGGTGGCAGAAACTGCAGAAACAAATGAAATGGTCAACGGAGCTGCGGAGCAGAGGACAAGTTCCAAAGAGTCTAGTCCTGTTCCTTCTCCAACGGCAGACCGCAAAGGCAAGACTGCTGTTCAGGCCCAGACTGCTGCTACCCTACCAGCCAAAACACAGGAGATTCCTTCAGCTCAGATGGAGGGCTTCTTACATCGCAAGCACGAGTGGGAGACGCACAGCAAGAAAGCCTCGAGCAGGTAAGGGGCTCAATGCTTAATGCAGGTAGTTGCACCTGAACTCACTGGGTGTAAAGCGGTGAACGTTATCCCTGCTGCTGTGGTCTTTTCACGGCTCCTAGGGACATGCAGTAGAAGATGTTAGCTGTATTTGAAAGGTGGGAAATGGAGTCATAAGGATACCATGACTTTCCCACTTCACATGATGAATTTGTGGCAGTAGTGGGATTTGATTCCAGATCTCTCAAGTTGTACATTACTACCAGAAAAGAAAAACACGTAGGTGGGAGAATAGAAATGTCCATATTCTTCTGACATTTTCTGTTTGCACATTAGCGCTTTCCACCTACTCTGTAATCTGTTCAGAGGAGACGAGTGGGTGAAGTTGGTTTTGTGTGCCTCAGTTGATTCCACTCCTCAAGACCTGATCCTGTGGTTTTCAACCAGGCAGAACTTTGGAGATTTCTATCTGTGCTGGAAAAGCAGACTGGGGTCCTTCTTGACCCAACAGAGCTCTTTAAACCAGGTTTACAACTTGGCTGTCAAGGGAGAGTGTTGCGTAGCAAGTGGTGAGCATCTGAGGCTTTGGTAGGAGACAAAGTACTCAGCAGGGCTGAGTGCTGAGCAGACATGAGTACAGTACTGCCACAATTTTTGTCCAGCCAGAGTTCTTCACGCTGGAGAACTACTTTGAGGCAGTGACAGCTACCACTACTAGTATCTAGGGACTCTTATTTCTAGTAATCGTTGGGTTTTATAGCTGCATTAGAGAATGAGGTGGATGATGCCACTAAGAGTATTTCTAACAGACAAGGATTTCACGTGCAATGCATTCATTAGCTTGCAGTGCAGTGAGGATTCCTTCTACAATACAGCGTGGTCAGTCATTTTTGCACCCAAGTACGCAAACTGCCTGGCCTGCCAAAGAGCCCTCCCGCTGTTGGGGTACACTTATGCACTCTCAAAGAGACATCTGCAAATGTCTCTTCTGTTTGTCCCAAAGTCAGCACTTCTGTCTTGAAGCCAGGCTTTTATGAGAGAGTTTGCTGCCTGTGGTTTGCAGGACGGCGGATGTTGTGTTCACACCCACAGACTGCCCCGATCTCCCTTACCAGGCAGAAATAAAAGTGTTTGGTTTCTCCAGTTCTGCGAGTAAGAGCGTTAGATTGATAAATGCTTCTGTTGTTTTCTGTGTCTTGAAGATCATGGCATAATGTGTACTGTGTCATAAACAACCAAGAGATGGGCTTCTACAAGGATTCGAAAGCCGCGGCCTCTGGCATCCCCTACCACAACGAGATTCCCGTCAGCTTGAAGGAAGCAGTCTGTGAAGTAGCGGTCGATTATAAGAAGAAAAAGCATGTGTTCAAGCTAAGGTAAACCTGTTGGAGTGTCTTGCTTTGTGGTAGGCATGTTCACTGTGCGAATTCGTGGGAGGACATCCAGGAACTGATTGTAATTACTAACTGCGGCATCTGCTTTTTTCAGCAAGGCCTTCCTGCCACTGAGATGTGGTATATTTATCAAAGGTAGCAAACACAAAATAGTATCAAAATAATCCAGACACTTTATTTACATCTGGGATGAGGCTGCTGCCTGCATTGAAAAATGCTGAGCTGCTTGGCTGCTTCCTCTGGAATTAAAGAGTCAGGTGTTCATGGTTCTGCTCTTTTCACAATTGAGCCTCTTGTTTCATTTTTTCAGTATGGATTTAGGGGAGTACTGAAGACATCTATCTCATTTTTGAGTCTAGAACGTGTAGTTTCTAGACCATTTCGTTTTGCAGTATGTGAAGCACTTAAAAATATTTAAGGCTTTTCCTTCTGACATTGTGATTGTTTTCCTGATCAGGCTTTTAGTGCCAACAGTGAAAAAGGTATTTTATTATTGGTGTATTTATTACTTTATTATTATTACACAGCTGCTAGGTGAATCTGCCGAAGGAGACTCACTTTATCAACTGATCAGTTTGTGTATTCAAAGATAGATTTATTTTATTTTTTTTATTTTAAAATTTTATAGTGATACAAGATGATAAAATCCACCTACGGGGAAATTTGCTTTATAGCAGATACATAGCAAGTATTTAAGGAGTTGTACCTTTCTTGAAAACAAGCCTGCAGCTATGTGATCTTTCCTTTACACTGTTTTAAAGGCCTCAGAATTGATCACGTAAGGTCTCTGAGTTGATCATGTAAGGAATTGATCATGTAAGGAAAGATACAAAGCTGTTCCAGATACAAAGTTAGGCAGCAAAACCAATTGTCCCCCTCTTCGCAGTACTTTGCCTCCTGCACTGGGACTCTGGGGTATTTTCTTAACTCACTCTTATTAGAAGGGTCCCCAAGAGTTCCCCAGCTCCTCACGTCAAGTCTGCCTGTCCAAGCTGAGCAGGGCTGTGCTGTTATGCTGTGCTGAGGTCTCTCCAGATCTCACATGCAGGCAGACCTCGCACAGAAAAATCTAGCTGTGGTCTCTGGAGAGTATGCTGGGAATATTTTTCTTAATATTTATAAAGAAGCACAACAGGCAGATTGCTGTATTTGCTAGTGCCTGCCTGCCTGTTTTTGCTGGTACTTTACCATTCAATATTTAATTTGCTTTCAAAAAGAGGTTTTAAAATGCTTTCTTTTTGTGGGGAAAGATCAAGAAGCCTGCAACACAGCTCCCACTGGCCCTGCCTCCTTCCTCTTCAGATGTCTGGTCTCATGTTACTCTTTTTTAAAAAAAAATAACTATCTTCACATCCGTTGTTAAAAACATCCCAGTTAAACCACCTGAGCAAAACAGTCAGGTGTCCACAAAAGCCATGAAAGCTCTGGGCATTGCCTGTGACTTTTGTCATCTTAAAGTATTGAGTAAAGTTCTATACTGTCTTCTGCAAAAAGTGCAAAGATCTGACTGAAAGAGCAAGCACTGAAACAGCAGCTTCCAGCTGCTGACGATCGTGAGCTCTGCAGCACAGCCAGACATATTGGAACACGTCCACTTTCACAAGCATGTGTAGAGACCAGCACGTACAGTGTGCCTAGCTGCCTCCGTGCGACAGTGTGAGACACCAGAACAGGAGTTGTTGGGGTGTGTTTGTGCTGTCCCTTATGTCCAATGATATACTGTAGCTAAAGGAGTCGTGGAAGCAGGGTGGCTACTACCAAGCTAAACTTGTGACGGTTGTTTTCTTTTCAGGTTGACTGATGGCAACGAATACCTCTTCCAAGCCAAAGATGATGTAAGTTTGTTTTTCTTATTGCTTGTTACTGGTGTGCTCTCTGTGCTGTTGTACAACAGGAACAGAATAGGTGCTAGGAGCTCAGGGGGGCGCTTTGATTTCCCAGTCTGCGGACCATTGCATGTGTGTGCGTAATGTGTAGGTTCAGAAGCTTCCGCTGGCACCACTCTCCAGGTAACCTTCTGGTAGCCGTCTTCTGCAGGCGCGTATCCAGAGGAGTGCCAGATAATGAGCTAGCGTCGTGTTCCCTTGCATTTCCCGCTTGTATCCATTCCCCTTCCGCAATGTTGAGTGAATGAGGGAGGGTGTGTGAGACACAGATTGTAACAGCTTTCTGCCTTTGGGGCTTCTTGAAGGAGGAGATGAACACGTGGATTCAGGCCATCACATCAGCTATCTCTTCTGATAAAATTGAAGTGTCCCCGACCACCCAGAGCACTCCAGCCTCCAGCCGTGCCCAGACCCTGCCTGCCAGTGTCACAATAACCAGCGAGTCCAGCCCTGGCAAGCGGGAGAAAGACAAGGAGAAAGACAAAGAGAAAAGATTCAGCCTTTTTGGTAAAAAGAAGTGAACTCCATCTCCACACACTGCACTTCTCTGACCGTTCCAGTGGAATTCCAGCATGCGAGCTCAGAACCAATACGTTACTCTCTGTGCCTCATGTTCCTCAATGTGATTGACATTTTTTTATTTATAGAGCGTTTTAAAATAAAAAGCCAACAAAAAAAAAAGAATCTAAAGTTAAAAATGTATGAGGTGCATTGGGCAGCTTCTGTAGGAGGGGGAGGACCAGGTTTTGGGGGGTTGTTTTTCTTTCTTTTGTTTTGTTTGTTGGGTTTTTTTTAAATGAAGTTAATGTAGATTAGATCTTAATATTTAAACTGTTCCTCAATTTTGTGAGGCTGTCTTGGAAAATAACCCACTCCTAGTGCTATTGGTATGCAAGGCAGCGGTGCTTTCGAATCTACTGTGCACATGGAAAACCAATGTACAAATTTTCAAAAATGTTCACTTCCATTTAAGGTTGTTATGCCGAGTCTTGACTAGTAGAGCCTCCCATTACAATTCTAACATGAATTAAAAGGATAGCGTATTCTCTTTGCTGTAACAGAGTGCAGGTATGCATTAACTTACAGGCAAACCATTTATACCCTGGCATCGGTTATTAACACAACCTGAAGCTTTTCTGCATCGAGTACGACAGATGAGAGCGTTGGTGTACGAGGTGGATTAGCAGGCTGATACGGTTTTAAATAATCTGTAATTTCAAAAAAAAAATCTTTCTTTTTGGCTGGAAAACATTATATTGTATGTTTCAGATAATTCTAGTACAAAGTATAATAAGACTAGATGTATAATAAACCCTTTAAAGTCATCGATAAGTGTAAAAGTGGAACTGAAGCATTTACTGGAAAAGTAATGTTACTCAAATGGTTACTTGCTTGTCAGCTGCAGCACTGTGTGTTATAATTTTGCTACATTACCTTGCTATTTGATACATAGTGTGCATTTCTCTGTCACTGTAACTATTGTAATGAAAAATTTTCATCTTACTGCACAATCAAAAATTACATTTAATAGGAATGAACTTTCAATGACTGGGCCTGTAGTCAAGAGTAGTACTGGAACTGGCTTTCAGTTGTATCGAACTGTACCTCTAGACTTTTACCCTATCCGTTAAATATATGCTATGTCATTAAATGCTTTTAAAACTAAATATGCTGGTTAAGTTTCTCATTTCATTTCTGACGATGTTAAATCATAATTTTGAAAGAGGATCAAAAATAAAGTTATTTTAAAATGTCACCTCTCCTGTGCACTGAAACAAATGCCTTCAAAATGTAATTCTGGGGGGTTTTGTGTGAAAGTTCATATTGAAACAGTTGTTTTCTCCCTTTCCACTTCTTTTTGCCTTCCTTTTCCCTTCTCTTCCCACTTGACACACACACCCCCCCCCCCAGATAAGTGACAAAGAATAAAGAGAGAAGGAATTAAATCGATGTTTTGTAAAATATTTTGACAGGTATCTTTTCTGAGTAATAAATCCAGCAGAATCAAGGGAAGTGAGCGTAAGCTAGAGCAGTTGAAGGAGTTACCTGAACGTCTTACCTGATTGAGGTAAATATCCATGTATCTAGTTCTCAGGAAAAGGAAGTTCTTTTAAGTAACCTTAATTCTTCCATTTCCTACCTACCCTTTGCTGCTCCTGGGTTTTTCTGTTCCTGAAGTTTTGGGTTATTAAACAAATGAATATTCACGCACATGAGTTTGTACTGCTATAGTACGACATTGTTCCAGTCTAGTTATTAGTAAACTGTAGCATAGCACTGCTACTCTTGTACCTGTTAATTTTAATATGCTCTGAAAACCTGGAGTTTAACATTACAAGAGAATATGGAACAGATGCCTTAGTTGGTTATCTAAAGATGTGGATGCCTTACCATTTTTGTCAGTTGAGGGTGAGTAATTTGACAGATTAATCTTGCCTGCCTGCTGTGTGTGAACCTGTAGTGTCTCGGTTGAACATGCCCTCACAATTGTTTTTCTTGTTTTGTCTTGCCTCTTACTGCAAGTTGTTCCTAAAACTATTTGAGTAAGAATCCTTTCTGCTGAGGAACTGATTTCAGGTTGCTGAGGAAGAGGAGCGGATTCTAGTAAGCCCTGCCTGCGTTTCCCTTTGGACCATAAGGGTGCAGAGAGAATTGGTGGGTCAGGAAGAGCCGCCTCAGATAAAGCCAGGTTGGAACAGTCAGGTCCGTGTGCACAGTCAGGTCAGTGGGTGTGCTGGTTCCAGGCGGGAGAAGGAAAGGCGGCATAACCTCTCGGGTTATCTGAAGGGACTGCTGGGAGGTATCAGAATAAGAAGAACCCAGTATGGATGATGGGAAGGGGAGGAAAGGGACCACCAGGTTGTCACTGCCACCCCCGTTAACTATCACAGAGGTGGCTCCGCTGCTTTCTGAACTGTGCTGCTCAGCACAGTAAGACCCCCAGCAGAGGAAACGTTACTTTCCTTCTGGTCGCCAGGCTGAGGAGTGAGGGCTTGTAGTACATCTTGACACCGTATGGCAGTTTCCCTCGTTGTAGGTTTTGTAGGATAACCCATATCCAAGTTGTTTATGTTCCCTCTGGAGATAGATTGCCCAAGTAATGCAGAAGTTGAGCCTTAACATTTTCAAAGAAAATCACTAAGGCAACCACTGTCCAGCTACATTCTTGTCATTGTTACAAAGAGAAGTCATCATCTAATCAGGTGATAGCCTTGTGTCACGTTCTAGGCTGAGAAGGTATCCAAGAGCTGTGCTGGAAGTGCCCCTTCCCTATCCCAACAAACTCAATTAAGTGTAATGAGGGGAAAAAAAACAAGCTCGTTGGCCAGAGGGATTTAGCATGTGTTGGGTGGGAGGGTTTTGTTTCAGACTGATGCAAGTAATCTTAATCCATCTGTTCTGCATAGAGAATGTGCTCTGCTGCAGGGTTGTAGTCTGTACAAGGAACATCAGTGATGCAGTAAAAGAAACGTATGATGAGTCTCTGTTCCTGTTTGCTGAAACACTGTTTTAGAAGGTTTTACACTTCACCGTGTTCTCTCTGTGATTGAGTTCACAGAGAATGGACTTGAAATGTGGAGGGTCTTTAAGAATATTCTTTTTGAATAGATAATTTGCAGGTATGATACAGTTGGGGTTTTTTTTGTGGCTATTTTGGCTTTCTCTACCTTGACTAATCACAGGTGGCTGAATAAATATAGAAACTTAAATCACAATGAGTTGGAACAAACACTAGTCTTTTCCATTAAGAAAATCTCAGAAAACCAGGCTGTGCTAAATGGCTGAGTTAATGTTAAGAATTAAATTGGTGGGAACAGCAGCGCTCAGCACTCTGATACTGCAGTGCCTTTGGATTGAACAGTTGAGGCCGCATCCTGACAGCAGGAGGAACAGGAGCGCTCACCCAACCGAAGCCAGAGAAAGATTCAGCTTGTTTTTCTGCACCTGGCATCAAGAAGGTACAGTCTGAGGTCATGTTGAACAAAACTCAGGTAAGGAAACACTGTGTTCTCCATGCAGCCAAGACTAATGTTGGGATTTGGGCCATCCCCACAGCTGTGTGCTGGGGGGGCCTAGCTGAGGAGTCAGTGTTCGGCACTTCATACACTGATCTATGCTGTTCCTTACTGCCAAATGTAAGTTACCATCTGTTTCAAGCACTTTCCTCTAGCCTTGTGAGGGCAAGGCAAAGAATATTCCAGTTCTGGTAGATTGTTTTTTTGTTTCAAAGGATTTTTAACAAGATTAAAGTACAAATAGGCGAAGCATAAAGCAAACCCGCAGTGCTGTAAATACTATGACACGGGACAACTGGTGAGGATAAAGGTCCTACAACATAGAGCAATTAAATGCCAAAAGCAGAGGAGTTAGGGGTTTTTTGCTTCTAATTCGGTTTGCAGCCTTGGTTGCTGCACGTTCTGATGACAGCGTAGCAGGGCTGAGACGTCTTGTAACATGTGCTAGTGCGATTGAAGCAAGTGTGGCTTAGTTGTGGATGCCGTCATCACCTGACATCTTGAGTCGCTCAGCGTAGGGGAGTCGCTGCAGCAGGCCCACGTGGTCACATCTGCAGTGTGTCATAATGCAGCATATGCAGAGGCTGAGGGGGAGAACCTGTGTTTCCCAGCCATCGCACCTGCAGGATTGTCCCAGAACAGAGAAGCAGAAGACCTAAAATGGTCTATTTTGCAATAAAATACTGATTTATTCTGTAAAGTATGAAACGAAGGATTTTGTGCAGAAGCATGTCTTTCATAATGAATCCTCCCTTGCTGCTTAAGCTCAGTGTCCTGATTAGCCTGGTGATTGTGGATGTAAATCTACAACAGTTTAATTACACATCTTGTTCTACATTTGAAGTAACATTTGCTTCCTATATTAGTGTGTTAAACATAATAATATATAATCTTTAACTGTTAGGTGAGATGCTCTGGTGGTAGTTCATTACGTTTGAACAGTAGAAATTACCTGGGCCTAACATGAGGTTTGTTATTAATTTCTTACTGATACTGCTGTTCTTTTGACTCCCACACCTAGCTGAGAAGAAATGTCCCTTGTTCACAGAGTACCAGAATTAACCAGGAGAGGTCACTCTATCCAGAGAGATGCTTAGCTGCCGCCATCTGCTACTGCACGAACAGTCAAATAGTAGTCGTGCAGTCTGATAGTGCTCTTGGAAAAGTCAGGTTTTGACAGTTTAAAAAATTGTGGCAAGATTTCGACGTGCCTCAGATGAATCGTGAAGTATGGCAGCAAGGTACGGCAAGGAACACCGTCATCCTTGCTGTGACACAAAATAAGAGAGCAGCTCCCTGTGGGAAGATCTCTGCGATAGTGGTGATAATTTTTTCCATGGAAAGATTATGGAGAGACAGCTCCAAAGGAATGTCTGGGTAAAGGCTAGCAGTAACCCCTCTGGGCAGGGGGTACAGCAGTGGGTTACACAGGGTTAGCAGCGTGGAGGTGCGATGGGCTGGCTGTGGCTGGCGACCACGCTGTTGCTTTATACCTCTGGGCTCTGGGCAGGGATGACAAGTACATTCAGATGTTTCCGAGCACACAACAATAAAATGATGGCTCTTATCGATCTGCTGTATGTGGCAGTGCTGGGCTGCACTTAGACATGCAGCACAACAAAAGTATTATGGCTGATCCGAAGGACTTTCTGAGCTAGGATTTGAAAGAATATGGCATGCTGCTTATCAAAACATGCTTGGATGGAAAAGGCTCAATTTTTCTTTTATTCCCCTAACATGGTGTCTGGCTGGATCCTAGCATTCTGTTTCATCAAAGCAAATCAGTATTTCCACCCACAAGGAATAAGAGCTCAGAGCCAATGCCCCTGTTGTTATTTTGTAGTTAAATTGTAAAATCACTGAGAGAGGCATCAATCAGGATTGGATTAATGTAATGCCAGGCAACAAACACAGCTAGATCACAGTTCCTGCTCCTGAGCCCTCCCCAAGGTTATTTTAGATTACATATATTTCTTAAAATTATTTACAGCTCAGACAAGAGGTGACGGTTCTGAAATACTAATTTTGTCCCCTCTGTGTGCATCTGCTGTACATTCATCTATAAAAATGTGAGTTATAAATGGTATTTTGCATGCCAAAAATCTAGGACGTAACACAGATGTTTCTGGGAGGGGATATCTCAGTTCATCGTTAATCACAGCTCTTAGATATGTATAGAGTGGGCAGAGCGTATCAGAGAGGATTGGAGTTAATTTGAGATGAAGTGGTTTTTGGTATCTTCTATACGAGGCATGCTTTAAAACCAACGAGTGAACAACAGAAAGTCACAGGCACAAAACCCTGCAAAGCCCCAGCAGCAGTGAACGGTTCCTTCGCAAAGAGCATGTGGTAACTGCCGTTCAGGTACTGCTCGTACAAGATGCTCTGTTGTTCAGTTTAAAGAAGTAAAAGGTCATGGGTTGTATGTTCTAGGCTAGGCTAGAACTAGGTGCCTTGCCACAATGAGGAGGGGAAAATGCTGGTGCTATTGCAATTTTTTATGTGCCTTTTAATTAAGTCCTTAAGTACATTTTAAAGAGTTGATTTTTTAATGAGAGTTATGTTAAATTGGAAATATAAACTTTTACTGAAGTTCACTCTGACTCTGTACTACCGCCTTGCAGCCTTCTTCATCTTTGTGAGACTGAAGATTACAGAACTGCCCCCGTGGTTTTTTTACTGCTGCCTGTGTCGAATAAAGCGAATGCTATTAGGCCTCTGACTGAAGAATTGCATCCGGGTAGATTCATAGCTGGTGTCAGCACTGAAAAGATGAAAGCATCCATGGTGTTTATGTTTTACTGGCAATGAACAGCAGGTTGCAGTGTCGAGGAACAGTTTAGGAACATGACAGCTCCTGATGGGAAAGTAGTAATGCTTTGGGGGTTTTAATTGGGAGGGGGAAACTCCACGAAAAATTACCATTAAATCGATAATTCAGTCACCTAACAATGTCAACAAAATGCTTCAGAATACAGATGATAGGAAAATAAATTAAAATGAACTTGCAGTTCCACATATTTCAGGTTTTTCCTCAAGGTTTTTTGGGGGTGTTGGTTCATGACTGGTGTACTTCATTGCTACAATAATGATAAGAAATTATAACATCCATTTTTCTGGTTTTAGTAAAACAATGTCTCCATACTAAATACCACAAATAAAAAAAGCTGAGGTTTTGCTGAAGGATGGGATCAGCTTGACCCAAAGGCATTCAAAGTGCGTACAGAACTGACTTTAACATCAGCTATGGTGTAAATATAAGTGCTAAAAGTCTTTGCAACTGGATTCTCCAAAGACCACAGGGAAGATAACATACTTTACACAGGAGTACCATGTGTTTTATCCTGAAGACCCAGCGTGTTTCCAAGGGTAAATTAATGTCTGTGTATGTTTGGACCAATGTTTTGGGGTATGACACTGAGATTTGCCAGGTTAACAGCTGTAAAAAAATACTGGATGGAGTGAGAAGCTGAACCTTGGAGGAATATCAGCCAATTTTGTGGTGTCCATTTCCTAAATTATCGTAAGACACGTGGATACAACTGTGAATGAGGCAGGCAGAGGGGTGGTCTTTAATGTCTGAATTTGCAAGCAACTTGGGCCGGAAGCTGCCACATTAGAGTGAAGGACTTGGGTCAGTTTCTATTCAATGCTTCGCCCTGTTTCAGGTTGCTGATGAAAAGCCCTGCCCAAGGTAACCCCACAGATAAAGGGTTTACATTTTACCCCCACGTCCCCCCCCACCCCGCCCGGGCTGGGGACTGGAACCGCGCTGGGCCGCCTCGCGCCGCCTCACGGCCCTCAAAAGGGCGGGAAGAGCGGCGGCCGTTGGGTCCCCCGCGCACTGGGCCGCCTCGCGCCGCCTCACGGCCCTCAAAAGGACGGGAAGAGCGGCTGGCTCTTGGGTCCCCCGCGCACTGGGCCGCCTCGCGCCGCCTCACGGCCCTCAAAAGGACGGGAAGAGCGGCTGGCTCTTGGGTCCCCCGCGCGCTGGGCCGCCTCGCACCGCGGCTGTTACGCCGCCGCCCGCGGCAGCCGCCCGCGGCCCCCGCCGCAGCAGAGCCATCGCCACGGCAACCGCGTCGCCGCGAGGCACGGCGGGAGCTGTAGTTCGTGTTCCCGCCCGCTGCTTGACGGCTGAGCGGCGGCGCGCGGCCCGCCAGAACTCGCGTCCCCGTGAGGCGCCGCGCGGGTCGGGGCGGGGGCCGGAGCAGCTCGTTCGGCTCGGCTGAGCGCCGCCGTTCCCAACCCGAGCCGGACTCCGCAGGCAGCGGGGAAGCGCCGTCCCTTCGCTCGGCCTCTGGTGCGCACGGGGAAGGGGCTGCTGTTACCGGGTGGCGGGAGAGCCGCCGCCCCCGCAGACTCCACCTCGCTGAGGGGATAACGTGCCTCCGCCCCCCGCGCGCGCACAGGCTGCCGCTCCCCCGGCGGCGCCGGGCGGGGGGTGAGGGCAGTGGCCGTCCCTGAGGCGCCTTTTGCGGGGGCGGGGGGGACTGCCTGGCTTGCCCGCCCCGGCGTGGCCGTCGCTCTGGCGAGCCTAGCTGCGGGGCAGCGCCGGGCTGACCGACAGTCACCGCCGGCCTGGGGGCCGCGAGAGACGACGCTCCCTCTGGAGACTTGCTCCGGGTGCGATGGCGGGCTTTACTCTGGAGGTTTGCTTCAGGCGCGGAGAACAGTTCAGCCGAGGGCAGGTTGTAGCGCGGGCGGGTTACAGCGCCCGTGTCTCGAGGAGCGTTGCCGGCTCCGTGGGCGTTTGTGTAAGCCGGTATCAACACGCCGCTCCTCAGGTCTGGGCGGGCAGCGGGCGGGAGCCGTGGTGCGGGGAGAGGGGTTAGCCTTGTAGCGGGAAGTTGGTTCTTGCCTTGTGTCTGGCGCCCTGTGAATGAGCCCCGGGGTTTGCTCCTCTGGTTTTATCGCTCCCCTCCCTGCGATTGTGGCCGAGGTTCTACAAGGTTGTCTTTGGTCTCGCTGGGTGATGCTACGGAGTGGTGGATGTCTTACCACAAACATCACGCAGCAACCCCGCTCGACAGGGAGCGGCGATACAGATCTTGCCTTAGAAAAAGCAGAAGAGAAGCAAGGAAACTTGCTCTTTGGCAATGTGATTCCAAAGGATGATAGTAAATAAAGCAGAGACACAAGCTCCCCCTACTTCATGGCAAATCGGAGTTGTTTGGAACTGAAAAATGGAAATGCTACATTGGTTTAGTTATGTAGCTGTTGTAGGCTCCAAGACAAGGAAGTTTTGTGTTGCTGGGAGATAAGGAAAGGTGGGGTAACATGTTTATGCTGGATGCTGTGTGCAAACACTGGTGTCTCATATGAAGACTCTGAGCATTGGATCCTCCTGAAAAGACCCTAGACCGCTCAGAACTGCCATAGCACAGATCCAATGTTTTCCCCTCGCCCCGCCAAAGTAATCCCCCTGCATTTAAAACACATATGCATTCCACAGTTGAAAACCACAGCTTTTGGTTTTTTTCCTCTCTTTCAGTTCTGACCCAAAGACAGATAGAAAGAAGAGCACACGGGAAGCTTTATTTGCAGGGAGCCAAGAAGGTGCAATACGGCAGATGCAGCGGGCAGCCCTTGGCAGGTGGTGACGGTGACGCACAGAAGTTACTTTGCCTTCGGAAAGAGGAGGAAAAAAAAAAAAAAAAAAAAAAAAGCCCTGGCTGCTGCTTGTTATGTAGGTGCATTTTCATGAGCTCCCGTCTTCCTCCCCCCTAGAAGTTGCCTGGGTCGCGCAGCGGCAGGGAAGCGGCAGCGGCTCGTCCTGGGCGGCGGCAGCAGCACCAGATTATGGTGGCAGCGTAGCACGGGGAGCGGCGCCGGCGGACCTGATCCGCGAATGTGTTTTCCGGTTCGGATCGTCGCTGGAAAGTGCCACCTGAAGCTTCGGCAGCTGGACAGGGGCCGCTAACGTTTTACAGGGGGAAAGGGGAAGAAGGGGGGGGGGCGGGCGGGGGGAAGGAGTTAAAGGGAAGGAGGGGCAGCGCTGGGTTTTGTGTGTGCTTGTGGGGAGAGGGGATTGGTTATCATGGCGGATCGGACAGCTCCTAGATGCCAGCTCCGTTTGGAGTGGGTTTACGGGTACAGGGGTCACCAGTGCCGCAACAACCTGTACTACACGGCAGGCAAGGAGGTGGTTTACTTCGTGGCTGGAGTCGGCGTGGTTTATAACACCAGAGAGCACAGCCAGAAATTCTTCCTCGGGCACAACGATGATATTATAAGGTAAGGGGGCTGACTTCTCTGGTGGTGGGGTGGGGTGGGGTTTAAGGGGAAGGGAGGAGAATGTAGGGCTGGCAGAATATCCCCTCCTCGCTTCTCGCAGCTCGGCTTGTACCTGTCATTTTAAGGCAGCTCAGATGCGTTACCAGCGGTCTGGTTGAAAGCTGGCTCTCTAGATACTGTTGAATTTTTTTTTTTTTTTTTTTTTTTTTTGCAGCAAAGCTTCAAAACGGTGCAATAATAAGAGAGAGGGTAAGGGGGGTTTGTTTTTATTGCACTGCACCAAATCAAAGCGCTTCATTTCAGTATGGAAATGCACTGGGAAGATCTTAGTGCAACAGTGCTGCAAAATCGTGGATCCAGCACCTTAATCTTTCCAGAGCTGGGACCCCAGCTCACTGATTCTGATGTCTTATATAAGGCAGGTGTAGCTCTCCTTACACATAGCACATCCCAGCACAAGAGTGCCATAAATCTAGCATTTTGGTCACACTAATTCATTAGGGTTTTTAATATATAAATTACCTGGAAAATTTCACTCAAAATCAAGTTTAACTGCTTGTATCCCAGCCAAGAAATCCCAAGCATGCTTGTGCAAGATGGCTACAGAAGCACAGGTCTTGCTCCTGCTATGCCCAGTGGTTTTGTCACACTCTTTCAAATACTAAGTAGTGGGTTTAATTGATGTAGTTATCTTACAGAAATATTAATGGTACTGCACCTCACAAAATAGCACAGTAAAAATGTGATTACAGACTTCAGGGTAGCCTTTTTAAAATCTGCCTGGAATAGCGATATGTACATCAGGAAACCAGAAAATTTGGGTTATCTCCTTTATGACAGAAATCTGAACCTAGAGTACACTGATGAAGGATGTTGCATAGTAACGACGCTACACTGACCACAGCTAACTGCTGCCTTCCCAATTCACCTTATTCAGCGTGAATGAAGTATTTTCTTGATGATGTGAAACCAGAATAGTCCCAGGTGACTCATGGTGGCAACATCTGCTGCAGTCAGAGTTTTGACACTCAGTAGCAAACTTGCATAATCATCATATAATCCTTCAGGAGCCTTGTTTATGGAAAAGCATCATTTTTCCTAGTAAGAGCTTTTGGCTGCTGTGTATTCTAGTAGCCGTCTTCTCCTCCCCTTTATAATGCCTTAAAGCAGTAGCATTTAATGAAATACAATGGGTGTGTATAGAAACTTTACTCAGGTTTCGAGTAAAACACTTTGTAGTGTTTTGAGGGACTTGCTCTGTGCCGGTGTCATGCTTTGGAAAGATGAGGTTTGTTTCTGAGCTGCAAGAAGATCAGAATTCTGTAGTAGAACTAAAGTTTCAATAAAGGATGAAATATTTGGGTCCAGAAAGCATGAGTGGGACCCGTGTAGCAGGATTTAGTGGCCACTAAAAGTTGCTGTTGCATGGGGTTTAAGGGAGTAGAGGATCTCCAAAATGCTGCCAGACTGTTCTGTTGTTTGCACCTTCTTTGCCATTGATGCTCTTTGCAGTTATTGTTTATATAATATCCCATCACTGTGAGTACTCTTAAGTAGATGGTTTCTTGTGTGGTTATCACTGGTATGCCTAATAAAGGCAGGAATTTGAATTCTCACATTCTAAGCTTCACACAAGTCATCCAGTTGGGATGAATTGGGGGAATGTACACATTTCTAGGTTTTGTTGGTATTTATTTGTCTGAGACGAATTCTGAACAGCAGTCCCTACATTGGTCCGACAGGTTGTAATTTCTGAAGAGACTTGAAACATGATTTTAAAAAACACAACTTGCAGATTTTGGAAAATACTGTGAAATATCAGAAGATTTTGAAGTGGGAAGATCATCTGCTTCTGAGGATTGCTGCTGACTCCTTCTGAAGGGTTTCAGTGAATACTATTTTGTGAAAAGAAAAAAGTTGATGAAGCTGTGATTCAGAGGGTAGAGAACCTGTGTGCTACCTTGAAGTGTTTATTAAAATCGTGAGGGCGAGTTTGTCCCTGTTGAAAAGCTCAGGTGTTTAAAAGTGTGTGTTTAATGTGTTTTCACAAGTTCAACAGTCACGCTTCTTGTTTTGTATCAAGATAATGCAGTTGGACATAATTCAGTTTGGGCTAAAGTAGACCAGACTTTATTGGATTAATGGAGAAATGCCACTTTTTCTAAGATTCATATTAGAAAATGTAAGTTCTGTTTGTGTAAGGAACTGACAGACTGCACTCGGCTGACAAGGTAGATGTTCAGCCTGTGATGGGACGAGGTCCTGAACTACCTGATTTAACTTTGAAGCAAGCCCTGCTTTGTGGAGGGGTTGGGCTGGGTGACCTCCAGAGCTCTTCTGCTAAAGTGCTCTGTGATTCTCTTGTTCCTGCCAGTTGTATAAGACAGTTCTTTGTGCATGTTGTTTTGTTGAGGATTAGTTAAAACTATTAACAAGTACTGTCATAAAAGATGATCAGCGCATGGTTGAAATGAGCAACGTTCTGAATGTCTATGGTCCCTGAAGAGTGTTGATACACTTTGTAGACTAAAAAGGCATGTCATCTGTGAAGTTTACTTTACAAAGAGCATGAAATACCCCCTATTCTTCTCCCTATATATTTTTTTTATGAAAACTGTGATTATTTGGTACAGTTTAGCAGCTCGCAGGTGGTGGAAGCCAGAATACTCCTCCTGAGCTGTCAGCTCTGCAGTTTTCCCTAGGGTCTGCATTACACACCACAAAGCAGTTGCGGGCAGACTTGCATGGTACCTTATGTTTGATTGCTCTAGAAACGTGATCTAGCTGAAGCATCGCAGCAAGTGTGTTACAGCTATGTAAACACATAGTACTGCAACGTTTTAATGTAGGAAGCGTAGCGTGGACATACCACTACACGTGTAACTTGTTTCCATTGAGGTCACTCATGTTTTGCAGGATGACATTTCAGAAGCTGTAATATAAACATGTGAGGCTCGTTTTCCTTCTGGAGTAGTTTAGAAGTGGGCTTTTGCAGCAGCTCATTGTAATGGTTGCAAGTTAAACTGTTAATGAGAATCTTGCAATTCATGCAGTGTCACTGCTTTCAATGAAAGTCATGCAAGTGTAGGATTTATGTTTAGTATAACCACTTGCAAGACTGGATCATTAGTTTTGACATTAATTGAACACTTTCAAAAGAACAGAGGTTTTTATCACTTTTATGTTGTGCATTATTTGTATAATAGCAAGCAATTAGATCACTCCTCTTTTGTCTCTCAATGAAATGGTGAATGGGGACAGTTCTTTCCTGGAATTTTTCTTCAGTTTAGGCATGTGCAAGCCAAAAAAAACTTGCCAGAGAAACTAGCAAAAGTACAAATATAACCATTTAAGATCCTTCTCATTAAAATTTTAAATGTAATTGGTTTTATTTATTTTTATGGAATCCATTTGTAAACAGAGGTTCCCATCTATGAGAATGAGCCCATCCTGACATAAGCCAAGAGTTTATGAGGTAGAGAGGCTGCTCCCTCTCTCAGGTGTCTCTGCAGTGTTTGCTGCCCAGGCATAGTACCTGGAAAGCCAGCCTGTCATCTATGGATGCCAAAGCGTGTTGTTTATGTAATAGCCATGTTGGATTTATCAGAATATTGCTGTAAGTGTACTGGTGTATGTGTTCCACTGTGCTGACAGATTGAGATTAAAAACCTGGATGTGCCAGTGGTGATGAGATTTACTGGGCTGTGAGAGTGACTAGAGGCCTGGTTTGCTCTTCAGAGCGATCGTTTCAGAGCAGGGTGCGTACTGGAAGATGACTGCATGTTTTCTTGTCTTTCTGCTGTCGGGGAAAAAAGAAATAGGATGCTTGAAGCAGGGTCGTATGTTGCTGACTGTAGTACATGTAATTTTGGAATAAGTAACTTGATGGCAGAGGTATGCAAATCAAACATTCAGAATTAAAATAGCTAAATGATACTTTATTATTATTTAAAATTATGTATTATAATAATTCTGTTTATAGGGTAGTGTTTATTTGAAGGCATCTGAAAGAATTTACGTTTAGTTGCCAGAATTTGGATGGCAAGTGACAGCACTTGTGTACTAAAGAATGCTGTTCAAGTTACTGTGGTTATCTCTCATCTGAAGAGAAGATGCTACTGTCCATAGCGTGTGCTGAACCTTAGCTTTGGTCACAGAAGGTGCTTGTGCAGGAATGTTCTGACCTAAAAGATGGCGAATTACCAATGAAGCTGTCCAGGATTTCAGCAAGAGAAATTCCAGACCTGTTTCTTAGGCAAATGCTGTGCAAGTTCCTATGCAGAGCCGTTCAAACTTGGAAGTCATGACTCTGGAACAGCTAGGGTGATGCACAGCCTGAGATCCATATATACAGATGTGCTCCGGGAACTGTTTTGAGACAGTAGGTTGTTAAAGGAGTTTCGTATTAAAGAAATAAATCTCCCATAAAAACTCATGTAATCAGCTTACTGCTTTCACTTTCAGTCGCAGAAAAACAGGGGGAATGCCATTTATTTCATGAAGTTCTGGTGGCTGCTTTTTTTATTCTGCTTGATTGTTGTGCTGCATTTAGATTTTAAGTCTTCACAGGGCATGAGCTGCTATAAATATTTGTTTCTTAGACATCCACGCTAATGCATTGGACATGTTGGAATATATAGTTACAGTATCTTACTGAATGTGATTTAAAAAATACATGGATAAGATAAAAGTGTAGAGAAGGTAGCCATCTGTAGCAGTATGTCTGTGAGAACGGCTGTCATTTAACTGCAGTATTTAAACAGACCAGTCCATATATATCCCAGTGATACGCCAGATGTGGTAGTAGAAGAATAAGTAAGATTTATTACTGGTCCAGTCACAGCTCGCTTGCTTGTTTGGATGAGTGAAGAGGTGCTTATTGTTAAAAATCACAAGTGGAGTTTTGAGCATTTAAATCATTGGATTGATTTAACTGATTTTTGAAATGGAAAAGAAGTAAACATGCCCAACAAAATAGGGAGCATGTTTGGATCTTTATTATGCTTTTATCTTTTCACAGCTGAAGAAAGGCAAGCATATTACATTTTTTATTGGATTTGTGTGAAGCAACTCATTATCACACTGAACTGAGTATTCAGCTTATTAAAAATCAAAGGCTTGGTAAGCATTAGTCTTGTATTGGAATTTTGCAGTTAGAGATTTCCCTGTCACGTTATTTTACCTCTTTTGACTCACTGCTTACCATATCTTAAATTAAAAAAAAAAAAAAAACTAAGCTGCTAGGGTTTTTTAACAGTTGCTCTGCATTAACTCTTTGCAACTCTTACTTGTTTTGTTTTATTTCAGTTTGATTTAAGATGACAAGGAATCATCAGGTAGTGTTGTGTAATTGCTGTTTAGCAGGATGAAAACTCACTGAGAAGTCTGTAATGCGAGTAACCTTAATTTCAAACTATCCTTTTAGTCAGAAGGATGGGGGAATAACTTAGGGAACAGTTTTGCCTTAACACTTTCTGCTATGAAGCTTTGGGCAAAAGCATACAAATTCTAATATTTACAGAACTTTATAAACTGTATCTCTGTATGCAGAGATAAAAATTGCAAGTGTCATTTTCTCACACTGTCTTTAGCAGTAACTTATTGCTTGCAAATGTTGGAAAATAAGGGTGTTTATAATCGCCTTGGGCAAGATGTGCTGAACTCCTGAAGAGTTTAGTATACAGTGTAATACTTCCCTCCTTAAAAAAAAAAAAAAAGATTCCAGAGTTGATTAAGTTAACTACAACAAAAAAGGCAAATATTTCTACAGCTTATTACAGCTCTACTTGCAATGAAGGTTAGGGCAGTTTTCCTTTCACTCTGACTAGTCAGACCATACTTCTTCCTTCTACGTATCTTAAGACATAGTTGGCAAAAGGTTAATTACAATGAACTTCTGTCTGACCAGAAAACACGTTAAATGTAAATTTGCTTATTTTTTTTCTTTCATATCTCTACTTTTTGAACATGAATCGTACGGTACCTAAAGGAACTTCTGGTTTAGTTGTCCAAATGATGGAGTCTATGATGAGGTAAAAGTTGAGCTTTCTCCTTGGCCTTCTGTTTGGCAGAATAAGGGAATGATGGTTGGGAAAGCTGTCTTTTGTTGAAAGAGCTGTTTTAAAGTTTTTGCTTGTCAGGCTGAAAAAGTTTGCCTGGTTATATCTGGGGATTAGGTAGAACCACCTCAGTTTGACCGCCTGCTTTTGGGCAGTTCAGTGTGCGTTCCTTATGAGACTGCTTATAATGCAGCCCTCCCATCCCAAGGGGTAAATTCTGCACATGTCTTTTGCCAGAGAGTTCTCTTTGTTGGTTGGTAAGTATCTGGAGGTGGCCATGCAGTACAAGTGCCCCTGTTTCCCCACTGGCACCTGGTACCTGCACAGGTTGTGGTTAGGGTCGGTATGGGAATTCCCCTCCAGCAGCTCTAGGCCTTTTCTGTGCCGCAGGAATGTATCAGTATGGTACAGGTGAGAGTCTAACCCAGGGGTACCGGAAGAAATATACAGGCACTGATTTATCACAGTTGCATCCTCTTTAATTGAGCATCAGATTTATATCCCTGCTTACTTTGTATCACAAATTTGTATCACTGTTTTTTTACTATACCGATATTCCTATAGCTTATAGATTGCAAGCTTCTTAGCTGCTCCCGTACGATGCTGCTTCCATCAACTGTATTTTAGCTGAAGATGAACTGCTAATGAAATCCCTTTAATACTAAAACGTTTCTCTTACGATTAATGCCTAGTCTGTACGGCAGCCTAAAATGACTTATTGCTTTTTAAAATTTTTCTTTTATCCTTTGAAGGTATCCTTATATCCTTTTTAAAATTACCTTTCAGAAATGCAAGTCCTCCCTGATGGAGCACTAATAGTTTTATCAAAAAAGCACTTTTGTAAATCATTACTATTTTGAGAAGATAGATGTAAAGCAATTTCTTCTTTGAGAGAGGACTCAGCTAGGAAAATAGTTTTGAGGGCGTTGCATTTTCTGATTGTTTTGTTTTCATATTTACTTTTCTCTGTCCTATCAAATTTTCAGATTTATAAATTTTATTACTTTTCTCTTTGTAAGAAGCTGAATTTCTTGGAGAAAGAAATACGATACAATATGAAAAAGTATCATATTGTTACATTTTTGTTTGCAGAGTGGAGGCATACTGCTACTACTACCTGTGCTAATGGCAGACTGATTTTTAGTACTTGCTTCCAAGGCACATCTCTAGATTTGGAGACCGACTCTGAAGTAATAAATCTTCAGAAGCACATGTGGCAAAAGCCTAGAGTTTTTAGCTCTTGCACCAAACTGGTTATGTCAGAGTGTATTTTAACCATGATTGTTGCAGTAAAGGTTTGTTGCCAGAGAAATTACAAATGATATGGTCATGCATTGGACAGAAGAATCTATAGCTTGCATGAGCAATAATTGCCAGGAATGGGATAAGTTTATGGAGAGCTTGCCCATTGTATTTTTTATCTTAGGTTTATACTGAAGAATTAGGTACATTACCTCTTTTTGTAATAGATATCTAGCACGGATGGAGTTTCATTCTCCAAGTTATTTCATGGAGAGAGGATATTTTGCTAAGGAAACCTATAAGAGAATAGAACAAGTATTTATCTAAACTGTGTGCAAGAACACAAGAAATCTTCTTCAAAAGCTTGGGTTGTTTTTAAGCTCTGAAGCTAACAAGGTACCGTAAACCATTAAAGCAGAGGCCTGTCTCTTTATGGTCCTGCACACCATTAAGTCTGTTGGCATTTCACGCTCCTGTCTTCCTCATAGCGTTAAGTCTGGAAGTCTGCTAGACCAAACTGAATGGAGCTGATTTATTCATTTTATTGAAAAGGCACTCACCTAAAATTAAATTGGATTTATGCTCAAGTAGCTGTTCAGTTTTAGCCTCCAAGTATTGTATGAGCTATTAGCAAAACCCACGTTCTATGTGTAAAGTGTAATGCTTTGTCTGCTGGAGGAGAACTGGAGAAGGTGGTATGAAGAGGAAGATGTATTTTGGTCTTCAGAGAACCTGGTGGTTGTGTTATGAAGTCTGCTTTCTTTCTTACTTGGATGTAGAAGGCAAAAAACCCTATATCATCCGTAATACCATAAGCTGGAGGGAAAAAAAAAAACAGTATCAGCAAATGACAAGTAGAAAACAACTTTATAACTGTCTGAAACCACATGCTGCCAGGCAGTAGCATAATTGCATTAAACTTCAGTCCTCACCATGCTACTGAACTGACAATATGGCAGAAAGGTCTCTGGTGGGACCTGGTCTCTGAGATTTTGGAGAGAGTAGCAGTCCAGATTCAGATTCTTTGCTTTGAATAGTTTGCTAAGACATCAAGAGAAAAAGAGAAATAATAACAGGCAAGAGAATGAGTCATAGTGCTTACATAAAAATGTAAAAGTCATAATTCCATGTTTGTTTATGTAACTCTTGGTATTAGTCCTATTTAAAAAAAAAAAAGGTTGAGAAGACGTTCTTTGGATACCTGTAATCTCTGTCAAATACAGCATTCCATGGATTTTGGGAGTGTAATAACTTTGCAACACCTGCTCCTTCATATTTGTACGTGACTGGCTGAACATCCAGTAGAACACAGGAAAAGTGGGTAGCTGTGGAGTTAATTAATAATTGTATATGGCATGAAGAGTTACATGTGCTCTATATTATGAGGCTGCCCACTGCAGCCGGTCCTAACAAAGAAAAAAATAAGCTGATGCAATTTATCTTTTCAAAGATACAGGATCAGTCACTCACCAGAACACGAAGGTGAATGACCGCTTCCAATGACATTGTGGTTCCTCAGAAATTTAATTCTGAAAATTGCATCCACTGTTCCTCATGTAAAGTATTAATTTAATTAGATGGCATTAGTTTTTATTCAAAACTTGCTGTATTTACATTTTATAGCAACGCATTTTTAAGCAACTGTAAAGCAATCCTGTCAACATGGCTTAACTCAAGAGAAGTTAACATCAAGTCAGATTGTGCCTGTAGCCAGTGGGCTTTGAACTGTGTGTCAAGAGTTTCTTTCAATTCTCTAGCTTAGGTGCTACTTGAGAAATTAAAATCAGGAGCCTAAGTTTAGTCAGTTGTTGAAGGAGAACTGTTTTCAGGCAAGACAATTCAAATCTCTACCAAATTCGTTACCAAAAATAACCTTAAGCAGAGGTACTGAATGATTTCCCATCATACATTTTTTCCAACTTCCCATTTTGTAGCCAGCATGGAAGAAGAGTTATCGGATTCTGAGAACTTGCTACATTTCCTAACTCTGTCTTAATTTTTTGCTATTTCTCTTATCTTTCTGTAGAGTTATGGCAGATATAATTTGCTTTTCAGCTATCATGATGGCTCTGTGGGCACTGCCTTATGTGCTAACATATGAATCGCTCTGTTAACACATATGGATCGTTTTAAAATTTGGAATGAAATTAATCTTCAATGTCTAAAATTTCTAGAAAATACTTGAATTTCCAGAGCTTATTTGTTGTCACATTTGAGTCCAAAAAGGAGGGATGAGTGACTCGGATTCACTGATTCCCTTTGTTGGAATTGAAGTGAGAAAACACTTGAGGTCAGTACGCAAATGTTAACTTTAATTAGAAAATTAATCTCCATGGAAGACATGTCCTCAGTATACCAGCCCCTTGATAATTATATTTAGCGAAGCTATATCACTTTTGGTAAGAACCAAGGTGAGCTTTGCTGCCAGAGGGGTTGTTTGGTGTGAAGTGTGCCACTGCAAGCCTGTGGTTGTCATCCCTTTCTTCGTTTGCATAAGGTCAGTCTCTTCTCTGCTTCCTGCATGCTCAAAAAAGGGAAGGTTTGAGTCAGGACCAAGGTTCCTTTGGTCTGGGGTCTGTGGGTCAGTGGGTGTGATTTCCCACCACCACCTTTATATTTCACCCAGTTACTGTGGCTTTCCCTGAGTTAATGCTGAGGCAGTCCCTGTTCTTGTGGTTTGTGGATGATTAAGACCTTTCTCTCTGAAGCGGGTCTAAGCTCAACAGTTCTTGTGAGGGTGGCAAAGCGGGGTCCAAACCGCCTTAAAGGTCTAGTCAGTCTCCTACATTTGCATGCTATGATGGGATCTAGGATGTAGATTCTTAACTGTAAGATGCTATGGCAAGAGATCTAACATCTTTATGCTTTTCCAAAATCTTTGCAGTTTACTAATGTAACTCTGCTGAACGTTTGTATACAAATTCCTGTGACATTGAGCCTAACTCTGAATTGCATTTATTAATAGTGATGATGAAGCTCTTCTCTTTTAAATCATTGGCCTGAAATGCCATTCAAATTAGACCGTGATGACCTTAAGAATTGTGGTCGATGTGAGGAATCCTGGTTTAAATGTCAGTATGTTGTATAGCTATTCATGTGTTTGCTAGCAATGATAACACTGACTATCTGCATGTTACCTCTGCTGCTCTTGGAGTAGAATGATTTGAGTTCAAAACAAGAGAAAAGTGACTTTGAGATGTATAAATTGGCATGCTAGGTTTTGGGTGAGAAAGAGATTCACTTTCCAAAATCTGGTGAATTCAGGAGTGTGACGAGTCATGTGAGGATATCTTAGATCTACATAGAAGATGGATGACAACTATTTATTTCTGTAAATGCTTATCTTAAGAATATTTTAAATCTGGTTAGATAGTGGTTTTCTCTGAGAGCTGACATAACATGAGATGTAATGTGATTGTTCTGTAAGAGAGCTGAGATATCAGATATCTGAGCAAGGAATACTTTGTCACTTGTGTCTACATCAGTATAATTTTACAATTATATTTCAGTTAATTATTAGACCTGATGATGGATCACAAGATAATTTAAATTAGAAATAGCCATGGTGTTTTGTTTTCCAGTAGAGGACAGATTAAATCAAGTATGAGTACACGCTGTTAAATAACACAGCTCTTCAGAACACACTGTTTCTTGCTGTATTAAATAGTTATTTGAGGAGATATTCTGAATGTGCTCTGTACCCAGTGTATTGCATTTCACGTTTTCCCTTTGGTATCCTCTATATTTCATTCTGAATCTGTGGGACTCCCTACTGCCTAGAGGTAAATGCTCTTTTACCTTGTCATTTAGTTTGGTATGTGTTACTTTATACATGATGACAGTTAAGTGCACTGCACAATTTTTTCCTGCCTTCTTCCTCCCTATTGGATATAACTGTTTAATCAGCCTAACCCCGTTCGAAACTGAGCATTTCCTGAGCTGGCACAAGTTACTACCAGTTGAGCTATAGTTTGTATTGATCCACCTCAGTCTTTTGTCAGGATTGTGTTCTGTATTTTTAATACTTTTTTTAATACACGTGCTCATACCCCCTTCCAATATATATATTAAAAAATAATGATACAATTATGTAGAATTATATAATGCATACATATATACAATATAATAGATAAATATTTAGCTTTCCAGAGAATTGTTGACTAAATGTTTTACATCAATATTCACAATTTTTAAAAAGCCCCACACCTCTAGTCCCTGTCGCAGCACACTGCATGCTTTGGATTTATGGAGGATTGAGCTGACCACAGCCACAGTCCACACAACCATGAGTTACCTCTAGATAAACAGGAATATGTCTCTACCAGAAAGTTTTGGGTCTATACAGCAATATAATTGGGAACGAGCCTTATTTCAGCTCTCCAAACAGTGCCTTTCTCCAGAATTCCAAGTATTAGAACTCTTGACAATGAAATTATACTGACTGTGGCCGCCCCTGGATTATTCCTTTAACTTCTGGATGGTTTTTCTTCTGTCCCGGTGGTACTAGTAAAGAGTGATACTGCCTCTTCATTCAGTTTATAAATGTACCAGACTTAAACCCAAAATTGCTGAAGAGTTGGAACTAAATGGAGATTCTCAGTATCAGCAAATCTGAGCTTTTCCTGAGTCGTGACAGAATTTAGGCTCCTAGAAAACATTACCAGAAAAAATAAGCTCTTGGATTGTGAAAGGAGGGTTTGTTTTTTGGCATTGGTGTGTGATACAATTTTTTTTTCTTCAAAAAAGTGATGGTAGCAAAAAAAAAAAAAAAAGCAATAGTCACAACATGACTTGTTCTTTGTGGTTTGTCCACTGTCTTCATAACAACACGTCCAAATCTAGTTTCTTGGTAACAGCATGTTAGCAACAAATCACAAACAGAAAACATCAACGTAAGGTGTGAGCGTAAGGCATTACATTCTGCTCAGAAGATCCACAGGCATGCAGAGCTCCCATTCTTTCTGAAGACAGATCATGGCATTTCACATGTCATTTCCAGTTATCTTCTGTACTGATTATTCCTGTGGGAACGTTAGCAGACTCTTTCTAGCATGTTATATTCCAGTTGTTCCTCCAGCGCCCTCCAGACAGTTAGCTACAGCTAGTTTCCTGCTACCTTTGGAGTCCGCCAACCCAAATGGAACAGCTGATGGAACTGAAATTACAGGAGCTTTGTCTCTCTCCTATTTTATCCTTGGATTGCTCACTGATGTGGGACTTCCCTGACTCAGATGTTCATACAATATGCCAGCATATTTTAGCTATCTATATGGAAAATTGTAATACATGTCTTTGATCAGCTGATCAGGAAGCCAGTAAGAAAACCCTGAGATACTTAGTTGATAAAAAAATTGGCAGCATATCACAAGTTTGGAACATCATCTTGTTGACAGACATTTAATTTTTATTCTTCTTAATTATAATCTTCATTTATATTTTAAAGTATACTTCTATTGATGTAATATTTTTTCCTTTCCTTTCAAATTTATTATACTTCTTACACTGTTGCAGAAAGCAAGCTCAGCTGACCCAGTGAATAAAGAATGTTTGCTGCTGGCTAGCCTGTCAGGAGATGACTTCATGGTTATCAATCAAACTCCCACACAGCTGCAGCAATCTGCTTTGAGTGATGACCCCATAGTCACCTCCCTGAAGGCTGGCTAAAGGTCTCTCTTCTCTACACTACCTCTGAGAAATTCCTTGACTCATGAGAGGAAAGTTTCCTGGCTGTCTTATTTTCTCTCCATTCTGTTCAGCTTCCATCCTTTTCTTTCATTTTTCTGTTGTTCTATTTTCACTCTTCTGTGCTACTCTAGATATGTTGGCTCTGAACTGTAATATAAGTAAGGTTATATCCCTTGGGTAAAACAATTATTTGTTATGAACCTGCATTGTTTCATCACATCTGTGAGTTAGATGCAGATTTACACAGCTAAGAGTATTTATTTCTCTAAAATGACATTCAGGTGGTTGGGTCAAGGGACAGCTGATGACTTCTAAATAAAACAGTGAAGGTATTTAGTTCTTCAGCCTTGAGAATTAACAGCTGCAACTTGCCTCCACACATTTGCCTGCCTCATTTTCTTCCTCAAAAGAGGGTGACAGCATCCAGGGCACAGGAAATGTCCATGCCATGGTTTGGCTTCCAAACTTTGTCTAGGCATTGGGCAAGGAAAAGCACAAATGCCTTGGGCCAAAACCGCTGCTGTTTAAATAGCATGGATGGTAGTGGGTCATTGTTGATTCCATGACCTGGCAGGGGTTTATTTTGCAAGTGTAGACATACCTATTAGCATTATTTGTGCTGAGGGCTTGGCAATTAAATATCCAGCTCTAAATAACAAAAGCCAATCAGGAAATTGCGAACAAATGTATCTGAGAATTTGAAGACCCTCTGTTGTTGGAATGCTAGGGTGGTAGCAGGGTCACATCAGACTACAGTATGAGAGGTCCTGGAGGTACAACAAGCCAAGATGAATGCAGGGCTGGCAATCAGCCACTCCAAAACTCAGTCCTTTGTGAAAGCTCTCAGGATCATGCTATGCATCTCAGTATTTTCACATTTGTAGAAGCAGTGAAATGAAGTCCATCAGCATGTAATAATTTCACTTTCTCTTCTCTTCTCTGGTCTCATACAAACTTCCTAGAAATATGAGTATTTCTGAAAATAACATCCTTTGGAAGTCACTTGCATGCAGTGCTATTATGCAGATTTCCAGGAAAGATGGCTTTCCTAGAAGTGTTGCAGAAACAATTCGCACTAATCTCTCCCACACCTTGGTAGCTGAACTGTTTTGTTCAAGCTACCTAGACTAGTATAAAACACAAAGAAATAATCTAACAACTTACCTATTTTTAATATCTTTATTTCCTGTATGTGACCATAGTCTCTTGTTTCAGTGTATGTTGCTTATATTCAGTTGTGCATCAGAAACTAGTGAAATGTTCACCTTGCTCATCAGTAGAAGTGTTTCTCCTGGAGAAGGGAGTTTGTTTCTTTTGCCCATTGTTTCCAAAATACTCAGCTGAAACCTAAGAGATATCATCTTTATAGGTAACCAGCAATTTCCGCCTGACTGGGAGGAACTGTGACTCAAATGTGTGTATTACTCAAATGTAGAAAGGATCCTTTACCTAATTTTACCATTCTACATACAGAGGTGGCTTTAAAATGAGGAATCGTTGGAAAAAATGTATGGCAATCTTCAGGGGTTGTTTTTTATTTGTTTAACACTGTTAAACTGCACCTGAAGGTGTGTTTAGGTTTGTTCCCTACATGTATAACATAACTGAATGTGTCATTTTGTTCTGTTATGGTCAAGAAACCAACAAGGGGTGACATCCTGTTGGACCTCTGTTTACAGCCAAGAACTTGGTTCAGGGGTGTAAAGGACAGGAGCAGACTGGACTGCGGTGACCATGAGGTAGTGGAATGAATTCCATTAACCTTAGTTTCTAATCTTTCTTAACTGGGGAGCATTAATGTTGCTACCTGCTTGCTTTAATGTTGACAGGCCACTGTGTACAGTTGAAAAACAAATTGTAAGCCAAAGGTCTGGTGAGCCGTATTTTCAGCAAGTAAGGTAATGTGAATATCATTACACTTAAATGCAATCACTTCAGTCATTTTCCAATTAAATAAAAAAAGATACAATTAGCCAATGCCATGTAAAAGAACCCAGTTTTTGGAGTGTTTTAAGGTGTGTTCCAGTCAGGTTATGACACTCATTTCCAAAGCAAAAATGCCGACATTTCTAGATATATTATGACATCTTTATATGGTCATAAAAGACAAAATATATAATTTTACTGTTTAATACTAAAGTCATGAATATGGAGTAATGTTTTTCCTTTAATTTTTTTGAATTCTGAGATGATTGCAGATCTTTTTTTACTTATTCCAGCTGCCTCCATAATACAAAAATAAAAGCAAATTTATGCAAAATGCATTGCACAAATTTACATATATTAAAATTCTAGTTGTTTCTGGACTATTTGGATATTTTTTGAGAGAGAGAAGGAGGAGAATATGGATAATATGTCACGTTATCATCTGGATGTATTAACCTTTTGCTTTCAAAAATACAAGCATAATCAGAAAATATTGGTGGCTGCATTGTTGGCTGAGCTGAAAGTGTTTTAGTACTGCAGACTATAATGTTCCTGCAGATATTTAAAACCAGCTAGCTCAGGTACCACAGGCATGGAATTCATAAAGGGCAAACTTATCCTTAGTTTTCTTATTCTTTCCATGGCAAATCTGGGAATTCCTCCAATGCACTGTTACTCAAAATATGTCTGCTTCCCATTTTATGTATTTGCCTATACTGAGAGCACAACACAAATAGAAATACCCAAATCGGCTCACAAGCTGTTTTGCAGCACAGAATTTTAAAAGCAGTACCCTGAGGATGCTGTAAATATATATATGGTATATCCCATAGACGTTGTTTCAGTAATTTGAACTAGGTGGATTTATTGTATTGAAATCTTAAATTATATTTTAATATATACTTAAAACATTATGATTGTGTAAACAATTACTGGGAAATCAGCATTTTAATGTATTTCACTTGTAGTAGTCGCATTTGCTGTCGTGAGCGTCTTTTCTGAAGCTAATGAAGAATGAAATCTCTGTATAGTTCTTCCAGCATTGCAGCCAAATCTTGGAACATACTAAGACAGACAACTTGGTATAGCCTTTTCCTTCATGGAATTTCACATTTATGGGTGCAGTGCCAAATAACATGCTTGGCTTGCTTCTTGAGAAGATGCACTGGGCTCTCATCCTGTTCCTTGATTAGTTCTGGTGTAGTATGACTGTACACATCTCGTAAGAATTTACAGTATTTGAACTGTCATTAAGGCAGAGAGCTTGGGGCTCTCTGAACTTTCTCCTGTGTGATTTGTTTTGCTTGTAGCAATCCTAGTTTGTGATGCGTCCCTTTGTAAGATAGAGACATTTGTGAGAAGCAGATTCTGCTGTCACCTGCAGCAGGGGAGCTGGTGAATCTTGTGGCAGAGCAAAGATAAGGGATGTCTGAAGCATCTTCCTGGTCTTTTTTACAGTACCCAGGATACACTGGTAGCTTTCTTAAATAAAGACACTATACTAGCTTGCATGTGCATACTCTGTATGATGTGTGTACATTATTATGCATGTATATACTGTCTTAATATGCTTTCAAACAGCTATCACAACAATATTCAGGAAGTCCTAAATATCATTAAATATGATGTTGCTATTAAGTACTGATTTTTGGAATCACGATCTCAAGAATAAGATTTTGTGTCCTAGAAGTCTAAGAAATTATCTGATTTTTCTAGTCCTGATGAACTACAGTTTCTCATCTGAAAGCACTGCTCATACCCACGTTAGCCTGAGAAATACATTTTTAGAGGTTATACAGTCTTCTGTGACATTCTGAAAGGCAAAAGCAAAGAAAGATCTTACTTTGGCTTGTGTAATTAGTGTTAACATACACATTTGAAGCTGCTTTTTTTACTTGGTTGGACAGTGAACTGATAGAAAAATATAATCGGCTTCTTAATGGACTTTCTAACTCCTCAGGCAGTCTGCTTTTGTATGGACCACTGCACTGGGGTGAACTTTGTAAAGCACTTTACTTTTTTCTTCTTGGTTTCCTTTTTTTTTTTTAAAGGAAAGCATTAAAAGTTCTTACATAACATGGCACTTAATGGCTTAAAGGAAATATTCAGTATCACAGGAAAACAGCAAGGGTTAAAAAGGAAATTAAAAGAGGAGCAATTAAAACATTTTTTGTGTGACTATACAAAGCTTATTTGAATATCATCCTAGAATTAATGTAACACCTAAAAAATGATCAGTGAGCCAAGAAAGGCTTTCACTGGGCATAGGTGAGCTCTATCAGTGACAGGTTGGGTTTTGTGCTACCAGTGACCTAAAATATAACTGTTATAAAAACTCGGCAGGGTCTGACTCTTAACAAAATTTGGGAAAAAGCCAGTTTCTCTAAATACTTTGAGTTACAGCTCTCAAATTGATAAAGGCCATAGGTTACATGGCCTAGAGGTACTCACCATTTACCAACGGTTTGTGAAGAAATAACTTCAGATTTCCTTTCACAGCCATGTTTGGTGTCTGCCCTTATTTGTAGTGGATATATTTGTACGTACAGCACTGGGGAAGACAGGTATGCCCTTTATTATCATGACAAAGAGGGAGGCACTGACCTAACTGTACCGGCTTGTTAGCTGTTACATAGGCTTTTAGATGGTGCCTCAACATGTATAGCAGGTAGACAGGTGGCTGTGAGAAATCCTGTGTTAGTAAACCTCCACCTAGTTGGTGGAGCTGCAGAAATTTTGAGTTTGCTTCCAGTTTCTGAGAAGAAACAATGCATTCTGTGCTACCAAATTGAAGTGGACTTGAATTTTAGCTTCTTTTTTTTTCTGATAAAAAATTAGATCTGTCCTGTGAGGATTTTCTGTTGTCTAACACCAGGTGAGCACACATTTGTCTCAGCTGAGTCTCACTGTTACTTAACCTGCTGAACTTCAAAGGACCAAAGGCAGCACTTGCACACAGCAGTGGGCAATTAAGAAGCAGTGGGCAATTAAAATGCTTGCACCTGGACTTGCCAGGCTGGCAATTTGTAACACAGGTGAAGCAGCAGGAGAGGGAGGGGAAAATCTTCCTGGGGTAGATGCACAACTCAGTTGGCAGCTGTGCTTGAGAAGGTGCTTGGGAGGATTGGTAAGCACTTATTATGCTTTTTTTTTTTTATGTTTTTTTCAAACAAAAAAACCCCTAACATTAAAATATTTTGTAGTATTGTTTGATAAAGAAATTGAAAAATAGTTCTGCAGATCTGTTAGTAATTTTTTCCATTAAAAGGCAGATCTTTCCCTACTTGGTGGTTCAAATTTAGCATTGTTAACTTGTAGTCAAAAGCAATAAATATGTAAAGGGTGAGAGTCAGGAGGATGGAGTCAGACTTTTATCAGTGATGGCCAGTGATAAGACAAAGGGCAATGGGTGCAAGCTGGAGCAGAGGAAGTTCCATGTGAATGTAAGGAGAAACTTTGTCACTGTGAGGGTGTGGGAGCCCCGGGACAGGCTGCCCAGAGAGGTTGTGGAGTCTCCTTCTCTGGAGACATTCAAACCCACCTGGACACGTTCCTGTGGGATTTAGTCTGGGTCATCCTGCTCTGTCAGGGGGGTTGGACTAGATGAGCTTTTGAGGTCCCTTCCAACTCCCAATGTTTGGAGATTCTACTTGGTTTCAAAGCAACAATAGCTGAAGTGAGCCAAGTTGTACTGCCTGGCAAAGCCTGTGGTAGAAAGCAGAGAAAGTTAAAAGGTAAGCAGTGGAAACTTCTGATCACCATGAATTTCTAAGTGTGTTTCTTTGGTGCTTTACTGCTTACCGCTCTAGATTTTATGTGCAGAGCATTGGTAGGTTACTAGTGAACCAATCTTTTGGGTTTGCCATGGTACTCTAACATCACTATCAAAAGTATAGTAGTGTATGATGAAACCAAGGCTTTGTTTTTAATCCTTTGACACTTTCTATTTTGGTTTTCAAAAATATTGATACTTAGCTGTGTTTTGGTTGCTAATAGGGTATAGATGGGTGACACACCTTTCCCATATGGCAGCTAGAACAAGCTCTGGGAAACTAGGTAAGTTCTGTTGCAGAAAAAGTTTAACATCTAAGTCTAATACTGGATGGGTCTAGTGGTATCGTGTCATGAGTGTTGGTAACCAAGATACAGAATCTGTGTATTGTCTCTCCCACAAAAGAGACACTTGATGTTTATAATCTTCAGGTATTGTCAGAGAATATAGAGCAAGCTAACAACTGCCATACATATATTAGTAAGTGCACTTCTCAACAAATTTTGTAGATTATTGTACAGAAAGTCTTTTGGGTCATTGCTAGAAAAAGGGAAAATGGATTTATAATATGTATTTGTTACGAGCAGTCTTTGAGTTCTTAAGGGGTAGTGTTTGATTTGTGTTCTACCCAATTAGCTAGAGAAACAGAACTTTAGAAGCCTGGCAAGAGCGCTCATAAAACTGATAATTGGTGACCTGGCACCTGATGTGCTGTAACTAGAAGTTTAGAGTACAGACCTGTTCTAATGTTAGTATGGTTTCTGCTCCATTGTAATCTTTGTTGTTTTTCAGTTGAGCACAATCACACTAGCACTGCATTCCTGTTTCTGCTGTTTTTCAACCTCTAAAGTACAGGGAACGAGAACCACAGAGAACATGGGCTTCTAACTGGCTACGGCAAAATGGGGTTAATAATTCTGTATATTTGCAATTCTTACAGAGTGAGGTGTCTTGGTTTAGGTGAAGTAGAAATATAGTACTTGAAGTAGAGTTACAACAGCACATAGCTGGTCTCAGATGCCGAACTCTGCTTTGTAGAAATTCGACAAAACTTTATTGCTGCTTAACACAAAGGCTAGAGCTATGCTATACCCATACATGTAGCTAGGGCTGTGTTACCTGCCTTCTACTGCTGCGTGCTCAACAAGAATGAACTGCTTTTTTGCAGCAGTTGGCTAATGTAGATGCTTCCAGTTCCTGTTTACTGGGCAAGATCCTGCTCTGTGTTATACCTTGGGGTCTGTTAACTCATGGAGATGTATCTGGCTGCAGAATAGGGACTGTTGTCACTCAGAATGTATTAAAGTAAACTTTAATCCCTTTCCACCACAGGAAAATTCTTGTATCTCTGTCTGTGTGATCTGGTGATCATGTGATATTATAAAGTAACAAGATTGCTGGTCTTGGATTGGCATTTCTGTGAGATGATGAGAAATGTCAGCTGGCAGCGTTCAAGGGAGAAAAAGGCATTCTTGATGGCACAGACAACTGCCTGCAATCTAGAGCATCTAAAAATTAACGTTTTTCTCCAGCCACATGTCGTATTGCTGCATTTATAATTTCTTTAGACTTTCTGCATAAAAAAAAAAGTCATCATCTGCTTCTAACTGATCAAATGCAGCTTGGCATGCCTTCTTTTGATGTATTACTGAATCAAGCTCTTTCTCTTCCCTACTTCTGTCTGTTGAAGTGCTTAAACTCAAGTTGTTGTATGACAAGATTATCATGAGAAGAATGCCTGAGTAGGATGCAGCTGTAACATGATGCATTAATTGCACTTGAAGTAAGAGCAGTTTCCCTAGGCTTAAAATCCTTATTTCTGCTAATCAGTTAAAGGCAAGCCTATGCAAGCAACATTATCCCAGTGTGAATTTCTTAACAGGAGCCTATGAGTTTTGTAAGATCATGCAACTTGTCACAGATGGGGAATATATCCAGGTATTTTCAACAGGATGAGGTGAAAATCTCTTAAACTAAAGATTACAGTGGAAGTGATCCAGAAAAGCTGTGACGGTGGCTGGGGTTTTAACCTTGTTCTCCACAATATTTCACGTCTCCTCAACTGTTCTTCTCTGAGCTACTTGGCTTTTCTTACTGTGTCTTCTATCTTTTATTGATTTTGTAGCTCCCTTGTGATTCTTTTTGTCTCTTCCATTTCCAAGATTTTATTCCCGTTTCCTCTCTCAGGTGTTTCTGCGAATGTTTTGACTTGAATTGTGTCTTGAGGGATCTGCATATTTATAGCTATATTCGCCGATGATTGTTAGCTATGCAAAAAATAGAGTAGATCCGGGAAATCCCAAAGCAGTTAATTACTGAACCAGCCTGGGGAAAGAATACCTTCAGCTGTGCTGTCAAGCATAGGGCACATCTGCAGCAACAACACCAGTACAACTTGATTGACATCATCATGCTCTAGGCAATTCATTAGTGCACTGATATTCGCTGTTCGTTGTGACCACCAGTTTTAGAGCTCTTGGCTTAATCTTTGCTTGAGTTACAATCGCAGCTCTGCATTTGGGAGAGCGGGCACAGCTATGTTCAATCTCTTTTTAGTTGCTCCAGTCCTTGACTGTGATGAAATCACAAAAAACATTTGATTACTAGCAGCAATGTAGAGTTCATGTTGTTTGGTTTGGCTGCACTTTGAATCTGGTATTTCAACAGGCTGAAAAGGAGGAAGTAGGAAATAAAATCCATCACTTCAGAAATCACAGCCACTGTCACATGTCATAGCCCCTTTTATCTGATGTATGGATTGTGTTTTCAATCGGAGCTCTCAAACTGGCCTTAAAATTCTTTATACTAGGTGAATGTGAAAGTTTTGCTAGCTTCTGTTGAGCAATACTAAATTTGCAGCAGTGTATAATTAGTTTTCCATGTATTGAAAAAACAATTGAGTTAACCTGATGTCTTTTATGTTGCTGTTTTATCTCAATGTCAGAGAGGAGGTATCTACTTGATGTTTTGCTGTGCATTTCATTTCAAAACACTTCACGTTCTCCATTTAGCTAGCATAAAGACAGAGTGGAATAAGGTAAAGGGCAAATATAATGCTGACCTAAATACAGTTCTTTCCCTTTTCCTGACCCTCTGCTTTTAGGTGCCAGTTCTAGTAAGGTTTACATCTGAATGATTCAGCTCTGTCTTGCTGATTTTGTCAAATCCCAATGCTTAAATCAAGAGGTGCCATATGTATCTGTCCTGGGTATTTATTTACATGTCTTTTGGCCTAAGTCTTCACAGTCTTGTTACCTCATGTTTGTTAGTGGTTGCTACAATTTTCAGACTTACATGGATATAATTTTCAAGCAGGGTAAAGAATAAAGCAGCAAGAGGTTATCCAGAAATACTTAAGGTATCCGGAAAGCCTGTTTCCGCTTCTTTCTAATTTTTAGGTTTGGTAGCTTCCTGCTCTGTGTACACACACACACACACACACCCCCCAAAAAAACCCCACCCCACTGAGCTTTATTTTGCACCAGAAAAAGTACTATAGCTGTTTTGCTTATACTCCACGCATTGATGCAACTTTATCCCGCTCATGTTTGTTTAGCAGCATTTCTGGACTTGCTCGACATGTGTCAATACCCTCTCTTTCCAGCAGATCTTTAGATGTTTCTTGGAAAAATAGTCATACCACGCTACATATGAAAAATTCTAGAAATTTTATAATTGGGTCATTTTGGAGGTTATTTTCAGATATTGCAGCATACTGCAGTCGTCATTATGAATGCAAATATAATTATGACTTGGATGGAATTTCTTTGCACTGGTATGCAGTAGTTAAATTTAAGACTTACAGGGTTAGGTCTTCTTGGTGTAGTGCAGCTAATAAGAAATACTTCATATTTTTCCTGATTACTTGTTGCTCAACACCCACAATTCCTGAGGATACCAACTGTTGTTTATGTTTAACTTTTGATGTCATTAAATGGGGTTTGGATAAAATCTCCTAAGACTTTTTTTCCCTGTCAGAAGCTCAGAGCTGCAAAGTATGAGATATACATGGAATAAATATGACTGAGGAAGAATAAGTCATTTGAGAACTGTGTGACTGTTGTGTTACTGTGGCCATGTGTGATGAGGAACCACAGTGCTGTAGAACTGTGTTGCAGTGCCATTCTCTTTTATTAAATCTGCCAAATTTTCCTCTGTGTGCAGATGCACATAAGTCCAAATTAGCCTTAATTGAAGTACAGAACATTTTTGCTCAAACCATTACATTTTCAGAGGGTTTTTTCCTCTTGCTTCTTTTCCCTCCTGTTATCAGGGAAATTCTAATCACTTGATCAAAAGCAGTTTACACTTTAAATCTGGTCTGACTCTGTGACCCCTCTGTAGCTCCATGGTGTAACCACAAATTCCATGTTCTGCTTGGACAGCCTTATGGACCTGATCTGTCAGGACTTCTAATATGCACTGAGCAGCCAAACAAATCCTGTTGAAATGGGCTGGAATAACTCCATAGGCTTGCAGAGCAAACACTGGCACAGGGAGCAGGTCAGTGGTAATTTCCCAAGGACAATGAGGAGTAATTTTGGAATGGCAGGAATGGTTATAACTTTATGTGTTTCTGCCAGTGTTCTACCCACCATGAGTTCTGGCAAATTGTCAGAAATACCCCTGTTTTCCCAGGATGCTTTAAATATACTTTAGCATAACAACAGCTATTAGTGAATGTGCTTCAAAGACCTTTATTAAGCTCGGCAGAGCTGCACATCCACTTCATAAAGCCACTTAGGCTCGGTTTGTGGCCAAGACCTGCCACGGGTGCCAAGCCAAACACAGTGATTTTCAATGACAGTCTTCATTGACTTAATTCAGAACTGTAGGTGTTTACTTCCTCTGACAACCAGATGGTAGCTGTCTGAGGCAGGCCACCAAATCCAGAAATCGCTGCTGAGAAAGCTAGCCTGCAGTGACTTGTTCTAGGTAGGCAGCCAGTGCAGAGTGATGACTAAATGCTAGAACCTCTAACACTATCAGTCTTCTGCCCACACTTGGAATATGGAAGGGAGAAGCAAGCAGTAGAGTAGTTAGTAAGAACTAGGACCTAAAAAATGCCTTATTTTCCAAATTGTCCTAAAAATGTATTTCTGAATGTGTCTTGTTCTGTGCTACAAATATAAGAATTCAGTCAGTAACTTAAAATTTTGTCATTGAATTTACCTAGGGCAAACGTTCTCATCACCATTTATATTATTCTTTTTTCAGGACAAATATGTTCTGTATTCAAGTTGTTTGCAACACGGGGGTGTCAATATTTTGTATGCTTAGAAGCATTATTGCAACTAATGTTCACATGCGTAAAAGTTAAATTGTACGAGTGTGGGCATTGACTGTGTTACACATGCTCACATGTGCACGCACATGGAGCCTGTGCGTATCAGAGCTACCAGATCCCTGTCTTGTCTCTTCTCCCCACAAGTCTTGTTTCATATGCCTGCACTGCACTCCCACAGCCTTTGTTACCTGCGCTGTGGTACCTGCCAAATAAAACTGGTTGCCCAGGTGTGTGGTCTGCCTGCCAGCTCTTCACGGCTGGAGGGGGCTACAGGCTTGCAAAAGCTTGGGAGTGATGTATGTGCATGAATAGTAATCCCCTTCGTTATCAAGAGATTGATTTTCCTCCAATTACAGTAGTGGTGTGTTTGTTTCAGAAGTAATCAGTGAGGAGATTATACACAGAATAAATGTGGCAAGTTCCTGTGGCTTTCTTCTGAAAATTCCTCTCCATTTTCACAGGGTGATCTAGTGGGGTTTGGGCAGGTTGCTTTGATCTTTTCCCACTTTATTTTCCCTAAGTCTCTTTTCCTTCCTGATTTACCCTTGCTCCTGTGGGTCCCCACTGGTGTTTATTCCATTGCTTCTTTTAATTAGGCTTGATTATATTTTGTGTTGTATTCAGAAATAGGGATCAGGTAATAGGGCTCTGTGGAGTGAATTAGAGTCATCTTTCTCGCCCCCACAACTAAGGAAGAAACGAATTTTGTTCTGTGAAGTGAGGAATCCCTGAAAGACCGTTTGTGTTCTTTGGTGACATGGGAAGACAGCTCTTTCTTTAGCACTGTGTGAGCAGTAAAATATAGCCAAAAACTTCCCTGGTCTTCAGACAAGCCTGCTGGCCTGTCAGGATCTTGAAAGTGTCACTTCTTTCCATGCTGAGAACTAGCACTGCGGAGCAGAAGGAGGCAACCAAGAAGAAAATACCTACTGGCACGTAATGGGCTATTTCAGGGCAGGCTCAGAGCTTCTTGGAAATATTTTTTCTTGAGAGAGATTTTTTGCTACAGAGAAAATGTCTTAAGAAAAAACATAGCTGTGTTATTTATCTGTCCATTACTCAAGCACAGCACAGTCAGTGCCCTGAGTACTTTACAGCAAGTTTGACCTAATTTCTGAGGAAAGACCCGCTATGTTCTCTGTTCTGCTAAATTGTAGGGTTTGTAGCAGATTTTGAGCCAGAAAGCCTAAATTCTTTCATTTATTTCTAAAGACAATCTTCTATAAACAGGGTCTGCATTGCTGAGGAATTTGATTTTAAATTTACCTCACATTTCTCCCCAAGTCTTTGTTCTTATTGCATAGCATTGTGTTACATAAAGCTGCACAATTCTGTAAAGGTTTGTCTAAAAATGAAGTTACTCTAACTGCAAAACAGGGTGGATTTGAAGTAGAGAATAATTTATCAGTGTCTAATTATCTAGACTTATTTTAGAATAGCATCAAATTTGCACACTCTTTAAGGCACAAAACAGCCCTAGCACTGTGACTGGATTGCAGTGTCGAGAGATGGATGACAAGTCCTTTGAACTTGGTGATTGTGAATCCCAGTCTGTATTGGCTTCTTTCACAACTGCAGCTGTTTACTTCCTCTTCCAAAAAGGAAACCTTGTTTGTCAGGTGGCATGTTCTGGACACTGGTTTTAGTTTGTATGAGAAGTGTATTTGCTTGATTCCTGTTAATCAAAGCATAGTTAAGATGGTCATAAAAAGATTGAATTTAATATGGCATTCATAAAGAGGAAGCATATCTTGAAAAATTACCCACTATATGTAAAAACTACACACACAACTATAAAAGCAAATGTTCAGGCTTTGGCTGCTGCAGTGAGAACGTGTTTTGACTGCTTGATAAATACAAAAGTGCAGTGATATATTTAAAAGACCCAGCATAGTGAGTGTCTCATCTCATCTGATACACCCATTTCAAGATCTCAAGGAACCTATGAATTCCCTATGTATGTATTAAAGGTAACAGGAGTTGCTTGCTTTTTGTGGCATCAGTGAGCAATTACCTAATGCAACTCAACTGCTGTGAGCCAGAACGCACTTTTACTTTGATTACTTTAGACTTTCTTGATGTATTTCAGTATCTGGAATCACAGAAAAGTCTAGTTTGGATGGAGCCTCTGGAGATGATCCAGTTCCACTCTCTCTTGAGAGCACAGCCTTAGATTAAGTTAACAAGCCATGCAAGTCTTGAGTCACTTACTACAAGGGGATTCTACCACTTCTTTAGGTAACCTATCTCAATCTTTAATCCTTCTTAGGGTGAAAAATGCTTTTCTTGTATCCAGACAGAATTTCTCCTGAAGCACCTTGTCTCTTGGCTCTTGTCCTCTCACTGTGTATCCTTGTGAAAAGAGTACGTCCACCTTCTCTATCACTGCGTTTGATATTCTGGAAGACTCTTGTTAAACCTACCCCGAGCCTTCTCTTCTTGCCTCGAAACTTCTCTTCCTCAATAACCAACTCAGTCATTTCTTTTTTGTTTTTCCCAGTCATCCATTCTTTCTAGCCTTCGTAATTCTCTGGTTCCTTAACTATGCGCTTTATGAAGAAAAAATGTTTTATCCACACTATGGGAACAGTATAAATACAGAAATTACAATTTAATGTTCAATTCAGCTGATTGAAGTGGCTTGCATTCCATATCTAAGCTTTTCTACTTAGTTCCATCGTAGTTTTAGTGCGAGATCTGTACTGTATGTATATGAGTGTATGGGACATGTTACAGAAAACAACAACAAAAATCCAGTCCAGACAATGAACAAATCCCTTCAGTCCCTTGAAATTCTAGTGTGGTTACTAAAGAAAAAAAATCTTGTAACAGAAACTGTGGAGGTAGTAAGAGTTTACCATCTGGCAAGGCCCCCAGACCAGATGGATTCACTAATGACTTCTATAAAGCATTCCATCAGACTCTGCCGAAACACATGACTGGCATCTTTAATTATCCTAAATTAACAGGGTTCTGGCCTTGGTTACTAGGATTCGGAATTGCTGATCTTGGAATGGAAGGAAAAAGAAATATTCCCTGATACCTCTTCTTCCTAATAGATCTTTTTATTAATAAGGTGTAATGTTAAAATACTGCCTAAAGTTATCATGCAGTTAATCTTTAATGGATTTCTTGCTTCAAAGAAGTGCCTGAGGAGACACTTCTATTACAGGTGTTTTTTGCAAACACGTCGGAGTGCTTTTGGAATTCATCGCTAGATTAATGCGTACCCAAATCATTCAGCTGCCCAGAAGAACAGACTGCCAGGAATCCCCTTGCTTGCTTTGCCATCCCTGCACTTCCAAAGCAGTTGATCTCTGCCTGTTAACCTGAATGTGCATCTGCCCCTGTGGCTGTTCCCATGGAGAGGTCAAGACACGTGGGGAAGTGACTGCCGCTACCAGCAACAGGACCAGCAACTGCTGCTACTGTTATCCTTTCTGTTTCCACCCCAGCTGGAAATCATCCAGCTTCCTTTTTCCACAAGCCTGCAAAGCAGGGAGAAAATTTTCATGTGAAATTTCTTCCTCCCACAGCCTTAGATCTTGTGGAATGGCACCCTGGTCAGTGAGGGACCTGCACATGCCACGGCTGCTCTTGGTTTCCCACTCATCTGTCCTCCTGCTGCTCATTGATAGTGAAGCCTTTGCTAGTGTAATTTGCTTAGTGTGCTTAGGGAAAAACACAGGAATTATGGAAATGACGTTTAAGAGAAATACTCATGATTTTAAGATGTGTCTTGATTTTGTTTTCCCAGTTCATTTGTTATTGTTACTAGGTACTGGAACTGTTACATATTCTCCATACTGTGAATAGGGCTGCGAATGTACGTACACTGGCAGGAGTGTGCAGCAGCTGGTAGATGAGCAGAGAGAGCAAGGGAGGTGAAGTTGTGGGGTGCAGGGTGTGGGAGTGGAGAAATTCATGGCTTGCTCAGAGATACG
This sequence comes from Gallinula chloropus, assembly GCF_964237585.1. NCBI lineage: Eukaryota > Metazoa > Chordata > Aves > Gruiformes > Rallidae > Gallinula > Gallinula chloropus. The sequence continues at coordinate 84,566,180 of NC_140087.1, read as the reverse complement.
TTAAGTTTTCAGTGGTTGGCTTCAGTTGAACAGCTCTGATGTACACTAGAGTATCTCCAAGGGGCATCTGCAGACCTGTTGCCTGAGATTGGCAGAAACTTGTCTAGTTGCATAATAAGCTCTTTTGTGTTTCTAAATATCCTTCCTGTCGGAAGGAATAGGGAGTAATTCCCTAATAATATTTTTCTATGCTATAAATTGCTGATGCTTGAATCATTTTCATATATCATGTTGCTCTAATCGCATTTTCCAATTGCACTGATTATCATAGTATTGTGGTGTTTTCTAGTGATGTGGTATAAATGGTGTAGACGTAGGATAGGTTGTTTGCTTAGAAAGGTGGGATGAATACAGTTCAGCACACAAGCAGCGAAGCTCGTTTTAAAAGGCAGGGGAAGGCTCAGAACCTGTGCCAGCAGGAAATCCTACAAATTAAAGGCAGGATGTGACCAATGTAGCAGATACCTTGTGCATACAATTCTAATATTTTGAACCACAAGAAACGTGTAAATCATATACAAGTACCAAATAGACACCAAGTGAAATTGAACTCTGTTGCCTGACTCTGTAACCCACTGTTCTGTCTGCCGAAAATAAATGCTTGGTTATCTAACAGCCAGACTGAGCGTAGGCAGTCGTAGTGCATCATATAGGCTGGTAGCAGGAGATGAGTGTCCTCAGCGGTTCTGAAAAATCAGACGACTTATTTAGGTGCCAGAAATTTATATTAGCTCCTATTTTTAATTCCCCCACCAGTTGACTTCATGTGTCAAGAAGGATAAAACAAATAATAGGTATGTTTGGTACAGACATTTCTGTCACAGGAAACGTGTTCTTGTTCTTAATTTTCTATCCAGGAATGGAAACACAAACTGTAAAATAGGAGCTGTACAAAACAGTGGTAGATGTAATTACACTGCAGGTCTGGTCTAGCAGATAGATGGATTAGCCCAATTAATCTTTTCTATCTGGTTCTTACTGAAGAAAAGTATTCTAACATAATTCTAGGTATCCCAGCTTAGTGTGGTGGAGTCATCCTTTATTGCCCTTACAGGCACAGAAGTGCAACGAACTAGTTGACACGCAGTATAGTGTAGAACCCAAAGCTCTGAAGGAAAGGAGGAATGAACAAGTGTGGAAGCAGCCAGAGCAGTTTTACTGAGCACAGTGCTAAAATTGCTTTTTTTGCGCCAATTGTTCTTTAACGTGAAAGAAAATACATTTGTGAAATTTCTTTAAGTGCTTATTTTTTTTCTTTTCATGAATTCTTAATAATTAGCAGTATCTACTCCTGGGTAGAAGAAATATTCAGCTTCCCTAAGCCATCTGTTGAATGTCACTTTATTAATAGGATATTTTTCCTTATTCCGTCTGTAGCTCTCATATTCAGCTGTTGTTCAAATCTTTTTTCCTGGCTCACAGTGTAAAACTGTCTTTGTATTCATATTACCTTAGGCAGGGGGTTTTATTATTAACATCCCCTAGCTAGATTTCCAAACCAGATCCTCTGGGCTTTGTCAAAGCAAATCCCTCAAGGGTTGAAGGGTATCTTGACAATAGCTCAGAATAATTACAAAGAGCAGCTTCTGGTACTGTGTCACTACTGATAGCCTGCATCCCTCTTCTTAATGTGGGATGAAGTTTACTAAACGGCAGTCTTTTGTCTTTTGTGTTACTGTGAAAATCTGTTGGGGGTATGATGAGAAAAGTAGATATCTGTTCAATTTATTTTTTTTTAAATGGTGCTACTGCTTGGTTCCAGAAAATGTTTGACAGCTAAGAGGGATGTTCCCAACACAACAAAATGGAAGTAAATATTAGTGTTCATGCTTGGGCAGGATGAGGGAGAAGGAGACTGTGGAGTGCCTGGTGGAGATTTTTGTATCTGAAGGCTTGCAACCAGAAATACAGTTCAATTCTGCTAATAGAGCCTGTATTACAATGCAGCTTGCAATAACATCTCTCTATAAATACTACAGAGAATAAAAAAGCTGAGTGTTTAATGTGCTTAATAAATGTTGAAGAAAGAGCTGGTCAAAGCAAGTCTGCTGAATGCTAGTAGAGTTAATCACTGGGAGCCAGGAGACAGTTTTTGAAATCCTTTCTTGAGTTTGCAAAGTAGAAGTATGGCTCAATGTGACAGTTTTTGTGCAAAGTACTGTTTCTAGTTGGCTGTTAGAGAAAATGAGGTATACTAATAAAAATAAATTTCACCTCTACTTGGGCAGCAGTAACTAAAAGTAATCTTTAAAATATGTGACTGTTCTTCAAATGTAGGGGAAACAATTTATTTCTCTGTCTCTTTTGAGGTTCCTATCTTTAAACACGTAAAAATGGGATGGGTTTTTGTGTGGTTTTCCACAGTGAAAAAATAGCTGTTATTCAGCCACTGGTCTGTATTTCAGAATATTTGAGCTGATGCGTAACAAAGGAATAAATTGTAGAAAATCATCCCCTGACTTTATAAAGCTATGATAGACTAAGATAAAAACCTGGGTGTTCATTCATCTCATCAATCAGAACTATTCGAAGATTCTCCAGTTATGGTTTCCTTAAAATTCCTGGTTGAAGTATTACTACATAGTAAATTGTCTTCTGCACTAGCCACGTTGATCTCAGAGAAAACATTATTTTAAGTAAATAATGGGCTAGACTGAGTTTTGAAGACAGTTGATGTGATTGTTCCAACAAATCAAAAGCAGCTGAAGGTTTTGAGAACAAAAAAAAATGGAGTCTCTCTTCTAATTTTTTACATTTTGCAGCACATTCCTGATTCAGAAAGTGTGTTATAATTTCAGCTGTGTTCTGTTTCAGCCTTGCAGTTCATCCGGATAAAACGTTAGTAGCCACGGGGCAGGTTGGGAAGGACCCTTACATTTGCATCTGGGATTCCTACCGTGTGCAGACTGTGTCTGTTCTTAAGGATGCACATACTCATGGAGTCGCCTGCTTAGCTTTTGATTCGGATGGCCAGGTTTGTACCACCTTCCTCTGTGCTTTGAATTCAGTTTGAGTTTGATTCTAAAAGATACACATGTTGAAATGTTTTATGTATAGGGAAGTACATGGTTGTAGTACTGAAACTCATATTACAATTAAACATTTAATGCAAGGACTGCAATGCAGCTCTTTCAAATATGGTTTTGAGATGAAAATCACAGCCTGGCATTCAAGTCAAGTAAAAGCATTGGGTGTCATGCAAATACCCATAGAAGAAACAGCCCTCTGAGGCTCAAATCTAATAGCTTCACCACATTCTTGTTACCTCCTATTCAAAGAGATCAGTCCCTGGCAAAGTCTTCACAGTCCTGCAGCGTTTTTGGCAGAGGAACTCCAGTCATCTCACTGCTCAGCGAGTCTCCTTGGCTGGGGTGCACAGTCACTTTAATTGAATAGTGGGGTTAGGGCACAGAGTGTGTGGCTTTGTACAATGTGATTAGATTATATGGTGTTTTGAGACAAAACTTAAAATACAAGTAACTGTTGGGTCATTCACAGCTAAACATGTTGATTTTTATTTTTTCTCCTGGAGATGAGTTATTAAAAGCATTCAGTTGTGAATGATGTTGAAGGAAAATAGATCTATGATTCCCATAAACCTGAGAAATGTTTCACGTTCATACTTTTATAAGTATCTGTGTGTGCAATGTTGCAATTACTGATGTCCAGGTGAGTCTTCTAGTCTAACACTGTGGTCATACTTTAGAGCTGGGTGTTAAAATATTTTAAGGAATGCTTAGATTAACTGATACCTGGGTCCTTGTGCAGATCCTTATTGTGTTTTGCATTTACTTGTGTTCCTCAGAATTGCATCCTAATGGGACAGAACTGCCTTTAGATGATTTTCTTAGTGTCGCATGCTTAGGTGGTTAGCTGTCTGTTGAAGGGAGGCTTTATTAACACGTGCCTAGCTACTCTTCCACTGACTGCACAGTGCTTTTATTCTTTCTGAGATCCAAACTGGCCACACAATGCATAGAATATATGCTCACTTGAAAGAAAAGTACTTTTTATTGTGCGTTATTTTGTCTGTATTGAGCTGAAATGAAGAATACCAACCTGAGCGATTGCCTTTAACCTGCATTGGGTAACTGGAATTACTGAACAGCACTGTGGATTACATTTCCCCATTAGCAGTTGGAACCAGCTTTCTATTTTAAGCCTGGTTCTCAACTGTCTTCCTCCAGTTTTCTTAAAGTAAAACCATTTCCTCTGAAATCTCCTGTGCAAATTCTAATTAAAGAAGACGGTGTTCCTGGGAATTACAGTATTAGAAAATCAGATGAGAACACCCTCAAATCAACAGAACAAAATTTGTAATGCTATAATGTTTAAGGTACTGTTCATTCAGAAATACCTGTTCTTAAGGGATTTTTTCCTTGTTTTTAACTTCGTAAGACTGGTGGATAAACTTTTAAAAAACCACACTATTTAAGCAGCTGATGGGAATAAAGACTCATCAAAGAGCCCAGTCGGTATGAGTTAAAGGTGGAGGCACTTCTGAAAGTCCTGCTGGGGGCCTTGCTGTAATTAAAAACTGAACTTACCGCTGCCTTGACCCTGCAGAACAGTAACGCTCTTTTTCTGGAAGTGCTGGAGAAGTTGCAGCTTATTCTGGAAATAAAAATTTGCACAGGAGGCTTTTTTATCTGGAGAAAGACCAAAGCTGGAAAACATAAATATGGATAATGTATCGGCTTTTTGCTGCTCTTTCTGGCTTTGCAAAAGAAACTGCTGTGCCAAGCTAAAAATAAAGGGCATGGTAGAAAGACTTTGAGTATTTGGAATTCATTGCTGCTAGCAGTTCCAGTTTGTTTAGCGAGCACACCCAGGGGAGCTGGCATTTCCTGGTAGGACAGAATGGACTTGGCATGTATTGCTTGCATCTTTTCTTCCAATGCAAACCTTTCTTTTATATTGGATGTCTATTTATATCCGAGAAAGGTTTGTGTTTAAGCCCCGAAACACAAAATTCAACAGTCACATAAGGTATAGCTGCACTAAGAAATGTATTCTTTTTTCTGCTAACTCTGTCAGCTGTCCATTTTCTAAATAAAAAAGTAGCCTGAGGACAAACCTGGATAATTCTGCTTCTCTACCTGAGCTGGATCCCCATACAGTCAGCTTGACTTCCTCCCGTGCTGCTGTGTGCAGCGCCTGGTTCTGAGGGTAGCTGACATGTTAACCATGGCACAGCACCAGTATGTGGATTTAGCATGGGTCTCAGAACAGTGGGTGTATGTTTCTGGCATCCAGATGAATTAGTTCTGAAATATTACTCCCTGCTGGACTTGAGCTAGCTCTGCATGGAGACTGCTTAGCTGTCTCTGCAGCGCTTCCCAGCATCGATTCCACAAACTGGGTAATGGGACTAAACGGGATTGGTGTCTCTTGTAATACATGGAGAAGATCGATATGCAGCTTAAATTGGGGGGTAGCAGATATGCTTCCTTTATTTTATGTAGCTCCAATGAAGCTATAAATTTGGAGGCAGATACATTTTGAGTGAACTCCCTATTTTCTACATTATCTGTACTTAATACTGTATATTAAAAGTACTGATGGGAGCAGAGTATCTTGCTGTAACTGTTGCTATTTAAATCTACGTATTTTAGTTGGGGCTTTTTCGGAGTGATCAGGAGATGATATTGGGCGGGAGGGAAGCTGCGCTGTGTTCAAATGTCTAATGAAGAGCTGTCGGTTTGCCTATAATCAGGAGTGTCTTTTGTTGAATCAGAAATTAAATGCAATTTCTCCTTAAAAGTGCTAACAGTTACCCTTCCTGGAATTGCCTCCAAGGCTGGTGTCTTTTATATTGAAGGATTTCACCAATACTATGCAGTTCCATTTCTGTTTGGAGCTATTTTAGACGAACCCTTTTTGTGTGCTTTCTAAAAATATTTTTCTTTTGAAAAATGGAGTAAGGAGGGCAATGTCATAATGCATACATACATCTCAAAATTTGGCATTGGGTAGCAGTAGGCTTCTTTAGTCAGATCTTCCAAATCTGTGCAGATTTAAAAATAATTGTTTAATTATGCGCATAAACTCCTCGGCAGATATTTTCTTCTAGTGATTCTATGAATTCTCTGAACAGAATTCTGTCAAATTCCCTTCCAGAGGAGGATTAAAAGTCTAAGTGTTCCAACCAAAAAGGAAATTCAGCATTTGTTGCTACTCTTCTGCCAGCATACCTTCCTCAGTAGACCTCTGTTAAGAGAAAATGCGAAGTATCTCTTACTTTCCCCTCGCGCTTTCACTGCCCATCTACCCCTCTGAGGGCAATTTCCAGACTGGCAGTTACAGTTCAGGTCCGATGTTGTTCACATCATGTGTCTAAAAGATACTGTAAGTACTACCATGGTTTCCATGGTGAAGAGAAGAGTATAGAAGAGGTGAGAAAAAGTGGAATCAGTGGAGGTTCCATGAAAAATATCTTATGTTTGATTGGACACCCAAATCCCTGGGTAGGTGTAGATTGCTCAAAGGCAAATAAAACTTATTTTTGCTACAATAATAGTCCTTTCTCAAAAGAAGTATCTTTACTATGGTGACTGGCAGCAGCATGTTTGTTCTGTCCCATATTTGATTTCTTTTTCTTCATTAACATATACTGGATAGTCAAGCACATTGTCCTAGGTTACATGCAGATAGAACCCTAATTTTTTTCTATTGCATCTAGTGATGGAACCCCAAATTTTGTCTCTTACCTACCTTTTCAAAGACTCACATATGGAGAGTCTTCAAACAGGTTGTGAAGTTATTGGACAGGACAACGAGAAGATCAAGGTCCAAGCTGTAGGCTGTTTTTAAGAAGTCGTGTTCCTGAGCTACAAGATTGTTTCCCATGGATATAGTCTCTCATCTTCCTATGGTGAGAGTTACTCAGGCATATTCCTTCTACTAACATATGTAGGACATAGCCAATGTGTATCCCTATCCGACACACTCTGGCATCGCATCCACACTGCGGCTGCAGTACATTTGCCACTAGCTTAATCTTTGCACTGCTACAGATCTCAGCAACCAGTTCTACTGTCTCTGGGCTGCAGCTAAAGGTCTCTCACCTAATAGGAAGCTCTGATGGAAGTCTCATAAAGCTGGACATAATCAGCACAGTCACTGAAAGAGAAAAAACCTACAGCCTCCACAATAACTGTTAGCTTCTGGATCTGCTGTATGCAATTTGCTTTCTCTTCCCACTTCCTGAATTATTCCAGTAGTTGCTGTCAACACTGGGGTGTAAAGCAACTGAGAATCAGACCTGCCTGAGCTCTTTGCTATCTAATAAATTCCATCTAGACAGGAATATTTACCTTTCCATTTTATTTTGTTATCTTTTTTTTTCTTCTTGCATTATTGAGATTTAAAAAATTATTAGTTAGTTGGTTATTTGATATATAAAGTATGTAAAGGCAATTATTAAAAGTATATCCAATTCTGATTCTAAAGCTCAGCAAAATGAGCATGATGATCAACATTGTATTTGGAAATAGCGAGAACTTTTATTTCCTATTCACTTGAATTACCAGGTTAGTAGACCAAAATGCTAGGCTGGTGTATGCCTGAAAGAAGCAACTGAAATTTTTCATGATAAAGATTGTACTTGAGATATTTGTAACCTGAAATTAATAATAGAATCACAGGCTGGTTTGGGTGGGAAGGGACCTCAAAGTCCATCTAGTGCCACCCCTTGCCACAGGCAGGGACACCCCCTACCAGCCCAGGGTGCCCAAAGCCCCATCCAGCCTGGCCTTGAACCCTGCCTGGGATCCAGTGTGAGTATCCTGATGGTGCCTTTAGCAGCATAATTCAAACTCAAGTCACGAGTGGGAAGATCTGTTTGTACTCATAATAATCTGAACTACAGTAATTGGATTTTTGAGTTGATTTGCTGTTAACTAGATTCCTTCTGTTTTTCCTTAGCGTTTAGCTTCAGTGGGACTGGATGCCAAAAACACAGTATGTATTTGGGACTGGAAGAGAGGAAAGCTACTGGCAACAGCTACAGGCCATTCAGACAGGGTAATTGTATGAAGCGTTTACTGAATTTTGTTGGAGAGTTATGAAAGTGTTTTTAAAAACCCTGGTTTTTATATTGGATTAATGCAAAGATAATTCTGATCATTCTACCTGACTTTTTTGCAATGCTGAGCAAGGTATTTCTTCTCTTTATGCCAGACATCACTGAGCACGGTGCTAAGAAATGAGGCACATGACGGATTCTTGAGCTGACGGTCTAGGGAGGAAATACTTTGTAATTATATGCTGATTACAATGATCTATAGCTCTTTATATAAGATGTGAAATGCTAGCTCAGTGGACAAAGAGAATGTTCTTCCTGAATATGTCAAAAAGACATTTTATCCTGAGGGAAAGTTTAATTAGCTCCTTTTGCTTAAGACAGTTAAGTGTAGGAGAAATATAATTAGGATGAATATACTTTCTATATCTGCTAACGTCAGGTAAAGGATCATCATAACATCAAATAAATATAAGAAGTGTACAGTCCTGAGTTTAGAATGTTATTCAGGATTAGGAAATGTTCAAAGAGGTTTAGCGTAAGCAACATACCTCCACAACATTGCATAAGCAAGAAGACACATCCATTAAAATAAATTATGGACGTGTTCTGACAACTTTTATCTATATTATGACATTATAACATCTTAGAAATGTTATAATTTTGAGGAATTATAATGTTCTACTACACAGGAGAGTCTATTTATGTATTTATATATATTTATATTTAGCAGCAGGCTAAACCCTTCCTTACAATTCATGTGTACATATAGTCTGCATATGTGTGTCAACTGAGTAAAACTAGTACTTCATTTTTACTTACAGTGTTCCCAACACAACAGGATCTCAGCCTTTATTCCAGTTTTCATTCAGAACCAATTCACTTTCCAGTAACATCAGTGGAAATTTTGTTACAGTCCTCAGTAGGTACAAGATCAGGTTCTGAATCTTGCAGGGCCACCAACATCCAGGCCTGGATCTACACAAGGTTGCCCAGGACCCCATCCAACCTGGCCTTGAACACCCCCAAGGATGGGGCAACACCTCCAGGGATGGGAGATGCTCTGTATATAGAAGATAAATATTTTGTAGGAAGGCAGTGCTTCCTTGTGTATGAAAAGAATGATGGGTTAGCTTAAGATAACATGTTCCTTTTAAGCTGATAGACATTGTGTTGTGATTTATATTTAACAGCTGTAAATAGTCCCATTGTCCTACATGTTTCCCAAAGTAACTACTGACTGTTGTTACCCTCATTGGTTCAATCAGCTTCCACGTTGAAGCTGATTGCTAGAGAAGAAAACTCTTAAAGTAGCGTATGTTTTTATTCAATAATATAGTGGAGCTGGAATAAATTGGTAATGGAAGGCAAGAATGAGCTATGTTGACAGAACGTATTTGCCTTAATCTTTGTTTACAAAGAGTTCCAAATTTACCTGAACAGTGTTCTTCCATCTTTGGTAATATCTTGTATTGGAAACAGTGCCTAAAATTTGGTAAAAGCAACTGAGCCTAGATGCAGTTACTGTATACTTTAAAATACCAGGTTACTGTATTTTTTTTATCAGATATTTGATATTTCCTGGGATCAGTATCAGCCAAATAGAATCGTCAGCTGTGGAGTAAAACATATAAAGGTAAATAGTTTTTCTTGGTTACTTACTTAAAAGTAAATCTATATTGTAAAAGAAATTTGTCCTTTTATATGATGAGGCCTGTAAATATTAGACAGTTTATATTTTAATTTCTTTATCTGGTGACCATTGTACAAATTTTTTTATTTGAAGCCAGTTCAGACATTCAGCGGTGACTGAAGTGCAGATAGCAAATGATCCTCCAGCCTTGCTTCTTATAATGTCCATCATTATGTACTTCCAATTTTGGGGTTCTCTTCCTTCTCCATTCCACCTAAATTGTCTCAAAATTGTCTCTGCCCTTAGTGATTTCTCTCATCAAGCATCAGGATGGGTCACTGAACAGGTATGGGAGGAAATAAGTTAAAACCCAGTTTTATATATACTACAAGTGGAGGATAAAACATTCTCATGCCTATGTAAAGCTTGGAAAGAAATCCTTCTGTTTGCCAATATTCCCTGCAGGTTTCTATTTTTCTCCTGCCTCATTAAAAGCATTCGTAACAGATGGCAATTATTTCACATGACTGGGGTGGGAAGAGCTTTAACTAGAAGTTTAGGAAACCAGTTAATATCTCTAGTTCTGGTTACTGAGAAGCTTGTGCCCTTAAAACCACCGTTGCTTTCAAACTGTGGGTGGTTTTGGCAGCAGTGATACCGTCTGCTGTATTCTGCAAGCTGTTTTCAAAACCTGTCTTTGTTTGGCACCTGTATTCTGTTTAAAATGGCCATAATTACCCTGAAGGTGCACAATACCAGGCAAAGTAAATACATATAGATAGAGCCATGCCAAAAAAAAAAGAAGTGTGGAATGGGAAATGATTAGATGTTCCCCTCCAGTGATGCTCAAACAGCAGTCTGTATACTTGCCGTTCATTATAAAGCTGTGTGAACATGATAATTACTACTTGCAACAAAGGAAAAGAACAGCTCTGAAGTAATTGTCTCACTGGGAATCGGGAGTAGAGCTTGGGAATAGTGCCACTTACTCCTTTGGCACTTCAGATCTATTGGCTTGCTTGGCTGAGCGTGTATCAGAAGGTGTGTGTAAAGCCTGGGAGCTGGGGAATCTTGGACTGAGCTCAGGATCCCCCCTCCACATGTTCCCTAACGCCGTTACCTGTGCTCTTGCAGCCAACCAGAAGTGAAGAGAGCGTATGTTTTGCTCACAGTGAAAGCCCTGGGGGAAGTATTTACCTGCCTTCTCATAAAGTGGCTTTCGTTAAGAAGCAAAGGGAAAGTTTCATTGCAATAGAGAAAAATCTGAAAGTAAAATCCTTGATCCAAGGATTTTCTGGAGTTCAGCTTTATAGTAGTAAGTAGGAGAAAGATGTAAAAATTTGGCTTGTATGTAGGCATATAAAGTGGGAGTGAGACACATCATGTGCCTGTCAGACACTTGAGCATTCCTGTCCAGTCTCTGAAGGTCTCTCTCCAGTCTGCCACGGATCACAGATGCCCCAACTAGTAAAGACCTGAGCTGGCAAGTCCATTTCAGGACTGTGCCACAACACTTAGATTTACCATTCTGTTCAGTGTCCAGAACATCCCAGTACTGGCAGTCCTGGATATTTCAGCACTTGTCTTACACATCTGATTCAAATTCTCCTTCCTCTACCTACCCTGGAAGATCTGATCCATCAGAGGGGAGTTGAGTGCAGTGTCCTCTCTGCTTGGTAAAATTATGTTTATTAAAAAAGAAAAAAAAAACCAAACCACTCTGATTTAAAAAGAAGAGGATGGTATTTGTAGCCCACTGCAAAATACACCCTTCTAAGACAAACTTTGTATTCTCTTCACAGTTTTTGCTTCCCCAGTCAGTGTTACAGTCTCTTGCAGAATGTTACTGTGCCTGTGTAGAAGTCAGGAGAGGCACGGTTCCACACTGTCGCTCGCCTAGTCAGAGTTCCAGTGGTTTCACATGCCATCAGTTGCAGTTTCCATCTAACAGATGGTTTTGCAGTAAACATAACTGTCTTTGAGGGACAGATCTCTCAATGCTCTGGAAAAGGGCGCCTAAGTTCTGTAAGATCACACGTTTTATTACTTTGGAACTGTAGCTGTATTTTAAGTTTTCAGGCAAGAAGCATAGGATGTTCCTGGCTTTCAAAAGGGTGCATTCACGTTGTCAGATGTCACCCAGCAGGACATGATAAAAGACAGTGAGATAACAAGAAGGGTTAGAGTAGCAGTAGTGAATCAGGATTGTGCCTTGCTTTCTGAGTTTGTTCCTTTTGTTTTTGGACTTAGTGCATTTGCCTTAGGGTTTCCTTGGTAAATGGGCAGGTTTTGGAGTAACCGGAATTCTGATAGAACTACAGGAGTCAAGTGTCTGTCCAGACACATCTGTGAGGTCTGCACTCTAGTATGAAAACACAGAAATCCTGCCACAGTTTTTCCTGATGTGTCATTTGCATTTGGCAGTTTTGGACACTGTGTGGGAATGCACTGACAGCAAAGAGAGGAATATTTGGTAAAACAGGAGATCTCCAAACTATCCTTTGTTTAGCATGTGCAAAAGAAGATATCACGTACTCTGGCGCCTTAAATGGAGACATCTACGTTTGGAAAGGGCTGAACTTAGTCCGCACGATTCAAGGAGCACATAGTGTAAGTTGTGTTTTTAATGCCGATTTCTGAAATGAACTGTTCATTGTAATGAAAAATTTCTTGAAGGGTTATCTGCGAAGTTTGTCTTATGTTTCAGGTCGGAATAGTGTCTAAGACTGTTGTATATGTCATCTTATCCTTTGTTTGCGTGTTGTCAACAGATGCTAGCTCCTGAACCGATGTTAGCAGGACTGTGATATTTGTAACCTTGATTTAACCAGGCAGGCTTAAATCTAAAGGGAAGTTTCTAAATTAAAGTTTCACAGATTGAGTAGTTTCAGTTAGGATCAGTTTACTTAAAAATAGTTGGCAATCAAATGATCTTATTTTAAATAGAAACGTACTGCTAAAATTCCCAGTGCTGAAGACGGGCTCTTCATAAAAGCTTCCATGTGGAGCAAACTGGTTTAATCTGCGAATTGCACTCTGACCACATCCAAAGGCAGTTTACTCCAGCTGGTTTCATAACCCACCCACCCTCCCTAATTTGGAGCACTTCTAATTACAGAGAGAAAGGAATGATTAGGATCATGTTAGATTTCTAACCACTCTAAGACAAGAAATCTATGTTTCCATTGTTGGCACAGTAGGATTTTCAAGTCTGGTTTCAAATGTATTTGAGATTTTCTCCTTTTGTGCATATGATTGTGGCTGCTTGCTAGTGTTGGTTTTTTGAGCAAAAGGAAATTAGTATTTTCGTTAGACAAGTGATATGAAATCTAACAGTTTTCACTATGGTTTTCTTCTAGAACCTTTACAGAAGAGTCAGTGCAAAACTAGTTATGTTGACAATGCATCAAGATTCATAGTAGCTCTTCAAATAAGATCTACGTGTTCAGCAGAGTTTATTTATACAAGTAATCCCTAATTTACAAATGCAGCCAGGCCAAAGTCAGTGGGACATTTTACCTGCAGAACTCCTGTGGTATTGCCAGGTTGTGGCTATGTGCATCTGCAATAACATGGAAATGTCCTTGGCAAACAATCAACCCCTGTAGTGCATTTTCAGAATTTCATTTAGATTCATTAGAATGATTAAATGCATTAAATCCTGTGTAATATGTTCTCTTTCATCATTAGAAATTATGGGATTTGCTGTAGCTCATGGAAATTCTCTTGCCCAATTTCTCATACCTTGGTGCTAAATTATTAGAAATAATAATTTATTAAGACATTGAATAAGGCCACTTTGAAAACTGAGGTTTTCCTCTTCATTGTATTAATTTCCATGCAGTTCAACTTGTCTCTAAACTGAGAGGCTGTCCTAATAAGATACTGAATCAGCAGGCATTCCCCAAACTCTGCCAAGGTAGTATAGGACAGTCATCAACAATGAGGCACTGTCAAAAATGAAGGAATTCAGCCTGTGATAGCAACTTGTCTTTCAACGAAGAGAATGAACTGACACTTAGTTCCTGTCAGATTCCAAATGATGTCTGAACTGAATTGATGAAAGAATGTCTCAGTCATCTCCACACCTGTAAGAATATTTGTGTTGCTTGTTTGCTTGGATTTGTTTATTCCAGGTAACTGTTTATTTTAAGTGTTCCATTATTTAATAGTCCTTATAATAATATTAACTAACCCAAATTTCAAATTCTGCAAGTAGGCTATTTTGATGCTACTTGTACAAAAACTTGTACATAAATCACTGAAGTGGGCGCACTTGAAATAAAAGTACTTCCCTGTGTTTGCTGTTTTGCTTTCTGGATGCCTGACGTTTTGCTGCCTAACAGGTTCTAGCCTCTAACGAGTTCAAAGCTTTGTGTGTTTAAATCTGTTGTAAAGAACTTTAAAACTTGTTATACCATTGGTTAACAGGCTGGAATTTTTAGTATGTATGCTTGCGAGGAAGGCTTTGCCACTGGAGGGAGAGATGGTTGCATTCGGTTGTGGGACACTGATTTCAAACCAATTACTAAAATTGATCTCAGGGAGACCGAACAAGGATACAAAGGTAATGAGCTATTACTTTAATGGCATTTCACACATCTGCATAATGAATTAAGACACAGTTTAATTGGAAGCATAAATGTATCTGCATAGTGCCAGGGTTGTTTCACTTAATGACTGGATTTTCTTTTGAGATCTGTATTCCCTTTTTTCTCTTGATGTAGCCTGAAGAGTTGTGAATGTTTTGTAGTATAAACACAGAGGAATGCTCATAGTTGCTGCTCCCTGCTATGCAAATACAGGAACATAAGTAAAAACTATTTATACACAAAAAGATAGGAGAAAGAAGTTAGCCAATCTTTAATTTAATTGCAGCACATTTAATTGAGATTTCTGGAACCTGATATTCAGAGGTGCTGAGCATCTGAGCACTCCGTTAGGTATATTTGGAATGGTAACCCTTGAAATATTGAGTAGATTGTTATTAAATTCTTAACCATCATATTTGTTGAATTTAATCATGCTTCCTGTGAGCTTAGTCATCAATTTATTTTGTGATCAGACTCTGAGAGCACTTACAATCTCCATAGATCTTAATGCACACTTTATCAAGATCTTACTGGGAATGCGATACATCCGTTTGGATTGAAAGTATAGTCTTCTTGAAGTAAGATTTTTATATGCTTTTAGCAGCCAACTTTGTAATAGTTGGTGTTAAATTCCCCAGCTGCTTAGCTTGTGCTTTCAGACCTACATTTCATGTTAAAATTACCGTTGGAATAGCCAAGAGGCCACCGAGAAGGATAACATTTTCTTTCTCAATTATATTTTGGCCTTTGATCTAGTAATAGGCTTGTTTGGTTTATTTTTCATCTTAAACGAGACCAACTGATGATTCCAATACTTGTAAAACATAGAGGTTTGCAACATCTAGGCTCATCCAACAAGCAAACTGCCATCAGCCTTAGATGAACACGGCAGTACCCGCTTGCCTTGCTGTAGTGCATGGAACTTAGCCCAAAAAAGTTCTCAAATGCACCCAAACAGTAGTCCCTTTATGATTCTGGCTGCAAAAAAACTACATAAAGTTTAACTTTCATTTCTAGAAAGCAATAGCAGTACCTTACATCTACTCACAGTAGTTTAGAGCAATTTAGATCAATACTTTCTAAAAATTGTAGAGAAATAAGCCTGCGCATGTGGGCGAGACAGATCAGTGTGGCTAATGCCAGCCTTGCAGAGGAACATAATGAAGGCAACACAGAAAAAGCTTTCTTCTTGGCAAATGTAGTACACAAAATTAATTTGCAGAAAGTGAATTGAGTTGCCATTTAGACTTGCATGGAAATGATAATAAAGTTTTTTAAATGGATAAATTAATTGATTTCTAACAACTAAATCTAGAACTCTGTCCAGATTTTGTCTTCAAGACATTTAAATCCTTCAGTTTTTTCTTTGTTTGTGAAAATAAGAACATTGCCTGCTTTAATAGCAAGAAAAAGATATGGTGTATCATGGCCTTTCAAACTTAAAATTTCCTTCTAGGGTGCCAGGAAAACTTTTCCTCTTCACCCTTCCATGTACTCATTTGTCCACAACATACTTTTTAAATAAGATGCATCATTGGCACCTATCTGATCGTAGACTTGGCTTTTATATTTAAATATACATGTATGTTAGTAAAAATCTGATAATATATAATTCTTTGTGTAGTATGTCTCAGAAAATATTACCTTTCCCACATCAAAAGAGGTACTTTGTGTCTCAAAACTTAACCATGCCCACGTGCTACTTAACATCTGAACTTCATTCCTTTGTGGCCTTTGGTGTTAATCAAGAAGATGATGTATTCATTACTTCTGGATAAATTTAGCTAAATTATAAAAATTAAAAGGTACTGGAAATGGACAAAACACTGAATAAAGATTAATTTGCCCTTCTCAAGAAATGACACAAAATGTCAACAACATATTTTATTTGCATTTAATCAATTAATTGCATTGGGTATTTGGTTCCAAAAGATGTTAAAATGATGGCATGGTTGACCTTCACTACTTGACAAATGGATTTTTTTTATTCATTCACATCTCAGCATCTAGACTTTAATTTTCATATACTGGAACAGAAAATACAAACACTGCAGGCACACAACCAGATAACGCTGTCAAATTGCTCAGCCTCCTAAGAGGGGATTTTCAAGCTTGTTGTTAGTAAAATTCCATCTGCAAAGTTAAGGTGAGATTTGTAGTGTAAGATCAAGCTCCCTAAAAGTTAAGCAGAGCAAAATTCTGTTGGTTTGGGGTATAGGGTTTTTTTTTTGGTAATAATCAGTTGTGACTAAAGTTGAGAGGTGTGATAACATGGGCACAAACCATTAACATTCATCATGAAAATGTTGTTCAGCATTAACTAGGCAAAAAAGGAAAGCACTGAAAAAAGGAATAAACCCAGCTTCAGTCCCAGGAACCTAGCCTAACATAAAATCAAGATCTTTAAATCACGTGATATGGAATTGTTGTTTTAAAGCAAATTCCCAAGGAGGTGTACATGAAGTGTAAGAGCTTGACCCCTCGAGACACTGGCAGCAGCAGTGTTAGATACTCAGCATTTACCCAGGACTCAGCCTTCTCCCTATCTGTCCAATGGAGATAATTTAACAAAATTGTTCTGTGATTTAATCAGCTGTGAGGTATTGTAAGACTTCAGTGTCAAAGCATCACAGTTGTTATAAATTAACTCTTGAGGTCTTAATGATCTTCACTGTACTCTCTATCACTTTGTCTCCTTGTTACCATTAATCTAAGATTCTTCTGTCCCTGTAGGTTTGTCCATCCGAAGTGTCTGTTGGAAAGCAGACAGACTTTTAGCAGGAACGCAGGACAGTGAAATATTTGAGGTGCTAGTAAGAGAGAGAGATAAACCCATGCTGATTATGCAGGGTCATTGTGAAGGGGAGCTCTGGGCCCTGGCAGTCCATCCAAAGAAGCCTTTAGTAGTCACTGGCAGCGATGACCGATCTGTACGGTAAGTCCTGACCTTATTTATTTTTTATCTATTCATTCATGTACCATTAATCTATTTATTTTATGGCTTTATATTAAGACTCCATTAAGACAATATTCCCCCCTCCATATGTTTTTCTTAACAACTCTGCTTCTTCAGTCCTCCACACATCATGGAAAAGCATTTGTGTTTAAAACATGCTGACTGTATATACTCAGCTTTAAGTACTAATTCACTGCTTTTCAGAACAGCAGGTGTGTAGGTATCTAAATGGAGAATGATCACCTTGTACATCACTTCTGTTAATAGCATGCAACAAATCTAAACCACATGTGACCATTATTTTACACAGTAAGTGTCTACCTCAAACTTGAACATTTAGAAAATGTCATCTAAACCCAATCCAGTTAAAATGCTAGGAAATGAGATTAATGAAAATGCAGCGGTGTACCCCAGTGTAAAAGACCTTTTGGGGATTTAACTGCGACACTTGTGCCTCAAGCCTCTGTAGCAGAGATGTGAAATTTTGTATGCGTGTTGTGGAAGCTGTCACAAGGTTCAGGATGTTTCTTTTCCTGGTCCTGCTACAATTTCACAAATTGATAAGCCACTGAAAAACCTAAACTTTTTAATGTGCCGTGTAAGACTTTACTGTAAAGTTTGGAGGTTGAGCTAAGATTCCTACTGTAGTTGTACTCCAGTACAGCTGTTGTGTGTTACCTAAGCTGGGTGTGGATGCTGTCCATATTGAGATTCTCCTGACTGCCAGTGGGGACTGGAAAGACTTTGGGGAGATGTGGCTTTGTTACGGCACTCTCCTGAGTCTTTCCTCCAGTGATGGTTCTGCCCCTTGCTCTGAAGCCCTACCCCTTGCAGAACAGCACATACAATGGGGTTCATGACATCTTGGTTACCCAAACTCTGACTCCTCTAATGTCCTCCTTAGTCATGTCTTCTGACCCTACTAATCCTAACTTTCAACCCCTCCATCAGGTTTTTTTTTTCCACCCCTATGCCAGATGGATGATGACTGCTTTTAATCTTGCATAGATAATTTGTTTGTGTATTTTCAAATCAAGCCCAGGTAGTTACCAAACAGGTTTTTTTCAGGTTTTATGGACCATTTGGCCATATTTCAATGGGAAATATCAATACGTGCAGCTTCTAATTTATGCTCCTTCATATTTATGATTCCTTTATGATTCACCACTGTCTTGGAGCTTGTTGGTCAGCTGCAATTTTTTTTTCCCTTTCATAGAATCATAGAATCATAGAATTGTGGGAGTTGGAAGGGACCTTGAGAGATCATCAGGTCCAACCCCCCTGCCAAAGCAGCTCCCTAGGACATATCACTCAGATAGGCGTCCAGACGGGTCTTGAATATCTCCAGTGAAGAAGACTCCACCACCTCCCTGGGCAGCCTGTCCCAGGGCTCTGTCACCCTCACTGTGAAAAAGTTTTTCTGCATGTTGGTGCGGAACTTCCTACGCTCCAACTTGCAGCCATTGCCCCTTGTCCTATCTCCTTTCTGTCATTTTACTTGTACTAGTTTCCTGTTCCTGCTGTTCCTCATCTCTTTCTAGCCATAATTAAAATCCAAAGTGTGAACGTAACATGACTGTAGGGAACAACCAGCAGTTTTGTTATCTCCCTGTTTCCTACACATCAGTATCATTGCTTCCACATTATGAAGCACACAGATTGTCTCTTGTGCTGAGGTTTGCCTGCACAGTTGTATAGATAGGTGGGAGTTCAGGCAGCCTGCATTCTAGTAGGATGCAAGGGGTTCTGAAGCAAGAGCTGCAAGGCTGAGGTTAGCGTCGTGCTGCCCTTAAGCTAATAAGCTACGCTAAGACCTTGGATTTATTATCTTGGACTCATCTCTTGGTTAGCATGGTAATACAGCTTGGAGCTGGATAATGTGCTGCTGACATGGTGTGCTTGAACCAACTTCTGCCCATCCATGAAAGACTGTGTGAACATGCTCTTTATGCACATAAAGCTTTAATTAATGGCGGTCTTATGATTGTGGTAATGATTACAGTTGTTATATCACTGATGCTGTTTAACGTTGCTTTACATGTTTTTATAAATAGTTTATATGTATATATACACACATAAATTATCCTTCATAAATACATATACATACATTACATTCAAAAAATACATATATATATACACACATAAAATATCCTTCAAAAAAACCCACAGCAAACCAGCCAGAAGTACTGTACCAGAAAAGATACCTTTTATATTCTCAGGAGCAAAGCCAGGCTTTTATTCTGTCATTTCTGTATACAAATGTCTGAATGTGTGCAAAGTGATTTGGGTTTGTTGGGGGTTTTTAGAAAGCTCATACTGGGAATTATTCTTCCACTAATTTGAAAAGTTTTTAATAAGAAAGTTAAATTAATCAGCTTGCACTGCCACATACTGTAACTGTGTTTCTAATGCACTGGAAAAAGCAATCCATGTGTAAGCAACGTTTTTGGAGGCAAATTTTATCCTGGTGTTTCCTTTGAAATCTTTGTAAATCTGGTTCATTCCTTATTGTACTGGGCTTGTAGCTTCTCCCTAGTAAGGCTGCTAAGAATCTTGCTTCTGATCCTACTTCTGTTTTGTCTTTGAAAGCAGTTTTAGCATCTCGCATCCATTTTTTTCCCACCAGAAAATCATATGTGCTGTTTTTTTCTGCAGAGAAGCCTTTTCAAATTCTTTTTCGTCCTTGAATTTTCCCAGCCTAAGAGGAGCCAGTGTTGCTCAGGGTTGTTGATTCTAGACTGATCCTAATAACATTAACCTGACAAGGCCCGAAGGGTGTCTGATGGCAAAGAAATGCTCAGGTCAGAGAGTACCATCTCTTCTTGATGCCGACAGTCAAATTCTTTAATCCCTCTACTAAATTTATCAAACTCTGTCTCTTTTTTCCTCCTGTTACTCTTTCTTCAGGGCTGCATCTAAATGTTACTGCTGGGGTGGTCAGAAACTTCCTTCTTTCAGGCTATATTCATGTTCTGTTTATGGTATTTGTTCTAGTGCCAGCATGGTCCTTCAACATAACTTTTTCTCCTTCTTTGATGTTTATCCTACTGATGTATTTTTGAAAGCGATACTATCCCTTCCCAGCCTTTGTTTCACTAAGGTATAAAAGTTAAACTCTTTTGGTTGTCTTTAATGTGGTACAGTCTTCATTTTCTTACTCACCGTAATAATCCTTCGCTGCATCTGTTCCTGTTTTTATTCCAGTTTCTTAAGGTAACTTGTAAAGAATGTGCCAGATAAGGTCACTATGTGTTGTGTGTTGTTGTTTCTGTGTACCTCTGGGAGCAGCAACCAGGATGTATTTTAGGTTCAAATTTCTTTTTTCCTGTCTGGAACTCGCTCATGGACCACAGTCATTGTATAACTGAAAAATAATGTGAGAGCTCACTCTTTTTTTGCTGGTTCCATTTATGTCTCAAGCTTACAGCATAGTGTAACGCTCAGCAAGTGTGGGCTTCGGTTAAATTTCATTCCGTGTCTACTTGTGTCATCGTCAAGAAACCTTCTGCTTCTTCCAGTGTGGTAGTTCCACCTCCGAGAGGTCAGTCTGATCTGCATTCACCCTCTGTCTACAGAAAGTGCTTTTCTTTAATTGTTCATCTAGGGGAATTCTACTGTAGCAGCTAAGTAACGTCTGGAGGTAACACAAAATGATGATATAATTTAGCTTCAACTTGTTTCCTCTTCTGCTATCACAGATACGTGTTCATATCTGAGGTGCCATCCCTGCTAGAACTGGGAACAGTAAAGGCTCCTTTATTTTGAAGGGTATCTGAATGTGGAACTTCACTTGAAGGTGTCCTAAAGCTTCACGTGATATTATTTGTAAAGATGTTCAGTGCCACTGTCAGAAAACTCTGTGACTGTACATTGATTCAGGCAGGCACTGCACACCCTCTTTCTCCTCTTCTAGATAAGCAGTTCTGAGGTTTTAAAAACTACATTTCTGCAAACGTGTAAACGCACATCAGTGAAATTACCTTCATTCTGTCATTGGAAAGCAGCTCAGTGCATTATAAAATCTTAATATAAGGCGTGCATGCAAATGGGCCTTTACTGACTGAGTTACACTTCTTGGTTTCCTCTTGATAACATTGAAATATTGTACAGTCAAGAAAAATCTGCTCTTGCTTTCAATTTCCTTTGCTGCAGGTTATGGAGCCTTGCTGACCATGCCTTGATAGCTCGTTGTAATATGGAAGAGGCGGTGCGGAGTGTGTCTTTCAGTCCCGATGGGTCACAGTTAGCACTGGGCATGAAGGATGGCTCCTTCATTGTTCTTCGAGTACGGTGAGAACATCTTATATAAGTAGTTGTTTGGGTTTTTTTTCTGAGTAACTCAAGATCATATTATGAAGCCTTTTATTCCTATAAAAAGAACAAAAAAATCTAATCGTTGGGTATTTTTTCAGAAACAGTAAAAATTCAGTGTATGTTTCCGTAACATCCCTTTGTGTTTTATAAGATGGCAGTTTCAAAGTGAGGAGCAATGCCTTATTTAGTTCAAAATATTAGCTCTTAGTTGATAAAGTTGATAAAATGCAAGATTTTCAAGCTTACCATTTTTTCTTTAGTCTGTGGAAAGAAATGTATATAATAGAGCTTGGTTTTCCAGAGGTATCTCCTTGGTTTGTTTCTGGCCTTATACTAGAATGGATCCTATGCAAAATAATCAGTGATAGAAAGACATTTTTAAGCATTTGTAAGACATACATGAATTCTACTTTTCATATTAGGTGACAAGCCTTTTTTTGTATGAATGCGTTGTATGCAGTAGGTGTTTTCTGCATGGAAAGGAGACAAAAGCAGGTGAAACATAAAATCTGTCATAGAATGAAATAACCAAACAAAATAGCATGTTTTTAAAACACATAAGCTATTTTCATTGATTCTTGGATGAGTTTACAGCTTCTTTAACATTACTCCATCTGTTTGGTAAGCATGTATTTGCAGTGCTAGCTGATAGGAGGGAAAAGCCTGTAATCGTTGGAAGATCTCTAAAACCCCTAGTAATGTTTTAAGATTATGTTAGTAATCAATGAAAGTAATAGGAACTTCTCAAAAAAAGTGGGTTTTGTTTTGGGTTTCTGTGAAATCTCCTTTTTGTTGTACAAATTATTCAGTCCATCTATCTTCATGTTTGTCTTAAGTATTTGTGGATCGCATGTTCACAAGCTCACAGTTCCCATTTTCACTGTTGGTTCCTGCAGAGACATGACAGAAGTAGTTCATATTAAAGACCGGAAAGAAGTAATCCATGAAATGAAGTTTTCACCAGATGGCTCTTACCTTGCTGTGGGGTCTAATGATGGCCCAGTGGATATCTATGCAGTTGCTCAGCGGTACAAAAAAATAGGAGAATGCAACAAATCTTCTAGTTTTATAACTCATATTGACTGGTCTGTGGATAGTAAAATCTTGCAAACCAACGATGGTGCAGGAGAGAGACTGTTCTACAAGATGCCGTGTAAGTTTATAAGTGGCTCGTGTCATGAACAAGTAAGCTGCAGTGGTGAAGAGAAGAACAAAAAGACAATATAGATAGTATGTTTGCCAGTGGAAGTTCTTGACTGCAATTTATGTAAATATTTAATGTTTTTCCACTTTTGTATCTTTTTAGCATGTTTATGTGCAGCTACATTAGAATTTGCAAGATGTATCATGTCATCAAACACCACAAACATGAGATTATACTAATTCAAAGTAAAATTGTCAATCTTTACAATTTATTCAGGTTAAAAGGCTAATCCTAAGAAGAATACACAGATAAATGTGATGAAAAGAAATGGAGTTTCCTGAAAAGAAATTATTAAAGTTTACTCACTTCCATATTTTCAGCTGGGAAGCATCTAACTAACAAAGATGAGATCAAAGGAATTCACTGGGCCTCATGGACGTGCGTGATAGGATCTGAAGTGAATGGAATTTGGCCAAAATATACAAATGTCACAGATGTCAACTCAGTGGATGGAAACTACAACAGCTCGGTCCTGGTGACTGGGGATGATTTTGGGCTGGTTAAACTATTCAGATTTCCATGCCTAAAGAAAGGTAAGACAGTATTTTGTATTTCTGAAGAATGCGGTATTTATCTGCTTCTACATCAGTATATTTTTGAGTGGTGGCATTTGATTTTGGTGTGTAACTCAAACTGGTGTGTGCACAGCTGATATTATTATTAATGGACATAAAGATGAGACTTTAACTCTGCGTATCTGGTGACTTCCTGACAATCTTATACCTACTTGGGTTTAGAAGTGTTGAGAACATAGAGTTTAACATGAGCTTATTCTTATAGTATATTTTCAGAAGCTAATTCAGTAAGGCTTTACATCATAGCAAAATTCTGTCAACAGCAGAAGCGCTGCTATAATTCATATTACTTTATACAATTTACTTTATAATTACTATTAGTATCAGAACATCAACAGGCATTTAAGTATTGTTGTAGGTTGGGGTTTTTTTTAGTTTTCATGAGAGCATTTAGATTGTTTCCATTTAAAAGCCTACCATTATTAGGTATAATGCTAATTTTATTTCTTCTTACATACTTACTGTTCTTTTTTGTGTTTTTAGGAGCTAAATTTAGAAAATACGTTGGACATTCAGCACATGTCACCAATGTCCGCTGGTCCCATGATTTTCAGTGGGTTTTAAGTACAGGAGGTGCTGATCACTCTGTTTTTCAGTGGCGATTTGTTCCAGAAGGGGTAACAAATGGTGTCCTTGAAACAACTCCACAAGGTAAAAATCATCTCCTCTTAATTATATATGAAATAAAATCAACAGTGAATGCTGCACCAATGGAAAAGCTGTTACTGAATTAACAGAAAATATTTTTATAATTCCCTGGAATGACATATACTCAGCGTGGTTGGGACATTTTATTTTGCATCAGCAACAAGTCAAGTTGCTTTAAAAACTCTTCTGCAGTCTGCTGCATCGTATGTTTGGGAATAGACAAGTAGTACTTGTCAAAGTATGTGAAAAATGACATTTTGAGGGAGATTACTAGATTGAATTAAATGTTTAAAAATAGCCTTCTAACAGGCATGCAGAAGACTTGACTACATGTGTTGAATTATTGAATTTTCTTTTCAATGCAATTTTGTTATCTATATAATAGCTGTACTTCAGAATTTTTTTCTTGTTATATCCATGATACTTAAAATATTTTGTAAACCCATATGAACTACATGCTGGTAACTGCTGAAAATTGGATTCCCTTCAGCAAAAGGGCAAAAACTCACTTTGTACCTGCACAGCTTGGTCAAGCACCTGTGTTACAGCAATTTTTTTAAACACAGTGATCAGACCAAGTTTTTATTTACCCTTTTCTGTGTGTTTTCACTCCAAAGCCCTTTAAGAAAGCATTCTCTCAGGTGATGGAAATGTACTAGTAACTTTTCAGTTATTCTCCTTCCCTCTGCCACGCTCCTGCCCCCGGCAATGAAACAGGACAAATAGAAACAAAACCAGACACGTTGTCAGCCCACATGATTTTTACAAGCTGCTTGAGCTTCCAGAGTTGTTCAATACTGTTTTGTATATAGTCTAAGTTATACAAAACCATCATATACTATTTTCTTGTGATTAGATGTTACATATTGATTTTTAATTACTTTTTTTTAATGCAGAGGGCGGTGTTGATTCGTACAGTGAAGAATCAGATTCAGATTTATCTGATGTGCCAGAGTTAGATTCTGACATTGAGCAGGAAGCTCAAATCAACTATGATCGCCAAGTGAGTAAAAATTAATGCACTGTGCCAATTACCTGCCATTGTATTGTGACTATTCAGTAAAGATAGCCAAATGAAGCTTGCAGCTAATTCACCAGACTACTCTAGGAAGATTATTTTGACAGACTGCATATTCAAAACAGAATATGCTTAATGAGCACGAAGCCTGTATAATACACCTGTTTGTGACAGGTTCCTTCTTATTGCCGAGGACAACAATGTCCAAGAATTAAAATTGCCCTCGTTTATGGGAACCAACTAAGAACTGGTCACTAGTCATCACTTAATTAGCCTAATTTTTTTTTGGTATTTTCAGTACGTCTATGTTCTGAGATAATTTATGATAGAGTGCTTCCATGCAGGAAGAAACAAATAAAATATTCTTTACTGTGTCGATTTTCTTTCAGAGGTGGTAGTCTGCCGTTCTACTCTTTAACCTGATCTCTCCGCACTGGTTTATGCTTTGTCACTGCGGGCTGTCCTGGCCATCAGGCCTGACCTTTGTTACAGGCACCAAATGTGCTGTGCTCGTGGCCCCCGGGCACTGTGGGACTGCACCCGTCTCCGTGAGGGCGCTCTCTGGCTGGCCTTTTTACCACACTCAGCACTTAGCTCCTCTTGCAACACAGTTTGACCTTGCTGCTCCTTCGTGTGAGGTTTCACCCATACTGCACCCGTACTGTTTCACCCATACTGTTTCACCCATACTGCACTCATGCTGCTCTATCAGAAAACTTTATTCAAGTCTCAAAGTCACGAGAAGCTTATGAATATAATAAAATATAGCAAATCAAGAGGGCAATCTTGAAGTGCATGGATTATAACAACGCATTTCTGCTGGTCTTCTGCAGAAATGTATGTATGGGATATTTATTTCTTACCTAATGAGCAGCTATTCAGTCCTTTGTCATTCATCAGGCTGTTCCATGGGGTTCTTTACTGAATGTTGCTCAAATGTGTCTCTGAAGACAGAATTATTTCATTTATTTATTTATTTATTTGTGGTCCATTCTACTCGTGATACGGAGTGCTTTGCAAGCACCGATATCTGGTATGGAAGGGCACTGTTATCCTTGTTTTGAAGGAAAGGAAACATTAACATAAAGTGTGGATATCTGTCTTCTGACTTCTGTTTCTATTTAAAAATACCTGGGACCTGATTTTCAGGAGTGGTGGTCATTTGGAATAGAATTTGACTTGCCACCTTGTCCTGTTACCTAACCAGCTGGTGACAGGTCAGAACTTCCTCAGACCAGAACTGGGATCTAGTCCTAAGCGTGAAAAAGACACAATAAGCATGTTTCAAATTGTTTTCAGTGGTTTAATGGCTGGTGTAGAGCTGCTTTCTAGATGGTGGAAGGATCGCCTCTCACATTCCTTGCTTTAGCCAAGGACTGTCGTTTGTTTTTTCACCTCATTTTCTAGATTCTGCAATAACAAGGTCATACTGACAATGGCTTATTTTACCTCTTGTTACAGAGATCAAGCATGCTTGCCAAACAATACAGGCTTTGTCAAATGTTCTCCTTCCCCTCTCTTCTACTCCAAGTCTCTCTGGCGTGCTTGTCCCATGCTCCTCACCTCCCCCTCATTTTCCATCTGGATTCAAATCAGACAGCATCCTCCTCCGTGCTGTCTATATGTCAAAAAGGACGTCTGGGTTTAAAAGTGAAAGAATAGTTGTAGGCAGTTAAACAGCAACATTCCAGGCAGGTTAATGCATGAAAAAGCTCAGAGCAGCTTAAAATAGAATCTTGTACAGGAAGCATGAGACAACCCCAAGCATAAGCTGCACTTTACAGTTAGTTAAAGGAAATAATTGACAAAAGGACGTGGAAACAAAAACATTCATCTTACTTTGAGAACTGGGTTTTGGTTTGTTTTGGGTGGCGCTTTTAATGTTACAGATGAAGCAGTCCAGAGGATTCTAGATTTTAAGATGCAATAGAAAATGTTGATTCTTTCATTGGTAGCATTCACTGAGGAGCCAAAAGCAAATGCATGTGAACACTCAGGATAAAGTATGTTACATACAAGGGACAGACACAGCTCTGTGTGTGCTCACCATTTCAAAAGCCCAGCTTGTTACATGAAGACCTTTGTTGTAATAATCCGGTATTCCATCTTTGAAGTCAGGTAGCGTTCTGTGGGAATGTCTGTTTCTGTGGGAAACTGAGCTGTAATCCTACTTCTGGATTCTGGATGCGTTGGTAAATCACCTACATGCTGTTGGTTACTGTATATTTCACCATAATCCCTAGATAGGGTTAATTGTTCATAGTAAGCTTGGAGTATGTATGCTGAAGCACATGCAAAGTTAAAAGACACTTAAAGAGTTCCAGTTGATATTTAAATTCCTTTTCACTAAGTGACACTGGACTCTTCTAGAAAAAAAAAAACTCTTCTGCTGTTACTCCAGACTGAGGTTCTGGGCTGCTGACATGTCAGGGGACTTCACTGCCTGGACAGCAGTTATCGGTATCTGAAAGCCTGTACAGAGCAAGTGTGACTTACTATGTGTTGTAACTACTGAATGTCCCATTGACATATATCAAATTTAATATTTAAAGTAACTTTCATACATATGGAAAAATATTTAGAAAAACTGGAGATGTGCTGTTAATTTTACAATTATTCTTCAGGTTTACAAAGAAGACCTACCTCAGCTGAAACAGCAAAGTAAAGAGAAAAACCACTCTGTGCCCTTCCTTAAAAGAGAGCGAGCACCTGAGGACAGTTTAAAGTTACAGTTTATACATGGGTATGGTGATATCAGATAATGCTTGTTTTTTCTGATTGTTAAAGCAGCCCAGAAATGTTAACCAATTCAGGTCAGAGCATTTAACAAAGTTTCTCAGTGCTTACCCACAGTTAATTTGTTTATCATTATTACTGTGGATAATTTCTGGAATATTGTACATAAATTTTCTTTATTCAGTTATACTTGTTAAGGGACAAGAGAAGGTTACAATGCTGTAGCCATATAGTAAATAATACATCAGTGTTTTATATTGACATTTCAAACCAGCTGTTGACTATACCTTATGTTTCCTGGAGATTCTTTGTTGATTGTGATAGTTGTGATTTGTCAAAATGCTTGATAGACTTCTGCTTGTACCCAAGATCCTATAAAACTTATAATTTACATATGATTGTGTCTGAATATATTCTTTTTGTGAAACTAATGCTACTTCAGGAATTAGGTGCAAAGTGAACCATGAGAAGATTTATGAATGCCTCTGCTTAAAGGGAATATTCTCTTTGCCTGTGTGCTGTGATATTTCTGAGCAAAGCTGACACTGCAGACGTGCTCTATTCAAGTTAATGCACAAATTAATTGCACAGTGTTTTATGTGAAGTACCAGAATAACTATGAAATGGAATACAATATAATCTGTATTTACTTCAGTTATAGAGGCTATGACTGTCGAAATAACTTGTTCTACACGCAAGCCGGAGAAGTAGTGTATCATATTGCTGCTGTAGCTGTTGTATATAACAGACAACAACACACTCAAAGGCTATATCTTGGACATGATGATGACATCCTCAGCCTAAGCATTCACCCAGTGAAAGACTACGTTGCTACTGGACAGGTGGGTATTTAGAAGTGATGATTGTAGCAGAACAGGGAAATAGATTCCCTTTTCCATGTATAATTAGGAAAGATGTGGCTCTTTTCGTCCATCAGTATAGTGTTTCCTCGTACATATGGTTAAGCCACATATTGTTTCCTATATCCCTGCCAAACTGCTGGCGAGTACTGGACTGGCAGCTGTTTGAGGTGATTATTAACTCATTCTTGTACACCAGAAAAACTGCCAATCTTACTGCTTTCATCTGTACAATGCAGGAGCTGTATTTTATCTACATCCTGGGAGGCCTGTGAGTTTCGTTAGTCAGGCTTGGTATGGTTGTACTGTAGTAGCATTCAAGAGCTTTACTCAGATAAAGGCTGTTTTCTGTTGGGCACTCTACTGATACCTGGTACTGAACACAGTGTATTCAGTATATTCAGATATACCTACATCATGATAAATAATGTCATCAATACGATACTGATTACTAACATTTTAGAGAATAACTTTAAGAAGATAAAATAGGGCAAGTGGAAAAGTAGTTACTTGGTGAGGCTTTTGAATAAGTGATAGTGCTAATTACAGATATTGGTGTGCTTTTGCTCTGTTCTCTGAGCAGATATTCCAATTAACCCTCTGATTTAGGTTGGAAGAGATGCTGCTATCCATGTCTGGGACACACAGACACTGAAATGTTTATCGTTGCTCAAAGGCCAGCATCAGAGAGGAGTGTGTGCGCTGGATTTTTCTGGTAAGCCACAACCTCCATTTGTCAAAACAGTTAATGAAAAGCAGTCTTGTTGAGGAGGTCTTAATTTGAATCACTAGCCAATTTTACAACCAATACAAATTTTACATAAATACTTGCTGACAATTTTGAGAAATATAATATCTGTAGTGAAGTCAAGTCAGTCGTGGGCCTTTTCTCCTTCAATCAATAACTTTTTGTGATGTCTAATACATGATATCAAGTGCACAGCTAGAACTGGTGGCTGTCAGCGTGATGGTATAGTAATTTAAAAGGCAGGATGGGGAGTTGAAGTGTGTGAGATAGAAATGTGATCTTCAGGCTTATACAATTCTTCAAATTTGAAAATGATTGGGGAATCATCATTTTTCAGTGAGTTTACTGAAGAAGTAAATGACAAACTGTAGTCTAGAAATATCATGAGAATTCCTGAGGGACACAGGGTCACATCTATGAGACAGGACTTGCACAATAGAACTCTTGCTTCCACAAAGATGATTCTGTGGAACTGACTCATATTCTGTTACCAGCAGAGGAGCCTTGGTGTTCATCCAAGAGCTGGAATTCAAATGTCAAGCTGCTGATCCACTGTGGCATGTAACCTAGCTCTGAAAGTAGATGTGGTACCAGAAGAAGGTCCCTAGTTGTACAAACATTCATATATTTAGAAAATACTTTGTGGTTTATATTTTTAACAACAACAGATTGTAGGATTCCCTGTGGTAGAGTTCCTATGCCTTTATGAAAACCCTAAAAGGAAAAGCTGGCTACATATTCTGTGGACACGAATCTGTACAAAAATATTAAAGCTCAAAGTAGCAGTCAGTGGCGTTGTTACAGGATTCCTTTAGGATGTATTACACATACTGCATTCTGACTGGCTTTAGTGAAGTTTCTTGGATTGGAGCGGAACAGAGTTGTGCAAGCACACATCTCACTATAGGATCAGAGGGCTACTTGGGTCTGCTTTATAGGGAGTTTTCACTGTGTTAATAAGAAACATTTCTAAACTAGGTTCAGGTCCCACTACTTGAAGCTTAAAGAAACAAACCCGAAAGTCCAAAGATACCTTTTTTGGCCAAACTTGGTCTGGTGGCTGACTCTACACTACCAGTTCTCTCTGCCCTTACTCACTGTTTAAAGTGTCTGTTATCAGCTATTAGGAAAACAGCGTACAGCACTGGACCTTTTTTGGCCAAACTTGGTCTGGTGGCTGACTCTACACTATCAGTTCTCTCTGCCCGTACTCGCTGCTTAAAGCATCCGAAAACAGTGTACAGCGCTGGATTGCTTCGTAGGACCATTCTGAGGACATGAGGATGCAAAGATTGTCATTTCATTCATGCAATAAACGGTTGTGCCCTCTGGTGGCTAATTTAATATCCATCATTTCAGGTGTTAATCAGAGGGAGCAGCTTGTGTTCATGCATAAACCCCCCTGTTCCTAGTGAATGAGGATTAAGTTGTATTTTTATCAAAAAAAATAGTTAACCATGTAAAACTTATACATTGCCATTTACATAATTGAGTTACCCCAAAAAGCAATTATTTTTGTCATAATATACAAACATGCCCCTTAAATAATACACATAGCTGATATAAAAGGTAAATATGCAATAATCCACATGATATATTATCTCACTCATACTGTTGCAGAATGGTTCTTACTGTCTCCTTTTCTTTCCTTCCTTGTTAACTTTTTGTGTCTCCTTGTTTGTGTATTTTTTTCATTCTTTTTTTAAAATAAACTCAGTTTTGTTATCCTGTCCTGTTTGTCAACTTCCTTCCCACTTACACTTCTCTCATAGGTTGCTGAATGCTGTGAACCCAATATAGGTATTAAAATCTGTTCAGCCTTAGGAACTTTGAAGTGGTTCTGATGGAGTAATTTATACCAGTGGCACATTTTTTTGTTCTTGAAGTCAAATACACTTAATCACAGAGTCCTTAACATCTGTTGACTTTTACAGAAAGTAACACTCTCAGATCACTGTTTTCATTGGCTTTTTTGTCCATCTCCCAGGGTCCTTACTAGCCCCCACTACAACCTAGAAAGTTCAATTCTTTTATCGTACACTTCAGCACTAATGGTTTATTTAAAACAGTGTTCCAAATTCCGTGGCAGTATTTTGTCTCTAAAAGTTTTAGCAGTGCTCTCACTTCTCATTTCATACAGGTAGCAGGGATGCTGAGGTACTGCTGAATTATGTATGATACTCTGTTCTTGCTTTTCTTCCCCTCATTATCAGTAGTGCTGTCTCTTTCCTGCAGCAAAAGAAATGAGAGCCAGCAGTTAATTTTAGCCTTACAATTTTCTATCATATTTATAGTTTCATTACATTGCCTATTAACTTTTAACCACCCATTTCATTACACGCTAATAAATTGTGTCACCGCTGCAAGCAAAGGAAATACTTAAAACAAGTATTTAAAATAAAACTTAATGTGATTTTTGGAGTACTTGGACTTTATGAAATTGACTTTTATTCTCTTGTTTGATCCTACCTGCCTTCCCTGTACTTACAGGAAGGGTTTGAGTCTACCTTTGGGAAAGATAAATGGGTTGATAAGGAATACAAATATAAAACCCCTAAAATAAGTCAGGCATACAAAGAGAAAATAATGAAGTCAAAAGAACGCATTTTTTAGAAAAGAATGGCCTATCTTGTAATCATCCTGTTAAAAATCAGGCAGAAAGAACTTTGTGACCCGTAACAGCCTGTTCTGTCTCTTGTAAGGGTGAGACTGAGTTTAAAGTTAGCGAAGAGGAGGAAGGTCATGGGTTAGGAGAGTGCTCTCTGAAATCTCTGGATTCCAGTCTGAGATGCCATTACCTAGTGGGATTTCATGTTGGTGACGAGTCTTGCAATGTGAACTCCCGTTGTGGATAGAACTTTAATCAGGTACAGACTTGAGTCACCTGAAGAGGTTGGGCAGGTTGACACTTTCCCAGTTCATTTCTCTAACTGTACAGAGTCTGCTTTAGGATCTGAAGGCTATCAGTGAATCTGAACTGTACTCTCTCAAGGTATTGGTGCCTTTTTTTGCTTCATTTATAATACATGATTTGAAATTCAGGTTACAATGTATTTGCTGTGTTTGTTGCCTGTTACATTTTCAGCTAAAGCCTTAGCACCTTTAACATTAAGTATTCCTTCTGTACAGCTGATGGGAAATGCTTGGCATCTGTTGGGCTAGATGATAATCATGCCATTGTGTTTTGGGACTGGAAAAAAGGAGAAAAGCTGGCAACAACCAGGTAAGGTTTCTTATGAATGTGACCTGTGCTTACATTCGTCCAAATAGTATCATCCACATGAGTTAACTTTGTTTCTAGGAAGGAACAGATCACCTCTCTGAATTTGGAGAAATGTATCCAGATTAAAAAACTTGGGATCTACAGTTTAGTGTTTGGACATCCTGTGAACTGTTCCTGTCAGGAGTTCCCTAGCCTTTCTGGCTAGGAGAGCTGCATTGATATTAGAGCTCATTTAATGATTTTCAGATGAAGCTAATGTTTTCTCCCAAGTTCGGTTTCAAGTTAAGCTAATGCTTTCCTGATTCAGGGCAGAAATCGTCAGAGATGTCATCTTTTTCTTTATGCAGTAGATGGTGTGATGGATTCCATCAGTGTACAAATGCAGATCATTTCTGAAAAGAGTGTTCTCTCTAATATAAATAGATTTTTCAGGGTCTACTGATCTTGCCTTCTGAGTCAACTTTTTCTGAGATAACAGTTAGGCTTTCTGTTAGTAACTGCAATGAACAAATAACCCTGTAGCAAAGAAGCTTTTGCAGTTGCTTGGAGGGACCAGTTTTGGGAAGAGGATTGGATTACAGTTTACATGTTTGATTTTGGGGTTTTTTTTTTCTAAAACATGGAATTGCAACCTTTTCTTTATAGTAAACTAGTTGTACATGTTAGAAGAATCAAACTGTGTGAGAATCTGGTCTTACCCTTGGGCAAATCAAATGTACCTCTGAGGTCAAGATATTCCCATTGTGTAGAATTCTTGTAAGCATGGCTTTCTGGTATGTAAGGCAAGGAGTTCGTTTCATGTGCTGCCTGCAACCAGTAGAAATTATTAGTGTAACTGGGAAGAAAGTGCCTGTGAAGGATAATTTACTGTTGTTATATGGTGACATCTTTCAGAAGAAACAACGATGTTTTCTCCTGGCAGCACTCTCAGTTGTACACCATTACCAAAGAAAAAAACATTTTGAACCAAGTGTGTGTGTACCATAATCTATATTAGCTATATAATTTGACTTAGACTTCCCATTTTAAAGTCAGCAAGATTCCAAGTCCTCTTTAAAATTTGTGTAGGGCTTGCTTAGCATCAGTGCTGTCTGCATTGAGACATGACGTTTTCATTTCCTCTGCCATCCTACTTGCACTGTCTGCAGACAGACTGTGCTTCAGACTCACTGGTGAAGAAGTACCATATATATTCCCAAAGAGACTTGCAGAGCTTTTCAAAACAATATAATGATGGGCTGTATGGCAACCTGTCTCATGTTGTTCACAGGACAGATCTAAGATTAAGTACTTGGGTTCCTTTCAGCATATAATACCATATGTGCCAAACATACCTACTGTTCTTGCTCATCTGTTATTCTGAAAATATGTAGGGGCCTCACAGAGAGTCTTAAAAGTTTCTCTTATCCAATGTTCCTGTTAAAGTTATTGTTTATGTTTCCACAATGCCTAAAGGCAAGTCCCCCATTCTGGTGGGACATTAAAGAGAGACAGAAATCTAGACAGGAGAGTTTACATCTAAATTTTAGCTAAGAGCCTCACATGGCCTTAAAAGGCAAGAAGAATTAGGAGGAGGTCTCCTCACAATCATGAAGACCCACAAGAAGAATTAATCTGGAGGAATAAATCTGAAGAATGAAGTGTACCTTCACTACATTCAAATATTTGTTATGTTTATTCTGTGGTTATTTTGTAGTTCTTTTTTGTGTATATTCATTTTGCTTTATCTTTTTAGGATGATTAATTTCAGCATGATTTCTCAGATTTTGTTATCTTGTCACAGTGTTCAGAATATACTCTTATTTATTTGTTTTCATTGCTCCCTGGATAAATGATACAGCTCGTTTCCCTATCTCAGCCCTACAATCTTCTGTCCAGTTTCATTAAAATCCTTATTGAGCAAGAGTGTGCTGTTAGAATCAAAGCACATCTGAGCTGCTTTTGCTAGCTTCTCATGCCTTCTGTGCTGATGCAGTGCTGGTCTTGTTTGATCCTAGATCTTTGTATTAACAGCCCCTAAGGGACCTGAGAGGGACATTGTCAAATTTATTTACAGTCTAAATCAGTGAAAATCCTGCTCTTCTACTTTCTCTTCTGTAAATGTCCTGTGCCAGTGCTTTGGAGCACAAGGACACAAAACCTACACAGGTCTGTGTATGTGTTTTGGTCTGACCATTGCAAGAAATTGGGGTGAAAACGACAGCCATACAGTCGAGATCTCATGTGTCAGCACTGTTCCTCCTATCTCAGAGGCAGGCATTTCATGGGGGGGCACCTGGGATGCAATTACTTTCATTTGGATTTAATTTTGGCAGTTAGTTTATTTTGCCTGCAAGATAGATTCTCCCAGGAGCAGCAGCATAACAGATCTAAACAGAAAAGCCAGCTATTGCTATATAGGAGAGGGACAGGAGAAGGAGGAATTGAATGATGATGTACTTCAGATTTCAAAGGTGTAAAGGACTGTTCTTTGTGTAGACTGATTGACCAAAAGAAAATACAGAACTCAAGAGGATTCTCTGGGGTTTTTCATATCCACTAAACCTGTCTGAGGAAAGTTCCATTATCATAGTACAAACCCTGGAAACTCACACTGAAGAGCTAGTGATTTTTGGTTTTGGTGTTTCATAAAACACCAGAATAGACATAATTGCTACTTTATGCCTGGGAATATTTTTTGCAGTGGTGAAAATTAAACTTACAAATTGCCATAAATACATACTCCAGTGAGAAAACTTTAATTACCTGAGGACTGACTTCAAAAGCATGCGTGCTGCTGAATGAACTGTTTCCTAAATTATAATTTTAGAATGTGTTGTTTTTTCTCCTCCTGAAGCACAGTAGGTTAAAAACTTCCTTGATTTTCTCGATAGAGGATTTTAAATATTTATTAATTGAGTTCTTACACATTTAAATATTTATGCTGCCCTTTATACCTTTCCTTAATTGCACTGACCTTTGTTGCCTGCTTCTTCATTATGACTTAGCTGAAATTTAATGGGAGGCAATTTTTATTCACCACATCTCTATGGTCTAATTCATTCATGCTCCAATACATTCTGCCAACTCTGAGTCAGTCTTCTAGGGCTAAACTCTTGCTGATTAGAAAGCAAACTCTCTACTTTCTGTTAGATAAGGGTAATGATGGTAGAGATCATGTAGGCATAGCCTCTGCGACTCCTCTGCCAATCGTTATGCTGTTATAGACCCATGCTGTTGTATTTGCACCAAGAGTATGACAGTCACAGTAATTAGATTCTTATTTTTAATGACTATGTTTGATTAGTCCAATGTGGTGGAATACCTATTTAAATTCATTTGAAATGTTAAGTCATCCCTTCCTGCGTGTGGGTTTTTTTAATTTTATTTTTATTGCAGGGGCCATAAAGATAAAATATTTGTAGTGAAGTGTAATCCACATCATGTAGACAGACTAGTCACAGTTGGGATGAAGCACATCAAATTTTGGCAGCAAACAGGTACTGTACTGCATAAATTACATTTAATTTATTTGAGAATGTGTATATTTTTAATACAGGGATCATCGTGTTCTCAGTGTAAGGATTTGTTTATCTGTAAAGTGATTTTATTTTTTTTTTAGTTGCCAGAACACTAAAGGGGTGAAAACCTACTACTGAATCGGCCAATGTCACAATAGCCCTTTCCCTTTGCAAGTAATTTCCAGCTAATTGTTTTTTAACTCAAGTCATATAATTAAGGATTTCTCCTGAACGAGCATCCTTGGCTCTCAGAAAACACGCAGTCCTGTCATTCACTCAGACAGATTGACCCACCTTGTGAAAATGCCAGCTGGTAGCTGAGGAGCTTAGGCAAAATAAAACCCAAGTATTTTACAGAAGTTACCAGTTACAGTAATTTGTAGGTTATCCGTTGGGCTGAAATCATTGTGGGGTGTCGTGAGAATCAAGATATCAAGGTAATATACATTTCATACGACACAAGAGTTTGTTTCCTTTTTTAAAATAACAATGGAACTGTGTGTTCTGCTCTTCAAACCCAGAATGAGATTCTGCAAACTGGTAAGCAAAATACTGAGAACTGGATGTACTGTCAGTCTAGAGTGTTCTGTCAAACAAGGAAAGACAGCAAGGCTGGCTTCTGATTGAAGATATTCTTTATTCGGGGCTGGAGTATTTTGTTGTTCTATACTTTCAATTATATACACTCTACTTGAGTACATGGTGGAAAGATCTCAGAGTATCTTCTGTGTATAAAAATCAGATCAGGTGGCAGAAGAGCAGCTAAAAATGGAACTCAAAAACAACTCAAAACTAGATAGCTTTAGGAAGTTCCTGCACTTAGACTGTACTTTACAGTGTTCAAGTGTTTCAGGTGCTCTCACATAAAAAAAAAAATACATAGTTTTTTGTCTGCATGTTTTAAGTTTAGATTATTTTTGTAGCAATTAAATAGGCTTGCGTTGCTGTTTGCTGAGCTCTGTTACTGGCATCTGCATTAAGCAGTATCTTACTCCAATAAAAATGGTGTCTATTGAATTAAGAATTGCTGCGTGGAATTGGGATTATCTGCCTGGTCTTAACTGTGCAATACAGGATGACCTGAAGCAAGGACACCACTGCCCTCATTATTTTGCAGTGGGTTGATGGGTGCTGATGACTACTTCCTGCTGTCTGGATCAAAGTAAGGCTATGGCAGCTGGGCGTGCTGACAATCAGGAGAGGGGAAAATCCTGCCATTCATTCTGTTGCAGCGTAAGTCTGCCAGTGGACAACTAAAACCAACCTCTAGTATCTCATGCGCAGTTGTGGGCAACTCTAAAGACACAAAAGCTCAGCGGGAGCTGTTCTGTGCACAAAATACTCTGCCAGCCATCGTATTAAATCTTCTTACACCGTTCCACACCAAAATTTATCGTTTGCTTGGAAATATCAGTCTGAAAAATAGTCTGTACTGCTTCAAAACTGTCGTTACTAGATTGACCTCCTTTTATCGGGTTTTTCCTGTGTGCACTGCATTTTCAGTACTTGTATTACCTTCTCAGGCAATCACAGGAGGTGATGGGGTCAAGACTTTTGTCCTGTACAGCACTGTGGCTACAAACCATGATATAGAAATACTTTTGTTTACATTGCAGGTGGAGGCTTTACATCAAAACGAGGAACCTTTGGAACGACTGGAAAGCTGGAAACTATGATGAGTGTTTCGTATGGGCGAATAGAAGATCTGGTTTTCTCTGGGGCTGCTACCGGAGACATTTATATCTGGAAGGATACTCTTTTGCTTAAGACAGTGAAAGCCCACGATGGACCTGTATTTGCCATGCATGCATTGGATAAGGTAATTATTGTTTTATTGATTATTATCTTTAACATTTTTGTTGATACTGGATTTTAGAGGAGCATAATGGAAGTTATTCAGGTTTTGTACACGTGTGCGTAAGGAAAACACATTCTACATTGCACTAACATTGAAGGGGCTTCAAGAAACAGCTGTAACAGAAAACAAGTTACATTGGGTGGGTCTGAAAGTGATTAGAATCACAAAGCCAATATTAATGAGCTCTGTTATTTGTGTATTTGCAAGCACCATGTTATATGTGCTTGTTACCTGACCAACAGCTTTCTGACCTCTAAATATACATAATTTATTCTCATTGTGCTCACACATGTCAGTCATTTCTAAACCACAGGGGAGTAACAGGTAATATTCTTTGCCTCTTCAGCCCAATCCCAAAAGTGTTTTTGCATTATCAATTTCCAAAATATGAAACATGAAGTTTTTAATGATACCCTCACTCTCTCTTAAGCAAGCAGGACTTCAAATATCCAAAGGTTAATTATTTCAGATATCAAAAGTATTTTCCTTCAGCTTCAATAAGTCTTTAAAAGAAATTACAAAAAAATACATTATTGACATCACATAAATGAGGTTGGGGCAAAGTTTTGTCATGTAAAATCCACTGGCAGTTTGAAGATATCGGTAATGGAATATCAACATTTTTATGTATCAAGGTCAGTTAAGATCCCTGTGGCTCAATCCTTTCTGGCCCTAATTGATTGTTCCTAGCTTTTCCATCAGATTTTCTGTTTGATCTCAGCACTTTGTCTTCAGAACATCCTCTTCACTCCCATCTTTGTTGGTTAGTTATACTGTTTTGCATTCACTTGACACAGATAAACTACCGGGGGCATTAATCAAAGAATCGATCCCTGTGCATTGTGAACCCTCAGTTTACACATCTGTTAAGCTATTCCAAATTCAGTGGACTTGAGAAGCTGTTAGCACCAACTACAGCCTCTTCTAAGGATTAAGAATGTATTTTTCCATTGCTTTATTTCCACATGCAGAAAAATGTTATGGTCTAGCATTAGTGTTTACAATAGTACACACTCCATGTGTTTATAAGTCTTCATAACCCTAAAAAAGCAATCATTTAAATCTCCTCCCCTTATATGTATTTCCTCAATGGTACAGGCTCTGGTGTTTTTAATTGGAGACATGAGGGAAATGCAGGGGAGAATTTTTACTTCCTTTGGGTGCGTCTCTTTAAACATTAATATGTGACTGTTAACATTTGTATATGTCTTCCTGCTGTGGTCATACAGGGCTTTGTAACTGGTGGAAAAGATGGAATTGTGGCGCTTTGGGACGATATGTTTGAGAGATGTCTGAAGACATACGCTATCAAGAGAGCAGCACTATCCTCCAGTTCTAAAGGTATTGTTTTTCAGTTAGGAATGGCTAATTACATAAAGGGACCAGTAATATGCAACTTGCTAGGATGTGCTGGAATTTTCTGTTTTGATTGATACAAGTTGTGTTTCACACAATCTTTGCCATTTATAGTTTGTTCTGCTGTTTCCTCCTCCCTTCCCTGACATTTGGCTTTGTTTTAACTGAAGAAATGATTTTAAAAGAAATGTCACGAGCCTGTGAATCTGGCTGTTCCAAAATCTCATGCAGTGAGAGGCCAAATTTCATGTAGTGAGACCAGGGTCCCTATGAGTTGGAAAGACCTGCTAAATTGTACTCCCCCAGGCATCACTGTGAAGTCTGGATGGTGACTTTCATGGAGAATCGCAGAATTAATGTCCACATTGCTGGAGCATCTGAACCCCTTATACACTGTCACTGTTAAAGCAGTGAAATATCAATCATCAGGCTAGCACAAGTTCCCCTCCTTTGAACTATTAGTTAATTCCATGGATTATCTAGGAATTTGGTCAGGCAAGTGTATCTCATGGTTCGTGATTTTAAACAGATTTTAATTATAGATGATAATAAGCTGTATAAACTCTAGGTGATATGAGGCTCTTTGATTTCACAAATTCTCCAGGTCTGCTGTTAGAAGACAATCCCTCTATTCGAGCCATCAGTCTAGGACATGGGCATATACTAGTGGGAACTAAAAATGGAGAGATACTTGAAATTGATAAAAGCGGTCCTATGACTCTACTTGTTCAGGTACCGTATAGAACTTCCATATCAAAATATTTCCTGTGGAAATACAAGACATTGTAAGATTTTTCCCAGTCATTCTCTTTGTTTTCATTGATCCTTTTGGCCACCATTCCTTTCCTTACTCAGGCAGGAGTAAGTCTAATGTAAGTGACTTTGAGATTTGCTCTGAATTTGAGAATTCTGAAGGTAAACCAAACAAAGTTCAAAGGCTGATGACACTTTTAATCAGTTTTTTAGATATTTTAGTTTTGGACCCAGCACAGAAATGAAAAATGAAGAGTAGAACTACCACAGTTGATTTCATTTTGTCAGAGTGGTTCCAGACGCATAGTCTGTTTTAGAGTTATGACAATTTTCCACAGTGACACGGGGCTGACATTGCATGTGTTGCAAAGCACAAGGAGACCTCTTTGTGCAAGGCAAAGTATCCTGTAAAAAGTTGGTTACGTTTTCTTGTATATGTTTGCTGATGTATTTGCTGTTGCTTTGGTTTAGAGTCCTGAATAACCCTAATGTCTGTATGTAGAAAGCTATATATATCATTTAAATAATAACAATTTGTCAACTTTGCATCATATTTTTGCTAATGGACAAAATTAACATTGTTTTTTACAAATACATCGTTTCATTGGTATCTTTCTTTCCAGTCAGTTCTGATTACTTAATCTTTCAAATTAGTATTGCTTTGCATGATAGCCTTACCAACCTAAATGTGTGAAGTTGTATTTTATAGACTGTTTACTCATTCACTAATGTGGAATTTCAATCTCATCCTAGTATAATTCCCTTCACAGGAATAGTAAGGTGGCAAGGTAGTACAATTAACTTCAAATTACCTGATTGCTGTGAGTTTGCTGATGAAGTGTTAGAATTATCATCCATTTTAAATTACATGCTTGCATGTATCAACATGAGCCAAAATAAAAGATACATAAGATATAATTAAAATGCCTTGACAGTTCCTCCCCCTTTAAATGGTGCTTTTCCATCTCAAAAGAACCAACAGTGACCAAAATGAAATTCAGATTGCAAATAGTAATGAATGATTTAACCTTGAAATGCAGTGCCACCAAGCTGTATGCAAGTTGAAGGGAATGTAGAAAAAGCAGGAAGAGTTTGAAAACTGAATTCTGAAGGGTCATGGAAAGAACTAAGCATGTGTATGTTGGGCAAACGAGTTCTTCTGAATCTAAAAAATTACAGAAAGCGGGAAGACAGATGAGCCTGTATAGGATTTCAGGATAAAGTCACATGTGGGGCCTGTTTCCTGTTCAAGTCTGGAAGAGAGAGCGTTGGTGGAAATAGTGGAGGACACTAAGGGAGAGTATGTTTTAAATGGTCATCAGGAGAAACAGTCCCAGACATTCTGATATCTTTGGATGTGGAAAAATTTTGAGAGGAAATGAAGACGACCTTTTTGCCTGAGATGTGTAAAAGGAGGCAGGGCAAGTGCTAGAACACACCATGCAAACCCAAATGCATTATTTTCTCTTATATTAAATTATTTCCTCTAGGGACATATGGAAGGAGAAGTCTGGGGCTTGGCAGCTCATCCTCTTTTGCCTGTCTGTGCGACAGTGAGCGATGATAAAACACTACGAATCTGGGAACTTTCATCCCAGCACCGCATGCTTGCAGTGAGAAAGCTCAAAAAAGGTAATTCTCATTTGGCCATAGACTGTGACAGTAATGATACTGCTCTATTTCTGTGATGGTTCCATCGTTGCTTTCGGTGCACATCCCAGGCATTAATTAGGTAGGAAGAGGACATAGACATCAAGAAATTGGAAGCATAGGAATTAAATCGTCTTTGGCATGTGTCAAGCCAATGAAAAGACTAGAAAGAAAAAGGATTATAATCTATTGTAATGAGTAATATTAAAATGAACTTTAATCTATTTTCCTCTGATTTCAAGGGGAATGAGTTGACCTCAGAATCATTTTCCTTCCTAAGAGTACTTAAGGTCAGATATTTATTGCTGACATTGATAAAGTTTCCTTATAAAGCCAAATGTAAAATTTTCTGCATGTTGAGCACAGTCAGCCTTCAGTGGCAGTACAAACTTTCATGTTAGACAGACTTCTCTGAAAATGAATGCTTTCCCTGCCCTGTCCTATGTGCAGAATTAGATGAGCTATATTGAAATGCTGTCTGCTCATAAGTTACTCTTATTTCGTTTACTCATTGATATCCTTCAGGAAACTTTATGGTGTAAATCCAACATGCTTCATTTTCAGTGACAGATCCAGAGCATAGGAACTCTGAGTGGCTGAGGGAAAACGGAGTCAGAGGTTTTGGAGATGTTCGACTCAGGCATGGATGAGGATAGCTGTATGAGGCAGTGTGGTCAGAAATAGTGTTGAGGCAAAAAGTAAGTGGAGGAAGTGTAGTACATTTGTTTTAAGTGCGTTTCACCTGAAAGAAACGGTTATTCAGTCATACAACAAACCAGCTTTCAAGTGTAGCATCCCTACAAGGCACGTGGTCTTGCTGCCCACGAGGAGTCTCTGAATTTTCCATCTGGATATGCTTTCTATATTTTGTGTTGGCTTTTTGTTTGGTTTTGTGTTCGTGTTTTAAAAATTTTATCTGTCTCATCAGTGTGTTTAGAACATAGTTGGATCCAATTCAAAACTGATCACTTTCAACTCAGGAACAGAGGGTACATTCCCAAATTAGTGAAACATTAATCGCAGCCCTTCTATCACATGATGACTTATTACAACAAATGCTATTTTAAAAGTATATCTTTGACATAAAACCCTTTCAATTGCAGTTTATTTCTCAATCCCAAGCTTGTTAACCTTGAGATATTCCTTTCCATTTTCTTTTGCAGGTGGACGATGCTGTGCCTTTTCTCCTGATGGGAAAGCTTTGGCCGTAGGGTTGAATGATGGGAGTTTCCTGGTGGTAAATGCTGACACTGTTGAAGACATGGTCTCTTTTCACCACAGAAAGGAAATGATCTCAGATATAAAGTTTTCACGAGGTATAATCAGATGATAAGGTGAAAGGGCGGTGTTTATCTCGGAGCTGGCTTTTCTCTTCTAGACACAAGGTTGAATGTTTGGAAAGTAGACTGGCTTTGTGCGTGCTCCATGCGTTTAAATGCAATTCTGTATGGTCGTATGTGGCCTTGTGTAACAGGGCCATCCCTTACCTGGTGCACTTGGATGCACTACAGTAGTAAAATGCATAACAGTAGTAATTGTAATATGTACACCTTTAATAACCTCAGTGTCTCTTCTTTACAGAATCAGGAAAGTACCTGGCTGTGGCTTCCCATGATAACTTTGTAGATATTTACAATGTACTAACCAGCAAAAGAGTTGGCATTTGTAAAGGTGCTTCTAGCTATATCACCCACATTGACTGGGACTCGAGAGGTAAAACATTTGACTGGAGATGTAGATTTAAATTGCCTATAAAATGGAATATCAGAAAGCTGTTCTTGTACCAGTTAGTGAGACAAACCATATCTAGCAATGCAAACGACTTCTCAATATCAAACACCATATGGGTTCAGTGCAATCACATTTGTTGGTGGAATTCATCCTCC
Source organism: Gallinula chloropus (assembly GCF_964237585.1). Taxonomy (NCBI): domain Eukaryota; kingdom Metazoa; phylum Chordata; class Aves; order Gruiformes; family Rallidae; genus Gallinula; species Gallinula chloropus. The sequence goes on along the minus strand of NC_140087.1, from coordinate 84,522,647 downwards.
CTTGTAGCAGTTGTACCAGAGTACCTGGTGCTTCACTGCTGACAACATACCACTAAAATGTCACTTGGGAACACAATACTGCTTTTCTTTGACCTGTGTTTGTTTTTTTTTTTTTTTACAGTTTTGTACCTTCTTTCACGTTTTTCCACCTTTTACGTCAAATTTCCTTTCTTTGCCAAGTATGACATGGCAATCACTGCAATGAAGTTAGAAAGCCTTATTGTCACAACTAATTAAGTTTAGTGGGATCAATAATGAGCTGGTCCAAATAAGCTTTCCTGGCCCTAATGTGATTCTCCATGGAGCCACCTGCAAAACATGGTGCAAGCTCTCTGTTCACAGCAGGAGCTAAACTCCTTTCAGAGTCTGTTCAGGTCTGGCTGCCAATCTTGAGCTAGTAAGCCATGCTACAGCTGCGTGCCTGCTTACACCCCTGATAATCTGAGTACTGAGAGGGGTCCACGTAGTAGTAGCAACGTGCCTAATACTGCCCATATCTCTGTAGTAGCCAGTTCTGGGGTGTGTTACGTACGCAGATGTGAAGTATAAGAAAACTGAAAATACTTTGTGTCCATGATGGAATTTATTGGAAACCCCAACTGGACTTCCAGGGGTAAAGGGTTAATATACTAAATGGTTTGAGCTGTGTTACACAGGCTGTGTGGGAAGGGTATGATACTGCTCTAGTGCCATCCTGCACTTGTTGCCAGTGATTCCAACAGACTGGATATTGTCTTGTACCAAAGGGCAGGACACCCAGACAATCTACAGCAGCATTGAAGCTGCGCTACTTCCCATCAGTAGATAACTCAATCCAGTGCTTTGCAGAAAAGGAGTGCTTTCCCCCGCAGTCAGACAGTTTTCATATTGTAGAACGGCCTTTAAGATAATAAACCCTGACAAAATTTGTATAGTTGTTGTGAGTGGAACAAATCAGAAAATTCCTTCAATTTTCTTTTATCAGAAATATCTTAAAACTGAATTTGAAAGTATTTTTGGCCACTTCATGCGTAAATACTAGCTAATATACTGTCGACTGCAAGATTGTCCTTGCTCTATCCCAGTATTTCTAAGGGTATGGTAAACATATTCGAGGCCAGTTTGGTGTGTGGTGGGACTGGGTGCCAGTTAGGCAGTGCAAATTAGTCGGGAGCTTCCAGTAGTTTTAACTAGTGGCGAAGCCGTCTTGCAAAGTTGTTTGAAAAGCAATAATATACACACCCATTTTTGGTTTAGCTTCTATTATAGTGATGATGAAAATGAAATATTTTGGATCAAGAGAAAGTGATTTGCTACATGATGGTGTTTTTTTAAGGATGTTGGACGCTATTTAAAATAACTACTCTTGCAGTGAATCAGGAGTTTTGGTTTCTTATGAGAGTGATTTTACTTTTGTTATGGATGACTCTCTGGATGATGATTTCTTAGCTTGCCCAAGAGATCTTTTCATTCAGTCGAAAGAAAGTTCATAATACTCACAATAAACTCTTATTTCTTATCCAGGAAAGTTATTGCAAGTCAATTCTGGTGCCAAAGAACAGCTATTTTTTGAAGCACCAAGGGGGAAAAGGCATATTATAAGAATTGCTGAGGTATGAAATATGCTTCCTGGATTTTTTACTGTGAAAGTTATTTTTTGACAGTTGAGAATTACCATATTTTGCTTCAAATGCTATATTTTCCTTTTAAAATACTATATTTACAGTGGCTAGAATTAGATTTATTTATTCATTCCATATAGTGTCTTTCCTAGCATTTGTAAATGGTAGAACTTGCAAGTTTCTGTTTGTATCTCTAAATTCCTTTTGGTTTGTTTAACAGCAGTCATGTCCTATAATCCCCCTTTTTAAGGGATCCTGACTATTTGTGATGACACACAATCCTTCTAAAAATTGCTGATGTTTAGCATCTCAGGCAATCTTTGAGATTTGTACCTGAATTGTGCTCTACCTTGGGAAGACAGAAATATTTAAAGTTTTAAGACTTAGGATGAAGATGTGGAATTTGTGTTAACTATCTGGAAACAGCAAATCCTTTCTAAAATGACTAAATAATTAAGTTAAAATCAAACATAGAAAACATACGCATAAAAACAGTGCGTGCTTGGTATTCATTAAGACGACTTCTTTTGGGGAAATTTTGCTTGCAGATAGAGAAGATTGAGTGGGACACCTGGACCTGTGTTCTTGGTCCTACCTGTGAAGGAATTTGGCCCATGCACAGCGATGTCACCGTTGTAAATGCAGCTAGTCTGACAAAAGATGGAACACTCTTAGCTACAGGAGATGATTTTGGTTTTGTGAAGCTTTTTTCATATCCAGTGAAGGTAATAAGCACATTTATTTCTGTGAGTAGAAACTCTGCAAGCAAAGGAATTAAGGAAGCAGCAGTTCATGACGTGTCAGACTGCTAACACAACAATTCTTTGTGCTACAGGGCCAACACGCAAAATTCAAGAAGTATGTGGGTCACAGCGCACAGGTAACCAATGTTCGGTGGTTGCACAATGATTCTGTGCTGCTGACTGTAGGTGGTGCTGACACAGCTTTGATGATCTGGACCAGAGAATTTTTGGGGATTCAGGAGAGTAAGCTGGTTGATAGTGAAGAATCAGACACAGATGCAGAAGAAGATGGAGGTAAAAAGGATTGTATAAAACTAATCTTTAATTTACAAGTCTTTGTTACCCCGATAGTTTGAAGTGGGCCAGAAACTTTCATGTGGTACTGCGTAGGGAGAGCTTGGTGTAGGATTTGTTGGTGCAGATCATCTTGTTTTCTACTCTTCCACATTGAAACAGGGTTAGTTTGTTTTATTTTATCTTTTATTTTTCTAAGGTTATGATAGTGATGTTGCGAGAGAAAAAGCAATTGACTATACCACTAAGATCTATGCAGTAAGCATCCGAGAAATGGAAGGGACAAAACCACATCAACAGCTGAAGGAGGTTTCAGTAGAAGAGAGGTATGTCACACAAAGGCATTCAGTGCCAAATGTACATCGCATTCTTCTGAATTTCTTTTCACACGACTAAAATTAGTCCTTAGAAATAAGACAGGATTTTTAAAATTGACAGGATAACATTTAAAACAGTGTTCACAGGGTACAGCATGTTAATGCGATGGAGAAAAATATGTGTATGTAAGTAAACCACCTGTGAGCCTTGTGTCCTCTTCTGCTGTTCCCTTAAGTGGTTATATTCTTTCCTAATTAGTACGTGTAGGTGTGCATATGTCTGCAACAGGGTGTTGACGATAGGGTGAGCTTGTACATACTTCATAGCTAAAGCTTTTGGTGATGCTTTATTGAAAGATTGTCAGTTGCTTCTAATTGTGTCCGGTTGTTACTGTGAAAGCTGAAATTTCACAAGGTATGTGTTGTCCTTACTCTGAAACTTAAGCTGGAAGGAGAACGGCAGCGCAGAGGACAGTAAATAAGAGGTAAGAGCTAAGGTGGAGGATGAGGTCCAGTGAAACGCAGACCTAGGGCAGTGGGTGAGTTAGCCCACAGAAAGAATTTAAGCTTAGCTGTTTCCCCTCAGCTTACCCGCTGACAGTTGGAGTGGTGGGATGGCTTACTGTTCTTCCCACAGTGATCCTGCTCTCTGGGAATCCAGGTGCAGCAGTAAGTGCTGCTCGCTGTAGGATCCCTGTGGCCAGTGCTGCAAACGATAAGGGCTGTGAGTAGTGAGAGGCAGGGATGGGGAGAGAGAGTGCTCTGGAGCCCGTGGGGAGCTGCCTTCTTGCTGCTCCTGTCACAGATCTTCCTGGTGATGGTTGGCCGTCAGAGTATTTTTACAGCAGCCCCTAAGTCTGTGTACTCACTTCCTGCTGGTAGCTGGGAGATGGAAGGCTGAATTTGCAGAAAACCTGCATGCTCACAGCTGCAGGCATGGGTCATTGACCAGTTCTTGGAACAGATGTGTAACACATGGAGCAGATTAAGGTCTAAGGCTCTTTTACTTGACTACTGAAAATTAGTGGCAATTTTTCAAGATTTTTGGCTTTAAATCTCCTTGGTGTCCTGGCCTGCAAGATACAAAATGGAGTTAGTAACACAGACCTCTGAGAAGTAAACCAGTTTGTGTATGTAAAGCTTGCAAAGAATGCAGTGCTGAATGTTGTAGCCAGAAAGGAATAATTAATAATTTTGCACTTGATATTTGAGTTGGAGAGCAAATGTTGGGTGCGAAAGACGAGAAGAAAACTGTTGCACCCCTTTTATGTTCTTTCCACCACAACATTTTAACAAAAGCTTGTAGCAGCAGGATTAGTGATTTTTGTGGTGGTGGTTTCTTCAATAAAATGTTGGACCACAACCATTCCTTCCCCCCTTCCTTTAAGGATATGTCTTTTATGTTCTCATCTACTCATATGAGTCTTTGCTCCTCCAGTTTCCTATAGAAAGGCATCATGTATTAGCTAGTAAACGTGAATGTTTTGGGAGTGAATTAAAAAAGGAAGAACATTTGTTCTGGTTTGGATGAATACTGCTGACACGTGAAATAGCAAGTGCCAACGGTACTGTGGCCAGATGTTTCACGCCAGAAACCCCTGTACCTTCCAGCTGCTTTATTCTGCTTTGATGATGCAGGGTACTTGCTCTACTCACCATAGAGAGAGTTTAATTGACTGATTAAACTGGGATTATAATTGTTTTGTACTGGTGAATTGCCAACAATATGAGCATAAGCACTGATCTCTTCTGGAGCTTTTCAGCAGTATTTTCAGTCCAGGAGTGAAAATCGCCACAGTGACTCCTCATAATGCCCATACATGAAAACAGCATGCCGTAGCCCACCTAAAGTAATAATCTATTCCTTAACAACTTCTAGAGTGAAGAGAGCAAAAAGGAATGTTTGAACACTCTCCATATATTTTTCTTTTCTTACTCTGTGTAACCAACAGTTTTGTACTTCACTGTCAAATAGCTTAGAAAGAAACCCTCGTGCCTGTCCTTTCTGTCACATCTGCTGAAGAGTCACAACTATTCCTCATGGGTCTTGTCTGTCCTCTTTCGATCACAGCTTCCTCAATATAATCACATCTTTGGGCATTTTTGTTCTGATAAATTTGTCACCAGATCCCATATTTTCATATGCAGCATATACAAAGATATATTCAGTTCCTTTATCAAATTAATTTAAGTTACCAGAATTTATAGGCAAACAATTAGAAGCAGAAATGTGACGGTGAAACATAAGTGAAACTGCAGTTCCTGGGACTGTTTCTAAAGGATAGGCTCTTTAGCTGTGACAGGTACTGGGGTTTGGATGCGGGAAGATGAGATTAAGATGTTGGCTCCTGCGCTTGTCAGTGACTTTTGGCCAGTGTCATGCCACTCTGTGCACAATTTATGCAGAACCTTGACACTCCCAATTACGAGCGATTCAAGGTGAAGCTGACTTCTCTCACGAGGCATCTGAATTATGAAGCGAGCTTTATAGCTGTGACAGGCTTTATTTTCTTCTGAGAATACAGAAAAATGTAACAGCTAATGAAGGATTTGTCTGACTATATTCTAAAAGCTTCCTCAAAACAGTGGGCTGACTTTTTACTTTGCACCTATGAGGGTCTGAAATGACAGTTGATCAAGCCAGACAAAATTATAAGTATTCAACTGTCAGTGTTGAGGAAGACTGAAGTTCTAAATCGACAGGTCGTCAGGACCTCTGTGCAGAGGGCTGAGATGGTGACAAGTAATATTGAAGCCAGTTCACAAAGCTTTCAGTTTTCTGTAGCCTCTCCCAGTCCCTTCAGATGTGAAGAAGGGAACCCAGAGGACATTGTTCCATTCTCTTTTGGAAAGGTACGTGGCAGAACCTGGTAGTCTTCTGAGGGGGAAGATTGAAGAAAGTATTCTGAATCCAAATCTTTCCTCTCTGTGCCATATGGCTGTATGATGGATTGCTCATCTCATGGGATGTGCGTACCGTGACTGCTCTGAGATGGGTTCCATACTGTGTAAACTTGGAACATGATGTTCTAAGCTGGAAAGCCATTTAAGAGGTTAGCAGTGAGCTAATCGTGAGACCTGAGAATCTGCTGGTCCACTGCAATGAGGGCACGAAATGTGTCACTGTATGTCTGAGAGAGGAAAAACTGTGACTTATTCAGAGGTGTAGTGGCTAGAAATCCAGAATTAAATGAACTAAGGTTAAATTAAGAAAAGAAGGAAAAAAAAAAGAGGAAAACAAGCTTCCAGCTCAAGTAGAAGAGAGGAATTGCTGGGGCTGCTGCTCTGACCTGCTTCTCAGGGACAAGGACTTCAGGCCGACTGTGATTTTTTTTTCTTTCTTTAAATTCTAATACTCAGAAGATGAATTGTTGCTTAAAAAGTTATTTCCCTGCTTATATGATACAAATATGGTTTGAAGGTACCGTGTGACATCTAGGAGGCAGTTCTGGTTCAAGAAGACAGCGAGTTTAATTTCTTCTTTATTACAGTGGCATTTCCATCTGTTTAACATTTGTGTTTGCTAGAACAGCTTGTAGGACAAACTCAAAGAGCCCGATCGCTCTAGAAGTAACAAGTTGTTCAGTTCAGGAGGAGTTTGATCTCAGGAACTGTGAGAAGATCGGGAGTATGTAGTTGAGAGCCTAGACTGGCAGGGCTGGGCTGTGAGGAGAAAGCTTTGCAACAACCACCACTCTTCTGGAAAAGTGTCAGCATTTCACAAATGACCTCCCTAAATCAGTGCAAAGACTCTCCTGCCTTTTGTCAAAGGGAGGAGCCAGCAATTCTTGCCCTTTCTCTCCCCCATCCTGGCAGAGAGAGAGTAGGAGGACAGATTTGATGTACCACTCAATACAGGATAACTGGGACTTGGGCATCCTGTGTTACAACCCAGCATCTGCTTTGTACTCAGCACAACCCAGTGAGATGAAAAGGAAATCTGAATTACACTGGTCTTCTCCAGATCTCCACAGTATTGGGCACCTAAGCAAACTGGGCAGAGAAATGTGATTATTATGAAGTGCAAAATAACTTAGATATGACAAACTTGGCAATAATCAAACCCATTTATCCAACATACTTTTCCTACCTCATTCGTTTCTGTGATGGAAATTACGATGGTTCAGCAAATATCTCGGAGGAACACACAAGTTACATGATAGATTTTTACTTGCAGGATTTGAAATACACCATGGCCTGGTATTTTTGTGGGAGACCAGCAATTTACTGTCTCTGTTGGCAGTTACAGCTTTGGGATGGAAAAAGGACAGGAGAGATGAGGCTGACAAATAGTTTTTAAGTATCTTGTGGTTTTATTCATTGGTGAAGATAATTAATTGATTGTTGTTTCTCTCTCCTCTCTCCAACCTTCTTGTTTTTCTTTTTCTTCTCCCTTTCCATGTCTGTCCTCCCATCCTCCCCACCCACCCTTATTTTTCTCTCCTTTTCTGCGCCTCTGATTGGCACCCTCTTCGCTCTGCCTGTACGATACAGAAGTGGGGTGCCAACGAGAGGCGCTGCAGGAGCAGTCTCGCGCTGTGGGAGCTCCAAGAGCAGTGCTCCCACACCGCGGGACCACTTGGTCACTGGTGGGACTGTCCCAGGCAATCCAGGACAATTGTAAGCTATGCCATGTGTTACACAGGAGTCGAGCTTCCTTTCAGAAAAGGGCTAACTCTTGAACTGGGACCGTTTTAACTGGCAAAGAGTTTCTATGATAAGAACTAAATCAAGCTTGCGTGAAGACTATTTACATTACTAATATGAAAGGCAAAGATATATTTGCATTTTGCATTCTACTAACTGCTAACGTGTATCCTATGTTTGCAGCTTTCATGTAGTTTGATTTGCATGACTCTACGTAAACTGAAAGCCCTTGTAATATACCTGGTGATGGAAACCCCTTTAAAGCAGGTTGAATGCGGAGAAAACAAAAAGCATTAGCATGTTTGTCTAGTTTTCTGTTTTCTTAACATCTACTGGCTTGTCTTGCTCTCGTGAGTTCCCCCTCTCAGAGCCTGTTCTCGTGTTGTTATGCATCCTTTGTAACCGTGTGTTCTGAGAAAGACAAAAAGTCGAGGTTGAGAAGTTGGATTTCTTCTCTTCAAATGCTATTCTTATCCATTTCTTTAAAACACCATGGGCTGAAATACGTAAGCTTTCAAAAGAGCCCCCACAAGCGACGAGTGCAAACCTTGGTACTGCAAGCTGAATTGTCTGACATACGGTTACAAAACTCGTTCATGCACTTTTACGTGCACCCTTTGGTGCAGTGTAAAGCTTTGAATGTGAATCTGTGTTGTGTTGGTGCGTAGGTGGGGACTGTTCAAAGCGTGTCTGGAGGAACATGTCCTGAGAGTCTGTCTCTGCAGTGGGGGGAAATAACTTTGGGCTTATTTCAGCCAAAATCTGTCGTTTGAGCATCCTTCGGAGTATTCACTTGGACTTTCTCAACAGCATTGTGTCAAGTTAATACATCCTAAATGTATTTGGCAGCATGCTGGTCTCATTGTGGTTGTCCCCAGGGTTTGAACACATTGTGACTGGTGTTTTTACAGTCCCCGGCAACCTACTGAACTCAGAGTCAATCTCACTTCTCCCGCAGGTCAGCACAAAGCTGGCCCAAAGCTATTTTTCATTCTGATGACTCTTGGTGTGGAATTGAGGGATGCCAATCCTGTCACAATACACAACACGTTACCAGTATTTCTCTCTGAACTCCAGCACTCTCAGCACTGAGGTTCATGTGAAATATTCAGCTCTTTTTGAGGGTTGCTGGGTAGGTTGTAGTCCAGGAAAGATCAAAAAAGCTTTGTTTCTGACACGTTTTTGTTATGCTGGGGAAGGACCCTATTTTATCTGCCAGTTAGGTTTTACCTCCAGCCCCAAAGTTCTTCAAATACAATTGCTTGGCTATTTTTACAACTTCAAAACATGTTAGACTATATGTAAGGAATAACAAAGCAAAGGGAAGAGACTCCACCTCTCTGAAACCCTGAGAGAAGCCAAAGGACAGAAAGAGACTTTCCAGAATATGCCAAAATTGAGTCGATTCTGGTGCCTTGGTAGTGTATGGAGAGAGTTCTCCTGGAATCTCATTACCTGAGGTGTTCAAAACTTTTTAGCTTGAAGACAGACATGTAGGATTTGCCGAAGATGTGTTACAGCGAGGTCCATGTAGCTGGTTTTGGCAAAGGGGCCAAGGGATCTAGCCTCCAGCCTGTCTGCCCAGTGTATTTTTATGACAGATCCCCGTGGGACGCAGCCAGCCTGTTTATAACAGGTTTTATAGTTTAACAGCTTTTCAAGATCTTTAGAATGACAAACTTGTTAAAGGCCTTCAGATTTCATTCAGAACTGATTATCCTCCCTATTAATCTGCTTTTCTGCTTGTTTTGCATTTGGAGACTGAACTAGAATGACATGTGAATGCGTTGGCCCAGCTGCCCTTACAGAACACAGAAATGCTCTTGCCCCATATGTCCTGCAATTCCTTTTTTTTTTTTTTTTTTTAAAGAGTGCATCAGCATACATGTGAAATCACAAATACTGTAACCATGTGAAGGGGTTCTCGGTGCTATGGTGTTAAAAACTAATTGAGATTGCAATTGAGGTTTCTCTCTAGTTTTCTCTTGGCTTTGCTTTGACCCACTGTTGTAGGGAGCAGGAGACTTTCATATTAATACTATTTGTGTGTTATCCAACATGAAGGAAGAGCAGGAGAAGTTGTATGTAAAACGCTCATGTATGGTGAGATGTGAAGATCCACGGGTTTAGAATTCACAAAATCTTTTAATCACCTCTTAAAGCTCTGGTTTTGCAGCAGTTTTACGGCACTTGGGAGTCCCCCTCCTGTCAACTAGTGGAAATGTACTTTTAAAAGCTGCTTTTGCTTTTTTTCCTGAAAGGAACAGTATATTTTTTTAAATCCTGGATTCTTCATTCACTTGGGTAAAGAAACCTACCAGTAGTGGATCATCTTACCTCTCTTTGAGCCTGGATTTCCCTTCTTGGGAGCAGTCCTGCTCACGTTTATTTTTGTGACATGTTCCCTCTTCAGTTAGCAGCCACCTGAAGCACACCTTAGTCTCCCTTTTGGGCTCTCTTCAGCTTCTCCTCTACCCTTCCCTGCTGGGCCGAGCCCGGTACCTTCTCAGTGTAGGACAGCTTTGTCCATCTGTCCCTGCTCCAAACCTCAATGTTTGTTGCTTTCACACAGAGTTGTTTGTGAAGATCGATGTCTGTTCCCGTTGGCCTTGGAACAGTTTGTGTTCTTGCCAGTTTATTACTGATGCAGACTGTCTCATCAGAGGGCAGTTATGTGCTGGGTATCCCCATCCCATAGCATTAATCATAACAAACTTTGGGCTACTGTGTCTCCCTTTATTTTCCACTGAAATGGATCTAATTCCTCCCACACCCACTTTGACCCTGTTCTCTAAGTTCACATCTCTCCTTTTCCTCAGGGTGCCCTCGTCTTCCAAACCCCCACTGCCTCTTGCCCCTGCCCAGCTCTCGCTCTGTCCATGGTGGTGTTGGTCTGTCCTAGTGCTGCCTGGTTGCCCCACCTGCAATTGAGGCTCCTTTTTCCACTCCTCAGCCATTTCTGATAGGAAAGGGGAGGAATTGCCACTTGTGCTGTTTCACGTTTGCATTACGACCCATGAAGGCAGCGGGTGAGATTCTGTCTGTTCAGACCCCTGACTTGTGTGAGTGTATCCTCAGGATAATCAGCGACGGAAATGTTGTTTGCTGTGCTCGCAGTATCCAGAGAGCTGAAAGCCCTCCGATGTCTGACTGTGTCGTTACCTTTCCTGGAACTCATTCCTCCTGTAACGTAATATAAGCACGTTGATTTTAAATTGCTGGAGAAAGAAACCGTTAATGCTTGTATTATGTTTTAACTTGCTTTCCTTTGGAGGCAGGGAATTGTCAAGTAAGTACGACCAACACGCAGCACAGAGAAAGCAGATGGCTGTGAATGTGCCGTGTAGGTTGCATAGGTCGGAAGGGGTAAATACGTGTGATTTGCTGCGGCACAAACTTCTTGTCTGGACACTGCCATCTTACCTATTGAAATAAGTGAGGTGTTACCCCAGGCTTGTTAAAAACTAAACAACATCGCTGCTTTCTGATCGTTTGAAGATGATGACGAGGCAATGAATGCACACGTGTGTATATATACATGTACATGTATATATGAACACACACAGCATTTGTGTTTGTGTGTACTGTGAATAGATATATATATATATATAACAAGTATATGTGTCTCTGTGTATGTTTCCAAATTAAACCTCACGCTTACAACCTAGTGATTATCAATTGTGTCATAGTGGTAGTGTTCTCTTGCTTTCGTAAAAAATTTTGGCTTGCTCCTGTCATAAATGTTAACTGATATTCCTAGGTAAAGAAATGTAAAAGTGTTCCACTGTAAAACTATGCTAAAACAGAAAAAAGAGCAGGAAGCATATGAGAAAATGAGTCATGATTTGCATAAGCACCGAGTCAGAGCCCATAGTGAAGCTGGGCAGCGATGGCTTTCGCAGCTCTAGCATCACATAACGATTTTAGTTTATGAGAGAATTAAGTTTTGCAACCATTTCTTCCACCCCTTCACAGGCGACTGCGCCGCTATTCGCTCCAATTACCACTGCCGTTACGTAACGTGACTCGATTGACCGCTTTCAGGGAAAATAAAGGTGCTTGTTTCCCTGTGCACAAAAATGTACAGGCTGTCCCGTCAGTAAGCTGGCCTAGCACTGAACAATTGCCCGGCGGAGCTGCAGGCCGAACCAGGATCGGGAACAAGATTCCATTGTGCTTGTGAGACTGATACGTTTCTCCCAGCTTCCATCCCTGCCAGGCACCTGCAAATAATCGTGGAATCACATTTTCCTTCAGTATCAAGTGTGCAGGAAGCATGGATGTAGCTTCCTTTTTCTCCCTCTGTCCTGTAGGCCCTTTACTTCAGGGTATACCCAGGGATGCCAGGGTAGGACCATTCTAAATTTCTAGACTGGTGCACTCTTTAATTTCTGTTTTAGTACTTGCTGGCAAGCTTGAATAGCATGTGTTGTGCCACAGAGGAATGACTGATCAACTCTAAAAATGCTTGTGCATGAGTAAAGTGGTCAGAAGTACACCTAAACTGTATTAAGTTTCTTACTTGGCTTTGTTTGCTGCTTACAAGGGGATCAAGGTAACACTTTTTCTCTTTTAATGTCACAAGATTGCCTGCTAACGCGCTTTGCTGAGCCTGGTTTGCTTTGCTTGCTTGAGAAGTGGGTTAGCTTGTTTACTCCCAGCTTCCCTCTGTCTTTTATACAGCTCAGACTTTCACGCTGCTTCCTCCTGCAGTGAGCACCCTGGAGCTGTGTGGCAGTAAGCGCCAGCTATGCATTTTGTCGATTGTGGCCTTTACAAAGCACAGTTCCCAAAAAAAGCAGCTCCCTCTAAACACGGGGATTTCTCGCTTATGCGGGTGGCTTTTGCAGAACACAAATTCATGGTAGTTGCAGAATAAGGACAAGAACAATCTTCTTTTCACCATGTATATAACATGTATCAAGTTTGCACCTTTTTGAAATCTTAAACCATGGAAATGCCTTCCAAATTCAAGTGTTTGTTAGAAACCTGAGGCCAGGTATTTTGTTTTCACTTTCAGAACTCCGCTGTGCTTTTACCCCCTCTCCATAATCTGCAGGTGAAGTCTAAAGGCATGCAGTGGATTGTGTTTTGGTTATTAACAGCAGCCATCAAGTGATGTTTTGGAGCAAGCATTTAACCATGCCACCTGGCTTGGTTCTTGGGCCATCCCCACTTCCGCCCTAACCTCCTGGCCAGATCTGTTTCTGAAGTAGATGATCAAACGTGCTAAAGAATCTGGGCCAGCCTTCCATGGGCTAATTTATCCAGTAATCCGGTGCAATGTTCTGCTGCAGACAGGGTTTGAATTAGCCCTCGGGAATTGCTGTTAACAGAAAGGGAGAATCATTACACCTAAATTAACACAATGGTCATCTAAAGTGGAGCCTGTGCCATGGGCATTTGATTGTGTAAGGTCACGAACTTCTGGAGGCTGAGATCCCTCTTCTCCTCCTCCTCGGTTTGTGCCTCTTCTTTGGGGTTTTTGGAGGTTTTTTTCTTGGCAGGATCAAGTAAAAAAGTAGCTGTGAAGGTTGTCTGACTTTAAAAGTCCATCTGCAGAAGCCTAATTTTGTTTCAGTCTGTGTTGTACATCTATCTTTTTGGCTACTTTTAGCAACTGGAATTACATAAAAATGCATTACTGGCTTTAGTCTCTGTTAAGTTTACATGGTTGAATGACCTGCCCCCTTTAAATTGTAATAATTTTATCTCTAATATTGAGAAGACTTTATTAAAGTCTTGTTAAGGTTTCATGATGGAGTTTCTCAGAAGAAGGAAGGCTGGCAGAGGGTCAGCTGCCAGCTGTGGAAAATCTTTGTATTGTTTCTAAAAGCAATGATTTACTGTCATTTAGTATTCAAGTATTTTCCCGTAGTTTCAAATCACTGTGATTTACAAACACAAAATTGCTGTGTGGTGGTCTGATCTCCTGCTCACCCACAAAACTACACCAGTGCTCTTCCTGCTCTTTCCATCCACATGCACGTGACTTCGGCCTGCTTGTTGTGCAGCTCTAGAAAGAAGCTAGGCATTGAGCTCCCATGGCTGTTCGCATACAAAACTCCCACTGTGGGCTTGGTTTGCTTTCCAACACCTTGATTGTCGTCTCCTTTTGATGTTTGTTTCAGGCCACCAGTTAGCAGAGCGGCTCCTCAACCTGAAAAACTGCAAAAGAACAATATCAACAAAAAAAAGAAGCTGGTTGAGGTCAGGCTTAGTGCTTTTTCATTTGCTTTGGAAGTAATGCTTGCTGAGGGAAATTCAGCCCTAATTTGAGGGCAGCTGAAGTTGCATATAGGGAGAAGGCAATGTCTAGAAAGTGCTTTCCGCCCTGGTGGCAAACACCACCACTGCCTCTGCCAGCAAGGACCTGAGATTTAGGGTGTTAAAGTTTACCTGTAAGAACAGGTCTCTCCAAAGCCAAAATTGGTCTCTTGATTTGGTGGGCAGGTAGAGCAGAGGTGCCTGTGCATCCACAGCAGAGCCACCACACCCTACGTAACCCCAAGGAAAGACGGTCAGAAACACCAGTCTCACTGCCAACAAGCCATGTGACTTTGAATGACAAAATTTGCTTGTTCACTTTGGTTTTTCCCAAAGCTGTAGGGCCCCCAGTTGATTTTTTTTGGAGTTTCTGTGTAGTATGCTGAACATGGGCTATCCGGGCCCTGGGTGGACAGTTGGCAGCAATTGCTTGGCCTCGCGGTGCCATTCAGCAGGTTCAAAGCAAGCTGTCCTGGTGCTTGGGACAGTCATTAAGTCTGTCTTCAGGGCTATAAAAGCAGCTTTTTCTGGAGGAAACTTTCTTGGCAATTGCGAATTGTGGGCTGAAATTACCCCTCTGATTCATGTTTTAATTGTCATTACTTATAGCATGCCTTTGTTCTTATAAGGACTTTAAGGACAGAAATTGGTCTGTTCAGATTTGGTAGTTGGAGTTTTTGGTTCTTTTGTTTGTTTGTTTGTTTTTCTTAAAGATACTTGCAAATACCTGATACCCTACACAGCTATTGAACTGTGATGAGAGGATTAATGAAAATAGCCCTTTTTTGTAAGTTGCATGTATTTGGCATGGAAATCTACAGAAACAAGACACAGTTGGCAGAATTATTAAGGAAATAACAAGTGTGTTGCCTTAGTTGGCCTAGTAAAGCATTGCAAATAGTCAGCAAGTGTCATGCATTGATAAATTAGCAGAACAGGGAGAATTGCTTAACGATTGTTTCATTATTCTTTTGCTTCTACAAGATATTTGTAGCTTACTAATTACTTTAGAATTTACCTGTGTGACCCAAACTCTGTGCTCTCCTTACTGCTTCTTTCATTTCACTCTTATTTTTCTTTTGGTTTTGTTTTTCTTGACCAGGAGCTGGCTCTAGACCATGTTTTTGGATACAGAGGATTTGATTGTCGCAACAACCTTCATTACCTAAATGATGGTGCTGATATTATTTTCCACACGGCCGCAGCAGGAATAGTTCAAAACCTTTCTACTGGTAATTCAACTTGAAACAAAGTTTTGAGATAAAAAATGCCACACAAGTCAAATATTTCTGATGGAAGGTCTTAACTTTGTAACGTTCCTGTAACTTTCTCATGGTTTATGTCTTGATAAATAATGAGAAATATATCAGATTGTTCAGGACATCCCAGAGAGCCATCCAGCTCCTTTGAGCTGGAATGAGATACTGAGTGATAAAAACCCGCTCTGTTTCTGCCATTGTGCCTTGCTAAAATCCACACTGAAGGCACAGGAATGGTTCTCTGGGAAAACAGCCTGTATTATGCAGTGACTAGTACCCTGAAAATACTAGGAGCAGCAACATCTGTTGTTTCATTGGGAGTTGTTTTAGCAAAGTCATACTCCAGGGAACAGTGCGTTCTGTTGCGATACAGGGTGAGCAGGCTGCTTATTGGAAGGAGTAGAAATGTTCCCTGCCTTTACAGTAAGAGGAGGAAAAATGCCAAAACTTTGTCTGGCCCTAAGCTGTAGCACCAATGTCTCCTCATTCTTCCTGTGTCTCAAGAAACAGAGATAGGAACTGCAGGAATTCTAGCTTTATTTTATTCCCTCTTGGTCCCACAGGGAACCAAACGGTCCCAGTGGTGCACTTGGCAGAAAAGCTGCTGTGCCTGGTGACCTCTGGGGATTCTGGTCCTAGCACGGCCTCTGTCCAGGGAGCTGGGAAGCACAGTCCCATCTGTCTGTTCTTTGGGGCCTTTCACCTGGGAGAGGATGTTGCAAAGCACAGACTTCCCACGGCTTTGCTCTCTGATTTGCTTCCCTCTGACGACTTTGATGCACTGGGAAACCTGGGCCCTGCCTTCGCCAGTGCTACTTTTTCTTGCAGTTGCAGGAGGCTGGAGGCTGATTCTTGGGCTGACTCCTGGTTCCCTGGACAAAGCTAGTTTACCAAATATCGCTTTTTAAAATATATATATCAGCATTAATGGTTCTGTTCATAGCGTGTTTAGTTGACCCTACCCCCATTTGCCCCCCGGAGAGTGCAGTGCGAGCATAGCTATGAGCTGCTTGTAATCAGCGGCAGTTCTTTCTTTGATACTGTTGTGGATAAAAACATGTTTGAATTTTATTAGGTAGTCAGAGTTTCTACCTGGAGCATACTGATGACATTCTCTGCCTAACTGTGAATCAGCACCCGAAGTATAAAAATATTGTGGCTACCAGCCAGATCGGTAGGTGATCCTCCATATAACAAAGTTTCTCTCAAAAATTGTCAGGGGCACTGATTTATTTTGGGCTTTTCTGCGTAGGAACTTTACTCCAGAGCATGCTGGTGTTACTGTTCTCTATTTTTGCCTTTGATTTTTAAAGAGGTAATCAAGCTTCAAGGTGTTCATACAATTCTAATTGCATCTCCAATTGTGAGATTTTAGACTTAACCATAGCATAATCATATTTCAGAAAGTAAATTTTGATAAACTGCACTAAATTATCTCCTTACCTGTAATGGTAGGATGTGTAGAATTCCCTCTTTGCTTCGTGTATCCAAGGAACCATTTAGCAGTAAAGTGCTCATTTGCAAAAACACAGTAACAAAAGTTTCCCATGCAGAAGTACAGAAGGTCTGTGGAAAAGGAGAGAGAGAGAAATCTCCACCCAAGTTACGACACGTGGCAGGGGCCGGCTGTGGCACCAGATGTATTGATGTGTTTCTGACTTGCATGCGGTCCCGTTAGATTCCCGAGTTCCTTTTGCAGGAGTGACCGTTGCATGGGACACGCAGGACCGCTTGTCCCTTGAGAAGGATCTCTGGCCTTTCGCTCCTGGCAGCCTAACACCGGAGTTCATGAGGAAGAGCGGTGTGGTTCTAATCCGTGTCCCTCCGGAAGGAGACTCGGGCCCGTAACTCCTGTAATAAGTAACTTAGCAGGGGGCAGAAAGTGGTAGTAGGTGAACGCCTTGACAGACCGTCTTTACCACCTGGTCTGAGAGCTGTCATTGCTGTTTCAATGCCGAGGAACCACAAAGCTCTGTACCTCTTGTCAGAGCTCCAGTCAAAATCCGAGTCGCGTGACAGGGAAAAGGTGACTGCCGAAGGCCCCTTCGCTGCGCTGGCAGTAAGAGCCCATGAAATCAGTGTTTCTGAGTGGGGTTGGTATTTGGTGTGGCTACAGGTTCAGTTCACTTCTGGATTTAATGATCTAAAGAAGCTGCATGTCTCTAGCACTGCTTTCAAACACCATTTTTTTTAAACCTCAAAAGTACTAAATATTGTTGCGATATTTGCGTATAAAACCCAATATACCCAAAAAAGTTCAACAATATTCCTGCTTCTTTGTTTTATTGATTTAATCCATATCCATTTTCAAATATTTGATTTTTTTTCCTTTTCCCTCTGGTGCTGATGCTGGCACTTCAGCATTAGAAACATGACTTATTTCACCTATTGTTTTCCCTTGGTGCTTCCTCATTTGCCATTGCTCTCACCACGCAGGTGATATGACAGAATTCCCAGGTAAGGTTGATTCCTTTGTGAATTTTAGTCAGCAGAGTTCTGTAAAAGTTCCATGTTGCCTCGTTGTATCTGTGCGAATCGCGGATACAAGTGAAACATCTACAGACAGTTTCTTTTGCATGAGGCTCCTCACAAATGTCCTGTTGTTCTTTTAGAACTTGTCTTACTTCATGAAATACAATGATCCCACCTGTGTTTTGCAAGCTGTTGCGTTAATTTTAAACCAAACCAAAACCCTGCAGCTTATCAGTGTCTGTTTAGGTTAAATGTTCTTGAAAAATGCCTTTTTTTCTTTTGCTTTTTGTGTTGAAGCTTTCCTGATGCTGAATTAATTCTCTTTGGATAATCTTTTTCCACATAGGTACGACTCCCACAATTCATATATGGGATGCTATGAGTAAGCAAACAATCTCAATGCTGCGTTGCTTCCATACCAAAGGGGTCAACTATGTTAACTTCAGTGCAACCGGCAAGCTTCTGGTGTCAGTGGGAGTTGATCCAGAACATACTATCACAGTGTGGAGGTGGCAAGAAGGTAACTCTGGGAAAGTCGTGTCCCTTCAGCCTAGGAGAACCACGAGCGATTACTTGTTTCTGCTTTCGAGTCTCTGGGATAGAGCTGTACTCACATGCTGAGTATTGGGGCTCCTGGAGTCGCACAGCGAGCTACAGGCAGTAGCAAATGCTAATAAGAAAATAGGTTGGAAACTTCTATGATAAATAAAAGTTAAGGAAAAATGCTGGTTTATATGAAATTCTGTGAAATTAAGGGAAGTGTTTTAAAGTGCTTTCTTTCTAAAACGCTTGAACTTTAAATCCCACAACTCAGGCCTATGGGAAGTCATTTCCAGAAAAGAACTGCCATCCTAGGAAGCAGCAGAGGGGAGAGATGTGTCTCAGCCCATTAGATGCTTCCCTGTGCGTTTCCCCACATGGTAACTCCTTGATGAGATACAGAGGTTTGGTGGTTTCACTGAGCCAGGAGACAAAGCACGCTACAAAGAAAGAAATCTGCATTTCTAAATCTGTTGGGTGTGATGGAATAACCAGATGTTAGTGTCTGATGTTGGGATTTGCTTAGCTTTCAGTGCCTGAGATGCAGATCTCTAATCCAATGCCAGGTCAGTTTATTTTATAAAACGTATCAGAGCTTAATTTCACAGGTACATAACTTTATTTTTATCCTTTCCTAATTAAAACAGGGGCTAAAGTTGCTAGCAGGGGAGGACACCTGGAGAGGATATTCGTGGTTGAGTTCCGCCCAGATTCAGACACTCAGTTTGTGTCTGTTGGGGTAAAACACATGAAGTTCTGGACGTTAGCTGGCAGTGCTTTGCTTTATAAGAAAGGAGTCATTGGTTCCATGGAAGATGCCAAAATGCAAACCATGCTTTCTGTTGCCTTCGGAGCAGTGAGTTCAAATTACTTGCTACAGAATTTTATCATTCCTTTTTATTAAAAGTGGAAGTGTGAATTTGCTGTGTGGAAATGCAGCGCGGTGGGGACGGCACATGGCCACCGGGCCCTTGCTCGTTAGTAAACTTGTATTTGAAACTCGTGGGCTTCTAGAGCCTTGTGGGAGTTTTCTGAGCAGGGTTGGGGTTCTGTTGGTGAACGTTTTTGTTGATGTTTGTGCATACCTACAGTGCCAGCTGCCATGGCATTTGTGTGTTTGCTTCGCTGGGTCTTTAGCACGCCAGTGGTTAACTTAGGAAAACATATTGCTGTTTTTCCGTGTGTGGGCTCTGCATCCCTTCTTGCCAGTGATGGTATTTGGTGTGATATGCTGGTGATCCCGCAGAGGGTGACAGTGTAGAATACGCTCCAGTATGACTGTGAAGGAACCGCAGTGCTGTGCTTTGGACTTCCTAGCTAAGGAGAGCAGTGCCTGCTAACAGTGGGAAGGCGGTGTTACTGTGAGACTGAGGTCTGAAATGGCTTCTCCTCTGTCCAGAAACCCCACAATTTACTTTGGCAAAGGCTGAGTATAGCTGGTACACATCCCTGATTCAGAGAAACTCCTTGCTCCTAATTATCCTAATTATCACATTGGTACTAATGTGCAAAGGTTCCCAAATCCTCATTCCTGTGCCCAAAGAAATTACATTATTGTCAAAAATTGCTTAATACCTAAACACTGCTTTCTACTCTGATGGCGTTATCCTTGGGGAGTCCCCAGCCTCTGACCAGTTCGTGCCTTTTCTGAGAAATTAACGCCGTTACTCTGGCACCTGGAGTAGGTATCAGATGAGTTACTTCCACTGTTAAGTTTACTGGATTTATTTCCCACATGTTGAAGTACTGCTCGCTAGTCAGCTGTACTGAGATTCTCACTGACACATACTCAAAATGCAGTCACTTACCATGCAGTAGGGGTAACCCGCCATCCATCTCCCCAGCAGGAGATGAGGGGTGGCACAGGCAGAGCAACAGAAACTCGGGTGTCTGGAAGATCCTGAGGTGGGGTGTGGGAGGTGAACGTGCACTGCGCCCAGACCCATGTTGTTTATACTGTCCCAAAGAGACACCATTAGAGTGCAGTCAGGAAACTCGTTCTTGGGATGCAGCCAGGTTTAATTCCTACATTTGTTACATAAATGACTTTTCTCAGGAAATTCAGTAGCTAAAAGCATTTTAATTCAAGCTGAACTTGAAGTACTGTGAAGGTATTTATTACGTCAGAGGTCATTGCTGTCTGTTGCAGAACAACCTTACATTTACCGGTGCCATAAACGGAGATGTCTACGTCTGGAAGGACCATTTTCTGATCCGACTCGTAGCCAAAGCTCACATGGGGCCGGTGTTTACAATGTACACGACTCTGCGAGATGGACTCATAGTTACCGGAGGGAAGGAGAGACCGTAAGACACACAGCTTCCTAAAGCCTTTGTGTCCCATGCAGTGTTTTGTGTGTACCCAGTGCCCCAGCACCTGCGATGCTTCTCGGAGGTACAAGCTGTCTATGCTGCAGCTGTTTCAATCTGACTCTCACATAGCCTGCCCAGGTGCCTTAGGAGGTAAAGGACAAAGGAGTAGGGCACGTGAGGGTCACGAGGACATATGGCACCTCGAATTAGCAGTTGATATGGACACCTGTATAAGCTCCTTGTTGCCTGAGCTCCTGCAGGCCTGGCAGGAGGGTGTTTCTCTTAATTTCTTAATTCTGTCAAATGGCAGACAATCTCTCCCCGTGGAGATGCTGCAATTAGTAGTAACCTGTTAGCCAAAGTTCTCTTGGAGATTTGAGGTGAAGTGACAAGAGAGCCATTTGTTTCTTACAAATTAGGCACAGCACTGTTCAAACCCTGCAGTGTGACAGCATTTAATGTGTTACTCACTTTCCATTCACAATAGCGAGGTGTCTTCATGTCCAGGAGAAGGTGATTCAACGTATGTGTGGGTATTTAATGAGAAGGCCACTGATGGGATTTATGTGTGGGATTTGTTGTAGCCTGTGGAGGAGACACCTGGGTAACACAATGTGCTTCTTTTCAGCACTAAAGAAGGGGGAGCTGTGAAGCTGTGGGATCAGGAGATGAAGCGGTGCCGAGCGTTTCAGCTTGAGACAGGCCAGCTCATTGAGTGTGTGCGCTCTGTCTGCAGAGGGAAAGTAAGTGAGCTGACGTTACACTTTGGCACGTGGAGCTGGTGGAGGTTGGGTGGGAGGCATGTGGGAGACTTTTGTAAAGTTATGGGAGGAGGCAGCGTCTCCTTTCCCAGTGACCATTCCTTCCTCATCTTCCTGAGCTCAGTGATGGACTCTCACCAGCGTGAGGGTCACATTTCTGATGCTTTGTGCCTCCTCTAGTCATCAAGGAGAGGGAAAGGCCTTTGAAGGAAGCGTAGGACCTTCCTGTCTGCCTTTCTTCTCTGAAATGACAGAAGGACCTTAGGTATCTGCTTCACCAGGTTTGCTTCCCATGACATGCAGGCACGGGTTAGGTGCTGCAGTTAGGCAGAGTGGCTTCTAGCTCTTCATTGGGGTTTTTTAGGCCACCAGTAAGCCATGTTTCCACTTAGAATTTACTGATAGACTCTGGGGTTTTGGTCAAGTGGAAAACAATAGAAATAACTGAGTAATTTAAGATGCTAAAATCCCTCTTGCACGTGTCTGAATTGTACTTGTAAGTGTTGCAAAAGGAGTGTGCGATGGTGCGGAGTGTTACTGCACGTGATGGGTATCTGTCCAACCTGACACTCCATGCGATGGGCTCCTTTTGTGCATCAGGTCTGATGGATGTGACATGCTCTCTGATGACAGCACCACTGAGGAATGTTGGTTTGTGCTTCTAACCAAGTACCCACTGACCAATTCCAAGCTGTGTCTATTTATGCCTTTTCCAAGTATTGCTGAGAAAGCTTTTGCAGCTTAGACAATAGCAGTGTGGCTAGAGGGAGATGCAAGATGCTATTAGACAGACAAACTGAGACTAAATCCCTGCTTTAATTATTTTACCCCTAAATTGTTGTTGCCTTGGAGGTATGAGAGTGATGTTTTGCCAGCTGGCACCTAAAAGGTTTGACCTGAATTAAAATCCTTAACAGCAAGATGAAAAACCTCTGCAGTCGCAGACCGTGAGATGGGATCTGGAGGTGTGAGAGCATCAGTGTTTTACGCTGCTGTTAGGATGCTGCATGACCAAGCAGCATAAATGGGGC
Source organism: Gallinula chloropus (assembly GCF_964237585.1). Classification (NCBI taxonomy): domain Eukaryota; kingdom Metazoa; phylum Chordata; class Aves; order Gruiformes; family Rallidae; genus Gallinula; species Gallinula chloropus. The sequence continues at coordinate 84,500,402 of NC_140087.1, read as the reverse complement.
TGAGTTATCACAGATACTTCTGCAATGCATCAGCAGCATTTTCCTGCTCTTGGTGATCTGCTATTCTGACAACCCCCCCTCATTCTTTTTTTGGCCTACAAACAGGGGAAAATCTTAGTAGGAACAAAAGATGGAGAAATCCTTGAAGTAGGAGAAAAGAATGCTGCTTCAAACTTGTTGATTGACTGTCACATGGAAGGGGAAATCTGGGGCCTCGCCACTCACCCCTCAAAAGACATATTTATCTCTGCCAGTAACGATGGGACCGCGAGAATCTGGGACCTGTCTGACAAAGTGAGTATTGCTAAATGGAAAAGCAGGTGTTTCATGCAACCATCTGCATGGTGTGCCAGCTATGCTGCACCTTGGAGTGGCCACATAGAGAGAGGAGTGTTTTTCTTTGGGTTTGGTGCTGTTCTGGTGCTTTCCCTGCTGTGTGGTGAGGTGAAAAGGTAGTCGTCTTTCCACCAGCCAGCAGCTTGCAGAGAGCTGCAGTTATTTAAAAGCCCTCGTGCTGACAGTGCCTTTTGTTACGTGTTGCTTATTTGGATCCAAAGGCACAGGCTGGTGTGGATTAAGGAAACGTTTTAATTCCACGCTGACAGACTGGGTGGCACAGATTGTCCTGTCACTGGTACCCAGGCACCAGAGATAAGCCTGCCTTACTGATGAGTGTGGCTCCCTCCTTGTCCCAGCCTTTCTTCAGAGCTGGACAGGTTAGCTGTGTGTAGGTCAGGGGGTTTCCCCCATGTCAAATTGCAGAACAACAACCATTTAAAAAAAGAACAAATGAACAAAATGGGGTTTAGAAAACACCTAAAAGGTTTCTGCTCCAGCTAGTCTGTGTCGGCCTTTGCAAAAAGGAGTTACCTGGGCTACTGGGGCAGCTTTTAATGGGGACAAGGAACATATTCTAAATGCAATAGGGGAAGTGAAAACGCAAGAGCATTCTGGTAGGTTTTCACACAGCAAATCAACTGGGAAAAACCTGCCCTGACCAGAAGCTGTCACAATTGCCTTTCAGACAAAATAGGAAGTTGATCTTTCAGCCCTTCTGCTGCCAGCGTTTTCTCTGGTGTAAAACTTGAGGTCACCCTGCAATGAGATAGACGCAAACATGAAGCTCCTGTTTGAACCGCGTCTGGGTTTCAACACAACACGCCCGGGGGGGGGGATTTATTTTATTTTACTTTTTTTAATGTGGAATTTCAGATTTATATTTAGAGGAAACTACAGACACTTTGTTTTTAATGAATGACTCTCCCACCTTGTGTTCGGAAGCTTTCTGTTTGCCTGGTGGTTTTCTCCAGGGGAGGAATGAGCTGGTTGCTTTTGTTAATGCAGAAACTGCTGAACAAAGTGAATCTGGGTCATCCGGCGAGATGTGCCGCGTACAGCCCCGACGGGGAAATGGTTGCCATCGGCATGAAGAATGGAGAATTCGTTATTTTACTGGTAAACAGCCTTAAGGTTTGGGGCAAGAAGCGAGACAGGAAATCTGCGATACAGGATATCAGGTATGTCAGAAATTTTGGTTGAAGCTCTCTGGATACACAGCTCTCACTCACCAAAGAGCCCATAAAGCTCCAAGTCGATTTCCAGACTTTCTCTACCTCTGCACTTGTTAAAACCTGCATGAAATCACAAAATGCCTTTGCTGGCTGGCTGGTGACTTTACAAATACCCAAAGCTTGTATTTACATATATCTAAAGCTTGTTTATCTTTTTATACCACCCTGTGTTTCCCTGTAATTAATTCTGTAGCCACTTAAGAATCCCCTGCTCTGGGTCAGAAGGGACCTCAAAGATCACCTACTGCCGCCCCCCCTGCCATGGACAGGGACACTCTCGCTAGACCGGGTTGTCCAAAGCCCCATCCAACCCGGCTGAGCGAGTAATTTCAACCTTGCTTTGAGAAGTTTTTTCCTTGTTTTCCAGTAAAAGAAATTTGTTCTCTTGCATTAACTTGAGGAGTGAAAGAACCTCGTGCAAAGCAGTAACTGCTATCCCTGTTCCATGTTCCATTCTCTAGGATCAGCCCTGATAACAGGTTCCTTGCAGTGGGGTCCCAAGAACACACTGTAGATTTTTATGATCTCACTCAGGGTACAACCCTGAACCGCATCGGGTACTGCAAAGACATCGTGAGCTTTGTCCTACAGATGGACTTTTCTGCAGACAGCAGGTACATTCAGGTAAGCCTCGGCTGGGCCTGGACCATTTCTATTTATCGTGACTCACCTGGTATCAGGAGGAGGTGGAGGTAAGAAAGGCTGTGGGAAGCTTTCTGAAGCTAGTCTGAATTTCAAGGTGCCCCTAAATCTTCTGAGGTAGGCCAGGCAGCTCCCAACTGCCTTTAGGAAGTCCTCTCGTTCTGAACACTGTGGCCTTCCCCCTGGGTTACACATTGCCGACCACAGGGCCACATCTCACTCCCCTTAAAAGACTGTTGGGGTGCTAAAGGCTGTTGCCAGTCTCTGACACTGGGGAAGGGGGTACAACACTGAGAAAGGAACTGTGGATTGCAATCTCAAGGTAGAAAACGTTCCCTAGGAGGGGCTGCTCACGAAGCTGACTCGGTGTCTCTGTGAGGCTTCCTTCTTGAAGTTTTCTGACTTGGTAACGGTGGGCTGAGATAAGCCTATGTAACTAACAGCCCTGTCAGCTACACAGTATGAACACCTCCTTCAGGTAACATTATGTCATACTGCACAGAATGACATTAGGGAAAAAAGGCACATTTTATCCTAGATATTTATTTTCCTAATAAAGCCTGTTGAGAAGAAGTCTGCTGGGGATCTTACAGGTAAAGAAAAGGATGGATTTATGGCAGAGTTACTAGCTTCCCCCTTGCCTCCTTTCAGGTATCAACGGGTGCCTATAGGCGTCAAGTTCATGAGGTACCTCTAGGAAAACAAATAACGGACCCGGCGTTAATAGAAAAGATCACTTGGGCCACGTGGACAAGGTAAGAAGCTGAGAAACAAGGCCCTGCCTGGCTGGGGACAGGTGTGGTACACAACCAGGATCAGAGTGCACGGGCAGCTTGTACTTCAGGGTTTGGCACCACCACGAGCGAGCGAGCACACCAACAGCCCCTTCTTTGAGGCTCAATCTTACATGCTTTTTGTGTTAAATACACTTACAGCTGGTGGGTGCCTGTAGTAACTACTGAGGGCTGCTGGAGACACATCCACAGTGGCTGGTTGCCCTTTGTCCCAGCCTTCCCCACAGCGCAGTGCTGTGGTCTGGTCCATTTAAAGCTTCACTGTTACAAGCACGCTGGGCGGAGGTGCTACCGTGGCACACGTCAGCTACACAAGCAGCACGGGAGGCAAGGAGACATGAGCTGCTTGCATGAGGGTTAAGTTGTGGGTGTTGTGAAGATGTATTTTACTGACTTGGATTTATATAGGAGCCAACGTAGTCACAAAGCTGTGGCTGTGCTGTGAGGCTTTGACCACCCTTCTTGCTCCAACACCAAAGGAGTGTAAACATCTGCCCTAAACTCCGCGTTTCAAGGAGTCGTGAGAGATTGTGGGAGCAGAGCAGGCTGTTACTGCATGGGTGATTAGAGAGGATCATAAAGGGGGCTCATAAAGGGACTCAAACTAATGGGGACGGCTCTTCCAAGGAATACTGTATATGCAAACAAGCATCCCCCCACTGGAGAACTTCTGTGAGGATTTAGAGGGAAAATACATGTGGACATGTGTCATTGAGGGGCTGTGTTGCCTCCCTGTGCTGTGGAAGAGATCAGAGTCTCACTGTCTAATGCTTTTTTCTTTAACTTGGTTTTGGAACAGCATTCTTGGAGATGAAGTCATTGGAATTTGGCCACGAAATGCAGATAAAGCAGATGTGAATTGTGCATGTGTGACCCACGCTGGCCTAAATATAGTGACAGGAGATGACTTTGGTCTGGTGAAACTGTTTGATTTCCCATGCACAGAAAAATTTGTAAGTGGATCTTTTCTTATACTCTAAGCAGCTTGCTTTGCCCCATGTTTGCGCTCACCAGCATATGCTTTTAAGGCATCCGAAGGGCACGGGCAGCGGGTCAGCCGGTGCTGGCTGTGAGTGTGGGAGGCAAGGTTTGACAGCAGGGCTGTCCCCAGGCGAGCAGCTCGCGGGTGACGGGGCAGCCACTGTCCCGCTGCCAGGGAACACACAAGGCCCAGAACTGGATGCTGAGGTGGGATGACTGGGCTCGAAGACAGGGGTGGGGGGCTGCCACGGTACCATACCGGTTCCTGAGTGTGTCCCCTTCTCCACCAGGCCAAACACAAGCGGTATTTTGGACACTCTGCACACGTCACCAACATTCGCTTTTCTCATGACGACAAGTACGTCATCAGCACGGGAGGAGACGACTGCAGGTAACGTGCTTGTTTTTACATGCTAACCCCCCCAGCAGCACGTAACGCCTCTCTCTGCCCGCACTATGTTCATGGAAGCCTGCTGATACACGAGTTTTAGCTTGGTTTGCTCACCCCTGGAATCACCCTGTTGCACGGTCACTCGCACCCACTTTCCCTTGCCGCCCTGGTGCCATTCACAAGGTCATCTCTACTGGGTGCAGCGCCCTGCACATGGGTTTCCGCCTCTGCCAGGAGGAGCTCCTCTGCTTACCTTCCTCCCAAGAGAGGCTGGCACAGAGCTGGGAGCCCCTGAGCACCAAGAGGTCGCTAAAGAAGGTGGGGCAGACACTCATGTGTCTGAAGAGCAGTTAGATGAGGCACAGACAGCTGGTGGGGGTGTCAGTCACACAAAAATAACTGAGGAGTAGCTCCAGCCCAGCAAAGGGTAGGACAGGAATTCTGGCTGAACGGGACAGATTTAGAAAGACATGTCAAGTAACAAGAGGCTTCTTGCAAGGTACCCGAAGTTGGTGGTGGGCTGGTTTGTTTCCCCCATCCCAAAAAAAGACAGTGTCTATGGGTGTGTACATACATACACACACACACACACGCTGCTCCCCCTGCCCCCCCAAGGCTGCTTGAGTTTCCAGTAGGAGCAGAAGACACTTGTGAAGTTCAGCAAGGAGCAGAGAGGTGAGGAACAACAATTAAATGCAGGTAAACACCCAGTGTGAAAGACCTTTCAAGAGCAAAAGGCGGAACTGGCAAACCAAAAAGCAACAAGGTAGGAAATGGAAGGGAAAATTCTCACAGGTGTCCAGACGCCACACACAAGAACCAGGTATTTGTAACTGCTTACTCAGCACGAGACATACACGCCAGAGACTGCAAAACTGAGTAACTATGCAGAGTAAAGTAATAGCATTTCTAACCGCCAGGCCTTCCCTGAAACACATCTGCACCTCAGATCCAGTATTTTAACGCGCCAGAGCAAAGGAAGTGTGTCCAAGTGCTGCTGGTTTGTCATGTAACTCCAGGATTTAACTTGGCTTTACCCACTTGTGGCTGGTAAAGCTACATTTATGGCCGTGTGCGTGTTACTGTGGTGTGCTGAAGGTTGGCATCGTGTTACTCAGAAAAATAACAATGGTCTCTGTTAACATCCTTGCAGTGTCTTTGTGTGGCGATGTCTTTGAAAGGAGACGTCGTACTACTGTTACCACCACCGCCAAGTGACTGTGCCGGGCTGGGCAGCCATGATGCCGCCACCCCTTTGGCTGCTGTAACGTCCATACAATGCTGCATGGATTCTGCCTTTCCGGATTACTCATAGGAACTTACTGAGTGCGAATGCCATCTCACAGTTCAGAGACCGATAGCCTCGAGAAGGAAGCTGAAGTTTGCAAGGGAATCGTTTTGTCACCTGGGTAGGCCAAAGCAATCAACAATTCACTCACAAAGCTGCTTCTGCCTAATACTGTGTTATTCAGCCCCTGTCTGAAAAGGGAGCATGTGGAGAACATGATGGGCCCTTCAATTTGCGTAATTTCAAGAAAGCTGGTGGGACTTACTTAACCACACCCACCTGAAACAAATTTGGTGCACTGAGTCACACTGCAAGCTTTTACAGAGCCTCCTGGCATTCATACCCCAGCTCTCAGTAATCAAAGGAGCAAACTATCATTTTTTTAAGTCCATTTTGTTTTTAAATATGTATTTGGCAAAATTTTCTATCCATAAAGTGCCTTTGAATAATTTTCCAGTAGGATGGGCTACAGCCTTGCCTCCCACCACTTGCTTTCAACATACGGTGCTATAACTGTCACTCAGAGGAGGGCTAACCATTAACACCCGTTCCAGCCATGTACTTACATTCGTTCCTGTTCTCTGCTTTGGTTTTTTAATACCTTCACAAGTGAATTCCAAAATGTTTCTGAGAGCAAGAAGCTAGGCACTGGGCTAAGGCCGTTACTGGTTCGTCCCAAGAACTCGACTGGGAAGTGTAACTCAAACGGTGAGTAGAGGGGCGAGCATGGAGAGAAATCTCCACACACATCATGAGAAGTTGGTCCCCGAGTGTTCCTGCCCTCTCCCTGCTTGGGGGCAGAGATATCCGTGCTTTGCAGGCACCTATTTGCACAGGCACCAGCTCTCTGGGCTATTTAGAAAGTGGCTTGAATGCCTCCCAGGAGGAGCGCTGCTATTTCCCATTCTTCCAGACAGGGTGCTCGCTGGGAGCCCTGGTGCAGTGCTAGCAGGGACTGTGTGTCCCCACACCTCCTCAGTCAGGGAGCCAGGCCCCTGCTGCTGAGCAAGCAGAGAATTCACCGAGCCTGGGGGAAAGTGCAGTCAATGGCTGTGAAATGAAAGGCGTCCGCCTCCTTTCCCCGTCACCGCTCCTTGTGTGGCTCCCAGTGCAGGTGGGGCAGGAGGCAGCCAAGAGGAACACAGAGCTGCCACCGCACAGAAGAGGAGAGCAGGAGCAGATGCTCACAAAAGGCAAGTAAAGCTCTTCAAAGTTTGTTAACAAGCATTTTGTCAGGAACCAAAACCTACCAGGGACAGGGGAACTGGAAAAAGTAAGTAAATTCAGCTTTTTCCAAGGGAACTGTTTAGAGAGGAACAGAAAGCAGGGGCAGGATCAACCCAACTGATTTGAGCTTTCTGGCTTAGTGAAGTTACCTTTCTTTGCAAGTGTTTGTAATAAAAAGGCCAAAAATAAACCATTTAGACTTACAGTTAGTCTGTGAAAAGAACCCTTACATAATGCTTTAGTCCCAGTTCAGGAGAACACAGTTTGAACTGTGGAAACTTCCTGCCACTCCACTTCTGATGCCCACTGCATAAAAAGGGAGCTGTTGGATGCAATGGATATGCAGTTACACCAGTGGATCAATGTACATTTAACACACAAAAGTGCTTCAGCAACCTCAAAGAATCACCTTTTTTTTTAAAATTGAATTTATTAATGCCTTATATTACTATACAGAAGATCAGTTTGTCAGATACACAAGAAGAGTCCCTATGCAGTTGTCTGGGTTTTCTTTAAAGAAACCTTCTTGATCGAATAACGTAATCACGTTAGGTGGTGATGTCAGTAAGCACCTTCTTTGCCTCTGTTGTAATGTTTGCCTTCCTTTCACACTGATTGTATCCCAAATAAAACCAGTTGTGTGGCACAATGAATTAATAAATGGTGATGTGAAAAATCTCTTAAAGCAATAGTGTCTGTCAAGAAATCACTTAAAGTTTCTATGTTTTTATTGGTTTGGCTCTATGTACAAGGCGTTCAGAAGTGAGGCTGTATTATCCTGTAAACTACAACAGTAAGTGCATGGATTGATTTTTCAATGGTCAAGATGCTGTTAAAGTCTGTTGCAAATAAATTTGGATACAAGTTGCCAATGTCCACCTCAAATCAAATTCACCAAGTCGATCTGAAGAGATTACTGGGACTTGCTTCAACAGTTTCCTACCAGCTAGAGCACAGCATCATACGTTATCCTTTCAAAAGGAAAGGAAACCAAGGACCTTCACGTCCTTGAGCAGAACCTAAAGTCTCAATAACCAACTCACAATGTTTCGGCAGCGGCTGACACCATCAACCTGTGTCACCGAGCTGTGGGACCAGACTATCCACTACAAAACCTACGCACCACACTGAGCATCACCAGCCGACACGGCTATTCGGGACGTCAAAGCTGTAACTGGAACTGAACAAACTGCTTCACACTGCACATATGAAAAGAAAAAGGTATCATGAAAAATCCACCTACTCACATCGCTAAACGTCTGACAAACTATTTCCACCACCATGTACAATGGATATTTAATCACCATGAACTTAAACAAAATAAACACAAATATATTAAACTTGCCTCAAGAAAGCAAAATACCGCTATTATTTCATGTCTATAAGCTTTATTGATACTTGGGGTTGGTTTGTTTTTTTTGATTTTTTGTTTGGGTTTTTTTTTACATTTCACAATGCATTCCACAGACTTAGTTCCATACAGCTTACACTGCAAGTGGAGAAAGTTGTTTATCGGTTCCTGCGTAACAAGGTTTTTAAGTTTCCAAACAACATTTGCAGCATTAGATACTCGTTCCACAGATTATCAGAGTTTGAGAGACTGTAGAATTATTTGCTCAACTACTGTATGTTTGTGCAACAACGTGTATGCTGGATTATTTTTTTTAATACAGGTGGAGGTTCCTTTGTTCACTTCTCTCTCGTTGTTTTAAACAGATGCTAGTGTTTGCAGAGACATTTTAGTTTTTCAAGCTTGTGTGCTATGGATCTAGTCCAGCAATCAGTCACTTCTCTGAAGTACGAAGCACTGTGGAGCAGCTGAAAGATCTAAGCGTTGTGAAACACATATATATATATATATAGGCAATTGATAAAACATTAAAATCACAATACAGCTATACTCATACCAAAAAGGCAAGGTTTTCCAAAACTTGCTAAAATGGTATTCTTCTAAAACATCTCATTTTAGAAAATCTGCATCAATCTACACAGACCATACACCGTGCACAATCTGGGAAGTGTGACCCTCCTCCACCTGCACTACCTCTTCCGGAACGCAGCAGGACTACCTCTGATGAAGCAAAATGTACAGCTTTCTCAAATCTTTTGTATTAGCCAGTGCTGCACACAGGATAAAGAAAGATGATTAGTTTTAGATCCATACATAGCAGCTTACAATACTTAAGATGATGAAACACATGGCAGTCAAAACAGTTATTTTTTTTCCTCAAACACTGCGTTGCTAAAAAATAAAGATCTGTGAAATTGCACTGCAATGTCAAGGGCTTTGCTATTCCCTGACCCTCCCCGTGTAAATCCAAATGAGTATTGTTTTTTTTCCCCCCTTAAAAGATGAACTTCCTATCCATAAGTTGATTCAGGCTTTTTACTCAGTTTTGCGCTTCAACCCAGGGATCTTTGCTTGGATCCTACAAGAGGAAGAGGAGAGGGAAAAGAACAACCTTTGAGTAATAACATCCAGTATACAGTCGTAAAAAAAAGAGCATGATGTAAAAGAGCATGATGTGAAAGGCATTCCCACAGCAACACAACAGCATTACACTTAGAACCAAACGGAACTGCTAAATTCTTCACACACCCCTCTAGTCTAACTGCTAATGGCCTCACACACTGATATCTCCATTAAAAATAAGCTAGGAGTAACTTATCAAGACCAGCGCTGATTCTTGCACCCATTCCACAATTTAACAAGGCCTTTCTCCCTGGGCTAGGCCGTGGCCCACAATTCTTACTCACAGGAGTCCCACACACCACACATACCCATGATTAGACCTAATGGAAGAAAAAAAAAAAAAGCAAACTCACTTCACCATCGCATCCTTGACGTTCTTGTTCACGAGTCCCAAATAATGGTCAATTTGGGCCTGAAATGGAAGATGACCAACGTTCGTTATGCTGCTGTCACGAAGCCGGAGCTACTTTACACAAAGGATGGCTGATGGAGGGAAGGGCCTCAACTGCGTTTACCCTGTGTGTGACACCCGAGCTCCTGCAGCTGTGGTCCCCACAGGAACAGGGACAACCATGGGGGGCTAGCGGGTGAGCACCTACAGACCCTGGCCCCTGCGAGTCCCCCCACCCCTTCAGGCGGTGCCTTGGGACAAGCAGCTCCTCTGCTGCCTCTGGGCACCACGGAGAAGGAAAGCTGCTTAGGTGGGCCGGGCCTGTTAAACAGCTTATGCCTTCAGAGCGCAGCCTTCGGCTCCACAAGAGGATTGAGGAGCCCGGGTTAAGCCACACAAATTGTCCATCATCTTTTCCGAGGGCTGCAGGATTTCCCTGCCTTGCATGTACTTTGTTGTCCCCAAGGAGGTGGGCGAGGAGCCCAAGAGGCTCCACCATCTGCTCAGTGCCTTTCTTCCTCCTCCCTCTGTCTCAGGTCGGCCTTCAGGCAGCGTTGTTTTTGAAAGAGGAGAAGGAACTGCTAAGCCAGAGCTGGCTCCCCCCTCCTGTGCTGTGACCTGCTCAAGCACAACTATAATCTAACCACACACATTTTATTTTGGCTCCTTCTTACCTCCTCCTTTTACGAGTCTCTCCCCAAGTGAGGCACCACCAGGCATCTCCCAGCTCCTGGGCTACAAACTGCACAAGGCCCCAGGACATAAATCCTGAGCATCTGCTCCAAAGAGGTTTCTTCAGAAACTGTTTTCAAAGTACTAACATGAAGACTAACGCACCGTGCCCACAACTGCATAGCCCTCTGCCTCAGTGGGCCTTTTCCCTATCCACTTCCCAGGGAAGCCACCAGAAAGAAAGGCTCATGCAACCTGGGCTTCACTATGGACATGGTTCTCTTGGCCCTGGCACTGACTCCTGGTTAAAGGCTTCGAAGATTTTTAGAAGAATTAAAATTAATTCTGGTTTTATTGTTTAGTGGGTTTTTTGCTGCAATAGAGAGAATTCTATGAAGTGTTTAGTGCGATTCATTCCACACTCACCTGATGTCTCTCATAAATAACAGGAACACTGAAGAGCGAAATCAAAGCTGGAAAAGAGCACAGCACAGATCAATATTGACAAAGGGACAGTGTTGCAGCTAAAACAAGGCCCAGTTCTCGCACCTTGACATTTCTTTCACAGAATTTGCAAGAACAAGAAGTAACGAAGCCATGAAGGAAAATTGCTGGCCAGACATTTAAATAACTGCTGCTGCAGAGGGGCCGGGCTGGTCTCCAGCCCTCATTAACAGCACAGTCAGTGCAGTCACAGCTCGCTCTTTCACTGGGGGCCATGCCAGTTCTTCCAAAAGGATGCTCAGGCTTCTGCTGACATCAGTTGGTTTGCGCCACCTGAAGCCAGCCTGCTTTGGGATGCAAGAAATAAAACTGCACCCGCAGTGGGGCGTGACAAAAGCCCATTTTGTGCCTCCTCCCAAGTCACCACACAGTGACAGCATTCAAGGGATGCTGACCCTGATAGGGACAAGCCAACAGAACACGCTTTTAAATGCTACAATGTCTGGAACATCAGTAGGCTCAAGGAATTCAGCACTGGGATTCAAAATGACCTGTTCTGTGGTGTTATCAACGTCCTAGAAGGGACACACAAGTCTAACACCTCGCTCCGCCCTCATGAGCACAGGAATAGCCTGAGCGCCCATCAGACTTCAGTGCTTTTCCAGGGTCACTCTGTACTGTAGGTATTTAACACTATTTAAACCACTTACCCAGAATCAGTAATGTCAGACCATTGAACAAGGCACCAACATAAGTGAACACCCACATCAACACTGCAAACTGAAAGAGAAAAAAACAGCACCTCAGCACACAGTCCCTCCAACAAGAATGTACCAGTTAGAGCAGCTAGAACACTCCTCTAAACACACCTAAGGACATAAACTGCCCCAAACTCCCCTTCACCCTTGGCGGGCTTGTGTAATTATAGATGAGTAACAAGATGGCTGCAGGGTTTAGTAATAGAATATGCAGTCTCCTGTGCCCAGGTCATGGGGCTGAATTGAGCCCAAGTCAGCAGTGACCACAAGCTGTTAACACTCGTGGCTGCCTGCTGCCCTCTGCGTTTATGCAGCACTTCCAAATCCCACTTTTCAGAACCACGGGCAAACCCACCTCCCACCCTTCAGAGAGATGGAACAACTCAAAGCTTCACAACCACGCTCTGGCTCAGCAAGGACCTCGACGAACCTGTGACTAGACCAAGTATGTTCCTGTCACATTGGGAGGAAAACCTGTCTGGAAGGAAACGTGGCAAGGTTGGCTCGATTGCCTTTTTTTTCTTTGTAAAAAGAAAAGTAAAAGCTTTGGATACTAAAAAATTCAGTCAAGAGCAGTCAACAGTGCTGTAAAATGGAAGCCGGGTCTAAGTCCGAGATAAATCCAGAAGCAAAGCCATCCTTCTGTTCACAGACACACTCACACTGCCATCGGTTCTGGCTTTGCATCCTCAGACCCAGACACGGCTTCTCACCCGTCCCCAGCCCCTGACTGCACTTGCGGAGCTCTCCTGTCTTGTGCGGGGCTCTACTCTGCTCCACTGGCTTCACCAACGTCTGCACAAGCCCAAGGCCCTCGGTAAGTGTCCCAAGCACACCTCTGACCTATACTGGGGCAGGAGGGGGACGAGGGCTGCCAGCTCTATTTCTGTGTAGGATTCCTCCCAAGGAAACTCAGCGCCCTTCTAGCGCTGCACAGCCCCTGAGGAGCTGAGCTGAAGCCAGGATCTGCATGTCAGGCACAGTAGATATACCAGTGCTTGCTTCTTGCCAAGCACCAAAGTGCCCTGTGCATTGCGGGGAGCACGCAGGCAAGCCCCCCCCCCCGCCCCCCCGGCCCTTTAATCAGCTGAGCACATCTGGTTATTCTGTGTGCCAGACACTGCAAAGCATTCAACAGCCAGACAGATGCAGTGTGGAGGCTGCTCCTGGCACCAGGGAGAGAAGATCCAGGCACAGTCAGCAGCTGAAGGCGAAGCACTCTGACAGGCAGGAGACACACAAGGAAAAGATGGGTACAAACTATAGGCAAGAAAAAGAATGCATGAAGGGCTGTGGGTGTGGGCACAGACCTGGCCTGCAGCTGAGTTACTCAGAAGTTAGGTATCCAAACAACTGTTTTTACCTTATCATATCCAAGCCAAACAAAATCAAGGGCCAACAATAAGATAAGGGCATGAAAATCAGCATGAGTTTAATTGCATGACCCCTGACGTTTACTTCAAGAGCTTTATGCAAAGCTGAGTCCGTTCAAAATGCAGGAGGATTAATTGCAAACGATGCGGTTCCCTATCTGTCAGTTCCTTTGGATGTGACGTAAGCTACGCCAGAGGCACGATGTTAACCCTCAGACAAGGCTGCAATGTTACCATTAATTGCATTCCCACTGAAGGATTTTGGCAGGTTTATCGAGAAAAATAAAGCAGATTTCTCTAAACTCCCTCATGATTCATTCAAACCTTGGCCCAGTTCTGCTCTCTGCAATGCCAGGGTGGGAGCTGGCTGCCTGCCTCTCTGCGCAAGACCTTTCACTGGAGCAAACACTTCACTTTCAGAGCCAGTCTGTGTGCACAGCGCATCCCCCTCCCCGGAGAAGGGAGGAAAGTCAAAGAGCTTTACTACAGCAAGAAGCCCCCAGGTCTGTAGTCACTCAAGAAGGGTTCTCTTGTAGGCTGAACATGCCAGCCTCAAGCACACACAGTCAAGCATCCATAGAGCGGCCCAAGACCTCCTCTGCACGACCATGAGTGATGCGAAGCGCTCAGTGGTAGCGCTGAAGACTTGGTTGCAGCCAAGTCAGAAAACGTGAGTTCATGTAGAGGGATAACGGATATGAATCAATCCCAAAGTCCAACACCTGTCAGCACTACCCAATCCTGTTCAGTGAGCATTGCATTTATGGCCCAGGATCCAAATCCAGGAGTTAACAATTGACTGACACAGGCTTTGGTTCTCCAGAAGCCTGTCCAGAGCAGCATCAGGGTCTAAGGACAAACCGTGTTGCACATGCAGTTTTTAATCCACTTCACTTACTCATACTGGGTGGGAGGGAACCCCTGGCCCCAGCGAGACCACCCACCCTCACCACATCAGCAGGGACACCTACTTCAAAAGCTGGGGCTACCAGAGCAAAGGGAGTTCAGGAACACCCTCAGAACCCCCACCCACATCACCTCACACGCTTCTGACAGGGAAAACCACACAGGTTAAGTGGAGTCAATCTCAGTCCCACATTTACATATCCGTCTCTATTTGGTATCGGTGCCTTTTTCTTTCCCTTAGACAGGAGGCAGGCTGGGAGGCCCTTACAGACACAAAGCAGCTGGCCTTGCTGGAAAAGTGCTAAAGCTTTAAGGGTGTCAAAGAAAAAGGAAAAAGGCCAGAAGGCAGCCCGGTATCAACGACAAAGAAGGGAAGCACAGGGCCCAGTCTCAGCCTGAGCCTTGCAGTGCCCTACAAACCAGTCACAACCCAGCACATCCGATGGACTGAAGCGAGCGACGTTGATTTGCCCACCTCATTCCAACACTTCACGACTCCTCAGTACCCAAAGTGCTGCTGGGACCCCCACAGATCCAGAATAGTCCAAATGCAGCAAAGGGCTTGGTTTCTCAAAGCGCCAGTTGAGCAACAGGACACGGAAAGCAACGGCGGGGCCGTGCCACGATTGAAGGGCTCCCACCATGCAGCGGGGCAGCGCCAGATCCCTGCGTGTCAGGACAAAGTGCAGCTCCTCCCGGGGCTCTGGCAAGGGCTCCTCTGGAATTGCTCCTCAAGAGCTGTGAGGAACTTCTTGTGCTGCATAAATATTTAGAGTCCGTTTTAAGACTCCCACGACTTCAGCATTGTTTAATAAAAAAGAAAAATCTTAACAAGATGAATTTTACAGCCAGAACTATTACACACAATGGACTGACCTGCAGGCTTTTTCTACATTAAAGCTCTTTAATTATACACAAACATGCTGTTTCCTATCATGAAGATGTTTAAAATACAGGAGCCAAGGTATTTTTATTTTTTAAAGCAGGGCCCTGACATGACACAAAAGCCCAGCATCTTCCTGTTCTCCTCGAGCACAAACTCTCCAAAATCAGTACCCTGTGACTACAAACTGTCCTGACATTCACTGGTTTGATATAAGGGTCGCTCCCAACTACCATAAATGAGCCTAATTAACCTACATAAAACATTTTAGATGTCAGAAGTGAGGGGAAATGAATTAGTTCAGCTGAATAAACATCTCTTCCCTATATTACCATAACATTTTTAAAGCTATTAGAGTGCCTTGAAGACATTCTGACTGGAATTAATTCTATTTCTAACATAATTCCTCTGAACGGCCTCATTTTTAAAACAGTGTTAACTACAACAGCAGTTGGCTGTTCAGTGCTTCCTTTTCCCTACCTCAAAGCTGGTGTGGAAATTCTTGTAACTCAGATGAAGGAACATACCACAAAGGGCTTAATTATTAAAGAAATACAAGTGACCTTGTGACTACAAGTTTTTCTGTGACCATGTTTAATCAGATCCAAACATGACTGATGCAAAAATAACTCCTCTTTGAACACTGAAACTCAGCGCCCTTTAAAACACAATGGACAAAGAGTATCATAGCATGGTTTGGCTGGCAAGGGTTCTCAGAGCCCCCCAAGTGACTCCCCTGCCACAGGCAGGGGCGCTCCCCATCAGCCCAGGGAGCCCCAAGCCCCATCTAGCCTAGCCTAGCCTTGAATCCTGCCAGGGATCCAGGGGCAGCCCAGCTTCTCTTGGGCACCCTGTGCCAGGGCCTCCCCCCTCCCTGGGAAGGATTTCTGCCTAATATCTAATCTAAATCTGTTTTACAGCCTTATAATCTTTCCTTTCTCCAGAGGGAAAGGGCTGTTACTGCAGGAGACATGCACAGCATCATGTGCAATTTTTGGGGCACAAACTCTGTGTTTAAGTTAGAGCATAATGAGAAACTGCATCTAGAAACTCTGGGTGAGATCCAGAGCTCCAACCAATTTCAATTCCACAAGTAGAACAAAGACCTCCACAGCCTTCATTCTGCTCTCCAAGTTTCACTGGAAACCCCTTCCCCCAACCACAGCAACTCAAAGAACTTTACAAAGCCCTAAGGGATTTACTGGAGGATAAATGCAACTTTCTTTCAAGGAGATTAAATAAACTGGAAAAAAAAAAAAAAAGGACAACATGTTGTACTGGGTAAAGGGAACAATTGTTTGAAAAACAAAGGAAGGTGATTAAACTTGAAAGGAAAGAATATACCCGTAATTCCCATGGAGCAAAATGGGAGGGTTTTCAGCCAGCCCTTTTACTGCTGTTATTATTAGTCACCATCAGCTTTGCCCTGCCACCTTCAATAAACCCCATTAAACAGCACTTGGACATGTTCAAGATAGCCCCTGGGCAGTATTGTTTAAGGAGAGTAGTTGCACACTGACCGCAGAAACCAGGCTCTGCCAATCCAGCCCACAGCCTGGACTATTTCTGAGGGAGAGATGCACATTAATGACAAACTCTGACAGCCCAGTGTCTCATTTTCCTAAGATTTCTGCTGTTAAGCAGCAGTGAGGAGGTGCAGCAGCAGGACTGCGTGCAGCCAGAGCTTATTTCAGTTTTCTACTCAAAAATGGCAAAGTACAGAGAAAGGTACCCACTGTATCATGCTGTATAGTCCTCTCCATGTGGCTAACAAAGCCATACTTCTTGAAAAACAAAAGGGCTTAGTCCCTCCAACAAGCAAACTAAAACTCAATATTTACTTAGGCAGAGCCAAAGATGCCATTGTTCATTCACGTCTGTAAGGGCTCGTGGGCTTTGCTGAGCTAGGTCAGCAAGGAATGTATTTACACAAGGCTGGTGTTTCTACAGCTGAAGTCAACTTACCTTCAGAGAATCAACTAAGTCATCGACTAGGAAGAGGCGTCTCAGCTCTTTGACTGTGCCGTTAATGTGACCAAGCACAACGTTACTGTATTTCTGGATCAGCTCCTCAGACACAGCTACATCAGACTCCAGGTAAGCCCTGCAAGGAAGAGCAACTTGTGAAGCTTTACTGCAAGAGTGCTGCTAAACAGCATCAACACACATTATACATGCACATCACACACATTCTTTCCAGGTTATAAAGACAAGACCTCACCCTATGAGGAATGCTAGGAGAGAACAGACCTAAGGTATTCTTAGAAGGTAAATATTAACTTTACAAAAATCTCCACAACCTTTTAGAAGGAAAAATGTTACTTTCTTACTGCTATGCCGTGCTAGTGCATTTACCAAGTCACATACAGCCTTCGTGGGCCCAGGCAGAAGAGATGAACACTAACCAGCACACCTCCTCCTTCTGCCTGGGCTAGTTAGGAAGCCTCAGCATAAGCTGCAATCTAGTACACTATTTTGGCCACATGTCTTAAAAAAAGAGGCACATGCTTGTGCTACTCTAGTTCTGGCTACTGTATTAAGTGGCCTAATACTCTTCAGGACTTGAGACTCCTCTGTGTCTCAACCAGAAAAGATCCTCCAGAAGCAACACATTCATTCCTACTGCAGGAAGGCACCTCTGGAGCTACCATTAAGCCATGACAAACACACTAAGGCACAGTAAAACGAGCGAGGTTTCGGTAATTTGCTAAAGGAAACTTCTCACCGTTGGTAACAGTGGTTCTTTCGACAGTGAGATACAAGCTCCTACCTGGTAAGTGTTCTTTCCACTATACCATGACTTCCATCTCCAGTGGCTATGGCAATTTAGGGCTTTTTAACTTAAGAGAATAACTTATCCACTTCATCTGCATGTTGGAAGAAGGAGGAGCAGTGCAGGACATCCATAACAGGGCACTCATTTTACACATACTACAATCTTAACATTTGACTTGGGGCGGGGGGCGGATTCTGCTTTGGGGTGTTTTTTGGGGTTTTTTTTGAAAATTAAAAAGGCACAGTGAAGGCCCCTAAGTCATCTAAGGCAAAGATAACCATGGCCTTGTGGGAAGCCCGAAGCAAATGAAAATACTTTAAGCTGTAACTACAGCCACTCCAAGGCTGCCTTTTCCTGCCCATGCCTGGCTTGAGCCTGCACACCCTTCTCAACTCATCAGCAAGATACTCAGTACCTGAATCAAAAACTGAATTGACTTTGCTGTCCAAATAAACTCAAGTGCAGTTCAAGCTATACAAATAAAATGAAGCAACCAGATACGTTCGACAGGAAACTCTGGAAGCTTCTAATGAATATCAGTATTTTTAGAAGTAAACTGCAGAAAGAGCATGGGCAGAACAAGTTTTGCCTGTTCTTGCTAAAAAAACTGAACTGGTAAACTTGGAAATGCTGTTTGGGTACTGAACAGCACTACTGGGCAGATAGAGCAAACAGGGTTTCAGCTGGGAATTATTCACCCCACTGAGGGTGATTAAGGAGGGCCACACAGGGCCTTGATGATTAAAACACCAACCAAAAACCTAAGTTTACAAAAGATCTATTTCATCCTGCTGTACTGGATGCTGTTACAGGTTGGTCATGTGTCTGTCTTTTCTAGATGTTTGTCCCACAGTTGTTTTAGGCACAGACTGACTTCCACCGGGTGAACAAGCAGCTGCACGTAGACAGGGAGGAATTGGGGTTACCCCAAGGGAACATTTTTACTTTGCCTTACTAAAGTTGAGAGAAAAAGAATGAGAAGGATTGGAAACACCCCACCATCAGTCAGAGTGCTGACAATGGCAGGGCAGGCAGGAGCTTCTGAAAGGTGCAAGGGAAGTTGAGATCCAACCACTTAATTGGTTAATACAAAGGGAGAAGTAAGTCTGAACAGTGTGGGACAGGGCTGCTGTGGGAACAGGAAACATGCACTCCTAATTAGTCTAACACATTAATAAGTTTTATTACTCTTAAGATGCAGCTTTGCAAGAACAGGCACCACTCTACTCCACACAGGAAAGGATAAATACCATATTGCCACACTGCAGGGAGGTGCACACGTGGTACACCCCAAGGATTAGCTCATCACTTTAAACAAAGAGCTCTGAGGTCTGCTTTGGGGACCTAAATCAATCCTACAAGTCATCTCCTCAAGCCTTAGAATTCAGGGTCTGAGTTTCTGTGTGTCTGATCCAGGCAGGTCGCATTGAACCTGGATTCATGCAGCCTTGCAACGTGGAGAACACAGCTACACTGCTACATGCTAAACAACAGGTTTTAAAGGTATTCTTAAGGAAAAAAAGTTCCAGAAAGATAAAAAACCCTATTCCTCTGCTACATTTATTCTGTTTTTTGCTGAATACGTTACACAGAAAACAGATATTCTTTTAGTTCTGTACATCATCTGCCACCAGCTCACACTGTGAAGACAACAGCATTCTGGAGTTATGTGCAATATATTATGCACAAAAGCAAAGCTTTTTTTTTCCCTTTTGAAATGTAACTTCAGATACTGCAGCATTTGCAGGGAAATCCCTGTACTGAGTGCCCAATTCATTCCCTTTGCCACTGTGTAGCCCTACTGAGGAAAAACTGAGGCAGAGTAGTCATAGGCTGGGTAACAGATTTTTCAGTACAGAGACTACGTAATTTCTTACGCAACACATTATGGTACGTGTTATCTACTGCTTCTACCAGCACCAATACCACTGCTCCCCCAAACACCCCGTTTTCTTAATTAAAAGAAAAATCTCACCTAAAGGGGTGGCCTTCATCGGACTTCTGGATTGCTTGGATAACTCCCTTGTATATCCTAAAGCTGATGGTCACAGAGAGCAGGGCCAAGGCAATGTAAGCTGTCACGCTTACGATGCTGAACACTGTTAATGAAAGCAGCAGGAACAAGCTGGCACCAAACACCACTCCTGTCTTCTTAATGTCTCGCCAGTAAAGAAGGTCAACAACTAAAATGTAAAAAAAAAAAGATAAGAAATTAGAACAAGGCACCTTCTGCTTCCACATGCAAACAGTAAAATGTGATTCACTTGACTGCTGAGAGTCATCAGGAATGGAACTCGCCATCTCGCTGTCAAACCAGAGCTGAAATTACAACTACAAACAGGTTATTCTAGCACTGATTTTGCATTGGATTTCAGATTATTGGGATTATTGTTATTAGGATTACCTCAAACGTAATTGCTAAAATTTAAGAACACTTCTGCCCTTAAGCAATGTCAGAATTAATCTCTTCAACCACCATGCTGTGTTCTGCACCAGAACCGCAGCGGTTAGAGCTTCATCTCCCTGTTGTGGGGGTCCCTCCCTGAAGAGACTGATTCCAGTTCCGTGCTGGGAACACTAACAGATCTCTAAAGGCACCACTCAACTCCAGAGCAGTTCATTTTGTTTTTCTTCTGGCTGAAAACATTGCCATGGGAGTTTGTAACGTTGATTATTCCCTCTGGATGGCTCAATCTGTCACCCATAATCTCACTGAAATTTCAATCCCGGCTAAATCTGCTGCTCTCCAATGCAAAATGCTTCCTTTCTACACCACGTTTATTTTCTCCTTAAGCGACCCTCGGGAGAGAACACAATATTGTGCCATTTTTAGCATCACTCTCTCAACTACACCCTTGCACAAGTCCCTGGTAACAGTTGAATACACCCACAGCAGATTTGTTTGTTTTGTGGTGCTGTTGCATCGGGTTGATTACTGAACTCAGGAGATCTGCAAACATCACTCTCCACTGCTGAGTACAAGGCTGGGCAGGGGCATCTCATCTAGCTTTGTACTTTGGGGGAGACACACAGTAACACACTCTTCACAATTGCTATTTCCACAGCTTTTCACAAAGGCAAATTCCTTGTCTGCATCAAAACTGCTCTTAGATACAGAGCTCAAGATAAGTTACAGAAAACCATTACTATCAGGCCACAAGTCTGGTAACCCTCTCTCATCCGAAACACCAAAGTTAATTGTATATTCCTGTATCAATTCAGAACAGATTCTTGTACTGAATTACTGTAAGAGAAAATAAAAAAGGTATTTTACTGTTTTTTCTTACAGGATGAAGACGTGGTAGTGCACCAGCATTAAATACTCGGTAGGCTCTGCAGGGCAAAGTCTGCACAACCCCTTTGTAGGCACAAGGTGGAAACGCCGCTGGGCTGTGGTGCAATTTCACGGTGCTTCAGAAGCTGCAGCCCTTTCCTAATTATTTCCGCAGGGAAGCCATACTGAGCAGCAGAGACAAGAACCCCACTCAGGAGCTTTACAGCTGCCATTTTTGTAGTGTAAAACATTTTCTGCAGATATTTAATTCACCTTGCAGAGGTTTCCTGAAGCTCTACAGACACAATCAGGTTACAGCTGCACGAGCATCTTAAACTCGTAGGTAAAATTTTGCTGTCGAAAAGAAAACAGCACCCAAGAGGCAGAGCCTCACCCCTCCACACCACCCAATCCCACCCCCTTCCTCAGCATGGCCACACAGAGAACTGGGCTGCTTCTCCATGCACCGCTGACAACCGCTGCAGAAGTAAAACGAAACTAAGCAGCCAGATCAGATCAGGCTCTGGATGTGGTTCGCCCCGTGACTCCACAGGCTCATGGGGGTGCAAGTGCAGCCAGCCTAGGGGGTGGCAGAACAGCACCAACCCAAAGTCCTCACCAAACTGCACCCTCTTGACCTGTTCTCTGCTGGGTCTCTTCATGTGACAGAGGTGCAAACAAATGAAGCTCTCTAAGCAAGACAGCTTTACTTCAATATTTCTAAAAATCAAACAAAACCACCCCAATTTACCTTGTAATTCCTTTTGTACAGACTGTAATTCCTAAATTAACCTTTTCTCTTGTTTTTTTGCCTTGCTTCTAATCGCAAAAGCATTTATTAGCATCTCTGCACAACTTACACTAGTAAGTTCAGAACATAAAGGAGCTTGTGAACAGAACTGTTGTAAACTGTACACCTATATGGAGCTGCAAGTCTCCCTAATGCTTGGGTGAGGTTTATGAAACCAGTCCTGCCGAAACAAAGTTGGTGTTTGTTACCCTCCAAACCTCCTGTGAAATCTTTGAAAAAAAAAATCTTTGAAAAAAATCATTGCCTTGGAGTATTTGCTTCAAATCCTGAAGCTGTGTTTCTTTGGAGGTTCTGCCATTTGAGCACCCACGTGTTCCCGTTTGGGTGCTGCTCCCATATCACGTGGCACACCGAGTATGAGCCCGTCTCCTCCCGTCTGCAGGCAGCGCTGGCTCTGCAAGGGAGATACTCCCTCCTCTGAGCCACAGTTCTCCCACATCCTGCCGACAGTGGTTCCTGCAGCTTCACAGGACATCCCTCCTTACCAGCAGCAAGGCATCGCCCCTGCACTCAGCTGTAAGGGATGCAAGGACACCAACTCATCTGTATGACCCTTTCCAAAATGTGAGGGGAACAACTGCTGGAATTAAAGCGTACCACAAACACCAAACTGCCTCCATCTTCCAGGCCTCTGTTCTCAGTAATTGCCAAGGAAAGCCCCCAGCAAGGCCCTCCCAGACACACCAAGCATTTGTCCACGCCCATCGCCACTCTGTTTGTGGAACTACTTGTGTCGGCTTAACTACGCAGGGATCCTGTGTCACTGTCAGCTCCTGAGAGGGAAGCTCAACGCCAGCCGCCACTGAAAACCCCACTCATGTCCCTTTCAGGCCAGGACAAAACTGATTTTTATTCTCCAATCGATGGGAAAGAGGCCTCTGCATTCCTTCCCGAAGCAAAAGATTAAAGCATTACTAGAAGCAGCTTTCTGGCTTTAACTCGTACACAGTAGATTTAAAACAAAAAACCAAAAACAACCAAGCCAAACACACAAAAAAAAACCCCAACCAGCTCTCCAAACAGCCCTGCCAAGTAGCACCTCGCCCCGTGGAAACCATTTTAAGCTTTATTTTACACAACAGGAGCTATAATCTCATGCATTTATTGCAAGTATTCCAGGCCTATTCCAAAGCAGAACAGCTGCCTACATTTGGTAAGCACGAACTGTCACTTGGCACGTCTAAAAATAGTACTGCTAGCATCCGTGCCTTACATGCACAACTCATCCAATTACATTTTGCTGTTACAGCGAGTGCTGTGATAGGTTTATCACTCTATTTTTTTAAAAAAGAGTCTCTTCTTCCTTTTTCTGCATGTTTAAGAGTCCCTTATTTTTTTCTTTCAAGGATATTTAACAAACCCGAACGAATCACGCTGCTTTTTGATGACAAAAGTGGTTTATATATTTAACCTGATAACGTCCTTTTTTTACAAAGCCACCCTGAGCCAAGCAACCCTCTTTTTTTTTTTTTTTTCTAATTTAAAGTAAGAGAAATTAAAAGCCTTGAGACCAACAAGCGAGTTCAAGTCACATCTATTAAAGCAAACCAAGGGAAAAAAAAAAAGGGACTGACCCATTTTGGCATCCATCTTGAGTGTGCCTGCATGCACCCAGACTCACAGCTGACTCCCCAGAGCCTTTTCACTTCCTGCTGGGGCGCGCCGAGGTCGGCACATCTACGCAACTGCCTGCCGCCGCAAAGATCTCCCAGCCCCGCCAATGGCTGCCTCGCCGCTAAGTCCTTGGAATGCAGCTGCAGAGCCGGAGGTTTCCCCCTTCACAATGAACAACTACTCTCTATCCAGTATGGAGAAACAAACAAAAACTGGGTTTCAGTGCTGAAGAAAGGCTGTTTGTGTACAAGGGGGGGTGGAGGGGGAGGTTAAACCCCCCCCCCCCCCCAACACGCAAACAGCGTATGATTTAGATAAGCATCGTAAGAACGACGGCCATTACACTGGAACCTTTCTGTAATCTGAAAGGTAAGCAGAAGTTCTTTATGTTCTTCAAATAATACTAAAAGCAGCACAAGAACAAGCCTTTTCTGGATCCATCTAAGCACAGCCAGTGTTGTACAGCTACGCAGCAGAAGTCTTCTGAGTGAGCGGCTCTCAAATGCGACTGAAGTGCACGGTGACAACCGTCACCATGGCACCAGGCAGGCTGCATGAGAATTAACTCTAGACCAGCACAACCACAAACAGGGAAATGGCTGTTAATTTCTGTGTACAGAGGCACCTTCCCCTTCCACCAAACAAACTTCCTGTTTACACAACAGCCACCTTCAGGGCTTCCACTGATCTGTTACACCCAGTACTGAGCAGGGAAGATCCATCACCATAGCTTCTCTGCCAAAGCTTGGTCAAGCCCACAGTGAGGCAGCCCTGGAGGGACCAATCCCAGGGAGAAGCCAACACCAACCCAGCAAGTGGTCAAAGTCTGCCAAGCACAATACCATGAGTAACCTGGGGTTTGACATCTTCAAGATTTGTTCCATCAGAATGGCCATTTAAAACCACATCTGACAATCTGAACAGAAGCAGTTACGCACCAAGTCACAAAATTAGAGCCTCCTTTCACCCTGACCAGATGTGCCTGAAGCCACTGTGGTCCTTGACCACCTTGCTGCAAGTCAGTAAGGACAGAACAACCCCAGACTGGTAAAACCAGGCAGTTACTGCACGCCTGCATGTGGTGCAAGCAAGAGAGCTCTCCCCATGCTGGGCACAGGCATGATAAGGAATGGCACATCCAGTGGGACCGATGGGCTTCTCTAACTGCATCCCAAGGGCCACGAAACAGCTGCAGCACATACAGTTCAGACCTGACACATCTGCCCTACAAAAACACAGTGACACAGATTTCACAAGCACGTGCCCAAGTGAAAGCCAAGTGCGACACTACCAGACTGTCCCCCAAAAATGCAAACATGATCTAACAATTACTAGTGAGCCAAAGCAGTATTTCTCTTTTGTTTCTACTTGATCATGTACCCCCTGCATGTGTGCACAATATGCAAACTGGGGAAAATCATCTCAAAGCCCCAAACTCATCTGAACCATAATTCAGATAGGTTTTCAGCACATTAATAACAACAGAATAATCCTGGGATAGCCTGGGAGCATCGCTGTGGTGTTCACCCTACCATTAGCATTATTCAGCGGTTAAAACCTGACAATTCATAGAAATAATTTTAAAATAAGCGAATGTTGCATTTTAGTACCCATTACTCCACAGGGTCCTGTCTTTAAAAGTGCTAAAAATAAAAGTCATGCCATGGCCAGGGTGAACCTATTTCTTCCTGCTTATCTAGATGATCAATACCACTGGTATTAATCAATACCACAGGTTGTACCACTTTCACTATGCTGGTTCCTCAACTACTAGGTCATAGCACAAGATTCACACCAAAACTAAGTTTAGGACTGTATTAACTAGAAAGTAGGGCGTTAGCTGGAATATCTAACTGTGAACTCTGCTTTTGGCTCTTTTAGATTTGATCATCACTTCCTTTAAGGTTATTTTTTAGCATGGAAAGATGCATGTTGCAATATTTGCTTCTATATTTATTTTGGGGCAAGATGAACAGCGTAATCAGTCCCTGAACTTTACCCATCGTTCTCCATGCGACTGGAGCCTGACCTGGCAAAGGAAGAACCCACGAGACAAGGCATCTTCGTCTCGCTATAACCAAAGGCTACCAGAAACTACACTCAACCAGGCCTCAAAAGCAGTTGCAAAAGGAGAGGAACAGGACTCTTCTGCTTCCCCAGAAAGCCTTCTTCTTGCTGTGTTGCCACTTCCTTTTAGACCTTATCTCCAATTATGATTAAACCTCAAAACAGGTACTCAACCAGCTTCCTTGCCCTGAGGGGATGCCACTATGCAAAAACAAGGGGGTGGAAGATGAAGACAAATTCACAGCGTTGCCTGAAGCAGCTACACCAGCACAGCATATGCACCTAGGGTAGGTGCAGCTTTGCTTTGTTAATTTGATGATAGCTCCACCACTCTCCAGGGCTACATTTCTCAAAGAAGCCAAGTGCACAGACCCCATGTTACTGGTCTCCACACAGCATTAACAGCGAGTCTCACGGTGGCTAGCAAATTCCCTGCCAAGCATGCCACACAGGCACGCTCACAACCAGCAATCCAGTAATCCTAATCAGAGAAAGACTGTTATTCTCAAGGCCTCAAATTCTGGGCTTTGAAATGGCTGCTGCCAGCTGTGGCAAGGGGCAGACTGTCCCCAGCCCTGCTCATCAGGCTGTACAAGAAAACCTGAAAATTGGGCCGACATACCCAAAGGTGGTGTCATTTTTACAAAAACCTACTGACCTCACCCCTGTTTTTCTTCTCTTTTTTTTTAACCCCAGGAATTTCATGCCTGACCTAGGGACTGCTAGGCATTTAACATCATTACACATCAAGAACCTATTGCTAAATACTGCAAGATACTGTTTTTCCCAAAGATCTTACAGCCCTTTAATGAAAGATTGTAACTTTTTAGAAACTTGCTTATCAGGGAGAAAGGTTGTTCCCCCCCCAGGATTTTTTTGCTACATATTTGGGTTCTGACAGAGCATTCGATGTCTTCCAGGCAGCTGGCAATTCCGTCCAAGTAGAAAAAAACCACACATAATTTTGAATAATTATTTTTTTAAAAAGGAAAACTTGACAAGTACGAAGCACGACAGGGCCCTTAAGATATTTAAGTATCCAGAAATGATTAAAATTTTTTTAAAGCTTGTCTTGTTGATAAAGTTTGAAGATTACGTATTCAAATAAGGCTTAAACTCTTACACACTGAGCACTAATGTAATGATCCACAGAGATTTACACCGGAGATCTCCCATTGGTGGGTACAGGAACAAAGGTCAGACCCACACTAATTTAAGGTTAGCTACTTATTTACCTAAAACAGTTTGATATCACGGCTGTGAATTCTAAGAAGAAAAAGAATAATTAAAAAAAATCCAACAGTTTTACCTAGAATCCAACAGAATTATGAAAAATCCAGTGCAAACACGATTAAGGGCAGGCTCTGAACAAGCTAAATGGGGGAAAAAATACCCTGCTGTAGTCTGCATGCGATTTCTCCTCAAAAGTATTAAGGCACGTGAACCACAGGCACTACATTCTTTTGTGTTGATGCTTAGGATTATTAAATTATTAACAATCTAGGAATTCTAAAGAAACATCGAGTAAATTCGGACTAGGCTGCTATTTGTGCTGTGCATACCAAAACAGGCTGTTCTTTAATATGCTCCGTAGCCCTGAAAAAGATCTGCAGTGTCACACAAGCTATTTCACCCCCATAAATAATTTACTCTTCTGCATTGCTCATATATTTACTCATTTTAACCTACTGCTTTTACAGTTTCACATGCAGCACAAATAGATTTTACACCTTCGACTACATCTCACAAAGACAAGCTACAAACACCGTTTGCTGAAAACAACCCCGCGGCATCGTTAGCTGTAAAAACACAGGGGAAAAAAATACAAGGGGAAGAAAAGGTGAAAGGAGAAATACCCTTATCTTTCCAACTGCTCGGCTGACTGTCCATCTCTCCACGAGCGGTCTAGCCTCCAGCTGTGATTATCAATTATGCATACCAGGAGGACAGCTGCAAGAGAAGAAATCTACAGCCCAGGATGGGAAACATGGGCTTCCCCAGCAGCGTCTGCAGTCTGCTGCTGCACTGGTGCTGCAGGAGGCCGGTCAGCTGACGGCGCGGGGTGTGGAGTGCGACTGACGCAGTGCGAGCTGTAACCAGGCTGCCGCTAATGCTCCGGCACCAGGACTAACGTGCAATCCCCGAGCGATGCAGCCATTTGCTTCTGACTGCTGGGGAAGGGAATCCAAGAGACGCCAAAGGCAGAGCAAGGAAAATCACCAGCACGGAGGGAGATGGCCGCTGCCCGCAGCGCCAGCGCCTTGGCAAGGCCAGCCCAGCAAGGCTCAGCCCGGGCTAACAAAAGCCCAACTGCCCTAAGCGGCTTTTCATGACAGAGCAGAGCTAAAAGCAGCCACCAGAAACGCTTTAAACAGATTGATTTTCAAACAATAGTGAAGACACGTTTATAAACCTCCTAGATGGATGCCTTCTCCTCTCTTTTTCTGGGTTTTTTTGTTGGTTTGTTGTTTTTTTTTTTTCAAACAAATGACCGACTGTGCAAGGGACAGACAGAAGCATCTTTGTAACACACCTCTCCCTTTAGAAAAAAAAAAGTTGAAAACAGAACAGGACCCCTTTCTGTGCCTGTAACAAAAGCAAGAGGCTCATGATGAAGAAAGAATACAAGAAGCCTTTCTGCTGTATCGTTAGCCCTAACAAAGTGCCCAGCCCTATTTATTCACCCTAACAGAGGTTTGAGAGCAGCTCTCCTGCCCTCTACCCAATTCCTACAAGCAAACACCTCCTCTGTTTTCCTCACATCATCATTCGATGCTGCCAGTCAGCTGCAGACCTCACAAGCAAATCTGCCCTTCATGCAAAAAACAAGAACTTAAAATTTACACTACTAACATATAAAAACTAACATACAGACCTCAGACTAGCATAAACTACGAACTCAAACCCTGAAAAAGCTGTCAGAACAATGCCGCCATGCTATTTTCCATCCCTGCTGAAAGAAACAACTTCTCTTCTAGGCTGGAATCTCTTCTCAAGCTCTGGGGGTGTGACAATAAAATGCTAAAAGCTCCCCAGCATTGCTCCAAAACCTCTCAGAAATTAGGTATGCCATTTTCTAAAGAACTACAAAACAGCATTTGCACGTTTCCACAAAGTCTGTGGACCGGCCAGGATGGAGATCCTGATTCAAGCCTTAAATAGGCAGTTTGACTTTTCATCAATTGATCTTACACACAGAAAGCAAGCCCTAATTATTGCTTCAATTACTCCAGAAATTTAAGGCCGGCTTTGACAAGGCCAGTTATATATATTTTTACCTTACAAAAACATGCATTTCATTCCCAGTTTCAGCAGGGAAATCCAAATGCATACCATAGCAGAGAGATGGGAAGCATGTAGTAAAAGAAAATCTGAGAAGCTGCACTACACACAGAGTACAAGTCCGAAATCTGCTTCTGTCCTTGAGCTGAAATTCTTCACATCAACTGGAAACCTCCAGAACCCGAGATGCTCCACAGACATTTTTTCAGGTGACTGCACTGTCACTAAATTAAGTCAAAAGCTTGATGCTGTCAGAACATTCTTTCTGCTAATTGTCAAATTTCTGGATCCATAATTAAAAGCCTCTTCATTTTCCTTGTGTTAGGTACTTAATATACTCTATTCATGCAGCACATTCCTAACCACAAGTTTTGTTGTAGCCATAGCAGATCAGCAGTGGCCAGAACATGGACAGACACATAGACAAAACATGAGAATAGCTGTGTTTCCAGTCCCTGTCCTCCCACCTCAGATGGGCCACTAACTCCCTGTACAGGCACTGCTCCCTGTCCTCCTTACTCTCTGCATACTCAGTGCTCACCCTTACTGCTCCATGCAAAAAATACCTACAATGAAGCTTCCATCCCTCTCTTCTTTCAGGCAAGATACACCCACGTAACCCTATTCTACATCTAAACTGAGTGCCAGCACTGCCAAACTTCAGTGCAAGCTTTACTGTTCATTAGGGAAATTACACATCTGTTTCTACACCAGCATTTAAACACCACCTATGTGACTAACAGGCTACTTACAAGACAGCATTATCAACTCGTCCAGACAACTACAACCAGCGCAATCAGTTCTCAGCCTGTTCTTACACACCTACAAAGGGGCTGCATGCTTGCAGGGCGAGTACTTTATTGGCTACACAGACATTAAATCACCCGGAGCACATGGATGGCCCAGAGGAGTGCGTTTTGGACGACTACCCAACCCTGCCCTCGCCTGAGGCCCCGTTCAAAGCTGGCTGCCTGTCTGCACTTCTGGGAGAGGTGATAACTTAGCACCAACACTCCATTTTCTCCTCAATTCTGCCTCCCTGCAAGTAACTTCCCAAAGGCCCCGCTCTGCAGCTTTAGCTATACAGGCCTTTGCCTCTCAACAGGGGCGGCACAAGAGCTCCAATGAAACGCAGCAAGTCTAGGTCTTTCCTTCAGAAACATTTCAAAGCTAGTTGAGGTTGGGTTTTTTTGCCCTCTCATTCCTCCTGCTCCTCTGCAAATACTCCACCCTGGAACAGAAGTCTCCATTTATTATCATTTATCTGGTAGCATAAAAGACAGCCTGAACAATCAGAGAGCCTAAGAATACATTCAGGTTAAATTAAATTATATTTTACAAGTTATTTGCTCATGAAAGAAACTCCAGAGGCATCCTAAGGTATTTTTCCCACAGTGCAAACCAACAAACAACACCCAACCCTTCCCACCTGCAGAATGGCTCTATTTAACTAACTACAAACACGGAAACTAACAGAAAGGAACCAAATCAGTGTATTGCTGGTGTAAGGCAGCGTTTCTAACTTCTTTTAGGCTTCACATAACTGTAATAGCCTGGCTTGCTGTTACAGAATTACAGGAAGTATTTTATTTCTGCTCCCATGATTTAGGGGTAAAAAGAAAAGCTTCATCATCAGCACCACTCAGCCAGCCTTGCAAAGCACATTCCCCACTCAGATTTCACCTCTGAATTTGCCCCCTCAAGAGAATCCAGGTAGGATACCAGTAATTACCTGCACTTCTGTAACACAATCGCAGAACACCCTCTAACATGTATGGAAACAAGACATCTGCAAGCCTATAAGATTTCACCTCAAATTAACACCTGCAGTTCAAAAGCCCTGTGTAAAACTGCCTGCCTCGCTCATCAAGATCTCCCCACAATTTTCAACTGTTGCTGTAACGCTCAACGTGAACATACGGAAATATTTCCGCTGCCAATGTGGTGGGACTGTCCCAGCTCAGTTTTAGGGGGATTCCACAACGTACTTTTTATCATTCAATAATGTAAGATCCTCCCCATGCCACTGATCAAAGAGGTTCATGGAAAGCACAGCTTCCCACGCCTGCTGGTGAGAATGCCTGGTCTCTATCCCGAAGTACGGAAAAAGTCCGTACAACAGCAGGGCTCAGAATACTGAGCTCGTTCCAAGAGCTCAGCGCGTTGGAGAAGCCTGGGCGGCAGCCCTCTGAGACACTGGGGACACACCGACACGAGGTGGCATCACAGCCCTTCCAACGAGCAGCAGCACCCTTCCCCGGACACACCCCCGGCACCGCCCGGCGTCTCAACAGCCAGGAAATACCCATCTTCACACGCGGCGGTTTTGTGGCGATCAGAAATGGGCATTTTGAAGTCTGAAGCAGCAGGACTATCTGGTAGGAAGCCAGATACAGAACACACCATGAAACACAAGGGGAGAAGGAGGAATCACTGCATCCAAGGAAATAGGGACTGCTGGTGTTGCAGGGGCTATGTGCTGATGAAGTTGTTAAAGCATTTCTTACAAGTAGAAGGGTTTCTTTACATTAACTACAGTTCTGAATCGGCTCAGTTGGCAGCTTTTTTAAGCCATGCAGCTAGTCAGCACGAGGTCCCCGTGGTCTGACAACATTACAGAATACAACAGGTTAGCCAAGTGCTTGCCAGGCAGCAGGGAACAAGCCCCGTGCTACCACTGAGGCTGTTCAAAGTTTTACATTTGCTTTATTGGAGCATTGGGAGTTAAAAAAGTAAACATGCAACCCCTTTCAGAGCCTGTTACCTCTCTACAGCCCAGTGAGACTGTTGGAAGTGACACTTCAACGCTGGCATTTGGGTTAACATACACAAAAATCATCCCTATAAATAAAGCATTCAAGAACCGTAATTTAAGTGCACCAGGGAGGCAGTTAAGATTGTTTTAACAAGCATTAGTCATACAATCACACCAAGGGATTTCCAGAAATCTCCAAGCACAGTAAAGTCTATTTCTGTTCCACTGATGGGAGACAGGAAAATAAAAAACTGCACAAGCCACCTCACAGCAAGGGTAGCCTTGGAAGGCCAGACACACACATAGATCTACTTCTCAGCCCACTGACAAGTTACCCCTCCTTTCCAAGACTGTGGAAAGCAACTGTACACATTAGTTCTTTGATGGTACTTAGAAATTGTGCTGAAGTAGCATGGCATTAAAAGCAGACAGCTGTTTTTGTTCATGGTTTGTCGTTAGACTCTTCGGGCAGGTCTCAGAAATCCAGGTCTTTATTCTATGGTGCAGCAGAAGTAAGCAAGAAAGGAAATAGGACAGGTTGTGAAAGAAAAAAAAGCAGAAAAAATGGACCACCCTTTTGAGTTGGCAATCTGTTTAGCTTTCAGACAGTGCTCCTCCAGAATAAAGAGACAAATTTTTCTTCTTCCTAAACACCACAGCACATCAAAGAGTTAAACTGCAACTTCTTCACAGAGCACAATACTGACAGAAGACCTGCAGATGGTTCCCCAGGTTCCCACAGCCCCAGCCCAGCCCCATGCCTGACCCCTCGACTAACACCAGCGCTGACAGATGTGTGCCCTGGCCCAGAACTCTGCTGCTACATGGGAGACCAAAAGACACCCTTCTCATGCTTACCTGTATGTACAGAAGAGGTGGGACAAGAGAAATGGTAACTATCATGCACAGTAAACATAAAAACATCTTCTACCTTCTTTCACAAACCATTTTTTCCCCAACATACACCCATTATTCCCTTTCAAAATACATTTGATGCAGAAAACATACATTAGCATTTTGTGAACTCAGGTACTACACACATACACCATTGCTAACTCAAACTAACATTTGTTTTTCTGCTTAGAGTAATAGTGCTTCCTGCAGCAGCTGTTTTTAGTAGAAACATTTCTACTGTGAGGAAGAGTGAAGTAGCAGCAGCAGAGTGCCATGGTATCAAAAAGCAAAGTATTCCTCTCATGCTCAAAGAGCAGGAGCTCCATGGGGCTTTTGGTTTAGAAGACAGAATGCAATGTGACAATACTCTTACCTTGCCTTTAACTATACATTACTAAATGAAAAATTAACTAACATGCAAGCCCCACCTGAAAAGAGACAAAAGAAACAGGGAAACTAAAACCTGTGCTGTGGAGAAGCCAGTTTTAGTGTTTGCAGGATACTCGGCTTCTTATTGGCCACTTTCCTGGTAGCCTGAACACTAAGTTCCCTCACACCCATCACTTTTTTTACACCACAGGCCTTGATCTGATACAAGTCCCAAGTTGCATGAGCAGAGATCAGCAGGGTCTTTTCCCAATTCCAGATACAAGTCACATGTTCTGAAGCAGCAAGGGTATTTTTAAGTGTCAAAGCCTGATGTTTGAACTGTGTCTGGAAAGAAAGGAATGCCTCTTCAAATCACACACACAGAAACACAACCCTCAGCTTACTATCCCATATTAAGAGTGAGTCCAGAAGGCCACCTAATGCCCAGCCTGTAGACAACCACAGAAGAGCTTGCAGTGAGTAGTAACTCATTCCTGATCAACAAATCATCAGCAGGAGAACTGAAGGAGAAAACTGGAGACAGCGAGTCCATCCCTGATAAACAGAAAAAGAGAAGCACTAAAGCAGTCACAGCATGAGAAAGGTAAACGTGCAGGCACTGACCTTCTCTGTTACCCTCAGCTTACACAGAGAAGTTTACAGAAAGTGACTTAACAAAGACTGAGTCATGACATGCTTAAGTTTAGCTAAAGAATTATGCAGATTAGTGAACTGCAAGACAGCATACACAGATTACCTGAAGATTTATTCAGCTTTGCTGAAAATACAGCAGTAGGTTTTTCTTTTTCTTTAACAGAAGCAGTTCCTCGCTCAGCTTCCTTCTCAAAAGCTTCTGGTTTTACTACACTGACTACCTCCTTTTCAGCAGATAAAGGTGAGGTATCTATGGCCGGTAAGGACTTTGTGGATACTTCAGGCACTTCTCTGTCCACAGCCTCCCAGGACTTTTTCAAGGCATTAGTATCTTCCTCAGCTTTAACTTCTACATTCCTTATAGACAGATCACAGGGTAGCTCTGGGCAAGGCAACTGCCTCTTCTCACCTTTGATCGCCTCATGGATCTCTTCTAATGCATCTTCATGCATTACCTCTCTGTCGGCTGCTTCTGCCACAAACTCAGGGGTGGCTTCAGGATGAGCTAACATCACAAAGTCTTCTTCCACTGCAACTGGGGAAGACTCCATGGATGAGTGAGCTTTGTTGTCTTCTGGTTTTGGTTCCGTAGCAACAGATACATCAGCTGAATAAGCCATAGCATTCAGCTCTTCCATTTGAAGGGGAATCTTCTCTGTCTTGGCTATTTTTGCAGGTGTTGGCTCGGACGGCAGAGCAGCAACAATGCTGGAAGAGTCCAGTTCAGGTTGGAAAGACTCCAGATAAGGCTTGCCTGGGGCAGCTACTGAACCCACCAGTTGTTCCTCGTGTTCATCATCAGTCACAATACCCTCAGCTGGTTTATTTTTTAAGATGAGAGAGGGCTCTTCACTCGCTTTCTCAGGGAAGTCAGGTATCATCTGGCTATTAAATAAGTCAGATTTTCCAAACTGCGGAGACAGTTTTTCACTAGGTTCCTTGTGTTCAGGCACATCCTGAGAGAAGCATTCTGTTATTGGTGTCTTTGAATAATCAGTAAGGGACGGGGAAGCAGACTCAGAGACCTTTGTTTCCTTGATTAAGTCACATGCAATAGATATATATGGAGTCTCTGTATCTTCAGGACTGGTGCTACTCTCATGATCAGGTTTTTTAAATGCTAATGCCTCTTTTGTTTCTTGGGCCTGTATCAGGGGTACATTCGCTGCCTCTTGGTATAAGGGAGGCTTCTCAGCCTCTTCTTTTACATTCTCATACTTAGCAGCAGGAATAAATGTTTCTAATGGGGAAGCTTCAAGCTGCACAGCAGATGCTTCTGCACCGGCAGTCCCAGTGCTCAGCGGGGCTTCCATGACAATATCTGGCAGTATCGGTGACGGAGCAGCTTCCGACCCTTCAAAGGAGGGGCAGAGCTGGGGTACAGGTTTCAGAGTCTCTTGCACCGACTCAGAGGTTTGAACTAAATCAATCTTTGTTTCATAAGCAAGCTTTGTACATGCCGCATCATGCAATTCACTTTCATACGCCTCTTGCACTAGATCAGGAGTGAGCCCTTCAGGCATATTTGCGGCAGTGTCAGGTGGCACTGTTGATACACTCTCAGTTTTAGTGTAGTCAGCTTCCTGGCCTTCCTCCTTGCCAACTGCTCGAGCACTAAAATCACCTTGTTCCGTGCCCGTCTGAGCTTTCATTTCTGCAATCTTTTTCTCATCATCGGTTCTGTTTTCTGAAGCCCCTTCCTCCAGAGGAGAAAGAGATTTGACTTTGTTACCATCAGGGCTTGCAGAGGAATCAAATTGAGTACAACTGATGTAAGTCTGGGAGAGCTCTTTTACAGCTTCTGGGGTGCTTGGGAAGGAGCGATCTTCAGTGCTGCCTTCGCTTTCTCTTTCATAATCCTTCTGTACATTCAGCTTATCTACACCGTATCTCTCAGCTAAACTGCTTTCTAGCGTAGCATCTATCTTACTTCCAACATCCTCTCTCATGCTGCTCAGGCCATGACTAGCACTTTTAACCTCCCAGATTGGCTCGAACGGTTTGAAGTCTGCATATTCTTCCCTCCTAAGAGGGTCTTCTTCCAGTGCCCCTTTTTCACCACGATCACCACCTCTGTACTTGTCCTTGTTATAGAAGAGATCTTCCTCGTTTTTCTCAAACAGATCTTGAGGAGTTTCTGGAGACATTTTCAGCTGCTGAGCAAGTATAGGTAATTCTTTAGGGCCCTCTAGCTGCGTTTCTTCTTCAGCTTGAGATAAAATGGCTGCTTCTGCTTTAGCAAATGGGGGTTCTGAGTATTTCATCTCCAAAATGTCCTTTTCATTTCCCTCTGCAAGAAACGGGTTTCTTGCATTTTCCAGGGTTCCTTTATAAACCTCACTGGGGTTTTCGTTGTAAACGCCTCTTGCAGGTAATCCATCTGAGAGCGTCTCAAAGGCTGCGCGCTCTTTAAAGGGATCAGCTGAGATAGGAGAGAAGGAGGGAAGAGAAGGAGCAGTATCAAGCGGCACTGCAGTAAAATCCTCTTGACCAAGCGACTTAGCGCTACCTGGCTGCTCCTGCAAGTCCATAACTTTTTCTGTGACCGTGGACAGAAAGGAAAGTTAGAGAATGCAAGTGCTCTTAAAGTCAATGCAAACTTTCACGACAGGTTCACACGATGTTAGTTACCTAAGAGGTTCTTCCAAGTTCTACCATAAACACTATTTAGCCATTAAAACAAAGCAACAGTTAACATAGGCTAGTCTATTTTACCTCTTCTAGCAGAGAAGTACGCAAGAGGCTAGAGAAGCAGCAACTTCACATAGCGCAAAGATCACAGTAAAGCTGGAGATGCCAGACAAGTACAAAGCATCCAAGTACAGCAGGCAACATTAAGACAGTGAGAGCGGGAGGGTGGGTGGCAAGGAGAGACAGACAAAGGGCATGCGTGCTGTGCTTGGGCATAAACATATGCACAAGCACGCAGGCCAGTACCAAGTGTTTTTGACACTTTAAGGGGAATTTGATGGACAGTGTAGCTTACAAAAACACCAAATAAATACTACAGGTGCAAACTTTACTTACATGAAATACTGCAGAAAGTTACTATGGATTAAATCTTTCTGCTACATCAGTAAAGCAACTATGCTTTAAACGTGTTAACCTGTTAATAGTATCAACTTCTCTCCTACATCAAGGGTCCAAGAATTCACAGATGGCTGTAACATGGTTATAAAACAGTTCACCATGTAAAGAAATAAACGTGTATTAAAATCTTGAACAGGTAACTGAGGAGTCAAAACTGAAAAGAAACGTGATAGAGGCTATTCTTGGACCCATGCTGACTTTTAGTAAAGGCAGACTAATTGGAAAGAGTTAATGAGATCAGGAATGCAAGATATATTCAGATAAAGGTGAGCAGAAAGAACTTGCCTGCAGAGGAGTGCATCAGAGGCGCAGATGTAGCAGGAAGAGCAAAAAGGGTCTCATCTGAAAAACAAACAAATAACCTCAGCAGAAGTAAAGGCTAGGGTGAAGAGGGGAGAAAGCACGCAAGTAGTCAGTTCCCAGTAAACCAAACCAATCCACAGCCGACACGTACACCCACAAAGAACCACAGAACTAGACACAAGCAGGCTAAGTTTGGGAGAGGCAACGGACGGAGGTCTCCACTTGCAATGGGATCCTTACCGAGGCAGCTGAGGGACCTCCACCCTCCAAGCCAAGGGACCAGTTTTAGGGTACGATACACCATAGTCATTAGCCCTCACTTTCATTACTTCCACCCTCATGAGCAGCTAGTGTCTCTCACACCAGAAAAAACACTTGCCAATGACAGCAACATGCTGTCCTTCAGAGGGTCTCCTGGAGCCAGCCACCTTGTAAGAGAACAGCAGCAATAAGGAGGCTCAACCAAAAACTGTGGAAAGTTGAAGTGACTCAAGCAAGCTTTGAAACTCCCCACAAACACCACTGATGCTACCAACCAAACCATCACCAGTGCCTGTGCTACTTGCTTGAGGTCTGACTCTCTGCTATTTTCATTCTGTTACAGTGCAGACAAACTTCCAAGCACAAGCACTTTTAATAGCTGACTTGGCCTGATCCAAGAAGCATATTTTACTTAACTCAATTTGTTTTAACCCTAGTATTTCACAAGGCAATCCCAGCTCTCCAACTTCCACCCAAAGAACTAAGTATACACAAGGAAACCCTTCCTCCCAGCTAAGGAAGTCACTCTACACCACAGACATACAACGGTTAGAAGCCAGACCAGCCCAGAAATTCATACTGCACACTGAAATAAAAGCACGTAGCAATGACATTTTACTGAGCAGCACGAAGCATTTAATGAAAAACCAGTCTAGAAGCAGCAGTACCAGTCACCATTAGGGACTGGACAAATCCAAAACAGTACTTGTGTGTAGGCAGCAGTGTTTTTCCCAGTTCTGTAGCAGCCTCTTGGCATTATATTAATGTAAAACTAGCAACATTTAGGCAAATATTTAGGTAGCATTTTCAGATCAAGGTTGATGAAGAATATTTACGATTTACATCAACTGTGTTAACAGAGCACAAAGTTAAAGTATTTCAATTAGATTTTGATTTTCCAGTACAGAAATCACCAATCTTCAGTTCCAGTTATGTGCCAGGACAAAATCAATTACTGAAAAATATAATATTATTCTACAATAATATTATTTTAATTAAAAGAAAAAAGAAAGGAAGCCATTGATTTTAAAGGATGAAAGGCAAAAAATGAGAAAGATGCTAAACCCAGCAGCACATACACATAAATCCAGCAAAGCAGGGCATTCAGGTAATTTTTTTTGTGGCACTGAACCATGACTTTCTGCAAAGGCAATGCCACCTATAGATACTCATGGCTTACTCAAGTTAACCCTGCCAGCAGTCTTCCAAAAATCAACTCTCACAACATACACTTGTCACAATACTCCATTGGGTGGTTTTCTTTTGCAGAACATTGAATCTGAAGATTCAAGTGCTGTTTATAACGCACAAAATACAGCCAGATACAAGAAAACAGACTAAAGTTGGAGCACAGGACTCAATATTTAGAAGCTGCTTCAACTCCTGCTGGGCCAGAGGGATTTCTGTTCAGTTTTCTAGAAATTACTTTTTTCTATTAAGGACCACACAGAGAGAAACCTCAATTCCAAATTTAGAGCATATTAAAAACAGCATCACAGTTCAGTGGTGGCAAAAGCTTTTAAGGACAAAAGCCACCCTGGAGGACAACTGATCAATACACGGCACTAAGTTACAGAACCACAACGCTTGTCTGTACGGTGCCAGGTGTCACCCTGTGCCCCTTATTTCGGGAGAGGCTCGACTCCGCATGCCCTGGGTGCGCTGGGACTGCTTCTGCAAGCCAGCGGCTCGCACGGGGCCCACTGCCCCACGAGACAAGCGAGACAGTCACCTGGCTTGGGGAGCAAAACAAGGGGCTGCAGTGAGAGCACAGCCTGGGACTAAGCAGCCCAGAGTGCTGCTCTGCCTCCCACACAATGAGGCTTTTAGCAGTAACATCAGAGGGCTTTCTTCAGCCTCCAGTGCGCCTGGTACCAAAGGCTGCTCTTGAGCTTCAGATTTTAGGCTAGCAAGCCTCAGGGTTTGCACCAAGCAGCAGCATGCTCTCCTTTTCTCCCAATGTTACGCCTTAATGGGCCAAGCAAGCAACATCTCCTGCCCACACACGTACAACTGTGCCCCTTTACATGTGGGCTGGATGCCCATCCTGCTGAAATACCTAATCACTTGTTGGCTGAGTGGAGTACCAGTGTTCACATACTTCATGCTTGAGCCAGTGTCAACCCATCACCTGATCCTTACCTGCCTGCAGCACACTCCCCTTGGAGCATTACACACACCAGGTTCTCAGCCTCAGGAACCTGTGATGTGGGAATTCATGAGGAAGCCAGTAACAGAGACTGCTTCTCAGCCTGCAGCTTCCCTGTAACCACACTCTCACCTCCTCCAGGCACTGCCAGAGCATTATAACTTTTATTTACTGGAAGGTGCCGAAGCTTTGGAACAGACAAGGAAAAGAAAACAGGATGAACCTGATTGTGAAGCATGAAGACAGATACCTCAGACAGCCCAACAGAAAAAGGATCTCATCATAGGGAAACTAAGAACAAATCAATACAGTGGAGGTGCTGAAAATGTAGAAGTAAAAGAAGGGCAAAGAGTTCACTGGGGTTAAGGAGGGAAAGAGGAAAATGCACATGTCCCTGAAGGTTCAGTACACTTTGTGTACAAAGACCAACTACAGTCTGTTACCAAAAATTCTAGACTTTGGATCTTTTGAGTACTTCGCAAGCCCAGAGAGAGAGGTTTCTGGTGAGGAATGCTGGGTTTAGAAGTGTGAGCACTGATTTTTCGATGTTCCTTAAGAACAGGTAGCAAGTCCTTCTCAGGTTTGGCTTCCATTTACTCAACACAGATACACAGTAGCTGTGTTAGCCCCTGAATTCCCAGGTTCTCATACTGGAAGGATATTATGCCCACACCGAAACTTCGTTTTCCACACATAGCTGGAGTGTGAAAAGGGATTACATAAAAGCAGTGTTTCCTAACCAGCCAAGGAGAACCACCCACTTTCCCTCCACCCACATCAGAATGGCAATTTTCCTGCTGAACGGAAGCAGGTACAAGGACTTTTTCCTGCTGTGGGCCCTGTATGACACTTCCAGATGAGCAGGGAGAATAGAATAGGATCTCTACCACTCCCTCATGAGCTTGGTTGGTAACCAAAGCAATCCTTCTCTCCAGACTGTAACTCAAGTGAGCTTTTCCCAGCAATGACATTTGCACTAAAGAATCTTTTCCTCCAATGCTGGAGGCAGAGACCTTTCAGAGACAGAACTCTGTGGGTGCTTTGGAAGAGGAGAGGAAGGAAAAAGGAATGCAGCACCTCTCAGGCTGGTCTGGCACAGAGCAGGGCCCAGGCTCAGAGCACAGCACACAGTGTGCCCTGCAGTGAGCTCCAGCAGACCGGCTGCCTCTACCCACCCACCACTCTGGTCCTAGCACTGATGATGGCTGACAAGTCCTGAGTTTTGGAATAAAGTACCACATTTAGTAGAACAACTTCATTCTAAAAGAAGCACCAGGAACACAGCTCACTGAGGGCAAGTTTCCTATTTACTTATCAAAAGCGGAAACAAAGTGACTGACATAAAGTAGCAATACACAAGAGAATCAAGTAAATAAAAAGCCCAACCACTCAAAGTATCAACAAAGTTCTTTTCAAGTGAAGGTGCACATTCAAAACTCCTTTCTTGACCTACAAAGTGACCTTCACCAGAGCAGAGCTTCACCCAAAGACAGACAGAAAATCTAAGTGAAGCAACATTCCATTTTACAAATCATAACCAAAAAAGCCAACTCAGCAAGATGAGCTGCTCAGGAACTTCCCACCACAAGACAGATTTTGTTTCATGAAATACAGAGGAGACCTCTGAACAAAGTCAAATCTCCAGGAGAAAACAGTCTTTGCTCTCAACTTTAATTGCCAAAAATCTTTAACAGGGCGGGTTAGTAACCCACCTTCAGCATTACAGTTAAGAGAAAGACAGACCTCCTCTTTGTGAATGGTTTTACTTTGTAGTAGTTACAGGAGCAGTGCAACCCACTGTTATTGAAGAGAACTTTACAGACTGGCCACCTCAGCCATTTAGTAAAATGCTAATCCTGTACTCAGCCATACGTTCTCACACACCACCAAACCTGACTGCTGGTTGCCCAGCTCACAGTTTTGGTCACTAGTCTCTTTAATATCCATGTATATTAACCTTTCTCCTTAATGTGAAGGAAAAAGCATTTAAGGAACAAAGTTACAAAGTGATGCATTCTGACTGCATTCCTGTTTTTAATCCAAAACATTCTGCTAACTTTACCTTTTTATCTGCAAATTAAATATTCCCCCAAATTAAAAAAAAAGCCACCCACAAACAACTCTGTAGCTTCTTTCATACTTCAGAACTTTGTGTTATGGTTTCAGCTAAACCCTAAGCTCCACCAGCAAGAAATGAGTTTCAGTTGTGCTGGTGTCAGCGGTTTTATTTTTAACACAATGAGGAGATGTCACTTTAAACACTCATTTTAAGTTCTGCTGCTTGCCCACTGCCTGGTGTTGCTACATGATACCATATAAAACTTAAGAAATTTAATATCATCAACACTTTGGATAAAAAGCAGAGAAATAAGTGGAGAGAGGTTTCCCAGACAACTAAGGAAAAAAAGTGTAGAAACACCTGCAGAGATTTCTGGAGAGAAAAGAGTGTTTAAAAACCAAAAAAGCAGTAGCCTGACAATTACAAGAAAAGCTATTTATAGGAAAAATTACCTCCTCCCCATAAAATAAATTGTCACCAGCAGAAAGCAGAGGTCCTGAGTCTAGTCACAGAAAACACAAACTCCGCAAGACCATGTTCCATCCCTCCTTGCTGGATTTTTGGTAGGTGACGTACCCTTCCACCTGCTCCCAGACATGACTGCTTCCAAGCACGAGCTGCAGGTCTGTGCTAAGGCAGTTTGTTGCCTTGATACCCTCCTCCTTATTTTTATGTACAAGCTCAGCAGGGGAAACAGAAAATGTAAGTATTTTCTGCTATAAACACAGAGAAATCTTCATCCCCATGCATGTTCTGCTTCAGCAGGAGATCACATTAGGCTGCCAGGCAGCAGTTCCAGTCTTCAGAAAACAAGAATTTAAAAAAACCCAAACATTTCCCATATTAGTTTGCTGGAGAATGTAAACTGTTCCTAAACAAAACAACAAAAAAAACCTCACAACCAAACCCAACAAAACACAAAACCCCACAGAGTTGGCAAAAATAAAGTTTTTAAGAATCAACCTCATCTCTGCATGTTTAGAAAAGGAGCAAAACGCCTGCTAGAGAGGGGCTGCTTTTATCTTTGAGGTCTGCCACAACAGGCACCAATTTGGAAGGGCCTCTCTCATAAACACAATTATTTAACCATAAAACAGGGCAAAATTAATACTCAAAATAATGGCCTCTGTGACACTCACTACTCCTGTGGAGTATAATGCTACTACAACAACCTCCCTGGGGATGGTATGAAAGGGAAATTGTCTGCTGCTTCTACACCCCAAGTGTTATTTGTCCACAGAGAAGCCTGGCCCAAGCAACGCTTCTGATCTCAGACCATTATCTAAGCAAAACACACACATGTAGCACAACCACCAAGTTTTACAGATTTGAGAGCTGAAAGAACTTCAGGAGGCTTCTGCAGACCAGTGTTGGGGTTTTTTCCTCCCCTGGGTGTATTGATATCAAGTTATTATGAGTAAACTGTTACCTCTTGGCATAAAGTGCAGAAGACAACATACCTGGGTACTTAGAACTTAAATTAAATGACTTCAAGGAGAGCCAAGTTCTTGCATGCCTAATTTCCTACCCCAGCATAAACAAAGGCACACAACTTCACAAGAATTTCCTGAGAAAAGCAGCTGCCTACACATACTCCATTTAAAACATCTCCTGTTCTGATGCAGTTGTTCTAAATAGGGTTATTTCACCAAATATTTAAGGAATTCAAGATAAATAGTATTAACTATTAATAGCATCTTTTCACATTGTTAGATCAGCTGCAGAGCTCCAGCGGGTAATTAGGTTCTCCTTAGTTAGAGGTGTAAGTTTATACAGAGGAGCTTCCAGTTTAGGAAGCTGCTTGGAAATCTTTGAGGAAAGTATGCAAACTACCACAGAAAATGGAGACTGCCGAAGATGTAAGTGAAAACAGGAACCCCATTTTTAACTTCTCCAGGGTATCAGAGCTAGGACCACAGA
Source organism: Gallinula chloropus (assembly GCF_964237585.1). Taxonomy (NCBI): domain Eukaryota; kingdom Metazoa; phylum Chordata; class Aves; order Gruiformes; family Rallidae; genus Gallinula; species Gallinula chloropus. The sequence continues at coordinate 84,457,330 of NC_140087.1, read as the reverse complement.
AGGACCCAGGAGTTGGGATTACCAACAACAAAGGCAGCTGTAGGTCATCTCAGATCTTCAGGGAAATTACTGCAAAGGGGGATCCTGCTTGCAGACCACATTGCACTAAACTGCCAGGAGTACAAAGGAGATGTCTATTTCATAAAGAACATGAAATTAGAAAGTTTAAAGACAGCCATTTTGAACAATGCTTGTCCCTTTAAATAGTCTGTTTATGGAAACACAAGTCTCCAGCAAAAAGCCTTTTCTTATTGTCTAAGCAGAAATCTAACACCAAACTGGGTTCAGCATGAGGAGGGTTTGATATCATGTTTACATGGTCCAACTTGCAGCAACTTTTCCTCTTGTGGAAAAATTGGCTTGAGGCAAGCTGCCCAGCAGTGCAGACACCATAAAGCACATGAGGACAGAGGCAAGGTGAACATCATGTCACCCTTTCATCAGCTAAAGTAAAAAGCAAGACAGACAGTACCATTCCCTGCAACACCCAACTGCCAACCAAAGCAACAACAGATGGACAAAGAAGATATGCTCCTTCTGGCTCTATTACAATTCAGTCCCAGGTTGCCAACAAAAAGTATCCACACTACAAGGGTGTGTTTTAAAAGGCAGTTAAATACTTCAGACTCTCAAGCACCAGCCTCACCTCGCTCCTGTGATCAAACATTTTGATCAGCACCGCTACAGACAGAATCCAAGCAGCATTATATCAGAGGATAGTTCTGCTCTAACACACCACTTCTTATTAAAAGCCCTCAGCAATACAACCCCGCTCTCAGAGAGAGAATTTTATCTGGCATATTTTGTTATGAAAAGTAAACAAAAAAAGAAAAAAAAAGTCACATAGGTGAACTCCAGAGAAACTTTTCATATTCTCACACCAAATATAACAGCAACCCAAGGAGTTCTCAGAAGCAGGCTGCACATACCTATTGCAGACCAGCAGTCCACAGCAGCTCCGCATGAGGAGAGTTAAATCGTCTGAAGAACGAAGACAAACCTCTTGGCTTCTGAGCATAAACTAAGCCCACAGACGAGCAAGTAACACGCACCAACAAGTGCCACACAGATTAACTGTGCCCTGAAGACCTGTGCCTTCTCCCCAGCTGTATCAACTGAACCAAATCACACAAATTCTACCTTATTACTGGCCAGCACCAGGTGGGGGTAAGTACATCCCAGTATTAGCATCAGGTGGCCACAGGTCAACAGTTCACAGCCCACCATGATGCCCTGGAATACCCACTTCACTAGCACAGCTATTAAAATCACAAGTAAGATTTAGTAACAATGCTTAGAATGAATTTAGAACAAATCTCAGATATGAACATTCACAGATCCAGCATTTAGTCACCAATTTTAATTACTTTCCTATATTTAATTAAACAGGAAGAAGCAGCAAGAAACAATCCAGCCAACCCCAGACACCTGTGTCTGGCTAGACAGGGCTTTAAAGCTAAATACGCAATCTTTGGCAATGTGTGCAGCCAAAAAAATTACTAGATAATTCCTCTAAAAGCTTAATAGCTTTTCTTGCAGACCCGGACCCCTTAACCATACATCGAAGCAACAAACAGAAATGTGGGTTCTGGCAGTGCCACAAAGCAGAAAAATATAACAATTAGACAAGAACTTATTCAAAGGCAGGAGGTCTAGAGAGCCATGCAAAGCCTATCATTATGCAGACATTATCCAATTTATTTTTAGAGATTATACCAATCATAAGAGTCCCTTTCACCGATTTGTACAGATGGAGTTTTCCCTTGCTTTCCCCACAATTAACCAAATTAAGTAGTATTTAGATTAGGAACTTTATCACTGCAGAAGAATATATTTATTAGCTAAATTAATCATTAAAGAATGGGGAAAAGATGCTACTGATTTCTTTTAGCATCTATTCCCAACACGTTACCTTGTGTGACAAGCCTCTGATATAAGACCTTACAGTCTGCAAAAGAAAAACAAATTGATGTGTAAGGTATCTTCATCTCAAAAGAGGGAAAAAGAACATGGACATTCATTAGAAGATTCATTATGGCACCAGCATTTGTACAGGAATCTCTTTCACTAAAATGGATGAAGCACTGAGGTTGCACACACTGTCCTGACGTCCTCATCAAGAGATGACCCGGTATCAAGCAGCACTGCACTTTCTGGGTTGCAACAGATCTTGGTCAGTCGGTGCAGGGTGCAGATACCCACTTCGGTTTTGTGTCTCTGGCACAGTTCACATGCATACAAAACCCGATTTGCTTATCTAACAATGTGATCTTTTAAAGAAAACTGGGGTTTAAACCACTGGAAATGCATCCCTTTGCCCTCTGAGCAGCATTTCACGCTGAAGACATGAATACTTGGTCTGAAGACCAAGATAGTGGCAACCTTTCTTCCACTGCTACACCACATACGTCTTTCTACTTCCTCCCCTTCCTTTCAGTTCTGCAGCTACAAGCCACTTTTGAAGGCCTCACACATGCTCTCTCATCTGTTTTACTTGGCATTCATCTCCTTATCACACACAGAGGACAGAAGGACAGGCATTGAGGAATTTTATCTCCTGTGAGAAAGGAGGGAATAGCAGAGTTCAAGAGAAACTGTCACAAACCAGTAACAACTGGATAAGCAGTAGGATTTTGACACTAAACCAGCAGCATCTAACAGAGTGAGAACATTTGTAATTGGCAACAGAAAAGTTTATATTTATCACAGTCTCGTGTCTTATTTAAAGACATCTTAATTAGCATATTCTTCCTAGCTGATGAAGTTGATGACATGATTGCCCCGTTCATTAAAAAGCTGCCAGTTCACAGTACGTTCCTGAGACGTAAGGCAAGCCTGCCAGCAAAACCAGGGCAGGCTAAACTGGTATTACCAACACTTCCACATGGGGGTGGGGGGGGGGAACCTAAACAAGTATTCTTTCTTCATGCAGCAGAAAGCAATAAATGGAACTATGCCATTCAAAACCTCAGGGAAGAGCAGTACTTGAAAAACATCCCTAACTTGAAATCTTCCTATTTTGACAGCTACAGATAGCAGCAGATTGATTACTTCCACTTGAAAGATAAAAACATTCTACCAAGATAATTTGATTTTCTCAGACTTTGTGAATATTAATAAGCCCATTATTAAGCTACTGCAATAGCTCTTATTGATGGAAATAGCAATTTTAAAAGCTATCCACCAAACGCGTGTCACATGGCAGTGGGCTCCACGGCCCTAAAAACTGTCTTACAAAGTAGAAAACATTGTGTGGTGTTTTCAAAGCAAAAGAGGAGTAATTTCTATTTTAGATCACGAACCAGGAAATAAATTTAAAAGGGAAAACACACTCAATTGTTCTGCTCATTTTAAGTCTCACAATTCACTATATTTACCTGGTAATAACAGCTTTTCTCCCATTGATCTTCTACTTCTAATGCAGCTTTATGGTTACACAATTTTCCTCCTACTTAGTGCATAAGCATTTCTGAGTATCTCAGGACAATTTATGTGCAAGCCACATGTTGCTTTACATTTTCCAGTCAGCAAAAAACAAAATAGGTAGACCCCAAAGGACCACTTTCAGACTCAACTATGCCTTGCTGATTTTTGTATCCGAGTTTATAGTTACTATGGTAACACACCAGCTCAAAAAAAAAAAGGTTTCTTGCATTCAAAATATTAACAAACAAAGAAACGTAACTCCAGCACAGCAAGATGTGCCTCACGTCGTAAATTAACTGCCCTTTGTTGTTCTAATACCTTCTGGGCACACAAAGGCCAGACTAACCTCATGAGAGCCACACAGCAGCTGGGTGGGGCAACATGGACACTGAAAGGCAAAGCAACCAATCTCCCACAGAATCGGGTATCAAGCAGCAGAGTGGCCATGGAATTCGACCAGTATGGGAACTTATGGGGTTAGAAGAACAGCACCTAGATGCCTTCTGCTAAGTAGCCAGGCTCCCAGAGCGAGTGCTCTCCAAAATCCACATCCTCATCATCCCGGGCACCGGAGGAAGCAAAACCAACATTCTTCACAATACACCAACCAGAAAGTTATACTAGAAAAATGCATCCCATATTCCCATATTAGTGAAATAATACAAGTTACATCTGCAAGCCAATTCAAAATCATGTTTTTTCTAGTCACAGTTCTACTTCTAAGATCATTTTTGACCATACCAATTGCCAACAACCACAGCTTGCTTCTCTCCCTGCCACACTTTGCGCCTCTTGACCTCATGCCTTTATATTCCCCCAACTACCGACTGGATTCTAACACATCTTCTGTTGCAAAAGGACACTTTCCTTGCAAATTTGTACCAGTCAGCAGGAGAAAAGGCTTGGAAGGCCTGGAAGGCTTGGTTTAGTCCTTATAAACTTACAAGAGTGCTGTTTTTAGTGGCTATGAGACAAGAGGTTCAGTGCTCACCAGCAGTGATGCAACAGGGTTGATTAGATAGCAGTCACTTGGTAGACATGCTGCAAACTTCTTTAAGTACAGATAGGGAGGAAGGGAAAAGAAGCAAACAAACAGTAGTTCTTCACTGTCTCGTTACTTGTGGTTTGTAGGATTTCAACTCTGAGGGGAAAACTCCCAATGCAATTTAAAACTTCCCTGAGGGCTACATCATTATATGGTAGGTGGAAGCTGTGTGGTTTTATCCTGGAAAGCAAGTCAAAGGATACACACAAAGTAAATATACTATCAACCTTGGCAGGTCTATCCTTGCACATACTTCTGGTTACCAGAAGAAGTAGCTGCTTAGCTTTAGAAACTCTTAAACCAGCTGAATTACAGGAGTTGGACATCATGCACATGCTCCATAAAACTATGCCTTGTTGAACTATCCCTTGTGGCTAGCAGGTCAAAGGAGGTGATCCTCCCCCTCTACTCTACCCTGGTCAGGCCACACCTGGAATACTGTGTACAGTTCTGGGCTCCATGGTATAAAAAAGACTCCTGGAGTCTTTTCCTGGAGAGAGTCCAGAGAAGGCTACAGAGATGATTAAAGGCCTCGAGCATCTCCCCTATGAAGAAAGGCTGAGTGAAATGGGGCTGTTCAGCCTTGAGAAGACTAAGAGGGTATCTTATTAATGTTTATAAAGATCTGAAGTGTGGGACACAAGGGGAAATGGCCAGCCTCTTCAGTGGTCTGTGGGGACAGGACAAGGGGCAATGGCCTCAAATTGGAGCACAGGAAGCTCCACACCAATATGTGGAAGAACTTTTTCACAGTGAGGGTGACAGGGCCCTGGGACAGGCTGCCCAGGGGTGTGGAGTCTCCTTCTCTGGAGATATTCCAGCCCCGCCTGGACACCAACCTGTGTGACCTGTCCTAGGGACCCTGCTTTAGCAGGGGGTTGGACTCGATGATCTCTGGAAATCCCTTCCAACTCCTACAGCTCTGTGATTCTGTGAACTCACCTAGATGGGAACACAAGCTACAAATGCAACAATACCAGCTGTACTATACCAGTCAGATGTCACTGTAATGGAAACTGTGTAACAGGAAAAAAATCAATCATGTTCTAACTTTGATACACCTAGGTTGTGACCACCTCTCTTACAGCTTTACTGCCTACATTTGGGAGTAAAAAGGATCTCACCCCTAAAAGAAACACTGAGCATCAGTGGAACACATTTTAGCAACTGAAGAGTGCAAATCAAAGTCACCAGTGGCAGTATTCAAGGACAGCTGTATTTTTTTCCGAGTCATGCTGCATCCTGTCCTTAAAATTCACACAACTCCTGTGTAGGAGTCTGTGCATACATAGCAGCTCACTGGAAAGCTCTGCAATACAGGAAAAAAAACCCCAACCTGAGGAGCGTATATGATGCTTTAGAATTTGTATCAAATGCAAATCAGAGGATTCACATATTCCCACTGTGGGATGAAAGCCATGCTCTGCAGAGTGAGCCCAAACAGGCATAGATCACTCCTTCTGATCACCACCTATGGCAGCTGGGGTCACCCTGGTGAGGGTGAACTCTTAACAGTGAACAGTCTGTGTGCTCCCGGTACAGCTTGGGGCATTCTGGCTGACCATCCCTGACACTGTCTGCACATACGCAAACTGTTCACAAAACCTCTTCTCAGCACTGAGAAATAAAACCAAGTCCTATAAAGCTAAACAGAAAAACAAGACTAATAAGCTGGCCCTTCAGAAGATTTGCATAGGTATTGAACCGTGGCTGGGCTGCAGGCAACTGACATGCAAGGAGACATCTTTATTTGCTCTGGATGCTGGTCTGTGCCCAGCCTGGTGGCTTACACTTACTACACGGGTGCCTTGTAAGCGTGTGGCTTAACTTCAAGTCCCAATAGTCTCTTCCAAGCAAGTGACATATAAGCTGCCTTCACAAGCATCAGCATGCACTGCTAGGACCTAGGGCTTTAAAGATAGGAAGGAGCATCTATCTTCTTATCATAGTTTAGTGGTTAATCTTTCTTTGGGCAGCTGGGGGGGGGGAGGGAGAAAAAAAAAATATGCATTACTTTACCATGCACAACTACCTTAAATTTACTTTTGTTTGCACTCTATGTAACTGTAGGTAATCAAAAGAGTTAAGTAGTAATCGCTCAGGAAGAACTGTAATTTTTGCTACCATGTAACAGTGAGTAGCAAAGGAAGAAAGTGTCCAGGACAGCCTAAGTTTTACTGCAGTCCTCCTGCTTGTTTTCTTCTCCAGCAAATATTTATATTGGCTCTTAAGAAGGTAGGCTGCTGATACACAGCCAGAGACTTGCTACATGTAATTATGTCACAGTCTCTTATAACAATGATACTAAATACCCCAAGTATGTAACTAATAGTAAGACTTCCTTTTTAAAACACCTCCTGACATATAAATACTATATTTTAATGGCCCATCATGTAGCCTATACATTTCCCCTATTGTTAGGCTGACAAAACCCAGCGTCATGGCCTATTGTTGCAGATAAAAGAATCCCTGCTGTTCTTTCCGTACTCACTCCAGGCAATGCTACTTTCTCTTGGAAGTAGAATTTCAAAGTTATTTGCCTCAAACCTGTACTAAGTCCAAGCCTTAGACTTTAAATAGGAAGGAAATAAGAGAATGTCATAAATCTCTAGATTATTAACTACATTCCTTTGCTTATACCTTAAATTTATATGACAACTGAAAGTAAATGAAACTGCAACACTTCAGAAGGGAGGGCATCATCCCAGACACGTGGTCACCCTGCCATGAGTTGCAAGCATCAAGCTAATTTTGCCAATCTCACAGCAAAACTGAAAGTGAACTTATCCCAACCCAAGCATTTTGAACAGAAGGAGTTGTAACACAAACTGGTAGATGCAAAACTAGAAAATACTTGATGTTTAAATGGATGTTTAACATGCTTGAAACTAAGTACTCTGGCATCTGCGAGGACCAAAACATTCATGAATAACTAGACAACACTTTTATCAAAATAATTTGTCCTCATCAAGTTCCTAAAACATAGCCTGTAATATCCCAACCCATCATTAGGTCAGCATTATGTGTTACACCACCTCCTCTTTGGAAACCAGGCCTCCCAGAGACACCAGTCCTCGCTTCAGAGCTCCAAATCAACCACCATTGATAACTTCTGTCCCTTCCAAATGCCATCTAACTCTGTGACACCACTCCTCAGCTATGTTACCCAATTTTCACAGTTAGGTCTCTACTCTAAAACAAAGAGGATAGATTTCAGGAGTTACTGTGCTCCTTGCCTTATCCTTCAGGGGTCAGGGAGGAGAACATAAATTAGCTCTGGAAATGATGCCTGTGTCCCTATTTTTCAAAGCACTGCAAAAGCTGGTTGATCCTATTCCTTGCATTCTGTTCAATCCTTCCACAACCCCAAACAACTTGCCAGGAAAAAATTTTGTTCACTTATCATATAGGATCCTTCCTCTTAAATCTGTTGCGAGCTTCTGTCATCATCTGTCCTCCAAATGGTGGAAATACAAAAAAAACAAAAAAGGGAAAAAAATATTTTTAAAAGCATCTCCTTGGCCTGTTGCTACACAGAGGGCTATGAGAAGAACAAAAAGGAGTAAGCTTCATGAAAGACAGCTGCATAACTAACCATGAAATCCTGTCACATATGCAAATAAAATGCATTGTGAAACCCCCCCAAACAGAACTGAATTCAGGTTTAACAGGCCTTTTGGTCTCTCATTGTTCCAGATACTTTTTTTTTTTTCATTATTAAATCCTAAGTGTGCCACAGCCTGCTCACTCATACCCTGACATCCAACTACTGAAAACCTATACCTTTAAGACGTATGCAGCGTACCAACAGCAATGAAGAATGCACCATCATGATAGTAAGGCCCTTTGATTCGTTCACTTGCACTGTTCTAATGAACTCAAGGTTAGCTCTTGTATTTTGAGCTAAGCAAAAGCAGACCCAAGGCACAACTGCAACGCAATCCGCATGCAACACATTAGTCATGCAGGGTCGGCTCCTGGATCAGACCTTGCACGAAGGGTCTGGCAGCACTGGCAATTGTTCAGGGGGCGGCACGCCCTCCACTACGGCAGCACCCCAAAACGAAGGGATGACAGCTATGGCTCGCTGCGGCCATCCAGGAGGCACACGCAGGGTGGGAGGATGATGATGTTTTTCCTCCCCAGTACTGCCACACCTAAAGCAGCCGGCAGCCTGCATGCCTTTTGTGCGTCCACGCACATACTTCACTAGTTCACCTTCCCTCCCGGGGTTTAAGGCTTATTGTCTGGAGCCGGAGCTGCGTCTCCCACCCAGGGCTGCCGGCCGCAGGGCTGCGCGCTTGCCAGGCCCGCAGAGACGCCCGCGCCCTCACCTTTCCCTGGCTCCCTGCCTGCATGAGGCAGGTTTAGGAAAAGAGGCTGCTCCTCAATTCCTCTCCCTCACCCCTCCCAACGAGATGGTTTGTTTGAAATGCGTGCGATTATCTCCCGCTTCTCTCCTCCCCCGCGCTCCCACGGCCGCGGCAGCTGCCCGCCGCAGGGCTGCCCGGCGCCCCCCACGCCCTTAGGCCGCTGCGTCGCTTGAAGCGCGCCCAGGACGATGCGGCGAGAGGACGGGAAAGCTGCAGCTCCGCCGCGGGCGGGCTTTGCGCTGAGAGAAGAACCTGCCGGACCCGCGCGGGCGGCGCAGCCCCAGACGGGCGGCCGCGGCCGTTACCTCAGGCTCGGGCCCCCGCGGCCCCCCCCCGCTCCCCGCCCGCGACTCGGCCGTTGCCAGGCGGCGGCGACCTCGCCCCCGGGCGGCCCATGTGCGAGGCGGCGGCCGGGGCGGCGCTTGCCCCCTCCCGCTATGAGCGTAACAGAGAGGAGAGGAGGAGGGAAAAAGAGAAGAAATTAATAATAAAAAAACCATTAAAAGGGGGAAGGGGAGCCCTTCTTCCCGGACGAGCTGCGGCGGGGCCAGGGGGAGCGGGGCCGCACCCCGACGCGGCTGAGGGGAGGGAGCGATGCTGCAGGAGGCGGCCGAGGGCCGGCAGACAAAGGGAGCGTCCCGGCGGGGCAGCGGGGAGCGAGAACCAGAGCGATTCCGGCGGAGGCACCCGACTGCGGGGTCCGTCGCCCCCGCCGCCCTCCCGGCCCCGGGGCGGAGGGACTCACCAGCCGACCCGGAGGAGGACCCTCTTCTCCGGGGTGCGGTGGGCTCGGGCTTCAGCGGCTGAGGCTGAGTCGGCCGGGCGGGGGCCGAGGGCTGCTCCTGCGCGGGGGACGGCGTGGTGGCGGAGGAGGAGGAGGAGACGGCTCCCGAGGGGCTCCAGTCGGGCTGCGGTGGCTCCGGAGCGGCGGGGCGAGGTGGCTCGACGGGACCGCCGAGATCCAGCAACTGCGGCGGCCGCTCCTGCAGGGTTGCGGCGGGGGCCGCGGCGGGCTTCCTCTCCATCACTTCCAGCTGCTCGTCGAAGTCTTCGTCCTCGTCTTCTTCTTCCTCCTCCTCTTCCTCCTCCTCCTTCTCGTCGTCGAGCACAAACTGGTAGTTAAACTGGGGCTGCTGGGGCCGCGCCGGCCCGGAGGAGGAAATCAGGGGCGACTGGTCCAGCTCGTCCATGGTGCCTGGAGCTGGCGAAACAATGAGTACGCGGCGCTGGGGCTGTGCCTCTGCGGGGGGAGGACGAGGGCTGCGCCGCCGCCGCAGGACCCGGACTCCACGCCCTGTTGAGTCACCGGTGGGGGAGGCGGTTGGGCGCGGCCGCCTGCACCGTCCCGCCCCGCCCGCCGCACCACGGAGCGACGGCAGCAACGGCCAGTACGAGCGTGAGGAGGCGCGGGGCCGCCAATGGGGCGCGGCGCCGGGTGCGGCCGCCTCATGAATATACAGCGCGGGGGCGGGGCGCGAGGGACGGCGAAGCGGGGATGCAGAACTCGGGTAAAGTTCATCGCGAAGAACGCGGGGTGGGGCGGGGGCGGCCCGCCAGGGCCCCGCGGCCGGGACCGGGGCAGGGACACCGGCGCCCCGGGGTCGGGCGGGCCCCACCTGCGCGTCACCCGGGGGCCCTGCGGAGAGGGGGCGGCTCCGCGGCGCCCCCTGCGGGTCGGGTCCGGGGACCAGGGCGGAGTGCGGGTGCGTAGCTGGCGGTGACGGAGCTGGGGGACCAGCCGCGGGCCGGGCTCGGGCAGCCCCGCGACAGGCGCCCCGCGATTCAGGGCTCCCGCCTGCCCGCGGGACGCTTCTCTTCCAGGCGGCGGCCAGAAGCCTTCCGCTGCTGAGCGAGGGGAGTGCACCGCTGCACACCGCGGGGCTGCAGGGCACCGCCCGACGCCGACCCGGCCTCTCTCACCCTGGCTGTGATCGAAGGGTCGTGCGGCATCCCGGGTGGCCTCTCGCTGAGGGGCCGGGAGCGGGTGAGGCTCCGTCCCGGGCCCCATCCCGCTCCTGGGGCACCGGCGCAAGCAGGACCGTCACCCCCGAGGTGGGGTGGGGAGTGGAGCCAGTCTGTGCCTTCCTCTGAGCAGGGTGGAAGTTTTCACCAAAACATGATGCAAAACAGCTTGCTGGGCCTGTAAAGAGACCAGAGGAGACATTTTCAGAAGAGTAAAACTCGTTTAACCACTCATACGACCTGGCGTCGGGCATCTGAGTGCATTGGGACATGTCTTTAAACTGGAACTAAGCAGCTTGTGCAGGAAAAATGGCAGCTTGCTCACAGAGTAAAAACTGGTGTCAAACTCTGTGCTAGACCCTGGTGTGGTATCATGCTTTCTGCTTGGAGATGGAACATTGGCCAAAGCCCTCAGGGTAACACCTAATTTAGCTAAAAGGGCGTGTATTTGGATGCAATTTCCACCCATGCAGCTACCACAGTAACACCAAAAGGACTTAAAATTCTATATTTAATACTATTCCATTGTTACAGAGTTTTAACCCGTGATGATTTATTCTCCCACACCTGCCTGTATAAAGAGATTAGTTCACAGCAACGTTCAGAGCAAACAAACCACAAGTTTGGTGAGACACGAGAACCTGAGGAATAACAACTCACTTAATGACTCCTGTGGTGCAGCGTATGCAGAGGTGCATGGGAATCGGCTCGAGCATGAAACTGGGGTTAGATATCCAGCATTCAGAGACTTTCCACAGAGCAGGATGGCAGCAAATGAACAGAGGGGCTCTCAGGGCCCCACCATTGAGTCCTCTCTTGGCTCAGAACAACACAGGCATTCTGTGAACCCAGATATTTGAGTGCAGGATGGGTTGTTGCTGCTATTGCTCTTGGGAAAACTATTCTAAACTATCTCCTCCTCTAAGTAACTAAGGACCTGCTTCTAATTTCCTTGAGCCATTTGCTCAAGGCCAACAGAAGTCCTTACCCCAGTTTTCCCTTTGATTTAAATTGCTCTTTTCTCTGAAATTTCCAACCTGCTTAAAAGAACACACTTTGTCCAGCCTTTGCTTTCTTAAGCTATGGCTAGAGAAGCTCTGCTGTCACCCTTTCCCTGCACCCAATCCAGTCTCGGTTTGGGCACAAGAAGCTCCAGATGAGTTTTTTTAAAGAACATACAAAGACATCAATATTCCCTATCACTACCAGAAATGAGTGGAAGGAATATTAAGAGTCTTCTTATAAACACAGTGAAGGCAATACTGTTATCCCAGCAGAGACGCTGTGGAGAATAATTTGGTTCATGACTTAAGATATAAGCCGATACCTTCAGCTCTCTGTACTTACTGATTGTTGTGTCTGGCCCCTGGCTTACACCAGCTACTGCAGTGTATGTGTGTACAAAGAAAATCTTCCTCTCTTTTCCCACCAGCTAGGCAATTTGGAGTATGCATGGGGGAAAGAAAGCACTTAGCTCTGGAATAACGTAAATTCTCAGAACACTTTTACTCTTTGAAGCAGCTTAATAAACTACATTGCATTAAGAACTGATGAACAATCTGGTGATGGCTTTTATCTGAGGGGAAAAAAAAGTAGCCAGGCCAGATTTATTGACCTTATCGATGAATAGAGGTCTGTAATCTTCAGTGGCATTTTACCCCCTTGACAGTAGATGACTGGGCTTGAAATATTTTCCTAAAAGGAAAATTAAGGTTTTCCCTGTACTCATTTATTACCTACCAGGAAAGTAAATAGACTTATATTTTCATATTGTAAATCTGCACTTTCTGCAAAGCAATTGAAAATACTTTGAATAAAGTCTTTATAATTTCACCAGCCAGTCTATTTTTCTCATCACTTGCTTAAACAAGAAAACAGAGTCTTAACATTCCATTAAAACATACCCTATGGCAACAAGGTACTTTTAAAAAATTGTAGAATTCTGAGTACAGACACACAGAAACCACTGAAACTAATTTTAACATAACTACTGCAGTGATTTGTGGTCATCTGCAAGTAGGAAGAATGTAGATATAATTTGTCTGACTTTATCAGAATGCTTGAAGGAGAATCCATCATTGGTTGAAGAGAAATGAAAGGGGTTTCTATTTAGAGAAAGGAAGTGAGTAAAGGTCTTGGAGGGAAACAGGAAGGGAGTTCCAGATAGCCTGAGCAAGTCAAATTAACAAGCAAGGGGAAAATCCAGCTCTGCAGTGCTGAAAATATACTGCAAAACACTCTTTCTTTTAGCTCTTTAGAAACAAAATTTAAACATTTTCCAATTCTTATATGAATTGTCAACAAGTAGGAGTACTTTGCAGCTAATTAAATTTAAGCAAGTTAATTTACAAACTTAGTTTTCATGGGATACTTTCATGCAGTGAACAGCAGAAGGGAAGTGTTCCAGCATGTGCAAAAGGAACGCCAGTTGGTGTGTTTCTGAATTTCCACAGCAGTGCTGACAATGGCTGGGTGGGTTTTTTTTCTGTCTGCTGTGCTCTTCTGCTTGACCTTAGAGAAGTAAGATGATATCACAGCGTATCATAGACTAGAAAAATAATCGTGAATGGACAAATGCAGTATTATCACTTCACAGCGGGGTCAGGGACAGAAACAAACCCGTTTGGTCTCGGCAGTATCACAGGGTTGGAAAGACCTTAGAGATCACTGAGTCCAACTGTACCTGTCCTCTACTAAACCCTATCCCTGAGCAAGTTTAAGAAGATGGAGTTAAAATTGCAAGGATGTTTGGATTTCTGTCCCTCCTTTTAAGATCAAAGTGCCATCCTTTGGGTTTCAGGCATCTTGTCTTTATCTGTGGAAGGAGAAAACTGCCATTTTCAGATTATGCCTGTGCTGCAGTGGCTTGGGCATCAAGCATATTTACCTAGCAGGTTTGTCTTCATTTGAACATCTTCTGTACATTGTTTCAAGATGAGAAGTGGGATATTGTGACAAAATAGCTGCTTAGTTTATTAATACAAATTCAGCATATAAAGAGGGAAAGCCTTAAAGCAATGGTATGGAGGGATTGCCATCTCTGTATAGTAACTGAGTCAGGTTCAGCTCCAGCAGACTCTTCCGTGGGGCCTGCTTTTCAGCCTGGTCTTCTACCATACTTAACATTTTTGTGACAGTGGCTTTCTAAGCCTTTTACATTCTGTAGTGCTTGGGGCACTTCCTAGCCTGGAATTGTTTCTACCATCCCATGGGCTGACTTAAATGGAGAAAATACTTCTAATTGTGGGGTTTTTCTTTCTCCCAACATCACCTTGATAAATCAAAACCCTCCATTTCTATTACAAACGTCCTAATAAGCATGTCAATATACAGCATTCTGATTCAGATCTGTCACAAAACATTCTTTAAAACTTCTGTCAGCCAGCCAGCCAGGTGCCAAGCCAGTCTATCTGCATGAACAGGAGAGGTGTAAGGACAGCTCTACATCACACCAACTGCCACGGGTGAAAAGTTGCCATTAGCTGTAGCTTTAAGTTCCTACATCCAGGTAATTTCTTCCTAGGCCACAACTTGGGCTGTTTGAGCTTTCATTCAAGGGAACCAAAGCTGACACATAGCACTAAAAATACTGTCACAGCAGTGAACAGGAATGTATTTGCTCACCATTAAAATACACCAGCATTTTAAATGAATCAAAGCAACAACAATGCTCTCCAGCAAATGAGACTGGCATGAGGAATTCCCTCACTAGAACTGCACAGGAATCCACCATTAATCGGATTTTGGTCTGACTGTTCTTCTTGCAAAGCCCCACTAATAGCTCTTAAAAGACAATACATGGTTAAGATACCAATTTTACAACTTACTGACATGTAGGACCCTAAGCAGTGGGCTTCTTCCACAGCCAAAGATGAAGTTTATGCTGCAGAGGCACGAGGCTTCTGCGCAACACCCTCAAACATTTCCTGTACCACTTCCATGTTCCCAGATAGCCTCCTATCTAAACACTGATCCCAGCAAAGGCTGCTTTGCTTGTAAGGATAACAAGTTCCCAATGACCAGAGAGTGTGGATTTAAAATAAATATTTTCCTTGAAGTCCTTTCCTCTCTGCCTGGGCAGGGGAATAAGGGCTGGACACTGAGGGAGCGTGCAGTCAATCAGAAAAGTCCTTGAGTGCCAATAAAGATCACTTACCTTTCATTATTACAATGATGCAATATATTATTAATAAACCTGAATAAAATGTTTCCACTCACACCTTAACAATAGTGTATCAGGAAAACAGAACCACTGGAATGTGGGAGAGTGAAATACACTATAGCACTGTTAATACCACTTTCTAAACTCACCAGGTCACTGCAGAAAATGGAAACCTACAGGAACATGAAGATTCTGAGACTCTCTGAGCATTTCTGAAATTTTCTAAGGAACCTGAGTGGTGAACATTTTTCAGATTACACAGAAAACAGGTAGGTCCCCACTTTAGGTTTAATATTGCTACATTTCAGCCCCTCACACTTTTAAGAAATACAACTGAATTATTCACTTACCAGTTTGGCCATAGGAGCATAGGGACCACCACCTTCATTGGACCTAGACACAAAAAAATCCATTCTCTATTAATGCTTCTTGCAAACTCATCCAGGTAACATCATAAGTACTGTTTCTAATTCATGTTCTCCCATCCTACTTTCCATTTAAACATGAATGCTGAAAATCACTATCAAGTTTAGATCTATACCCATGGACATGTCTAAATTCAAACTTTTCAGCCTTAATACTTAGTCTTTTCCTTTAAAAAAATGGTTTTGTTATAGTTCTGCTCTGTGTTATGTGAAGATCCCACATGGTGTAATTAAAAGTAATGAAGGAGGAATGTTTGTTCCCTGAGTGCAGGAGGGAAGAAAGTCCATTGATGCCCAGTACCTTTTGGGTAATTTGGACTGATGTTTTTGTGACATTCAATTCCCAGGGAGTGTAGGAAGGAGGATCTACTCATTACATCACAAATTAGAGCACAGAACAGTTTTGTAAGCTACAGGTATAGTTTTAAAACAGGAACAGAATTTGGATGTCACGTTCCAAGCTCAGAATATCTAACCCCTCTCTAAATCAGGGCTGCTCAACCTCTGATAGTTCTTAACTTGGAACGTACAAGTGACTGAGCTGAATTAGCTGAACAAACCCATTGAGGAAGGTAGGTTCCCTTCATGTTCTGGGGAAGATGAAGGTGGCAGGAGCTGATCTGGCAGCTCCACCACTGTGATTCCAGATGCTGAGCTAGTGCTGTCACTGGCTCAGTGACTACAAGTCAAAAGTCCAACAGCAGAAATGAATGATCTGAAATCACAGGATTTTATCTACAACATTGTAATAGCTTTTTTTAAAGCTTAGGGTTTACATAAGTTATAATAATTTGAAATTTAAATGGTTTGCTTTTCAAAAGGAAAACTGCATATCAGTTAAATCAGAACTACATTTTTGCTCTTTTTCAGCATTGATGTTTACCCACTTGGGAAAGAAACAGCCTGGTAGCCAACATTCACTGTTACTCCCTTGGCTGCCAAGTATGTCCCAGGAGTAAGCAGATGTCAGATAGCAGTAGCACCATTTTAACCATTACTGCAGACAAGCTTGATGCCATTGCAACTGGGGCTATGAAACTCACCCAGGCAAAGTTTGCACTGGAGGCAACAACACTGATTTTAAATGCCTCACACCAGCTCACCATCCTCTAGCACTTTGCTTGCAGCTTAATAACTTGTGCCTTGTAACTGCTTTTATCAGACCACAGAAGCTGGAGTCTTCACTTGAGTTATGGTGGTCTTTTGGGGTCGCAGCACAGGTTTGGCTTCCAAAGACAGAAGGTATGGCAGCTCTAGGAGACACCACCAAGACTGTGAGTGCTGCTTCTTCCTCACGAGTGTTTAGGGAGCTCTTCCTTTTATCTGGGTCAGACAAAGATAGGGCAGCTAAAAAAATGTTCAACATAACTATCCCGCTTTCTCAGCATCCCATCAAGCTGGTCCTACAATGAAGCCCTTTATCTCCTTCACCTTTCCCTACATAAAACACTCCAGCTTTTGAACACTTTGGACAATCTCAGTTAATTATGGCAGTGGTAGAAGATTCAAAGATATTAAATTCCTTATAGTTTTGTAAAAATCAGCAGCTGGCAAAGTTACAGAGAGCTGATGAGCTCTCCTTCACATAGAGGGAGCTGGAAGAACTTGTTTGTTACCCATTCTGTTTGGGAGCCATCAGCTACCATGTAGTTTTTTACAAGCATGCCAATCTTTAGCCCACATGGCAAAACCAAAAAGGAGAAGAGAGATGTGAGAGCTACGGATGATATTCCAGGATAGAGATGCAAACAGTGTAAGACCCGAAGCCATAGGAAACCTGAATTTGCTAGTTTTACTGGTTTTGGAACTAGTTTCTGACTGCTGTAGATAGGGATGTATTTTGGGTGAGTCATGCCAGTGGAGCTGCAGTGAAGACCTAGGCGCAGCCACAGTTTTGGCAAGGACAGAGGAAAAAAATGGAGATAAGTTTTGTAGGCTGAATTCTCTCTGATATAACCCGTGAAGAGGAGAGGAAGTGAAAGGCAAAGATCTTGGAAAAACAGCTCATGAAAGAAAGGTTACAAAGGGCCATGTTATTCCCCAAAGAAAACCAAGGTTTGTCAGACTTTCTAGTTCAGGATGTTTGGCAGGTATTACTTAGTCTAAGCTATTTTCAAACACTTTTTTTTTAGTGCAAATATATTTTTTACTCTTCTCACTGTGACTGGTAAAAAACTAACATATTTCATAGAATCATAGAATCATAGAATTGTAGGGGTTGGAAGGGACCTCAAGAGATCATCGGGTCCAACCCCCCTGCCAAAGCAGCTCCCTAGGACATATCACTCAGATAGGTGTCCAGATGGGTCTTGAATATCTCCAGAGAAGGAGACTCCACCACCTCCCTGGGCAGCCTGTCCCAGGGCTCTGTCACCCTCACTGTGAAAAAGTTCTTCCGCATGTTGGTGCGGAACTTCCTGTGCTCCAACTTGCAGCCATTGCCCCTTGTCCTATCCCCAAAGACCACTGAAAAGGGGCTGGCTGATTCCCCCTGCATCCCCTGCTTAAGATAATTATAAACTTTAATTAAGTCCCCCCTTAGTCTTCTCTTCTCAAGGCTGAAGAGTCCCAGCTTACTCAGCCTATCCTCATAGGGGAGATGTTCCAGGCCCCTAATCATCTTCGTAGCCCTTCTTTGGACTCTCTCCAGGAGATCCCTGTCCTTTTTAAACCAAGGAGCCCAGAACTGGACACAATACTCCAGGTGGGACCTGACCAGGGCAGAGTAGAGGGGGAGGATCACCTCCTTTGACCTGCTGGCTATACTCCTCCGGATGCACCCCAGGATCCCATTGGCTCTCTTAGCCACCAGGGCACACTGCTGGCTCATGGCCAACTTTCACTAAAAACTACTTGAATACCATGTAACATCTGCTCAAATTACTACTTCAGCACAGGCTATTAGCCAAGATTAACTGGTTTTATTCCATCAGGTAGAATCATATTGCTAAACAGCTTGAATTTTAATGTATGGGCCTGGAAAGAACTATAACTTGACCATATCCTGGGCAGAAATGTCTGGGTAAATTGAAAAATAAAAAATGGGTTTTGCTTTAGGACTAGCTTGCTATATGTTCTTTGTTTCTCATCCAAATCTTACCCACTTTAAGCTTTAGAAAATAAAACCAGAATTTAGAACTAGCAGCCTTTAAGATTGATGCAATTAAATCGATTCAGTAGAGTTCTTGTAAATTTTGCATTGTGCTATACTGGTGCTGAACAGATCTCTCTGACTGAGCACATCACGACCTGGCAGGCAGCATCTATCCCCAGAAATTTATTTTATTCTCCATTTCTTTTTGCTTGCTATTTCTATTTTTACCTAATCCCTGTTCACTAATGATTTCCTTAAAAATGTCTTTTCTTTCTTATATTTTTCCTTCCCAAAATACCACCTGACTAATCAGTTTCAAACAACTGCTGCTAAAAGAATAAAACCATAAAGCTTCAGCTGTGTAGTCTGCTGCAAAGCCAGCCTGTCTGAGCCATGATGAGCAGCTTTCTGACACTCCACCAGTAGTAATTTCTTTTACCTAGACTATAATATAGAGTAACAATAAGGCATGTGAGTATGTGCAGACTTACAGGCTGCCACTGAATTCATGTCAGTTTTGTTTATTATTCAGCACATCCCATTTCTTACAGTGAAAAATTGGTTTCTATGCATCCTATTAAAAAAAGCAAGAACTTAACCGGCCTATTGATTGCCATTTTAAATCAATTCTTTTGGTAAGACAGCCTCCTTGTTCCTATTAGCTAAATCTAAGAATTTGTTTGTTTTGCTCAACAGCTGTTGACCACAGACCATGTGCTGTCAGATTCTTTGTACTTTGGCATGCTCGTGTAATGAAGTGGCGGTAAGGTATACCACTTTTCAGCACTCTGCAAGGAGCATGCTTCCCCTCTTTTCCTGTCGCAGATGAATCCTTCGGTTCAGTCCACTTTTACACAAATTCCCTCACCAAATCTTCAGTGTCATCATGTTGCTGCTTATCTGACCAGGTTTAACCCTTCTTATAACTTGAAGTTTGTTCAGATGTTCCACAGTTGCACTGAACTCTTTCTTTGAAGCAAAGTATCCTTTTCTTTTTCCCCTGAGAATATAACAAAAAGAAAGGTTGTATGACACCAAGATGTATATGCATTTTATATTAATTAAATGTAATACTTAGACAAATCATCAATCCTGGCTTTTCCACCAACTGGTTACTACCTCTGTAGACTCAGCCTCTCTGCCCTCACCTTTGGCACTTCTTCCCTCCCCCAAAAAATCCATTCCTATGGCTGCCCCAGGATGCTGAACTTGTAAAAGTAGTTTATGTATCCCATTGTGGGATAAGAAGAAAGACAGCTGGGAGCAGACAAAAAGGGATACTAAAATGGACTAGCCCTCCAGCTGCTGACCCACAGAATGGAAAGATCAGCCCTGGCAACTGCACAATTTCAAACTATTAACTTTAGTTCCTTCAGACCAAACCAGCCGAGGACTGGTTATTTCTTATTTCTTCACACAGCACCCTTCTAATAGCAACCAAATAAAGATAAATATGTTATTCCTAAAAATAGTGCAGGATATTGTCTCCCATATTTTTCAGAAATAGCAAGTGCTATTTGAACTGCTTTAACAATTAAATCAGATGCCCCCTTATAAATATGTAGTATACAATACATTAGTTCAATTGTAGATAATTTTGTGGCAACTGAATAACATTTAAATGTTTTTTGTGTTCCTATGAAGATACAAGTTTTAAACACACCATGTTAGGGATTTTGTCTTCCTCTCTACTTGGAAATTTCAGCCTAAGTATTTATGCATTTACAGTTGGGGGTGGCATATGTATGTATAAATGCATATGCAAAATGTGAACCAAAAAAGCAAAATACAGGACTCTGGCCTGACTGGCTGTGTGGCTTTAATTAAGTGCATGTTCATCTGCAGAGTGCTTACACTTCCCAGTTAGGTACCAGGTCTCACTGTGTTATGCAAGGTACCAGCGTGTTAAGAAGTCAATTCCTCCTACACACAGCTCACAAAACACAATGCAACAGGTGCATGTAATACATGTTGTGTAGGGGTGTTTTGGAAAAAAGAGGTAACAACAAACCAAAGAGGTCAGTGGAAAAAGAGCCATCAATTCGCTACCTACAGTTATTGGCTAGTTGATTTCTCTTGCAGATGTTTTGGATTCTCTTGGATTTTAAAGACAGATCCAGAAGCAAGCAAGGAAATATAGACATGCATTAAGGAGAAAAAGAAAAGAGTGAAAAAATGGTCTTCAGTGAGCTCAGAATAGTATCCCACAATACACATTTTAGGTACATAAGCAGACCTGAATAGAAGAGAGAGCATATACAGGCATTATGTATTATATTCTAGCTAATTGCACACACTTCCCTGAGTTCTCCTCAGCTGTAAGCCTCTAAGGAGGCACAATCTCCTGTTCCCAGAGTGAATACAACGAACCCATAGCCCTGCCCCACAGCCCCTGCACGGTACACAGACACCCAAAATACCTCCTGCCAGAATGGGCTCAGGGTTTCCTTTTTCCCATTGGATTTTGCACAGCTCCACAGACAGGAAGAATCATTATGCCCATGAAGTTAATGGCACAATATACAGAACAATTTCCTTTCCATTTATTCTGCTTCGTGTCAGGCTTCGTGTCAGCACATGACTGATCTGTTTTAAAGTCCTTGCTGAGTCTTGGCACCAGGGAGGTGTGTGGGATTTGTGTGTGCAGTGTTTGTAGCCATGTCACCTGGGGCAACGTCACATGGCATTTGGCAAGATAGGCGGGTTTGGCGTTCGGCAATACTTGGATAAGGAACCCACAGGACTACTGCAAGAGATAATGTTGGGTATTTGTGTTCTCAGTGCTGCTACACAGCAGCTCTGACACTGCCATAAGCTGT
The DNA here is from genome assembly GCF_964237585.1 of Gallinula chloropus. Taxonomy (NCBI): domain Eukaryota; kingdom Metazoa; phylum Chordata; class Aves; order Gruiformes; family Rallidae; genus Gallinula; species Gallinula chloropus. Next base: position 84,436,024 of record NC_140087.1, on the reverse strand, counting down.
GTGGCACTCTTCCCAAAATAATGGCCATCTAATCCAGGCAGCATGAAGAACAGCTGGCTGCTCCTGTCTGTGTGCATCTGAATGATGTCATTCTCTCAGGAAGAGCAATGTAATACTGAAGCTAGGAGTTTGGGGCTTGGGTTATGTGTGGAAGAGATTGAAATGGCAAAGGAGAAAGGTGGGAATCCATGCATAGAAATGGAACAATAGTGGGGCAAGCTGGCGGTGCTTTGCAGCCAGGGTGGGAGGACAAGCCAACCAGCGTCACTCAGCAGCAGCTGGAGAAGAGAGAAAGTAGGCAGAACAAAATGAAGTTTGTATCCCTGCGTTTCTGAAAGAGTGGCCTCTGGCCACACAGGAGAAGATTAGGAGAGAAAGAGTTAAACTGGTCATGAGCCCAATATACAGTCATTGTAAAAGAAAAAAAAAAAGACAAAAAAGGGCAAGAAATTCCCTTTTCTCACAAAAATAGATGAAGCAGAGAAACAGCAAAAAAAAAAAAGGTAATTTCGGGTTACCTTGCTGAACTGAATGTATTAATAGTTTGATTCAGTTCAGCAATTTGAAGTGAAGACAGAAAAAAAGAAAGGGCATAAAATCCTCCTTCCAATCAAAGAGATGGGGCAGGAAAAACTACGAAAAATCTGATCTCAGAATGAGATCACTGAATGTATTTATAGTTTGACTTGGTTCTCTTGGTTTAGATATACAGTTAAGCTCATATTATTCTCTCCTTTACCTTGTCATTCAAAGTTTATTTCTAAGGACCAGTTCTTCTCTCAGGCATGTTCATGGAAGTGTTCCTACAATAAAGTACAATTGTCTACGAGCATCTGAAGGCAAGATGACTAAAATCTGGTACAAGATAAATCAAGAGGCACTTGTTACTGTATTTTTAGTATGATGAGAACTAACTTTACAGGCTGAGTTTCCATTCTTGTCTTAACGGCATAAAGATATTAAAATAGGAAGGTGCTACCTTCTGTTGGACAATATTCTGAAACAACCATGCATTCATTTAATGAATAATAACTAATTTGAGCTGTTGCTTTTATGAATACCACTTAAACTTCTAGTAAACTAAGAATTCATCCTTAAATTACTTTTAAGCAAAAAAGAACCCCACCCACAAATAAAAGCTGAAAGGACATTTGAATATATAATCATATTAATAAAAAACCCCATTATTATGATTAAACATTTAATGTGATTAAAGCATTTTAGAAGGATTCCACCTAAAACCTAGAAAGGACACTAGAGCTGGGTTAAAAAATCCAAAGGTATTTGTGGCAGGACACAGGAACCACCACAAAATCAGGGATGAAATGCAGAAAGTAAATTTATTTCCCTTACCTTGCCAACCAGGGGATCCCCAAAGCAGCACCCAGGAGAAGTCCATCACAGGCCTATGTTATCTAAACACGGATGTTCTATTTGTCCAACACACAAGATCAAGCAACAATTAGTCCAATGTATGTGTTTTCCTACACCCTTGAGTCACTTGAGCATGTTTAGAATCTTCCTCACTAATATTCCATTATTTTCTCCACATTACATCCCTATGTTCAAGGGAGCTCTTCTGCTGGAGCTGGCAAAGCTGGAGGCGTGCATTTGGATTTGTGGGGTGTATGGCTGGGTAATTTACAGAGACACATAACAGACACATGTAGAAAAAGGAATAAAAATGCACTGAATTTGGTATCCTACTCATAGTGTCAGCAAACATTTCATTTGATACCTTAAGTCCTGTAGATGTTGAATGTTGTCCTCTATGCTGACTGATGCTGTTGTGTTGAAGTAACAGGTGCCTTCAAGATCGGAGTGGCATTTAGGGTGTCAAAGGAGGAGACAGTCCCCTGCCAATCTATTTTGTAACGTTTGTTGGCATACAGCAGTTACCTATGCAGAAAAAAAGCAATAAGGAACATTAATATCAAAGATGTTAGCACAGTATAAATCTGTAACAGCTACCGGGTTGGCACACCAATGACAAATGTCATCAGAAGACCTGCAGCTGTAAATCCTCCCTCAAAACAAAAGGCAGAGGAGTTAGTTACAGTAGAGGCCAACCAGATCCAAGTATTTACGTGTCGATCTCATGTAAAAGTATCCAGACATGTGCTTATAGTTCAGGACTACAAAGCATGACAAGGCAACCTGTGATGATAAGGGAGGAACACAGGAGTATCATCTTCTTCCAGGGTTGTAAAGTTTTGCTTGTTTTTCCTATAAAAGTGATGCTGTGTGGTTCAATACCTGCAAGCTGTGTGTGGGCAACTTTATTGAATTCTCTATGATCTGCAGTCATTCTCCAAGCGCTGTCTGGTTTTCAGACAGACCAAACAGGATTATTAAAAGCAGTCACGGTTTCCTTAACAGTTCCCACTTGTTCAAGTGCCTGAATTGTTTGAGTAATTTCCTTCTCCCCCCAGAATATGATATTTTACAGTTGCCACCTTGCCAGACATGGGCAGCACAACAGGCTCCCGCCTCAGGTACATACACAAGACAGTCATAGACCGAACAGCAAAGTCCTGATGCAGAGGCGACCATTTAAAGTTTCAACTGTTTGTCCTGCCAAGACATCAACACCTGAGATACATTCTTTAATGGGGACAATTAATACTGTTGTGGTAAATAGCTTGGCATTTCCTATTGTTAAGGTAAGCTAGCTCGGAGGGCAGGGGTCAGATTTCCCCCCAGCCCACAGTCTGTGATGTGGCTTCTTTATTATTAATATTTCTGTATGATACAGTGACCTCAGCTCCAGTGTCCATCAGAGCTAAGACATGTAAACACACCCAGGCCAGCCCCTGATAGTTAAAGGAACACAAGGGCATCAGTCCCCCTCACTGTAAGAGGCTATGGTGGCAGCAATGTGGGGGGACTTGCCAAACTTTCGTTCCTGCTGTTTTGGCATTTTCTAGGCACTGCCTTGCTTTGAGGTGGCAGGCGCAAGTGGAGGGTGGGTGCAGAGTTGGTGGTGGGGCCAAAGGCAGTCGGCTGTTTTGTGTAGGCACCAACACTTGCCATTGGTAATACATTTCTGATGTTGCAATTCCACCTATTTCTGATCATGGGACACAAGCTTGTACAAAGCATTCCACATTCATTTCCTCATCACCTATGATGCAACTCTTTTTGGTTTTGCCAGCTTTCCTTTACTCACCACCCACACAGATAGTCCCTGAAGTTACAGCCCAAATTTTCTTCAAGGTATTTGCTAGGGCACCTATATTACCAGTAGCATTTGTGACTACTGGCATAATTAAGGGGTTTAATGAGACAGGTGCTCCTCTCAAAAGCTGTATTTAGATGCTCCTTGTTACTGCTACTCTGTCCAGATTGAATCCTGTAATCAACGCATGAGCCATTGCTGATATCGAAATGTTCCCAGGCACAGCACTGTAAGATGATTAGCAGTACAGCAGTGAAAGCACAAAGCAGCCACTAACGAGCACATGACTCTAATATACAACATGGGCAAGCACAGAAGCCTGCCAATTAACAGCTAAACAGCAATAACAGCTATATATTTGATCTAGCACATTCCCATCAGATCTGTCATTATCTTGAACCCTTCATTCCCTCTATTGGGTGCCAAAAAGGACTGGCATGGTTTATCCCCTAAGCAGCTAACCACCAGAGAGTTGCTCACTTATTCCCCTGATGCCCTTGTTTATTAGCAATATGGACCATCAACCATTCCACAATATCTTGGGCACCGTTCTGTTGGAGTAGTGATTCCTTCTTGCATGATCACCTTTGCATCGTAAAGCCCTGACTTTCTTTTCCAATTCTCTCACTGTACCCCATCATACAGCAATGTCACAGCCAAAAGCTTTAAGACCAGTAACTAATGACCTTGTGACTAACTTGCAAGAAGAATCTGAAGCCACTTTCCATGGCAATCCAGGCATAACCATTTCAACTGTCTGGAGGTAAGCATGCGCCCAGCATCTATTTCACGTCCTACTGCCAGTGGAGCCCACCTAGTCAGCAAAGTGGCCACAGGGGCCCAGTGCTCACTACTGGGCCATACTGGATTACAAGGAGTCACTGTCATGGTCTCCCCTTGTTCCTGGATCCTGCCATTTACACCACATGTGTGAGGCAGCACAGGCAGGACACAGGAACCACCACAAAACCAGGAATGAAATGCAGACAGTAAATTTATTTCCCTTACCTCACCAATCAGGGGATCCCCAAAGCAGCACCCAGGCAGACACACACAGCAGGGACACAGGCACTGCAGAGCTTGGCCCATGCCAGAGGATCACCAGACCTGCTGTTTTCACCTGCATTTCAAGGATTCATGCAGACACAGCTTACCACTCTGCTTTGATCAGTCCCACCTCAGGGCAGGAATCTCAGGCATGTTCGATAAGGCACCCTGAAGTCCATCACAGGCCTAGGTTTTCTAAACACAGATGTTCTACTTGTCCAACACGCAAGGCCAGGCAACAATTAGTCCAGCTGCAAGTCACTTGAGCAGGTTTAGAATCTTCCTCACCAACCTTCTGCTATTTCTTCCTAGTATTCAAACTCAGCAGTGAATAACTGCTTCAAGAGAAGCAGTTATTTAACTCATCACTTCTTCAGCTGGAGTAAGTATCACTCCAGTATAGCCACTTCAAACCCAGAGACCAATGTGACAAAGTGAGAAACAAAAGTGAGCTCATCTGACAGGAGTTTGGAAAGAAACGTGAACCACAGCTAGCATGGAATAAAAAAGGATGCCTAAAAAAGAAAGTGGTGTTGTCCTAACAAAAAGTTACCTATATGAATATAATCCTTAGTGCTCCTGAGGGTTTGAAGTACAACAAGAACAGAGCTGAAAGCCTGCTGCCTCACTCTGAGAGCTGTGGATCACTCCCTAGGCCTGCAGCAGCCCTGCAGAAATCCTCTCCCCCTCGTTTCTCCAGAGGGAGCTTTTCTTCTACGCAGCTCTGCAGTGTAAGGAGCACAACCTCATTCTAAGAATACCACAGCACTCTGTCGCAGCTTTACATGTTAATGGCATTGGTAGACTGCATTATTTTCAAAACATAACTCCAGAAGTGTGTGAAATCATGGAAATGTGTATTTGCTTCTGTGAAAAAGTGAAGTGATCATTTTTACTAACCTCATTAGCTCTAGAAAGTTGATGTTATAAATTTTTTGAGAATTTCTCTACAATCAGATCCAACCTTCTCATGCAGAGAGTTATCAGATTAGACGCTCAGCTTCTACAGATTCAGGCTGCTTCATTGAAACCAATTAGTGTTGGCTGAAAACTTGGTACAGTTACGCTTAAGAGGTTCAAAATTACCTAAACACAAGGTGGGCACATGGAAAGTGTAGTATTGGAAGACACCTCTGTGCAGAACAATGCTCCAAGGTAAAGTCTGATGCCAAATTCACCATACATCCCAGAAACATGGAAGTTGAAGGGACCATGTGACTCCCAACGTCCGCCTTCCCAGAGAGGTCAAAAGATCATCCACTCATCACATACCCATATACCACAAGCTAAAGAATACTTCCCAATTCCCTACTACGAGCTTTCAGCCCAGAGCAAAGCCCAAAAGCTAGATTTATTTTTTTTGTCTCTTCACAGATAAACTTCAGAAATACTTTACCTTCAAAATTAGCTATGTTCTGTCCCCTGTTATTGACTCTTAACACCCTACAGCAATCTTCTACTCTATATTTGTAAAAAGCAAACCCAAAGTGGGAATGCTGCTGCTGTTCAAACATGAGCCCATATTCCCACTACTTTAGTAATGCAGTTTCTATTTGGGATGGCACGCAACACTAGCACCAAAGAAATCAAGAGATGGATTTAGTAGGACCATGCTGTGATCTCAGGCTGACCAAGAACAGCCATAAAAGGACTCTGTAAAGTATAAAAAAGTCAAGAAAAGAAATCTTTAAAGCAATCGTTGTTTAGAATCTTGCCTTTTTTAGAACCATATACTAGCATTTGTGTGACATGTATTTCTAATGATATCTGGCTTAACTGTCATCTATTACCAGTGTCTTTGAAAATAAGTCAATGTTGCCACTCCCTATGTTTTTCAGAAATTAATGGAATGGGATATACCCATGAGTCTGCATCTCTTTTCTTGTTTAACTGCATCTCTTTTCTTGTATCTGCAGATTACATCTAATCTTTGTGCGTTAAGCTGCAGATTCTCCTGAATAAAGTCCACATATTTCTAAGAACAAGCAGTTCAGACGCTTCTATTCTAGTTACCACCATACCACAAGAACTGAAATAGCATCAATTAAAATTGTCATTGACCTCTTACAGAGCACTGATATAAGTGCCATTCTCCCCGTGTCCCAGCTGCTTTTTATACAACAGGGTATTTGATTTCCTCTGAACATTTGATAGAAAGATTAAACGGTCCGATGTTTCCAATTAAAAACAGTTTGTGTTCTACAGTGGATTTAGCTACTTCATTAAATCACTCATTATGGATCTCCACACAGCATTATTTTCAGTTCTTTCCTTCAATCTGTAAAGCTTTCACTTATGGATCTAATAAAATCATCAGGAAGCTTAAATTCATTCATATCCCAAGTATCACAAAGATGTAATTAAAAACCATTACCACTATTCCATCTGCCACGTCTGTGCACCTGACTCCTCTGTATGCAGTGTTAAGAAGTCTGCAAATGAATGCAATGTGAACAGAGAGAATGGCCATGTTATCTAGCTACAACTTAACCCCCGCATCTCTTTTACAACGTCTCGCACTGCTCTTCCTCAACCCTAGGAAACTCTGCTCTAGCACACCACCAGAGTGTCTTCATGGGAGTGAAATGTTTCTCCTTTCTTTTTTGGGAACACTGCCAGCACACTTCCTTGCCTCTTTGGGATGTGACTGCCCTTCTTCATGTCTCTGTTTTGTTCCATTTAGATAGGCATAATGTTAGACCCTTTCTGCTGATGTGTATGCATGCAGAATTAATAGACTTCATCTACTACAAAAAGATGTTGGCAGGAGTTTTGTTGGCAGCAGACAGAGTAAGCACATAACTCCTTTAGTGGCTTAGTTACCCTGGTTGCCAGCCACATTCAATATTAGCCTCAAGGTGCTTCCTCTTGACCTTTAAAGCCTTGTGGAATCTCAACCCGAGTGCCTTCTCCAAGGCAGCAATTCCCTCATCTTACGAGTGCCAGCCAGACATGTCCAAGTCCTCCATCTCTCTCACCAGCAGGTATACAAATGTGCCCAGCTAACTGGAAGCTTGACCGCATCTACTATCCTTCTCCTGCAGAAACACTCAACCTAATGTGATCACCAAAGTTACAGAGATTGTATTCATGATTTTTTACCCTTTTTCCCCCCAAAATGCAGGTTAAGCCTCCAAACTTATGCAGAAGTCCTTTCTTTTTATGCAAATACTATATCTGATTGTTTTAAATTAAAATACCAATTAAAAGTTGTCACCCTTGGTCACGCTCTTCCCTTTAGGAAATAATACTAAGCTTTAAGAAACAGGCAGCAAGCATACACTGATCCAGATAGCAATTCATATTACTGGATGAAAAGATTAAAAATAGCAAGCTGTCTTTAATATAAATCAATCCACATCATCTACCTTTATTTCAATGCAGTAAAGCTTTCAATAAATAAATCATGGCTGAATGCAACACATAATCCAAGGACAACACCAGTTTCTAATTCTTTTGACCCTCCCATCCGTGAATAAAACCTTAAGCACTCTTGCTTGTATACCAACTATCAGGTCTTGATGCTGCTGCGTTGTACATGTCTGTTCCTCTTCACTGTCACAACCTGCCCTGTATAGTATCCAGAACTACACTTAGTAGCAAAGCATTTGCTAGGCTGGACATAAGAGTAGTATATCTATTTTTTAAAAAAAAGTTTTTCCTTTAAGAAAATCAGGTTATTTTCTGAAAATAAAACACAGTTTAAGCAATTTATAGTCAACTTTTGGGGAGAGAGAGGTCTAGGCTATGTAAAAGGTGCAGCAGTTACCCAAACATCCTTTCTGACCCCTTTGGCCTTTACGGCACTTACCTCAATACTGCCAACAGTAATAAAACCTAAGGGGTCACAGAGTTTGCAACTCAGTCATAAACACATCTGCAAAGCAATTGTATGCAAATATGTGGTCACAATCACATTTCAAAATACTACTTTAAGCACCAAGCTCAAACTGAAAAGACCATTTAAACAATAGTCAATAAATACGCTTTTTCTATTTACTTCACAGGGAATTGACAGATCAGTCCTCTCACAAAAACGGTTTTCAGAGAGAAAAAGTTTAAGCTTCTTTTTAACCAGTCCATATTTCAGCTTCCCAGTAAAAGCTCAACTTTTCCAAATATCACCTCTTGGGAGAAAAACTTACCAACACCGTTTCCAGAGAAACGCACGTTGTGTTTGAACGAAGGGCACAGCTTGTGTTTTTAAAATCCTGGTTATACTTAACAAGGTACTGACAGAGGCCTGCATTGCAGAAGCCTTATTTCTGAGAATTAAAAGACAGCACAAAATCAGAAAGCTGACACTGGCCTCTTTTCCTCTTACTGGAAACTTTGGCTCAACTCCAATCTTCCCTCAGTTAACCAACTAACTACTTGTCAGTATAAGAAAACAAAATTATTCAGTCACTTTACCTTTCTGGGATCATTTTCTTTGAGGTCTGTTTCCTAGTCTTATTCCATGTGCCAGAGCTTCCCGTGCCAGTCACGTGTCACCACGAAGTGTATGTGCTAACACCCATAAGTGATACCTTGGCTGCAATAGCTGCTGCAGGTAATGCTGTAATTGCTACAAATAAGCAATCATTTTTATCATAGTAAAAAGAAGGTGTGGTTTAGTTTGCGCTTGTCAGAGGATCTGTAGGAGTTTTCACAACAGAGAATCAACACTGCTTTTATTTTAGCAACAAGAGCTGTTCAAGTGATGGTATTTAAGGAATGAGGTCACATATTCAAGCTGTTTAGATACAACAGTGTTCAAAGATGTCAGTCAGGCTCCAAAGTAGATAAAAAGTGCATCAGCTCATCAGCCAGGCATTTCTGGTGCTGGTGTGCTTCTCGCATTTAATAAAGCAAGGAGGGCAGAGTGAATTCCATCCTGGTGCAGGGAGATGCTTCAGAAGCCCTTTATGCTATAGAGCACAGTTAGAAAATGCGAAATGCAAGGCTGGATGTGTGCCTCTGAATTCCTACACTTCAATGGTTCAGGAAAAAATAAAAATCCCTGTTCTTACCCAAATCAGGATTTTTTTCTCGGTGTTTGGTAAGATTTCAGTAAGACAGGTGTTGAAACAGGAAATCCTAGACAACCAAACACACTTCAATTACTGTATTGGTGACACTTGTTCAGTAGTGTAAAATACCCACTTTATATCTTCATCCTGATGTATTTAACCGACACGAAACATTTGGCCCCAATTTTTTGGCCAATGAAAGAACAGATTGATCTCATGAATCCATAGAAAGACCACCATCTACTCCCTTAAGTATCCCATTATGGAAAAAATCAGGTCAACAGCTGACAGAGTCTGAATTAGTTGGTATGACTGTAACCTCAGCAGAAATTTGCTTGATCACAACTGGACTTAAATTGGTGACAGTCAAGTAGTCCAAATCTGAGCTAGCACATGCAATCCAACTGAAACCAACTGGATTATAAACACTGATACCAGATTTTATATATAATCAATTTCCTTACAAATTGAGTTAGTTTAAAAAAAAAATAACTCTCCCAGATAATCTGGAAAATTTAAATGTTTTGTCCCCCAACATATAAAAATCCAATGCTTTTACACCTATGTGAATTTCTTCTTAATGGGAAGTGCTACGTCCTTTATCGTGACATATGTTAGAAACAGTATTTGCCACTAAGGTTCTTACAAATATATTTCTGATGTGTTTAAATTATAATTGCTTCTCTGAAGAATTTAGACTGACCAAGGCTCCATGCTGAAAAAATTCATGTGTGAGTTCAATAAAAGTATTGACATAAATAAAGTAACTAATGGATATAAAAGTTGCAAACTTCAGTCAAAAAGATGATAGCACTGAGTACAACCCCACTGGAATTGTCTTCAATACGCACAGGATAAACCAGGCTGTCAGGCAGTGATCTCCATTAAATTTTTATGAAACAGTTTATGCCAAATATATATTGCCTCTGACTTTATAAATGCAAACCAATTTATTTCCAGGCCTCACACATCTAGCAGATACTTACATGAGGCTTCAGTGATTTGCATCTTTACGAAGATATCAACATTGGGCCTTTGCACTGGTAAATATTTCCATAAATTTTATTATTACTTTTCTACCTTCCCCTAAATTGTATTTTACTGTTTGTGTGTTGAAGCAGCAAGATCACAACAGTGATGGAAACTATTTACAGCCCAGTTTGATTTACATTGCTTCGTGTTTACACAGAAGACAAAAATATCAACAAGCCTTGCCTGTACATGTGAATTTTACTCAAGGAAGTTAAGCCTGTGTTGCTTAACAGCAATACTTCAGTGCATAAAGGATTAGTTCCAAAGAGAGGACCTGAATTTCAGGAATTAACCCTGAGAACTTGCTGAAACTCCTGCTCCCAATATTTCTGTACAGCCCCAAGGCACTGCAGAATTCGCCCTAGTATGATACCAGAAATCCAAGAACACCTAAGTATAGTTGAAAGACAACCCAACTTCAGACTTTTCCAAGTGGGATCTTGTTTAGTATTTGTTATGTTAAAGAGGAACAGACAATGGATGGGTAAAAACCTTTAATGGATGGGTAAAAAACATTTTTCCAGCATAAAAAATTCCAAGCAGTAAGTTAAGCAGATATTATTTCCCTAAATTCTGACCAAATAAAATTAACAGCAACTATTGCTTTCACACTTTTAACCTGGACAGCAACCACCTGAGCTGTAAGGTAGTATTTATCTCTAGACCAAAAGAAGAAATGTGGAATGTCCAACTGTAGAAAAGATCAGTGAAAGTACTGCCACAGAAAGTGAAAGTCGCAAAAGGAGCAGCCAGTGGGCAAACTTGACAGTCAAAACTGAGTATTGTCTGTTTGAAAGAAAAATATTTCCATTGGCATGACTAAAATTATTCCTGTTCATTTCCATGCTGTAGCAATCATCCTTTTCTTTCTTTCTCCATACCAAGATAATTTTTGTCCTTTCCTTCTTAGAAAATGAAGTTTAAAGCCTGTCTTTTGGGAACTTTCATTTTGCAAGATCTTTTGCACTGTTCATTGTCTTCTTTGTTTAGTCTACATACCTGAACCTGCCCCATAACAAAATTATTACTTAGGCTAAAATTACAAAGCAATTGCTACCTGGACTCCCTGTTGGAAATATAAATTGTTTATAGTCATTGAAAAAGAGAAAAATCTTTCACTAGGTAGTGGAAATATCATTCCAATAAGATCATTTCCATACACAGTAAGTCCCTAGGCAGTCTCCTGGCGCTCCAAAGGTTCCCACTGGATATTCTTCCTTCTGAATTATCCCCATGGTGGAAGCTGACACAGAGCTCTTAGTAAGGAGCACTTACATTAGCAATGGTTGTACTCACATATTGCAGTCAGGAAGAATAACACTGGTCTGGGATTTTTTTAGTTTGTTTTTTGGGGTTTTTTTACAAGCATTGTGGCTTTGTACTGAACATCCATGTTGAGATAGGACAGGTTACAGGTGACACATGCTTAGTTTCGTAGAGTTATCCAAGCTGCAGAAGTGTATCAATGCTGGAAATGTGGTTTTCAAGTTCAAAGCTTATTACACAGCACTTGTTTTTTCAAAATTTTTGACAAAAACTCTCTTGTCTGTACCATACAATAAACATGTCAATAGCTTCCCCAACAAATTAAATCCCTCTTCTGTCGTCCATCAAGCAAGGTAATTTACATCCATTATAACCAATTAGTGGGGTACTAAGAGCATTTTACCACTTCATTATTTCATGTTATCAAAATGCTGGGTGATCTACCATGTTCAAATGTCTCATTTTTCATGGCTGAACAAAAGCTATCACAGCCATTTGACACATCTGATTCAGAAGATCTGCCGTTGCTTCTTACAGATGGAGTTCCAATAGAAATGAGTGAGTCCATTTCAGGTATTTACCAGATATACTAGCAATTACAAGTGTTCCTAATTTTCTGTTAATCGAAGGTAAATTGCAATTGTGCTCCATGCTGTACTTATTTTGGCCAGATCATCAGCTACAATAAACCAGCAAACCTCATTATGCTAATTAGCCTGTGTAATTTAGGCCAACTGAATGTAAGTGCCTTCTGGATTTGTCTCTGTTTTCATGCCTGCCCATGTTAATGTGCCTGTTTCTTGCGGAGAAGCAGAGTCACGAACTGTAAATGCAAACACAGCAAAGTGCAGAAGAATGAGCCTGAAACAGTCTCTTCATTTCTCTGCTATTATTGGGTAGACATCACACAGCAACTCTGAAAAGAAATACCCCAAACTGGAATGTGTTGTCATCTTTCAGTCAGCTATAGCAAGTATTACCTCACAAATGATTCTTCCCTTTGACAGGCACAGCAGAGCCTTCTCTGTTTGAGCTCTTGCCAGCACATCTCTGAACATGGTGTTGGGGAACCGATTTAGTCCAGTCACACCGTGATGATGAGTAACTGATCGTCACTGGGTGACATTTCCGCTGCTGTCACTTCTGAGTCATTACATATGCTGAGGAAATAGCCTTTTCTGCTCAAACCTTCTTTGCTACATCACTGCTAAGTTCCATGTATGCTTCCCACAATAAAAGGTCCAAATAGGTTCATATGGGGAAGGAATAGCCAATCCCTGGCCATGACTTACTAAATACCCCTGCCTTCCTTCTGTTTATTTCCGTCACAGAAAAGGAGTGAAATTATTTTTGAAAATTATACATCCAAATCCTCAAAATAAGAACTTTCTAAAAGCAACTTCTGACCACACTTCAACACTCTCTGTCTTAACTCCCTTTGGTCCACATCATCTTCCTCTTTTCCTCTAGCTATTGCCATCTTTCTATGCACGTTTCCTCCAAACACCTTCTACAACTTACCTTCCTCTCTAAACACAAAATTTACTTCTATATGTTGTCTAGTTAAAGCAAATCAATTTGCTGTTTAAGACTCCGGATTTCAGAGCCAAGAGTAATGAAAAGTAATACTGCCCCGTGGATATAGGTACAGCTTGGTGTGAAAGGGAAGGACCACAGGGAAGAATGACACCTCAAAGCTGTTTGATGCTTTCGGTCAAGCATGGCCTACCTACTCAAAGCAAGTGTGCTGGGTTCCAAGTAATAGGTATTTATAGATGTTATTTTACAAGCATCTGAAGCCATTGTGCAATGCATAGATACTCATGTCTTCATGATTACGCAAGATAACTCCATACTACATAGAGTTTTACATGTCACTCATTCTACATAGGTTGCCAACATTTACGTTCTTGACCAATGAATCTTTAAACCACAAGCACTAGCACGTGAATCCATTCAAAGATGGGAAAATAAGCCAAGGAAGAAGCAGTCCTAAGATGCTTTTTTCAGGTCTGGAAATACTAAGTCATGCTCTGCAGAGTGCTGAAATGACTTTTCTTTCTCAACCAAGCCATGTAATACCTTTGCAACACTGGCAAACCACAGATAAGCTTTTTATAGTAGCTCCTTCTTAAGACTTCACACATCTGCACGAGTCCAAGTAGATGATCAGTGGTGTGCCACTTCAAGTTTTGGTCAGGGGAAACTCTCTCTCACTTCTATGTTCAGAGTTTATCACCTCCTTACAATCTTTGGATTAAGCTTCAAACTGGCAACAAGCTGATCACAGACTATTAACAAATTTCTATTTTTTGTTAAATAAAAGGTTCACACATCAGGACATCACTCAGCTCTAAGAAACACGCCATGTAAATTTATCTCAAGTATTTCTGACGTACTGCCAAAACCCATAGCCTAAATTGTCTTTACATTTACCTTTCTGTGAAAGCAGGTTTCTCTTTTCCATTCCCCATTGTCCTTCACAGGTTTTCACCTGCCAAAGCACATTTTAAAAACCAGCACTGGGACAATTATTTTCCCACAGATGCCCTGGTAGAAATCACCAGCTAAATATTATCTTGGCATTCCCCCTTTTACCACAGCGTAGCAGCATACCCATGCTGGGCTTTTGGCAGAAGTTGATGGCTGCATCTGTCTGGGGACTCAGTATACTGTGAAGAAAGTCCGCATCTTCGCAGGTTCTTCAGCTAAGAAAGAAGCTTGCCTGAATTTAAAGCTAAAGGAGGCAAGGTTTAGATTAGATATTAGGGGGAAGTTTTTTTACAGAAAGAGTGGTGAGGTGCTGGAACAGGCTGCCCAGAGAGGTAGTGGATTCCCTGTCCCTGGAGGTGTTCAAGGCCAGGTTGGATGGGGCCCTGGGCAGCCTTGTGTAGATCCAGGCCTGGAGGTTGGTGTCCCTGCCTGTGGGTTGGAGCTCTATGATCCTTGGGGTCCCTTCCAACCCAGACCATTCTATGATTCTATGATTCTATGATTCTATGAATTAGAAGGGGTTTCCTTTCCTGCCTTAGAGCAGACCTTACAGCCTCACCAAAGTAAGGAATTACTGTCAATATGGACAGCATTTTTTCCTAACCATATTATAAAAATGTTTCCTTTTGTCCTCTTTATAGAGAGAACCGTAGTCTCAGGTCATGAGTCTTCCTCACTGTTTTTCAAGATTTCAAAAGTGAAATACTGACCCAACACTTCCCACAAACGCCGTGACATCGTGTACACCAAGTTCTCAGCAAATAGCCTGCAAACGTGGGATATCAGGGAAGCTACTCCACAGAGTTTCCCTTGAACTTGGATTTACTTGCTAAGCATGAAGGAGGAACTATAATTTCTTAACCTTGTCAACAAAAAAGCTCTTTGTTATAGATATTCTAGATCATGAGTATCTGATAAACTGAAGTCCTCTAAAAATGCAGAGGGTGAACTAAAACAATGTAGAAAATGTGAGGGTTTGTGGCCTCTTCTCTCCACAAAGATGTTTCCACAGTATGCCTGAGGGTGCACAGTTGGAGCTGCTTAAAGAGGAGCGAGGTAACCATGAAGGGTGTGGAAACTAAGTGACCAGAGCCTGGCAGGTCCCAAGCAATGAAGCTAGCCACGTTTTGTAATTGCCTTGGGGATGAACAGCATTTGGGGCTAATTTTTTTCCCCACAGACACCCCAGTAGGAATTCACACTTGGTAACTGAAAGGTCTCCTTGTTACCTCTTGGTCTCACACAGTTACAGTGCGAGAGCTGAGCACAAACCCTATAGGTAATGAGCAATCATCTAAAAAGATACCGTGCTGGTTTTCCCAGCGAAATGTAGCAGCTACAGAAAATCCATTTACAGCCTGTCAAGGATGGGTGAAAGAAAGAAAGGAAAAATCACAAAGGAGCTAATTCTTCATGTTTTTTTCCTTTTTAGTCATTAGTCAGACCCCATTAAGCCCAGCTACGAGTTCCCTATTAAGGACAGAAGACCCCTGCAGATATAATGGGGAATTTGAGTGTGAGGAGACCCCTCACAGCAGCCTGTGCACTGCCATCTGCCTACCACCAGCTTACTGTTGACAATGCTTCATTACTGTGAATATCTTCGATTAGGGATCCTGAGCCAGCTGTGCCCTCTTGGTCTGAGCCTTGTGATGTGTCACTGCAGCAATACAAACACAGCCAGTCCATTACTCTCTGGTTGTCTGACTAAGCAGCTTTTTTGGCTGAGGAAATGTTCTGTTATTTCACCACTGGGACCAAATTTTTATTTCAGATATAATCCTGCAGTCTTAGCATTTCCCAGTTAGGGCTACACTTCTAGAAATCCAAGGAGAGGCTTGGCCTTTACTAGGTAAATGCTGGTGAACGGCTCAGAAAGGAATCCACAGCTAAGCCTTATTTTTCATCCCAATACGATGTCCTGCCAGGACACACCAAAATAGACAGAAAACAAAATGTCAAAAGTGCTACAGGATCAAATTCTATTCTCAGGAGAATATTAACTAGAGATATTCTGCAAGAATTCACTATATCTAGAACTAAAACTACTTGTCTTTTCAAGGGTATGGAGAAACTGTAGCCCTTAGCCAGGTGATCCTGGTTAAAAGACTACAGAACACAGCAGGAATCCCACGTGCTGTGATTTTAACAAAATATTGACTGAAGCTTTGGAACATAATTCATAACTTAACACTAGCTTTTTATTTTCCACTTAAGAAGATGGGAGTCAAGTCTTCAGAAAAACCTCCTGACATCCAATATATGAACTGCAGAAAAGTTGCCTCTCAGGGCAGTAACTCTGGTGCTAAAAAGCTAGTAACTTTTTGTGTGTGTGGAAATAACACAGCAAGCTCTTGTAGACTTGAGTACAGATATCTCCCTCTTTACATTCTGCACACACTCAGCTCTATAGTGCATGAGCTGGTTTTGTTTGCAGATGACAGGGTTTCTCAGCAACGTTAGAATGTGGAGTAGAAACAGCATGTGTCAATAAGAACAAAGCAAAAAGTCAGTCTTGGTTTCCTTTCACAATCTGGTAGTTTTCTTCTCATGCACTTCCCCAGCTATGCTTTTTGCCTGCAGATTACCTAACAGCTTTCAGAGCTCCTCTCAGGTGCACTCCTGCTGCATACACAAAAATGCCCAGAAAGAAGAGGGGAAGTAAAGGATGTAGATACAACTACACAAACAAAATGGCTCTGCTACACATGCAACTACATAATACAGACAGATCTAAGTCCTGAACTGTACCATTAGGAAAATCTCAGACATGATGCAGGTTTTGGTCTACTGATCAACTGAATTGCAACTTTGTAGCTTAGCTCTAATATTCACCCCACCTCGGTATTGTTATCAGTGCTTCCGAGTAATAATACTGGTTCCATCTAACCCAAGAGCAGAGAAGTTAAAACCAGCTCTAACGATCAGTTGTAAAGTTCTGGGAACATGTATACTAGAAAGACATTTAAACTCTTTTCTTTTAAAGAGCTTATGTCTTGGAGCAGAACCATTAGTCTCTTGGCCACATCTGAGTGTAAATAACATTCCTCAGCACTGATGTCACCGTACTAATTAGCTTTTAAATGCAGCCCCCTAAGTGTCCCTGAGAGCTGCTTCTTCACTGTCACTGAAATTAATTACCTTTTGCATCAAACCTCCAACTGACAGGCAATGAGGTGAACTACAAAAATATAACCGGCCCAAGGTAGCCAACACCAAAGTGCTGTCTGTCATTTACACAGCTCCTCTTCAGCCTGGGAGAAGCACGAGCTGCCTTGAGACTCAGCACTTATGAGAGGGCCCAGCAAGCTTTCTAAACCGTATTCACTTACCAGCTCGAGCTTTGTTTGCAGAAGTTGAAACCAAGTGGAAAACAACACCAAGAAAACCTCCTCGCTGCTCAGTTTGATTTGTCCTCTAAGAGCTTATCTTGAGGAAGGGAAGAAACTTGTTGCTGGACACCCTTCATACCTTCACAAAAGGAGGACAAAAGAAGGGAAGGAGTCCTCTGTCTATTTCACTATTCCCAGCAGGCTTATGTCCTGCATACTGTCAATCCAGTCCTGAATATTTATATCACTACCAGTCAACAGACTGTGTTCTTTCACAAACTGCCAGCCAAAGTGATTTCTCACAGCTAAGCAGCTGCTATTCTTCTCTGTCCTTTCCAAGGGCTCAACTTCACAGTCACCAGATAAAGATGAGGCCAAACAAGGGGAAAATCCGCATGTTCCTAAATCACAAAACAAGAGAGCAGACAGGTTCATCCAGCCACAAGGATTACGGGTGCAAAAAGCAAACAGTGGTTTTGATCCAAGATCTTCTGGAAGCAGAGTTGTATTAGGAGACTCTATAAAAATATTAGTATATTGGTACCTGTGAAGGGGGTGGTTTGAGCATCACAACAGAGCTGGCCACATGCCTGCCAGCTTGCAGGGATTAAACACTCTACCTGACAGAGGAGGTGATGGATTTCAGGAAGGCACAGGAACTATAACTCAGCACTTCCAACACACTGGATGTCACTCTGTTCATGTAACACATGACTAAAGAAACTGGGATAGAAATTCATGTAACACATGACTAAAGAAACTGGGATAGAAATTCTGTTTGTCAGTGTCATCCCTCTATTTTGTCATCTCTTAAAGTGCCATATGACCAGATGGGATAAGTGTCAAAGTTATAAATCTGCAGCATCTGTCCCACTTTTTCTTAGCAGGATGTGGGGAATATAACATTTCACTAGTAATGCTTGAAGAAGTTGTCTTGTAAGAGTCACAGACCTATTACACGGCTCATTCAACAAAGGCTAATTCAGCCTGCTTACAGTACAGAGCCAGAGTCAACTTCTCTGAAAGCTTTGATTCCACAACTTCCACTAATTGAGGCAATTTACTTACCCAGGATAGTTCCATTTTATTTGAATAAAGTGTCTTATGAAGTCGTTATGGAATTTCCTCATGCCCTGCAGAAGCAGAGCTCTCCTTAATAGTGTCAAACACAAACCCTGGGATCTTCATTTTCATTCTTCTCCTAGGCTGTCCACTCTTTTTGACAGTGATTCAGGCTTAAGGACATTACTGCTTAAAGAAAATACATTTTCAGATAAGCACACACTCATTTTCCTATTCCCTATCATGGTCCACAGACTTGTGACAGTGGCACATTCACAGGATTGTGACTCCAAGGTAAAAACAGGATCATCTTTGAAATGAGATCTTTAAACAGAGAGAGTTTATCATAGATACTCATCATTGTTCCCTGGATATTGAAAAACACATAATTTTGCTAAAAAATGGATGACTAATATGAAGACTTTGAAATGCTGGTACCATACAGTTCAGAAGCGGCTTCCTGTAGCTCCATTAAAACCAAAAAAGGATGAAAATTATGACTCCTACTATCTTCATTTCTACTGATCAAGCCTTGCTCCAGCTGGGCAAGCCAATTATTTTCTTCTGCCACAACCAGGTAGAGTTCCTCTTCCAAGACACAACAGAGAAAGCTCATGGTCCCTTCTGCACGTTTCCCAGACTCAGAGGCCTCGTGCCTGGCATTCAAAGTATTTCCCTGTCTGCTAGAGCAAGCTGCAATTTGTGTGCTGACAGCTAACACCACTGCTGTGTTCTGGTTTGTTCCTGTACAGCCTTTACCATTCGGGCTACCTGCTGTTCTGAGGCCAGATATTTGCTAAACCTCATCCTCTGAAGGATGACTTTGCCAGCATGTGGATGCACTGCCTATGAGCCATACTGCTGCATGTGTAGCTCAGCTCTTTCTTTGTCAAGAACAATAAACAGAAAAAGAATGTTGAGGGAAAGATAAAAGTATTTCCCTCACCCCCCATTTTTTTTTAAGTGAATATTAGGTCAGCTGTTCTGGAATAGGCCCTAGGACCATGTTTAGATTGAATAGCTGTAATAAAAATTAGGAAAGGTTCGTAGCTTCTAACTATACAGCAAAATCAGCCCTGTTCAAAGGATGTAAAAAGAAGATAAACAGTACTCTCTCCCTGCTTCTGAAGCAAAAGACAGAATGGGAATGAGTTCAACCTACTCTAGTCACTGCTAGATGATGGATGACTTCATTCATTCAAGTTGTAGCATTCCCTGAGGTTGCCAAGACTCAGAGGAGGCAAAAACTGCTGCTGCAAATTCCAGCACAGGTCCACAGGCTTTGCACAAGAACAAGACTGCTCTGCAGAGCCTGGTGCTTCCTTACTTGGGAAGCAGTCTTGGTGCTTGGAGCATAGATAGTACAAAAACTCTTACACAGCCAGGTGGACCTTAACAGAATTGGAAACTGTTTGTTTGAAGGAGTATTGAAACTGTAAAGATGCATTACTGAATTTGGGCAGATTAACTTCAGGCTTGGTGGTTAAAACCCCACACAAACAGATTTCAGCAATGCTGCTCTTTCCAGCTCCCAGTGTCTCCTAGCATAAGCAGCAGTGCAGCTTTAGGCTTCTGGTTGTTTTATGCAGGGGAAGCCTGTGTTATTCTGGTGCTACAGAAATGGAGACCAGTTTCTGCAAGCAAGAGAGGAAGAAAGCTGCAGTCACATGCAGTGTCACACGGATGAAGTCATACACTGGCATAACAGCAAGTGTTGTCAGTTGTCAAAGGCCATCTGTAGCCAGCAGACTTAAACTGTCATCCTGGAAAAAGATGCAAACAAGCCTAATGGGAGATTGCATTATCTTCTCCCTGGCATTCAATCAACTGAAGCTTGTTCCCTGAACAGATATAGAAAACAAAGGGACACATTCTTTCTTTTTCTTTTTTTTCTTCTTTAAAAACAAAATAATTATTTTTTGGCAGTTGATACATTTTCAAAATGACAGGAAAAACATGAAGAACCAAAGAACTCCAGAACTGAAGAGTCACTTGTTAAATGTGGGCTGCACATACTCATTTGCTGCTAGGGGGAGAGAGGGATTGCTCCACAGTTTGTTGTGCTGAACAGACTCACAGACTTTTGGTTTGGATCGTTTCAGGGTGTGCTACGTAAGCAATCTGACACTCCCTGCTTCCTCTGGTTTGGGGAGATATTTTTACAGTGCCAAACAGCGTGGGAATTGCTGGAAAAGGAGAGTAAATGAGAGATCCATTCCTTGGAGCAGGAAAGGGATACACACTTAAGAGATGATGTGTTAGGTGTTCCTGAGGGAAGGAATAGTGATGGCTCCCAGTACACTTTGTCTATCCTCCAGCTGGTGTCAGATTTCCAAACCAGCCTGCAACAGAAGACAGGAGATGTGCTTGGGGAGAGGTACACACTCCACCATGTGTAGGCCCCAGCGATGGAAGAAGGGAAATATTCCTGTTCGGAATTCTAGGAGGCAAAGACAAATGTGCTTGTTTGGTTGGTTCTAGTGCAGGCAGGGGCCAAAGAAGAGGAGCACTGAAAACTGAAAAATGAGTCTCAGGATCTGTGCCTGGTACTGATGCAAATGAAGGTGAAACTATACAAACAGCAACACAATCAGACCATTCATCATTCCTTCATTAGCAGCTTTTCTTTGCAACACCACCACCAAAGAAAAAACCTTCCCTCTTTTTACCAGCAACCAAGAGGATTGAAAAGCAAGCCTAATTGGTGAGTGTACAGTCTGCACACTGTGTGTAAGACCGCTTGTTATGCAAATGGGGTAGCCCTGAATCCATAGGTGGTGTTAGTGTAATTCAATTTACACAGCCTTTGTAATACAGAATCTTACTGGCAGTCTCAACTTAGGGCAAAACAGTTGCCCACTACGAAGAGAGAAGCTTCCAGCCACAGCACTAAGGCAGATACTAACTTTATGCTACAGATGAAATCAAAGAACTGTTTCCTTGCTCAGATGCACAGGAAAGGTCAGATTTCCATAATGGATGCAAATTGTTCTGCTGGCCTTGCTTACCCACAGGAAGGCAATTACTATTAGTGAAAAACGATTGAATTCTTTTAAAATATTTTGCATGTCTTTAACAGAGTAAGTGTCTTTCATGTTCTGTTATTAGGATGATCCAATGTGAAGGTTGTGTTTTGTGTACGTACGTGTGCGTTAAAGTCTGGGCTCACAGCATTCCATACTGTTCAGCTGCCTGCCACTCCCCATTAAAACAACTTCACTTCAGCTTCTCATAAACCGTTGGGTCAAAGTGTTCCATGCCATTGGCTGAAAATTTTGGAGAGCTTTTCAGCAAGAAATGACTCAGCTGTCTCTCTCGGAGAGAAAAATACACTGTCATGACAAAAGGAAATCTTAAGATGGTATTAAAAAGGAAATCTTAAGAAGTTTGGGGTTTGGTTTTGGGTTTTATTTTTTACCTTGAAGAGCATGTAACCGTGCAGCTTGTCCCTGAAATTAATTTACTTTAAAAATATCAGAAAAAATCTCGTATGTTCTTTGTAGACCTTCTTGAATTTGAAGCAACTACATTTCTAGAGATCCAAATGTCTTTTATAACTCTATATGCAATCAGACCACACAATCACTACCCACTTGCAGAGTCTGAGCTCCAGGGCCTCCCAAGGACTTTAATCTGGCATTGCTGAACACAGATGCTAGAAGGCCAGGCACTGAGAATGAGGTCATGAACTCCCCTGTCTTGCTCACAGCAGCCTGCAGAAGGTTGCTGCTTCCTTCAGAGTGCACAGGGGGCACCTGCATCGACACACAGAGGTTTTGAGGGAAGCAAGCAGAATGGATAAGACATCTTGTCTGCACAGCAACAGACAGCTGATTCCAGCTATTAATGGTTCTACCTATTAAAATAAAATAAGCATTGCCAGGTTACCTACCAAGATCACAGATGGGTACTTTGAGCAGCACAGCTTGTTTCTTAATTTCCCCTTTTTGTTTCAGTTGTAGTATTTGTAATGCTCATTAATGCATCACACTCCCTAAACTGTTGATCTGTGGCATGATGGTGTTTAGGAAGATTTCTGTGCTCAGGGAAGACAGGGAGGAAAGTGAAGGCTCTGTGTTCAGCTCAGACTCTTTGGAGGAGTGCCTGGTATCACATTGGGATACTGCCTCTGGACCAACAGAGCAGCACTGATGCAATTCAAAGTATGCTTGCATGTCAGCTGAAACAGAGCGCTGCAGAGATAGCATTAAGCAAAATTAATACTTCAAAAAGCAAGTGCAAAAATACCAATAATCCATAAGTGATGTGAAGGACTGCTTCAGAAAACATAAAACAGCAGAAGAAATATCATTGAATTCTGAGGAGGCATAAGGAGGAACAAAAGAAACTCAAGACAAAAAGGGATTAAGCCTTTGGAAACAGACCAACAGCCAAGGATTCTTTGGATTTAAGGTCAGCCTTAGCCACTGGCTGCATTGCAGAAATCGTATCTGGAGAGATTAGAATAAATGCAGATTTCAGCACTGTGGTGCCTGAGCCTGAATACTTGCCAGCCCTGTCCTTGACTTGACTTCTGCTTAGCTCTAGGCCAAGCCCAATTATCACTTCTTCAAATCATGGCTGATCAATAAGGATCTATAATGCATGAACTGCCCTATTATACAATATGCAATGCAGATAACTGACAGTGGGAGACAGATGAATTCACAGAAGAAAGCTGAATCTGAACACAATATGCGCTCTTAATTTAGGCAGAGTGTGTTATGTGCCTGGATCTCATGGATAGCCGGGAATACAGGTATGCATGTGTGTGTCTCTCAGAAGCAAGGACTTGTAAAAGTTAAAGGTAGATGGAAATTTAGTTGGAGCTGGAGGTTATCAGAGACATCTATGCCAGACATAAAAGCCAGAATAGCTGGATGACCAGCTTCAGAAATCCACAATTTATTCTTCTGAAATATCTTTTTGGTTTAGAATTGATAATTCCTTTCAATCAAAAGCTGGGATTACAAAACAACAGGAATCAAAAACTGAGTAACCAGTACAGATGGGCTCTCAATGATGTTCCTGAAACATACACAGCTTCAAATGGAACATTTTAATTCCAGCTAAAATGAACACAGCTGGTATTTGCCAATACGGATTTATTTCAGATTCTCTTTTTACATCCACCTTAAAAAACTGGAATAAACACAAATACAAAATATAGAAATATGAACTGAATGAATAGCATGCCTTTAGAACAATTTAAAATGCACAGCTGCTGAACCTGTTTCAGCACGGCTCAGAATAAAACATGAACTGCACAGCAGGAAATCATGGTCCTTGCACTGGGATTTTACAGCCTCAGATTCTGATTCTCCATTATTCGCATAGCTCCCATTTGACTTCAAGAAAACCACGGTTAGGCAACAACCAACATGCAAGTCATACTGGGGCAGGATGGGGAAGATAGCTGGGTGCTGAACAATGGGACAGTTTAGTTCACTTCCTCTTCAACTGAAGTCTTTAGAAACTGGAATTATCTGCAAGGTGCAACATCTCTTTTCTCAGGAGAGGAGGCAGGAGAGATGGCAAAGCCCTTGACCACCCTTCGGTGCAGTTCTGAGAAAGAACAGTGAAGAGCAGTAACCAGCTGATACAAGGCTCTGTACAGCCTGGATGGGAGAAGGCCTGGAGAAAGAAATGAGTCACTTTGGCTGCCTTTATTCTGAATGCTCGTTTTCATCTTAAAAAATACAAGCCCTAAGCAAAGGAAATAGGGCCTTCCATATTTTCTCTGAGGGATCTTCTCACCACCCTGCAGAATGCAGCATACGTGCAGTGACCAAAGGTCACCAAAAGCATGTCTTCATAATTCTGCATTGTTTCTCTATGTAAACTATTCTCAACCTCAAAAGTTGTGAGATTTACTTCTTTCAAGTTGTCTTATTCTTCCTTTTCTTAAGTTAAGCTTACCCATGTTTTGCAGATTATTAACGAACAAATTTTGGAATAAAATAAAAAAGGTCACAAAGAAAACTAATTAATATTTCTGATTATCATTTCAACCTTAAAGACCATGTACAGAGAAGTCTGTGAGAGAATAACACAGTCACATTTGCTCTTTGAATTAAGAAGCAGTGATGAAGCCACATGCAAACATAACCGGATTTAAAACTGGATCCTTAATTAAACTCCAGAGATTAGATCAAAAGTAATAAACCCATTTTTTTTTCTCATTCACCATTCTCAGGAATTCAGTTTAGTAGAACCAAAAGAGTTATTGCTATTTTAATGCAGTTTCAACATCTCTTTTAGGAGAAGGGGTACAAGGCATTATCCCCTTCAATATGCTTTTTTGCCTAGCTGCTGATGCTAGTGCAGCCCTTAAAATTTAAAGCCATTCTACAAAAACTACTGGCCCTATCTAGCATTTCTTATTCCCAACTGATAACTCTTTTCCTGTAGCACAAATAACACCTGCCCTAGATTGAAGAGGGAAAACCAGAACTAGGTAGACCCTTACTGGAGCCTCAGATACAATGTATAGAAACCAGAGTAAGTTTTAAACCAGCCCAGTTTCCTAAACTGAGACACAGCTACAGTGGTCCTGAAGAGAGTTTGCCATGGATTAATTTTCTCTGTTTCTGGACAATCTGGATTCGGGTCAGGTTGTGTAAGCTACAATGCAATCTGCAGTGCTGACATGTCCTCAGGGAGAAGCACAGTGACTTGCTAAACCCCATACATTCAGTCTACTCTCACCAGGACTATACCTTTGGGATTGCATCATCCCTTGATTTACTTTTCCTGTTTAAAACCAGCTTTTTCAGATGCTACAGCTCAAATATACAGCAAAATAAAAGCAAGAGCAACAAAAGCACACTGGTTTCTTTAGTTCAGAGATATCTGGTGAGATATCAACAGAGCTTATCAACAACTGTCATTTCTATATTCTAAAAAAAACACCCCAAATACCCCCAGCCAACCAAAACCCCCACTCCCCCACGCCTAACCAAACAACTAATCCTTTAAAAGCCTTTGTGGAGGAACCAATTTTTGTCACTAATGAGTGACAAATGAGTACTGATTTTTGTCACTAATATATTTGTGAGGAATTCCTAGGCAGTAGCCAAGACGACCCTATCTGCAAATAGATTTTGACTAGATGTTAGTCTGTAAGAAGAAACCCACTTTAAAGCAAAGGCACAAAATGACAGTCATATTGATGCACTGAAAAGGAAGGGAAAAAAGAGAGTGTTATCTCAGGTGCCTAAGAGCTTGCCATATGTGTGAGTTACCCTGCATTGCAACAGGAAAGCCTTATAACTCAAGCACAGCATGAGGTATTTCTGGAAACCAAAACATTTCCATGTTCCCCATTTCCCTGGACAAGGAATCATTTATTATATACAATTCAGGAACAAAAAATATGAGGCATAGTTTTTCTATAGTCATGAGAATTTTTTATCCCACAGGGTATGTGGAAGTTCCCTAAACAGGCAAAATGACAGGTTTTCTATTCTGTCAGGAAGGTTGCCAACAGTGATGTCAAAGACAATATGTAATGGACATCCAGGTTGAAAAAACAACTTCCTTCTTTTTAGCCTAGGGAAAATTCAGAACTAGAACTGAACTTCAGAAATGAAGCCTATAATGGGATTCACAAAGAGCTTCAGACAGGCCCTAGATGTGAGAACAGCTAAGAACCAAATTAAAGCTTCTCTTTTAGCACCACCTCTCTGCCTGAAGGTATCTGCTAGGCACATATACAGAATTACCCTATACTAAAATGTGGCCATTCAAAAAGAAGCATGAACTTCTCCCAGGACCGTCCTCAAACCAGTTGAGAGTGGGAAGTGAGCTCGATGCCTGCCAACACCAATCTCACACCCAAGAGCCCAGTATCTACCTGTTTGTTCTGAATGAACAGTTTGCCAAAAGGGGACACTTTTGTCACCATATGTACATTGCCAAAGCCTCTGGTGTTTGGCCCCTTAGCTAAGTACTCTTGTTCTATCATAAGAAAGATTAAGACATACTACTATTGGATCAACACTGTCTCAGTGCCAGACAAAGATTCTTCCAGTTTCTTCTAAAATAGGTGCAATTATGATTCTAATTTTACACAGGGGAGAGTGGCAACAGAGACAAATCACATCATTTAATTAGCATCCAGAGAAAACTCGACAGCGTAGGTCCAAGTTAAACTTTGTTCTCTAAGCAAATATGTTTATTCAGCATTTATCTCAGCCTTTACCCCAGAAGACATGAGCAGCTCAACAGGTATGTTTGGAAATTGCTGTTTCTCTGTATTCATGGCTTCAGTGATGGCAAACTGATGCACCCAACTAGGCAATACTGAAGATCTATGGCAGTCAGAGGTTCTAAATGGTAAGTAAGCCGTGGACATGGACATCTTCAGTCACAAGTAATGCCATAAAGTCCACTGGGGCACAGCTTTTTACAGATAGCCCAAGCAACATTCACATCCTCTGTCTTCAGGGGTAAACACACTTAGCACCTTAGGGTGTCATGCCTGGAACCTAAGCTTCTTGTTCTCTAGCAGCAAATCAGGATCAGTATTACAAGGGTTGCATAATGTTAGCAGAGTGCTGGGAGCATGAAATATGCTTCACATTATTAAATATGTGACAGATGTACCTGCAGAGAACTCATTAATTCTAATTTCTATTCCTGTTAGTCTAGAAATATTAGCATATAATTGTTAGTTTCTAAAATATTCTGGCAAACTTTTTTTAAACTGAAAAACTGTGTCAGCATTTATTTTGGAATATAAGATGAAGTCTGTTCTCTTGAATGCCCCTCAACTAATGTGTTACAATAACCTCAATTACCTAACAGGAAATGTTAGAGCCTTAGTCAGAAGGCTTTCTGCAAGGCTTTAAGCAGGAGCCGTGAGATTTCTTCTCAGTAAACCTAAATGAAGAAGTATTTGATGTGACAAGAATATTTGGAATAGTGTATTCTGAAAATGAAAACCAAAACCAATGTAGGTGTGACACACAAACAGCCTGCATGGCAACACTACATGCATTTTGGGATTGGACTGCAGTGCTCATCATGGAGCAAAAAGGTGGAGGGAAGAAGCAGCCAGCAGTAGCTGCTAACAATGCTCTAAGTGCATTGTTAGCTGTAACTGCAGGCTGATACAAAGAAATCCAAAGGAATTTACTTATCATCTTTCCTTAAAGACTAGGCTAGTTGGAGAAACACTGAATTTCTCTCTTCTTGGGTTTTTTTCCCCACTGGAAATCTCAAGATCAGTTCATTCTGGATGTTGTAACAGACTAACCAATAGCTGTATACAAAGGCCCTGCAAAAAGTGAATGCATCCATCCTAGTGACAGAAGCTGCTCGCCTTCACAAACCCTGCTTCCCCAGTAAGAGCAGCAGACGACCACATGTTGTTCTGTACAATAGCATACGAGGACCAGGAATGTAGTGTATGTTTCCCCAGCTCTGGGGACACAATCTTCTGTCAGCTTAGACCTTGGCCTGCCTCTTTAGCATCTGGTGACTTTAAAGCCGGACAAAGGAAAGCTTCCTTTACCTAGAAGGATATCAAAAGATGGATGTGTAAACAAAGCACAGCAGTATCTCAGCAAACACTGCATAAGAATACCAAGTGTGTATAAGAAACCAGACTATGAAAAAGAAACAGCGTCAACTCTTTCATAATGCTTGATTCATGGAGATTTGCAGCAATTACAACCCTGGCCAATAGTGAAGTTGAAAGTAAACATACTGGTCAAGAGACCTTCACAGGAAATAAGCTATTTAATTCTTCAGTTATTAGGAGAGGAAGCTAAAGAGAAGAGAAATGCATTAAATGTATGTGTGGGACTATAAACACTTGCGTAGCGTGGTATCACAAGTGGGGACAAGAGCACTGCAAAAATCACGATGTGGTTTTGCTGAGCTGTTTCCCACAGTATGTGCTGACATGATTAAAGGCTATATAATAATCCACCTTCACAGGGGGGATGAACTAAATTTGCATAGGCAAATTGGAGCAAATTTCCTTCCCAGCTCACTCATGCATACCTCGTTTCTGATTATTTATTTTTCATTTCATTGCTCTGTTAATCAGAAGACAGGTCTGTCTTACTAAAGCTGAGGGCTGCCGGTGTTTATGGGACAACACGGCAACACCGGGTGCAGCAGGATGGGTCTTCTAGTCACTCCAAAAGCGTCTGCTACTCAAAGCGGGTGTCTTGCGAGGTTTTTCTTCCAAGTATGCACAGTGAGTTGCAACACTCTGCATAGAACCTGACCCAGGATTATTTACTGCTTTGTTTTTTCTTTTAATTCCTACTAAATATTCACAGACCACACAGCTACCTCCACCTCTGACTTCTTTTTGTTTGATCTTTGTTTTTTTCTTTAATCAGCAGAGTATGGGATCTTACCATGACCAAGAGTTCACTGTCTGCTGAAGCTTTTTAGGCAGAATGCTATAGTATCTTACCCCCCTCAATTCTACAGGAACTTGGAGCCCCAGCTGAGTAGGATAAAAGTGTTTGAGAACTGTTTCTAGTCAATAGTGGAGCTCTTAGGCTGTAATAATATTTGTACTTTGAGAAACCAAGATACATTTCGTTTCTTGACTAATACCTGTGCATTTTCTGTGAAACAGTTGATGGTCATAAGCAGACAGCATACTGCATTTTCCAAATAGCTGCTAGGTAAGGAAGCAAAACCTTATGAAAGAATAACACTTCATTGCATTAAAGCATAACATAGTTCTGAAAATGTTTTTTGACAAGTCTGTGTGATGAACTTCTGCGCAGTTTGGCACATTTTCTTTGTGCCATCCTGAACTATACTGAGAACTCTAAGGAACAGAAGAGACAAAGGGGCAGTTAGTTTGACTGAAGCCACGGAATAAATGATATTATATAGACCAGCTTTATACCTTGAAGCCAACATGGAACTTCAGTAGAAAAGTGATGCCTGAATTACGCTATATATTATTCACAGATAATTAACACATCACATGCTATAATACATTGAGAACAACATGTTTTAAGCAACTCATGTTCAACATACTATGCAGGGTTTTATCTGTAGGACTAATGAAGGGTATTCACACTACTCTCTCTCACAGTAAAGCTGTTAGTATAAATGGGACCAACTCCTATCGTGGCAGACAGCATAATGCTAAAAGGTTTAATAGGCTATTTGGCAGGAGACAGACAGAATAGATTCAGCTGCTAAAATTGTGACACTGACATTTTGCCCTTCGTTACCACTGTTCTTATCTTTCCCCATAGAAACATAAGTGTTGGATGGTACAAGCTGTCAGTCTATCAGTTTCTAGTTAGGCTGCAGTACAATGGCCCTACCTCACAAAGAAAAATTTATTTCCCAGGAATACTTGTAGTCTGATGCTATTAAAGGTTTAATTAAATATTGCTTTAGGGCACTAATTAACACATAATAATTACATGCTCTGACTATCCTCCACACTCATCATCTAGAAAATATGCAAGAATAAATAAAAATAGCTCCACAGATTATATATGTATTATGGACTCACTTCTTTCCTGTTGAATTCAACAATAAAGTTCTGGAATAATCAGGCAGAGAACACTGCCCTAGAGAGCAAATTGCCTAAAAGTAAAATTTTGTATCTTGCTAAAATGGAATTACACAAGAGTTTAGTATCATTTATGGGTCAGAGTTTTATTTCCAGTCCTACTGACATTTTAAGGCAGATGGGATACATCAGGGAAAGGACATCTGAATGGAATTATGAAGACATATTGGATATCCTGAAACAATTAAAAAGAAAGACGAGGAGAAAGGGGGAAGGGGGTGGGAGAAGAGCAAGAACAAAGCTGTAAATCAGATAAAAGCCAATATAAATACCATGCTTTGCCAAAACAGAAAAGGGCCAGGCAGCTTTTTGCATCCTTCACAATTAATAGGCCACAGCACTCTTCCCAGAGTTCTCTACTCCCTCAAGAATGCTTATCTAATCCATTTTTAATCCCTCTGTGTGTTCCACCTGAGTGCTGAGAGCAAGAGAAGGCGGCTCCCAGATTTAGGCATCCCATTTTATTCCCTCCAACATTTATGAGAGTAAAGATATGCTCAAACATATGTTACAAAGCGTGACTAAGCAAAAAAATTCATTCCTCACATGCCATCACCATCCAAGCGATTATTTATTTGCAATTAACTGGCCATCTGCAAGGCCTTATAAGGGTTTCAGTTACCATTTGTTTCAGACTAGTCACTGCTTTTGAAGCGAAGCCACATCTGGAGCAAGGGATTCTTTTCATCCTGTTTTACCCTGGCACTACCCTATGGCATCCTGCAGTGCGTCCCTTCCCTGGCACTGGCACTGCGAACCACTTCTTGCTGCAGCCTGACTTCCAGACAGCTTCAGTTCTTACACACAGCAACGGGTGGTTGTCCATCTGGTACATTACTTGTCCCACAAATTGATTTAGGAAGACACACTATGTGGAGGTTCTTAGAATGGCACTTAGAAAAGTGTGGAGGTCAGACACCAACACTAATGCTAGCGGGCCTCAGCACTCAACCTTCCCGGGCACCAGCTGCCGGCACTGCACCCCTTCCTGACACCCCGAATGGCACCGAATGCCCTGGCCAACGCGGCATGTTCTCTTCCAAAAGGTCTGGAACACAAGCCTTTCTAGTCTTCCCTCCCACTCTCAGCAGCTAAATGTGGGCCAGGAGAGCCCACCCAGCATAGGACAGCTCCCACAGATGGAGAAACTCCTGCAAGCCTGTGATCTGCAGCCAACCACCCTGTCTCATACACCCTTGCCCTAAAGGACAAAACTCAGCAATACCCATCTCCGTGCTCAGAAACTTCCTACCGCTGCTGCAAATCATCGCAGCAGCTGCATGTGACCTTTTGTCCAAGCAACTAAAACCTGTAATATATTCTATTTATACTGCTGCTGTTAACCCACTGTGTCTCATACATTGAGACAACAATTGATCCTAAGCCATAAAACATTGGTCTTGGCTATGAATACGACTCTGAGGTCATTCTGACCAGCAGTGATGGCTGTGATTCACCTTCTTAGTAAGAGCTAAAAGTGGGTATTGTGACAAGATCTGGACTGAAAGCCACGAAGTCCCACTGCCCTGCAACTCAGAAACACAGGGATGTAAGACTGCAGTTCATGCCTATTCCTAGTCTGGACATAGTCTCCCTCTTTGCAGACAACAGCAGCACACACTGTTCTAAGGAAGAACAAACTGTTGTTTGTCCAGGTCTCTGACATTCAAAGCCCAATAGAATAAATACCTCTAAGAGTCGGGTATTCCCATTAGGCTCAAGAGAATGAGGCATTATTCATGCTTGACAAAACAAAATCTAAATTTACAAGTGGATGAATCAGGAAGGGAATTTCCAGAAGCATTTTAGAATGAGAAGACCATTTAGCTGTCCCTCTTCAAACAAACCTTCTGCCACGTGTAGGCTCTGGAATGAGGAAGAAATTCAGGGCTCAGATTCTCTGCCAATGACACAAAACTCAATTTGGAAACATTAGCTAATGAAAAATACAAACCTGTTCCTACAACCACAGCTATGAAGACAAATTGAGTATACTCACTGAATGGAAATTAGAAGTATTTTTAATAGCTGGGCTTCGCAGAAGCAAGTGTACCACTATTAAATCCTGTTGTACATTTTTTTGCTGAAGGATTGACTAAGAATAACTAAAGCAACCACTGTAAGTATCTCAATGAAAAGAGGATTCAGACGTGCAGCTAATGAAGGATGTATAAATCCTTATGCATAAGAATATTTATGTCCATACTTGGTACTGAAGGAAAATTCTGAATATAACCTCCCCACCCAAATATTCCATGAGCAGCTGCCAGTTCCCAATTGCACTTGAAATCCCAGCCTGGAATAAATACAACTTTTGGGATTCAAATTCATGCAGCATTACTTGTCTGTGAACCTAATTAAAGATGCAGACCTGCTGCAAATGTAGGGAAAGCAGTGCTGGTTCAGCTGCACATGGATGCCACAGCACACTGATTTTGCATCACTCATGTTCACACACAGAACCTTCAGTAAATCACCAGTCACCTTTCTGGTCTCCTGTCCAATCCAGTTTCAAACATTCCAAAGGATAAAACTATAATCTCCCTTGAACAGCACTGCCATACTATTCACATTGTTAAGAAATACTTCCTCATAATCAGAATAATTTAATTTGTTTTTGAAATTTCAGTTCAATGTTGATGTGACTATAAGCAATTTCATTCATTCTTTGGGCTTCAATGTCTCCTTCTACTGAAAAGCTCAGTGAAAAGAAAGTATTATATATATAAAAAAAGAGCTACTTCTCTACAGGTATTGAAAAAGGAAGGTGTAAAAGCTATACATCCATCAGCCAAAGGGCCACCGGATGACAGTCTTTTCTACCTGGAAAATAAAGATACGCCTGTCTTCTGAAGTCCCTGCAATCTTTCTTCATGAAGTTGTGGTTGCTTTCTTGAGCATCCTCCACTGTATACCCAGAAACATCTGCATTATTTGTTTTTCCCAGTTCAAAGACTGCCTATGCTTCCTTCACTTTCTGTATTTTCTATCCTCCCCCAGGGTTCTTTCATGTTTTGTTTTTCTCCCATCTGAAAGTTTGGAAACAACATTTAACTTTCCCCTTACCTATCTTCCTTCCTCACTTCCATATGGGTCTCCTCTTCCAACCTTCCCTTCTGTATTTTCCTTTCTGTGCAGCTTTTTCCTCCCTGTATGCACTATACTCTTGTTACGTTCTCTCTGTGTTCCTGAGTAATCTGTTCTCACACTGGGGAACAGAAAAAACAAACAAAAGCAACTGTTTATGTATCTGATGGGGAGAAACATTTTATGGAATAATATCACACTTTCATGGTACAAAGCTGCAGCTTTCCATCAGCATGAGCTCCGGGATGCTCTGCCCTGAGATATTAAGCACCAATTAAGTGCCTTGGATTCCTAGCACAGAATCACCACCCATTTCACCAGCTATGGTCTCCTGTTCTTTCCATAGCACTCTCATTAGAGGGCTCTTTACTTCACCTTCCAGGTGACTCTTAACTAAATTTTCTTTCCCTTCTGACACCTTTCCACTTATCTTATTCCTTCCCACCCTGATGTAATGAAAGTATCATTCCTTTTATGGATTCTAAATTCTGCATCTCATTTGAAGAGCCCAGATCCCAAACAAAGCTTCATTTGCAGGGTACTATATATAGAACAGAAGACAATCAGTACTCCAAAGAATTTACTGTCTGGGAGACAACACACATAAATTTTCTACAAGGGAAGCAATGAGATAATAATATTGGCTAACATGAGCAGAACTAATCATACAGTTGTGATTAAGATTCTTGTAGGCACTGCTGTAAGAATTCATACCAGAACTTTTCATAAATTACTATAGAAACAAACAGGTTGATCCAAACACTACTCATTGCAATTATGAAGAAAAATGTAATTTTCAGTAGAAAATTTGTTTGTAATGAAACTTTTAAAAAAATAAAATGTTTCTCATATGGACTGTCAGACATCACATAAAGATTTTTTGCATAAACCAGCTAACAGAGAACTGCAATAATGTAAAGGAAAACCTGGATCCTTCATAAGATGTGATAAAAAAGAATGTTCATTTAGATAATCAACATTAATTTACTGGAAATCAGAATTGCAAAGACAGAATGCAGTAAAGCCCATGGAGTGTTCATGTTCCGTTACTGATGAATTAAAAAGTAATAGCTATTAAAACAAATTATAACAAAGAGGTAATATTTAGAATAACAAGCATTTATTTTTCACTAGTGTTAAGTTTAAAGAAATTTCAGTAACAAGTCTCCACCTTTAACAGCTTTGATAATGGTACTAATATTGCAAATACATTTGAAGAAATGCTGATGGAGAGTGGGTGAGGTGGTTTTGTTTGCTTTGGGGTTTTCTAATTTATTTTCTCTGCCGCTAAAGGAGGATGATCACAGACATCATCTTCCCCCACTTGATAAGGCAGTTATGCAAACCCTTCCTATGGCAAGATCCCTCAGATACATACCATGATCTCTGGGGAGCCAAGGTGGAGATGCCCTGAGTGCTGACAGTGGCTCCAGGAGGTCCTATCGCTCCCCTGAAGGATGCAAGTGCGTGCCAGCACAGCTCTGCTGTTGGGCCAACACAAACCTCAGCTTGCATTTGACTAGATTAGATGCCTCATACCAAGTTTACCAGGTAATGGCGCCTACATAGCTCCTGTTCCAGTGTACACAGGAGGTTAACAACACTATCCAACACCAGGCAGCTCGTTACATCTGCTCACATCTTCCAAAAGCCATGAGAGAGAGAAGGAAGCTACTGCAAATGGGAAATTTAGAAAGAAGTGTAATTGAAGTGCTCTGAAGCAGCCTCAGGCATCCTCCCTCCATTGTCTATGCAACAACAAGGGCAAATACCTTCTCTGAGACATGTACCAATATTCTCCCTCCTCCTTCCTCTGCCTTTTCTATAGCCCCTGGGAAATCTATCTCCTCCCACTCCTTGCAGTTTCCTTCTCTGCCTTTCCTTTGCTGATTGAGCTTGTTGCCTGAGCAACTGCAGCTGAGAAGAGGAGCAGGGAGAGGATTCTGGCCTAGTGGTGTGCTATTGGCCAGAGCACTGTGTGCTGACCCTGTGATGCACAGTAGCAACAGGAACAGCCTCCAAAAATTAACAGTTCAGCTAAGCTGTGTGCCTTAAGTTGGGTGTAAACTCCTTACTAGGTGCCAGGGATTTTGCAGCACCTTATATTTTTGTTCAAGCATGAACAAAATAACCTAACAGTGGTGTAAATGTAGTTGTTAGCTTATCTACACACAGAGATTATATTCACAAAGCAAATTAACTGGCAATTAATATCTAGAATCAGAATAATCCCCTCTAGAAATTTCATATTATTATGATGTGTCTCTCTCCCTTTGCTCTTTTTATTGTATATTTTAGAATGCAGAAAAGTAACCAGATCAGAAGCATCTATCAATGACCTTTCCATATCTGCCTCCGTATTTATACTTTGCTTTCTATTCATCTTTGCTGTCTCTTGGTATTTGAACAATACTTGCTGAAATGAGAACGTAGCCTTGGTGCTATTGCCACATGAGAAATAATAATCCTTGCAAGATAGCCAGCAGAGATTTCTTTTCTAATATTGTTTTATCAAAAAAATACCCACAACAAAACCTTCCTCCCCTTCCCCCCCTTTTTTTTAAATAGCATTGTGCTTTGTGTTCCTACAGTATATGAAACTACAGGTTGCCTCTCCCCTCCCCTGATGATTTATGAGCAAAGTGATTGTAATTGACTGCTTGCTGTTCTGCTGATTGCAGGAGGGAGGGCTGTGCAGTTTTTCCTGCATTTGAGGGAAGTACCACTTTGAGCATAAGGCACGGAATTGTCTGTGTTGATGCTTCTCTCCAGGTACCAGGACCAGTCTTGTTACAATAAAAACAAAACCCATCATGGGTTGCATACCTAAACAAGTGTGGCTACTACAGCATTTCATGCTCTTTAGTTGAAATGTAGTTAATTCAAGGTCCAGCTACATCAGGGGTTAATGGTGAGTTACTGGAAAATGATTTGACCTTTTCAATTTCATATCAATGTGAGCTTCATTCAAAATTAATTTACTCCAGTTTATCAAATCCGCCTTCAGCAGCTGCACGCTTGCTAATTCTGCCCCCACACTGTATTTATAGCACTTTTAATTTAGTTTTTGGACTGTGTTTTTGTGGAGCACACAACAAAGAACAACTGGAGTTTAAGCTTGACAGAATCCATCCACAAAAGCTCAGAAACTAGTACTTTGGGTTTTTTTACCCTGTTACCTTCAGAGATAACCTACTTCCACTTTCAGCTATCCAGTAGAGTAATCAAGAGTATCACTGGGGCAAAACAGTCCAGAATTTACAGTTTACTAAATTCAGGGAGAAGCTTTGATTAATGAAGTCAGGAGTGCTGTGACTAGATAGCAGAAGCCATCAATTCATTTGGAGTAAAACTATCAGGATTTCTCAGTGTATCTGAAAGTTTCAAAACCATCTTGTCAAAACAATGTTAATACATC
This sequence comes from Gallinula chloropus, assembly GCF_964237585.1. Lineage (NCBI taxonomy): Eukaryota > Metazoa > Chordata > Aves > Gruiformes > Rallidae > Gallinula > Gallinula chloropus. The sequence continues at coordinate 84,399,531 of NC_140087.1, read as the reverse complement.
TAGGACAGAAGTACTTGTGCTTGGGAGAGCTTAGTTAATCGGTCAGGTACATCCAGCTCTCAGTGACTAATGGCTCCAGCAATGACACCCATCAGGTGACTGTACATACAGCTTTCAAAAACAGAAGGGAGGCTCACAGACTCATAGAAGTTAGTGAAGGAAAAGCCATAAGGCCAAACACCCTTAGTGTGACTCATGGATTTCAATGGGATTACAGAAGGATGGAAAGAGAACACGTTTACTCTATTAGGTCACCATGCTAGTATCATTAATCTTCCACCAGTGAAAGACTGCTCCCTACCATTCTGTGATTTAAACTAGGAGGATAATTGGCCTGTGGGGATACACAAAAGCTAGAGGAAACAAAGTGAAATAATGGGAAGAGACTGAAGAAATACCTTCAAAATATTTTAAAATTCAGTATCTTAATCTTCCTTAAAAGGTCTTAAAGAGTATGACTAGACTTTTATCAGTATAAAACCTTATCCATACCTTTATCTGTTTATCAATACAAACACTTTTATACTGATAATCCTCTACCTGTGATTTGCATTTGGTGAAAGTTGAATCAACAAAATCTTGTTTTGCTTTTGATAACTTCAGAGAACCTAAACTTCAGAGAACCCAACTCTGACATCACACAAGAGTTTTGTGATTAAAGCATGCCAAAAGATAGGTAAGGTACTGCCATCTCCTCCTCAAAACTTGACAGAGTAACACACCAAAACCCATATCACAAAGACAAGAATATTACAAAAATAGTATTATCACTTCTTTAACGAAATTTCTTTGGGGGGGGGGGGAGGAGTGGTGGTGGTGATGGAGCAAAACCATCTTAGATGTGGTAAAGGCACTCACCTGGGAAGCAGATCTTGGTTGGGCTACTTTTTCCAATGGACAAATTTAAAGACAGAAGATAAATATTGAATTAATTCCAAGACAGAAGAACTCCGTGAAGCAGGAAGCTCAGTTTATGTTTTCCTCCTTCAGGTAAGTGTCCTGGGCACAAGGCTACGTAACTAATATCACAACATTTCTAAGAGCCCAATTTCTTCATTAACTGAGGGGTAAATCTGTGGTAGACCTGTGGTTTACATCTGAAGCAGGTGAGTGCAGCACACCACTCAAGCAGAGATAGGAATTAGGTCAGCTAGTCACAGCTTGGCAATAATAAATTGCATAGGACCATGATGCTGCATACCTGTAAATTTTGTTCATTCCTGGAGGATTTTTAAAACACACAACAACTTCAATATAATTTGACAGTCGTTTTATGCAAGACAAGGTCTGTCAATCACTGGAGAAATTATAAATCCTGAGTTTGATTAATAAGAGGAAAAATAAATGTGAGTACTGTCGTATCCAAAAGTTTCAGAATCTCTCTTACCAGCAAGATGACAGGACAGCTCTCATGCTTCTCCAGCTATGAAACTGGGTAATTTTTCAAAATAACATCTGAGACTGGGGCCACAAAGTTTTGTAAGGAATGGATTTTTGAACCTGCTTTAGGCATTTACAGATTCCTCTAGCTGTTTGAAATTCTATCTCTTCTTTATATGTAACTCTGGGTGTTTGTAGAATAGTAAAATACTACTTGGCTTTTACAGACACTTTGTGTCAAAGTATATCGTTGCCTTGCTAAACAGAATTTTTTAAGATGTTTGGTTGCATTTTTATTGGCTTTTTTTTTTCAAGATGAAGTGACTGAAAATTCTTGAGGTTCCTGAATAAAACACACAGGTCTAAGTCTCTATGAACCCCAACAGATGATTAGTACCTGATTCTTGAGACTGGGAGACACCAAGTTCTTCTGAAGGAAAATGAGGCATATAAGGCAACACCAATATATCCCTCTCCAGTCACAGTTGTGTTTGCTCTAGAGACTATACACTTGATGCTGCACTTGCATTGCTTTTCTTACACAGCATGATTCTAAAGCTTCCAGAGAATACTTAATACAAAACTGCTAGAGAGTAAATAGGCCAACTAAAGAAGCACGTACCTCAGGCCTGCCATTTGATCATGCATCCCTGCTAGAAATCACTTTTGCACCAAAAAACGGCTATAATAAAAAAGAATAAAACTTTGTGGTTTAGTCACTGTCTTGTTTGATTTAACAAACATTTTCATTTTCCAGCTGCTGCAAATATTAAGCAACAACCACAAAATCACTCCAGGGATTATTACAGTTATATCTGCACTGCTTTTGTGCAATAAGATTGTCAGTCATCTTTTCTTTCACTGATTTAATCTTTTTCGTCAAAATCCAATGTATGTTACACTAACTCAAGGTACAATATATATAGTGCATCTGAGATCAAACACCTTGTCTTATCTTGTAATTAGTGTGACAGCTTATCAGATAATTAGCTTTAGTCACACATTACATCATCCACCAGCACAAAGTGAGAAAACTGAAGTTTCAGTAGGCACAGCAATGTGTAACAATTAATCCATTTTCAATTGGAATTGGACTGTCCATTTTTTCCAGGAAGCTGGTGGTATTACTACTTCTAAGGGTTTATACCTGTTTTCTTTTCATGGCACATGAATATTTGCCCTTTCTTTCTGATTCCTTAATTATATACTTAATTATACTTTTTCCAATTGTAAGCACTTGCTCGGGGTTCTGTTCTGTGTTTGTTGTGTTCGGAGATCACACAGAAGCCACTAGCATTGACTGATTGCTCCTGGAGTATCTGCACCAGCATATATGTTCATGATGGCAGGATTACATTAATGACATTCAACAATGTGAATAGCAAAAAGCACCAAAATGAAAAACTACACTCTTAATTTGTACTGCACCCTGAGTAATTCTGGGAAAAGGTACTTGAACTTTAGTCAAAATTCAGCTGCAATGATAGGTAAAGTAGACATCACCCAAGTAATTTATACCTATGTTCTTTAAACTAAGGCTTTAATAAATGTTTTAAATCTCTGTTCTCACAATCTTTTGAGAGTATCACCTCTCCCCTGCAAACAGGATTTTATCAACTGCCCTTTGACTATTAAAAAGGCTAGAAATTCCTTCTCAACGTAGCAGATGGAGTACAGAAAATACTACACCAGAGTAAAAAAAAAATCTCTACATTTATGTATTTAACTTGGGAGTGATACTTACAGCACATATTATTCCACATGTTGAAAACTGAACTTGCATACACTTCCCTGTTCCTTATCCACACAATACTTGCGATAGCTGCAGACTTGTAATTCTTTCCTTTTAGAAAGTTCTCAGCAGATTTATCTGTATAATAAATATGACCCAGGGGCTTTTTTAAAGTGCCAAAATGTATTAAAACCGAAACAAACCAGGAGCAGTTATATCCTAATTACAGAGATATCTGTTATTTGGGAACACGTAGCACAGTGACAACAGTAAATGACATTCGGTATTGTGTTTATGCTGTGTGTGGGCTGAGAGCTAAAAAGAGGCTCTGCCAACAGGCACCCAGGGAATCTGCTGGCACAGGATTGCAGCCGGGCACCTTCCTTTCCCTAAGAATGAATTTCCCATCTCTTCACAATCAGTCTAAGCAAAGTTCCCTCACTGGCTCTTACAGCGTAATATGGTCCTCAAATCACACAGTTCCCTCAGCAATCCAAGGAGCAAGTGGATGAAGCCTAAATTTGTTCTGAGTAGATGTTTGTTGCATTTTGGCAGGATTTGCTATATTATCTTGGAACTATGTCTTGTACCACGACTCTAGTACTGCAAGCCTTCTGGCCTACTAGGCAAAACCCAGAAAGACTGAGGCACTGCAGTACAGCTATGCTGCACAGTGCCCTTTGTCCAGCTCTCTCAGAATGACGATGCATTCAGAGGAGCCTCCCTTACCCACGCTGATTGTGAACCCTGTGCAGTGTCCCCCTCCAGCACTATGCTAAAGGGACCACATAGTTAGTGAAGCTGAGAACAGGATGAGAAGTAATGCATGCAATTACCACATCATTCCAGAGTACACACCAACTTTCTTCTACACTAAGAATACATTTCCAGTTAAGCAAAATACAAACACGCACGCATTCTCACGCAGGCATATTAAAAGAGACAAATAACTGGTGTTTGATGGCAAAGTGATTCTCAGCGCCGTTTCTACACGCTTAGCATTTACTAGGGTTCATACAAAGAACTGGGCTGCTTTTTCGCTTGACTGCTGTAAGAGCTCCCTCTGTTGTTACACAGAAAAACTACCAGAAAACGCGTTCTGTTACCCTTGCATCTTTTTCACCTTCAATTGCCGAATTTTCAAACGCTCCATCCCGTGAGCTGAGAATCGACACAGTTTTCTAGGATAACTTCCGGTGCTTATTTTCTGCACAAGAAACTGTGTTATTCCAGTCTTCCAAAAGTACAGACGGTGTCAGTTAGACTAGTCTGTGCCACTGCATCTAAGAAAAAGACGACCACCTTTAAAGATCCTGCACTTGCCCCAATAAGATTTGCATTATTCATATTAGGCATACTGCACAAATCATGCAATGTTTTTATACACCATCAATATCGCTGATTTTTGTGTTTCCGAATGCAAAGAAAATCCCCAAGAGGAAGACAAAGTTATAAAGGCTGTTTTGCATGTATCTAGGACATTTCAAGCCATCAATAGCTTTTATATATCTTGGATTTCATCAAGTAACTGTAATGAAACTAACTAGAATATTGCTCTCTGACTCAAAAGACTAACCTTGAGTAATTAATACACCTAACAGTAAGGACTGAAGTTTCTAACTGGCAGATAGACTTTTTCTCTTGTCTATCAATCATCATTTATCAGTAGAAATAAAAAAGTTTCAGCACTGCATTAAGAACAGTTTATACTAAACCCTAACGATCACAACAGTAAGAAAAGCAATGGCTGTCAGGTAGCTACCTCCCTTTCTGCCTCTTTGGGCATGTTCTTAACATACTACAAAGGAGAATAAATTTTTAAAAAAGAAAAAAAAAAAAAAAGCATTTTCTTATCTTCAATTTGGAATATTAACATAGAGTTCAGACCCACACAAACAATTCTCATTTGATAAATCCCAAATTCCTAAGCATTGAAATGACTAGACCAATATCAACTAATGAACTCAATTAACAAGTTCTTACATTTAAGATACTTCAGAGCTTTTTCATTACAGACAATTCCCCCAGGAGAGATTACAGTCTAAGCTGCTGCAGCATCATACTGACCATTTCAAAGTAATTCAGTGAAACTGGGAAAGAGAATAAGAAAAGTACAGAACTGGCTACATTGCACAAACACTAAATGAACCGACATACACGTAGGTAAAATGGCTGGCTGGTGGCACCGCAATCTAGTCAAGAACCCCAAACACTGAGAATATACATCTTTAAAATATACATATTTAAACCATCTTCATCATACCATTTCCCAATATGAAAAAGCAATTTTGTTTCTACACATCCAATTACATTTCTTCTGCCTGACCACCTAGTGCTTCTCAGAGTCCATCAAGAAAATCTCAATAAACCTAGGAGGGAGTTACCTATGGGCAACTGGAAAGAGGAATGAAACATATTTTCACATATTTATATGAAAGATTGCAGCTTGGAAGGACTAATGAATTAACCAATGCCAGAAACAGGAAAGAGTTACTTCTGTGTAACAATTACACAGCAGGCTATTTGAGATGAGTTGATGAACTAATTCCTACTTTTAATATCAAGGGATTAGATTAACAATGAGATCCAGGCACCTAGAACTAGAAATCTCAGTAGCATTACTGGGATTTTCAAAAGCATCTAATGGCCAGTTTCCTCCAGGCATCTGGACACTCTTGAAAAAACCTCAAATTGTACATTTTCATCTGTATGCCCAGACACAGATTTAAGATTAGCTTGTCAGTTTTCACAACACAGGGAACAGCTGGTCTCTTCAATTTCGGTCCCTTTAGAAAAAGGGCCAAAGAAGAGCCTCTAAAAATGGATAAACAGTTGACTTAACATGCATGGCTGTAACATTTTTACACTTTTTACAAACACCAAGAGAGTCACAAAAAGAACATGCCCTGGAAGGACTGCAAGCAACATGACATATTAACTGTGACACTGTGAACTGCTACTGCAGAATGCAATACCTTTTACCTTCCAAAATATTCAAGTCAATCTTCCATTTCACTAGGGACTCAAGACTTGAACTATAAAACATGCCAGTGTAGGCTAACCACAGTACTATCTCAGCAAGCAAATCAGAGTTGAAAGCGTTAAAGCATTTAGAAAATAATAACAACAAAATCAAACAACAAAACAACCAACCATGAACTTTACCACCTGATAGATTTATATACATATTATAAACTGAGAATGTTTTCATTTATTTTTGAAGAACTGAAACAACATCCTTATGCAGAAGATTATTTAGGAAATAACTTTTACCATATCAGTTAGACAGTTTTCCTGCCAGTGCCATCAAAAGTTACCAGACAGGAATCAAATATATCATCTTAAAAGACCAAATTCTTAGTCTCCTACTGCTAATTGTGTACTCTCATTCTTGATTGTTCTGACATTTCATTTTTAATGACCTCTTTCACCCTTTCTTTTTTTTTTTTTTCCTTCATGATCTGAGACAGGAGATCCTGCAGCGTGACAATCTTGCCTGATTTTGCCCAGGCAGGAATAGCAGTTGGACCTAACAAAATTCTAGGTACATCTGTGGATAGTTAAAGAGACAATATTTATATGGAGAGACTTGATAGAAAACTTTCCAGAACTTTCTGATGCAATTTAAAATAAAATGAATAGACAAAATAATACTCCTTAGAGCAAACTTCATAGCACTACTCCAATATAATAAAAAGCAGCCCCAAAAGTATTGCTCAAGATGATGAAAATGGAAAAAATTTTTACATTGTGAAAGACACCTTCTAAACCTACCTCAGGTTCAGTAATCACACGTTATTCGAACTAAGACAATCAGCAGTTATTTGGACAGTTGCAGCAACTATTGCCATGTAACAAGCAAGATATTTTTTCTAGACAAACACCAAATGCCCTTAGCACTTACAGGTGTTGGAAAAACACAGGAGAAGGGGCTGTGTATTTTGATGTCCAAAACTTGTGATAGACCCAGTACCCTGTATTCCTATTCTTCTGGAAAACTAAGAATCTTTCTTTATTCTTGGCATCTTCCATCTCAGTCAGTGTCTGAAAAAGGCAGACACAATCAGGCAGCCAGGCAGGCGGCCTTCAAGAATTTCAGTAAAAACCTTTCATCAACACTGTAGAGCTGTTAATGCTAATACGGGACATGCAGGAGATATGTCACAGGTCTTTTTAATTACATAGACTTTCTCCTGGTTTAGGACAGCTTTCTAATGTTTTATCATTTTAAAAGTTAAGAAGAGTGGTTAAGTACGAACCCTACTGTAACTTCCGGTAGTATGAATAAATCATAATGATGCCTATTTGACAGCAGTGTGCACAAGAGCATTAAAAAGTGGCTGAAAATACACCAGTCCTTGATTTCTGTAACACCAGCAGGTCAAAATTGGTCTGCTCATGCCCCTTTTCCCCAAAGCAACGAAACACTTTTTATTTATTATTATTGTTCATTCCTCCTTTACCTGAACAGCATTTGTTACCTTGTCAAATGGATTCTGTACATAATTTAACACTCCTCAGACAGTCCTTGCCTGGCACAACCCACTTAAGTTTCTGTCGATACTGACTCAGATGCTCTCTGGGAATCTCTAGTCCTTCTCAAAAAAGGCAGAAAAACCAGACTGTTTCAGTGCAATGGTTTGGCATGGTGACTTAGCCTAATGCCCTTTCCTCCTTTTTTTTTCAACAGCTGCCTCAGATCAAAACCTAGAATAGTTGAAATTTGTTAAAATAGCATCGGCTGGTACCCATGAATTCAAGCATACCTTTATTCAGCTTAAATCCTTCCCACATTCGATTAATAAGCATAGGAACACCTCTCTACTCCTGACATACCTGTGGCTTTTCTAGCTCTAAAAATATTTGCCCAGTTAAACTCGGCATTGATCTCTGGAAAGCCGCAGGTAGCAGGGTGACTGCAGGATGCTTTTCAACAGCCTCCCCAACACAGGATCGGGGCCTTCATATTGAAGCGCAGAGCTGCAGAGAGGCAGGGCTAGAACCCCACCCATATCGGCCATGGCTGCCTCATCGCCTGATGAAACCCTTCCCTCATGACGGCGGGCGTGGCGCGAAGCGAGCCGCGGTGCACTGTGGGAGCTGCAGTTTCCCCTTCCCGCCCCGCCCGCTCTGACTACGACTCCCATGGAGCTACTCAGGCGGGACTACGGCTCCCAGCAGGCCCCGCCGCTGCTTGAGGCAGTGGGGCTTGCTGGGAGCCGTAGTCCCGCCTCTCCGCCCGCCCCTTCGGCGCGGTTGGAAACCCCGTGCAGGCCGGCGCGCCGCTCTTTCGGGAAGCCGCCATTCCGCGAGGAGGTCGCGGGTGAGTTCTCGCTCCGGCTCCGCGGTTCCTAACGTGGCCGCGGGCCCCCTCTATCACCACCCCTCACCGCCTTCTTCCCCCCCCGCAGATACCGGTTTCACCATGCAGATCTTCGTGAAGACCCTCACGGGGAAAACCATCACCCTCGAGGTGAGTCGCCGCGGCCTGAAGGAAGCAGAGGCCGGCAGTGCCTCGCCGCATCCCGGCTTCCTGAGGCGGCCTGGCTGTGCCTTCAGTTGCACGGAGAAACGCGGGCCCAGGCACTGCCCGGGGGCGTTTGTGTGCCCGGCTTGCCGGGCCTACCAGCCTGGACGTGGCTGCTCTGTGAGGGCCTGAAATGTCTGAAGCTCCTCGTGGTTCTTGTGCAAATTAAAAGGCAAAGAACCTTTTGACTCGGGTTGTTTTTTTTTTCCATAATAGGTTGAGCCTTCTGATACTATAGAAAATGTGAAAGCTAAGATCCAGGATAAGGAAGGTGAGTTCAAAATGCATTTCTTAGCTCCAGCTCTGCAAGATAAGGGAGAATATCTGCAACAAGCTATTTCTTTGTTATTGAATGGTGTAGTTCATGTTGCTCATTTAATCTTGATTTATATCACCGTTAGGCATTCCTCCTGATCAGCAGCGATTGATTTTTGCTGGTAAGCAGCTAGAAGATGGACGTACACTGTCTGACTACAACATTCAAAAAGTGAGTAGGAAAGGATGGCACTATCGGTGCTGACTGACCTCTGTTCTGAGCCTAAGCACTGTTTCAAATGGATTCATTAATTCATTTCAGGGTGGGAGGCCCATTGGCCTGTGGAATAGGACTAGAAGGGTCTGGGGTGCAGCCCACTACTGTTTCAGGGTTTAAGCTCATCCCCTTCTGTGAGCCCTTGTGCCATGAGTTAAAATTGCAGAAAATTGTACAGTAATTAAACATTTTTGGGCCATGTCTTGCTAAAGCCTGTTAATTAGCAGACATAAGAACAGAATCCTCTTTTAGAGCTTTCCTAGCTTGAAATCTGTTACCTTAAGTGCTGCCTTGTTTTGAGAAAGCATTTTGAGTCTCTGTTTTACAAATAGGAATCAACTCTTCACCTTGTGCTGAGACTTCGTGGTGGTGCCAAGAAAAGGAAGAAGAAGTCTTACACTACTCCCAAGAAGAACAAGCATAAGAGAAAGAAGGTTAAGCTTGCAGTGCTGAAATACTACAAGGTACGTGAAACAAAGGAGAAACAAGGGGAGACTTTATAAAAAGTGTAGCTTTCATCAGGAAGAGACTGGTTACAGAATACAAAGCCTGTAAGGAGCCAGCACATAGCCGGGTATATTTGCAATCCTTCTCTTTCCAAACACCCCATCTGTAAACAGAAAAGAAACTGACTGGTGTAACTGGGAACTTTGCCTCAAGAAATCTGAGGTAGCAGCTCTCAGGAAAATATTTTGCTAAAGAGTAATACTCAGACTTCTCACTGGTGCTAAAAGCTGGAGAGTATACATGAGATGTTGCCTCTTTGCCTTTCCCAGGTGGATGAGAATGGCAAGATCAGTCGTCTGCGCCGGGAGTGCCCCTCTGAGGAGTGTGGAGCAGGAGTCTTCATGGCCAGTCATTTTGACAGACACTACTGTGGCAAGTGCTGTCTGACATACTGCTTCAATAAACCAGAAGACAAGTAAATGTACTAGACAATAAAAATCTGAAGTTCTGTACTGTTTAAGGATTTATTTCTGCTTCTTTGGGCACCCTAGTTCCTTTCATACATGAGAACAATCTGTGAAACTTCGGCTGCTGCCTGCCAGCTAAGATCTAATACTTGGAATCTAGAATTCAAGTGGCAACCTCTTTGAAAGAGAGGCTAAAGCCTTAAAAGTCACCTTTGAAGGAGATACTGGGTAACAATGATAGAGAAAAAACCCACTAGCTAACCTTGAAAGTATTCTTCCAGGTAGTACAGTAGATCTAACCTGGAAACACAGGAGAGCAAGAGGTCCAAAGTCACAACTACAAGTGAGTCAATGCCAGAGAAAGGGTAACAGTCCTGTTAACAAAATGCAGGCTCCAGCACTGCAACATTGTATAGCAGCACTGATGGGAGAAAAGATGGCTCAGTGATTTTGGAACCACGAGCGAGGCATCAGAAATACTTCTAAAAGATGGTTTTACTGCACTGAAGTGCTTGCAGTTGTAGCTTATCCCAGCTGATTGCTTGATGAGATGTAAAAGCAGGACATTATTATGTAAACATCAAATATAAAGAAGCTCATAAGCACCTTCTGCAGGTTCATTTAATGTAAAGACTTGAAGGCCAGCCAGCAGTAATACATGTCCTTTAGTGTTAAGGTATTCAAATGTATTTTAAAATCCTGGGTCCCAGGAAGTTGTCTGTTGAACTTCTTTTTCTTCGTAACAGACAATTTCATCTCCAATATTGAATTCTATGTATTCATCCAAACTCAATCCACAGTCCATACCCGTTTTTATTACCTGGACATCATCTTTATGATGCTTCAGTGATGATAAAGATCCTACAAAGAGAAAAGTGTATAAAAGAAAGAGGCCCAGCGAGCATCAGAGTATTGAAGTGTTTTGGTTTGCCCTTCTTAGAGAATTAATGCTTCACCTTGTTGCTACCCAAATGAAAGCAGGAAAACATCGGGGTTGTGAGCACATGCAGCTAATGAATGAAGGTCCTTTGCAGCAGGAAAGTCCCCTGATGCTGCTGCTTTCCTAACAGAGTGAGTGGCTAGAAGAAGTGCTGGGTAACAGTACAGGCACCTTTTGCAGCTTTTCTGTAACTGGAGCAACTCCATCCTAAGCAGCATCTGGAACTGCCCCAGGATCAGATGTTGTCCTGGTTTCGGTCAGGATGGAGTTAACTTCTTTTGTAGCAGTGGATGGAATGCTGTGTTTGAGAGCTAAAATGAAAGCAGTGCTGATAACACCCTGATGTTTTTAGTTGCTTTCAGACAGTCAAGGACTTTTTCAGTTCTCCATATTTCTCTATTAGTAAGAAAGGAGGGGACAAAGGCAGGACAGATGACCCAAACTGGCCAAAGAGAGTATTCCATGCCAATTATGTCATGCTCCATATAAAGGGGGGCTGATGGGAGGAGGAGCAGGGTGGCTCCATTACATGCAGTTTTTGAGGGATGGTTGGGTTCTGGGACGGCTCTGGGTGGCAGGGCCTGAGTTGTGTGGTTTGGTGAGAAACTGCATTGTGTATTAATAGTTTCATAAATTTTTTGCTCTACAGTCCTGTTAGCTTTGTTATATTTTACCTTTCTGCTATTTTAGTAAACTATCCTTATCCCAACCCACGGGCTTTTCGTTTCTTGGTTTTGGGGTTATTTGCCCCTTCCTTTTCCCTTCCCTCACCCCTCCCCCCCCTTCTCCCCCTGCTCTTTTCCTTTAAAGAGCAGGCAGCTGCATGGATCTCATCTCTCAGCCGGGGTAAAACCACGACAGATACGTACATTTTGCACTCACTCAGGGAACTAGCAGTGTGTTGTACTGAATGCAAATACCCATTCTGTTGCAATTACGCTTACCTTTCCAAAGAACATCCCTGTTACGGATTAACTTGAACTTCATTTTTTTGTCTAGCAGCCCCTTCTGTACTCTGCATCCAGCTACTGGAACTTTGTTTTTTCCTACTGTTACAGAGAAGATGTTGAGAACAGAAGCTTCCCCTAAAAGGAAAGAGAGAAGTTTGTGTCAAGTACACAAGAGTAACAAAACTGGCACTAAGTAAAAGCAAGCTATACTCTTCCACTTACAGGCTTTAAAATAAGAGGGGAGCAGCTACAGAGGAATGTCAGATATTTCATATAATAGGAACACTTTATTGGAGAATAAACTTACAGCCACATTGCAAAACACAGATATTAAGAGTCACTGAAAACTCACCTATTGTCTTCTCCACCACAGATGGGGGTAGCTTGCTATTCAGCTCCTCTTTCAAGTCCTCAATAAGTTTGTAGATGATATTGTGAAGTTTAATTTTTATTCCCTTTTTAGCAGCCATCTGTTTAATACTTTCACTGGCTTTCACACTGAATCCAAATATAACACCTGATAAACAAGAAACAATGAGCAACCGATGACTACAAGAGATCGCTCTCTAACCAGTGAAAGCCTCTGCTGTGTGTATTCTGTAATGCTGAACTTGTGGCAGGGGGTAGAATCAGCAGTCAGCAATACAAGAAACAACATTTTCCTGCTGTTTCCCTTTTAAGGAGGGACCATTTACTTCTACTCTTGCACACTGACTGCTACCAACCTTGTATCAAAACAAATGGCTGCTCAAAAAAGTGCTCACAGAAACTTCCCCAGTGACAGAACTGGAGGTGTCCAAGCAGAAACCAGCACTTACACACAGCTCCCCAGAGCTCCCACGAAGGACAAGGACCCCCCCCGCCACACACACTGTTGGGCTAGAAAACTGATTCATTTGACTGTCCAAATTAAGCTGGAAGCAAACTCAAACCATTCTCATCCAACCATGGCCTGTGTCAGGTCCAACAACTCCACACCTACCGCAGGTGAGAACTGCCAGGTATGAACAGAAACAACTGACAGAGTCTTTCCACTTACCTCTCGGAACAAAAGGAAATTCTTTTGTAACCTACTTTTCTAGCTTTGCCCTCTTGGAGCCCCATAAAGCAACCCAAGTGAAGTGTCAGTTTAACCTTAGCAATTCAACTACTGGTAACAGCTGGCCACAGTTCACCTATTTCCATGAGATTTCTATCCTTCCCTGCCTACACTAATGTTTGATGTTAAAGGAAGCATTTTCAAGAGAAATATAAGCTTACCTTATGTAAGCTGCTAATGATTATTGAGAAAATAAAACCAGAATGAGATCTATCCATTTCAACAAAGAATTTGTACTAATTGTACATTGATTTTTAACCACACACTCACCATTAAATGCTTCTGCAAGACTGATATCCGTTTCACTGATATCTCCCATCCCAAAATGAATGATATCCAGTTTACATTCGCTGTCAGCATCGTAGCTGTCCAGAATATTTAGAATCGCTTCAACAGATCCATCCACATCACCTGTGTGTACAAAGGGCATACAAAGAAACACTAAGAACTGAGAAGAATGACAACTCCACACTGCAACATAAAGTCTTTTGATACCTATCATTCCTTACTATATTTTCAGTAGCATATTTGACCACATCTAACTAAAAATGAGCTGATTAAATACAGTAGGACCAGAAGCTCCACATCTGCTTCCATTTTCAGTGAAGTTCGCATAGTTTTTCAGCTAATACCATCACTGCTTGTGTATCACTAAGTGTGAGGTCAAACCAAGTTCTTCCTGTTCTACTTTAACTGATACATAATTATTCCTGTCCTCCAGTTTGCTGATGCAGTACTGCTGCTCATATAGCTTGTGGATTTTTTTATTTTTATATATATAGAGAGAAAATTAAATTTACATACATATAAGCACTTGTGTGGGTTTTACTCAGGAGTTCCTGGGTAAGGGGGTGGTGCTAATAAATTTTGGTGTTGCTCTGACCCTGCTTCTGACCCATTAATGTTTTTTGGTACCCCTCACCTTCCTGAGCAAAGTTCAATCATCTCTTCAGTTTCAAACTGGCCCAACTTCTGGTAACAGAAATTTTGTTCACAGTTTATGGCTGTGCTCCAGACTGAGCATTTGAGAGGCACAAAAATCAAGGACCAGAACAGGACAGCACCTTTAACAATTAGTGACAGCACGTTTTCATCAGACTCGGTTCTCTCTTTAGGCTTTGAAAACATTAGATGCTTATTGGCCTTGTACAGCGCCGCCTTCTTCTGTCTCCAGGTCAGATGGGCTAGCTTCTGTTGCTTCTTCTCATACTCCATCCTGTGCTCCTTCTGCTTTGCTTCAATAACTTCCAAATCCCTTTTCATCCTCTCTTGCTGTTCAACGTAGGTTCTCCAAGCCACAACTTCATGTGCCCTTTGCTGGGTAGGAAGACACAGAAACAGGACCTTTCAAAGCATTGCATCGGAGAACTCCACATCTATGCACTTTCACCCTTTTGCATCTTCTCTACAGGCTCACTCATTTTCTATCATATTTAACACCAGATTTTGCTGCAAGGATGGCAGCAAATAAGCACTGCAGCTTCCTCCCTGGGCTACAACAACATGACTCAAGGGCTACTTTTTTCTGGTATCTCTACATTGCAGAAGAGCACAAATTATTGACTATTCTGCCATGTGGTATTTGCCCAGCTCTCAAAACACCTATATTTTATACATACTCTTTTGTCAGAAACCGGTTCTCTCATTCTAAAATTAAAACACTGATACCATTAAGTACTGTATTGTTCTCCAGGTAAGGCAATAGTGGGTTCATATAGAAGAGCAAAGCCTATTGTGCCTCTAGAGAGGGAATACGTTAGAACATATCCCAGATTCCCCCAGCAGAAGCCATTCAGGACTGCAGTCATTGCAAACAAAGCATGGAGGAAGACAGTTCACGCTTTTGCTCAGTGAATCACCATGAGAAGCAGAGGCATGAACCAAAGGGGACTCATCTTTAATTCCAGAGGCAACCCGCTTTCTTCATGTGATTGTAAAGCAGGTTAATCTGGATGCTTGAAGAGGATGAGGGGACAGCCTGGCAGGGGAAAGGCAGGGGCAGCGGAAAAGAAAGTGGCAGCATGCAAATCTTCATTCCTCTTACAGAACACCTAACTCAGGTCTCTTAATAACCACACTCAGCATTCTTCTTCCACCTGGTTATCCGGGTTGTTCAGAATGAAAGCTATCACTTATTTTTCAGTCAACTCCTTCCCACCCACCTTACCATGTTATGAGTTTTCCATTAAGCAGTTCTTTCTTTACCTCAGATTCTACTTCAAGGATTTCATCTCCTGCTGAAGGGACTTCCTTCCAGCCCATAATTTCCACTGGGATGCCTGGAGAGGCTGCATCTACACTTTTGCCGTTCTCATCAAACATGAAACGTACTTTTGCCCATGTCTTCCCTGCAACTAGAACACAGCCTTTTCTCAGAGTTCCTCTTTGGATGATGGCTGTGGTAACTGGACTAGTGAAGAGCAGAGGAGGAAAATAACAGACAAAATTGAAATTTAAATTACTCTTCTCCCCATTTTTATGGTTAGCACAGATAAGCAAACATAACACTGCACATATCAGTGATCGATCATAGGTAGAGTACTCCTGTGACATGTTTTATTAGAGTGACAATAACATTTTAAAGTGACTTGCAAAAAACCCAAAGCCTGTACTGCCCTCTTTCCATTTCTGCACATGAGTACAAAGTTTGGCATTTGGGAAATCAGCAGAATGGTATTACACATTAAGTGAGTGCCCAACAAAAATGTATCTCCAAACTCCAATAACTTTCTAGAATTCAGTTCATTTTTAAACAGGGCAGAATATGTCTTGTTTATAGATAACCCGCAAAAGGAATAAAATATTTCAGAGAGTAAAATGTCCTATTACACATAATTCTAGAATTAGTATATTCTAGAATATATATTATATTGTGACTTATATTAACTTAATCATTCCTACTTTTTAAGGTAATTTTAAAAAATACATCTGTGCTAGCATTTTAAAATATTTCCTGTGCTTACAGGATTCTATTCCAGTGATATGATGAATTTCACCTCCTCAGTTTATATCTTATTTTTCTGGCACTCATACTGTAGAATAACATTTCAATGCTTTAGTTACAAACACTGAAAAGAAACTGTTATGGTTTTATTTAAAGACAGTAATGAAAAGTTCTATGTTAAACATAAATATGGAGGTAAAAAGCACCTGAACAGTATCTCTGCTTTGTTACAAACTGCTTCATTAAAGCTGTGAAGGCGGCAGGTGACTCACCCTTTCCCTTTGTCTTTGCGAGACTCGATTACAGTCCCCTCCACAAGACCTGTGGAATCCGCCTTCAGTTCTAACATCTCTGCTAAAGCAACAGTGGCTTCTGCTAGAACCATCAGATTTTCACCCTGTATAAAACCATACACAAATATATACATATATATATATATACACACACACACAATAAAGGAAGCGCCCAATTAAAGTAAGATGAAAAGTTGACCTTTTAGGGCCAAATCCCCCCCATTTAATTTGGTACTTGTAACAATGCAATACAGTAACAAAGCAATACATATCCATGTGCCTTTGAGGCAAGATGGTAACAAAAGTAATGAAGCATTAGAAGCAAGCACAGCCAGTCCAGAATGCAGGAGACACTAGGATGAACAGTTTCCTCACTTCTCTGTTCACAGCATATATACAAGGAAACTGCAGTTAGGATTAGCCTGAACAACATCTACTAGATTTGCAGAGGAAACAAGGTATTATTGCTCACTGAAGGTCCGAGTCTCAAAATACAGTAGGAATATGTTTCAAATAATTCTGGTGAGAGCTAGCAGCACTTAGCTCATGGTAAGGTGTCAAATACCAGAAGATAAGCATTTTATTTTGCAGCTGACAAATAAAAATGCAGCTACATGCACGTATTAGATACCCATAAACACCGTAATTTTTTCCACCAAAGCTTTACCTTGAGTGCAGAAATATTTACAGCTTGAACATCACCTCCAAACTCTTCACAGACCACATCGTGAGCCAGCAATTCCTTCTTTACCCTTTCAGGATCGGCTTCAGGTTTGTCACATTTATTAATGGCAAGGATAAGAGGAACTAAAAGGAGAAAAAACAAACCATTACCAACCTAAACAAAACTTGCTGTTACTAGCAATAAAAGGCTATAGCAAGTTAGAGCCACTTAGAAACACAAATTATCTTATTTGGTATCTGTTCCCTGAGGAGCCATGGAGATCTGAGCTGCCATGAGTAAGCTGGAGGAGTTATTCTAAGTAGGGAAGGGAAAGAAAACCCAACAGTGCCTTCCATGTACTCTGTGAATGCTTTTCTCACAAACCTGCAAGTCCTGCAAAAATATTTTAATATCTTTATGCATTACTGCAACCACAGAATCATAGAATGTGTTAGGTTGGCAGGGATCTTTAAAGGCCATATAGTCCAACCCGCTGCACTGAGTGGGGATGCCTTTCACTAGATCAGGTTGCTCAGGGGCTTCATCAAGCCTGATCTTGAATGTCTTCAGGGATGGGGCCTCCTCTGGGTAACATTCAGTATATTTTCAAACACCTTCCCAGGGAAGAAGAAACAGGACTATGACAGTTACTTCCCAAGTTCTCTGGATTCCAACTCAAGGAGTTTCTATTTGCAAAGCTCTTGTTATTTGTGCATTGACTTTGTGTACTGGGATTGCCACTTACTTAAAACTGCAATATTAACAGGTAAAACACCATACCTCCTGCATTTTTAGCATGTTGAATGGATTCTATAGTTTGTTCCATCACGCCATCTTCTGCTGCTACAACCAGTATGACGATGTCAGTAACATGAGTACCTCTTGCTCGCATGGCTGAAAAAGCTGCATGTCCAGGAGTATCAAGAAAAGTTATCTTTTCCCCAGAAGGCATATGCACTGCGGACAAACATACATGGTACATTTTAAAATCAACCTTTCACATAGCTTTATGTGACCTACTGTACATCAAGAATCATTCGTTTGAGAACTTTTTAAATAATAATGAAATGGTTTAGGCAGAGAGAGAACTGTAGGCAGCAAGTCAGCCCGTCATATTAGAGTGTAAACCCTTTCATACACGTGCACATACACTTGAATCATACCAAGAAAAGCACCAATGTGTTGTGTAATGCCTCCTGCTTCCATTGATGCCACCTGAGTTTTTCGTAGGCTGTCGAGTAAGGTTGTTTTCCCATGATCAACGTGGCCCAAGATGGTAACAACCGGGGGCCGTGGGGTTAGTAGTGCTGGGTCTGCAGGAGGCCTACAATGAGAAACACGTTTTGTAAATAGCACAAAAGTTCACTGACTGACACTCACGCCCACTATGGCTAACAGAGAGCCGTTTACCAGTGATGAAGAAGTGAGGATTCTCATGTTCACAAATCCTACCTACACCACACAGCCCTCTTAGCGCTCAGTCTTACTGCTGCATCAATTAATACAGCAATTCAATATATCAATATTTGTCTTTTCTTCAGAAAATGGCAGAGAAAGTTTACTGAAACCAAATCAAATCAGAGTTCTCAGGGTTTTGGCCAAAGAAATCAAAATAGTAAACTTTACCTTTTAGATATCAGGTTGTGACTGTATCAGGTATTCTCAGCATACCATCAGAACAAAGAAAATACAGTATATGAAACACACTTGTGGAAACAAATAGGATAAAGAACTGAAAGGAACAGTTTGCAACTTGCCTTTTCACAGCATCTTTATTTTCTCTTTCTTTTTCCTCTTTCAATTTTGCTGATTTATACTTCATTCCAGATTTCTTAACGATAAGCTTGATAAGGTCTTCACTTAAGATAGAATCTGGTTCCAGTGAATCACAGTCAATGTCTGTGTATAGCAGTGCTTCATAAATATGATCTGAAGAAGAGATAAAGGTGCTTATCAGTCACATCCACAAAAACATGTGGGACAAAAAAAACCCCCATACTTCATCCAGTTTAAGCCTTTTCCATTAGTAGATGAGATCATGCTAGTAGCTCCACAAAGGATTTTTCCTGCACATAATCTGAAAGTTCCTATTATGTTACATACTTGCAGAGAAGAACCAGATTCAGAAAGATTTAGTGAAAACAACTGCCTTGTTAGATGCTACAATCTCATTTTTCACTCAGATTTTCATAGTTTACTGTTCCATTAACCTCTAAGAAGAAAACATCTGAAATTCTCTATACCTTCTAAGGCAAACAGCAAAGAAGTGATTTGAGGAAGGAAGTTTGATAAACCTGTTCACATGCCACTTTCTGTTGCAGAAGCACAGAACATACTGCAGTAGTCAAAAGTTGTTACATGCTAACTGAAGCACAAATTTATGTAGGAAACGTACAGCAAGACATGACAGGTATTTCTTTTCTGCTTCTCCTCATTTCCAAGAGGGAAGTTCACCAGAAAAAGTCCCCATCTGGATAAAAAGAAATTGGAATTACGCAGGAATGGTTCATGGGATTAAATGAACAAGCCTGCTTAGGGCAGTCACCTAAAGAAGGGAGTGTTTCCAGACAAGTCCTGCCCACTCCCAGTTAATCAAATGGCTGTTTTAATAAAATACATACTGCTCCTGAACCTAAGATTCCTGCTCCCAGGTGAGTATCCAAGGGTTGCATGACAGGCTGAAGCTCTTTTGTGCCTTCTCTCTTTAAGCCACAAATTCTTTACTCACAGGGGTCTGTCTTCAACTATCCAGCTTGCAACTTTTTTCCCTTTCAGAATAACTTAGTACTCAGGTAACAGTCATAAAGAGCAGCCTATGTGGGTCTGAAGCCTCTCTGCTATAGACAGAAGACAATCATGGCTTCTTCACATTAAAAGGATCTTGTCTGGTAATTTGGATGGCTCGGCTTTTTTCCCCTCTTTAGTCTGCCATTGTATCTACCAACATTTTCTTTGGAACTGGTACAATCTACCTTGCTAAAGAAGGGATTAGCAACCACTAACTAATGCCACTGTAGACATCTTTGCCTTTACCACTCATGAAAGTGTCACAACTGAATGAAACGAGATCTAAAAATCTCTCTCAAACAACAAAGCAGGCTCTCACCTATGTCTTTACCCATAGCTCGTGCCAGTTCCTCGACTGTCATCTTCTGCCTTATCTCCACTTCACCTTTTGTCAGTTGTATTTTCTTTTTCTTCTTTTTTGTCTCCTACATGGAATTAGACACGTATATAGGAACACATTGCTGGCATAAACTGAGAAATAATAGAAACAATATTAACAAGAAAATGGTCTCAAACCATACGATGTAAACACATCATTTTTACTACAACACCAATTAATTACAATAAAGTAATGACTTAACACATCATACTGAAACTGTACAGCGTACCATTCTATAATATTTTTTCATTTTTAATTTTTCAAAACAAGGGAGAAAAAAGCCATGAAATAATTTTCACTTGTAATAATTTGTAATAATTTCCTCCTGCCTCTACAAAGATTCTAGTCTAAGCACTTTAAGTCATCATTTGAGAGGGTCTCACAATACAGTCATATATTAAGCACATTTTGTCTTATACATTTAAACTAACTTCTCTATATTCATTATTTAGGCTTTTTTTGGGTGGGTGTTTGTAATTAAAGCGCTCAATCTGAGCTCTTGTACTTTGAAACTTCAAATAAAACCAGAGATTACTGGATTCTGTGAATTACCTCCTTTGTAGCTAGATGTCTGTGTTGTGATAAGGCAACACTGATTAACTTGTCCTCTTGCCAGGGCTGCGGATACTGAGGAATGGACCACAGGGGATGTGCAGACGACTGCACAGGCTTCCATTGTGCTCTGTAAACTTTTCTGTAGGAGAGAGTACGCAGCTGCCGGCAAGCACCACGTAACTGGACCAGATCTTCAAACTTTCGTATCAGACCTCGATTCATCTCCTCACTGAAAACACAAAGGCCACACTGAAATCAGCCTCAAAGCTAAAAGATACTCTTTCATATGATAATACAGACAGGAACTCAAGACACAAATGTTATGTTTCAAACCAGGTTTTTTTAATGCTGAAAAAAAGTTGAACTATTTAGTAACTGTTCCAGTTTCTCAGTTTCCTTTGGTGGTTCACCTTTCTCCACTACCCCACTGCAGGCACACAGATCTACCACAGGTTACAAGTCTTTCATTTATCTCCACAGATCTTTAATATAAAGTACCAAGATCCCTATTTCAGGTTCTTTGACGCTATCTGGAAAAAAAGGGAAATCTGCACTCCTTGTTACTGATAAGAGTTGTCCAGGTGCAACTTATCTAAGCCAGTAAAACACAGTTGCAAAATGCTGCTTATATGAGCATGTGCCACCACAAGACTAGAGCCTTGTAAGAACAGTGTTGTCACACAGATGGAAATGTCCTTTGAGGCTAAACCCTGGCTTAGCAACTAAGCTTTCCAAGATACCTCTGTGAGATCATCTCACATCTTGCTTTAACCATCTTAACCTTGGTTTGAGTCAATTTCCTAATTAGCCAGTGTAAGTCTCCTATTTGAGCTTTTCGTTCAGAGTTGCCTTCTCTATTCTGCTCAGTGATGCCATTCTATACACCTCCCATGTCTTCCCTCAAAGGTGGCTTTGTACCATCTTCCAGCCAACTCCAAATGAATGAAACGCTACCAGTCCCGCTCAGAATGACTGCGGTCCCTTTAAGAGGTCTCCCGCATTTGGATATCTACAGGAAATGAGCAAATGACAAACTAACCACTCTTTTTTCCCCCTAAAGCGACCTTTAAAGGGACAGCTTTTAAGGGTAAAACCGGGGAACCCGCAGAAACTGCCGCAAGACGCTGCTCACACCAAAAACTAACGTAAGGTCAAGGCGAGACAGAACAAGCCCACAGAGGAGAAGTCTACGTGAAGCTGCTGACTGCAAAGCAGCCACTCCTGGCTCTCGGGGCCCGTGGGTCACCAGCTGCCGGGACAGGCGCACCCCTCCAGCCCGTGCCGCTGGCTAGCACTGTATCAGAGAAGCCATCAGGCTACGGAGACCTTTCACCTAACAAACCGCGGTCATCCCCGGGTAGGGGAACACGATCGCAAAGGGCTGCCTCAGGCACAGCCTCACCCTGCCGCGAGCGGGACTACACTGCAATGACCGCACGCTGCCAGGCAGCCAAGCTCCCGAGACCTGCCAGCTGCAGCCCTCCCGGCAGCCACAGGTCCCCATTACCCTTCCCTCACCGTCCTCCGCCCCCCGCCCTGGGACAGCTCTGTATGCAGACGCCTGCCTGGTTGGTTGGTTGGTTGGTTGACAGACCGGCCCGGCCCTCCCGCCCTGTCAGACTCGCTGAGGGAGCCCAACGACCTCCGCGCGCCACCAAAAGCCCCTCTCCCCTCCCCACTTTGCCTTCAGCGCCAGATGCCGGGCGAGCAGCTCTTTGCGCAGGCGCCAAAGGGCGGGAGGGCACCGCGCCGGCGCAGTGGCGGACGGCGGCGCGCGCCGCAACAGCCGGGTCCTTGAGGGGGTGGAGGTGGAGCTTCCCCCCACCAGGGGCGGAAAGAGCCTCACGAAACGAGGGCTCCGTGCCCGTGGAAACGCCCGTGATTTATCTAAGTTGCCTTGCCCTCATTGTTACAGTCACCCTAATAAAATAGCTTGAATTCTGGGTTATTTTGGGTTTAGATCAGAATACGATAATTATTTTAAATAAAGTTACAGCAGCTCTAAGAGTATCAAGCACGTTGAGGCCCTTAGGAATAGCTAACTAGGGTGGTGTGTGCCTCGCGTGCTACGGGGATCGTTACGGGCTCTCAGTTAAAGCAATGGGTACTGGTTATAGGCCTTGAGTCGAAACAAGTGGTACCAGAGGAGACTGGTTGTGGTTTGGGAGATCAGCCAAAGATGAAACAAGTGTGTGCAAGGATGGGGTTCTGTCAGCGTACGCGGTGAGGAAGACTATTGACAACTGCCAGAGGACCCCTGCTCAACATGACTACACATGTCTGGGGGACATCTGCATAGGAGAATGACTTCCAGCAAATAACATCAATATGCTGATCATTACCCTCTCCTCTTTGTATTCAAAGCAACCAGTAAAGTTAACCAATGGTTTCTGCAGAATAAGAATATAAGTAAGGTGAGGCAACTGAAAGCCAGTCATTGCAAAGGTTGAATTAAGAAGTGACCATTTTATGCATTTTGATCAGTGTATAAATACGTTGCGCTTTGTGTCTGTTGACAGACACGTATGACGTACGGAAATAGACTCTATAACTCGAAAGTTATAAGGTAGGTATGTTTATAGCACGCAGTTGCACGGGGGATCGCTCCACCACGGACGTACACACCTGGAGTAACAAAACCGTCCCATATTTATACAATGAAACAATGAATATTCAATTAACGCCTATACATATGCATTACCTAACCCCGCCTACTCTCGCTTCTTATGCTAATTAGCTTATCAGTCCTTTGCGATTGCGCAGTTTCTTCCAAAAATTGTGGGCAAGGGTCTTCAGTGGTCCTTGGGAGGAAGGCCTCCTCACGATGTACTTTTCACCTCTTGCCTGGAATGTGCTGATCTTGCAAGCTTGCAGTGTTCTTATCAGTCTAAACTAATTTATGGCCTTGTTAACTATCCGTTTTCCTCCAGTAACGAGGTCTACGAACACAATTCCTGTCCTTTATCAGCCACCTGTTTTCTTTAATAAGGAGGTAACGGGATGGACATTATTCCATCTTAGAGTTCTCGCTCTTTTATCTTTTCCTCGAGATAGTACAAGGCCTTCAGAAGTAATCCCTTTGCTATGGAAAGGAAAAACAAAAAGACTCTCCTTCTTCAAAAGCCGTTCCACAGAATTATCTAGCTGAGCAAGAGTTGCTCTCCATAATTATGCTACACACTACATATATAATCGTGATTCTATACCCTCAGATCAATTCCTATACTACACTACATATATATAATCGTGATTCTATACCCTCAGATCACGTATTTGGTGGAACTATTCTCTGCGTTCCCCAGCGCTGGAATAAAGTGTCTGCTTATCTGCTTCCTGTAGATAAGTTCTTTGTGATAGTGACTGCTGACATCATCATAGGGTTTTTGATTCTTTTTTTAATGTCTAATTTGGCGTCTCTGGAATAATATCACTTAAATGACTAGGAAAAGAAAAATCTAAGAGGAAGCTCTGTGTTTTTTGAAGAATCTTTAATGTTCCCTCATTAATGCTGTTGGTAAAACTTAAGAGATAATCTTGACATCCTTTAGCCTTGGAGTCCATCCATTTAGGACAGCACTGCTTCCACAGCCATCTCCATCAGGCAGCTACAGATTGAGTGTTACGAGGAATAAATATGATTTCCTCTGCACGTTTGGGCTGTGTTTGATGTGCTTTGCCCATAAAGTGGAACTTGGGGCAGTTCACACAGGTGGCTTTCTGCACGCTTGAATGAGAAATTTAGCATGCAAAACAGTTACCAGAGATTACTGCAAATCTGCTTTTTGAGTTATCTTCTGTTGGATGCTGCCTGGAGATTGCTGCTAATGCTTGGCTTTGTCCCTTAGTTGCAATTCTTGATCATTACTGCTTGCTTCTAAAAAAACCCCCACGTCTGATTGTGCAGTTCTTATTTTCAGTATGCATAATGAGCTAAATTCTTTACTTCTTGATTTTTTCTAGCTTACTAACTTCACTTAGCAGCAACATTTTTGTTAAAACTGCACATAGACAACAAGCTAGCACCTGCCATTTCAGTAAGCACATATACAAAACAATTTAATCGGTACATATTTGGGAGAAATTCCTCTTTTGAGACCAGTATTTGAACCAAGTACAGTTTGCATTGGATGTGGAAACCTGGTGTATGTCAAAGCAATGTATTAATGTCATTATCTGACAAGGGAAGAGGTTGCTTTTAAGAAACATTAAATATATTGAGATGTGGGAGGGGAGTCATGCAGCGAAGCGTTAGGCCGGGCCTGAAGCTCAGGGACTTTCTCCTCAAAGCCTGCGGCGAGCACATCCCGTGTACAGCTCCCTTCGTGCTTGTAAGCGGCTCCGGGGCCTGGTTCGGCGGCCGGTTTAGCCCCGCGCCCTCCTGCGGGGCTGGCCAAGAGCTCACCCCGGCCGACACACGGGCCCCTGCCCAGCCAGGGTCTGACACTCACCGCGGGTAACCCCGACTCCCGCCGGCGCGGCGAGATACTATCCAAGGCGGCGGAAGGGCGCTGCCTGACGGAAGGGGCGGTGGTGCCGGTGCCACGCGCTCTTCCTGCCCGGCCCGGTGGTTATGGCGGCGGCGCCGGAGCTGCGGGAGGCGCTGGCGCAGCGGCTGCGGCACTTGGGTATCGCCACGGTCACCGCCGAGCACCCCGAGGTAGGGGCCGCCCGCGTCTCCCCGCGGGCCTTGGCGCTGCCCCCGCCGAGCTGGCGGCTGTGGCGGCGCCCCGCCGCGCTGCGCCGTGGCGGGCTCTGGGTTGGTTTTAGAAGCGCGGAAATAGTCTCCGGCGTACGGAGAGGAGAGGCGAGGCTGAGGCCTGGGTTAGCCTCACACGGGCTTCTCACGGGATCAAGTGTCGGGATGGAAATCAGACCCTGCATTTCTCACTGAACAGAGCTACGGATCTGGCAGGTTGGGTTTTGGGCTGTCCCCCAATGTTTTTGTCCCCTAGATCTTCCTTTGCCCCTCCAGTTTTAGGAGCTACGGCTCATCCACTTCTTCACCATGAAGCCACCAGCATCTCAGCTGCTTTCCAACCTTTTCCTTGCTCCCAGCTGAAAGCACACAGCAGTCAGTCTGTGTTGAAGCTGGAAGGTGCGATGTTCTTGCTCTACACGAGAGAGGAATGATTCAGGCAGTGTGCAGGAGCAGTATGTCACAGTCTATCTGTGTTACTTTTAAAATTACTTCAGAAAGGGTACAGTTTTTATGCCAGGTGTAACATTCAGCGTTTTCTAACTATCTAACAAAACATACCTGCCAGTACGCAGCTAAAGGCTGAAGAGGATGTGGAGCCTCACACTACTCTTGTATTTTCCAGGTGTTCACTGTTGAAGAAATGATGCCCCACGTCCAACACATGAAAGGAGGGCACAGTAAAAACCTTTTCCTTAAAGACAAAAAGAAGAAAGGGCTGTGGCTGGTGACTGTTCTGCACAACAGGCAAATCAATTTAAATGATCTTGCCAAAAAACTGGGCGTCGGGAGCGGAAATCTAAGATTCGCAGATGAAAACACCATGCTGGACAAGCTAAAAGTGGGCCAGGGCTGCGCGACACCGCTGGCGCTCTTCTGTGACCAGGGAGATGTGCAGTTCGTGTTGGATGCTGGCTTTCTGGAGGGCGGCCACGAGAAGGTGTATTTTCATCCAATGGTAAATTCTGCAACCATGGGCTTAAGCCCAGATGACTTTCTGAAGTTTGTGAGATCAACGGGCCACGATCCCATCATCATACATTTTGATGAAGACAGTAGGTAGATGAAGTTCACTTTTCTACTGGTAGGCATAGGTTTTGTAGAGCAAAAACTGGTGAAGTCTCATTACAAATAAAACTCCTTTTTTTATTGTTTCAATTGTGTAAGTTTATATTGTGTAATCCAGTGAGGAAAATATATACCGTCTTCAGGTTATTACAAGTTTAACAGAATGTTCTTAAAAAGACATGTTTGCAATCTACCAGGAAGTAACCAGCAAGTAGGAAAGGCATTAGTTAAACAACGTTAGAGTCTTTATTAACAAAATGGATAAAACCAGAACGTTCCGTGTGCAGTACTGGCCTTGAAGGTT
This sequence comes from Gallinula chloropus, assembly GCF_964237585.1. Lineage (NCBI taxonomy): Eukaryota > Metazoa > Chordata > Aves > Gruiformes > Rallidae > Gallinula > Gallinula chloropus. The sequence goes on along the minus strand of NC_140087.1, from coordinate 84,372,767 downwards.
TAAACTTATAACAACATTGTTAGGAATAACAAAGGAACTTGGAAGTTAGATTTGTCAACACACACAGGACAGATGTCTAAGTTGTGTACCTGTACCCATTCATCCCTTAACTACACAGCGCTTGCTTTTAATTTTACCTAGAAGAAAACAACTTTGCTACCCTACAGAAGCAGCGTTTGATTGTCTACGTTTTTTGTTGCATTTTTAGTTTCCTCCCCTTAGGAAAGAGTTAGTAACCATCTTCTGGCTACTACCAGCAGAAGAGCTCCGGGAGTAATGTCACTGTTGGTTCCTGGCTGTGTCTGGGTGACACCTGGGAAGACAGTTAACACAACCAGAACTGCGTAAGCTTTTGTGCATTGTTTCTACAGATTGGGGAACCCGCAGAGGATGTGCATCTGCTCCGCTCTGCCTTAACCGGCCCCTGCAGAGACGGGAGCCTGGCACACGAGGAAGCTGTCATTGGGGGCCTCCCTTCAGGGAGAACAAGTGGTTGAGGGAGGCTGACTGGCCTCACAACAGAGCATGAGCTTTGTGGTTAGAAAAGTACCTGCTGTCAGCAAAGCAAGACCAGTAGATGCTCAACAGGTTACATCTCTGATTCTTCCTTCTCCTCTCTCCTGCCTAAATAAACCCCCCTTCAAACAGCTTTTGTGCCAAAGAGAGAAGCATCAGAAACTCCCCCAAGTCCAGCAGGCCATACTGTGCCAGCGGGTACCCACCAAGACCCAAAGCCTGGAGGAGTTATGCGAGGGCCACAAATCGGAAGGTGATGGGGAAAGGACTTTTGAACACAGGCTAACCAGCACAGCACAAACTATGCCTGAAGGCAAGCGATTGGGTAAACACCAGTTGTGATAGAGCAGAAAGAGAGAGAGACATGAATAAAAAGCAGGGAAAAGACTTGGATATTGGATGACCATTCAGTACTGCATTGCACAGAGGATGCGGTACCAGCAGTGACAGAGGGAAGCACAAGGCAAATACCTGCAAATCTGACTCCATTTCATTCTAGATGGCTAAGACGGTTTCATGAGCTGAGAACATCAGAAAGGTTTGTGTGCTGGATTGTTTGGGGTTCCCCCCCCCGCCCAGTAAAAAAGGGAAATCTTCAGTTCTACAGAATGGACAACTACTGTTAACTGAGTAAGAAAAAGCATCTTCCAGGGCAAGTTACTAACACATTAGTAACATCCCCACCATGGCTTCCTTAATTTCTGAAGGACTTGGCACCTGCTTTTTGACCTGTGAGCTTAACAACATACTGCTTCATGGTACAGCAGCTTGAATTTTCCCCTCTACCTTAGGAGGACACAAATCAACCTTGTCTATCATGGCAGTCCTCTCAAATGGGAAAGGAGTCACCCAGACACCGTGAAGCTACAGGAGTCGTCACTCTAAATATGTTTGGATATGTGGGATTTGCTGTTTGCTGTTGAAAGACTGCAGGGAACATCTGCCATCTGGGACTATGGGGCTGACAGATGCATTACTAAATGAGCGAGATGTCTGAAGTGAGGCCTGGCACTCACTCTCCCTTCCCTTTAAGGTTTCTTCTCTGTGGTACCCCATAAAACCTATTAAGGATTGAGGATTTTAGATCTGGAAAGCTTTAAATGGGAAAAACAGTTTGAAAGACGTGCACAACAGCACTTTACGATACTTTGTGAATCTTAACATCGCTGCTGCCTAAAATTTAACCACCATTGTCCTCAGAAAAGACTCCGAGACCTGTCTCAGTAAAAATAACCACACCAAGCCAAATCAAAGCTTCAAATGCTACATTTGGCAAGTCTCTGCTGCTTTTTGTATTTGTTTATCAAATTAGTGCTGCTTGTTTGGATAGTTTTAAAAAATAAAATCAAAATAGTGTATAGTTAAAAGCTATACAGGTCTATGCAAATAAACAACACAAACCAAACTATAACACAGTCCAGAAAAATTCTGCTACTGTTTTTATCAGTTTCCTTCTGGAAGAAATACTCTACACATCACCAAGTGACCACAATGCCATGACTTAACACCAACACCCTTCCAGTAACATCAGTGTCCAGAAAAAGTGTGTATAAAGTACACACAAAGTAAGAATAAAAAGTATTTGGTTTGGCATTTTAATAACATCGTTAATAAATGTATACAATGGCAAACATTAAAAAAAAATCCGTATGTAAAGGAAATTACAGTTTTAAATAAGAGCTTTGTAAGTTTTGTTTCACACCCAGGTACATTCCTTTAAGGCAGTTTAATTAATATCAAAGCATTATTTACATATACATCATCATCTAACTCTAAAACCACACATGAGCTCCTTCGTTGAGGCGGCATCATGTCTTGAAAAATATTTAGAAATAATACGTGTAGGGAATGTTACTTAATCCTCAGCAGACAATCAGTGAAAGAAATAAAAATAATACATCGTGTAGTACTACAGCCTCTTCTGTCAATATGACCAAGCAGGGACAGGTGTGCAAGGCTCACAGTATAAAGCTGCATGTGTGTTCCTCTTGTACACCGTCCCACAGCCGCCGTGGTCTTCCCCGGGCAGGCTGCGTTCGGACAGCGTGAAGCAGCTCCCAAATTAAATTTATGCTTTTAAGGGCAGAGACTGAAAAGGTTAAAGGAAATTATTCCACTCTGGCCTCTCTGCTGATACAGGTGACTGGGTCAAAACCCATTTACAATAGTACGGAGGGGCACTAGCCAGGATGCTGGCACATGGACTTGATCCGTGCCAGGTTGTAACACAGAGGGACCAATTCTGTCCCCAAACTCCTACAGATTTTCTCGTACGAGGGAACATCGTATCAGGTTTTGGATGAGGGGCTTCGTTTCTAATGCACCTTATCAGTTAAACGGACACTGTCAAGTTTGTGACTACACCCTGGCTGTGACCACATGGCTCCCGAGGCGCGTGCCAGGCGACCGTGGCAATTCGCTGCTCTTGCCTAATTCCCAGGGTCTTGTAGAACCTACCTCAATATGCATGGCTGCTCTGATTCCGTGACTAGAAAGGGCATTTGGTGCTACAAGTTCAGATCTGTTCATTCAAGACATGCATGTTCTTCTAAAAATAGTAACGCTACTGAACGGTTAGCGTTTAACAGTTTGAAACGCACTGGTCAGGGAGAGCCAGGAGAGCCTGGTCACAATCAGACCCTGGAATGAGCTCGAAAATAAATTTGCCCTAACATTTATGGTATTTCAATTTTGTCTCCTAATAGCTCTGCCTTTAGCAATGGCTAACAGCATTCTCCATGTCCTGCCTATCTATACAATTCCTTAGCGGCAACTCTTCTGTATGTAGGGCTCTGGCTGTTTTGTACTACAGGAATGGCCCAGAAGTCAGGGCCGGCACTGAATTCTCACTGCATCAAGTACTTACTCTTCCCCTGGAGCACAATGGGGCTCTGCCTGTTTCACCTGGCGTTGGGGGTAAAACTCTACCACACCCCGAGCTTTGAGGTTATAAAGGAATACACAAGTTACCTGTATACAGGTTACCTGTGTACAGGCCCTGAGCCACCACACCTCTTCCAGCCACCGCCATCCACCCCACCCGCCCTGCTGGTGACATGCAGCTGTTGTGGCCGTGTTGGGAATGCCAGAATCCTCATACTACCAGTTACAAGGTGGGGTGTTACTCCAAATGCAACCAAACTCAGGCTGCTGACACCAGAGGGCTGTGGAGCTGGGGTCCTGGAGCTCTCCAGGTTTGCTAATCTGTGTTGATGCTCTGTAAAAATCCATGTGCTTCCTCTGATCTTGGTGCAAGTCCTGACGCTGAGAGCAAGGGACCAGAAAGGTATGCCAGCATGAGTCAGTAACCAAAACAAACCCATGACTTTAATGACAGCGGCAACGTCTTCAGAGGCAGGATGACAAGTCTGTATGGTGGAGAGCTGCAGAATTGGTCCTAGTTTCACTTAAGGAAAAAACAAAACCCAAAACCACACAATTTTTAAATTCTCCGTGCAAACAATCCGAGGCTGAACCAAGTGTTCAGATTGCAAAACCAAAATATGCTGTTCAGACCTTTTCTCCTGGTCCAACTGTCCCTGACAGCTTGAGGCTTGGTAAAGACATGAGTGATTAGTAAGTTGATAAATCTTGCCTACATGGATGGAGACAGGTGCAGGTGCAAGCTGGTGAGGGGCAGTAGGAGGTTACACAGTTAACGTAACCCTTTAGGACAGGTACACCAGCATGCTGAAGCTGATGTGCACTAACACGGAATTACAGTAACTCGTTCTGGGTCTGCTTACGAGTTCAGGCACACCTCCTCCCAGCTCTGCAAATGCTTTCAGGATGACAACAGTATGCAACCACTGAACGTACCGATAACGTCCGCTGACTTTAACATAAATCAGTACTGAACAGAACATACCTTGCTAACAAAAGGTAACCTTAAGGGGAAGTGATTGTAAAATGCGTATGATATTATTTACATTTCTTTTTGCCATCAAGAAACTTCCTAAGCCACGATCAGCTCATGTCAAAAGACAAACAATAAAAAAAAGGAATAAAAATAATCAGTCGATACACAAACATCGTAAGACAGTCTTACCCTGGAAATGCCATTTGTTGGAAACAGCCTTAGAGTGAAAAAAAAGCGATACAAAAATCATGGCTGGCAATTTCCTGTCAGAAACATCTGAACATATATATATGCAGAGTAACTCGGGAATGTGAAAAACACAGTTTCTGTAGAATCCCATTATCCTGTGACTCCCACGTTTGTTAGTTATCTGACTTCTTCCTGTAGGCGACACATTTTTCCTCTTGTAGTTCATATGCAACAAAAATCAGCGTAAACTTTTAAAGACCGTTTCATGCAGATGATGCTACCCAATAAGGCCATGAAGTGCCAGCAAGCCGCGAGGATTCTGTACCTGTATATACAGTCGATTTCAACAAAATACTACAGCATTTATTTGAGATTTACAGAAGTAAATACAAACTGCTAGTTATGGGGGTTTTTGGCTAATGATCAGCAGAAGCTTAAGCAAATCAGTAGCTAATTTCATAAACAGAAGAAGAAAGAAGTTTATTTTTCTGTGTTTTTTTTTTTCCTGGAGTAATTCTTGAGACCTTAAAATTCTTGGTCCTTAGGGAGAGGAGAACTGTCCTTTATTCAGTAGATCTTAACAGTGCAATGTGCAATAATTCCTAAGACCATCTACAAATTTTCAGCAGTAGACTCCGGTAGAGCTCCTTGATTCAAGGAAGGAAGGAAGGTAGGTAGGTTTTTATTTCTTGCCTGCTCTAGTCACGAAGAATGTAAAAAAATTCCCTTAATTTTTTATTAACGATTCCTACAGTCGCTGTCTTGTTACTTCAGATATAAAGGCTTCACACTGAGATACTGAAGGACACTTTTCTCTCTGCGTTCAATTGAAAGGCGGAAAGAGAAAAGAACATGAGAAAAAGCTTAGAGTGTAGAAGTGTAAAATACAGAGTTAAGTCACTAACACAACTAACAGCGCTAACAGCATGCAGCAAAGATGTTTTAATGAGGTCAGGAGGACAGAACACGCTAAAGAAGCTTTATAAAAAGGCTGTTTCCTTGTAGCATAGAATAGTTCATATATTCTGTTAAACCATTCTCAGATTTACCTGTCCCTTTCTGGGAACTAGCTTCAGTGTTACTCCTTAACAGGGTTTCTTTGAACTGGCTTCTCCAACAGCTTTGCAAAACAGGAATCAATGCAATTTTGAGAGGCAAAAGGCTAAACGGGATGAAGTTCCCTGCTTATGCAGGCAACATAGCTGCTGTAAAGCCAACCTGTTCTGGCTTAACTAACAAGCAAGACAGAAGCCAGTTAAGCAAGCAGTATTTACATCTGGTTAATGCCATGTGCACTTGTCCTTAGATGTAATGCTGTTAGTTTGTTGTAAATGAAATTAATCTCATTTACACTTTGGGCAGGAAACTCACCACTTGGCCCACATCTCAGTAGTGGGTAATAGAATTAGGAGCTTTGTTGCTCCCTAGACCTGCTTTTTGAATTTCTGCTTTCTGGGATAGCTTCCACATCTGCAGAGAAAAGCATTTCATGTTATTCATTGTGTTTATCAGGACACAAGAAAACACACAAACAAACACTCATGCATTACAATATATTCTACTTATTAGTAGAGCAAAAGAATATATATACAAAAACTTATTTTAAAGGAGAGGACAGAGGAGAGGATAGAAGAGACTCACAGGAAAGGTCTGCTCAACTACACTCATTACAATTCACCTTAGAGCTCAGAATAACCAGGCATTATTTTCAAAGCTGCAATCACAGCTATGTAGCTTTTAGATAATGGTTAGTTAACTCTACCCCTAAATTCCTGCCTGCGTGGAACAGAAAACCCAACTAACCAGACATCACCAGGGCTGACCGTACCCAGCAGAGAACAGGAACCTTTTACCTGTCACACACGGACAGAAGCATCTGCATTCGGTTCTGCAATCTGGCAAACTCGCTCTGCATGCAACAGCCCCAACGTGCAGAACGCAGCACCGGGAGCAAAGCACCAAGCAAACCTTCCTCAAGCAAATTATCCAGCCACAACAACAAACCCTTTTTTTTACCTGCAGCCACACATTTCATGGTTAGATTTACCATGCAGAGTCCTAACTCCTAAGTTTTACAGGCAGCAGGGGCCAAAGAACGAGCAAGTGCATGGTGCATTGTACAGTCAGCCACCCAAATGGCCGAGGAGCTGCAGCAATCGGATCCGGAAGGACTTTCACAGATCTTTCCACTAGTTGAGCAGACATCCGTATATATGTATCATTAGAGCATAAACACAAAAAAAGCAGAGGAAAACATGATCCTTCCGTACATGAAAACATTTGTTTTCTTTCACATACAATAAAGAAATGCTGACAGTTTATTTTTCAGGGACATTGTGAAATCTCCAGCAGCACTCTGCTGCAGCTGGACTCAGTGGAACAAAAACAGGGGCACAAGAAGTTGTTACCCTCCCAACTGAAATGCAGTTCATCCCAAGTTTATAAAGCAATGCTGGACAAGGTCAGCTTAGGACTTGTGCTGAGGAGCAGAGACATCAGCGTCCAAAGACACTGGCAAGGCTCTGAAGGTCTCTGTGTTTGTGAGAGAAGCTGTTTTTAATGCTGCAACAGAGAGAAGGCAAAACGGGCTAAAAAGGCATTCCGCATCAGGCGTAAATTGTCACTGCAGGGCCTGGTTTGGACGTGACAGCTTAGTGCTGCGAGAAGCTGTGGGATGGAGTAAACCAAAGTGCCCCACAGGCAGCGGCTGGAAAACGCGTCTGTTGCTTTAAGATCAAGCTTTAACTTCACTGTGGGGAGCTCGGAAATGTCTCTTTTGACCCCAGCCTTGCTCCTGATGTCAATCAGGGTTCAGTGGTTGCGCTGGAGAGTTCCTGGTACACCAGTCTGGAGACGATGCTGGTATTTTTGGTAGCAAGACAAGGCTGGCCAGCGAGGTAAGAGCATGCATGGAAGCTTATCCTGCTTCTCCAACAGCAGCAGTGGATCTACGCAGAAGACACTAGCTCTAGCTCCAAACCTTGTTGTGATCCTAACAAGCCATCTCACTGCAAGACACAGGCTTGGGATCAGCAAAGGAAAATGCAGACACTGGTAGCAGGGCATGAGAGCACAGTAAGTACTCACAGGGCTAAGATTTTCCCTCCAGCTCCTGCAAGATCTCGCAGACTATATTGTGCATCTGTCCCTTCAGGCAGCAGCACTGTCTGATGCCAAGCTACTCCAAACACAGCTCTAGATTAGCAGAAATTAAGTCAAACGACATGATCCATGATCAGCACACTGATCTCAGACTGTTTCAGATTTGTGTTGCGGCTTTAATCCAGCAAGAACTAAAAGCCACTTTGGACAACACAGAAATGTGAGAAATTCATCAGCCCAACTGTAATGGATGCCTGCAGACATGGTAAAGGATGGCGGCTTGATGGATGGGACTGGCAATTCTACCCTCCACAGGACATGAAGAAATCCAATCTTCTGCCCTCATTCCTCTTCCTCACCCTGAAATGCAGGTGGAGCTCTGGAAAGGGCCATCTCCACCCGTCCTGCATGAAATGGAGACCTTCCAACAGACACCCATGACACCTTTTCCTTTTCCTTGGGGACCCTGAACTGCAGCACTTCCACCCCTCCCTACTTAAACACTACAAATTAAAGTTCAACCTGCACAGCAGCACCGGGACTGCCACAGAGCTGCTGGCCAAATGAATGCCATTGGAAAAATGGGAACTCAACGTTCCTTATTTTCAGTATTCATTTTCAATGTTCAGTATTTTTCCTCTAGGTACATTTTCACATTTCCTATGGCATATGTAATACTTTTGGCCTACAGTAACTGTCAGTAACTACTCCTTCCTCTTACAGCAAGACAGTGCTACTGTCAAAGGCCTCACGGAATGACAGTTTGACACAATTTTAAATTCTATTTATAGTAACAATTAAGAAGTTTCAAGTAATTGCAGCGACAGTGGCATACTAACTGCTTTGTTCAACAGTCTTCTCCAGCTGGTCATCTGAACCCTCCAATTCCAGAAACACGTAAGTGTTTGGTTTGGGTACTTTATCTTTTATTTCACTGTGTTAATTTAAAGCTTCTGTTATTTTCTTATACAACAGAAAACTGGACGTGCCAGTGCTATTTCTATTAAGAAGAGAAATTATTTTCCACCATGATCAGCAGAGGTTTTTATTGCTGCACATCACAGGGGGTCTCAGGTAACTCTGTTATTCGACTCCGAGGAAAACCAGACACTTCACCACATTTGCTAAGTGCAAAAACAAAGGATACCAAAGGGACAAGATGGAAATAGTCATCGTTTCATGACGAGTGCTGTGTATCACGTCACTATTTATTACATCTCCATAAGAGTTATGGTTTGTGCTAAGGATTAGCAGTGGTCTTTGTATTTATTAACATCCAAATATTTTAGTAAATATGAACACGTTTACGGAGCGAGCTTGAGGCACTGAATTACCAGGCTGTAACTTGTTCCTTGTGCAAGGTGTGTTTACACCAGGATGTGGCATAAATGAGAAGGGTTAAAACACTGAAATCTCTCTAAATGCTTCTTCTCATTCGCGTCTCGGTTTTGAAAGAGCAGAGGCAGGGGCGGGGGGCAGGGCAGGAAGTAATTCTGCTCCAAATACATAATCACTGTGTTACTGACACGTCTGGCAAGCACGATACCGATAGAAGCGAGAAGCAGCGTCATGGTGCCGGGAGGTCGGCTGTTCACTGAGCCGTTTGTGGCCAGGCGGCATGCGACTGGTTTGACATGCGTTCAGTAATGGACAGGAAAGAACCCAAAATAGTGGTAATGTGTGACAAATAAAAATATAGCTTGTATTATAAAGGCTTTTCACGGCATGCAAAACATATACAGTGCAATTAATGGTTCATGCAAACTTTGGTGGGGTTACAGCGTTACATTCAAACATGCCAGAGTACACAACTGAGCCCTATGCCCTTATCCTCAGAAAGCCACCACCCCCACATCTAACATCGTGTTATTTTTCATTGTAGTAAATTTTTCTCCACATCCAGTGGACACTGAGAACACCACCTATGTCATATTAGAGCGTGTGTGCGTAAGTATGTATTTATTAATACAACTTCTTCAAACACAGCCATACTCGTACCACACAGTCGTGTTATCCTCAGAAACCAGGAGCGGGGCTTCAGCCTCACTAGCACTTAGAGAGACGGCAGGAGCAAACTCGCTACTCAGGCCTGACCGTAGGTCGCTACGATCACACTTCTGATTAGCAGAAGGCTGCTCCTGGTTTCTTGGTACGGGTCTAAAAGCTGACAGATTTGGCTGATCGGTTGGTTTTGATGCAGATCTTTGAGGCAATCCACTTATGTTACTAACTAACTCGGTGTTAAGGGCTAAAAAGGGCTGAGGCACTGTGAACGCTCCTGCGCTGTCGTTACCAGACACACTGCCTCTCTCATTAAACACGCTTGTGCTTAGCAAAGTTCTCTCATGGAGATTTGACCTCTCCATCCTCGAAGTCTTAGGCACATCAGAGTTACAGCCCAAATTACGTGGTTTAACTGTATTAGCTGCATCGCTTTGTGGAACACAATCTACTCTGTAAGCCACACAGTGACACAAATGAGAGGATAACTGGTGTGCTGAGTACTCACTAGAGGTTGGTGGAACACTTCTGTCAGCGGTGGATGGTGCTGGGTCAACTGAAACAGGCTGCCTACTGTCCTTAGACAAGAAATCGTGAATGCTCGTCCTTCGAGTGGTTCCTTCTGCCGTGGAGATCACGCTGCTCGCACGAGGCAAGGTAGCGTAAGGATTGCAATCTCTTGATTGTCGCTGTGACACAGTCGCTTGTATCTTGTCTTTAACAGACCTGGCCTTCCCTTGAGCACCTGCTGTGAATTTGATGGGTGAGCTAGTGAAGTAGGTATCTTCGGTCTTCCGAAGGCTAGGCCTCACAAGCTGGTCTGCTTTAAGGGATCGTCCATCTGAGAAATCAACTGTATTCTTTACACTTAATGATCTCACAATGCCACAACCGGCGGACGGCTGTTTTCTTAGCCTTTCCTTTCCTGTCAGCTCCGCAGACTCAGATAAGCTTTTCATGACCTCGTCTAAAAGATTCTCTTCGCTTGTAGATTTCAGCTGTCAAAAAAACCCACAAACAACACCAAACATCTTACACACTTATGAATTGCCATTTTGACATTTAAGAAATCTTTGGGGACCTAATAAAAACATTCCAAATAGGTTCTTTGTTGGAATTTCTCCGAAGTAGAAGCAGCATTAAGTATTTACAGCACATACTCATGAGATTCCTGTACAGCTTGCAAGCAAGCATTCTGAAAACAAGCTGTCAGAGCTCATGACTCTCTGAAAATAGTTCCTGTTATAGTGATTAATGCAACAAATCAGATGATCAAAGCTTCAAGTTCACCTTCTCACTCACCTGCCCACTGCCTTCGCTCATAGGGACTTCCTGTGCAATTTCACATGGACTATTATTAAACTCCTACTGATCACCTGGAGCTAACAGCTTGAATTCTCTCTGTATATTCAAGATAATAAGGATAAAAATCTCAAAGTGATACAAAACAAGTAACCTTTAGGCACCCTTGGGGCATCAATTTGGACCAGACAGCTCCCCACTTTTTCTTTTCAGAGAGAAGACTTCAGAGATAGAAAAAAAAAAAAAGCTGAGGTTAAAACTATTCACAGTCAGTGGAGAAAGACTTCAGTCTTCTCTCAAAATGCTGAGAGCCACCACTTGGAAGGAATTTGGCTAAGAGCACTAAGGAAATGCTCTGGCAGAAGACTGCAAAGAGTCCTCCTGAAAACCCTTCCGAGGTGGGTGACTGTGTTATGCTGTCACCCATTCAGAGAAACATTCCCTTCTCACATTCCTCTCCCATTTCAGTGAGCTCCAGGGTTGGGCTTTTCACCCAATAGCGTTAAAAAGATGAAACTGACACAGACAGGGAATGAATTAAAGCATCATCCTTCCTGTAAGACAGACCAGAGGACAGCTCTTGCTCAAGACAGCTGCTGAACTGGAGGAAGGAAAGTAAACCTGCTTTGAGTGTTTACCTACTTTGAAAGTAAAGTAAACCCACTCTGAGCATGCCACCCATAAGTGCATCAGGCAATTCTGGGCAGCCTTTGTAATTCAGTAACCGGTAAAGGGCCAAACTGCAAAATTCCAAATGATTTTCCTGTGTAATACAGCAAGTACAGTTTATCAGGATACAGTCCACACAACTACCAGTATCTCCCCAAAGTTTACAAGCAATTATACTCGCTGGAAGCCTTCTATTAATTCTGTGCCAAGATATGGATGGGGTAATACACATTAGAGTGTTTTTTAAACTAACCTCACTTGAGGTACTCTTGTTGCTTTCTTCTAAAAACTGCTGCAGGGTAACAACTTCGCTGCCAGGAGAACCGGTCTTGAGGTATTTCCCACGGCTGTCCGGTGTCTCAGGCGTTCTTTGCTGGAGCACGGGACTAGACCTGGTATGGCCCTTCAGATACTGAATGGGGCTGCTGCTGCTGCTGGACCAGGCCTCGTGCTCGTGCAGCAGACTGAACTCCCCGCTGCTGTGGCTCTGGGGCCGGCTCTGATTGTTAACTGCACCTGCTTTTGGGGTAAATGGGGTTAAGTAATCTGGAAGAAAAGCACGCAAAAGCTGTTAAACATATTTTTTATATATATATATATATATATATATATATATACACACACACACATATATATGTATAACCTTAGTCAAATCAGGAACATGATCAAATTCCCTTAATAATAATTCTAGCTAAAATCCTACAAAAATCCAGTTGTCCTTTTTCACTCCAGCCCAAGACAGTGCTAATACAATTGCACTCTCCTGACTTACCTCTCACAGATCTTTAAATGTGACACGATAGCTTTTGAATAAAATAAAATAAAATAAAATAAAATAAAATAAAATAAAATAAAATAAAATAAAATAGACCAACCCCCCAGCATTTATAACCTGGGCCTCCACCTACGTAATACTGCATTCCCAGGGGCTAAAGATAAGCCTCCGCTCCTGTTCGGCATCACCAAGGGGAACACACTCTAATGTACTACCAGTGAGTTGCATATGAAATGAAATACAGAGGGTGGAATGAGAAGAAAATATTGTCTTCAACAAGAACTGTTTGGGAATGCTGCTATTCCAACAACTGCGACCTTAAAGCAGCATTAAATGCGAAATAAATCGCACAACACCAATTCTTTGCTATTTTTCAGTAACTGTAAATTGCTTAAAAAATACTGAGGAGTAATCAAGAATTTCCTACTCCTAAGGAACAAAATGAAGTTTGAAGAAAGATGAACTATTCACAGCAGAAATTTCTCATCCTGTATAGAAACAGACACTGTGTAATAAAAGCTGGCCATGAAGTCTTGTGATGGTAGAGTTCTAGTCTAGGATGGACCACCAGAACGACTATCACAAACAAAAATGTACCAAGGCTCATAATAAGATGACATTTAGAGAACGCTGTTAAATCCACAGGCATTATTAATCTTTAAGAAAAAATTATGGAAGTTTCCATATTCCGTTTTGCCTGGTTGGTGCTGTACGCTGTGGAGTTTTGCAGCAGCAGCGCACGCGTAAGTAGGATGCTAGGAGGAAAAATGCAGCCACTTCTCTGCTTACAAATAAGCAATTCTGCAGTTATTTTGAGGGAATTCTTATTTTATAGCCTTTTAACTTGGATTAGGTTTGGTTTTAAATAGTTTGAAACTTACTAACATCACTTTAGCATTTATGAAAAACGTAAGTTCTATTCATACTTGCATCCTTTCCTCATTTGGGACAGGAAGGCTATAAAATCCTTCAAGAACAACATGCTGCAGTGTGGTGTGGGAATTTTTTATGTTTACTTGTTATTAACCTATAGAAATGATCTCACAGAGCAAATAATGGGAACGAAGCACGTATGTAAATTCACCTACAGCATACCTTTGACTTCATGGAGTGAAGCATTGTTATTGCTATTGCTAGTGGATGTTCTGCCACTATCAAGGCTGGCTGGTCTGGAAGCTGAATGGAAAATTAGGAGACACCTTGATGAACAAATGCAGAGCAGATGACGTGGCACCTTGACATTCTGATCACAGAATGCTCAGAGGCGGAATCATGCACTATTTGACAGGCCCAGCATGCCCATTGTCAACAAAGTGGTTTCTTACAGATCAGAAAGCGAAGGGATTTCCAGGCAGTCCAAGAGGACACTTTAGAAAAGGGCACTACAGGAATAGTGAGGTACAAGGGAGAGGGAAAGAGAAATAGAGCGTACATTTAGAATCCAAACCAGTCGGTTAGTGGGAAACCAGGGTTTACAGATGAAAGGATGGGCATGCAGAGAGCTGCTGGTGATTAGGTCACTTACAACAGATTTGACAAGGAACCTTGCACATTGTTGAAATGCCACGAACAGGAGGAGCAAGAGCATCTGCACAGACAATGTCCTGTACTCCTATCCAATACAAGGGAAATGCACTGTTATTACCTTCAAAAGCATTTCTTGCTCATACTAATCATACATTTTTCTACTAGAGTTAAAGGAACTATCAGAGCTCCCCACTTCATAGCTCTGCTTGAAGGAACACACAGTGATTTTCTGAGATACAGTACATAACAAGTTCAGGTTTCGCTGAACAATAAAACCCAATAATTCAGGCCAGATTTGGATTTGGAGTTTGTTTGGTTTGGGGTTTTTTTTTTAGGATTGAATTGATAACTTTTTTTATTTTTCTATTAACTCCATATATATATTTTTTAAGGGAAAATGTTTTGATCCTGTTCAGATGCACTTCACAGATACTTTCTACTGGAGATATAGAAGATCTATCTGATGTAGTAGTTAAGAAAGAAGACTCTGAAGAACAGACACTACACATTCAAGAGATTGTGCAGATTGCAGAAAGCATGCTCACTCGTAACAACGCCATTCACTTGTTGCAAACTTCGTTAACATTCACATAAGACATCCTTAATTCTTGTAATTAAAGTTCACATCTTACCATGAACTCTTGATCCTGTACTAGAATCATCACTAATACCTTGGGGACTTACATCTTCAAAGGATGTGGTATCTATACACGGAGACATAAAGGAAAATGTGAAATAAAACAAAAAAAAAGGTTATTGAAATATTTATCATATGTAAAATATACAAAAATGCTTTTCATACAGATTCATTTTTATTTAGATAACATTCTGTAGGAAAAATCCTGGAATGTTTGATAACTGCAGTATCTTAGCACTGCCACTCAATTACTATGGCTGCTTTTTGCCAAAAACCTTTAAATGTAAGTGAAATCAGTATTTACATGAAATTGTCGTTACACAGTCATACCACAATGCAAGAAGCTTCTACCTCTACCTTTATTATTTAGCAACTGCTTGGATCTGAAGCCTGTCGAAGAGTTGACAGTTGCAAAGTTGATAGCTGTAGTAGAGAAGGCCATAGCTCCCAATTCTTTCCTCCTTTTACCCGCAGATATATCATCAGGACCCTCCAGATGCTCAGAACTACCTGTCCATTGTCCTCCTGCTAGGACCATGGACTGCACCAGGTCATTCATGGCTGGGATGCAAATGAAAGCAAATGATCAGCATGGTCAATGTATTTGCTTCTGCTTATTTTGTACTGCAAAATGTTCGACAGTTTTCTAAGCATTAAAGCGCGTTGGATACTGGAAGATATAAACACAAGGTCATCCACGTTATGACATGCAATCAGCTCAATGAATGAGAAGTGTTGTAAGGCAGAGACTTCTTTCAGCTGGGTATGGTTCATAAGACTGGTTCTATTAGGTATAGTCACCATGCTTGCACTGCCATGGTGTGTGATGTGCATGTTAGAAGCTTTGATACGCTGTTTGCCATGGGAAAATGGAATGAGGAAGGATCAACTGGGCAAAGGTGCTGGGACAATATAATGCCAACAATGATACGGGATCCTTGTACAGTGCAGCTTACTGCAGGGACACTGTATGTCACACAACAACAAATAAAAGGATCTGAAAAAGATGACATCTGATGATATTCACCTTTACTTCACAAAACTAGAGAAAACTGTCCACCCCTCCTTAGAAAATAAAATTGAAAAAGAAAGAAATAAACCAGAATAAACCAAAATTACTAAATACAACATTTTGGCAACAACGACTGATGAATGCTTGAAGTGACAGACCACCATACAGCCTTGCACTACTTCCTACGCTTTATTTAAACAAAACCTTACAGTGGTTCCTTAAAAGGCTTAGGAAAGGCATAATGTGGAACTCTTTGGGTTCACACAGTGCACTGTAAATTTATATACACATAGAGAATGTGTATATAGACAGCTATATATACAGATATATGCGACCACAATGCACTGAATATATATATGTCATGCGCGTGTGCTCGTGCATGTCGGGGTGTGGGTGGCTGTGTGTGTGTGTGTGTGTGTGTGTGCACAGCTGCACATATATAAAGTATTCAGTGCCAAAGCTGAAAAAGAAAAAGGAAAAAAAAAGCTCCAGCTCCTTGGATTTATAGCAGGACTTGCACATTGCAAAAGAGGAGGAAAAAATACAGCGCAGTCCAGGGAGAGGTTAGTGAAAAATTAGTAATGGAAGCCAGTGTAGCCATTGGAAAGAAGCTGAACTGTCATAAAGTCTTACACATGGAGCGACGGTAGAAGGCCTTCATTTTGTCTTTTTCCTTCGGTCTGTTCCTCAAAAAGGGCAGTCTTTTCAGTGCAACCACTTTAATGTCATAGCATGAGGAAAAACGGAAACAGGGAAATGAAAGAAAAAAAAGGGAGAAGAACAGATGGAAGTTAAATGTTGAAACTAAGGACAGGAATGAATGTCTGAGCTTAAGCTACGTACACTATGCTACAAGACTATCGCTCTCATGCTTCTGCGTGGTAATGAAATATGAGAACTACACTGAAACATGAACACTACGCTATGAAAACCTCAATATACTCAGAAATGCACCGAAAATAATGGTGAAGCGTGTCATACAGTAACTGCCAAGCTCTTGGAGAAAGCAATGTAACTGCTTTGCAGATGATTATACAGTTTTTACTGTGAAAAATAATGTTTCCTGAACAAAGAAAAATGTGAAGCAAAAAAAGCTTACAATGAAACAACTCTACGCACAACTTCTACTTTAAAATATGTTCACATGATTCATTTTTGAGATTAGTAACTCCTGTTATGGATGGCCCTGCATCTCTAGTAGGACACACTCTTATTACCACTCTTCATTCATTACATTTTGTGCTCATAAATTATTTGTACTGTCTTGTAGAAAAATTACACAGACCTGATGTTCAAGCTCTTACTTGTATGCAGTAACTTAAGAATTTTATGGAAATTATCTACTTCAAAGAAAAACCAAAATCAAGATGTGTTGGCTGGAATGGTGTACACCACATTTTTTAAGCTGAAAAAATACCACAGATTTTTAAAAAACCCACCACCACTAAAGGAAAATGCCAATGGGAGCGTTAATGGAACCTTTTGGGAGAGCTAAGGGAAAAATTGAGGTACGTAGTATCAGGAAACAGAGTTAAAGCTACAAATAGTATTAGAAGATGGAGGAGGGGGAAATCACAAGTTAATGGTGTCCTCTGATCCAGCTCCTGGGCATTAGTAACTGAGGACCGGCAGACCACTGCATTTGGAAGCATCAGATGAACATGTCAGCTGCCTGCCAAGCGTTCAGAGCCCCATGCAAGTGATTGGCATGGAAAGATCCAGAAAGGCCATTTCCAAAGTCAGCTTATTTCTGCAGGAACAAAAGCAGCATAGTCCAGTCTGTCACCCCAAGACCAGAGTCACCAGAGTCACTTCTGGGACACGTGCTTTGTCGTTTACCTTGGCCCTCTGCTCACCCAGCAGCAGCCTCTATTCTATACAGCAGGACATATATACATACGCATTTACAAGTGCACTTGAGCTGCCTTGAAAGAAAGGGATCTCCTTCTCCGTCACATTATTCTGTGTCTGCACTTAGAGGGGCAGCTCACGACACCGTGCCTTTACAGCTGCCACCTAAGGCATGATGGCTGTAGAATATGAGTCCATCTGGACCGGAGAGGGACAGCAAACTCTCCTGTGTCAGTTCCTTATGATGGGGGCGTAAAGACTGGGGAGAAAAGAAACCCACATGTGCTACCTACACCAAGCACAACTTCACCAATGAATTATTCGCTACATAGGTATATAGATTTTTTTATTGCACACATATACTTACAGGTACTTAAAAAGTAACAGGGTTTGGGGTGGGTTTTTTTTTGGGGGGGAGGGGCGGGGGGGGCGGTGTTGGGGTTTTTTTTTCCCTTTTTCAGATCAAAAAAGCATTCTTCCTCTTGTAGATCCCCAAGGAAATAAGCCAAAACCAACAAACACTGACCGGCTCAAAAAAAAGCAGGAAGGCTGCTAAACTGCCTGAAAAGGAGACAGGCATGTTGTATGCCTAGCTGTGTATGGAAGGACACAGCTTTGAACAGCCCCCTGTCAAAGGAATCGAGGGGCAGCACCACACTAGTTCCTAGCAGGGAACTAGCTAAGCAATTTTAACACTAACACCAAACCAAGGAGGTGAGGACTCTTCTATTTCTACTTGCCGTCCTCATGGCGAAACACGATTATTTTTAACTTCTATAATCCTTTCCATGCAAGGCAAGGGATCCCTTTGTAATCCTTTATAGACAAGGTAACTGATCCCTCTTAATTAAAAGCATCCACCCTAATCTTATTAAAAAGTAAGGAGAGGACAGTTGGAAGAATCATTTGAGCCATCAGTGACTTGCTCATTAGCACAGATCACCTCCAAAAGGACTGGTTTATGGCTGTCAGCAGCTGCAGCAAATGGAAAACTCTGCTGCAATGACTGCTGCCCTGGAAATTGTACATTAACACCTGTTCTTTGGTAAAACACAACATCCTTGGGAGAATACCTAAGTAATTTCTGCAGAGGATAGGACTAAACAGATGTCTTGTGACACCACTGGAGGGGCAGAGCTACAGAAGAAACAAACAGGGCATCACCAACTTCAGCGCAGGCAGCTTTTGCTCTCTACACCTTTATCCCAACAGACTCTAAAACAGGGGTGGCAGGAGGACTGTTTTCGTCTCAACAATCATCTATCCAAAGAACTTGAGTTGCAATTCATGAGCTTCTCTTTCTCTTTTCAGTACTCTGTGGACATATTCTTGCTTTCTGAGCTGGGAAGGAAAGATATTGCAGAATTCCTCCACGGATCAGGAAATCTTCCATTTTGGAATCCTCCTACAGTCTGCTCAAAATACTCAGGGGAATTCTGTATGGATATTATTAAATCCTCAAGTCCTTTTCTTCAACACACACAAGGAAATGTCAGCCAGCCATCTTCTAAATATTTTGCTAACAGAAAATGGAGACCGATATGTTACTTTTACTTCCACTGCCATACGATGTCTGCTACTACTATTGCAAAGATGACAGACTTAACAGCATTAATTCCTGGGGATATTGTTGATAATCTAAAGTGAAAGCTAGCAAAAGTAGTCTGTTTTTTTCCTTGAGAAAACAACACAAATTGAACTTGCCTGCCTTGGGTTTTCTCTGCAAATGGCATCCCACTCCCCCAGGGCAAAACGGCTCTGCACCAAGCAGCTATCAGATCCATGTCACTCACCTGGTGCATCCACTGAACACAGGCACAAAAGGCAAAGGAAAGACTCTGCTGCTGCGGAGCAAACAGCATCCACGCTGTGGACTGAACTTGTGCTGCACACAGCAACATCCATAGAGGCACCTCCTCTGCTTTCCAGAGACCTCTGGAACCAGACCAAGGCTTCAAGCGCTCTGTGGGACCTTTCTGCACAACGGGGTACCCTGACTTTTGCACCAAAATCACTGATCTTTGTAAGAGAATAGCTCTCTTGAAAAGAGAGCATCCTGTCTCCATCACCTTCTTAAAGGAAGGAAATCCATGTATTTCAGAGAGCGGATCTGCTGATCAGCAGTGGTAGCTGCAGCATTACTCCCTTTAGAATCAGGATCTCATCTTACTTTCTCTGACAGGGGCCATGAGGGAGGACCTGTACATCTCAAAGATGGCTTCCTGTCAGCCACTCTGTCCTCTAGCTGTTGAAAACATTGATTTGTGCCAGTGAACTGTAGTTTGGGGACTGTAAACTGCCTGCTCTTGGTTACTGACAGACACGCAGGACATCCTCAGCAGCTTCCTCTGGAACCACCATCAAACCTCCAATACACAGGAGATGAGGGTGGAACAGAACCTGCCTCTTTCCATACCCAAACTGGCCTCCAACAAGGGTGAAGGCTACAACACCTGGGCATTTGTGTGGGCAGATAGCAACTTACAGGTTTTCTCTTTCTTGTAGCTTCTTTCAGTGGAAGTTGCTACTGCCAGCCACTTCTTACAGAAAAGAAAGGAGCCATGGGATCTTGGTATTTAGGATGCATGGTCATTCTAAAGGCAGAAGAAATAGTCTGCAAAATGTGCACCATTACCAGTACTTCTGATACCGAGATGATCTCTCTGAGACACAAACTGTCTCAGTAAGACTGTCAGCATTGAATTGGCAAGTTAACTCATCCAAATTCTGTCAAAACCTGTGGTTTCCATGGTGACATGTGTAAAGGAGGAAGGTTAGGATCCAGAATTACATCAGCCCTTCCAGTTTGTGAATAAATACACTGGGAGATTAAGGGAAACATGAACGAGGTCCATGGAGTAGAAAATTGATGAGGTCTGAACAACTTCAAACCTCTTTTGAGGATCAGACAGTGTAACTTCAACCCTGGCTCCACCAGGAGGGTAACTGCACGCTACAAGGTCCCAAGTATCATGCAAAGAAAACTGTCATATGGAAGAGCCCTTCCAGAACATGAAATCGTTGACACGGATGCAGATGGTCTGAGCCAAAGCGTGCACATTCTTGATTCAAGCTAACACACTCACTAACACATCCACTGCAGCTTCAGTCACTCCAACTCCAAAAGACTTTGAGTTTGTATGTTAAAAGCAACAGTTGCTTTCAAAAGTACCTGCTTTAAACCTCAACAGACCCTTACGCTGAAAAACACTAAGCTTCCCAACTGGCCAGTCAGCAAGGAACAAATTATTTCCTTCAGTTATTAAAAAAAATGCTCTCAAATCTGATTTTAAGTTTCCCTCACATAGTGTTTGACATGGTTTTAACTCTGATTGAGCTTCTGCAGCAAGGTAAAAAACCACATCATAATGGCTTTAAAAATTTCTAACACAGAACATTCATAGCTGGCACAAAAATACCCATCTGCTGTTTTCTGAAACCCAAAACATTAGATTTTTGAAAGTATGGCAAAGATTTTAACCAAATATGAAACACGTGTATTTCTGACCCAGTGGCAGTGCCTGCTTCAGCTTACCCAAGCACTATAAGCATGTTTTACTATTCTGAGCTCCAGGAATGCTACAATCTAGCTCCTGCCCAAACACTCCAGGAGTTCCAAAGTCAGCATTAATGTGTCATTAAGAAATTAACTCAAAAATTATCTTTCAAAAATCCTCCAAAACAGAGAGCTTTTTCTGAGCACCCTTTAACTTTTAATCACACCAAAAATACATTTAGCCAAGGATTACTGAAAGAAATAAATGTCTTGCAGTACTCACTACTGCTCTTTTTTGTCCCCAAGGTCTGGCCATCTTCCAGAGAGTTTGAGCCCACAGAGGAACTATCCTGACTGTCCTGGTGGGGCAGCTGAAGGAATCCTTCGCTGGACTCTGAGCGGGTTGGCGTAAGGGTCACAGACTTCAAACGTTCTCGGTTAACATCCTTCTTGGATTTTATCAGCTTCCTCATTTTCAGAGTAATCCAGTTGCCCCTTCTGGTAATCAACAATACAGGACATTTACTGCATTTATAATAGTGACTTATGCCTTCAGGCTCTTCCTAATTTGTATGCAAAAAACACAGACATGATTCTGCTCCACTGAAGTTTAATGAAATCTTGATTTTCACCTGGAACAGAATAGGTATGTCATGGTTTAGATTCGCGATTTATTTTCTACCCTGTTCATCAGTACCTTCTCGGTGGAGATGGTTCATAAAACTTATACTGATCCATTATCTTCTCTTCCAATTTCTCCTTCTGTCGCCTTAATTCATTTAGCTTGTCTCTGTAAACAGAAATTAACGGTAATGTATGCTTTGAAATTGAATATATATGCGTGTATATATATATATAAAACAGGTGAGTAGCATGTTCCTTTGAGTATCTTATCTGAAAGCTGCGTAAGGAATGCTTACATAACACTTTTATTAGGAAAATGAAGAAAGACATACTGCAAATAAGCAGTCTTAAGTTTAATGTTAGGGTAGAAAATGGAAGAAGTGCTGTTTGCCCTTATTACACAACAGAATTTCCCCCTTTAATCCTAATAAAGTGCGTATAGACTCTTAACAGAATCACTTAGATAACTGCATTTCCTCTTCTCTCTAAGTCACTGAAGTTTATAAAAAAACAAACCCAAGGACTTTCTTTGCAATAGAATGAGGGATAATTAGTATTTTTATTCCTCATTTTCACCATCAGTAATGAAAATAGTTGCACTGATCCTCTAGAACTAAGAATCTAATATTTGTCATTTGAGTTTTCACACATAATTGAAATTATTTTAAGAGAAACATTTCAGCAGTAGCACACACATTCATTTCTCTATAAAACAGAACTTAAGCATACATGTAACTGCTCTAATCACAGTAATTTCATTTTCAAAACTCACATGTACTGCCTTTGCTCTACATGGAAGAGATCCTTGCTTTCCATATTCTGCTCAAGTAATGTTCTATTCTGCAGCATTAATGTCTGAATTTGATCTAGTAGGTGTCTGTTTTCCTCCTCCAGATTTCCTTTAAGCTGGCTAAGCAGCTGTTAAAATATATGAAATGGTAGATGCATATATATGTAAACATATTTTACACACAGATAATGAGGTTATCAAGACAATTTAGGCTTACAAAGGCTTCTGACAGTGAAACCAAACAGAAAACTTAAAGTAAATCATTACTGAACTGATAAAAGCCTCTTTGATGCTTTAACTTAAACCAGTTTACCTAACACGAGCCCAAATTTTTGTATTGCCTGTACAATAAGCACATTAATTGCTCTTCAGACCAACTCTGTTACCTAGAAACCAAGCGACTAATTCTCAAGCACTTTGTACGACTCTACAAATACACTTATTACATCTTACAACAATACCAGTCATGAAAAACAGTGTAATTCTTCACGTACCTCACACTGATTGTTTAGCTTTGTAGAGGTAATGTCCAGCTGTTGGTACTGTTCTTTGAGCCTAGAAAACTCAGCTTCTAACCTCGTTTGTTCCAGTTTGGAATTGTTCAGTAATGTTTTCAAATTCTTATGGTCAGTCTGGAGAACCTCATTCTCTTTCAAGAGCTGACTGTATGTATGAGTAAGCCTGGAATTGAAAGACACCGTAAAAGAATACATGCCAACAGAAGGAGATATATTTGTGTCCCACATTCCCTCTGATGCATGAAATTTCCAGGGCTCTGTACAACTTCATAAAATACATATAAAAACGTCTCAGTATCACATGCTGTAGGTAAAACTTCTCTTAGACTGATTTTCTTTGGCATGCATTTAAGCTATAGGTAAACCTTGAAGCCCAACACTCCAGGTTCTCCAAACGTTTAAAATACATCAGGATTTCTAAGCATTACTAGTAGTGGACATCACTACTAGTTTTAAGATGCCACTTCTTAAAATACAAGAATATTACAGGAATGGTCCAAACTTCAGTAACCATAGTGGCTGTAATGACTCTTCTTGGGCTCCCCTTTCCCCTCTTAGGCCCTGGCACTTGAGGTGGGGGGGTATCATCCTATATAAATCTCACCCCTTAAGCTATTCAGAGCGCTGTTTGATCTGTCTACAGCTCTCAACCATACTGCACAGCACTTGGCCTGCCATTCTTGTGGAATTCAGGACTCTCAGCATATAATGATTATTTTTAATGGATGCCATGTTCCCTTCCTTCAGTTTTTCTGTATTGCAGGCCAATGGAGCAGAGTTGCTAGAAGGTATGGATTGTAAGTGTCCTGAATTGCAGCCGTCAGGTGTTAAGAAATGTGAGAGGATACAACACTTGTACCAATAAATATACCAGACTTCTGCTTTACCTTTCATTTTCATCGCAAAGTTTTTTATACTCTGCTGCCACAGATTCATGTTTTTCATTTTGCTGCAGCATTTTCTCCTGTTCCACCTTGAGTACTCTCTCCAGTTCTTCCAGCTGCACCTTTTGTTTCAGCAACTGATTGTACCTGCAAACAAAAATAATATTTAAGTTTCTTTCCTTGGCATAACAAGATCAAGATTGATTATTTTTTTTAAAAAAGGTGGTATTTCAAAGTTTTAAGATCTTAATGTTAGACTAACACTGGTTTTATTAGCTTTACATACAGCGCTTTTTGCCTTTTGCTTAGGAGACACAGATTCTTATTTTACTTGTGTGTATTAGTATTTACCTGTCTTCCAAGTCCTTGTGCTCCACCTCCAGATTTTTGTGTGCAGATTTAAGGCTTCCATGTTTAGCAATCAGAGATTCAAACTCGGAAGCTTGGCGCTCGTGCAGGTGCTCCAGCTTCTCGTGGTCTTTGAGAAGTGAATCATACAAGGATTTCAGATCCTCACGTTCTTTGAGCACACATTCATTCTCATTTTCTAGCGCAGACTGCTGGATCAAGAGTTGTGCATTCTGATTCATTAGAGATGTACTTTGGGAATTCAGGGTGGAATTTTCAACCTGCAGTCATAAACACATAACAAGAGTTGAAAATTAGTTTTGTAGTCAGAATTATCCTGTCTTCTCCCACTGAAATATCTCTGAAATTTAAGCCTAGCATCTTAGCAACCTTCTAGTTATTCTATGACCTGACAGCCTTTAATGGGAATATTTTTTCCCTGTGCATCCTGATAGACAATTCCAATTCAAAGTATTCAAAGAATATTTTTGTATTGATATTGCAAGAAAGCACTTAAGCTTATGTCTAAATTGAGGTGGAAGGAAATGAAACTATTATTTGCCTTCCTATCTTCATTAAGTGCTATCTAGATAAGAGACAGATTTTCCTCTCCACATCCTGGGTTGGACTCGATGATCTCTTGAGGTCCCTTCCAGCCCCTACAATTCTATGATTCTATGATCCTCTACAAAATACCTTGGAGAAATGGATCACCACTGATCCTTATCCCAGAAGCCAAATCTGTGACATGACTATGTCATACTGACAGAGATTTAAGAAAAAAACCACAGAAGACCAACAGTACCACACAGAATTTCTAGTGTCACCATAAAATCCTTGTTCCCACCTACCCTTTATGACTGGACTTTGAACATGAGCATCCATGTAACAGAGAGAAAGGGAAAGGAAATACTAGCTCCCGGAAAAAAATACCCATATTCTGGTCTGTTGAGGAGCTGCCATTCACATTTCTCTTCCAACAGCAGCAACATCAGTTGATCACTTCCTATGCATGCTGTGAGACCTGCTGGAAAGGGCTCCTTCTTTTATCAGAACGCAATTTCTCCAACAATTATGTCAGAACAGTATTAATGTCTATTAATACATTAAAAGCTTAAGCATTAGACAGATGATAAACCCCTCAAACAACTTTAGTTTGTGTGCCTCCGGAAAGATTAGCCTAAACTAATCCTGAGATATCTTAAAGAATTGATGATACCGAACGTGCTTGTTATCTGACCTCTCTTAGGCGAGTTGCCTTCTCTCCCCTATTCAAGAGATGGAAAAACC
The DNA here is from genome assembly GCF_964237585.1 of Gallinula chloropus. Lineage (NCBI taxonomy): Eukaryota > Metazoa > Chordata > Aves > Gruiformes > Rallidae > Gallinula > Gallinula chloropus. The sequence continues at coordinate 84,347,377 of NC_140087.1, read as the reverse complement.
ACAAACTACTGAGGCTTGTAAAACCCTCTGGGTATCTATTAACGAGAAAAAAAAGCTACCACTCCAGTGCACGCTGTTACTAAGGAACAAATCCCTTTCTGTTGGAACTGCAGCATTCTTTGTTACCACTAAGAAAACCGAACCTCTCACTGGAAATGAAGTCACGTCTGATGGCATGTGTATGCTGTGAAACTTCCCTGCCTGGATCCAGAGTCTCATTTCATTCAGAATTCCTGGTGATCAGTTAAGTCACCCTTTGTCCCACATGTTCCTTCTGAAGGAACAGGAGAATTACAGTTGTCTAAGGGTTTTGCCACAGCCCATGTAGACCAGCTCAGTTTGCACTAGAGATTTAGGTAATCGCTTGTATTTTCATGAACATGTTTCGCGTTTCCTTGTGATTTAGAGTTGATGTAGCACTGTCTGGCAACTTGCCTGAAGCTATAAGCAAAATAACTGAATTCCCAAGGAAGACACTCCCTTTCTCTTTCTGTTGGGTATAACACCAGTCACAGTTGACCTCAGCAACAAAAATGACATTGCTTGGTGAGGTTCAACACACAAAACCCCAAAACCTTACAAGGCAGGAAATGCTTCATCCTCCCAACTCACTGCCTCAAAACTTCCAAATATTTATGGTGAATTCACTCTCCCTGTTTATCAGACAGGAAAGGCAATTCACTGTTGTGCAATTCATGAAGCAAAAAAGGAACTACACAGATATTCCTGGGTTCTTTTTACAAATGGGATTACAAAGCACTGAGAGTTCTGAATCCCAGAGATACATCCTCATGTATAAAACAGTTCATCTCCATGCCCAAATCCACCAGTTTTTAATGGCTAGAGGAGACACAACGCAAGCACAAATCTTCTGCATTGTTCATGGCTTGCCATCCACAAAGGGGAGCACTGTGCACTAATTGGATTTCCATGTGGTAGCTAGAGAGTGCATCTGCAGTACAACTGTGCTCTGCTTTTCAGCAAGAGACAGGATGGGAACTCAAAGCATTCACAACACGCATTGTTTACTTGTTTAAAGACTCCTTCGCTCTTTGATTTTCATCCACCCTCCATCATTTCTGACCCTGTTTGCTAATTCTGGTAATTGTGGACTTTTTATTCCCTCTGGGTAGTTTGGATTCTTGGAAGTCCAAAAAGCATGAGATCCATTAATAAGAATATTAATTTATAAGAGAGGAAAAACAAGAAAAAAAAAGGCAAAAAAGGGTATTTCATAACCCTGTTCAAGAATGAAGAGCAACATCCACATTTTGACCATAAAAACTACACGACTCCGGGCAGCCACTTTTATAATTTCTTCCTTTGTCCCACATTACCTTTTTTACCTCTAAATGATCTAAATTCAATCTCCACATATTTATGTAGTTTTCAAAGGGTTTTTTTTTTTCAACTCTTCTATACTTACTAACCTCTTGTTTTTCTCTTAGGTATGGCTTTGACTTTATTTTTTTTAAACTATTTATAAAAATAGACACAGTATTAAATTTAGTTGAGTCTCTTTGGACACCCTATTCCCCTGACCTAATTTTGAAGTAAAAAATGAACTAACAAAAAAATATCCTAGAGTAGATTCTTTTTATCCGGTCTTCTAACCCCAAGTCAAGGGTTTAGAATGGATAAACAAAAAGAGAGAAACGTTATTACTCATCAGCAAACAAAACCTTATATGACTGCTCTTAGTGCAGATTATTTGCATGTTCCTTTCTTTCCCATGTCTTTACCAGAAGCAAAAGGTGACTTACTTTATGGCCATTAGCTTTGAAAATTTAAATTTAAAAAGAAACTTTGGATTTAATTTTATTTTTGAAAGCAAAATAGGAAAGTATTACCTGCAGCTTGGCATTCTGAGTTTGCAGAGTGGTATTTTGTTCCTGCAGAGAAACAGTCTGTCTCTGAAGTGCAAGAATCTGAGCCTGCAGATTGCTATTCTGTGTCTCAAGTTGCTTTAACTGTGTCTTCAGTGCTTGTTTCTCTGCCTGCAGCGTAGCATTCTTTGAACATTTATAAAAAAAATGTATTTGAGTTCACAGCTGTTTACTGAATTTCAAGGAAAAAACACCCCAACCCTGTTTCCCCCAAACAAAGCAACGAAGCTGTAAAACACCTTATAGAGCAAGTAACACACAGTGATACAATCACTGCAGGTTAAGATGGAAGAAATGAGTAACTAAGACTGTACCTATGGAGAAATGGTAGAGAAATCACCATGACTCGTGTAAATAAGGAATATACAAGAGGGATTTAAGACATCTGTGGATTAAAAGGGCAAATTCAAGATTCCACATTTCCTTTTAAATGCCAAACCAAGCACTTTACAGTGCAGAGTCCAGCTGCTTCACAAACTACATTTAATTGACATGCTGCTTGGTGCATAAGCTAGGTGATAAACTGCTGACTTGCCTCACAATAATCTCATTCACATTACTGGAACAGTTCACAAGAAATAAAATCAGAATAATATTAAAACCCCATCTTACATTCCTTTCTACTTCGATTAATCTATCTTTAACTTTCAGTAACTCTCTAGTAGTTTCCTGATTTTCTTTCTCCCACTTATTGACAGGTTGATTGTCTTCTCCACTTCTTGGAGGAGAATTTTGAACCATCCTTTCCTCCTCTTGTCTTTGCTTGAGTGCTTCATAGTTCTTTTTCACCTGAAATTGTTTAGGACAACTTACATTAGGTTTAAAATATTCCATTTTCTATATCCTAATTTATTACATGACCATATCACACTTCAAAGGACAGAAAGTTATTGATATATACATATATGTTAATACATTTGTAATTTTGCTCTTTGTGTCTGCCAGGAGAGATGATGAATAGAGTTTATCGATACTGATGGCTTAAAACATAGCACTTGGGCTCACAGTTGTACCTGTCTACACAGAGACACCTCTATTCTCTATTTTATTTCAGTGTTTTCAATTGCTGTACATACCTTATCATACAAGTTAATAATCAAGGAGATTGGATTCTTTTTTTTTAACCAGTTCATCAAGGTAGATCAGGAAAACATTAACTTACTAAGAAACATTTTTGGCATCCCAGATCAAATAAACTTTGGATTTTTTTATCCACCTTCCTTAATCAAAGACCAATGAACAAGCTCATCAACAGCTTTTCACGTGATTTCCATGCTGGGCCAGTATTCCTGCAGTCTTATAAAGCAGTCAGAGCTTTGTCCTGCTTTATATCACCCCAACACTGCTCATCTTTTGCTGTCTCACTGAAGGTCAAGTGCAGAAATAACAATAGCTGGTAGAGGTGTAATGTACTCTTAGAGAGAAACACCCTCCTTACCGTTTTCAGTTCCTGTCGGAGCTGCTGGTTTAAATTAGTTGATTCTTCTAAACGAGCCTCCAAAGCAGCGATTTTTTCTTCTTTTATTTCCAGAGACTTCTTAAGTGTGGATTCTAATTTTGACTCCAAAAGCTTGTACCTACTGATCAATGACATCACACACAAAAAAAGCCTGCATTTCAAAAGATTATCTGAGGCATTTAAATTCTAAACCTCTGAAATAGCAGCCTCATAGCTGCATTCAAAAGCACTTGACTGTTGACTCTATTCAAAGGCATGAAGACACCTCAGCATTGATAATCAGGTCCTGCATCTAAACCAGAAGATGGTAGTCAAAATCATTTTTGAATCCTTCATTCTTTTACAAGGTATCAGACATGCAAAAAGCTCCGTTCAGCCAAACCAGTAGGGTGCTGGCTTTATTTAGACTATTTGTGTGTGTGTGTGGTGACAGCACTCTTCCTTCTGGCTCCACTCCAGTGAATCCAGCAGGGACCTGAACTAAATTATAAGGTGAAGTATTTGGAGAGCAAGATTTTCATCAATCTCCATTTCCTGCCAGCTTACAAAGCGGTGGCAGTCGGGAAAGAGGGGGAACACAGCACTTTGCAGGTGCATACTCATTTCATCTGTGAATGTGCAAATTGTTGGCTCAGCCCAGCTGCTGGTATTTTAAGACTGTTACCACTCATGATGGGTAAAGCTTCTATTTTGGTTTGTTTGTTGGTTTTGTGGGGTTTTTTTACCACATTTACAGTAATGCAGGGCACCTAAAAAACCCAAATCACACATTTGTGAAGCATTCAGATTTAAATGTATCAGTTTAGATACTCTAATGAATTACTAGGCTTTTTAGAAAACACCAAAAGCCACACACATTAATCACTTTTAAACAGTTCAGTCACTGGTTGTGTACTCTGCAACTGGAAAACATTCCACTTTTTATCCACAGCAGAGTAAAATAAAACAAATCCCTAGTACCCCTGGCTTTGTACTCCTGACTGTTGAAGAATCTATCAGTTTAGTGAAGGAAAGAGATTGCAAGAGACTCCTGAATGGACAACAGGATTAGATCTAGACAGGAACTGGAGCAGAAGACCAATAGGATGAGAATTAATAAGTAGAAAGCTGTCCAGTAGCATCATGCAGTAGGATGAGAATCCAAGATTTTAAAGGTCTGACAAGCAATTCTCAGGGACTTAAGAAACAGTAGGCAGTCTACGACTAGAAGAACAGACAGTATTTCCATCTCCTTGAGGTGAAGCATATATTCAGCTACAAACAAGCAACGGTAACTTTTCAGTAACAAAAATATGTAGAAAACAAAATAAGACTAATAGCTGAGACCAAATATTCAGTTTCCTTTTGATCACCCAGTAATGAAAGATGGTATACAGCTTCTAGAGATTTTCATTGAGATTTGGGTATTTCAGATCCAGGGTCAGAATCCACAGATCTTTTCTCTAAAGACAACAGCCATTGGAAAGGTGAAAGAAAACTAAAAGTACTTCCAAATTAACTCCTCCAACATGGCTAGGTTAGGCCCCAAGATAAAGACTCTGAAGCACTACCAAGAACATGAGGTACTGCACACCTCTCTAAAGATCAGCCTGAATCAGCACATCACACCCAGCCTGGCACTCAAATATCTTGTACCTTCACTTCTTCCATCTGCTTCTGTGGCACTTTCACACAGCCAGGGCTGGACTACCAAGTTTGCCATAAACACCTTTCTAGACAGGCATTTATCTTCTGCTGAAAGGCAATCTGCAGAGAATTAAGAATAAGCTGCTCTTATGACAGTGCAGCTGAGCAGCACCAAATTGTAGGAGACCCAAGGCCTGTAGACAGGTGTGTCCTGGTTTCAGTCAGGATGGAGTTAACTTCTTTCGTAGCAGCGGATGGAATGCTGTGTTTGAGTGTTAAAATGGAAGCAGTGCTGATAACACCCTGATGTTTTTAGTTGCTGTCAATTAGTCAAGGCCTTTTTCAGTTCTTTGTATTTCCCTACTAATGAGAAAGGAGAGGACGAAGCCAGGACAGGTGACCTAAACTGGCCAAAGAGGGTATTCCATGCCAATTACGTCATGCTCAGTACAAAGGGGGGCTGATGGGTGGAGGAGCAGGGCGGCTCCAGGACATGCGGTTTTTGGGGGATGGTCGGGTTCCAGGACATCTCTGGGTGGCACTGCCCGAGTTGTGGGTTCGGTGAGAAACCGCATTGTGTATCAACAACTTCACATAGTTTTTGCTCTAAAGTCCTGTTCGCATTGCTATATTTTATCTTTCTGTTATTTTAGTAAACTATCCTTATCGCAACCCACGGGTTTTTGGTTTCTTGGTTTTGGGGTTATTTGCCCCTTCCTTTTCCCTTCCCTCACACCCCCCTCCCCGCCTTCTCCCCCTCCTCTTTTCCTTTAAAGAGCAGGCAACTGTGCGGATCTTGGCTCTCAGCTGGTGTAAAACCATGACAAGGTGCCAAGTGCAGGTCAGCCACTACACAATGCTTAAGCCCTGCTCTGGGCTGTGCTGTTAATATCCAACATATACAGAGCAAAAAGCATGCACTGCATCCTTGATAATGGAGTAACTCATTAAAAGAGCACTAAGGGAATGTGGGGGAATGAAAAGAAAATTATTTGTGTAAGTCCCATACATTGCTAACCTGAAAGCAAAGGAAGGAATGAAACAGGCCATGAAAGGTGCCAGAAATATGTTAAAAGTTCATTTACAGATTATAATTTAATGAAAGCTGGATTCCATTCCACAGGGACACGTAACCCTGACTCTTCTTCCACACTGTAATTTATAGATCCATTATAACATTGTTCTGTAAAACTCAAAGGCAACACTAGTGTTGTATGGCCCAAAGTACTAATTCATATAATGTCACCAGCAAACGCGTGAAAAGTGAACCCACAGCACCTGAGCTTTAAGCATGAGCAGATGGAAAGGACAAGGACCGTTCTCTCGGAAGTGGAATCCTACTGGATTTAATGCAGAATAATTTGCAAAAGCACTGTTACAGAACTGTATTCTCTCTCAGTGTATTTGTGGGAGTGCTCATTGCAAACACTTGGGAGTCTAGAATGTGGTTTAGAAAACTGCTGCTTCAACTCAGCTCAAGGATTGCTTCCCCTTTGTAAGGTGTATTCACCTAAGGACAAATCAAACTCAAACTGTGTGCTGCATGCTACACAGTGATGCTTAAACCAGAAGAAATCAAGCTAGTCAAAGTTCTGAGGACTTCTCTTGACAGAAGAACTCTACTTGTAAGCCAAGAAAGGTGGCTGAGAACCATCAGCAGAAAACAAGAGGTAGTAACAGATTCTCCCTACAGGACCCTGGCACCTCCACAGTAACAGCACTGGTAGCAAGAAAGGACAAATAAAGGGAAAAAATAAAAGCTGCTTGGTTTTCTTTCGATATAGAAGGCTCCAAAGCAATCTACTTGTTCAAGACAATCAGTTGTATTAACAGATCAGTTACAGACAGCAGTTGTTGCTTTTTTATTTCTTAAAGAGCACAGCTGAGTAGCATCGTGGAATAAAGACTGGCTGGCAGCCCTCACTAGTCAGCTTTTCTCCTGTCACAAATTTTCCCTAAATCCCTCTGGGATAAGGCAGAACACAACATATAGTAAAGGAAACAGATGTCAGGACAGCAGCTGCCTTATAACGGCAGGTGTGGTAGAGCGATGGAGCCAGTACAGAGTTTTGGACACACTCATGTATTGGATCCTTCCCAGGCAGTGTGAGTGGGAATGCAGCTTCCTTTTGGTAGGAAGAATTAGAAGGCAATATTTGGAATGGAAGAATGAGAAAGTTTACAGTACCTACTACGTGACAAAAGCATAAAAAACACTTCTAGCAGTCAATATGGAAAAAAAATAAACCAAAACAAAGCCAAGCAAAACAGTTTGGTCCTATTATCTTCTACTGCTGCTCTTCCTGTTGCTAACTAGAACATAAAACACTTTAATTATGCCTGAACTGTACCTACTGAAGAAATTTCTTAATACCACAAAGTGGCTCCTAGCTTGCACAGGCAGCTGAACGGCCCATCAACTACCTTACTAATTGCAAAGAACCACAAGTTCCACTTCGGGTCTATCAGGGTGTGTTCAAAACCTAAGAGCATGCACAAAACAGTCTGGGAAACCATTTTATCTTTATGAATAACACCAATCCTGGTTTCTACACCGTATCAGGTAGGCCTTGACATGCTCACCTGTCATCACTGCTCTGCTCATCATGCAAGAGACGCTCCTTGTTTAAGCCAATTTTCTCAAGTTCGTGGGCAAGTTTTTCTAGATCATTGTTCATTTGTTGAGTCTTCAGTTTTTCACTCACCAAGTCCTTACATAGAAAAAGTTACAGTCAGCCTTATTATGTACACAAAATCAGAGTCTTAATTCTAGAAGTGCCAAGGCAAGAGTCTCTTATCCCTACACAGCTTAAATAAGTCAATGTGAACTCTCCTTTCCAATTGTTAGCTTTCAGCTCTATCAGACATTAGACTGTAACTATAATAGGATTTCACTGTAGCTGTTCACTCCCTCCCTTTCTGTATCGCTTCCCTTTCAAATTTGGCTGTCAACATCATGCAGGGGAAACGTTTCAGCCAGATTAAATGCCAGAATGGAGAATCTGAACAATGTTCCTTTAACAAAGGCTCCGTGACAGTTTGTAAGCAACCTTACAGAATTGAGTGTAATATTACAGAATCACAGACCAGTGGGGGTTGGGAGGGACCTCTGGAGATCATCTAGTCTAACCTCCCTGCTAAAGCAGGATCACCTAAAGCAGGTTTCACAGGATTGTGTCCAGGCAGGTTTTGAATATCTCCAGGGAAGGAGACTCCACAACCTCTCTGGGCAGCCTGTCCCAGTGCTCTGTCACTCTCAACATACAGAAGTTTTTCCTCATGTTCTTTTTGTGTTCCAGTTTGGGCCCAATACTGCTTGTCCTGTCACTGGGCGCCACTGAACAGAGTCTGGCCCCACCCATTAGACATCCACCCTTTAGATATCTATAAGCACTGATGACATCCCCTCTCAGTCTTCTCCAGGCTAAGGCGGCTCAGAACTCTCAGTCTTATGGTTCTATTATTCCATTATGATCATATAAGTTTTCAATATCTAATACTTTCCCTACTGCAACCATTAAAGATGCTAATAGCATAAAGATTAAAGCATTAAAAATACAAAATATAAACTTTTCTTCTTTACATTGCAAACTGAATATCACGAGACCAGTAACTAGTTTCTCTTTACCTCTCGCAGGGTGACGAGGGTTTTCTTATCGATGGTAGCTCTCTTCACCAGTTCTTTATTTTCTTTCTCTAATTCTTTCAGGCGTACACACGACTCTTTATACACAACTATTTCTTTAAATAGAGATTTATTTTCCTTTTCCAGATTACTAATTTTTACATTGTTTTCTTCCAAAGTACTATCTTTAATTTCTGCTTGTTGCCGAAGCCTTTTATTTTCTTTTTCTAGCTGCTTCTTATCTTTCTCCAGTTGAGAAGTCTCTTGCTCTAACAATTTACTCTCCTTTTCCAACTGCTCCAGGCGTTTACTAGAGATCTTTAACTCCTCCAGGTTCTTTTGCAGAGTCTGATTTTCAGACTCTAAATCTTGTAATTCGCTTTCTAATTGCTGAATCTTCTTATTGCTGTTTTCCAGGGCTTTCTGTAGCCTTTGGTTTTCTGTGTCTAGGCCTTGGTAGCTGACTTCCAAGCGTTCAGTCTTCTTAAATGAGGCTTTCATGAGTTCAAGGCTTTTCTTAAGTTGTTCCTTTTCACTCTCCAGTTCCTTATTTTCTAACTGCAACTGTGCCACTTTAATGCTTGTGCACTTCAAGGATTCAATTGTTCTCCTTAACTCCAGGTTTTCTTCATCGAGTTGCGAATTCTCCTTTTCTAAGGATTCTAACTGAAAAGTGAGATTTTTTAGGCTATCCAAAGTTTTTTTTAGTTTCCTGTTTTCCATTTCCAGGTCTGAGTTTTCTTGTTCTAAGGCCTCGATCTTCTCACAAGTGATTTTTAAGTTTGTGATTTTTTTCTGTAACAATTCATTCTCCTTCTCCAGATGATGCAGCTCGTTCTCGAGTTCCTCTACTCTCTCCCCTTTCTCTTTATAGTGTTCCAGTTCTTTCCTGACTTGCTTTTTTTCAAATTCCATCTTATTTAACTTACTGCTGGTCTCTTTAATAGACTCATGAAGGATTTTGTTTTCTTTCTCAATCTCTTTCATTCTTGCTTCAGCACTGATTTGTGAGCGTTGTCTTAGAGAAGCCACAGTTTGATTCAAATGTTCATTTTCTTGTTCTAAAAGCTTAATCTGGTTTGGGAAGAAAAATTGTAAACTCTGGTTTACAACAGTAAATCGCTTCCATATATAAACTGAAAGCTACTAAGCCACTAAGATTACATCATATTTGCCTTTTAAGTAAAAACAACAAACTAAAAAGTAATTTCTCTTACTCTCCTGGTGTTTATTTGCAGACCTGCACACCCTGTGCATGCACACAGATGGAAGCTTGACAATAAAATAAAGGCCAAGTGAAAGTGGAAGTATCTTCCTCTTGGATATTAGTAGATAACATAAAACTAATGAAGCACAAATCAAAACAAAGCTGTATCTATTTTCCAGCATCATTTTCATCTTGTTTACCCAAATTTGTGTTTATTTGTCTTAAACTCTGTAATTTCCAGAGGTACATCTCCAGAAAGAATGGAACCGGAGTCAAGTTCTAAACTGGAGATGGAAGGAGGTGGGGAAGCTGCCAAGGTGTCTCTATTTCACTTGGGAAAAAACAGAGGTGATGTGTGGGACGTGAGGACATTCTGACCACAGCCAGTAACATTTGGGGAAGTTATATTCATTTTTGAGTTAAAAAGAACTCTAAGGACATGTTGTTCCAAACCAGCTTCCAGAGAAAGTAAATGATAATACAATTGAATTATTTTTTTGGGTAACATATCCCCAGATCTTCCTGAAAGACAACAGCAGCATTTACATCTTAGTTTTTAGCATTTCTTGATTTTTTTTTTCAGTTACTCCAAATAATTATAAATTATTTGGGTATGTAACTAAACAGAGAGCAAAATCCAGCAAGCTGTTTAAGTCAATATTTAAGAATACACTAATAATATAGCATAAGGGGTATTTCAACAATAAACTGTTTTGGAAAAGGCAAAAGTGGCAGTTGCAATGAAAAACAGAGTGAGAAAATTACAGACTGTTCTTTCATATTTAAGTCTGAATGTAACTACTAATTACAGGCCCTGCAGCGCCATTCCCAGCAATGGCAAACTGTTCTGAAATGATTAATGAGAAACTAATTAACAGGTGTCTACAACCACAACTTTGCAACACTTCTTTACATAACCCAGTGTTACAGAGCACGTTTAATTACTTTCTATGTACTCTGCTTCCATAATCTAAATTTAACCAAAAAAAAGTCATGATAGATGAGCCCCTATTTTTTGATGAAATCAAACCAACTTTGTATGGTTGACTCTTAGCTTTCAGCAGGTAATTTGTGAAAAACATGAAAGACCCCCTGAACTCATCACAGCCCTTAGGGGTATTAATTTTAAGCAGGAATATTCCCACTGAAATGTCAGTGCTACTGCAACATGTTTACAACAATGTATGGATCCCTCATGGTTGAATTGAACTGAGACTTGTGACTTACTCCAGGAAGCTTTAGTCCTTTTTTTCCCTAGAGTACACTTCCAATCAATTGCATAATCAATTATTGTAACAATGAATGCTTCGAAACAGGACAAGCCGGCATGTTTTCTTCAGAATTACCTATGCTGTTCTCTTTAAGTGAAAGTAAAGCTTCAATCCCCAGCTTCCCTCTGCTTCTTCTTTTCTAAGTCTGGAATTCTTTTTATTGATTTAATTGGGCCTTAAAAAATGCTCAGGATTTTTGAAATACAATATTCTGCCTTCTCAAATACCATACTTTTAAATTGCCCTAAGAAATGTTAACCTCATCAAGAAATATCAGAGGAATTTATAGAAGATAACTACAGTTCTAAATCTCAAGGACTTGATTGCTAACATTGGGATTTCCAGCTGTTTCTATAACTCCTATTTGCCAGCAGCTGCCTTCCAAAGGTCCTCTGAATTTCTCTGAAGAGACCTTAGAAGGTGTCAGCACCCATTAGATTCATCAGGGACATTCAATACCCTCCCAAATACAGCTCATGCCTTTTAGAAAGACCCAATTGCCAGTTTCTGGCAACCCAACCCAAACTCTGCTGTCTACCTGCAAAGCACAGTCAGAATACATTCTAGTATATAGGACTACCGTGAAACTGGTTATGATGGTTCCTGTCCTAGATAAGCCAACCTGTGAGGGACACTGGAGGAACAGTGTCTGCAGCAGAGCAGCAGACCAGCTCTGCTGTGCTGGTCTCTGTCAGGTCCCTTCAGGGCCAGGCTGCTGTAATTCTCATTAATACTTCTGACATTACTTCAAACACCAGCCAGCTGTCTGGAGCCTGTTCTCCTCCATTGAGAGGTGTTTGGCTTACCTCCAAAGTTCCCCATTTTCTGTTTTGCTTCAGCTACACTCTCTAAGCAACTACAGCAAAGGCACAGCCCATGAAAGCCACAGAAGCATTACAAACCACGAGAAAGTTCTAAAACCACCAGTAAAGCCTCAGCTCAACATGAGTCATGTCTTTCATTGGCTGCAGGTCTTGGACAAGCTGTTTTGCTTCAGATATGTCCTTTTGGCAAGTCTGCTACATTGACAATCTCTTTATGCCTGTAAAACAGTACAAAAGGAGAACAGTACAGTACAACACAGAAATAAGTCTCTTGATTCTGCTACTCACTTGCCGCTCTGAGTTTTCTCGAAGTGTTTCAAGTGTTTTTTCAAGCTGTGCTTTTTCTTTCATCAAATCTTTGCTCAAATTTTGACTGTTCTGAAGACTTTGTTTCTCTTGGCTAATTTCATTCTCTAGCTCTTCAAGCTAGGGAAAAAGAAATCGTTTTTTTGTTAATGTACTTGAAAACAACAGTATTACCTTTAGCTGGATTGAAGGTACCCTGATCGACATTTACTAATAAAGAAGGTTGAAGGAAAGAATAAAATTGAATTTTCAGCTCTATCTGAAACAATTAATCTCTTCTAGGAATAAATTTACTTCTGCCAGAATTTTCTCCCTGGCTCAGAAGATTGCATCTATTAAGGCCTTTTGCATTTAAAAATCGGTCAGGTTTTATTAGGCTCTGGATATTTTCCCAAACAACTTTTTTTTTCTTTCAAAAATTCCATTTTAGTGAGATTTATACAACTGCTTCAAATCCCTTTTAGCTTACAAAGGTTGAATGTGGTTTGATTTTACTTAACTAGTTCAGAAGATACACGGGTTTGTTTTATCAAGTGGGCCCAACTCTCAATGTCACCACACCGCAGAAACATTTATGACGGAAAAATCCAAAGTATGATTTTTCTGTCATATCTGAGTTATTAGTTGCTTGGAAGCAACACATTGTGTTTTTAAGCAATCATGTGCTGGGAGTTTTATATACTATGCGGACTCCATCGTTTACACTCACTAGTGTCAGAGGAGTCCAGACTTAACTCGGCCTTCTAGCAGAGTGAATGCTTTTAGAAACAAATTATCTGAACTATGCATTAAAGTGCTGCTAAATACTAATGAGAAAAAATCTCAAAGAGGTAGCAGAATGGAAGTGTTCCTCCATGAAGCAATTTGCTGATGGGAAACACTCAAACACCCTGGCATTGATTAGGTCAGAACCTGAATTCAATCTTAGGATGAGAATACTACTGCTTGACCTGTCTCTTGCTTTCGTCTTCCTCCCAAATTCAGATGTCCCTGGTCCCTTGCTTAGCAGACAACATGTGTTTGTGGGTATATAGGTCCTTTCATTGGTTTTTGAAAAGGAGAAGGAACTGGCTCAATCGTCCCAGCCAGGACACAGTCAGCCTCTGCCTGGGAACCAAATTTATCCATCACCCGCCCCACTGGCAGTGGTGCTCGCTTCTCATACCTAATCCTTCCACTGGTTCCCTCCTAGCTCAAGCACTGTACAGAACTCTAAGCAGCACACAGGCATTGTTAAGAAATCAGAAAATGCATGGGAGTATGGAATACAGTAGGGACTTCTTTCCATTTAGTTTAATTATCTCTTCCCCACTCTTCTCTAAAAATAGCCTAGCATCTGAAATATCTGCTGAAGTAAAAGCTATGGCAAGAACGTTAGATGTTTTACTCTACTGTAATTAGTCCTCTTTTTTCAATTTTTCTTTTCTATAAATATCACTGACTAAATTACCCTTTGATAGAAATTGAAGAGTCAAATGCTGTAGATCAGCACAGATAAATCTGGCAAGTTCCTCTCCTGCACTTGCTCATCAATCCCTTGGCTCATCTCTCTGTCTCAGTGACAAATGAGGACACACAACCACGTTTTCTGCTAAGCCTTAGCAGTCAGTCTTCACCTATGCACTTGTACCTTCCTCTGCTTAATAATTACAAAAATTAAAATACTGTTCTCAAGTATCATAAAACACTTTCATTACTCATTATGTCCCTACATGCTAATATTTTCCCCTCATTGGTACAGGACCCTTCTGAATAAAACAATCACATTCTTACATCAATAAAAAGTGTAACTTAAAGAGAAAAACACCTCTCTCTGACATGGCTTCCTTTCCTACCATAAACTTACAAACACTGTAACAACATTTGGATCCTAATAATACTTTACCCAAAATGACAGCAATTTGTAAAATTACCCTTTAGAAAGAAAACTGCAAGCAACATTATGCAACTCATGCACAATTCGAACACACACCCCGATGATTACCTTTTTGCTAAGTCTTTGGTTTTCTTTTTCCATTTTCAGAATCCTTGAACTACTGCCTTCCACAGATCCCACTGCACTTTGCAGTTCTTCCACTGTCTTCAGCAAACTTTGGTTTTCCATTTCCAGCTTCAGTAATCTGCTTGATGTCAGCTCATTTACCTCATGACCAAGTGATTTCTGTGGCACTGTAAGAGAAAGCACCATTAAAAAAAGAAGTTACTTATAAACCTGGATCTCTTCTTTAGGAGATTTAGAAGCCTTTGATGGTCCTCTGGTGCCTACTTGGTGAACAGAGCTAGTTAGGATTAATGACCAACAGATAGCACTGCAGATAAAAGGAAATGCATAAAAATAAATGTTCTACTCATCCCACAGGTCCTAAACAGATTCATAGGATTTGTCAGGTTGGAAGGGACCTTTAAAGGCCATCTAGTCCAACCGCTCTGCAGTAAGCAGGGACATCTTTACTAGATCAGGTTTCACAGAGCCCCATCAAGTCGGACCTTGGATGTCTCTAGGGATGGGGGCTCCACCGCCTCTCTGGTCAACCTGTGCCACCATCATAATGAAGAACTTACTTGAGATGTAGTCTGTGGTGAATGAGCACTACATGGGATCAGTCCAACTCAACTGTCACTCCACATCAGCGATTTCTTTCCCATTACTGGCAATTTATATCTAAATTTCCATGAGATTCCAACACATGATCAAGCACGTTATTGGAATGACAAGATTTTTTTGCCAATATTAATATGTTTACCTTCAGAAAGTTCAGTAGTCCTATTTATCTGTTCCAGTTCCCAGCCAAGATGCAATGATTCATCCATACTTTGCTTCTGAGCCATTTCTAGTGTCATATTTTCCTCCATGAGTTCCTCAATCTTCTTTCTGTCCATATCACGCTCCTTAAAAAAATATTTCACATATAACCTATTAAAGTATGTCTCAAGGTTCACACAGTATTTTACTATCTAATATGCCACAGAGAAACACAAAGTGCATTTTGTGATTTGCTATTTCACAGTGAGACAGGGAGGAACAGAAAAAATATTACTGAGAAGTCTGACAACTAGTAAACAGAGAGAAAGAATCTCTTCTCATCATAACTCAAGTTCACTTCTCAGCATACCAGAAGAGAGAGTATACATAAGTACAGTTTGGTAGCACACACAAAAAACCCAAATGGACACAGGGAAGCAAAATTTCAGCTTCTAAACTGTCAGAAAGCTACTTTGATGCAAAAAGCTCTAACGGGAAAGTGTTCTCACCTGGCTCTATAAACCCCTTTCCCCACACATGCTGTTTTAATAGGAGTAAGTTGCAGCTCTAACTCTCATAATTTTGTGGGAAGTAAGAGAAAGTAATAACCTGCCACCCCTTAAGGTGGAAAAACCCTACACAGGTAAATTATTAATTTCTATTTTAGAGTATTTACTTTTTGAAGAGAAATGGTTAAAGCCAGAAATTACTTTGGGAATGAACTTCTGAAAAATATGTTACCATACCGCCAGAATTTGCAGCACGAGTAACCTCTTTTATCTAAGTATTTAAGTGACAACAGACTATCTTCACACAAAAAAAGAAGTGATGCTATCATTCTTACTACTGAGGCTCTGTATTTCTTATCACTGTATTCTAGCTATCTGATTAAATAGATTCCTTTAGGAAGAGTACTGCATTTGCAGGTTTTTCCTTCCCTAGACAGAGCCAAAGCTGCTCTAGAAAAATGTATCTGAAAAGTGCTAGTAAATGAAAACATCCCTTCCTTCTCTCCCCTTCCATTTTCACTGGAAGTTTTTCTTTCATTAAAAACAGAAGTCAAATTCAATGTTGTTTTTGTCATCCCCCATTTACACTTACCATCTCCATATCATGTAATTTAGCTTTTAACTGTAGATTCTCTTTTTCTAACTCGTGCAACTTATCAGAACGGGCTCGGGTCCCCTCTAATTGATCTTCCAACATTGTCTTTGTTTCTAGTAACACTTGATTGTCTTCTTTTAACTCCTGCAAGAGTTAATAAAGCAATCTTAGAACAAAAGGGATTTCCTTATTAAAACAATCTTTGCTACCCATCACACCTACTTTTAGAAATGTTGCTCTAACACTAAAACATTCATTTGGAAGCTGGAACAGATTTTGATTTAAAAAATTTACAGCAATTTCACATAACTTTAACTTATGAAATATTTACAAAATGAAAGTTTTTCATAACTTAAGAGAAATGAAATCATCCCTTAAGCATTAAGGTTCCATAAGGTGTTAATAGTCACAACGAAACCATGAACATCCCTGTGATTTGAGATGTGACCTGGAAAGATGTATCTGGACAGCTAAGCAAAAGACTGATGTAAAAATTACAGGTGTCAGGCTCCAAGCAAACAAGTAGTAGTACTTCACACATCATGTAACTGAAACGTGGAGCTTATTGCTACATGACTGTATAGATGAAAAGAGTGTAGAGAAGTTTACCTAGTTCATGTGGGAAGCTCAAGAGTATCACCTCTGAGTAGGATTTTCCTGAGCCCTCCTCTCAGGAGGCTGGGAGAGCATGACAGGAAAGTACTGCCAAATGCTCAGCCTGTTCTCTTCCTCTCCTTTAGGTACCTACTACTACTGGCCACTGTCAGATTGGATGTGGAGGCAGATGCTCCTTTTGGTTCATAATGTAACCTATTATCAGATAAGTCCCTAATCGATGGACTGCAGGAAATGGAGAACAAAACAGACTAATTTTCTACAGGCCATAATTAGGTTTACAGGCCACAGGGCAAACTTACTTAATCCCAAAGTCAGGCCATGATGCTGGAAATGCAACCATATCCTTAAAACACAACCAGCCATATTGAAAGGTCCTGATCAGCTTTAATTTACACACACAGAGCATCATATTTCAATTACCTCTGATGAAAACTGTAATATGTAAAAACATATAATTGGCTATTTTACTCATGAAATAAAGACAAAACTTTTCCAAGTTCAGCATGCAGTCAGCTCCAAAATCTGAAAAATTATCAGTGAGCACAACATACAAATATTTATCCGTCAAACTCCTCCTTACACAAATACTAAGTTATCATAATAATATTATTATAAAGCAAAACCAATTTAAATCCCTCTTTATTCAAACATGCTTGAAAAATCCAATAGGAGCCAACAGCTTTGAGGACATCAAAGAACGTACGTCACAGCACTGGGCGTCTATCACCGAGCTCAAGCTGAACAGCAATGTCTTATTTAAAGTACATCCCATACTGAGAAAAGGTCCAGAGCCAGAAAGCAGTTACCAGCCTGCTTTCCAGTGGCATGTGAAGGAGCCTCCTCAAGAACAGATATTTCAATGACAGTTAAGGTCTGTATTGAGTGTGTCTTGAAAAAATGTCTTCAAATTTCATGAGATGAATTTTATCATCTTACTGTGTGCATTAGTTTCCACAAGCAAGGCTAAAACCAAGTCATCTTAAAACAAACAAGTGTTAGGGAACACCTTCCTAAAAAAAAGTAAATTCAGAAAGGTCTACAGCCCTTTTAACAATATTTTAATTTACATCATGTATCTTATCTCTCACTAAAGTCTTTTGTTAAATTTTTTTTACACTGCAGCCCTCCTGGGAGAACCATCCATCTTATTTTCCATTAAAGAGCTTTAAAGCATTAAAGCTTTTGAAAACTTCTGTGTCAGTTGACATACTTTATTTCCTAATTTTGGATGAAGGATCAACAGTTGAGCACTAGAAAGATTTGGAGTTTGCCTTGCAGTTTTTCCTCTCCCATCAGTAGTAGCTTTTTTCAATAATAGTTATTTTATGCTGTGACATGTGAAGTATACATTCATTAAAAGCTTTTAACTTTTAAACGTTCTCTCTAGAGGATGCTACAGGCATTGGTCATTAGTATTATGACTTTTTCAGAGGAGGTAACTGGAATATTGGAGATATTATACCATGTCTAGGCAGCAGTTATGTGGGAAGAAAATCTGGAGGTTACAACAGATCACAACGTTGAGATGCTGCCTAGGAGCTGCAATTCTAGCAGGTGTAAAGTCACCTTTTCACTGTATTCAGAACTGGTAAAATTAGAGTATGAGATCCTGTTTTAGGGACTCACATTTTCAGAGAGATGGGAATTAAGTCAGAACCCAGAGAACAGGAAAAAAAACACCTTGTAGTGCAGAAGGCTTTGTAGCTAGAGCACAAAGAGCTAGAGGAGAGGAGACGCGACATGTCACAGTTGTCAGAGAAGCAAAACACTTGCAGACACGCAGTCACTCAGGTCTTAGAGCACCGATTAATGTCAAGCATTCATTTAGAGCTGTATGGGTACATGAAAAACCTTGCTTAAAGCAGAACGAGTGAGTTCCTGAGATCCCATCCAGGCCTGTGAATCCAAGAGGCCACATTAAATGAGGAAGTTACATAAAAATACTCTGTGCCATAGTTTACCCTACCACCTTGGGTTTGCTATTTGGTAGTTTTTACCCTAAAGAAAGGGCTTCACACCAGTATCATGGCAATTACATCTAGGGTACATGGTATTTTTTCCCATGAGCATTCATTTCAAGTCCTCACTGATTTTCTAACAGTCTTTTAATGACCACCGTGAAAATATCTTTAACCTTGCATTAGTTTTGACTCCCACAAGTAACTCCTCCTTTCACAAATTCTACTATTTTGGCATTTGCCCAACGAATTTGCCATCTGCAGACAGAATGATGGCCTAATTAAATCCTGCACGGTGATTTGCAAACTTCTAATTCATGGCAGAACCGTAAGTCTTTCTTATCTGGTGTCAGTGCATCTTTTTTTAGTGTATTTTATCCATGGAATACCCTTGTCCTATACTCATTTTTGTGTATAGCCACTACTCCCCCAACACTTTACTTAGAAAAATATATTCTCTTAGGACACCCACAAGAGGGGAAAGAAATTACAATTTTAGAGCACATTTTTAATTAATGCCTTCTTGAGTTTCTTGATACATAGTATATGCCCTAAAAAGAAGCTCCTGCTGGTCTTGCTAGCTTAGAGCCTGACTTCCAGTGAAACTGCACAGCATCACACACAGGGACTTTTACCTAAAACCTACAGTTTATCACGAAAGACTGATTACCAGATCCCAGAGCAAGAAGATGGAACACACTTTTCATGTCCCGATGCTGAAGCCATCAAACTAACTTTGAAAAAGCCACAGCAAACAAGAACTGTTGGTCATTCAGTGTTTCTTTGCCTTATTATACCTCCACTCTAGCTTTGTAGAACTCAATATCATGCAGCCTCTCTTTATACCGGCTGACTTCACTTTCAAGCTTGTCGACTCGAATTGCCTTCTCCCGGAGAGCATCCAACTCATCTCTGTACACTCTGGCAGAACGGGCATCTGAGAGTAAATTCATGTTCTAGAAAAGAAGAAAATACAGAAATTAAAGGCAAAAATACTGCAGAGTACAGACTGAATTATAACATAATTGCTTCACTATTTAAATCGTGAGTAATTAAGAGGGATGTCGTAAGTTAATTCTGAGAAAGGTGAAGAATACTAATATTAGAAGCTCAGTCCAGTATTCCTAGGACACTGTACTGGCCTTTTTAAAGGGAAGGTATGTAGACATCTCTGCTTTTCAGCAAGGCATATTTCTTTTACAGATAATATTCCAAATGCCCCCAATAATTTTATACACTCCTCATAATAGACGAATGTAATGTTTTCCCTCATTATCAACCTATAGGCAGGAACTATAACAAACCCCAGGCAAAATCTGAGTAGATTGCTCTGGAGAAAGAATTCAGCACTTGTACACTCATAGCATACACTGGTGGTAAACTGCCTGAATCTGGAAATAAAAAAATTAGAGCAGAGATGCAGACCTAACTCAGAATATTCTCTTCCAGCATACTAGTCCAAATAAAGGAATAAATTATACAAGAGTGCATTCAGAGTGCAAAATAATAATAAAAAAATTAATTCTGCCTAATATAAAAAAATTAAATCACTCTGGTGGCATGATTTTTTTTTGCCCCCTTTAACAGTAGTTTTACAAAGCCTGTACCTCTTGCTGAAGTCGCTTTAGTTCAGCTTCCATCTGTTCAAGTTCTTGTTTACAGTCAAGCAACTGCTCAGTCTTTTCCTCACTTCAAAGAGAAAACACAGAAGTTAAATACAACTGCAGAACTTGATATTTATTGTCCTGCTTAAGAACAAAGTGAAGACCTCCCTTATTTGAACTCAGAATTTCATGGACAGAGTGTAAGACTTGAGTATACACTTTACATATTCTTGAGGTTTCTAGTCTATATCTAATCTTTTCAATTCAGGCAGATTTTTCACAGTCCCTTAAATTACCGTTCACTAAGATCTATGTATGTGGGACAGAAAATATCACAATGTACTAAGGGATGTTTCTGTGATAAGGAATAAGGAGGTTTTTTTGTAAAAAAACAAATCTCAGGCAGCACACGTGGATCTGTACAAGGAGATTCACATCCAAAAGTAAACTTGGAATAATTTCAAAATCTACATGCAAGAGATCCACAGGTTTTCCAGGAGAGACAGACAATGCCCACCAAGGCATCCTGTCACAAATCAGGTAAAGCCAACTTCAAAAGCACTTTTATACTTCTCCTTACAGAGAAGAATTAAGGTTTTAGGTGCTTTTACTCACTAAAATAGGATACTGCTTAATAACCTTACTAGTTTTATGAAATGCATAACGAATTTTAATTTTATGGAAACAATGTAGGGTGTCTGCTTTAGTCTATTCAGAAATCTGTAATAAAAACAATTTGACATAGAATACTACAATTCTTAGAAAGTCCATTCTTAACTTCCAGGGAACACTTCTTTCTCAATGCTCACAAAAAGGAGTTAAACAACGAGTAAGTGCAAGGGAAACAACTAAATTCTCTCAAAGTCATGAATTACCTCAGGTTCAAAATGCAACTGCACTTCAGAACAAACAGCATTCACAGTTGGAAAAAAAACCCCTGTCATATTCAAAACTGTACACCCTTACAAGACATACTGCATATTCAAACGTGTCATTACATTTAATATTTTGGAATACAAGCAGGCAACCAAATAGAAATAGAAAAGGGGGAAATAAGAGAATTTAATGGAGTGAAAGGTGTACCATAATCTAAAAGTAATCATACTAACAAAAAATAGGTTTTAAAAATAGGTTTTATTTTAAAAATGAGTCAATCTCACATTTAAGGATGTTTTTGTAAGCACACATTGTTTCAGAAAGGTCACTGGCAGCCTACTAGTTTACAAGGGTGCATCCAGATGTATGTACAGCTCACTGCACCATCGCTGCACACCGCAAAACCTTCCTTCTACATGGGGGTTCAGAAACTGTACATACAAACATGCTCTGTCTTTTGTGAGATTACTGGAACTTTTCCATTCATATTCCTCTATTATAATTCTGGAAAGAAACACACAGGATTTATATAGAAAGTCAGGTGTGCAATTTCCAATTCTGGGGTTTATTCTAAGTCTCAAAGCATTGTTTTGCATCCAATGGCTGGTATACAGTGCTGTAGAGAAAAATAACCTTTACAGACCTTTTGTATGAAATGGTATTAGCTGCAGTGCATACTGAACCAGATATGAAGGTTCACTGCCAAAACCAGATTATAAATAAATTTTAAGTTATTTTCAACATTGGAATGAATCTAATTATAATTTTTTTTCCAAATAAATGCAGCATTTAATACCAAATGCTACAGACAGAAGTTAATTTCTCAAGTCTAGTATTTTAAATATACTGCCACGTGTAAAGGAAATTTATTTACGGATTGAATTGAAATAGAGTGCAAAATGTGAAACGTTCCGAGCCATCACTGTTGCCCTAATTGCATGCTTCAGCTACAGACTAGAGAGGATTGTACTAAATTATACAGAACATACCAGTGTTCAGTGTTTAGGCTATCTATTAACTGTCAATCAAACTAATAACAGCAATTTTTTCACTAATTTTCTTGGTGCAGCTGTTTATAGAATATCCTGGGCGGGCTCATTTCAGTAGACAGATACAGACACCAGAAAAAAAGAGCCCTATCTTTTTGTCCTCTATTCTTCACGAGGCCCAAGATGTAGTGGGGGAAGGGGATGCTCTGAGTAAATCAACCAGATACTCAACCCAGCCAGCTAGAGATGATCTGATCAGCAGACTCTGATAAGAGCAGACCAGCAAGCTGAGAATCGTGACTTGCAACTACCTTCAACTTTTAATTTAATTGTACTTTCTTCTCTCCCCACAGGATATGCTGAATTAAAAATCTGTGTTTGTACTGTTTCTAAACTATAGGCATGTCACTATGCAGAGATTTAACATCTGTGTTTTAAGTTCAAACTGCACAGGCTTCACTCTGCTAAAACAACACGCATGTTGCTCTAGGGAGAAGCAGATTCTCCACTGCACTATTCTGTTTTTTCTCTCTAAATAACTCTTCACTGCTGCTCAGATTTGTCCCTAGACTATGAAGACTGATTAAGTACCTACTAACACTGGATTGGTTTTCTTCATAAAATAGAAGGAATAAAAAAAGGTTTTCATTAGAATATGACAAAGAAAGAAACAGAGATCTGTGTTACAACAGCACTGATGTTTCACAGTACTTTGTATAGGGGAAGGAAGGGAATATATCTCTTAGCTAAGGGGTCAGCACAGGGGGAGAAGAGAGCACTCCCTTGACTTCCAACAGCAAGTTGGAAGCTGTTAGAAACCATAACTCCCTGAGCTATAAAATGTACTCATCTTACAAATTACATTATCCTTCAGACAAATACCCACTCCTGACAGTAAACTCAGTGTCACTACATCCAGGTTTGATTGGTTCAAAAGATTTAGTGGAGTTTGGTTTGCATGATTTGAGTTGTTTCTTTCATTTGTCTTTGTAGAGTGCCATGGCAAACAGAAGTGTAACAGGGCTGCAGGGAACAAACAAACAAGTGTTTTACAGCCAAGGAATCTTCTATATAGAAAAAAGCAAGGAGAGGATGGATGGGAAGTTATTCTAATGATATTTTTTCCCCTCACTGCAACGAACTAAACCATTTTATATACCATGAATGAACCACAGATGACTATTTCTTACTGTATTTCCATCAAGAAGCAACTTAATCATGCTGCAGATAAGTAATCACTATGGCGCTATCTCCTTTTAAAAGGACATTGTTGCCACTAATCCTTGAACTGTCAAGACACACCTCCTACTTCCAGTCTCTGCCTGCCCCATGAAATCACTCTTGAGTGTGTCACCTCAACTCACTCAGCTGCAAAGCTATTCGTATATAGGAATACAATTATATTAATTCACTAATGATAATGAGCAATAGAGGAAGCACAAAGAAAACACTATGTTGGGGGATGCAGCAGGTCTGCTACCAACCAGGTCACAATGACCACAGAAATTGATCATGGCAACATTCCTGCATTCCCTTGAGGTAGAGAAATCACTCCCTTTGTAACAAGCTCCTGATACAGGGTGATAATGAAGTCCAGGTGCAGACTGTCCAGAGCCAAGAAGGCGGTGGAAAAAGATGACCAATGGACAAAGAGTAAAACGACCCCTTAGCCTATAGCGTTCTCATGTATCGTTTGGTTAATACTGTAAAGTGTCTGTGCAGTTGCACTAAAAGGGCTGGAGCATATTAAAATACACTGATCACTGAATGGTGTGTCGTGTCCATCTCCACAATGACAACCACATATGCACAGTACATAAGAGAAATGCAATGCTGCATTGGATTAACTGTATTTCTAAAAGACAATGATTTATGTAGAGCCAAGAGCCCATTACTGTATTGTAGCAAGCTCGAGAGATGGTCCGAACATGATCTTTCAGAAAGTTTAGAGTGGAAAAGATCCAAAATTACCACAGCACTAGTTCACTAATTTCAGTATGATTACAGATAAAACATCAATATAATTCATAATACAAATTAAGAAAAACATAGATGAAAAGCTGCATGTGCCACACAGGTCCACAAATACACACTTAAGATATGCTCCCTTGGGTGCAGTAACTAAAAAAACATTTAAAATGGTAATTTAGTACTTGAAAGAATGAAGAATTCATCTAGAGCACTACTGTTGCGCAAAAACAACAACACTTTAACACTCTCAAGCATACTCACAGCTCTTGCCTCAGCCTTCGTATCTTGGCTTTGGCATCTGCCAGCTCCACTGACAGGTGCTGTCTGCTCTCGGTGCGTTTCATGCCAGGAGAGCCACAGGGCGATTGTGCTGCTGATGCGTGAGGTAGGAAACGGAGACAGTCCCGCTCTTCTGAGAGTTCTATGATAGTCTAAGAAATTAAAAGAAAGCAAGAAGTGAGAGAGGAGCATAGGAGTGCATTCAGAGAGCAATTTAGATGTCAGAAATGAGTAGAATTTACAGCCTTAATAAAACAAAGACTGAAACAGTGGAAGAATAATGCAAAAGTTTTGCCATACAAGAAGCTTGAAGCCCTGTAAACTCTTCTATATTTAAAGCAGATAGTCACAGCTATTTAATAGTACCATTTGGCTATTCCTAAACTACTCAAATTTAGGTTGAAGTCCTACAAAACTATCAGTGCTCAGAATGGATGGGTAATGAAGGGGCATGAATTCCTTTAACATGAGGATAGATACAGATCTCTAAGGAATCGTGTCTTCTTCAGTGAGCAACAGACCTACAGGAGTATTTATTTCATCCCATAAATGGAGCTGTTATCCTAATACTAAGATCCCTTGTATTTTGAAAGTTACTTTTCCTTTGCAGTGCAAAAGGAACACATTACCACCCATTCTCTCCCTTTTTTACTCTTACAAAGGCTGTGAACTGGAAAGACAGTTACTAAGTACCAAAGGAGTATTTGGAATATCTGCAACATTAACATACCCACAGTCTACTGAGAGTCAAATCTTGGATCACCAAGATGAGTCACATCTTGTAATATTTATTGAATATATTTCAGTTTCTGGAGTCTCACTCAATACAAGGATTGTGCCTCGTGATAAGCTTGGAAAATCTCCTTTCATAGTATGAATTCCGCCCCAGTTCACTCAAAGCTGTACAACAGGATACAGCAATGTAACAGACACCTTTCAGCAACTGTCTTGCAAACTGATGGGTTACTGAATCCTGGAAACTTCAGCTGACACAGCTTTGGGTTTTCTGTTTTCAACTACAGATGAATGTTATTTAAAGCCGTTTCAGACTCTGATAACATAAAAAAGATCATCTGATATTATGTGTTCTAGTTTGTCATAATATTCAACAACAGGTATACACACTATAACCTGAAACAACTTTTTGGCATTAAGGACTCCTTGTTTAAATCTGCTAACAGAACATGCATCGAACTAGTAGTTATAAAATGGGTAAGCTGGGTAATTTGTAAAAATTGTTTCTTATAGTTCTCTTAACCAACAAACCACATCCATACCTCTGAGTGCTCATCTCTCTCATCTATAAGTCTCTTTAAATGTAATGCCATATTTTTCAAGAGAGGTTCAACATACTCTTGTGTCAATACAATGACATCCATCCACTGCAGATCAAACACGTTCTCCTGATTGTGAGTTACCTACACAGAATGAAATGGAAGAGAAAAAACATCATCTTTAAATTATAACAGTAGAAAGCTGAAGCCCTGTGGGTTAAATTCCTGAGACAAATAATGAGAAACATTTAAAGCAGATTAAATTGTATGTAGTTAAATTGATTCTTATCTACCTGACAGCAGTACCCTGTACTTCTGGCAAAATAAAAAGCAAGAGATGACTGTGACATAATATATAATGGCTGTCATGTACTTGGGATTTAAATTGTATTTTACATGTACAGATGAAAACTTCACTAAGCTAAATTTGGTGTAGTTCTCATAAGATGTTGGAGCAACTCACCTGCTCCCTGGTACTACTTTAACAATATAATCCAAAAGAGTTTGATCGTGAAATCTTTTTGTGAATTGAGTAAAAAAATCAAGGTAGTTTTTGCTTACTAAAACCACTGGAAATAAAACTCAGGTATTTGATTTATTTGAAGAAATGCAATTCATCCTTGCTATTCATCAATACAATAATCCACCTCCAAAAACTTAAAAGCACAAAAATAACAATATACCTCTTGAATATGGGCTGCAACAGCTGCTCTTATGTCAAAATCCAAACCTTGGATTCTTTCAATGAATTCTTCTTTTTTCTGACACTAAAAATAGATATCTGGTTTAAATACATACATACATATAAAAAATCACCTTTTTTTCCATTCTTACTTTGCATTTCTACGCTAAGAATTATACAACTCAAATTACAACAAACATATTATCCATTTGCTTGACCAAGGAACACTTTTATGCCACGTTACAGTAATTGGAACAACTTTGAAAACTAATATAATTTTCTTAAAATAACTACTTGCACAAATGTTATGATGGCAAGTTCCACAGGTTATTTTTTTAAGTTGCTTAATTAAGAACACACAACTTACCTATTTTTTCAGTTTAACTAGCTGAATGGTATAAACTTTCCTAAGAACATCAGCATCAAAGTAGTTTATTAAATTAATAGAACAGTTTCAGTAAGATACACTAGATAATTCTTCAGTATTTCAGCATTTTCTTACTTTCTTTACAGCAGCAGATGAATTGACAATATAATAATTAATAAACTGTTAAAAATCCTACACACAGAACATAAGAGATGTACAGTTGTAGACATTTTAACTGTAAGAATACACAGATTTTCAAGGAACTCAATAGTATGTCTAGAGGAAGGAGCGTGAAAGTTATATATGACCTCAGGTATTAAAAGAGTAAGAAAAGAGATAGATAACACTTAAACCAATCCATACAGATGTAAAGATAATTAAACTTACCTGTACAGCACAGCCAAGTAAAAGCAGGAGGAGTTTTTTAATTTCTTCAGTACCTGGCTCTAAGAAGCAAGCAAGAACAAAAGGACAGATGTAAAATGGTAATTTGAGTTTCTTCCCCTACTCCTCAGAAAACATCAGGTTTTCTCATTATTTTCATATAATTCATGGTAACCAAGTTTAGAAAACGAAAATATGAAGAAAACCCCATTTTTCCAGCTTGCAACTTAGTCCTTTTTGCCATTAACTGTCAACGTTCAGTGTTAACAAGCAGCTTAGCTGTAATAATTTCAAACAGAAAAAACATCATTTCAGCCTTTCATACGGCAAAGCTTAAGAGTAAGATTTTCAAAAATGTTTTGGGAGACCCATTATCAAATTTTCAACTGTAATCTCAGGTATTGCAAGATATTATTTGCTACCCTGAAGCCCTAAGAGTGAGGTGACAAGTAAATTTAAATTATTTTTGAAGCTGTATTAGATATTCATCTGCACATCTAAAAATCAGCATTTATTTCCAAATCTGGCTGTAAGCATCTTAATCTCCTGAAGAAGGTTAACTTCCAGAACTCTGTTTACAGATTGGTAAAGATGTATCTCAGTTTTTACACTCAAAAGGCCCTTGTCCTGCTGAAGGAGGCATTTATACTCTAGATAACACGCTGAGGATTGCAAAAGAGCTTATGTTGGTTGGAACCGAACACTTATATAAGCATGTATCATTCTCCTTTACTGGAACAGAAAACAGTATCTGCTGGACAATCCAAGAACAGAAGGATCCTAACAGCATCCTTTCTACAATATACTCTGGATTGCAGCCATCAGTTTATTTCACTGTTGGCTAATGAGACAAAAGCTATGCTGTCAAACATCATAACGCTGGGTCTGCCTGGAAATCTGACCTGCAAAACTACTCCACAGCACGTCTAGTGTAACAGCTACTGATACCAACAGATTCTCCCTCAGTTCAAACAGCAACCAGGGAACATCTAGCAAGTACAAAGGTACGCTCAGTCGTTCTTGAACCTGACCTAAGTTCCTGTAGAGGTCTCAGATCATAATCACTTATGATCTCCAATGAGTGCATCTAACAGAAAACTCAACCAGAACCTTCCTTCTGAGATGGCAGATTGCAATCTTCTACACTAGGCAACTAGGTCTATTTTGGATGAATTCCCACATAAGAAAAATGTAACCAAACACTTACAAGCACTTGAAAAATTGTAATTTGATTTGATCCACTACAGTATTTTGTAAGTGAAGGAAATGTAAAACCCTTCTCAAGAAGTTACAGATGTAAAGCAATCTTGATCAAAAGAGAAAATTCAAAAGAAATCAAGAAAAACCCAAAAGGACACAGAACTCTAAATGCTACTGACCACTTTCAGTAAAAAAATCAAGCCTGCTGCCATAAAGCAGAGATGAGAAAGATGCCAAGCTTCCCCACCTTCCTCTGGGCCTCAGGACTTCTCTGTCCGTTATATTAAAGATATGACTCCACCTGTTTCTTTTAGGAAATAGGTATAATCCCAATGAACATGTAATGTTGAAATTTTTCAAAGAGATGTTTGTCAAGCAGATACATAGCAAAGAACACAAACTCAAACAGGAGATATTTACTCATTTATATTGACCCCTTGTATGCCATAGACTCAAGTTGTGAGCTCTTTATGTAGACATAGAAAACATCAATGAAGATGCTTCATCGGGAGCACGCTACTGAAGCTAAAAAAGGGAAACTGTAACAGAAGGAACCCATCCCAACACATCACATCCTACATTCTTTTATCCCAATAAATCTATCACACTTTTTTTAATGCAATCCTGTAACTCCCCTCTAGATGCTTATTTACACACTGCTTCAACATCCCCTGACTAGTTTTAAAGGCCTACTGGAATACTGTTTCCAGTCTCTCCCCCACATTACCTGAAGGAACATGGCAAAATATTGAGCCACCTCAGCTTCCCACTCCTACCAACCACCCTGTATATTCTTCTTCCTTTTTCTCTGTTACAAATACAGTAGTAGATCATTGATGCCTCTCTCGTATACCCTCCAACTTGCCGCATGAACTTTGTCCCTAATCTATCCTATCCTTTGATCTTCCCAGCACTCACTCTTATCCTAGACTT
This sequence comes from Gallinula chloropus, assembly GCF_964237585.1. NCBI lineage: Eukaryota > Metazoa > Chordata > Aves > Gruiformes > Rallidae > Gallinula > Gallinula chloropus. Next base: position 84,318,191 of record NC_140087.1, on the reverse strand, counting down.
TGGTATCTGTTGTAGCCTCCCATCTTTCCCAGCTTGCTCTCTCTGAATTGGTTTTCATCTTCCTTCTTCCCCCATTAAAGGACATTTGCCTCATGATTATCTCCTTTCTCATTTCCCTCTGTAATTTAGCTTAACATTTGCAATCACACACTGTAGCTCTTCTCCTCCAGCCTCCTGCAACTGGCTTCCTGCCAATTAGCTCAACCAAAACATGCCTCCATGAAGTCTCTAATGACCTCTTTTTCACCATGGCTCAAACACAGCACACTCTACATGAATTTTCCTTGATTAGCCAACTGCCTCTGATACAGTCAAACACGTCTCTTCTCTTCTGCAATTCACTGCCTTCTGGTATTCCTCTACCAATCATTCCTTAAGTGCAAAGGAGTGAATAAGGGAAAAACTGGGGGATATTCCTCTGAGAAAAATCACAGCTTCAGCTTTAGTGGACCAAGAGAATTGACTTTTACTATGGGGGCTCACCTTCCCGCTATCAGATTTATACAGCAAGCCTCTCAAAAGGTCACTGAGGTTTGATTTTGCTCCATGTGCCCATCAAAGAGGAAAAAAAGCTTAAAAATCCCTACAGGGACGCAGTCCTCTTCAAGTGGAGACAAGCAGAAGCAGCCCTAATTTTCAAAGAGGAAAGATTCTGGATAGAACCCAAAGGAACAGGTCAATCACAAGGTTCAGATGAAACTCAGTGATGAACTCTGGCCAGAGTCTGAAATATCTTCAAGAATACTGACCATACATAACAAATTTCTTTAATAAGTGGGCTACACTAAATCCTGTATTTTCTCACAAATCCGGTAGCTTCCCACAGTGAGCAATGCATACACCACCCAAGGCTCCACTTGCCAAACCACAAAAGCTACACGGACTTAGCTGAGGTCCCAAAACAGGAAGAACATTTCTTATTAATGAATAAAGCATTGGGTTTTATCTATACAACTGAATAATAAATTATCTTTGTGTGTTTTTGTAGAGCATTTAAAATAAAATTTCTTCTTATACTCCACAATAACGTTAAGACATATTCTGTGTCTGGACCTTGAAGAAAATAAAAATGCCACTACAGAAACAATGCTATGACCTGTTTTTTTTTTTAATCTGTTTTTCCACTAAATCTGGTCTCTAGGCAAATCCATGGAGTCTTTCAAAAACCTTCAGAAAATCTGGAATCAGAATACAAAAGCACGATGGATTCTATTCTTTAGCAAGAGATCATGTTCACACTTCTTGGTGCATATGATAGATTACAGCATCTGCACATCGAAAAAATGAAAAGGCTGTGACCTGAGAAGCAAAAGCAGCAATATTCAAAAGCAGAAAGTAAAAATAAATAAAAAAATTAAATCAAGATACCTACATAATGGGATATATGCAGATGGGATATGGAAAGTATCAACATTATGAGCCCTGGAATTGAGAAGTGAGGTAACACAGATGGTTCTTCTTGCTCATGAGAAAAAGTCTTGTCTCACATACACGGAAGCATGGCATATAAGACATCTCAAATAAATAAAGCAAGCCAGGGGAAGCTGCACAGCCTGTTAGAATAGTTCCTAACCTCTCTGCTGAGGTGCTAGAAGTAGGACACTTGGGACACATTAGACCCAAGTAAATAAATTCTGCCCAATCCATAGTGGCTCCATGCAGGCCAGGTGTGTCTGCTCCGTGCTTCTGGAATTGAGAGCATGGTGCAGAGATTCCCAAGTGGCTGTGGATAGTCAGCTGGGTCCATAGAGGCTAATTTTCTTGGTCTGAAAATTGCAACTCTCAGAGCTGGAAGCAGAGAAGGTGGGAGGCATGGAGAAGACAGTGTCAGTTCAGGGCAGAAAGCAAGAAGGTAATTGCAGTATTTTTCAGGTAACGATGCAAGAGAAGCAGAGGAAGTTCTGGGGAAGGAAAAACAAGAATTGGGATCTGGATCAAGTGAGATGCATTGAACTGCCAATTTTCTCATGGACAGATTAGGTAAAGAAAGTTGAAAGTGTAGTAGCTGGGAATACATGAGACACTATACTTTGTTATATCAGTGGCTCACTGGTTGCTGGGAAAGGCACTTTGTTTCAGTATAAATCCTAATGTCAGCCAGCGCTGAGGTCTGGACAGAACACATTTTTGTGAAGTGTGAACCTTGGGTATGAACAAAGAAAACGTTACTCATCGTTATTAAACCTCAAAGTATTTACAGAGTCTCCTGTTGAAAGGCGCGATCCTATATGAATTGTATTTCCAGTGAAATAACACAAGCTATTGCACTGATACCAATTTTCATCTTAGTTAGAAATAAACTTACCAGAAAAGGGATTTTTGCCAATTATTAATACATTTGGCAAAGACATCATGATCAACTGCTGCAAATTCTCCTATAAAAATTAATTAAAATATTATTTAATTAATATGTATTGAACAAAAGCAAACATCAAAAACTAACCACCACAAAAGACAAATTAGTATTGCATAATTAGTTGTGAAACTTTTTGGGTCTTAACTCAGGTATTCAATACTTGATTATTTGGACTCTAATTAAAAAAACCCACAATAACAAAAGTTACAAGTAAGAATTACTTTTACAAAACCCTTGTTTTACTAGTTTGTAAGATCATCTTGACATGGTAAAATCCTCTCGTGGCACCAAACTGGTTTATGGATCTTAAGTCAACTAGATTCCGCACGTCAAAATGCAGCAAAACTCCTTTAAATTATTGGTGTTTCTCTGACTAGCTTATTGACAGATGCTTATTTCATTGTCTCTAAATTGCATTTATCCTACAACAGATCAATTTGTCTGTTTCCCATCCACAGTCCTGGCAGCCTCACCAAAACACAGATGCAAAAAATGATTTTTTTCCTGCTGTTCTGCTGGGACAACCCAGAATACCAAAGTACAAAATCCTATTTGCATTATCAGGACAAATTTTAGTTTGTTAAGTCCCACACAGTCAAGCAGCAGCTCTGCCTACCTATTCTATAGATTGTATCAATGGATAGTTTCTGTCAGCCAGCAATGGCTGTAATCAGGTCAAATCCCCAGTCTAGACAGAGCCTAATTCTTCTGAAGCAGAATAGCTTTCCTCCTGTTCCCAGATGTTTATTCACAGCAGATGCCATCCTATTGGCAGCTCTAGAGTCATGCTTTTGGGGTTTTTTCCACACTGACAGATTCATTAATACATAAAATGTTCATACTCCAAAGCAATGTATTCCAGGACCATCTATCCTTTTCATCCAAAAGGCACGTATTAGGTGTCATATTGTGAGCTAAAAATGTAAAATAAAGTCAATTCACTATGTCAGATTTAAAAAATGACAGTATTACTTGGAAAACACCTGTGGAAATTATTAGCTATAGCTATACCTGAAGGTTCTCACCATAGGAGATGAAAAATTACATTTGAATTAACACTAGACCAAAAATTAGGTACTCTCATTGCTCAAGCCTAAGACGTAAGGCAGGAGAAAATGGCTTTAACCCACTCAAATATAATGAATTTCAACCACAACTCTCATGCTTCTGAGATCTCGATAAAGACAATTTTTAAGTATATATATGTATGTGAAGTGCACAGCAGGAAGTTTTAAATCAATAGAGAAAATATGAGGAATTCCATGAGCATTTATGGCTACTACAACAGAAAAAGCTCATATTTTAACAAGTAGGGGCTTGGTAGCTTTTTTGTTGCTTGTTTCTTTGTAATAGCTCAAACATTTTCATGACACTATTCTAAAGCTTCTCTTATTGTACAAGCAGGGCACAAGAAATGTGCTTTCTATGGACTAATGATATTATCACCTCTTTTCTTACAACACTTCTACCTTGCTTCACAGATGTCTATCACCTTTTCTGTCACACAGTGTTAACTTTGTCAAGCTTGGTGAAACCACTCTCAATTTGTGTTTACTTTTTAGCTGACTGCTTCTATTAAAAATCTGAAATCAGAACCTACAGGTCCCAAAATTCGTATATTTCTTTTAACTGTTGTTTAACCTGAAAGAATAAACTAAGCCTGTTTACAAATTTCTACCTTGCTTTTAGTAACTTACTGAAGACACTGAAGTGGGGCTGACAGAGCACCCATAGGAGTCACGGAAGCTCACTGTATTCAACCTCTCAAGCCCACCAAAACTTATAGGGGTAACAGTTCTCCTGATTCAGCTGATGAAAACAATCCCACACACTTACGCTGCCAGGAAAAAGACTGGTTTGGGACCTAGTAACTGAGTCTGGTGATGCTATAAGGCAGTAAAACAGCTCCACTGGAAAAAGACGACACAATTGTAATGACAGAATAAAGATGGCACAGGAACAAAAAAACCCTTGTGTAATCTAACATAACATTTTCTGTCAGGGCAGGTTTTTGTTAAATACATATACAACACTGATGCAATTATTTGCTAATCAAGATAATGTCTTCCACAGATGTTAAAAAAACATGGAATAAACTAATATGGACAAGCTCATGATAAAAAGTTTTATGAGTCAGGATAAAGTAATGCTAATAATTAAAAATCCCCATGTCCATTAATATCCCTACCACAATATTCCAGATGTGACTCTCGTATCCCAATACAGAGAGTACTTTCCAGGTTCCACTACTCTCAGATCTCAGGCATCCTGTTCAGACCACAGATCAAGCACGATGTCAGCACTGACAGTTTTTGTAAACACCCACACCTCTGCCAAGGAGTAGTATGCCAGGCTACAAGAAACCTCTCAGAATGATTCTAAGGCACCCGTCATGCACTGGCTTTTCTGCCTTAACGTAGTTTTGAAGGTTGATGGGAACTAAACTGACCCCTTGTGAAACCGGGTTTGCTGTGCTGCCTTGCTAACCCAGGCACAGGCTGTGGGCAAACACCGGCTATCAGGCTGCAGGAAGTTTGAGAGGAAACAAAGACTACAGTCTTTCCTTTAACACTTCTCTCCAAACCCAATCAACTACCACAACATGTAAACTTCCCAGTGCACACATGGGCTTGTCTGAGTGAACGCAAACACGTGCAAAAGGCAATTTTAAATTGCAAAAGGCATTTTGGTTAAGCTACCAAATGCTCCTAGTAGAATGCCAGCCTGACTATGTTTGCAAGTCCTCTCAATGGCACTGCCTGAAAAGGTTGGTGCCTCACAACACCTGTGTGAGACTGGTGAGGGTAAGGGCAATGACTGCACTTCTCTATATCTTACACAGGACAAACTGAACCATTACAGGCATGGTTACTGATTTTAAGGTTTATCGAGTAAGAATATTTATACTTTTTTATTTTAAAAAAGCTGTAATCAGCTATTTGTAACACAAAGGTTTGGAGCAACATTCAGAGTCCTGCATCACTGGAAGGTGGGATACCTAAATGCAAGCAGTTCTGCCTGGTACTGTTGCTCTTTGGACAGCCAAAGAGACACAGGGAATGCTTTGTTTGAATACAAAGCTCAACCCTTACAGTGTTTGTGCCTTCTGCTGCACCAGTTATGAAACACAAATGCCTGGTTGAAAATCACGGTCATCAGAAAGCAGAAAAGCATATGGATCTTAGCAGACAGCACTTATACCCACCATGGGCAGTGGCTGCCAAGAAAAGAAGGATGCCGACGCATGAAGTGTGAGCTAGGGAGATGCACAGCGGTTGTCCACTGCAATTAAGCAACAGCTGGGAATTGTCACTCTACACTGAAGGTTTTGAGAACATACATTATGTGTGTGTGTGTGTGAGGAAAAGCACATGTGAGCACAGGCTCTGCCACGATGCACTGTAAGAGGCAGAGCAAAGGAGATTTTCTCTCAGATCTGGACTGTCCTGGCAGAACAGCACAGGGATGTGTGGAAGGGCAGTAGAACACGCACTGGTGATGTCTCCAGTGCCCTACTACAGCATGTCCATCACTCTACTCGAGCTCTGCATCTAGAAGGCACAGTACAAGCTATAACCTATCACACAACACACACTGAACTTCAATGGTTCTTTTACAGCTCTAAATTAGATAATCACTGCACTTCCATCTGATCATTGTTGTCTCCCTCTTTTTTCCTATTGAAAAACAAATTAATTCTTAAAAATAATTTTTATCATACTTTTCTTACAAAGATGCCTTTGATAAGACTAAATGCACATGTAGTAATTTCTCTCACAGGCACAAAACTTGCCTCCATTCAGGAAATAACAACAGTATTTGTGTACTATATGTACTTAATGTACTATATGAGCAAAGACACAGAGTATCTGTTTTATAAATATCATCATTCGCATACAAGTGTTTCCAGACTACTACTATAGCTGTGAACTAAGTGGGATAACAAAATTGACCAGATTTAGAAACAATCAACCATCCACAAAATATCTCCAAATATCAATCTTAAAGGCACAACTAGAAAAGAACACTTAGAAACAACTCCAGAAAAAGCAAAATACAAGAAAAAAATGACTGACCTGATAGTAAGTTTTTATTTGTTTCACCAAAATAGACAAGTTTTGAATCCTTAATGATGCATCGTTGTTTACTTTTTTGTTTATCCTCTGATTAGCAGACTTTGGATTACTGAAAAAAAAGAAAGAAAAAAAGACTAAATTAAACCCACTGAACATTAATTTGTAAAGCTCTCTATATAAAACAAATTATATATTTAATGTGCCAGCACAACAATTTCTTGTCTTTGTTACCATGCCTTTATTTCCCCCTCTGCAAGTAAATCAGGAGCTGTGGAAGTGGCTGCCAAAGGCAGAAAGAAGAAACTGGCAACATCTGTCTGATACAGCAAGTCAGGTGAGCTCCTTTTGGGGCTCTTCCTGCAGGATGTAATTGGGAGCACCCATCACAATCACGTGAGAATGCCTAGAAGTTTGTGTGGCACTTCTCCATGAGCCTCCCCATCCCTGACAGCAAACACAGAGTACGTCCGTGAATACAAAAAGCAGGACACAGCTCTAACATAAATACTTCAGCACAGGCTGCAGACAGCAGGAACCATTCTTGCTGATGCAGGCAATTGGGAATAACAGAATTTAGACTGACTACATTAAGGAACGTCTATATACTGAAAAACTATGAGATGCTATTTTACCATCACAGGACAAGAACAGAATCTAAGTTTTCACTCTTAGAACAATGCAGACTATTAAACACATCACGCTAACACAGGCTAAATTATTTTACATTTATTAACAGATGATGGAAACCTGTCAACAAAGTGATTATTAATGGGACAGGGGTTGTCGTGTAGTCTCACATGCTACCAAATTTTTTCTCTGGTTTATCTTGGCTTCAGAGTGGAAATCAGTCCCTTTTTCCTTCAAAAAGTAGAAAGGATCTGAGGAAATACAGATGAGTCACCCTTTTTCAATACCTCATAACATACCAAGTGATTAACCACATACAAGACAGTGTGACAACCATTGACTGATTTTTCAAGGAGAACAATGCAGAACCAAGACAACTCCTCCCGACACCCTGTGAAGGGCTTACAGAAGTCACAAGGGATGGCCAGTGTAAAGTTTTACAGAGATACTTGATACAGCTGCACAATCCAACTTTTGATATTAAATGGTATTATTGTCAGATAAACGTGCAGCTGGCCACAAAACTGCACTCCAGCAAAAAACTAGCCACTTCTCACTGTCAAACTGGGTGTTTGCCTGCTGGGTCTGGTTTTATTCAACACTGTCATTAATGATTTAGACAATGGAATACAGAATACACTTACCAGAACTGCCACTGGCAAAAATTGGGATGAATAACAAAAAAACCCACCAAACGCAGAACCCAGCAAAAAACCTTTAAAGAACACTCTGACTATTGAGAATGATCCTGATAAAATGCAAAAGTGGTACAGCAGGAGTTCAATGGAATTCAATAACAACACATACAGACAAAGCATTATACTTAGGCATCAAATGCTGTAATACAAAAATGACCTCAATATTGTAGTGGACACAACCAAATACCAAGGGAACTGAAATGCCATTGTCAGAAACGCCCCTTGTACTTCAATTTTTTTAGTAGAAGCATTGTCTAGAAGAGAAGTAGTTATTCTACACTTGGTACAAGTGATGTTTCAGTCACAAGTGTCACACTTGAGGGAACACTTTGCACTTGCTCCACAGGTTCATCACCTGGGTTTGTAAGCATCCAAAGGCTCCTGAAATGTCTTCCCCCAATTCCTTGGGCGCACTGTACTGCCAGGTAAGGTGCCATATAGACACATCTGGCCTTGGAGAAGAGGAACCACACAGCCTGTTCCCCCAGATGTCCTTAGGAGGGGATGGAGCAGAGCAGGACACAGCTCAGCAGGAGCTGTCTGGCCAGCACTCCTAGGAGTGGCAACCTGAAAGTCAGTGCGACTGATGTGCACAAACTGAAGGCTGTGCAGAGAACACCAGAAAATGAATATGCATCATACAGAACAGATACGTTTTACCCAAAGAAACCACATGTACATAGTCTGCAAGATCATCAACATACATGCAATTCATACAGTTCTTTACAGACACTTGATTCAATCATAATACGTAAGTGTAAACAACCAGCCCCCTAAATGAGGAATTCCCTCTTCTGCCCTGTGCACAGTAGTACCACAATTCATTTTGGTGCAATTTATCACTTGAATTGGTAGTTTCACATGCTCTTTATACATGTGTTGCTATAGACAAATTTACATATTTTTCATTTAAATTGTCTAAACAAGCTTTTATTTGCCTTTTACAGCTCTCTCTGATTTTACCACGTTGCAATTTTTTTAAAAATGTATTTACACCTTTTCTGCACTTTTTCACTAACTGAATTACCTGGATTCTGAGCATGAATTGAAATAACGTAGGGAAAAAACCTCCAACCATTGCTGGGAACATCAGATTATATATAAAATTCACGTCCACTACAGTCATTTTAGAAGGAAAAGCAGCAAGCATAGCATCTTCCTTCTCGTATATATGAATATAAATTTAGGGAAACTAGGACACTGATTCTTACACTGGCAACTGCCTCATTCCTAAATGCTCATCACTGTGTTCCTAAAAATACTAGAAACAACTAAAGTATATTTTAGAACCCATTAGCCAAAAGTATGCGCTGTCACCTAGGATTTATTAATTCAGTTAACCTGTGGCTGCAAGAGGAACTAAATGGGCTAAAAATTATGATGCTTTGCAGATGCGCACAACCAAACTCCTTTCCAAACTGAATTCATTCAGATTTGTTAAAATCTGAACAGAAAATCCAGGATAAATCCTGTTGACCTGATGGCACACAGAGATCAGCTGAAGTCTCCTATTTCTACATTCACATCTCCAAAAGGCCGATTTGGGCCCTTAATCTTCATCTTTAATCTTAATGACTACCAGATTATCTCCAGGCTTTTTCATCATCTTCAGCACCATTTCTACAGCCATACATTTCAGCTGAATCTCCTTTTAGAGCATGCAAAACAGAGGGCACTAGAGTCTTCTGGGTATTGTAAAGGCTCTTCTTTTAGTATCAACATAAAAATGAGCATGCAAACACAAGTATTCAAAACACAAATGCCCTAAAAGCTCAGGCTTCACACTTGCTCATTTCAAAAGCTGTAATAATAATCTTAGACAAAGACTTAAACATTTGTATAGCAGCATGTCTTTATAATGGTATGTAAACATAAATCTTAAACTTTTAAAGACAAATTGTAATCATCACAATACAAGAAATGGAAATAAACACAAAATTCCTGAACAAAGCAGAAACAATCAAAAATAGCCGTGGGGTGGGGGGGAAAAATGGGCAACTGGAGCCCAAGATTTCTTAGGACAAATTCTTCGTTCCACACCTTTGTCACTGCTGCTACCTTCACATTTTGCAGTACAGTATTTCACTACTGAGACTTGCGTGGATTAAAGATACAGCAAGTGTGCTTTGTGATTTATTTTATGATATAAAACTAGATTTTGAAATTAGAAGTTGTAGGCAAGAGCAGGGACTGCATGGTGTCAGCATAACTGTTTCTGGATGCCGACATTTCTCCTCACAGGTTTTTAGAACCCCTGAGCAGTAATTTGTCAACAGTATTACTGCAAATCTTTCCTATGTTTCACCTTCTCCATCTTAATCCTTAGAAATCCACCATATCATAGGAATCCAATCCAGCATAGGAATCAACTCTGCCAAATTATGCATTAACAAAGACAATCACAAATTCTGTGGTATTAGTCTTGTGTCAAATTTAGTACATATAAAAGATTTTTTGTTAACTTGTATTACTACTGAAAGTAATGTTCCTTTATTTCCATTGATTTACCCCACGTATCCCCTTCCCCCATACATGTATTTTAGTGGGGTTTTTTTCATGTGGTGCATTATCTTCATTTATCAAAATCAACTCAGTGGCTGACACACATTCCTTACATTTACAGAAATTCCAGGCTTCTTTTTTGATAAAATTCACAGTTTTGGGTAAAATGATGATTGATTCCTGTATCTTAGAAAAGGAATCAGTGAATTTTTTTTTTTTTTTTTTTTTTTTTTTTTTTTTTTTTTGCATAAACTGCAGGAAACAGTTTACTGAGATTGTGAATTTTGATGGGAAAACTTGGGCCAGAGATGTGCTCTGAACTGTTATCTTTACCACTTGAAAAAACTCACAGTCCAGTAATATGATCCTCTGCCAGCGCAGTTATCAGCAATTAAAATCAGAATGTCAGCCTCAGGACAACCTGGTGTGCTTAATAATCTTAATTTTTGTTCCAAAAGATTGTAGTGACAACAGAAACCCAGACCTCAAAGTTCCCTTAATATTTTTCAGCAGAATTTTCATATGGATTATGGTGATGGGAAATTTAAACCCTTGTTCTTTGGGATCAATAGAACTACTTAAATATCAGTATTAACTCTACTCATCTTTGCTAAATAATGTTATTAAATGTAGCCTCAATTACTCACTGCAGCTAGTAGGAAGTTCTATTTCTTGATTTTGTCCCTTTCTTTGTAAAGTTTGTTGTACTGGCTTGGTATTTTTCAAACAGGGGAGGTAAATGGTTTTTGATGCTCTCATTCAATACATGCTAGCAATGACTAGGATGACTTTTACTTGGAAAGAAAATTGTTTCCCATACCTTCCAGTGCAAATAGGACTTTGCCTCTCAACTACAGTAGTTCAAATCTTTCTGACTACGTGATGTTATTAAAGGATTATAAACACAGAATTTTATAGGCTACCTACTAAAGGTGACCCACATGTTGAAACTTAAAACATTTAAACTAGAGGACATTTGGTAGAATAATCCCTCAGTGGTTTCATTTACCAGCATTCCCTAACCTTCAATCTCTGATTTCTAGCTTTCAGATTGCATTTGAACCGTCAATTTTGACTTGCAAAGCGAATTGAACAGCCAAGCACAGACCCGACAGGTCACTACCAAGAGAGCTGTGATTAGAACATTCACAATTTAAAAATAAATACATATACAAACGTCCTTCGTTCTCAACACTGACAAACCAAGCCTGGCCTCCCTAAACCACAAAGCACCCATTTAAATCATCTTCATTTAGTCAGCATAGTCCATCTTCTCCAGCACTGATGTCTTAACTCCTCTAAGAGGAAATTGCACATGGTATTAGCCACACATTTTCCATTCTATGTTGTTTGTGTTATTGTGTTTGTCAGACTGATCCAAGCCAGGAATAGACATATGAATTTTCTTATCAAGCATCTGAACGTGCTAGTATTTTTCATCTAAGTAGATAAATTCTAAGCATCTGTATTGCTAAAATCTGCAGTGATTTCAAGAGCATGCATCTTTAAATTACTTTGCATTTTTTTGGCAATCAATTTATTACAGATTTTAATAAATTATTTGTCTCCATATGTTGAACTGTTTAATTTTTATGAATAAGATTTTTATAATAATCACTTTTTTATTAGTATTAAATAATTCTGCTTATTAGAACAGATTTGGTCCAATACCACTGCAGTAAAACAGCTGCTGGTAGGAATACATAAGCAGCAAATGAAATAATTTTGAAAATAAATCTGTTTTAAAACAGACCTTTGCAAAAGATAGCTTTTAAAAGCTGTTTTTTAAACCCAAGAGCTTTTAGTGGCTACTATGCTGGGTAGACTATGAATATTTCTAAAGCAATACATGCTCTGAACTCTGAATTGCTCCTTTTATTAGGCAGAGGTACTGAACTGCTTCAGTGGCAAATAGCCTAGCAAAATAGGGCAAATCTGTCTAGAAGTCAATAGGAAGCAGAGCAGTAAAAGATACCCTTAAGCAATTTTACATTTAAGAGCAACCTACTTATGACAAGATACATTAATTTCAATAGCAATAAAACCAGACAAGAGCACCCATCCCAATGATGCATTAGTTTAAAACACTGATTACACAGAGAACTTCAGTGATTTCCAAATACTACCAGTGTCATGAATTACAGATTGAGACCTCATATAATCAGGGATTATGTGTCTTTAATTTTTCATTGACCAAAATCTATCAGAAATGGGAATGTGATAGCTTAATGGCTTCATGCTTAAATCTATGCAGACTGCAAACCAGTTGTGTCCTCTCTTGCCATCTGTTCCTTGATGGTACTTGATGATTGAATCTAGTATTATAAAGCACCCTAATTTTTAATATACAACTGTTTGAATGCATTTAAGTACAGTGAAATGCTGAAGCAAGCACTTTTGCAAGAATTCTACATAAATGTACATTGCAAAGGATAACAAATATTGGTACTCTATGATCTAGCTTGCAGTAGTACAGTATTCACTTTTATACATAAATGTTGTTGCCTGAAGTTCTATTCTTTGTGAAGTCCCTTTAATTAGAATACTAATGCTTGCGCTTTCTGCCAAATATTTAATTACTGATAGTAGTATGTTTATATATATTATATATGTTATATAGTTCAAATAATAAAGTGGCATTTCCATCATTTACCATTAGCAAGCAAATAATAAAAACATACAAAATGTGTTTCACATAGCAATTTAATACAGCAGTGTCCTCCTACTATGAAAGTTAAAATAAAACCAGGACCTTCACTGGAGACTAACCCATCATCTCAAATGTGCTTGACTACCAGACAAAGCAGCACATGAAGGTATGAAGTTAACAGAAGCACCTCTGGACACGGGACAAAAGGAGCTCTGGTCTTCACTGACTTCAAAATAATCAGTCACAGTCAAAGGGTCAGTCTGCAGTAGTTAGAATGTCAAAGAACGGCGTAGAAGCTTAAACACAATACTGCCAGTATCTGAACCTTGTGACCACGTTGGTATAATGTGGCATACTTCAAACTCCTCCTGCATCTACCAGTATGATCAATTTCTGCTGCCAAAGAGTATTTCCATGCTAAACCTATCAAAACGATTAAAGAAAAAATGGCCTGGTGATACTATACAACACACACATTATATTACAACCAAAGAGCCACAGTGTGCCTTGTGAACATGCAAGGGATGCATGTTCTAGAGTCACTCAAGTGCTCCCCTTTGAATCCTGCTTAGCCATTGTATCTTTGTGCATTTACGTAGGATCCAGTAAAAGGATGCTTTAATCCCAATTTACAAAAAGCAAACTAATGTTGTGATTTATACTAACCACGCTTCTTTGCCTTTTTAGAAGCCATTTATGACAGTTTACTTATTTCTAATGCACCTGTATTTCTCTCCCTAAGACAATATTGTTTGAGCAGCAATCAATCCACAATTAAAATGCTCATGTAGTTATGCTGCACAAGCATCTAAAGATATCACTGCAAATGCTGAGATATCCTTTACCCAAAATAAAATGCATATTAATATCTCAATTTAAGGACACTTTGCTAAGACTGCACTTAAGAAATACTGATGAAACATACCAAAATTTTACAGTTGTATCCAAGGATTTTTACCTCACGCTAACACAAGTTTTAGAAATAGGTCTAACATCATAAGCCTTCTGGCCCTTGCACAAACCCCCATTTCCTAGGATCACATCCAACATCATAAACTATTAGGAGGCTGAAGCCCTGTGCCTACTTAAAAAAAACCCCAACACAACCAAGTGGCCTATAACAAATCTCCTGGTTGGCAGGGATCACAGGGAACACTGCCAAGAATGTATGAGTATATACTAAGCATACCCAGGCACCTTTCCTGCTCCTCGCCTTAGCGCTGCAGCATCTGACCAGGCTGAACTACTCACAGGATAGCTGCACAGTGCCTGAGCTCTGGTTGGCACTGAATGCAGAGGAGCTGGCTAATTACTCATGGTTGAAGTGCTCTAGAATAGCTGTATCTGAAGCACTGCTACAAAGCCTTTGAGCCAAATAAACCTGTCTCTCCCTTCTCCATCAGTATGAACCTGCTGTGTCTCGGGAGCTCACGGCTGCCTTAACCAACAACCACTCTGCTGGGTGGTCCCACAATTGGTGGTGTTACTTGCATGAAGAGACATTCCCTCATACCCGTACACTCCCATGTTTACATGTGAATGTGCACACAGCCAGAAAAAAACCAAACAAACACCAGTATATTCAAGAGGCCTGGTGACTGATCTTGAATTTCTCCTTCCCAGGACTGTAAAAAAGCAGAGTCCAGAACTGCCCAGATTTTTCTTTTAATTTCCATTGTCTTTTCCTTAATCACCCAGCTCACCTGTTGTTTACTCAGCACACACTTGTTTCACTGAATTAACACCCCCCAAAACCTCACAATTTCCAACCTTACAGAGCAACAGCTGTCTTTATCATCACAGAGTATGAAACAACTTTACTACTGTTGTGTAAACTTGACTATCAGATGTACTCTCTTCCTACCACACTAAAAGGTATTATATAAAAAAAAAAAACCCAAACAAAACCAAACACACCAAAAATGAAAGAAAAGAAAAGAAAGGCTTTCTGCCAAGGATTGAAAGTAATGAATCACTACTCATTGCACTGAGCAACCTGGTGAGCTCCCAGCAGCAGTGAACAGGAACACAGAGCAGCCTCTGCTCCATGGCTAGCAAAAGGTAAGTTGGCTTCCACCAAATTAGAAAGTTAAAAATCTAAATAGCTCACAAGAATCTTCCTGTTTGTTTCTTTGGTGGTGGTTGTTTCAGTTGTTCTAATTGCAAAAGGCCTAGTAACAAATACTGTTTGAAGATGTAGAGTTAGACTTGTACTATACTACTTTCCACATCAAAACGGAAGGGCAACACAGGATGCAAGAGCATACAAAGGACAAGCCAGGAAGGTGATGAACATATCACAGAAACAAATTAATGAATACTGAAGTTTTGCTTTCTACTCTAATTACTGTGTGTTGTTTTTCTTCTAAGTGTTTTTTGTCTCTCAAATTAGTTCAAATTTTAAGATCTACTCAGTCCAATACTAATTAATACTGTAAGTGAAAACTATTTGACTTCATGATTTAACACCTCAATGTAACTGACCCTGAAACACTGCAAACATTTACACCCACAATAATCCTGTGACAAGAATAAGATTAGCTTTACACAAGTAAGCACTCACAGATCTGGATCACAAGATGCAGCATGACTTGATACGAAACATCAGAGGGCATTAAAGTGAGAAGATGTTTTTACAGTCTACCTTGGAAAGAACATTCTGCCAACATACCAGTAGTTCTTTGGAAGAAACATCAGAAACAGTTACAAAAAAGGCAGAACAGGGCCAGAAAAGTTGTCACAGACAGGCAGCAGCAAGGAGTACAGTAGAGAAGCAAGCAAACCCTTATTGCCCTTAGCAAATTACATTTGTGGAGCTAGCATGCTAAGAGACGTGAAATATTAATATAAGGGAAAATTCTTTTGTAGTATTTAAAAATTATACATATTTACACAGTCTTCTTTAATCTTAAACAAATAACAACCTGCTAAGATATTATTAAATTTGTATATACAAATTTTTCTCCTTTACCTTAACCAATTTCCAACACCACAGCACTATGGACTTTGCTTTATTTGATAATCACAATACTAATTTATCCTTTGGAAGACCTGTAAAAATATTCCCTCATTTTATTCTTTACTTGAACTTTATGGAAGCTATACAGTCTCAAAAAGAATTGTTAATACTTTAGATTCAAAATATTCTGACTACACATGCACATAGTATGATAGAATCACAGAATCCTTACGGTTGGAAAAGGCCACTGAGATCATCAAGTCCAATGGGCTGCCCAATACCACCATGTCAACTAATCCATGTTCTGAGTGCCATGTCTGAACAGTTTTTTAACACCTCTAGGGACAGTGACTCCACCACTTCTCTGGGCAGCCTGTACCTATGCCTGACGAACATCTCCGCACACTGACTGTTCAAACAGGAAATACTGATGTGAGATCAGCCTAGTGAGGTGAAACTAAAAACACTTGAATATTGCAGTCTCAGTGACTAAGATGACCTTGAATTGTAAAAACAGTGCCACGGAGATTTCCATGAAACAGCTTTGGTTAGGACACTGTGACTCCAGAATTCTCTCTCAGGAAGTACAACAAACCTCCTATAAATAAATTAATAACAATAACATATGCATCTTCATCTCTTCCTGTACCAACTTTCAGATTACCAAGTGACAGATCTGAGCCCTTTGTACAGATTATTCCTCAGAATGAGACAAATTCAAAAGCAGGGCTCCTGGATATAAGGGGATTACCCAAGAAAGTCACATTTCCTGTAAACATTTTGTCCACATGAGCAACTGCATTGCTTCAGCACACTACCTGAAATGTGCTGCAAATTTTGTATGCATATCCATACCTGTACAATCCCCGGCTGATTTCAATATAGAGCAGTACATGAAGGACCTGACCCCTGTTGACTACTGAAAGTTACAAGATATGCATACATAGGGGCCTGTAAAAGAAGTGCATTCTTTTCATCTTAAAGCATTAATATTAATAGCCTTGCTAAGATGCAAACCAGCACTTGGCAAGTATGACATTTGTCTACATCCTATCATACATCAACTAGTATCTGTATTTTATTTTTGTCTGGCATACACAATACTCTAAATATAAAGCAAGTATATTCCCAAGCTACCAGGAAATTACACCAGACATCTTTGCTCAAGGGCTTATTTAAGAAAAACAAAGATACCACACAAACAAAAACTAGAGCAAATATTTTGCTGCAGCTTAAAAGAAGATAAGATTCTGTAATAAACCTAAGTGGACTCTATCTCTTATCGCTACAGAAAAGAAAGCAAATTTGAGCATATCTGAATGAGCAACACAGATTCAAAGATTCACTCGACAGCCAAGAATATAATACAAGCTTCTTAACAAGTTCATCCCTTACTACTTCCCATTCTAAAACTATGATGTAAAATAATTTTTGCTCTTTCCTTGGAGTTAGTCAATGGGAAAGCACACCAACTGAGTCTGGGTCAAGAAGTGGCCTTGCTTTGATTCAGTGCCTTATACATCAATTACTCCAATGAAATGAAGTGGGGGGCATTTTGTAAATACTAACTAATAACAACTGCCTAGGAAGCCATGCCTCTTTGAAGCATCTAAAGGCATAAATACAGGACTCTCTATAGAAGAAAGCACACAAACAAACAGACTCCCACACAGTTCTTACCAAATAATCTCTGGCCACTGAGGTCATATGTTCTAACAAAGCAGCATTTGAAAAAAATATCTTGATCCCTGAATAATTACTACGTAGGGAAAAGTGGTACAGTTTAAAAGGCAAGGAAGATGACAAGCTGTTATTTATTTTAGAAAAAAAAAAAAGGAGGAACCAAAAATAAGTGGCACATATGAAAACACAAAGCTAAAAAGCCCCTTCTTAACAGAAGGAACAAATGAGGAAAATCTAGAAGTAAGCTTCTCAAATTCAGCACAGGATTAAGATGTGCTTGATTTAGCAACCAATTTGTCAGTTAACTAGATTAGTTTTTAAAAGAAATCAGGGCGCAGCAATACATTGCAAAGCTCTGTGGTGTGTAGATGCCCAAACTAGCCACAGAACATGAAGAAACACAGCCTCGTCAGTCAAAAACACAAGCTGATCAGCCCAGGTAAGATGTTTGTAGCCAACCTAAAGCACTAGCCTTTCCTTTCTGTATACTACTACCAAGAAACTAGTGCTCAACAGGACCCAGCCACTTGGGCAAGCTGACCTTTCTGGTACAAAAATCAGAGCAAAACAAGCCTGTATTGCTTTGCCTTACAATACAGGGAGTGAGGACAGCAGCAACACAGACGAGGAGGCAGGTGAAGAGCTGAGCCAGCCCTGCAAACAGAAACATTACCACCAGCTAGAACTGCAAAGCTCACCCAGTCCCAATGTTGGGTGCTGTGAAGGGTGAAAGTCACTTAGCTGAGCCGAACCGCTAAAGCATAGAGCACAGCCACTAGCACGGAACTGGGAGATGTGTTCCTCCGGGTCAAACTCATGCTTGTGGCATTCCCCACGTGGTACTGTGACTTTAACTAATGCTGTGAGTAAGGGCAGTTCTACTGGCTGTGTGTTGTGGCTGCATCTCCTCCCTTATCTCACTCGGGCATCTCTGCTCTAGTCTTCAGCATAGCACACATCTCTACACATAGAACAGCCTCAACTTAGCTACGTCACAGGAGGAGACAGTTTGTCAGTGTCTCTCACTCACCTTTCCTGACACGGAAACACATGAAATAGACACTCAAAAAGAAATGGCTAAGTTTATTTCATTTTTTTTTATAGAGTGCTTTGAAATTGCATATACAATTTCAGTGAAATGCAGAACATTCTGAAAATAAAACTGTAAAGCAATAGTGAACACATGTTGTTTCCTTGCCGGAACATTTCCAATGCCTAAATAAGTTATTTTGATTTCAGATCTTTGAACCAAGATTCTCATTTATGGAACAGATAAATGGACTCAATAGAGCACCTGCATATGCATTAAGAAACGCTTTTTAACTAAAATTTTATTTCCTGGCCCCAGGTAGTAGCCTAGGCTAAGTTATAAGTAGTACACTACCAAAAGAAATGTGGAGTCAGAGTCAAAAACAGATACTGCAGATAACACATGAAGGAGAGAGCAAAGAAGAGGATGGATATGTGCAGAGAAAGATTAGGTTATTTACTTTCTAATCTTCAAAGCGTGGCAAGAAACAAGAGTGAACCACAGAATAGTTTCCTGCACAGCAATAAAACAGAGCAGACAGAATGAAGGAAAGTGGACACCAACTGTGGAAAAGGGTACAAAAGCATTAAAAACTAGTAAAACAGAGGCAAAGATCAAAGCCCTTAAAGCATTCCACATTGAAGGCACACTTTTTTTGCCTTTAGCTCTGAAAACCCCAAGCACCTCAGGAGTGCACGTATCTGCCTATATCTACCTCATTTGCCCGATCCAAAGCTCACTGTGGACAGAGGTTCAAGTTTAAAATTAATCATTACACTGTAAGAACTGCCTTTTCCTTCTCTGTAATCAAAAGGGTTTAATTCTAACCATCTACACCATGGTGCCCATTTCACTGGACCATTTATTAAAGAATTTGATGCTTTATGAAAAAACAAAAAACCAACCCAACAACCAGAGTGACATCTACCTTGCATCTGCAGGAGCCTGGCAGACCATGTGTCAAAAGCACAAATCCAATTCATTCACTTCAAGAAAGGGCAAAAGGTGCAGGCTTCATAGCATCTTATTTTTTTCCCCCCTAAAACACGTGCTCAATACTTTTACCACCAAACTCACCAACTTAATTTTCCCCCAAAACTTTTTTCCCTTTCCCCACCCAGCCAGAATCTGTCTGAAACTGCCTCTTGCTATTTCATCATCTTCACAAGAAAGAGTTAATGGGATGGAAGTGCACGTTCCTGCACTCTTTCACAGAGCCAGGCAGCTGGCTCAAGCACTGGAGATGGAGTCCAGTTTTCAAAGTAAGATATAGGCAAGCCAGAAGTATGGGCTGGCAAGCTCAAGTGTTTGGAAAAAAAGCGTACAACTAAAGACTAAAAGCTCAGAAAAGGAGTCAATGAAGCACTCTACACATTCTAGGCACACACTGCCAGAGTGGTGGACGGAAACAGTCAGCTGGTCCACCTGGAAAATTCTATGGGCATGAAAGGCCTGCTGTTTTTCGCTGGCTGGCTCCACACACAGGAGAACAGCAAAAGGGAAAAAAAAACCAGGAGAAAAATAAAATTCTTCCTCCTTTCAAGTAGTTTTCAGCATGTCTGAATGCAACAACTGATATGGATAGTATCAGCGACTATATTTAGTTTAGACAAAAGTTATGAATGGAAGACTGTGATGAAAGCAGACAGGTTCTCCGGACGGCACATTAAATTAACTCCCAGAGTTTGGTTCTATGCAGTACTGATGTCCTACATGGCATTTTCCCCGTAGTGCCTTTGAAACTGATCCCTTTCCACAAATACAAAGCATAGTAAAATCAAACCATTAAAAGTAAGGTACAGTTTAAAGCCTTTGTTACGTGACCAAATATTAATAGTTGTGCTAAGCATAATGAAAGTCCCAATCTTGTAATTTCTTGCAGCTGTCTGTTTTAATGCAGAGGAACTAGTAAGACTTGCCAGTCTGGGAACCACAGGTCACACTGCAAGGGTTTCAGCATTTGTACACAATCCTACTGGAATTCAATTAACAAATATCAGGGAGCAAGATGTACCAGAAAGGAAAATTAAAAAAAAAAAAAAAACCACTCAAGAAAAGGAGTGTTTCTGTAAGAAAATACTGAGACAAAAAACCAAGGTGGTGTTAGGTTCTGGAAAACTATCTCTAGGACAGCTAAGGTTTATTCTTCTGTCATTGCACCTACATGCACAACAGGTGACTAATCCACTGAATTACACCATTTCATTTATTCTAGTAGTAGGTGCAACCTATTTTTCTCAAGAATATGAGCACTTTGTAATGCTAGAACTATTATGATACAGAGATATAACAAAGGCACGAAGTACTCATGGTATGCCACTCCACCTCCCTGCCATGGCAGAACACCACTGCAGTGATCTCTTGAGTTCTGATTTATTTCCAAGAAGCATGACCCCTTTTTGTGTTGAAGAACACAAAGATAAAGGCTCAGATTTAGAAAGACAGATGGGTTTCTAACCCAGAGATATCAGATACTGACTGATCCCAGCAGAAGGTAGGTAACTGGATACTTTTGAAGAACTGGACCTAAATTTAAACAGGAAATGAGAGACATTCTCTCAAGTTAGGAGCTAGTGTTGCAACACTGGATCTTCCCCTTAATTAAACATAGACCAAAATTTTAAAATGTGGCCTGTAGCATCTCCAGGAAAGGAAGAGCTCTTCACGTGTAGCTGGACACTGAATGGAACCTGGGTAATTTTCACAAGTACTAAAACACCCAGAAAGTCAAAAGCAAAATACATACAAGTAATGTAATGACTTATTCTCTCATGTATGACATCCTAATAAACTCAAAGCTGATAAAATCCAACCATTCCAGTACTGCAGCAATTCCTACACTGACATCCATATCCTCTGTCTGAAGCTTTTCAATTGTTAAAAATAAAATTGGTCTAGAATTGCACAAGGAGAAACAAACGCCATCCTAACAAACTCTCACTTGTAGGGGAAGGAGGGGAGGATTAACTCTTTTTTAACCAAACAAAAAACCTTTTCTAAGTAACAAAGCCACCAGTTTTTTGATTGTGTAACTGTTTACAAACCATGCCTAATCCAATATTAACACCCACTTCTACGGTCACAGCACTTGTTTTTTCAACATTTGGCAAAAATAAACTAAGTACTAGAGTATATCTAAAGAAGGACCACAGCAACCTCTCAACAGCCTCCATTTGCCCATGCTTTTAACTCCCTTTAGAACACATGCCCACCAACCTTCATACACCACCACCAAGTCCTTAGCTGACAGGTACATACTGGCAGCATTCTCACACTAGAACATAAGCATCCTTAAAGGTTTCAAGGCTAAATTGCAAGCACCACGTAGCACAACTCAGGTAAAAAAAGAAAACAACTTCTAGTGATGCTTTCTTTCCATGTTATTTCTACAAGTAGCACTTCTGGTGACTTCTGCAGGAACAACATCTCTCTGTAGCTTCCAAGAGTGCCACAGCTCCTAACCACTGCTCTTTCCTTCTCATGTGAAGCAAAGCATTGAGAGCTTAAAAGGAAAAAAAAAAAAAAAAGCAAAAAAAAAAAAAAGCCCAAACCAAACTTTCTGGAGAAAAATATTTTGCTTTTGAAGTCACATGGTACAAATTTTTCCGCTATGTTTCCTCAGCATATGGTAGTTCAGACCGAAAGGAAAATAGAGAAACACTAATAAAATGGGAAAATACTGAAAACTAGTAATACTGATTAGAGCTGCACCTCTTAGATTTTTTTTTTTCAAAATGAAGAGGTTTAATAGATGGATATTCAAAGTGAACAGGACTAGAAGTTAACAGAGGTCTCCACAGTGACTCCACCAGAGATGGAATATACCTGCAAAACATGAAACGTTTCTCCCCCTATCAATCCTGCCAAAAAAAAACCCCCACAAAACAAATAAAACCCCTCCAGAATAAGAATACAGTTCTGTAAACTTCAACTCTAGGCAGTAATAAATTGTTAACAGATTTCAGTCCCACCAAAAGATAATTTAAATAAAATATACCTTCCAGTGCAATTAAGTCTTTGCAAAATGAGTGTTATTTGTACACCAGTCCTTTTGCATGCATCTCTAGTTCAGGGCACTTTTTAATTGCTCTGACTACTGAACAATTTTCTTACAAATGCGCATCTCCCATGTGTATTTTTCATATGAACACACAAAAATCCTCCTCAGTATGCTGGAGCAACTACAGTGTGGGCTCAAAGATGCACATACAAAGTTAAAGCCAAAATCAATGTGAAGTGCCTTCAGCATGAGAACGTTCTCTCTCTGCAGCTTCCCAATTCACATCCATGTATCCCACATAATCTATGAGGTATCAATTTACACTGTTAATATTCAAAAAAACTTGCTGACAGAGTTTCGTTTCAAGGTTATATTCTTCAAAATCACCTTGTGCCAGCTTCAATACTAAATCTGCCTTCTAGCTACCACACACTTTTACCAAATAGATACTCAATGTGTTAAGTGCATGGTGATAATTGGCAAGCTACATAATCTATACATAGTCCCAAGAAAAAAAATAATTGCAAATCAAAAATAGGATGCTTCAACAACCTCATTACTTAAAGTTCTTATTAATATTTGCTAGAAATATACTCAAGGGTTTGTTTTTTTTTCAGAAAGTTCAATTCCACTAAGTTTTCAATGTTTCTCAAAATCACAGAAGCAAACGCTTGGAATTTGCGAAGTGACAAAGAAAATAATGGTTGCAAAAGGATGTGAATTCAAACTTAAATGTGGTACCGTGTACACCTTTTTACATAATTAGTTATACAAGCAGCATACCAAGAGCAAAAACTATTTAAGTATCAAATATGAGTAAAAACTGCAGAGTAAAAGGATGCCTATCGCTGATCTGAGTTTCTGAGGAACAGCTGTCAAGACAAGCTGCTCATGCACTGATGTATCTATCCAGACATCCATAACCCTACATTTTTTCATACCTATACAAAGAGAAGATATACTTCTCTGTAAAGACTTAAAATATTGAAGTAGGAAAAAAAAGGCATGGAGACATTTTTTTCCACTGCTAACATTTTTATGATTGTATGACTAGAGACTTGACAGCAGCAGGCAAAATTCCAGGCCAAACTGTGATTAACAAAAGGTCACTATAAAGAAATTTTTCTAACAATCAGAGTTTTCAATAAATTATAGAAGTGTGTAAAAATGTTTCTCCTGTGGTTCACAGCCAGAAAAAATTACATGCTGTCAATGACATATCAGCTTTCCTGCACAACTGCTATCTACTTTAATTTGGAACTGTGGGGAAAAATAAAACCACCAGCAACCCCAAACCAAAGTGGAAGGAGTTAGAAGACTGTCCATCGATCAGTAAATGACATTATGTGACTCACATACACTACTTAAGTTGTATGTCACGTGAACAAGATATGTAAGAGACTCTTATAATTCACACAAATTTATACAAAATTTTGAGCATGAGCTGCTTACAATAGAATGAACCTCTATGCTTCTCAGTGGAAATCTAGGAAGCTATTTACAGTCATCCAATTTTCCAGTAAGATCTATGTATCATGAGTCAGCCTGGTATTAAACTACACATCCTGCAAATCCATCACTTGGACATTGTAAAGAGTATCCGCTACGCTCCAAAGTCTCCTCTTAGCTGACTGCATGACAGCTTCAAGTGTAAGAGAAAAAAATTTACCAAGCTCAGTATGGAGGGGAAAAAAGGGCTTTTGTAAGGAAGCAGAGCATATAAGAGAGCCAAGATAACAGCAAAAAATAACCCCAAAGCACAACTTGTGCACACTTACATTTGCAGCATGACTTCGTTCAGAAACACGCCATCCACCAGTGCCACATATTCTTCCAGGTTGGTCCCATTTCCTCCAGCTAACGGTCCGAACGTCTTAACCTAAAACATAATAATCATCACCACCATGACACTAACTCCACCTCATTCTCTGCCGCAAGGCATTTATCTTCAAACAATGAGCAAATAAATGAGTAAGGTGTGAGGGGAAAAATGAATGCTTACCCAGGTGACAAGAGGGCTAGACATGAACTGCTCCAAAAGGGGTGTGAATATTTCGCTCTCCATTTTACAAAAAAACGGTTAACATCAATGTAGCTCCTCTGGTGCAAAAAAAATACGGGAAGTCCTTCCCTGCAGCAACTCTCTGAAATGCTCCGAGGATTCAGCTCGAGTAAGCGAACCCCATTTTCATCAAGCAATGCAACAGCAACAAAAAGTCAGTGCCCTGGCAACTGGGATTTACCTTCCTCTTTCAAGAAAAAACGCATTTCCAAGTCCATCTACGCGTATTTCAGCCTTTCCATTGATGCCTCTTCCTTCCTACATACCGAAGGGGTAGAAGGAAGGAAGGAAGGGAAGAAAAGAGGGAGGCTGCCTAGCTACTGGGATTCTGCATCAGACAAAAAAAGAAAAAGGGGGAAAAAAATCAGCTTCAGCAGCTCCTCGAAAAGGAAGAAGATACACCAGCAAAACTCTGCAAGCTCATCCTGCCCCCTCCCCACAAAAAGAAAACCCCCAGGCGAGGGGAGGCGAAGAGGGGCTGAGCTCAGCCACCCAGGCTTCTGCCGCACACAAGAGAATCCCCCCCGCGCCCCCCGCTCCCGCAATGGCACAGACAGCCCGCAGAGAGGGAACCAGCACCCCGGCAGGGATGAGAAGCTATTTTAAATCAGTTCCCTTTTCTAACCCCTTCCCTTTTCCACTAAACTACAACGCAACACAGGGACAGGACCGGCACACGCCGCCTCACCCCACAACCTCGCCCTTCCCCCGCGCTGGCCGCTCCCCTCGTCCCGTTCCCTCCCCTCAGCCCCCTCCACCTCACCGGCGCTTTGCCGCTCCCCCGCTCCCGAAGCCCCTCGTCCCCGTTCCTAGTCTAACGCCCGGCTCCAGCTGTCGGCCTGCCGCTCCGCTACCACCCCTCTGCCGCCGCAGGCTCCCGCGGCACCAGCCCTGCTTCCCACCCCCTCCCCGGAATAACGGCCACCTCGCCTCAGCCAGCCGTGCCGCGCCGCATCACTCGCCCCCTCCCTCTCTCCCTGACGGGCGGTTCCAGCGTATGGATCCCTCCGCTCGGATCTCTGTGCGCGGAAGCCGGTTATCCCTCCGCCAGCTCAGGTCCCTCTCTCTGCTCCCCTCCCCTCCCGGGGATGGCGGCGCATTTAGAAAGAGGCGGGGCCGCGAAGAACCGCTGCAGGACTCGCGCCTGCCGCGCGCATCGGCCCCGGGCGCGCTCACGGGTTCTGCGGCGGGGGGTCGCGAGCCCAACGCCCGCGTTGCGTGAGGGGAACGGCTGAGGCGGGCGGGAGACCGAGCGAGCGAGCGAAGCGGGCGGGCTCTGCCCGCAGGAGGAGGAGGAGAAGCGGCGTGGGGCCTGGCCCACTCAGGTCTGCCCCCCCCCCCCCCAGGCCCCCGGGATGTGCGAGGGAGATGCTCTTCGATTGTCCTTTTTGGGGGGGGGAGTGCCTGTGAGGAAAAAAAATGGTCATGGGGGAAGAAAGGGAGGGGTGTGAAGGGGGAGTGAGGAAGGGGATTCGCTAACGCCCTTGAGGAGGAAAATGGGCGCTTAATCGCACGCTCCGCACCCCGAGCTCAGAGTCCCGCCGTTCCGGGGGCGGGAGGAGGAGGGGAGGGCTTTTTTCCTGAGGAGGTGAAATCCAGACGTTAACCCACGTTAACACAAAATCCAGCTTTCTGTAGAGATTTACCCTGAAAAGGGGGAGCTCGGGGATGGAGGCGACCTGGTTGCAGAAAAGCAAACGGTGACAAGCGATTTGACTGCCTAAGCTATTGTCCTGAAGCTATCTAGCCACTTGTGCCTCAAATCTCAATACTGCATTAACATAGGGTACCGTATCTGCTTAACAAATTATGTAGTTTATTAACAAAGCCTTTTACAAAATCTCAAACTAAACCCAGCTTCTCTTCCACATAGTACAAGTTAAATTTGCAGCAGCGCTTGTTCCATTTAGTTTTTACACAGAGTGTAAAAAAGAAACCACCCACCCACCACAAAACAGTGCAGTAAAAGTGACAGAAAGTAAGTCCTTTTGAAACACATCACAGTAACAGCTGAACAGATAATATTGGTTGGGTTGGGGTTTTTAACAGCCCATATACCAGATAGAGTATTTGTCCTAACGGTCCAAGATTTTTTTAAAAACATAATTACAATCATGATCTTTGCCCTTACACACATGTCTAAGTAAAAGATCAGAAAAATAAATTATGGACCTTGGGGTATTAGTATGTAATTTGTATTCCAGGGGTTCTTTTTTTAAGCAAAGATGCAGAATTAAATGATTCTCACAATTAACATGTTTTCAGCAAAAATCAGATCTTTCTCTCCCAAACCAGGCCTTTAGAGTCAACTCACAGTCCTCCTGAGAAACAAAAGAAATAAGGAAGCGCGAAAGAAAAATCTGCAGTCCTGGATCTGAATAAGAATCTGGTGATCCATGAGTGAAATAACTGCCAATAAACTACCAGCCCTTTTAAACACAACTACAAAGGCATTTTGTGTAGAAGCCTAACTGACCAACTGCAAAGCTCCCTGTATCTGGCAACTGTATATAGTATGCGATTGTGCATGCAATACTATGGAACTTCCCTGGCTCATCAGTTCGTTTCTTGTGGGCTCTAATTAGGCAGTAATGACTTTGGCATAAAGCAATTTCTAGGAATTTGTGACAGGCTAGAAGTAGTTGATAACCCATGTAGTACTCGTGTTACTAACAGCAGCTGGATCCTGAGGTCCTGAAAAATTCTGAACACTGGCATTTCATAACCTTGAGATAAGAATTTCATTAAGCAGTTTTAGATTTTTTTTTATGTTTATCCATGCCATCCAGTTTGCATGTATTCTTGGCATTGCTGCTGGTCACTGTTCCTGCCGAAAGACCATTATAGTTTAGATAAAAGCTATACCCTATCTTTATGACATGCATTATAGGCTGTTTTATCTCAGAGTATTTACAGTTCATTTTTACAACTGGAGATTAGTACAAGAGAAAACTTCAGAAAAGCTCTTCAGCAATAGTTACCCAAGTTGGGCTTTTATTTTTGTTTTGATATTGGTTTTGTTTGTTGTTTTTTGGGGTTTTTTTTTAAGACTAAAGGCCCTAAGAAGCTGTGAAGAAGCTCTGTAGTTTCTGTAGCTTACACTTTGTCAAACCACGTGTAAGAATATTTACCTCATTTTCAGGTATACACAGACATCAGCCAGAATGAGTTGCTGAATTCCACTATTTGCAGTGGAGTAGCAGCTAGAAACAACTTGAGATTGTTCAGTTGCCTCTTGCATTCATTACGTAGGCACTGGCAGGATACTAATACATGGTACCTCCTGTTGTAGCCAGGTTTGTTCGGTCATGGTTTTCCTCAACCAGTTTGCTCACTTGTTCAGGTGCTGAGCAGTGCAAACTATTTCTTTGAATGGCAGTCGTCTTAGAGAGGTGAGGTGATTTGGCATAGGACAGAAAGCTGGCAACCTTTCATTGCTAAACCCTTGACAGATTTCCCTCAAAATGAATTAAAAGGTAGAAAGAAACTGTTGATTTTTTGAGTTGTTTTTCTGATGCCAAACTGAAAACAGAAGGCTTCCATTTTTTACTGTAGCAGTAAAGGAGTCTTTGGGAGTAGTGATCTATTAAATAATTGGAAGTCAACAGCTCTATTTCAAGTGCCAAGGCACTATAACCTGTAGCTTGTGGTATACTTGGCTGCAATGTTTTAGCACTTTTCACTTGGAAAGACTCATAAAAGCAAGTTGATGACAGTGGTAAATCCAGGAACTTTGCTACTGCAGTTCAGTGCCAACTGATGAAATTGGCAACCTGAGTGAAGTGACCCAGAAAAAGAGAAGGTTGGTAGCAGGTAATTGCTCATGTCTCAGCGTGAGCTGACTGAAATCCTCTCTACACTCCTCTGCCCCCATAGTGGAACACCTGGATTCTCAGCTGTCAAGTGAAGTGTATGCCTAAACCAGCACCAATTCCTCTGTTACCAGAGGGACACCTTCCACTAGCCTGGGGTGCCCAAAGCCCCATCCAGGCTGGCCTTGAAGCCTGCCAGGGATCCAGGGGCAGCCCAGCTTCTCTGGGCGCACTGTGCCAGGGCTTGCCCACCCTTCTATATTCTTAATATCTAATCTAAATCTACTATACTATCTTAAGTCTGAACACATAGGGAATACTCTTGTTCTTTCACATCTTTATTCTCTAGAGCAGTCCTGTCAGTATTTAATACAGCATGTGGCCTACTACTACTCAAAACACATATTTAGACATTAACTTTGTTATTTGTTTGCTCTATGTGTGAAGCATCCCCACCTCATTTCTATTGCATCTCCTTTGGTACCACAAAGATTCTACCCAGGAGACATGGAAATTATAAACCCTTTGTGCCTAGAACCCAGGTCTACAAGTTACAGAATTACTTGGTGATCTCACTTTAACTTTTTTCACAACATACTTCCCCATGTCTATTGCAAACTAGAAGTTGACACTAGAACACAAAGCGATGCCTTCAGTCTGGAGACAGCAGGAAAGTGTAACTGTGTACAGCCCCATTTACCTCAGAATTTGTCAGATTTCTGGTCAGCCCTGCCCACAGTGAGACAAGGGAGGGGACTGTTTTGGGAGGAATGCATAAACAATCTACCCATCTTTAGCTGATGCAAGAGACCGTGGTTTTTCTCTTCCTCTGCAATAGAAGCAAAGGAAAGAGGTGGCAGAGACAGCTCTGCAGCAGATTTTGCCTACCGATCTGCACTGCCAGGTTGCTAGACCTTTGCCTGGCCTGATGAAGCTTCAGAAGATGGCAAACCAGAAACCAACTGTGGATGCTTGGGATCCACAGCAGGGTTATGAAAGTGCAGTCAAAACTTGAATTTTCTGAATATGGGTTGACTTGGCAGGACAATGGCTAGTGAAAACTGCAAGTTAACGACAAGGACAGTCACCTTCCTTGTCCTAAGCTTGTTCCCAGAGAAACCTGTTTCCCTGTAAAACCAAGGCTTTAGGAATAGATGGGGCAATAAAGAGAAGAGTAAGGGCAGATAGGGCTTGAATCTTTTGAAGTATGGGTAGGAATTCCCCAAGGTCCCACCAGTATTGTAGACTAACAATGACTTCATGTTCCACAGGAGTGGAAAGAAGGGTCACTCCTTCTGCAACATGAATAATGAAGTGGAAATTCCACAACAATTCTTGAAGATTTCTCCCCTGCTACTGCATCTGCTCCGATGTCCAGAATTTTCCATCAACTTGACAGGAACTTTGTGAGCAAGAACTGTAAGTAACCTCAGTGTAAGAGTATTTTGAGTGAAAAACAAAGAAAAAAACAGTAGACACTTGGGGAAAAGTGTCTGTTGTCCATTTAAGGTTGGTGGTTTTTATAGATCCCAGACATTTTACAGTCCATGTCCAATCGCACCAAGCAGCAAGTATAGAGAAGGCAGGTGAGGAATATCCTGTGTGGGTATCTGTGGTCTAGAACAGTTCTCTGCATCAGCATCAATATTTCATGACAAGCAGAAGTCTATTTGCAAGTATAGGTACCTACCTCCAGCTTAACCTACCAACATCAGTCTGATTCTTTTTTAGCCATTCTTGACTGAATTACAATTAAAGCACAAAGTAACAGATTCACACAAACCTAGCAGTGCCTTCCAATAATATTTCTTGTTGTTAAAAATGCACAATGGCTTGATTATAAGTTCTAACTTAAAGTACTTAATTATGTGGGTTTTTTTAAATACATCTTAAACTCAAGAGGAGTCAATGCAGTATATTGACAGGGTAGCACTGCAACAGCGAGCCACGTTTTAATTCCTACTGTATCACAGTAAAACACTTGGTGAAAGCATTCTATTTAATGCTGCTATTTAGCTGAAGAGGGAGGTGCTTACAGCTTTTTGTTTCTTTTCAATCAGTTGGACTGACAGGAAGGATGTTACTGTGGTAAGTCAGCTGATGTGATAAAAAATCAGCAGCAAAGTATCTAGCTTGATTTTTAAATGTAATAGCCATTCCTAAACATTTCTGTAGGCTTAGACTCCTAAGAGAATGTCAGACAAGTACTGCCTTTATAAAAACAGAAATTTGAACTTAGTATTAAATTAATTTGGATCTTTTCCTGCTTAGCCAGTAAAACACATGTTTCTGACTTTAATCTGCTAACTACAAGACTGTCTACTAATGTCAATGAACTCCCCTTTGTTATTTGTGGCATACAAAGAAAATAAATTGGTTTACTGGGGTGGTGGTTTTTTGTTTTCTTTCCAACAAAGCAAGCCTTAAACCTTACAGCAAGAACAGCAGTTATGTAGGGCAATAGCTTTGGTACTAACTTCTGCTGTGGCCAGTGGAGTGAGACAGAGCAAAAGCTCTTGCTGCCGTGCCTTCTGTCAAACAAGTTCCTGCCAGTATGAGTGGTGTTTCTTATGAACTGGGTTAGAAAGATGAATTATAGGACACACTACGCATTTCCTCTGACAAAGAGCAAAGTGCAGCCCCATCTGCTAATTGTTAGCAATTACAGCTATATGTATACGTGCAGATAGGTGGCTGGAAAAGCAAGACACTAATTGCATGAACAGGGCTATGCCATCTTGTATCACTGATGTACAGAAAAGTTGAGCTGATTTTCTGCAGCTTTGTCCTTTAGTATAGAGCACGTTCACCATTCATCTTAACAGAAGGGGTTTTGTATCCCCTGTGAAAGACTTGCTTACCTTTACAAACTCCAGTTGCCTCGTTTTCATTTATTAAGAAATTAAGTTTGCTTTGCTTCACACCATACCATGTCACTGGTAATTGTCTGCGCATCCTTTGCCAACAGACTCTTGCTGGTGACCCTACTTTCATCCATGTTTTTGCAGTTTTGATATCACTTGACCCCAGGAGCTTGTGTGGTGCTGGCATGAAACCCATATTTATCAGCTCAGCAGAGGTTATTAGCTTCCATTTCACATAGAGCCCTGGATCACCTTTGATATTAGCATGTCTCATTAAAGAGGCATTCCTCACCAGCTGGAGATGGTGTTTAGGATCTTCCCAAGGTCAGTAAATAATAAACTGGATGGAGTACATTTCTGTGTTTGAGATTTCAGTTTGCATAAGTGCACTGAGTTATGCCCATGAGAAGAATGAAATGTATCCAGCACTAAAGAATATAATTGTAATAGAATAATTTCTGTTCAAATCTCTTCTTCTGAGCTCCCTCCCCCTCAGGAGGGGATCTGTTTATTTGCTTATCTGATTTTACCCTGGGTTATTTGTCAAATTATTTACATCTGAAAAACGTTTACCTGACTGTGAAATACTAGGGAAACAAAAGCTTTTACAAAATATTTTGCCTTTGGAAAAATCCTTCAGCAAGTTTGTAGAGCAAGAAAACTTACTATTTTACATCATTACATTAAAAAGACTGGTATTAAAACACTTGAACTAATTAATAGAAAAAACTAAAGGTCAAGAAAAAATAACTAACACTGAATAAAAATGGTAATCACACTTACAAGATAGTATTCCTGATTAAGCTTCTTGTAAGGGTGTGGATCATGAGCCACCTAAAACTGGGAACAGCCTACTCATTCACACTCACTTCAGGGGCCACTGTTAATTGTGAAGTCCCTTTGCTTACCTCCAGATGGTTTGATTCACAGAATACCAGTTTAATTGTGAACTCAATTTAATTGGAGATGAACACCAAATTGGGATTCTTACATATTCCAGTTCAACTCTGGAAAATATGCCATAAAGGTTTGTAAAGGAGCTTTAAAATTCCAAAGCATTGATTTAGAGCAGGTTTAGTGAATCACAATAAATGCTGGAGCTGTTTTCAATAGCATGCAGTTACCAGCACGTTCGCAGCATTTTCACTTCTATTACATCTCCTGAATGAGCTAATGGTGTGTAGTAACAATACCTAGGTTATTTTCTAGGGTCTGTTAGAAGTGATGGTGAGAAGGAACTCCCAGGTCCCCATTACAGTCATACAGTCAGTGTGACAGCTGCCCTTAACATCATTGCTTCTATTTAGCGTAAGTAGAAGCAATTAGAACAGTGACCACTATCATGTATTAACAAATACAATGCTCCAGTATATCCTCTTATTATCTTGCCATTTTTACCTAAACGTAGCCCATTTTATTACAGTTTTTTATTCAAGGAATTTTCTGAGAGCTGTTTTTTCTTCTGCTAAAACCTACAGTGATATATTTGGTCATTTTGTTCAGGCTTTTCTGAAAGACTGTCATATCATTGGCTGTTTCCTGCACATTCCTTTCCAGTGTCTAAATATCTTCCTTGGGTGGATTCTTCTCAACAGCTTTATATATCTTTAAATGCCATCTTTTTTTTCCTCATAGAATATTAAAGTTCTTTATGATTTTGACATGCTATGTAACAAAATTTCTGAGATGATCTAAGTTAAGGGTATAGCATAGCGTGCTGGTGATTTACAGATGGTATGGCAAGAGGGTAATTTTTCCCTGTAATTTCAGGCTTAAACTGAGATGTCAGGGTTTGGTGGTTTGTTTTGCTTTGTGTTTGGCTTTTTTTTTAAATTTTTAATCTATTATGGAGCAATTTAACACATTACTATTTTAAAATATTAAGTAATCTGCCCATACTATTTTGATTTAAAAAAAAAAAACCTGGGTAAGAGTAAAATTCTGATTTCTATGTGTCCCAGTATTGATTCCAGCTTGATGGTTCTTGTGAGGACCAGAAAAGATATTTTTCTTTTTTTTTTTGTTTAAGATTGTAACTTAAAAGTAACAGGTCAAAAATGTATAAAATACCAACTGTAACTAGAAGAATAATATAACTGTTTTCACAGAGTTTTTCAGAAAATCTATACTAAAATAATAATTCAAATTTTTTCCTTACAATTCCTTTCTGCTACAATGACCTTTAAGATCTTTGATCACAGAAATAGTCCACCTTAACAGTCTACCTTAAAAAGATGAGATTATTCAGCTTGTTAAATCTGTATCTCTGTAGAAGGAAAACACCTTAACAAAGAATGGTTTGTTGCTGACCTGCAGCTGGTTATGGTATTTCATCTGAAAGCCTATTTAAGTCCTTAATGGTAACATTTATTCCCTCTCCCTCAGAGGAGTACTTTACAAACAAAATTAATTAACAAATGAGGATAGCCAATTTTGGGCTATAGTTCGGGCTGACAGTCACCCAAAAGGGGTGTTGGCACTACTAATCATCATTATCTGAAAGTATCAAGAGGTCTGGCTCAGATGAGCTCTCTGCTGGAGCTGGTGCTTTCATCCTGGGGTGATGTATGTGGAGTATAGCAGAGAGGATAGCAGCTGGCAGAGAAGCAGAAGCTGCTGCAGAGGGCATGCGTACTAACAGTGGCAATAGCCAACAAGTAACCTCTGACTCAAATTCAGCATGTGAACCTTTGGTACATCACACTTTTTGTCCACAGTTCCATTAAAAAGATGACTTTCACACTTCCAGATTGTGAGGGTTTGTTTTTGGTTTTTTTTTTTTTTTTTAAACATTACAGAGCTGATCCTTCTACACTGAGCAAACATACATGTTACAAATGATTCAGACTGACTTGACTTCGTAACTGTCCCCTTGAGCTCAGATCTTTTGCTCTGTCTAGTTCTTTTACTGCTTCTGTCTTGTTTTGGTGCAGTTAAGTGGAAGCATGGAACAGTGAAGCATTAGCAGAACTGTAGTTTCCTTTATAGCAACAGGGACTGTGTTTAAGAAATTAGTCAGGCATTTAGGAACTGCTAATCCTTCTTGTGAAGAATACAAGGCTTGTTTCTTTGAAGGAATTCCTCACTCAAGGGCCCAAGGCACAGTTCAGTTTTACCTACTAAATGCTCTTGCAGCAAGACAAGGATAAAAAACTAAAAGTAGCATTTAAATGCCATTTTCTTTCCCTACAGCCAGTTTTTCTTGGGCTGCTTTACGGTGACATTGTTACAGTAGGTATCATATTTATGTGTCTTTCAAGAACTAATATTTATCCCAGTGCTTAATAACAACAATAACAAAGAGAAATCCAACTGTTCAAGAGGTAGTAAGAGTAGCTTAATAGCATAGTGATTTAGAAATAAATTGCAACTCAGTTATCATGGGAAAGGGACACCAGGAAGCTTCCTCTAAATTACCAAATAGATTCTTGCCAGGAGTATCATATCTTTCCCTGTCGCTATGAATCTAATCAGTTTCTGTATCCTAGTCTGTAACAGCAGGAAACCCATGGTGTTATGCATAGGCACAGTTGATTCCCTCCCCCAACCCCCCCCCCCCCCCGCTTTTACACCAAAAAAATAGTGGCTGCAGAAGGAATAAGACAGACACTGAAACAGAGAAGTAAATACCAATTTTCTAAACAATGCACCTTCATTCCTAACATGATCTTATTTTAAGTGAATGTAAAAATTTTGGCTGTAGGTATTATATAACTAGATTTACTTAACACCAGAATTACAGAATTGAATATCCTTTACCTTACGGAAGACTAACTGAGACTTACAAGTCATTCTTGGAGCTGTTTAAGCTTCCAAAGCCAGAAGTAGCTGAAACGGCACCTTCTCGGTACTGTGCTTAAACCAACAGTGCCCCCTCGAGGGGACTGGTTTGTATGCGGAGGGGTAGGCGGCTGGAGCACGACTGGTCGGTTTTAAGGGTCACAAGCACGGTACTTTTACCTACAATTAAGGCCCCAGAAAGTCCTGCACATTTATGATATTCCTGCAGATCTTCTTCGGCTAGTATGCAGGCAAACAAGTCTCGTAGATTCCAAACCTGCCTGTAATTTTTGCTCTACCTATAAATGCATAATTAAATTGTTGTATCCAATTATAAGACAAATTCTGCAGTTTTGTATTGAGGATGATATTTGTGGGACCATTAGAGTAGACAGAGTTCCCAGACTCAACCTTCTGTGATCCCAATACTTTGAGTAAATAACATAAGAAATCCTATATACCTTTTACTTTGGCCTGCTAATAAGATACTCATTTGAAATCTGCAGACAGATGTATCCTGAGTCAAGTGTGCCTGCAGCTCAAAGCTCTGTCCAAGCTAGAAACCAATGAAGCTATTAAAGTTTAGGAGCAAAGCTATAGTAGCTCTGGATTCATTGCCACATGTTTACTGAGAGCCCCTAGTGGTTTTGCATAGCCTCTACTATTACAGCTAAATTTCTACTAAGTGAGTCTGTTCAGGCACATCTCAGCACATGTACACAAGCTGTTATCACACTGCCAAGCAACTACCTACAGACACCATTAGAGGAATGTGGGAAACGATCATTGAGAACAATATTTTTTTCCCCCACTTAGAACATTTGCCACACTATGAAATATGAGATCTAAAGTTGATAGAAAACACTTTAAAAACATTTTTTTTTTCAAAATTTAAGAGCACCCTAAAATGCGAGCCTCACAAAAGCAATGTTCTCTCTAAAACAGGAAAAGATCCCAAACAGTCTGTTTTTGCTATGAGCACATGAAAAATTCTGAAAGCATCATGTGTATAAAATTTAGTCAGAGAACTGCTGATTTTAAAATTAAGCATTGCTGTTGTTACAGGGTGTGCCCACATAGGGGAATGGAACCAATTAATTGTACTGAGCTCAGTTACTACTTAATGAAGTATCTGCATCCATACAATGCATATAGTGGTTTGCAGCAACTGCCAAGATATTACACATCTACTTCTTTCAAAAGCAGTTCTCTAATGGCATAGTAAGTGGGTATAAGTTTCATATTGATGCCTCAGAGCTATATACTATTTTGCAGTCCTCCAGGTGCTTCACCACACAGCTTGCCTTTTCACAAAGCTACACAGTTTGCTTATGTGATCTGGTGTAATGATTAGAGCTTCACCATCCTTTGAGTACTTACTTATAGGACTGGTATTAGATTCAAATATCAAAAGAGTGTTATGCAAGGGACTGGCTGAGCCCTGAAGGGAAAACAATGGGCTGAAGCTGACCAAAAAAATCTTTCAGACCTTTTATCTGCCAGCTATCAATTTCTGTGCACACACAAAGATCCAGTCCTGCAGTTGAGACCTCGGCTTGTTGGCATTTATCTTGTGACTCATTACAACTGCCCTTGCTGTATGCCATTAGCATCACACTGCATGATGCTGACTCAAGATGCACCTTAAAAAAAAAAATCAGAGAGTAGCATATTGGATAGATGCAAATTTTTCCTTTTCTAATCAGGCATACAGAAGAGGTGACTACAAAGGATTCTTTAGGATCAGTCTTGCCAGGTACATGAAGTCATCTGCTCCTAATCAACCAAAATATCATTCAACATGTCACAAGCTATCACCATATCTTTTTGAGCTCCCTGACCTGACTTTGTAGCATCAAACCTCCTCACTTGTGTAACCTCCTCACTTGTGTATTCAGTGGTGAATGCACTGAAGGACTGGCACAAAAAACATCACCCCAGTGTCTTCAGGATTAAAGAGTACCTTTTGCTCAATGACTTACTCAGCCACTGTACCATCCTTTCATGTCAGTTCAGCTGCAGAGTCTACCACTCTGGAAACGTTTCTCTTTCCCATGCGTTATCTCCTTTGGCATACAGCATTTACAACTGACAATTCTACCACAGAAAATATTCACTGGGTATATAGCAAGGAGCTAAACATTTTGAGAGGGTCAGTTTGAATCACTCCATCATATTACAGATTAGTATACAGTACACCACATGAGGTCTTTTGGAGGAATTGTCCAAATAAAGAGTATTGTGTTTCATCTGTACAAAAACTTTCAAGACACATTTTGCTCAAAGAAAATTATTCTGGCACAAAAATGCATACAAACAGCAAGGAACCAATAATATTAATCCCAAACATGCTAAACTCTATTTATTTCACTGAAAACCATGTGTATTTCTGCAGGGAATGTAAAATTGAGTTTTAAGTACAGGAAGTGCTCTATTACAGCTCTTGGCAATACAATGTTTTATTGTTTGCTCTAAAATAGTAAGCCAGGCCTGTCCAGCCAAGTAAAGTATCAGGAAGGAGTCTTCTGATCTGTAACACCAAAACATATCTTGCTGATCTCTTGTCAGCTTTCCCAAACACTCACTTTTTCTACTTTATCACACTGAACACATTACTGGTATTAAGGCTCCCAGCAGAGTCTCAAATGCAATTTCTAACCTCCCCCCAAACCCTTGTCCTCCATCCAGCTCTTCTCATAGTCTAGAGTCCTGCCAGGATTTCTGCAAGAAGTGCAAAAGGATGGATTAGCTTCACTCCATGAGCCTCAAAGATATTCAGGGAAATACTTGCCAGCCACTATGGTAATATGCAAACCCCATAAAACCTTGAGAAGCCTTGGGTGCAGCAGTATCTCAGTATTAGGAATGGAATAAGAAAACATCATAAGCATCTGTCCCCTCCCCAAAAAAGCCTCAATTCTCAAAACAGTATCCCCCCAACTCACAGCCAACAACAAAGAGGGAAGGAATTATAAGTCTTGCAAGATCCTCAAAGCCTCTTCACGTTCGGAACAGCAGTTTGTCTCTAAGACTGTCTGATCAGCCATTCTACCTGCAGGCTACTGAAAACAAAGACTAGTTGCTGACCTCCAATCCCTTCAGCTGAAAAGCAGAGTGGCTTTCAGACTCCTACCCCTCAAGAAAGTAGAACTAGGTCTAGAAAGAAAAACTCAGAGCAAAAAAACCCTTTCATGCACCAAGAACTTCACACTGTCTTCCATTGTTAAACAATTTGAAATCACTGATTGGTGCCACCCGTTTCACTTTATTTCCTGTCTTTGTTTTCTACAAAATCTAAATAGCCTGCTTGTTCACACCTTTGTAAAGAGTATTTAGAAGCTTTATCCCCTTGCCATACTTAGGAAGTTTTACAAGGTTAAAAAAAGCATGAGTAGAACATCCAGTGGGTACGCAATGACAGCACAGCTACCAGCTTTGAGTTTTACTGTGAGGTAATCCATGATACAGTTCTAAAATACCGTCTCCCATGACATCCTAATAGCAAAGCTGAGAGAGCATGGGATAGATGAGTGGACAGTGAGGTGGGTTGAAAATTGGCTGTCGGACCGAGCTCAGAGGGTGGTGATCAGTGGAGCAGAGTCTGGCTGGAGACCTGTGACTAGCGGTGTTCCCCAGGGCTCAGTGTTGGGTCCAGTCCTGTTTACTATCTTCACTGACGACCTTGATGAGGGAATAGCATCCACCCTCAGCAAGTACGCTGATGATACAAAGCTGGGAGGAGTGGCTGACAGGCAGGAACACTGCGCTGCCATCCAGAGAGACCTGGACAGGCTGGAGAGCTGGGCAGGGAGAAACCAGATGCGATTCAACAAAAGCAAGCGTAGAGTCTCGCACCTGGGAAGGAATAACCACTTGTATCAGTACAGGCTGGGGGATGACCTGCTGGAGAAGAGCTCTGTTTAGAAGGACCTGGGGGTCCTGGTTGATGACAGGTTGGCCATGAGCCAGCAGTGTGCCCTGGTGGTTAAGAGAGCCAATGGGATCCTGGGGTGCATCCAGAGGAGTGGGGCCAACAGGTCAAAGGAGGTGATCGTCCCCCCCTATTCTGCCCTGGACAAGCCCCACCTGGAGTATTGTGTCCAGTTCTGGGCTCTCTGGTATAAAAAAAGACAGGGATCTCCTGGAGAGAGTCCAGAGAGGGGCTACAAAGATGTTTAAGGGCCTGGAGCATCTCCCCTTTGTGGAAAGGCTGAGTGAGCTGGGACTGTTCAGCCTGGAGAAAAGAAGACTAAGGGGGGACCTTATTAATGTTTATAAATATCTTAAGCATGGAATGCAGGGGGAAATGGCCAGCCCCTTTTCAGTGGTCTGTGGAGACAGGACAAGGGGCAATGGCTGCAAGTTGGAGCACAGAAAGTTCCGCACCAACATGTGGAAGAACTTTTTCACAGTGAGGGCGACGGAGCCCTGGGACAGGCTGCCCAGGGGGGTGGTGGAGTCTCCATCTCTGGAGATATTCAAGACCCGTCTGGACGCCTATCTGTGCAAGCAGCTAAGGAGCTGCTTTGGCAGGGGGGTTGGACCCGATGATCTCTTGAAGTCCCTTCCAACCCCTATGATTCTATGAAAGTAACCCACAAAGTTACACCCAAGCTCACTTGATAATGAATGTTCTACAAAGGCACAGTTTCCAAATTTTTTAAAATCATAACATTAAAGCAGAAGTAAAAATCCCATCTCCTGAATAGTCCACAAATTTAAACTACTTAATAAATAACTTATGGTGCTTTCATTGAAAAAAAAAAATCTTTGAAAAGTTACACGGAGCTTAATGAAAACCATGTATCCACTGGAATTTTACACTCAATCTACCCTCCAAGTAGGAATACAAGCAGCTCCACATATGCTACTATCATTTAGTCTGTTTGTAAATTGTAAAAGGCTCCACTCTTCATCTCTCAGCTCAGCTTTATTCTGCCTTTTTCTGTTCTCACACCTACTGGCAAGGCAGTTGCATTCAGATATTCAAGGAAATACTTCCCAGCAGCTCCTAG
This sequence comes from Gallinula chloropus, assembly GCF_964237585.1. Lineage (NCBI taxonomy): Eukaryota > Metazoa > Chordata > Aves > Gruiformes > Rallidae > Gallinula > Gallinula chloropus. The sequence goes on along the minus strand of NC_140087.1, from coordinate 84,278,077 downwards.
CCTCATCTGCCCCTCTATTCCAGAATGGACTCTCTGGTATAGCCTGATTAGGTGGCACCTTAGCAGACAATAAAATGGTTACATCGGAGTAAGAGTGGAGTAGCAACACCTTCACAGTGGCCACTTTTCCAGTGATGGTAGAATTAAATAGTTCACCTACCTTTGTAGTAGGTTGGCTCACAAGGAAACCTTGCCAGGGCAGGATAACAGCATAGCTTTTTCCTACTTACAAACTGAGATGCCTAACATTAAAAATGAGAAGAAAAGTAGAAATGGGAACACCAGTTCCATCTACTACCTTACAGCACTGGAAAGTCCCTTAGAAAGCTTACTGACCCGTGTCCATCAAACCTGCAAGCTTTTGGGAGTCCAGTTGCAACAGTGATATGAGCTTGTAATTTTTGAGCTTTGCTCAGGTCTCCAGAAAAGTCATCCTGACACTATTGTGTCACCCTGAACATGTGGCTTAATCACACCTGTGAGCTGTCACAGCTATAGCATTAATTGTTAGCATGGAATCTCTTCTACACCTGTAAGAGAGATAACACATGCTGGCAAATGGGATAAAGTTATGTTCTCTAGCATATGTAATTTGTGTAATACTTCCAATATCTGATTTGCTACAAGTTCTATACATCTGAAAACTATGAAACAGGACAGACTTTGTTCTGTACAAAACACTTCCATCTGTATCTCCACTGAAATATGCCTTTCTTTTATATCCAGTTGATTTTTCTGTTTCAGAAGCATAAAGCACAGGTTCTGTGAAGCACTCTAATGCATTGTCTATTTTGTTTTTCCTGGCATTTACAATCAGCAACATGGTGCTATTAGCTGAAGCTCTTGAGGGCAACTGGAACATGCGGATAATGAAAATCAGAAGTGCAAACTCTTCCAAATCGCCCCCAGAACCAGTGCTTTTGTCTGTGCAGTACTAACCATTGACTAGAAAGCCAAGACCCAGACTCACATCCCTGATAGTTGCCTTGAAGATTCATCCTTGCACTATGCAGACTATGGAAACTCCAAGGCTAGGCAGCTGCAAGATCTATTCTAGTTTCACTCTTCATATACTCTTAGATAACAGTTCAGTAATCCTAGTATTGAGTAACCTTTTAAAATGGAAGTTCTAAAGAGAAATTGAAGCCTGTATTTCCTAACGTGTTAAAAACTGAAGAGAAAATGAAATTAGCTGATGTGCAAGATAAGTCTTTCTGCTTAGCTTATATGACACTTGGCTGAGGATGTTAGAGATTCAAGAGGGATCTCAGACTTGTATAGAGTTTTACAACCTCAAAGCCAGACAAGGGCTTCCCCCAAAAGTTAGACAAAACTTCTAAGGCTATGATGCTATATTTAAAAAAAAAAACCAACCCCACTATTATTATCATGGATTTGCAGCAGTCATGTTTTCTGATTTTTTTCGTACTCTTCTTCTGCAATAAAAACAATACCCCAGCATCTGGCAATGTATTCCTGCATTCTTTAGATTAGAGTATGAGACAGGGTGGAAGTTAAACCAACTTAGATCAATTTTTCTTCTTTTAAGGCAATTATGAGCATACATTTTCTGGTTAGACAAAAGTCAAAAGCAGTGTCCTGTTTCTATCAACTTTGAAGGAGCTTAACTATTACTGTGTTGTCAGTAATGTTAACAGTGCAGACTATAAGCAAAGTTAAGGCTATATTACTTACTAATTTCATACAGTAAGATAAAATCATTAGACAGTGCTGAGAAAACCATGTATGCAGTTCAAGAGTTTTAGCTGGAAGTCATTTTGGGTTGGTGACCCTGAGCTAGCCCACACACAGTTCAAAGTAAGCCCAAGGACCAACTGTTGTCGGTTGGGAACTTTTTAGGAAGTGATTAGTATTTGGTGCTCAGCTGTGACAAACCTGGCAAACTAAACCAAACAAAAACAACAGGCAGTAAGAGGGCAGCCTGGAAACGCACTTCAAAAGTACAACAATGCTCCAAACCCAAACACTTACGCAGATCAGACTGTATAAGAGGCATCTAACATGACATATAAAAACGCCAGACAGAAACCTATAAAGAGGTGTGTATTTTGCCTATCAGTAAAAAAAAAAAAAACCAAAAAAAAAAAACCAAACCAAAAAACATTTGCACTATCTAACAACTTCTGGCATAGGCTGGCACTGAGCTTACAGCTCCTGTTACCTACTCTCTGGTCTAACCTACTTCTAGTTGCAGAGCACCAATGAACAGCTCACTTCACGAAAAACATGAACTACAGCCACTTTCAACACTGAACAAAGCCAGAAAAACTTTGTAAAGAATATTTAGCTTGTCAACACAAACCCATTCTGAATTTTTCATGGGAATCATGCTACATTATCAAGATACCATATTTCTGAAAGCCTTTCATACTCATACTTTCATACTTTGCTCATACCAATGAGCAAATGCTGCAGTAAACTTCTTTAGATTTTTACTACAGATGCATCTAAACTACCAATACATAGAGCAGCAAAAGCAGGGCTATCCCAGAACAGCAAGGAGCCAATACAACACAAGGAGGAACACAGACCTTACCAATCACAATACAGTTCTACAGCAGCCAGGCAGATGCTAAGCAGACTCAACTGAAGCTCCCAGGCAAATGAGCTGGGGGAGTGGAGGGAGGGGTATGGGTGTGGAGAGGCTCAGGTGATCCTGGAAAGGGTGACTAGAGTGCACTCAAGACCTGGCAACAGAGACAAATCAGCTGAAATCAGTTTTACCTCCTGTGAAAAATATTTACCTCTAGAAATTGTTTTACAGTTTCTAAATACCAAATTGGAATGTATGCCTGCTATTTCCGAGTTCCATGTGGATATTTCCATAAAAGATATTAATGTATCCTGAGAAAGTAATGTATCTAGGAACGTCTTAGATGTTGTCATCATAATACTGCATTAGTCAAAGAAAGAATTTGGTTTCTGACTTCAAAGAAAAATTTTAGTCTGAAAAAGATTTTAAGGTATGTTTTAATATATTATCTTCAGACTAGTTCAGTTACGTTCTATGTATGTTTGCAATATGCTAAACTGGATAGATTGCTAATGTCAAAATGAGTTACTTCACAGAATTAGATAAATTGCTGAGTTATGCTGAATCATCAGACAGCACTATATCCAGAGACCTTTAAGCTGTGTGCTGATCTTCAGAAAACATTTCCTCTCAAAACTGACTCAAATACACAACTCTGATGGAGAAATGTTGCCATAAATGAATCTTATCAAGAAAATACACAGCTGCTATGTGAACTCAGGGTTCTTATTTTTTTATTAAACCCAGCAAAATAATATGAATACCCTGGGACAGTATTATCCTGTTTCCACTAGATTTGGGACAGGCCTGTGATTTTTGAGGGCCAGAATTCCCAGAGGCAGTAACTCTTACTGCTCTTACTGTCTCTTTCTCTTGGCACTCTCTGACAGCTTTTTATGTGGTACAGGAGAGCAGATTCTCTGTCTCAGTCAAATTCTTGCTGAAAGAAACAACATCTTGTGAGAAAAAACATGCTCCTTTAAAGTTAAAATAGAGAAGTTCCACACTATTTACACTGCTGTTTTACAGCAGCTGTGAGCACAGAGTGAAATAGTACTAATAAATGTCAGCAGTTCCTCCAAAACCATTAGATACCTTGCTGCAGGCTACAAACTTCTACTGACTACGATAGTGTGGACCCAGAAGATGAATCTTCTACTTGGGTAACACTAATGCTCAGACCAAGGCATGAAGCGTTTTTATTGGCAACAGGTGCACCACTTTGTGGCATCAGCAATGATGTGCTGGGCATCAGCAGCACACTTAAGAACTCCGGAACAGCAGGGAAATTCTTCTCTGTGCAGTCTAATTAATGGTCATGACTTAATTTTTCATTAAGAATGAAGAGTCACGAGGGAACATTTCCCAGTTTTGTGGATGCCTGAGATCAGTTACTGGCTGAAAAATGAGACCATGAGTAACCCTTACAAGAGGTGCTGCTCATGGGGAGAATAAAACGCTTCAAAATGCTTAGACTATTGCAGCAGCAGGCAGCTTTAACTAGGGTATTTCTGGAATTTAGATTTAGGCCATGATTACACACATTTTGAAACATTTAGACTCAAATATAGCAATAGTATAAAGCAGTGAAAGCATTCACCTTGGAAATTTTGCCTGATCTATAAACCAGCAAAGTGTCACAACCGCAGGGTGAACTACTCTTTTGATCCATTTTTGTGCCTCTGGCTGGAATTTGGCATGTGCAAGCTTCCACCCCTTTCTCCCTCCACTCTCCTGTCTGCCAGGATCAATCAGAAGAACTCCTTGACAATTCAGAGAATGCTTGCTTGATTTTCCATTGAAACAACTAGAAGATACTAATTTGGGTAAAATATGTATCTTCAATTTAGATTAAACTTCAGCAAAGTTTTCTCTGCTTTAGGAGGGCATTTCTTAATCAAGTTCTTATCTTCTTATGGGAAATCCTATTGTATTGTTTACAACCTGTTTGAAAGCTGCAGGAAAATGGTTTTCCTGATTTTTTCCAGGGACTCTGAACAGCCACATCTATACTATGTATCTATCTATCACACCTGTCTTATCCTGAATAAACAAGTAGCAGCTGAAAGTGAGAACAGGACCTTGGTAACCTGTTCTAAGGATTGCTGCTTTAAAAGTCCCTCAGTTCTTCTGAACACGTGACAAAGAGTTTTACCATGGCAGTCTAGAGCAGTCTTTCTCATCACTACAGGTCTTACATCTTCCAGCACTGGTGCATGGCAGAGATTTGTACGTTTATGTGTACATCAGCTTTTGTCCCTTACACCGTTTCCCAAAGGAGCGGTCTGGCCCTTTTGCCTTCACAAGGGGGTGTGGAGAGGGGAGAGGTAGCCAGAGAAATCGCTTATTTTCAGCTATCATTCTCTGACTTGCTTTTCATTTGTGTAGTCTTCTATTAAATAGCTTAATATATTCAGATGGCAAACCTGCAGTAACTGTACTAACACAATTATTTCAGGGGATTTCCATTTCTGTCACACAGAGGTCTGGAATAATAACATGCTCATCTTCAGCAGTGGCTGATGAATTCCAGTGTTTTGCTTGGGGATTCTAACCATCTCATACCCTTGTTGATGCCATTTTGTACCCCACATTTAGGGCTTCCCATGCCACCTACCTCTACTTCAGAATGAAGGAGACAGGACATTTCCCCCTGCCCCCCTCCCACTCATGGCTGCAGAACCTGGTGCCAGAAGAGATTAGAATAACAAAGCTCACAGGCTTCAAATCGAACCACAGAATTCACCTTGCCTAATTTGTCTTCCCTCAATAACAATCAACTGAAATTGGACAAAAAAAAATTTCTAAAGCATTGTAAGACTTTATAGAATTCAAGATATGCAGACACCACAGAAAAGAATACCAGCAAATGCTCCTATTTTAGTAATGAGCAATTACTAACTTACTACTAAACTGTTTAGTCAATCTGTGGAGAAAATTCCTATGAAAAGTACGTATGTATATATGTGAGTGAATCCTACTTTTGGTAAATGAAGAATAAAATGTGCTTTGGGAAAATATATGAAATCAAAGGTATGGTTAGGCTTTTGGATAAATGTGTGGGTAAAATGTGCAGAGTTTACAGTTTGTGGCATATATATAAATGAAAAAACTGAAAGAAGAAATGAGTAATCTTGTACTTTCTAGTATCCTATTTCCATAGGTTACATGGTGAAAGCATTAGATGTTGGCCACTTCAGATGCTTTTAAGATTAGATAATTTAGTTAAAAAGGATTATTATTATCATATGAAAAGCTTTAAATATGAATGATAACAGCTTTTGAAAACAGTTTGGGGGGTTGGAGATGGCAGGTTCAGGTCGCTTCTTAGTAATAAATGTCTTCTTGTTTTTAATAAAAATATTCAATTGTCATTTCTGACGCTTATGGGAGAAGACAGTTGAAAAATATGTCAGGATAAAAGAGAACAGGGGCTGTGTTAAGCCTATTTTTGTGTTTCTTACGTACTCCTTTTGGACTTGGGCACAGATTTAGCAGGGAGTAAGTAAGGAACCAAATCACTACTCCAAACCCCATGCTAATGGTGGAAAAGTTTCAGTTCCCCCTTCAGCATCCCCACAAGTGGAAGGTGTGGATTAAGTGAGCACCAAAAGAGAACCTGTACTTGTAACAGGGCTGTGTGGGGGCTTGCTCTGCCCTGTGGCAAAACCAAAGCTGTTGCTGGACAGTGACATTCCTGAATCTGCTTAGTACCATCCCAGCTCTTGGAAATGGGGAGCTAGGAATGGCATCTGACACAGGATGAATGCTAGTGAAATGGTCTTACATTTCTATGCAACATTAAAGTCAGGAGAGAAAAGACAAGCTTTATAAAATGATAGAAAATGACCTAAATAGGAAGATCTTTACAAGCTCCTGTGGGAGCTCAGTATTCCTAAGGGAAGGAAAATTAAGGTAACTCATTAGTCCTTATTTGACTTTAAGCACTTACTCTTGCATTCCTTAGAACCAATTTCACTTACTTTAGCTTTGACTAAAGCACAGTGCAGTCACTGAAGTATACTGCATTTGACACAAACCCCTCATCAATAAGTAATTGCAAATAAAAGCAGACCAAATGCTCTTTTAACTATTGACCTTTTATGCAAAAGTGACATTTAACTCTGCCTATTAGACCGAAGAATATTACTGGGGGAAAAAATGAGAATGTTCATGTGTTAAATTAGGTGCCAGAGGCACACTGCGTTGTACAAACCTACTGATAGTGGCAAACAGCTTAATTAAACATTTTATGCAAGGACTGCTGAGCACAAAGCACTTTCTTAAGCACACACTAAACTGTGCACATACAACCTTTCACACTTGCTAGAATGTACTCAGTTTCTTCCTGGGGAAAAATACGAACATACGTTTTTAGTATATTTTTGCATGTGCTGTTGTGTAGGGAAAACGCTTTAAAATGTAAAATACCTGCAAAGAATCACCAGGGAATATGTGTGTTGACATTCATGTGAGATCCATGTATGATAAACAGGATATAGAGCTTGAGCTCTGACCATAACATTTGCCTCGTGAATCAAAATATAGGCAAGAAGATGGAGTTTGGTATATGTTTTTTTCTGCTGTTTTATGTAACTCCAGATCCCTTTGGAAGAGCAGTCTTGCTGCCATAAGGCAGACTCCCATGGTTTCTTTTTTCCCATAGTAAATATTTTGCAGCTGGGTCGTCAGAAAGCCAATCCTGACTGAGTTCCCAGACAAGAGAAATGTGCTACTCTTTAATCGTCTGGCTACTGACTTCAGGCTGCTTTTCTCTGGAGGGGTCAGATGGAAGATGAACAGAAAGTGTTCATCACAAATAAGCTCATCAATCTGAGCAAGCAAGCTGGTAGTCCTAAAGCTTAACCTTCCAAACTAATACTCAAGGGAGCTACCCCGCTGACGTGAGAAGCTCTGCCCATTTCCCCATGACATGCTCATATGAATAAACCTGCGATTTGCAGTTGTTCGTATTTTGCTGGAGTAAACAACTTAAAAATTCATGAACCACACAAATTTAAAGGCCTTAGCAAGTCATAATTTGAGCTTGAAACCCATTTACATTTTCTAAAGTAAAACAGAACATCAGAATGCATCCCCACATCATTAAATACCCATTGTGTTCCCATAGTCTTTCCATTAAATAAAATAACCCAGTGTTTGTAGGTCTGGTAGGAAAAATTGGACACAGGGAAGGTTACAGAATCTCTTTTATTAGAAGTTTTGAAGAACAAGTTAAATAAAAGTATGTCAAGGGCAGTCTAAGTATACCTTTGATACAGAGAAGAAGTGGAGTGTGCTACAGCTTCTCAGGGTCTGCTCCCACTCTACAAGCCCATAGCCTCCTTGAGGAAAAAGCCCGTTGCACCACAGCTTTCCACAAGATTGCTTGAGATCAGGGTTCTCTTTGAGGTCATATTTATATAACAAGACTGGAATTTCCTTTTGGAGATATAATTATTCCCTTAAAAAAAAAGAAAATCCCTCCCAAACTAAAATTTATAAACACAAATTAGAAACGTTGTCTTACGTTTACTAAGCTGAAAATATTTATAGTTGTTAGAGTTGTAAGACTATTTATTAGGTATTACAAATCAGGTGGTTGGAGAACTAAAGCCTAAACAAAACGGTAATAAGATAACAGTTTATTATAACTGTAAATCTTGGTATTGTACCTTTGCCAGTACCCTCAAAATTGCTCAAACATCAACAAAATTATTCACACTGAAAAGACTAAAAGGAAAAAATCGAAGGCGATGTGAAAACTCGCTTTGTCATGCCAATAGCTACAAGCTCATCTCCCTCAGTTTTTGCCTCTTTTTTCTGTTTCTCAATTTCATTAGTTTTGATCATCTGTAGTAAACTAAAAATTAGGTGTGTTGGGTATACTTGAAGCTTTTTCAAATACCAAAACTAGCACAGACAATGCTCAGACTACCTACCCTGTAAATGTCCTTGGAGCCTAAAAGATATACAATAGTGAAACAAAAACTATCAAATGGTGCCTAATAAAAGAGGGGAGACTGAACATTTTTTTACCCAAAGATAAAAGAAATCAAAAAATGTGGTAACGCATCAACAGCGGCACTTCCAAATACAAAGTCAGATACTCTCCAGACTGCAGCTTCGAACTTCCTCATCACTGTGCTATAGGTCCAAGGGCAGACAGAAAGACAGGCAACATTAGACATGTCAAGATTCAATCAGAACAGTTAACAGGCCTGCTTTCCTCTTCATCTTGGGTGCTTTGTTCAAGGCCATTTTCTCCAGAGGAAAATATTCACAAGTTGTGTCATTACTATAACTTGATGATTAGATGCCAGAGAGGAGTTAGGCTAGCACCTTAATGCAGGCTTCAGTTACACCGATGAGACACAATCCAGCAAAACACTGATGGATTGGCCAGCTGTGTTCAGAGAGCTACACTTGGACTAACCATTCCCTATTTCTGTTCTAAAGACACACACAAAACAAATCTTTTATTAGCTTAATTTTATACTTACTTCATTAGGATAAGAAATAACCTTTAGGAGGCATTACAAAAAATCGCAGGCAGTATATACCAGCATATTTTTCCAGATAGCTGTGGGAAATTAAAAAAATAATAATAAAAAATGTAACTATTAGAACAAGAATTAAGAGAGACTGAGGAAAAGATACTTTGGGGTTTGTGATTTAATGCATTATGCCTATAAGTGGAACCTACTGGAGGTGAAAAGACAAGTACTGACATAAAGGATTCAGTGGTAGGCAGAAACTGGAAGAGCTTGAGAAAATTTGCTTGTCAGTATATATGTAAAGCAATGGACCAAGAGTATGTCAAAATGTCTGACACAGTAACTTGCACAGAGCAAATGTAAAATTAAGCAGTAATAGCTCTTTGTGAATCAGACAGGAGAGCATTTCCTACTCCATCTTTTGCGTTATTAACAACAAACCCACCAAATCCACAGCTCCCTGATACCTAATAAGAGAACATCATAGTGCTGGGCAGTTTCATATGAGGTGACAAAATGGTTTTGATTATAGTGGACAGACTTCCCTCGTATTCATTACTCCAGCAATTTTTCTTGTAAGGATAGTGAAATGCTTTACATTGTATGTGACAAAAAAGGTGAAAAATAAGATTACCCACGCTGAAAGTACAAGCAAGTTTTTCTCAGTGTCAGAGCTGTGCATTAGAGGCATCTCAGCTGACCTCCATAGGGACAAGCACATTGCTAGCAGAGGCAAGAAAAGTCAGATGGCTTTGGCACATCCTATAATAGTTACGCATCAGAACAAAACTGGTTTTGTGTTATGACCTCTTTATCACAATTAATCTCAGCATCAACACTGACTAGACATATGAGACTCTTAAGGTTTCAAATTAATTCTAAGTGAGGAACACGCCAGGCACAATGCTTGGTGGGGATGCAAAGGGAAGGAGAGATTACTGTGGCACAGGCATGGTCTGAGAAACTGCTCACAAAGCAAGTTATTTTCTAAAGCCATTAGTCGTGCAACATTACAAGGGAAGCGGAACAAAATTTGGAAAAATAACCAGATATAAGCATTGTTTTTTTGCCCTTGTGACTAGACCTGACATAACACAGCATGACTGCTGGCAGCTATCAAGCAAGCTTAAAACAATGCTACTCCTACATAATAATTTATAGCCCATTGCGTATGCAAGAAGTGACCATGCTTTACCACCATGTAAACTGAATTAGCAATAAAATTATATGAATAATCAAATCTGAAGTAGCAGCGGTAGACAAGCAATGCCTGATAGTCTCCGACAACAAAACTGGCTGGAGAGACAGAAACAATGATGGCATAAAGGGAGTTAAAGTGATCTGCAGAGGGGAAATGTGAAGGCTCTCCAGTGTGGTATCTTATGCAAATAAGGGAATTAAGCACAGCTGGTCAGGTGTTTCTCTGTGGTGAAGACAGTGTAGCAGTGAGAGATGAAAATAAATTAGTCTACAGTCAGCACTGAATCTCTGTGCAGGTAAAATCTCATTAACGTCTACAGGTTCTTCTTGAGCAAGGGCAGAACCTGATGTAACCAACTGGAATGAGCATTGTTCCACTTGTTCCCTCCTTGCATTTAAAAAGACCCTCTAACAAGGACAGAGCTGGAAGAGGATAAAGAGGTTTAAGGGAATTTTAGTTATTTTACTTACCAGTAACACACACAAATAAAGCAAGTGGTTACCTGACAACAGGAGGGAAATAAATTTAAACATCCAGAGGAACTCTTCAGTCTTCCAGCAGTGAAGAGGTGAGGCTGTGACAGAAATTACACCATTTTTGGTAGAAAAAAAGGAACATGTCCACAAATAGCAGCTCTAAGAAAGACTACCTAAGCAATTAGGTTTTAATGTAAACCTTCTTGCACACTGCCTTGTAAATTGTTTCCTAATTCTCACACCTTGGGGCATTTACAAAATTGCGAATTACACGGAGGTATCTGTGTGCCTAACAAGGGGTTTCGTTTTAAGGACATCCAGGTACGTGAGATTAGATCTGGGTACAGTAGCTAATGAGGAGCGTACGAGTTACAGTTGCTGCACAGTGCCACTCTGCATGAAAAAACACCGGTTAATGAGATTTGTGCCATCATCCAGGGCCACCCTCCAACCAGACACACGAAACCAGCCCTTGCTGCCCTGCAGAACTGGGACTCACCCCGCAATTATTAAATAGCCGAGGGCTCTGGAGGGTGCAGGCCCACCTCAGGCGAGGTTTTTCGGGGCCTGGACCCACGGCATGCCCTGTATCTCCGAAGGCAGGGAAGCCGCGCCCAGCCTCGGCTGTTCTTCCCTGGAAATTCCAACCATGGCCCTGGTAGTTACCGCTTCCGCGGCTCTTCCGCGCTTGCCGGGCGCAGCCGCGCTGGGCTGCCGCTGGACAGCCGGCTGCCACCCAACCACCTTCCCTGGAGGAGCGCGGAGCCTAATCCCCCTTACCCCCCTTAAACCTGGGACTGAGTTACCGCTGTTAACCGAGTACCCCGCACCGGGCCTCTGTGCCGGCCGATCCCTTGATGCCTACGTGTTTGCGCTGGATAACGCGCACGGCCCTTGGCGCCGTGAGCTGATTACCGCGATACCACCGGGACAACCCTTGGCACCCCGCTCGCTGCCGCGGCGCCACCGCAGCTACCGGTAACGGCCGCCGGGACGGGGCGCGCGTGCGTGGGCGGCGCCGGGCCCACGTGAGGCACGCGCGCGCTCCCGCTCCCTGACGCCGGTTGCTGTAGCGACGGGCGGGAGCGCCAACCTCCGCCGCGTCCTCCCGCGGCGGCCCCGGCCATGGCGGCGGAGGAGGAGAGCGACGTCGAGTGGGTGGTGGACACCATCGCCGGGTTCCTGCGGGGGCCTGCCTGGTCCATCCCCATCCTGGAGTTCATGGAACAGAAGTGCGAGGGTGAGCGGCGCGGCGTCCCCGCGGCGGGGAGGGGAGGGGCGGGGCAGGAGGGGCGCTGGTCCCCCAAACCCACCTCGGTCCGCCGCCACTGCTGGGAGGGGCCGTCCGCCCTCCCAGGGCTACTGAGCGTGCGCGGCCTTGAGGGTCGCGGGGACGGGAGGGGGCTGCGGCCTCGGCGGTGGCACCGGTGGGGTGCTGGGAGCCTCCCGGGCCGGGGACTGGGGTGGACACGCCGGGCCCCGTGCTCCTCGGCTCCTCACTGCCGCTGCACGCACCGGGCAGGGCGCTCCCCCCGCGGCAGCAGGACCGTCCCCGGTGGTTTTGCGCGGGCGGCGCGCCTTGGGCTCCGCAGGCCGTGACAGTCCCCGCCGAGGGCTGCTCAGTCTCTGCGGAGCCGCAGCCCGGGCCTTGCCGCCGGTGCTGGGCCCGGGAAGCGGCTCCCCCCCGCGAGCGAGAGGCCTGCCGGTTTGCGTTCATTAGCTCGTTCAGGGGATTATGGCATGAGCTTACAGTATGACACCTAATCGAGTTCCTCGTTCTGCCCCGGGTAATACCCTGACGTGGCTAGAAAGCAGCTGGAGGCCTTTAATACTTCCCAAAGGCGAGATGCTTTTCCCGAGGAACCCGGACAGCACAGCTCTTTCAGAGCTGTCGGGCACATGGATGTCCCAAAGCTGAATTCCTGAGATTTACTGTCCACAGCTGGGAGATGAGAACCCTGAGTCGGTACCTTTCCAAGCAGGGTAGCACTGAAAAGGCCGGCGGTTATCGGCTGTGCTGTGTCAGGTGGCCCTGTGTGTGAGTTTAGCTCAGGAGCAAATCTTTAAACTTTTAAACTTCCTCAGGAAAAGAGCTGAGGGAATTAGGGGAACACCCTGGGTGAGCTGGGAGCATAGGCAGTGAGGAACAGGCTGGGACAGACCTAGCTCTAGGTAGAGATCTAGCTAAATTAGTTCTACTTCCAGAACACATTTTCTGCTGCTAAAAAAACACCTGGGTCCTTGCAAAATAATTGCAATTTGGACAAGTCTGTAAGTGTTGCCTGAGTGCTTCAGAGAGAGGAACTTGCTGTTGTGATAACTGGGGAAGAGAGACTCTGATGGCCCGTGGTCATACGCAGCCTGCTGACAGTCACACAGGAGATGTATTAAAGCATGTTGCTGTAGACTAATTTAGGACAACTTTCTGTGCTGGCCATGAATAAAATCTCTTCCTTTAGTATCACCGGACAGGACATGCGATTCGCTAATAATTCAAACTTTAAAATACTGATGTCATGGAGCTAAGGCTTCCAAAAAACATTTTATTTCTAGGGACTTAACATCAAACCAAAAGCAGAGAACGCTTCTTACTATTAGTCTATCTGCTTGTACTTACTCCTTCCTCCTCTCCATCCTGCTGTGGGCTCCAGAACAACTTCTGTAACTGTTGGGCTTAGTGGGGCTGGCCGTATCTTTTGTTGGGCAGCTGCTCTTCTTGTTAGCCTCCAGTAACAAATGTGTATTTCATAGGCAGTGGAACAGATGCACCCCTGATTCAGATCATGGCTTCTAAACAAGCTGCTTCTCAGTTATTCTGAATGGTTTCTATGTTTTCCAAGCTTTGCAGGAGGCAAGAGCAGTGTGAGTATGTACACCTTTCCCATGTGTACTGGGAAATGAGAGAGGTAAAGCTGCTGAACTCTGAACAGCTAGGAAGTGACAGAGAAATCCAGGCTGGAAGTTGGCTCTTGGAAAGTCTGCCTGAACTTGAGGTTGGTCACACATTTTGATTAACATGCAGGTTTAGGAATTGGGGGAATTGCTTATCCCTCTCTGGAGCAATGATCTCTCTTTAGAAGGTTGAGGGGAATTTACTGGCAGTAAGAAGCTTTATGGAACCTCTGTACATCTCCACGCAGTGTGTGGCAGGCTTATATAATGGTCATGTCCTGCCAGTTTGTTTCTACATAACAAATTAGAGGAACAAATTAGAGACATCACGTGCAGCAAACGGTCTTCCAGGGTACCCTTTGTGCTACAGAGCGCTGTGTGACAACTCTGGGAAGCTACTGAGGAAAAAGCAAAAGGCTAACCAAGTGTTACTGCAGTGCTGAGGTTGCTAAGAAGCACGGTTAGAGATGTAAAGTTTTAGGGCAGATATCTGTGCTGTTTGCTTTGCTTTTCTAGACATGGACTGAGCTGAACCCATTCCTGGCTTTGGGTTTTAGTTTGTTTCGGTTTACTGAGATATTTTTTCCATTCTCAAAATGTTCAGTCTCTGGGTTGAACAAGCAAATCAGCAACATCTTGATTAAGTGACAATAATTTGCAGTTCCTCAAAACCAGAACTGGAGTTTTGATAGTCGCTATGTAGGGAATTTATTTTGGAACTGTAGTTACTGAGGCCAAGCCCTTGCACTTCCATTTGTAAACAATCCTAATGTTTTTCCTCTGTTGCCAATCCTTTGCTTTCTCTCTCCCCCTTTCCGGGACCTCGGTGATTTTTCCCATGGCTCCATTAAATTCCTTTTGCATGGCTGCCAGGCGAAGTTAAATCCCCAGGTATTTGAGATGAGGGCTTCTCAGTATTATTCAGAAATGCTCGTCCCTTTTGAGGGGTCCTAGCAAGGACTTTCCACTTTGACAGGAAAATGATGAAGGGCTTTCCCAGGACGTGGTGGTTCTTCAATTCGTTGTTCCTGCCAGGTGACCAAAGATTCTGTGTCAAAATCTTAAGGAAAATAATGACTGAGGAGCCCTGACGTAATAAAATCCAAGGTCTCCATGCAAAGTACACTGTAATGCCACTTAGCTCAGAGGAGATGCTGACTGCAGCTTGCTTTGCTTGGCACTTCACTTCATCCTCTTTTTTGTTCAGAGCTAGGGAACAGAAGAGTGTTTGTGCAGGCTGTCCACTGCTTCCCATGCTGTCCTGCAGCTGTGGAAGGAGGAGAGGCCTTGGAGGCATACCACTGGCAGCCTGAGGCTAGCTGTTGGCACTGGCTGAGGAGGGACATCCCTGTGTCACCCCTCCTGCCAGTGCCCAGGAACAACAGGAAGGGAACGGAGGAACAAAGACAAAGGTTGGGGCCTGCAAGAGATGCAGAAGACAACCAAGGCAGTTCAGCATCTTCATCCTCCTGTGTTTGGTAATGCAGCAGTTGCCATAGGAGCTGAATTTTTTTAGAGTAAGATTCATAGTACTTATCCTACCGTTTGCCTTTATTCCTAGGTATTTTAAAAGCTGTTCTTTTCAATCCCTTCAGGAAAAAAAACCCATTCCCTTGTGCAAAAATGAAAGAAAAGCCAATGTTGGTTTTCCAGGTGACGTCATTTATAAAGCCAGTTTCCCCTGCTTATTTAGAGGGCCTGAACAGTCTGATAAGTTTTCTGTCACTGCGTCGCTGTGAGCTGTTAGAAAGTGATGCAAGTGCTTTCTGGTTTAGGAACGGCCAGCTCCCCTCACCACTCCATCAGGGGCTGGAGCAACGTTGCCTCTGGCTCTGTCACAGCTGGGAAATGATGCCTTCTAAAATCACTCTACATTTGTGTGGATGTTAGACTTAATTTTCTGTGTGCATCAGTACCACCTTCCATGGGAGATGTCATGCATATATCTTTATGAAGAATAAATCACCCTCATTTACCATCTGAAGCAGAATTCCCACCCTTCACATGACTTCAAAGCACGCACGTGGGAAGCAGCCTGTCCAACATATAGTGGCTAATCTTGAAGGGGATTGAGGAAGTCTTATTTCTAAGCCTGTGCTTTAATTGCTAGGTTTTATGTTACCTCTGTACGTTGTTGATATGATAACAATGTAAATTAAATAACCCCAGACCCCAGTTTCCAGTTTCTCTTTCTGCTTATTCCACCTGCTCTGCTGTGTAGAGATCCTTAGCTTGATGTTTCCAATCAAGAGCTCTTAATACAAACTTTGCTGAATATAATTAATATGCTCAACACTCTACAAATGACCATTTTGTCAAAATCAGGACAAATATAATTAAAAACTTCACTTACCTGCAGCGGAGTGCCTCTTTGAGGTTATCTGTTTTTAATGCATACAGGGTCTCATTTCTCCACATCACCTTGGCTTCTACTAAATAAAGGTCATTAAAAAGCTTTGGTTTGTCATTAACACATCCTCCATGTAAACACAGAGAGAGAGACATTTCCTGCTTTACATATGTTGCCTGCCATCTCAGAACAACCTTACACAAGTTCATATGGTAGGTCAAGTATTAGATCTTACTTCTTGGTGTATAGATGTGCTGCATCCTCAACTTGCTTAGAAATCCGCTTCTCTTACGAAGACGGGTTTTCCTGGTATTAAATTATGAAATTTAATTGCATTAAATTACCAAAAGGACATGCTTAGCCTAAACATGTGGGAAAATACATCATCATCAGTCACAGGCTGTATTTTCATGTGATTAATTATATTGCCTCACAAAGGTTAATCTGTCTCTTTAAGGCGTATGGTATTTGTGTGTGTGCTAACTTCATCATGTGTATTGTGTTTTGTTTTTCACAGTTTTTGATGATGAAGAGGAAAGCAAGTTGTCTTACACAGAAATTTATCAGGAGTACCAGGCTCTGGTGAGCACTAATCACTATCCATGGTGCATTTCTAAGAACTAATTTAAAATGTTCAAGTAGCATCTAGATAAAGTTCTAACTATTTCCTCTTTGTTACAGTTAGAATTTTTACTACTGCCAGTTGTGTTATTTACAAACCCTTTGAGTTGTAGTTGCCATGTGTATTTTTATGCTTAAGCACTAGATATGTAGAGAAGAAACCTTAACTCAGAGTTGTATCTCTTACGCTGTGGCACATGTTTTTCATTGCAATTAACATACCCACGAGCTCAAATAGCGTACTCACAAGCTTAATAACCTTCATCTTTCCTGTCAAGTCAAAATGACAAACAGCATGATGACTGAGAATGTGTGGAACTTGTATTCTGTTTGCTGATGAGCCTGGCAAATCTTTTAAATTGACTTTCAAGCATCAGGAAAAAACTATGGGAGATTTTTGGAGACCAACACCCATTTTTGCCCTGACCCGGAAAGGTTTCGGGCACGCAGGCTGGCAAAAAGCCTTTTGCCTAGAGGGCAAAAAATGATGCAGAATGCTACCCCAGGAGTCTGGGGAAAGGGCAGAGAAGTGAGATTCTTGGAAAATGGAGAAGCTAAATTAAGTAGTAATCAAATTTAGCAATAAAAATGCTTATTTTGAACAGTTTGTGAAAGTAAATAAAGCCTGATGTGTCAGAAAAATCAGTTATACTATTGCAGCGATTTTCCTTTGAGTTTGAAAAATACCTTATCAGGAAAAGAATGCAAAATTATAAAAAAGATTTGTTGTGATTCTTAGGGAAAAACCTCTTAGGAAATAAGGCTTGTACTTTCCTACAGGTTGAAAAATTACTAGAAGACTATCTTAAAGAAGTTGGAATTAACGAAGAAAAATTTCAAGAAGCTTTTTCATCTCCCCTTGCAAAGACACACACTTCACAGGTAAAACTCTCCTTTGTTCAGGAATAGGCAGATGTAATCTCTAGCTTTGTATTTGCACTAACATAGCAGGGTGGAGATGAAACTCTGATTTTCTAAAACACGATGTGTTCTGTCTGTATTATGTATTCTGACTAGAAGAATGTGGTGAAGAGCAGACAGGTACTTGTGTGATCTCAGACACTTTTTGAGATTGATCCTCTGCGCTTTCTATTTTCTAAAGCATACCTCTGAGCTTAGGGGGTTTCTGCCAACTTTGTTTGGGTATTTGTCAACTTTATGTTAGTCTTCAGTAGCAGACCCAGATTAAAAAGATAGCTGTATTCCATGAAATCCTCCAATTTTATAGTAAACCAGTAAAATCTGTAAGAAAAACATTGACCTGGAGAAGACAGGGCAGCATTTCACCTGCCCAGAGATACCTGTCAGAATTGTCTCAGGAATACTGGGCAGAGGAGTGGGAACTGCTCCTGCCAGTGTAGGTTGGGCTTTGTTGACACATCTCCTCCTAGATGTGGAACAGGCTTCTTCAGAGCACATGTTCCTCGCCGAAGCTTACGCCTTTGTTACGGGAGGAAGTCACACAGATGCAGTTGTGAACTTACACCGGGAAACCGGCCAGGTTTTGTGATAATATTTTTGGAGGAGTGTTGATCTAAAGACATAAACCACCAGATTCTCACCTTGGCTATTAGCTCGACTTATGTGGCTGGGAGAACAGCCAGATAGGAGAATGAAATAGAACTATTAAACACGTTTTCCACAGAATTTACATCTTAACATCATTCCAAGCAGACTGAGATGGTTGGGGTTTGACTTTGTGCCTGTCTCCCATCCCACAGGCCATTCTGCAAACAGTGCTGGCAGCAGAAGATTTCAGACTCTTTAAAAAAATGATGGTGCAAAAAAATCTGGAGATGCAGTTGCAAGCTATCAGAATCATTAAGGAGAGGAACGGTAAGAAGCGGCAGCCACGTGGGTTCACCTCAGTGTTATAGTGGTCTTCTGATGACTATGTCATCTGTTTGTGAATATGCACAGAAGAGCAGCTCAGTTCTGGTTCAAGTTACTGGGAAAACATTGATTTTACTGGGACTGTGATTTCAATACTTAGTCCTTGCCTTGTCTTCTCAGAGACAGCTGCCTGTATCCCTTTTTAAATGAACAGATTTCACAGGGCTGTTCATGTAACTTGTTCTGTGAAACCTTAGTTATTTTTAAAAGGAATTTTGGTGATGATTTTGAGTATTAAGACAGTTCCATCGGTTCATCAGCAATGATGCTATCAACAGTTTAAATTACTCTACCAGCACCGCAACGCTGCCATGCAATCTGCTGTGCTTACTTCCCAATCCACACTGCAGAGCTGAATAGGAAAAACCCACACAGAAAGCAGGAATTGTGGCCTTCACCTTGCTAGCACCTATTTGCTTTCAGAGAAGGCAAAACAATTTATACCCAACTCTGCTGCTCGCTGGTTGTTTCTGAAAGGATTTTATTTATCTGCTCTGTTCTTCCATGTCTTTAGTTTTACCCTGTATTTTTCCCTTACTGCACACATGTTTTTGTCTGAGTTTAAGTTTGAAATTCCAAGTTTCCTGGAACAGCTAAATTAGAAAAGGGTTTGGTTAGCCAGGTCTGAACTGCCTGCTGCAGGAAACACCGTGTAATGGTTAATGCAGAGTACGGCTTACACTTCCAGAGGCCTCTGCCTTCTTGCTACTAGCAGCTTGATGCCCAGAATCTAGAAGCTTCTTGAAATCAGTTAGAGAGAGGAAGAATTAAATGTTTTGGGTTTTTTTTTCTTTCCTTTCTTCTCTCTGCCTGAAGAATGATCCTAAACAGATCGCAAAGTAATGTTCTTTAGAGTGATATCTAAGTTTTGCTGCTTGTTTTACAGGCGTGTTGCCTGACTGTTTGACAGAGGGTTCTGATGTATTCAGTGAAATTGAACAGGAAGAAATGAAAATACTGAGGGAGGTTCTAAGGTAAGAAAGAAGAATCAGTCCTATTTCATATGTTATTTTAAAATAAGAACATGAAAGGATGTAGGGCCTAATTCTCACGAACGTTCTTGTGGGTATCCCACATAAGAGAAAACGAACAGTGGGTGTGATCGGGAATGTTTACAGTCTGGGAGATCACTGCTCTGCAACGATGAACTGTCTTGGTGGTACGTGGAACGATGTGCAATGTTGAGCACCATCGTTATCTGTTCTTCCCTGAATCTCCAGGTAGCCCTAGAAGGTAGCCCTGGGTTAGGTGTCTCTGGACAATAGGAGCACACTAGCTGTAATCCGTTTAGGGAATGCCCAAAACATCAAAGTCTTGGACAGGCAAATCCTGCTTTTGCAGTAGGCTGTACCTTTCTACAGCTTGCTTCCTTAGTTGTGTTCCACGACCCCTGCTGTGATCTAAGAGGATATGTGAGGACTGACAGAACTTCTCCAGCGTCTCCTCCGCTCCCAGTTCACACAGACTAAAATGTCGTCTTAAACAAATACTAGATTAACCCATTCAGATTCTATTAAAGTATGCTCTTTTCCCCTCTGTATTCTGCAAATACGTCCCTCCCTGTCTTTAAACCAGCAAATGAAACAAGGGATAGATAAGCCCTGGAAATTCTTACACAGTTACTTTCACACAGGGACAGACAGCTGATGGGTTCTGAGTGTTTATCACTATTCTTTATTAAGAGCATATTCATGTAACTCATGGAAGTACTTTGGACACTAACGAATTCACCTTATCTTGACAATATTTTGATGGTCCTCAGATATTTAAATTATTAAATTTACCTAAAAACTGCTGATACTAAAGTTGTCTTGAGTATTAACCTGTATTCTGTGTTCCAGGAAATCGAAGGAAGAATACGAAATAGAGCAAGAAAGGAAAAGGATGGAAGAAGTGAGTATCTTACCTTTCCAGGGCAGTTATACTGGTGATTAAGGAACACTCTGACAGTCCTGTCATGGGTGTTCAGTGTCAGGCAATGCATACCATTGTAAGCAAACAAAAGGTCTGTCAGGAAGGGTTTTCTTGATGCTATCTCTGACACTCGTGCTAAACAGGCTACTTTAACCATCAGTCATTTGGTGGAGCGTGTATGATAAGCATATTCCCTCTTCAGCAGCTGAATTCTGAAATCCTGGCAACAGATGTCAACCTTTCAGAGCCAGAGAGCATCTGAATTACTAATATTGTGAAGATCAAAGAGACTTCAAAATATAAGCTGCTTAAAGATTACAGCATTCATAATCCTTCAGGAACTGTAAGATCATTTCACAGGCAGTGTAGTTACTCATTAAATCTGTACAACACTGCCAGAACCTAATCACCAGGAACCAGAAATCCTCCCCAAGTTAGACCATCACTTGATCTCCATCAGAGTAAACCGTGCAAGGAGGTAACAATGTAGATGGGGCCTGGCTTCGCTGTCAGTCCTTCTGCAGCAGAGAAGTGAAGTGAGCTCTGAGAAAGGCTGCTTCAAGGAGGCAGCCGCAGCCACACTGGGAACGTGGCAGCAAACTTCCCCTTCACTGGGAGAGTGTGCACAAATAGCCTTGATGGTTTAATGCCTGGAGTACAGTGCCAGGAAATGTAACTCTTGCTTCTGTTTGGGTTTTAATTTAAGGCACGTGATAAACTTAAATCGCCAGATGTTACCTACACTTCTCCAGGAGATTCGAGAGGAGCTGTGAAAGTTAAGGACTCCACTGAGGGAGCTGGTGAATCTGAAAAAACGTCAACCTTTCCATTAGGTAATTGTGCGGGGAAGCGCAACGCGGAGTGTGCAACGCGGAGTGTGCAACGCAGGGCTACTCTCAAGTCATCCAGGAGTCCCTCATAGTGCGGTTTTAAGAGCTTGGCTGGCTAAAGCTGTGAGTGAACCATCCTAGCTTTGAGGTTAGCTCTGCTTTGGGCAGGGGCTTTGGGCTAGGGGCCTGCAGAAACACCCTCCAAGCCAAGTGGGTTTATTATTCAGTGATGTTATGTGTCAGGTCCTGTTGGAGGAGGAATACAGGAGTCTGGCAGCCGCCTTCACCTTTCAATTCACTGTGATTGTGCTGCCACCACTGTTAAGAACAGTATGCTCCCTGTGAGTAACTATGGATCATTTACTTCAAGTTACATCTTCTCTCCCCATGTGTGGGAGAGTAGAGATTCATTATTAACTGTACAGGATTTCGTGATAGCAGTGAGGTATTTACAAAGGAACCAACCATCAGCTGTTAAAATTCATTCAAGCTGAATGGTCACACCACCATGCTGAGAAATAACTCCAGCTTTGGGAAATAAGCCTGCTGCCTTTAGCTGCATTTTCCCTGTGCCTGGTCCCTGTCTCTATATTCATTCACACTGAAGCTTTCGTACCACAGACACTTGAGCTGGATACCTTTAGCCTCGGTAGCACCTCTGGGACATACTTGCTCCTTGCTTTCTCATTTAACTGCCATTAGCAGATGAAGTGGTTGTAGGATCCTCTGGGCTTTTAAACTGATTGTCTTTCACATGACCAACCTTAAAAAATAAACCATGTCACTGACCTTCTAAGTATCTTCTCCCTGCCCTTTTATCCCTTCTGCGAGGTTTATCTGAACTCTTCTCTGCCTTCTGCCCTCGGAAGCACACAGAAGGCTGCAGGTGTACTCACATTCTTCCCTTCTCCCAGCTTGTTTCAGCAGAACGAGCTTCCCTCTGCCCTGGTCCCAGAGAGACCAGGGACAGTGCTCATACCTTGACACCCACTCGAGTTACTTCTCAGCACTACAGCAAGAATCCATAGGCCAGCACTACAGAATTCCAGTGGGATATAACAGATAGACTCAAACTGACTGATGACAGTAACACTTGATTTCTGCTGCCTGTATTCTTGCATGTGTGCAGATACTTTCGGGTGTATTTTAAACCTGTCCAAAGCCTCTTCTTTTTTAATACAAGTATAGTAAGGAGCAGCAACTTACCTTAGTGGTGGGTTGAGCCAAGAGGAGTTGTAGTGAAGTTCTGCAAACTCCCTGTTCAAAGGCTGGAGAGCCTGAAGAGGCTTTGACTCCGACATGCATGACGCCTTGGAGCACGGTGGGATGCAAGGCAGAACCCAGCTTAGCACCTGCAGAGATGGGGAAGGCACAAGCTGGCAGCAGGATGGGGTCACTCATTGTCAGCACGGAGAAGGGAGCAGCAGGGGATCATGCAGGGCCCATCTGGGTCCCACTCTGTCGTCCCACAGGGGCAAGGTCAGCTCTGAAGAGCAGTAACTGAGCTGCGTTGCTGTAACACTTCACCTCTGGAATGTCATTTCCCCCCCCCTTTCCCCTAAAAGGTCACTAAAATGGGTTATTTTGTGACTCCTTTCTCAGAAGCCAAACCAGAACACTTGTGCTTCAGGCTGGCTGCTGGCTCGGCTTGCCCAGGACAGATCTCTATATACCAACTGGCTGTTGGGATATTGAATAGGAAATCCCATTCCAGATGTTTCACTACACCAGCTGTACTGACAGCGCCAGATGTATTAACTGCTCTGACAGTGCACATACAGTGTTGGTTATTTTTGAAGCAAAGCTTTCTAACAGAAGTGACTTGAGTCTTTCATCCCAGGAAGCGCCTGGGTTTTGGAAGGAACTGAGTTGATCCATTTCTGTTCTTTCTAATTGTTCTCTGGATTTAGAGGGATCCCGGAATTCTGCGAGGGAAGACTTAAAGCCAGTACGGCCTCCACAGAAAGGGCTGGAAAGCTCACCTCAGCCCTCCTGTACCCAAGGGAGAGAAGACAGTAAGAAAAGGGCAGCTGGGAAATGCTCAGAAAACGCAGCACCAAAACCTGGGATGCAAGGACCTGTAAGCTTAAAACAAAAAAAACACCCAAAGACAGAATTAGAGAGCAAAAGGACAAGGTTACACTTAGATGATGTATTGTATTACACTTAAATACATTTGTTACCTTGGTTGGGTTTGGTTGGGTGGCCTGGTTCTGTTAAACCACTGGTTTAGGGTGTTCACCAGTTTAGTCTGCATAAAGCCCAGACAATCTCTCTAGTTTTAGAGCAGAATTCAGCTTTTGTCCCACGATAACTTCTTAGACAGCTCTGGCTTGAAACCTCAGCTTAAGAGGTTTGGGGTTTTTCCCAGCTAGGTATTTTGGAGGTAAACGTGAGGTAAATGCTTTTATCTCACCTACTGTGCATACCAAAAACTAACACCAAAATGTATTTTAAAAAAATTCCCAGAATTTATCAGAACTTGAAAAACAGCAGCTGAAGCAACGAGAGGACTACCTAAAGAAGAAACGGGACATGCTGATGGCTACAAAGAAGGAGTCAAGAAATAACGTGCTGTTACCAACAACCACTGACCAGAAAGAAGAGGAATCATCCCCTCAAGAGGTGAAGGATTCAAACATCATCATCATTCTGACCACGCTGTAGAAACTAGATGGTTTCAGTGACGGTACCGGTGTTGCTGCCATGTATTGTAGTGGGATTGATAAAGAAAAAACAAACATGAGGGAAGCAGAGAGGGAATATTTCCAGGTTTCTCTTTCTGCAGAAGTTTATAGGTAGAAGTGTTAGTGACTAACTTGGCATTATTCTGCTTCAGTATCATCAAATTTAAGTTTATGAAGGGTTAAAATGCTGGTTTGCTGCTTGTCTGTGGCCTACTGTTTGGGCTGCTTTAAGTCCCAGGGTCATCAGTGGTTTAATTGACAGCTGAAAGAGGTAAAACATTTTTTGAGCAGAAAAAAACCCCAACTTCACTTAGTTCTTTTGAGTTTTGTGCCTGTTTCAAAAGAAGAAATCCTTGTTTTCTGTCCATCAGCTGCTGGAATACAAGTGACCTTTTAGAAAAAGTCTAGTTTGGGGACAAAAATGTAGTAGTAAATATTATCAGGGAAAGAAAATGCAGACATAAACCCCGGCATAAAGCTCTGTCCCTACAGAGCTCTTATCTCCAGGAATAAACCCTCAATCTTTATTAATTGTGGTTAATGCATCTTAACACATTTGCCACAAATAAGCCTGCTCTACATTGATACGCAAAGGAATGCTTGGGAAGCCTCACTGCAGTTCAGGAAATGAGTAGGAACAAATGCAGTTAAGTTGTTTTTGAAAATGAATAATACAAAATAATGACAGAGGGTGCAGTTAGGATGGAGATCGTCCTTCGCCTTGCGGATTTTCAGAGCTGCTGAGCATTTTAGTGTGCTCAGAACGTGCCCAGGATAAGTGGTGTTTGTGAAACTCCTGGAACAGGTAAGCAGCACCAGTTGAAGTTGACATTAGTCCTCCCAAAGCTTGGTACAGGGTGGTGTAGAAAGGGCAGATAGATGGCATGGAGCTGTCATCCATGTCCTGGGATCCGCTCCTCGAGAACCGAAGCAAAAGCCAGTTTGGTTTGGGTCTTTATAGTCATTCCGGAAGGCAGGTGAGTCCGAAGGCTGCTGCAGCCTCAGGTTTGTGAGTGATGCCACCCACCCGCTCACACCCTGGGTGCGCAGTTAGAAGTCAGGAGCTCTCCTAGGCCAGCCATGCAGTTCACTGCAGTGTGTTTTCACTTCTGTTTCCAGGCAATGTCAGAAGAGAAGCAGAGGTTGCTACAGAAGAGGAAAATGCTGGCAGAAAAGCTAAAAGAAGAAGTCATTAACAAGCGGTAATGGCCGAAGCCACAAGCATTTGTCTGCTTTAGAATAAGTTCTATAAATAAGAAGCGAACGGATTCATTTTCCACTATCACACTTAGTTTTATAGAACTTTCAGACTTGCTCCTTTTACATGTATTTAAAGCTACACTGAAATACACTAAAACCACTGGTCCAGCACGCTGGGAACTGGCTGACTTGGACTGGAATGCGTTCAGCAGCGTGGCCACTGCAGCCAACAGCTTTCCTGAACAAGAGCAGAGGGAAAAACATCAGTCAAAGTAATTCCTGGGTGAATGGTTCTGAACAAATTAAGGTTTTTTTATAAAACTTTGTTCCTTTCTTAGAATATTCTAATCAAATTCCTATTTTTCAGCTGTGCAATGTAATAAAGTTTAATTTCACAAGGAAAAGCAACTCTGACCAGCTTACTTTTGAGAAACGTAGAGAAATTCACACATGAACTCAGGATTACACTGTTTTCCACACTTTCTGGGGCAGTTTACTAGTCCTTAGGTCCAATTTTGCTATAAACACAGCCAAGTAAAAAATAACTGCTGTAGTTGCAGCGGTAAGGACATCGTAAGCGCTGCAGTAATGAACTTTTAAGCTCTCCTGTACTGGTTTGGCTTGACCAGACTTCAAGTAGAGACCAGAGGTTACGGTTTGCAGTGTCCCCACACATAGCCAACTATTCCACTAACTGGCACAAAGAGAAGCCACCCAATCCATTCAAGTTTCATGGAACTTTTTATTAAAATAGCATTTTTAACTGGTACACGTTGGCAGATGTTCTGGTCCTTTCCAAAAGGAGCGGGAGCAGAAGGAGCCTAGGCACAGGAACATGGTGGAACCTGGGCAGTGCCGGCCAGGTCATGTCGGGCAGCTGTGCCTGTGGGGGTGACAGTTCAGGTGTCGCCTTCTGCTGTGATTTCAGGGGTTTATTCTTGTAAACAGGACATTTCACGCCACTGTACAGAGTCCTTTCCTAGGAACTATAAAAAGTTGAGACATTCTTGGTTTTGCTGTAAAAAACCCCTCCCGCAGGTCAGAACGTAGCTGTTTGTTAAAGCTCCTGGCAGTACTTCAGGGAAGAGGCAGGGTGGGTGGGAGCACTGGGTGCTGAGAGACGCTTCAGCCCCTCAGAGAACTTCCTTTAGCCAGAAGAGTGTGGGGCCATGGACCAGGTGATGCAAGGCTTCAGCCTCAAGTGAAAGGCATGTGCTGCAGAACCCTCTGGCTTGAGTAGCGTGTACAGTGTTAATCCTCATTACCAGTGGAGGGACAAAAAGCCTCATCAGGCAGAAGTCCAGGTGATCATCAGCAGGAGAGCTAGTAACACCACTGTCCCCAGGTCCACGAACACGAAGTGTTGTCCTTCAGAACGCTGGTGGCTATGGTAAGCACTCACACCTACCCTCTGGGATTTCATCTAGCGGCACAGAGTTGCTTTCAGATCCGCATGGATAGCTAGTCACCAAAACCACTCTCAAATGGCCCCATTCCAAATTCCCAGTTAACTGACCATGTACAACAAACAAAGCCAAAGCAGGAATTCTGGAATTACAGGGTCACATTTTAATTCCTGAATTTTACAGTTCAGCATTAATATCACCACATGTATACAAATGGTGTAAAACAAGTACAGTGGTATTTTTAATACAAAATAAACTTCTGTTTTATGGAAAAAACTATACTTCATATCTACACAGATAGCCCATCTTTTTCCAAACAAGAGCTAAAATTAAAATTAACTACAAAAAATCTCCAAAACAGAGAAACTGCTTCAGTTTAAACTATTCCAGGAGAAATGGACCCATAACACGTATTACAAGAGTGATCTATGCGGTGGATTGCAGCTGGTTTCCATATTTTAACATTCCCAACGCGTTAGCCGCTGTCGGGGAATTTCCTCCCTCTCACTTCGTCACGATCTCAGATCACACACGAGCAAACTAACATTAAAATATTTACAGTTCACTTGCTGCTCTTGAGACTATAACCTGGGCCGTTTGCCACTCTGGACTCGCCGCTGCCTCGCCTACCTTCCTCGCGGTTTGCTTACCTGCTACGTGGAATGTGCTTTTGTTTTCTAACCAAGCAGCTCTTGTGTTACACACCCAGGTCTGGGTGCTGCTTGTCAGTTCTGCCTTAGAGACCAGTGTTCCTGTAGTAACTCCCACTCAGTCCAGAGTGACTTTGGTGTTAAAAATGCTGCTAAATTCATCGCTATGACAAACCTGTTAGTGTTTGCTATCACTGCCTCAGCTACGCAGCCACAACACGTGGCTGGCTGCTCCCAGAAGAGGCAGCTGGTTTAACACCAAAAAGCGACTGGAATCCCGTCTCTCCCCGCACCATGAAGCCGACAGCCACTGGGGTGGGCCGCGCACAGCACCACGTTGGCACAAGCACCTCCTGGAGATGGTGTGGAAGCGATCATTCCTTGGCAGAGGTATTACTGGATGCCTAACCCAAAAAACCAAGCGAACCCAATGCGTTTGGAATCCAGCTTCCATGTTCTCCTCTCGAAAAACACAAATTAAAACTTACTTGTAACTGGTTTCAACAACTCAACATGCAACGGGACTGCAGCGTCCCTCCCTCCGACCACGAGAAATGGGATTCAATCAGTAACAAATGGTCCCCAAATCCGGATTGTTCTTATGCAAACAGAGTTACCTTTTCCCTTAAAATCGGTTTAAAAGAGGCTAAAAGAACACAACTGACAGCACCATTACAAAATTAAGATTACCGGGTTCAAAATTTAAGTTTGAATTTATTATTATTTTTCTTTCTTTTTTCCTAGTCCTGTTAAACACTGGGGAAAACCCTGCAATATTTTTAAAAAAGTGTTTACCATACCTTTCCCTCCCCCTGCCCTCCCGACACCTGAGACTTTCCTTGCTGAGAAGCCACCATCCAAGTTCTCAGAATACTAACCCACTTTTTTTTTTAAAAGTTTTTTCTATTTTTTTTGACAGCCTGAACAGAAGACTCCTTACTTACTAGAAAGATATTAAGTTCTCTTGGAAGCTTTGTGTTTACAGAACTAACCCTTTCTAGCCGATACACTGAGTTTCTTTTGCTACTCCTTGTATTATCTTATGTACTCATGGGAGAAATCTTTCTGAATCAGATTCTTTTTAGCTCTTAAAACAGTTGCAGCATTTGAAACCCCGTAATAAAAAAGTTTTTTGTTCTGAAGTTTTGGTTTCGTTTATGAACCCAGACGAGGTCTTTTCCGTGGAGATGTCTCCTCCTCTTCATCGTCATCTTCATCATCAGGATAATCCACGAGGCCAACCAGACTTCCCTGCCAATTTAAAAAAAAAAAGAAAGAAGAAAGAAAAAAATCTTGTATCACACAGAGATGGCAGCTACCCCAGAGTTAAATCCCCATCCCACTGAGTAACCCCCCAAACCTTCTCCAAAACCAGTCAGGGTTTAACTAGACCGGGCTTTGGCATATAAGCCAGACACCTTGCCTAAGAGGCTAATGCTAATCGCACTCTGTTAGATTCAGCAAGGCCTCACATGGCTACTCTGCTGTCCTAAGCAGGACAGTGGCTTCTGTCCAAGCTGTCCCACCTTGGTGGCTGTCACCGCTGTGGTGAGGGTCGCATTCTTGGAGGAGGAGCCGTTGGAGCTCGCTGGGGATGTTGGAGCTGCCACCGATTTCCCGTTTGCACCATTCGCGCCGTTGGCTGCGCTGGCTGAGTGGGAGAAGGTGAATTTGAATCCCCCAGCAGAAGTCCTTTTTGGGAGATTCTCTTTGTCTTCACTCTCCTTAGCTGAGGGATAAACGTTTCCATACTTCAGTTCATCAGCTGTACACCACGGAGTACAAGCCACATCACAGAGAACTCACGGAAAAAGGCACTTCCAGTTTTTTAAATTCAGTTTAAATCCACAGCTCACCTACTGACCTCACCAAAGCATGCCAGCACTCACACCCAGAACGCTGCAGACACGGGACATCACTCACCCAGCAAACGCCAAACTTTGCTTCTGAACCCCATTTAAACTAGATGCGTGCTCAGAGCAAGGCAACTCATCACTTGAATCCTAAACTAGCTTGCAAAGGAATCAACCAGTTACACGGAACACTCTCAACTCCTGCTTATCATACAGAGCACTAACAACTGGTTTGTTTACACAATACTCCATGTATCTGCCAGAGCACTTCTGGTGCTGACAAGCTGGGATTGAGTCAATACCTTTTTTAGTTTCCATAAATTTTTCATAGCTATCTGGGAAATCATCCTCCTGTTTTGACTTCTCAACCGGAGGCACAACAGCTTCACCTTCCTCCTCTTCATCTTCATTGAACCACATTTCTTCATCCTCCTCTAAGGCTCTGGCATCTCTGCGGAATCTGTTGCTACGCAATATAGACGGGACGCTGTAAGAGACACGGGACAAGGGATTCAAGCTTTGCTGCTGTGGTGTGCTCAGTGGCAGTTTTGTGAGGCTGTGCTGCTGAGATGGTTTTTTTAAGCAGCAGTTACAGTCTTCTGCCAGCCTAAACTATAAACAACAAGCAATTCAAGGCCGAAGTCACAGCCCGAGAGGTAGTCATAGCACCGCTGAGAATCACATATAGGAGAAAACAACCTGGAAGCTGCTGCATTTTGCCACTGGAGAAGGGAGCGAGAAGATGTAACGAGCTGTGCAGACACCGAGGCTGGGAAAGGGCGGGGGAGGAGGCAGCCCAGGTGCTGGAGAGAAAGATGCCCCTACAGCCCATGGAGAAACCCATGGAAAAGGCTGAGACCCCACCTGCAGCCTGTGGAGGGGCTCCACGTTGGAGACATAGAGAAGATGCTGTGACCCTACGTTGGGATAAGCCCCTGCCAGCACTTGCAGCCATGAGGAGAATCAGAGACACAGAGATGAGAGAGAGTTTTGCTATTGGAACAGGTTTGCTGGGGGGATGCTTGGAACCCCGTGGAGGACTGGGACTGAGAGACACTGTGATGAAGAGATAAAGCCCTGTGGGAAAGGATTCACCTTGGAGAAGTTCGTGGAGGACTGTCTCCTGTGGGTGAGACCCCACAGTGCAGTAGGGGGAGGGTGTGGAATGAATGCCCCCTCCCACCCCCCAAGCCGAGTAAGAAACCAACTTGCAAGGGACTGACTGAAGCTCCCATCTCCCAGTCCCCGCCCCCCTGTGCTGTCATCAGGGGGAAGAAGGGAGTGAAATCATGACTAGAGTGAAGTCTGCTAAGAAGGGAGGTGGGGAGGGAGGTTAGAGGTGTTTTAAGATCTGGAAAAGGAAAACAGCTCATGAAGAAGTAACCAAGAGCCCCATTTTCTCCCAGTCCCTGCCCCCCTGTGCTGCGAGTAGGGGGAAGAAGGGAGCAAGATCATGGCTAAAGGGAAGTCTGCTTAGAATGGAGGGATGGGGGGAAGGTGCTACTGAGAACCCCATTTTCCCCAGTCCCTGCCCTCCCCGTGCTGCGAACAGGGGGGAAGAAGGCAGCAAAATTCTGACTAAAGTCTGCTAAGAAGGGAGTGGTGGGGGGAAAGTGTTTTAAGATCTGGTCACGCTCCCAACTTCAGTTTCACTGTTCTTTGTAGTGTAGTGTAATAAATTAGGTAGTTTCTCTCTTCTTCACTTTGTGTTGAGTCTGTTTTGCCCATGTCACTGCTCACAAAATTATCTCTCCCTGTCCTTATTTTGTCTCCTGAGCCTCTTAATATATTTTTTCTCTCCTGTCCAACTAAGAGGAGGAGTAATAGACTGACTTTGGTGGATGTCTGGCCTCCAGCCAGGGCTAAACCACCACAGTTGGAAGGGACCCCAAGGATCATAGAGCTCCAACCCCCCTGCCACAGGCAGGGACACCAACCTCCAGCATGGATCTACACAAGCTAAACCACCACACTCGGCCAGATCAGGAATGGCTTCTGATGCTGTAGAGGGAATTCAGGGTGTTTGGGAAGACAGCCCAGCCCCAGGGTCTGTCCCCAGGGACAGTAAACCCCAGCTGACAGTAAAGCAGACTGAATCCTAGCGCTGAGCAACAGAGAGAGACTCTGCTCTTGGTAAGCTCAGAGTTTTCTGAGCGTAACACAACCTGCTGCCAGATAGGAACTGTGCTACTGCAGGCCACAGGGAAAGCCAGGTGGGGCTTTACTCTAACCAAGGAAGCTCTCACCCAGAATTAAAAACACCCCAATCCCAGCCTTCTGCTGGGAAGGCTGGGACCCTTCCCCTCTAGGGAAGGAAGAAACCAGCCAGCAGTAAGATGCTGCTACACCCAGCATTCAATACGAGTCTCGGAATACATAAACCGTGTCGTACCTGTTCAGTTTCTGGTTTTGTCGGTCTTTCTCTTGCTCATATTTTGTCTTCAATCCCTTGAATGTCTGAACATATTCGATAGATTCAAGTGCATTATAAAAGTTTTCAACTATATGTGCAATAAGGGACTTAATGTCTTCCTGTGTAAGAATAAAAAAAGCTGGATTTCAGTCAAACATTAACACCCACAAGTTCAGCACCTGAGAGCCAAAGCATAACTGCAAAGAACAAATGTGAAGCAATCGGATTTTTCTAGAAGTAATTATTAAGTTTTCCATCAAAATGGACAGTATACTCAGGGCTGTCCAATCCCACTTGCCATGGTTTGATTAAACCACAATGCTTGCTACCTAGGATTAAGCCTTCCCGAGCAAACCAGGAGCTTTGCTGCGCCCCGTTCTCCCCTCAGCGTTACCTCACTCTGCTCCCCTGTGAGCCCAGCAGCACCCCTGTCTCAGGACACGTTTTGAGCCACCCTCTAACAAGACCTCACCCTGCCAGGCAAAACTTCACTTTCACCCATGCTGGCAAAAGTCACCTGGAGACCTTGCCAGAAGAGAGAGCAGCTGTGTTACCCCAGTACTAACCCCCCTCCTTGTTTTGGCAGACCACAAAGATGCCCTGAGAAGAACTCCCACACATGGAGTCCAAGAGCTCGGGAGCTGCTGCAAACCCTCGTGTTCTAGACTGTTGCAAACTGGGTGCTCCTCCTTGTCCTGTCTGACCTGTCCATGCAGGCACCATTCCCACCAGCGCTGCTGGAGGAACAGCTACCAATTCAATGCCGACACTGTCCAAGAAACACCTGTGTAGGACTTGAAGGCTGATAGCCATTCCAAATTACAGCCAAATTACTTCTCTTTATAGCCAATAATAGCTGGATTTACTCACTCAAGCTGGATTTCACTTCAAAGTTTAGCCCAGAAACATTGTGGACCACTTGAAAATCTTTCCCCCTTACCACTCTGATGAACTCAAATAGTTCAATCACAGCCGAGTTGAGCAGGTTGTACCGAGTTCCGTTATCCAGGAGGGCGTTTATAACTGGTTCAAACAGGTTTCCCTTGGTGATGTAACGGTTGTAAAATTCATCTTTCAGGCCAATTATTCTCCTCATAAAGCGAAGAGCACCTGTACAAAGAAAGAGATGCCAGGACTTAGTGACTGCACGCCAGGGCTCCCCTCTGCTGCTCTTGAAAAGAGCTGAAAAAACCCCATGAAAGGAAGGGGCAGCCCCAAACCCACAGCACCGAAACGCGCTTTCCTGGAGTTTGGAAGCAGCACTTCCTGACAGGTAACCTTTCTTTCTTTCTTTGATTTTTCCCATTCTAAGGCCATGAAAGACTCCATCAATTTCTTTTTGAAATGTGACAGCAATAAACTTGAGCATGTAGGAAGGTGAATTATTAGCCTGTTGCCATGTTTGCTCTGTGTGTCCCAGAACCAGCAGTGTCGTTCCCAACACTTCATCCGCTCTCCACGAGGAGCACGAGATTTATGACGTTAAGAAATGACATGGTTTCATCATGAATGATCCCTACATGGATCACTGTGGATGTCAAAAGGCACAATTCTCCTTCCACCACAAACTGCAGTGGTCTAACCAGACATCTGCTACCTTTTTTTCCCAAATAAATAGGGAATTAACATGAACTTTGGATCTAAGTATCCTCTTGTATGCATTCCACATGGCACATAGAAAGCCCCAAAGGAAATCCATACTCACACAAGGCCAGAAATGTGTGTTTTGAGTTCATCAAGACCAGTACTCTCCTTAGCAGATCTTTGTTCATAATGTAATTCTTGATGTGATACGTGTGGTGTTCCACACAAAAGGTAAGCAGCTCCAAGATTAAGGCAAGCAGCTGTGCCGTCTGATAATTATCTGCAAGGAAGGAAAGAAGGCCTGAAGGTTTTTTGGGTTTTAATTTTAAAATCAGACCTCCAAACACAGCACACATGGCAAGTTTCAAAGCCCAAGGCCGATTAAAACTTACCAGGACAAATTGTATTACTCTTCGTAGACCCAACTACTGCATCTGAAAATAAAAACAGAAAAATGAGAAAAAGGCTTTCAAAGCACAGCAATTATTTAAATTGTGTGGTGGGCAAACAATCAATTCAATTCCAACAAATCCAAAGGTGCTGTAAGCAAGAATCTACCCATGGGGAGATTTCTACTTTCAATTTACATTACAAAGTTTCAAATTCAACTAGGTGAAAGTAGGAAACCCAACACATGGGAATATTATTCCAACCTAAGCTAAAAGAAAGTGCCTCTTCTATATTTTTCAAATAACATTATGAGCACTTCAGGTGTTTGACAAGTTTTGTTTCCATATAAAATGCACAAAACATGTATTTTTTACTTGCTGTGAGCGATGGGTAAGAGGAAATAAATGTTGCTACTGAATACTTTACTGGTCTGATTTAATCTCCCGTTAAGAGCAGTCAGAAAAAAGTCTGACTCCAGGGGCTGTAACGATGTCAAGTTTCTGTTTGGGAAGCACTAGAGACAAACTCCCACGTGCCCTTTGCATGTGCCAAAGGGCAATTCCCACCTCAATTACTGATTTCAGGAAAAAAAAAATACAAGAACCACCCCGATTGCTGGGGGAACAGCGGTTTTCAGTGAGTGTGTTCCCAGCTTGCACCCCAGGCTCGCCTGTCTCACCAGGGTGGTAAGTCACCTGGAAACATTCTGAGGTTTAAAGGTGGGAGGAAAGAAATGTTACCTTTATCACATTTGTCTTCTGATGTGTTAGCCAGCAGTGGTGCAGTGAGAACATGCATACAATGGTTGTAGAAGAAGTTCAGAAACTCACTTTTTTCTGTTTTCTAAAACAAATAAAGCTCAATTAAGTACATCTGTACCTCCTTTTCAGGCAGTACAAAGCAGCAACAAATAATTTGATCAACTCCCTGAGGTCTGCTGTACCTTTCAGGGTTGGTCCTGCAAAATTATCTTCAATAAAAAAATGACCTTCAGCTCAAAGATGATGTGAATTTTTCCCCAAAATACAGACCTGATACACATCAAGGCAACCTTGCGACCACCCAAAAACACCCACCGTGGACGTGCATACGCAGGGCTGCACAGTTTGCTCAATGCTTGGACAACACCACATACATACACCTTTCATTATCAAAAGTTATAGAAACTAGCTTATCTTTCAGCTTGCTTAAATTCAGTACCTGCCATACACACTGCTGTCAAAAAAGGGTAAGATTTAATTTTTCTAAAATCCTCTGAGTGCAGTAACAGGGAGAAATACCAGGCTTTTAGTTCTGCTGAGACAGTAAAGTGTCTTTACCCCTGTGAATTTCCTTACATTAGCTGTGGCCAACATGTTCTCTGGATCTATCAGCGTACGCAAGAGCCCCATGAGCTGAACAGCTCCCCCGAGTTCAGGGTCAGTGTCGCAAATCATCTGCTCAATGACCACATTGATGAGGAGGATATCCTGAAAAACACACAGACCAACCAAAAACAGTTAGGACAGTTTCAACTGTGGAGTTTTTTTCCCCCTAATTTCTGTATTAGCTTTGGCTGGGTTTTCTTTTGGTTTGTTTTATATGAAGCAAAATGGTGCAATGGACATGGAGCTCTGTCAGGCAGAGCCCTCCTCACCTAAAACCATTGTTAGGCAGAGCTACACTCATTAACAGCGACATGCTCTGACACTTCCACATCTGGAATCTACGTTTCTAGGATCTACATTCCTGAGCTAAGGGTAGCCCCAATTCTGAAGAGATTCGTTTCAATGGGTTTTTTTGCTGTTTGCTCTACAACAAGCACATTCCAACTCCAAAACACCTTTACGTACATCGTCACTCTGTTGGGCCTCTTGCATTACAAATTCTCGGACCATGGATGGACTAAATTCTACTAGATAAGAAAATATATCCGTAGCAGCAGATCTAACTTGCAGATCGTCCATTCCCTAATAAGACAAAACAAAACACAACACATTGATGTATTAGAGTAAGCCAAGCTTGTTATTTATTATCAATCAAAGCTGCAAAGAAAAGGGGAGAAAAAGTTTTGAGAACATTTTATTCCAAACATTTCTCTGAGACAGGCGATAGCACAGCT
The DNA here is from genome assembly GCF_964237585.1 of Gallinula chloropus. Lineage (NCBI taxonomy): Eukaryota > Metazoa > Chordata > Aves > Gruiformes > Rallidae > Gallinula > Gallinula chloropus. The sequence continues at coordinate 84,242,565 of NC_140087.1, read as the reverse complement.
ACAGAAAAAGAAACACCATCACCATCAGGAAGCAAAAATATTTTTCTTAGTATTTCCCTCCTTTAAAATGAACACAAGGATTACTGTGAATTCAGTAGCCTTGACTTGGGTGGGAAGCATACACACCACAGTGCTACATGCTACAGCGCCTATGACAAGTATTCTGTACCTGCTCGCCACAGCCTGGTGGGTTTGTGCAAAACAACCCACTAGACAAATTGGCACCCACAGTTCTGTACTGACAGGCAACAAGGATTAAGGATCTTCCTTACGGTACATGGGTTTCTCTGACACCAGTACAATTTCTAAGCCTAAAAATTTAATCTAACAGAAACTATCTGGACTGGTCTAGCCCTGGGAGTGAACAGTGGGATTAGTGTTCATCTAATCACTCAACATCGATATGACTTTATGTTTCCAGAACAGTCAGTGTCATTTGTACATTCACAGGTTGTTACTCCTCTTAAATTTATAGCTTCAGAGCAACCACAGCGCTGATGTACTGCAACAGTCAGGCAGCAACAGCTTTTCCAACCAAAGAGGAGTGACAAAACTTACGTTTTCGCATTGCTGATTAGGATAGATCAATATACTCAGTACTCCAATTCTGATAGGAATAAGCTAACAGTTCAAGATTATCTAAAAATACTTGTTTTGCACTATTCCAACATCAGCAGGGGAAAAAAAGAAAAATCAAGCTGCCACAAGGAAAAGACTATCTTTCAATTTTCACTCTACATCTTCAGGAGGAGTAGGTATCGCAGGCTTCTTCATGCAAAGCAAAACAAACGACAGCAATAAAGTTAAGACGCCTCTGACAACCGTGGAGATCTCCTGGATTCTGAATATTACAGTAAATTTCAACATTCAGCAGTGCAAAGGTGTCCAAGGGAACTCAGGCAAAGGTGCTCAGCAGATCTGGAAACCTGGTTTGATGGCTGAGGGGTTTTTAAAAGCTTTGTGAAAGTCAGCTTTGAGTTCTCACTTACCATTACGATCTCAAGAGCTGGAAGAATTCCCAACTTTGCCAAAGTTTTGAAAAATGCATCTCTGTTCTGAGGTTGTAACGTCTGAGAAAACGCGCAGAATTCCTTGAAGAAGTTCACCTATGGTATAGAAAACAGTAATTTAAGGGGCACTTGATTCAGAAAACTCCCTGCAAGCTATTACCATCTGTACCAGAGTTCGTGTACTGCTGCTATGTGCCCTCCTGGTGTCAGTCTAGTCCTTTTTCCTCCAATCTTCAACAGTGTCAACAAAGGAAAGCAAAAGAAAGTAAACCCAAATTTATGAGGTTGAAATTTCCCTCAGTAAATTTCCAGTCACCTGGGAGCTGCTTTATCACACCCAGCACACGCAGGATCTACACTCCTGCCTGGCCTGCCTTTTGTTTCAAAGAACCGAGATGTTTCTCTTGCTGAAAGCAAGTTTGCAATGAAGGAATTGAAGCCTTTAAACTTACTCAAGGATAAATAATGTTTGTTATATATAGATATTAAGGGTCCACTAGTAATTGTGAGTCATAGGACTTAAAGGATCTTTTTGAATGAGCAAAGTATAGTGAAAAAAGCGGTGTTTATGTGAGAAATACAAGTGATACGGTACTTGGAAGAAAACACACCTTTAAGGAGAGGATGTCAGCTTAGAACAAGTAAATCAGAGCTTACATCACAGGAAATATGTTTCTAGTGAATACAGAAACAAAGACTGAGCTACATATGAAAGTATTCTTTGGTTCCAGAAAAGTGTCAGTGACTGCAGAAAATAGTTTCAGTATTTCTACTTCATCTCTGTAGCTTAAAGCACTCCAAGAACTATCAAGACCACTGACTTACCAATTCACATCGTTTGTCATCATCTGTAGCTTCATCTGTTAATTGTGCAAAAACTTCAGACAAAAATTTCTCATCTTCCTGCGTAACACAAGAAGAATACGGCTTACACAATGCCTCTTACAAGTTGAAACATCCATCTTTACTGGATCCCACTCTGGGGAAAGACAAACTTCACCTAAACTTAACTACAAACCAACCCCCGTGCAGTAATAGGTTTGGTAGAGTAGGTGTTTGTTTCCTTTCTTTTCCTCCACACCTACATTTTATCACAGGAAAGGGAAATGCAGGAGCCCACACTCCAGAGGATCCTTGGATCCTTTCCATGTAATGTTTCAGCACTCACTCCCTACAGCAGCAGCAGGTCTGGGAGCTCAGAGCCACAGAAACCCACCATGGCTTTTCCTTCTCTGCCATGCCCCATGGTTTACAGCTCTGCCCTACCCCAAATACTCACCCCCATATGTCAAAATGGCAGAAAATGGCAGTCTTTGTTTGCAGGCTCCCTCCCTGCTGCTTGCAAGTAACCTTCTGGGGGTCTGACTGACACGTTTCTATGCTACAAACCGCCATGAGACAGTTTTTACCATGCTGCATCTGCGCCGTTCACACTACACCGTAACATCACAGGTGTATCAGTGACCCTATCCGGGACCTGCAGCACTGCAAGGGCTCTGTCAGCCCACCTCTGCAAGGGTGACCAGATCAATATGTGACTAGTTCACCTTGTTCTCAAAAGAAGCTCCTCTGCTCACAGGAAGTTCAGCTCTTCCAATCTGCAACACTTTTCTGAGCATTATTTGCTTTGCATATTCAAAGCCTCTAAGAGATGTATTTTTAAAGATATATGTAGGACAGCATTTCACTTCCTATTAAGCATTTCAGCTGCACCATTGCTTTAATACTCAGGAGATGCAGGAAAACCAGGATGCACAAGGCCTCCCAACTGTTTGGGCACTTCCTTTCCCTTCTGTAGCCCAGTTTCTCTGCACTCCTTCACAAAGAAGAGAGCCCTGTCATTCTCTCAAGCCAAATGGCTCTGTTACCTTTGCAGTACAATGTAAATCATAAAGCAAAAAATAACATTAATGCTACAGCATTACAAAATTACACAGCACTGCACCGATTCAACTCTATACACTTTACTTATGCACGGAACAAACACGAATGGAATAGTAGCATTCCAATAAATATATATATAAAAATCACATTGCAGAGTGTAAAGGGTGCTTACTCCTCTCCTTTTCCATGTGCTGCTGCTAAAATCCATGTGCTTTATTAGGCTAATGTAATACAGAATTCTGACAGCTACAGGAATGCCAACCAAAGGCCCACTTAATGTTTTTTCTGAAAATTTTAAGGCATGGGGAAAGTGTTTTACAACCAAAGGACACCTGGAATCAACATCAGAGTGTAATAGACACAGACTTAGTAGTTTATTCTAAGCTTTGCTGGCTTTAATAGCTTAATTAAGCCTGTTAAAAAAAAGGGCAACAGAATACCACAACACTGCACTGCAACAGGCTAGAAAATCCCTACTGCAGAACACTTTATGGCAGAAAGATCTCCTGCTTGTACAAGGTGGTTGCACAGCGTAGTCCTGATGTCCTGAAGCCCAGGATGGATCTAGGTTTGATTTCCACGCTCACTCAGTTTTCCACGTGGCTGCTGCCCTTCACTGACAGCAGCGCTGGGGATCTACTGCTTTGCAGCACGTAGAAAGGAGCTTTACTGCTGTAGTGAACACAATCTGTTACTCCTATAAACTGCATTCTCCTAGGGAGCTTTGCTGGTGTATTTAGGGTAACAAGACTTGTAACGTGTTCACCAAACCCAAAGAAGCTTTACAGTTCTTGTGCCACAGCAAAAAGCTGATTTAAACCAGGGGACTGTGGAAACAGTCCTGAACCTGAGGTCAGTACTACTGCTTAATTTTAATTTTCCTCAAGCATGCTATCAATAACATCTCTTCCATAGGTGCTTTCTGCTTAAGCCTGGAATTCTCAAGACAGGTGAAATGATGCAGGCATCAACATCACTTGTAAATCAACATGTTACCGTCTTTAGAACAGCTGGGCAAACCATGATACTCTACTACAGCAGGACGGCAGCAACTAAGAGCAAGCAGCAAAGAACTGTCACTGGAGTTCAGAACTTGCTTCCAAGAGTACCAGAGGTAACAGCAAAAATCACTGTGCTCTGTTAAGGTGCAATTAAGCATTCAGCAGAGTAAAACTGAGATGAAAAATAAAGTTTACAAAGTGAGAAATCTCTAAAAGGAAGCAGGAATGTGGCCTCTGGAGAACGATACTGAGTTTACTTTTAGCATTAGACAAGTAACATCCACAAAAGGATAAAAAGGGAGAGAGATCTAAGCCACTCATTTTGCAAGTGGGATTTCCTTTTTAGCTTCTTTCTGTTATTCAACCAAAGTAGAAAGATGACCAAAAGTGCATTTGTGCAATTCTGAAGTTTTGCTTCTCCCTTTTTTCTCAGTTCTCTACTGCATTTTAAGAAATATTCTTTATGGCAATGTCCTCTCCCTCATGCCCCTCTCTTTCCACAACTATATTGCTCTCCTCTTCGTTCCATCTTTACAGAGAGTATGCACACTCCAAACAAAGCTGACAGGTTTGTGATGTTCTGTTCTACACCAAGCTACTGTTTTTCTAAGGACACGGATTAGAAACAGAACAAAACCACTTCAGTACCCCTGAGCTGGCACAACAAAATTTGAACTGAGAACACCCAAAATGTCACGAAGTTCCCACACAGCTCTTGACCAAGGCTCCTTCCATTCCTTTTAAGCCTGCTTCTGACTACAAAGTATTCAGTAAGGTTTCTGAAATAGTAACATGTTGGCTATTTATTACTTCTTTTGGATATCAGCAAGCTGAAAAAACCCCAAAACTAATTCATAATACAACATGAAGACTGGAAATTAGTCCCATAAAGTAATAGTAGTATAACAGAAACAATTCTGAACATGTTCTTTTGAACGACAGAACCAGGATTTGTTTTAAAGATGTCACTCATGTCCTGGATACAAAATACAAGTGTCTCCTTCCTTAAGTATCTATACAAAACCAACTCAAAATCATGGAGAAGGACCTTTACCTTTTTGCAGCCCATTAAAAAATAGTAATGTACCAGCCTGAAATCTACCATTTTTAAAACAAAAAATACATCAGAGATAAAGGGAAGCATTCAAAACATCATACCAATGAAAGCCTGTATGACTGATAAATTTACACCACATTACAGAGCCCTAAACAACTTTGAAACTACAGCTAGAGGTGCCTACACATAATCCATCTATACCATAGGAAAAGCCGCTTACCTGCAACATACTGACAATCTCAACTTTGTTGAAGAAAATAAAGGAAGTGAGGGTAGAAAGAAAATTCTCTTCAAAAACAGATGGTGTCGGCAAGATGATGTCCTGAATATACTGTACCCTGTAAGTCTGGTGGATTTTTTGCCTGAGTTCAGAGTCTGTTATAGGAATAACCTCCTTAAATTTTGCTGTTTTGGTCAAGAACTCCCTGTGCCGTTTTGGCTGAGCCAAAGAAGGATCATACTCGAGGCATCCAACAACATCCATAATACACTCATCAGAAAACATCACCTCAAATAGAGTTGCTTTGTTGAGGAACAAAATTCCTCTAATAATTTCATACAAATGATGTAAGCCTTCGGTGTTCTCTAAATTCTCACAGACTTGGAAAAGCTGTAATAGTTTTTTAATATAGCCTTCATTCTCCAAGGCCAGTGCTAGCTTTTCTCTACGGATGGGTGAGGAGAGAACAGAGGTAACTAGGTCAGCAATCTCTTCAAGTTTGTTGAGTTCACAAGTAGGAAGGTCGATCAAAGGACTAGTTTCAGGCATTTCTTCTATGTGTTCCTCTTCTGACTCAATAAGGTCCTGCGTGACTTCCACTGAGGGATCCTTTCCTTGAACCTAAGAAGAGAGTGCACAAAATTACTGACTCATCCCAAAACGTATATAAAATCAAAGTAAGCACTTTGATACCTTGAGCTGCCAAGAAAATATCTAGCCATGCAAAGGAGTAAGTTTGCTGCCTCTAAATTCTAGTCACTGTCATTATCCTCAACAGTATGTTTGTCAAAAATCAAACCACACCAAACCTGTGTGGCATCTGTGCAACCAAGAAGTCTGAAGCACCCTGGAGACAAGCACAGAATATAAAAAGAAAAGAAGAGCTTAGAAGAACCTTATCTGAAGTGCCTCAAACAGAAGGGGAGGAAGCAAGAGCCTACAGCTATCAGCAACATAAAGTGAAATGTAACAAACAGACCAAGAACAAAGGCAGGAAAAGGCCTCAAATACTGTAACTGAACAAGAAAAGAGGGAAGCAGTTGTGTCCCACTCTGCACTCTACTTCCGCTTCATCTGCCTCCCTTAACTGCTCTGCCTAGTCTTCTCTTTCATTCTACCACTGCCATGGCTGATTCACTTCTACAGTTCACAACCCGGTAGGCAGGAGTCTCAAGGGCAAAGCAGGAAGAGTTTCAGAGTCTGAAGAGACCCCAAGGCTAGTGGTTCATATCGCCTGATCACATGGAGACCTCCCTCTTAGACTGGTCACCTGCTCAGCCCCAAATTAAAACCAGGGCTATTTCTCAGGCCCACATACTTGGGGTCACTAGTATCAGCTCCTTTCAATAACAGAATTTTAGAACTGGCTGAGAATATGTAAGGTTGGAAGGGACTTTTAGAGTCATCCAGTCCAAGCCCCCTGCCTTAAGCAGGGGCATCTTCACTAAATCAGGTCGCTCAGAGCCCCATCAAGCCTGACCTTGATATGTCTTACAGAAGACATTATACACCAGAACACGCTAAGATTAACAACCCATCTAAACTGCCTGGTTTGTTCAAAGGAAATTGTTTGGAAATCCAAGTTCTAAGCTTCTTTAGTTAACAACTTTACATTGTACCATTTCAAAACCTGGTCAGGCTATGATGAATTCCAACTGAAAGCCCACGTTTCTTCTTTTAAGTACACACAGGTGCAACTCCACCAACTTGTTACTTTTAAAGTTGAAAGTATAAAATCTAAACTGTTTCATGATACAAAGGAAGACTGAAATATCCACAAGAGGCAGAGAGTCAGTAAAACTTCAATCTTCATGAAAAAAATATCACTGAGATTTCCGAGCTTATACAGCAATGCCACCTCTTTGTCTCAGTGAATTATTTAGCTCCTTATGCATTTACAACACATTTTCAGCTCCACTGCCCTTCAACAAGCCAGCTTCCCAAGGCTGCCTGGGAGAAGGACAATTCAAACATCTGGCATTCCCCTTTTTAATGAAAGAAACCCCACCCAAACAAAAATACCTCTAAAATGCCCAGCACCCGAGTTTCACCCTCACATTGATTTTTTTCAAATTAAATCCTGAGAACAGTGTGCTCTAAATAATACCAACACAAGATGTTGCACAGAAAAGGTGAAGAATAATGACAAGCATGTGCCTATTTTACAAGTAGGTTTAAAAATTACAACACAAAAATGTGAAGTCACAGAAGACGCTAAAACAACCAGAAGAAACAGATTATTCAGAGTTAACTGTACCTGGCAGATTTTCTCCCAAATTTCATCACAGCCAGCTTTTTCTTGAAAACTCAGTGCTAAATCATAGTTTTCTGCTTCTGACCAAACTATGAGGGTATCCTGTTGAAGACAAAAAAACGTAAGTAAAGACGAGTTCTGAAACAGGTCTACACTGTGTATTAACCCATCTTCCATCGAGATCTATGACTAAAGAATAATCCATGTTACAATTGTCAAGAAAGAACATAAGCCGCTAAAATATTAATTACCATTAAATTCTGCTATTAAGGAACATAACCTTTCTTTTTTTCTATTTAATGAACATTACATATTATACATAAAAATATACTACTTTTTTCATATCCAAAACACTTAAAATGAAAAAAGAACGCAGGGGGCATAGATTAAGAAAATCAGCAATACAGTAATTTCAGACTTTTCAAATTTAAGAAAACTATAAACAAAGATACAAGATTACAGCATTCCCTCCTCAGAATTTGGCACAGCCATAGCCACATCCAAACCAACACCTCACTAATGGACCTAAACATTTCAACCATTTTTTTTTTTAATTAAAAAGACACAAAGCTTGAATAATACAAAACTTGTGAGTTACCAACATCTTGCCTACAGGTACCCAAGGGTGGGTTTTTTCCCCCCCTCTGTTACTATTGTCTCTGCCAACTGAATTTGTGCACATGCACAGTGAATCCAGATGATTCACATCAATTTCTGAGGAAATTTTTATGAGGTTTTATTAGGATACTTGCTGCTGTACTCTAAGGACTGTAAGCTTCTGCTCCAACATTCCAGTGCGTAGTTCAGCATCCTGCAGGAAACTCATCTTCGCGTTAAGATGTTCAAACAGAGCAGCACTCTGCTAACTCTGCAGAGCATTTGATAAGCTCCAGAACTGTTCAACGCTCTGTCAAGCTCATTGGCCTCCTATTACCACACCTTTTTTATTTTTTTAAAACACCAGTAAGCCCTTGCTTAATGGTCAATAAGGTAATTTACTTCCCACATTTACAGTGATCAGTATTCACCACACAGCTTCGCAAGGTTTTTACATCTGCACCTTATGCACCCCTTTAACAAAACACTGAAAGTGATACCTTTGAGCTTTGCAGCCAAACCCAAACAAAGACCTGACTGGCTTACAGCTACCCCAAAAGTACTACTTGGTTTCCTTTGTGCACCAAATGACAGGAAACAATGAAGATGGTTATCATCTGTAAGGTGCTGCTATGCTAAAAGGCCAACCCATGACACAATGCATCATACAACCCCTATTCTGTCACCCTCCTTCAAGTATCCACCAAAGACAGAGGAACAAAACCCTAACTACCACTAAACAATCATCACCACACTTGCCACTCCTTCACTGGGTTTGACCAAAATCAGGTTAGTTTAAATGGTTTAAACAGACCATTGTTAAGGGAGTTATATGGGCTTAAATAGGTCAGAGAACACTCACTTCATTTCTTCCACTGGCAGGTGAAGGGTCAGGAATACTGACCAGTAAACTCTTCCAGCAGCACAGCTATCTGAAAAACACGTGGCGCTCTCTGCAAACGCAACTCACCAAGAGTCACAATTATCACTCTGGAACATGACTGAACATCAGCATTGCTGATACCGCATTAATTCTTCAGTTAGTTTCTACAGTCATCTTAATCTCTCAACATCCACGTGTAGTTGTGTTGTTTGAGGGGTTTGACTTAGCCTTTTTTCTTTTAAAAAAGTTTATCGCTGTATCTTTTTCTTACAGTGATGCTGCTGAGAAATGCCTACCAACTGACCAGGGTCCTCCTCCCTAAATGTAATCACAGGCCATGCTAAAACCAACAGCATTCACAACAACTCAAGTTTTCGGTTCTTTTCTTTCTCATTTTTATAAATTCCTTTAAAGGGACAAAGTTTTCCAAGTCAGCAAAGAACTGAGCTCGCTGCACTATGGTTTTAATGCTGTTAACAAGAGTAATTTGTTGGTATTACAGTGCCCTATATTAGACTTGCACTGTTGTCCTACAGTCATGAGCACTAATAGGTGTTCTCCCAGCTCTCACGTGCACAAACCATACAGCTTCACAGAGCTGACAGGGTTTTTGCTTACAGCTGTCCACCCTCATCCGTGGCTCATGGACAGCTGAATCTGTTTACAACATGCCATTTTAGAGTGAGCAGTTGAACTGGGCATCAAGGAAAAAAAGACAGTTGTCAACTGTGGGAACTGAAAAGTCCGATTAGGTCCCTGATCAAGCTCCCTTTTAGAAGTTAATTAAATAAAAGGAGAATTTGTTTAATAATAAAAAAATTCTTCAGTACAGTTCTATGGCTGTTACAAAACTCAAAGTCTGAAATGTTTATCTTAAAACATTCTGTGAAATTACTGATGCCCTGACACTCAAAATCAATACGCTACCAGGTGAGCTGAAACTCAGAGGTGCCTCGATGAACAATGGTCGACACATACACGAAGAAGTCCTCTTCAGAGCCCAGAATGACTCAAATAAGAGACAGTGCAGTAGCTCAAATGACTGCGTGCATCCACAGAGATTTTGTGAGAATTCCCTAAGCACTGAGCGGTACTCGTTACAATCTGTGCTGCCCACACAAAGCACAAGTTACGTAAGTTTCTCCAAAAATATTTCTGAAAGACTAAAAGGCAGTTCCACCAGAAAATAATTGTCCAGTACCAATACAGAATCTACTCCTATCGTGTATGCTTCCTGCATGACCTAAGACAACCCACGAAGACCACCAACAGACCCTCCAGGCTTAGCTGCTGTGAGAGACTCCCACCTACTTAGGTTAGCACCAGTGATGCTGCTCAGCTAAGGGGCAACAGTCATGCCTCCTTAATTTGCTCAATGCAAGACAAACAAAAGAAGGTATTAATTCAGAACAACAATTAAAGCTGAGAGAGCGGTTCAAACCCTTCAGCAGTGCCAGTGCTGGTTTGCCCAGTATTTTCTATCCCACCTCTCTTTGTTTCAGCACTGGTCCCTCATCACCCTACGAGGCCCAATTGAGCATGCCATCCAGTGGTCCAGATGGGGGAACACGTGCAGCTAAAAATTAATCCAGCAAAGAAGTGTTTCAACTGAACCAGTTCCTGCATCTGACCTGTCACACAGCTACACAAATGCTCCCAGCGAAGAAGCCCTCTGGCAACTGCTCAGGCTGGGTTTTGCAGCACCCCTGCAAAGGTGTTAAATCCTGGCCTCCAGTAACTCTAATTTTGCCTGGAGCAAACGGCTCAGTTGTCACATGAGTGACAGCAACTTCATGCAAAAGACAGTATTTGCACACATTCCTCAGCTGAGATCTGAGAATGGATAGAGCTCACCTAAAGGTGACTTAACATCAGAAAGCAGCATTCACAGGAAGGTTTCTGTAGCAGTCTCAAGTTTTACAGTCATGCAACTGAAAATTACTGCTGGAGGAGGTGGAGGAACAGAGCACGTGAACAGACCCGTCTGATTTCTCGCTGGAGACATGCTCTTCTGCCAGTTTTGCCAGAGAACAGTAACCTCAAGCAGAGGGTGGAACAACAAAAGGGTGTGGTAACAACTTTTTAAACTGCGCCTGCTAGAGCCTCTAGAACACACCAGACGCTGCCCTTTGGCCAATATTAGGAGTGTGTGTCTAACTCCCAAAGCCCGTGCCTCAAAATCCAGGGGGTTATCTAAAGCTCTTCTTCATGCTCTTTACATACATGGAGTTATCCTTCTACATGGTGTGCTGAGCAGTCTGGCACCTACGTTCAATCCAAGTCTTCGTTCTCTTGAGAAAGAGGTGATGATTATACTATGCCTAACATGCTGACAGAGTTCTGCACAAAAGCTTGTGACCACAAACAAGATTCACTGAGGCAGATAACAGGCCTGCCCTGTTTACAGTTAGTCAACAGGCACAGCAGTACTTAGCACGAACAGCCTAATATTGAGAATCGCAGATTGATGCACAGCAACTAAGAACCAGTTGGTTTTCTTCACAGAATGTTGCTATGCAAATCACAATTTAAGCCATAACAATCCTGTAAGGCCATTCAAGTAATTTACCCAGACAGATGTGTAGGCAGGGCATGTTTCCTTTCCATCAAGTTGCACCATCTCGTGGCCTTCCCCAAACCCAAGACAATCAGCATCTTAGTACAAACTTGCAATTGAACTCTGGGAAGAAAATGCTCTTTTCACACTGCCATTCACCTACAAGCCCCTGCCCTGAGCAGTCAGCACAGCTGCAGAGTCCTCGGGCTACCTACGTACCAGAGCAGGATACTGGCAAAAGACCATCTCTTTTCATCTCCAGTGAACCAAAATATTTTGCCCAAATACTTCCACCTTTTTCAAGAAGGCTCTGCTCCTGAGCCACCCAGGGTTGAACATTACAGTCCTTTAGTGATGAGACTGATGTGTCATGTAGCATGGGAACGCTACATTAACATCTGCTTTTTGTTACTCTGCTCAGAAGGAAGCAGATAAAACTTGAGGACAAACCTCTGTCAACTAAAAGCTGTATCACATCAGATGACAATCCAACCTAGAACCTGTCTCTGGAAATCACCAATCATTGTTCTTCAAAACCAACCCAAAATCATCCTAAGCTTCTTCAAAAGCCTGAACAAACACTTTCAGTCATGAGGACACAAATGTGTTAGAATCGGTAATAAAAGCCAACGAAAACAAACCCCAGCCCAAGTATTTCAAAACTACAACCTACAAAGATTTCCACAAACAAAACGACAACAAAAGCTACTTAAGTGACTTGGAACTTTGCTACCAAGCAAAGACGACTTTCAAATAATCAGCTGTATGACATTTCAGAAAGCAGGCTGCAAATTGAAGCAATTTAAAACTTTACAGCAACATGATCTGCATTTGTATTTCATTATACATTAGTTTCCCTCTAATAAAACGGGAAACTGTTCAAGGGTCTTGACTTTGAGAACCCTGCAGAGCTCCATAAAGACTGACCTCCTTCCTCAGCACAGCCTGCACAAGGAAAGCCCATGACCATCATCTACTTGACTACACCCACCACTGTCTAAGTGAAAACCACAGAAAACCTTCTGAAAAGCCGGGTTTGAGATTCTGACTTGCTCCTAAGCTCAAGTCAGCCAGCTTGTGCTCGAGAGCCAACAAAGTCTCTTTCCTCAGATTCTCCTGACTTGTCACCACTCCATCAAAAAAGCCCCCCCAAAACCCCACAAAACTCCTTAAAGATATTTCTCTCCATAATTTGGGAAGAACAAAACTACTGTAACCATGAAGAGCAGTATAAATCACTGAACAAAAGGAAGGCAGAATCTGCTGCAGAACAAAGGGACAGAAAATAAACAGTAATAACCACTAGAACAATGTAGGCAGAGACACCAAAATTTAATGCAGGAAAAGGAAAAAGTAGTAACACCAAAAGAGATCTAGTAAGCTTATTTTTAGGGGATTAAACAGAAATACCTATTAACATCATTCCCAACTGGTCTGCCACTTTGTTTTGCAGGCTTTCTCCCAGGAAATGCAACAGTGCAACTAAGTCTCACCACGGCTAGTCACTTTACTTGGGGCAGAAACAGTATTTAAACTACTGAAAACATCAACAGTGAAAGAAATCCCACAAAGACAAATCCCTCAGTGTCCTTCCCAGAGAAAGAACTCAAGAAGGAAATATGCTGGAACAGAGCTGGCCAAAGTTTCACCTTCCTAATTTGGCAATTATTTCATATGGCCTAGGACAGAAGACAAAAGTTCCATGCCAATGTTTCTAACTAATTTTCCTGTAATTAGTTCAATATTTATCCAAATTACATGCATTCTCTTCAAAGCCTGAAGTCCAAAAAGGGCTTTTTTAGAATACCCACATCTTAATTTCCAGAACGTGAAGCATTACAGCACCTACAGGCTTCTAAGCAAGTTTTTCACCTCTGTAAACAAACCACCATCGATTAATTCCATGTTACACTGCTTTTTTTCTCTCATGAAAAACACAACTAGTTCAAACATAAAGCAATTCATTAATAATCAGGAAAATATAGAGCCTAGCAGAAATACTTGCCTGCTGTTTTTGATATGCTGTATTTGGATTTATCTTTGATTCTAACAGTAGTGAACCTGAAAAAAAGGTATGAAAAGGGATTTATTAAGTTTAACAAAACAAACATCTCCACACATCTTACAACCACCGCCCATGTGCCAGCCAACACAAGCTCAACCTAATCCATATCTTAGGGAAAGGCCAGAAGTGCCACCTTTAAACATGGCTCCCTAAAACATGCCAGGTAAGTAAAAATACAACACAAATATCCATAGTATCTTTTTCTAATTTAGACCAAAATTTTCTGCAGCAGTGTGTTTTTCTCCCAAAACCTGGTGTGCTAAGCAGCTGGCTTACATGCTGTTTAGCAAATTTGCACCAGATAGTATGCTGCCCAGCATAAAAATGTTTTTACTCACAGAAGCCACGTGGGCCATTTGCTTTTATTTCCTTCAACTGTCCTTCAGAAGTGAATCGTCTAGATACTATAAACCCAGCGACTTTATCTTGTGTATGCAAGTAGTGTATGTAACCTGGCAACAGCTCCAGAGTAATTTATACCAGTCTTAGGTGGTTTATGTAGCACATTAGCACCTGTCGGCTCACAAAGTGGCAGGAGTGTACCCTCCCCCCTCCAGGAGGGACCCTTAAAGTGACTTCAAAGTGAAATAATGAGGAACGCCACAGAAGTCCAATACAACCAGTCAAATTCTAAGGACAAAAAAACCCAACACCCCACAACAACCAAGTAACTTTGCACAGTAGGAAGAAAGAGAGAAGAGCATTTCAAAAGCAAACAGAATTATTCTTAAAGAGAACAAGATGTCGTCAGGCGGAACAACTTCATCCCTCCCCAGGCTAAAGTGATGCAGCCGGCTAGGGCAGCTGAAAGGAGGTGAAAGTCTAGGGCCACGGAGGCAAACACTGCTGCGTCTTATCTGGGGAAGGAAACTTTGAACGCAGCCGCAAGCTGAAGAAAAGAAAGAGGGAGGGGAGAGGGGAGAATAACAATAATCCTCTGGGGTCTCCTCCGGTAAACGCGGGGAAGGAAGACACCAGCAGCCAAGCCCGGCGGCGGCGGGTGTCAGCGCCGGCGAGCGGAGCAGCGAGGGGCGCTGAGGCCAGGCAGGCTGCACGGCAGAGGCCGGCGCCGCGGGGAGCGAGGGGAGGAGGCCCGGGCCCAGGCGGCGGCGGGCGGCCTAGGCCTCCGCGCAGCCCCGGCCACGCTCTCACCGTCCGACTCGGCGCGCACCAGCAGCGACATCCCCTTGAGCCGCTCCACGTAGGTGGAGGAGACGTGCCCGGTGCCCCTGTCGTCCCATTGCCGATCCTCGTTGAGGGTGTAGACCTTCACCCGCCGACGGGTGTCCGACATGGTGCAGCCCCGGCCTCGGGCCTCCGCGTCGGTCCCGGGCCCAGGCAGGCCCGGGCCCGCTCCGCCTCCGGGAGGCGATGGAGCGAAGGCGGGGTGGAGGAGGGAGGAAGCGGGGCCGCCGGGCCGCTCAGGGGCACCGCGGGGCCTTTAACGCGCCGCTTTTCATGGCTCCCGGACGGCGAGAGAGCGACGCCGCGCCCCGGCTTCGGCCCCTCGCTGGCGCCGCTCCGCCGCCTCAGCAGCTACCGCAGAGCCGCCGCCATCTTGTAACCCGACTCTCGCCGCCTTTCTCTTCCTCCCAGCCCGGCCACGGGCTCCCCTCGCAGGGGCTACGGCGGCCGGCAGCTGCCGCCGCGCCGCCGACGGGACGGCGGCCGCGGGCGGGGTTCGCTGGGGCGGGGCGGGGCGCGGAGAGGAGGGCCCGTCCCTGCCCTCTCCCGCCCCCAGGGAGTTTACCACAAGAGGGGGGGGGAGTAGGACAGGCACAGGAACGGGCATGTGCGTCGCTTATCCCTCAGCTTCTGGGCGACACAGAAGATATGGCACCCCTTAGAGAAAAGCTTTACAAATATATACATATTTGAGTTTTCTTAGCCTAGCCGACCAGGTGGTACCAGCACAGACAAAGCATCCCCCTTCACACGCGGCGAAAGGGCCACTGCCATGACACAAAACCATGGGAGACATCCACACTCAGGCCCGGTTAAGCTTTAAGAGGAGCTGGGTCTCTCATAGCACAGCTATTTCTTCCAGTTTTGAAAGAAAAGGGCTCCCTGGACCCTGCAAAATACCTGTGAGGTTAAGTCATGGCCTCTGCTTTTGCCACTTTCCACCCCTTCACCAGAGCTAGACCTTAAATGTGTGTTTTGATGCACAGAAGGCTCAAAAGCTAAGCCAAATATGAATCTGTTCTGTGAAACCTCTCCCTAGAAATGCTTAATGAGTCTTCACACGCACTGTGTCATTTCAGACAGACCACCTGCCAGGCACTGTGGAGCTTGTAAATCTTAGTTTTCCATACAAAAATACAGTGACATATCTCCTCTCTACTAAAAATAATAGTAAAATAATAATTAGATCTCAGTGATTGCATGGGAACAGGAGAAAAGGACATAAACCATGCAAGAACTCAAGCTGTACAAAACAGCAGAGACTCTGGGGAAGAAGGGAAGCTTGAAAGTGGCGCGGGCCAAAATCTTTCAGGCAGGGAAGGGGAAGGGATAGGGGAAGGCAGGTACTTCCCAGGCCAGGGTGTGTCTCATTCCCAGACAAAGCAAGAGTTTTCTAGTTCTTGCCTAATGGCAAAAGCAGTTCCACCGGTATAGCTCTAACTTACAGGACTGGCATTTCTTGGGTGAAGCTCACTCTTGTTCCAGATGAAGGGAAAGAGAAAGTTTACTACAGGATACGCTACTGTCACTAATTACAAGCAACTTTTCCATACCTTAGAAATATATTCTCTAGGCAGATTTAGGAAATTCACATCTATGTAACACTTAAGTCTCAGCTTTGGCTCTGAGGTGAACTGTAACAGGCCTCCTAAAGATGTACAACTGTTCAGCACACTGAACATGTGACAACTGCTGAGCACTGCTGGGTGCAGTGTTCAACCTGCTGCATTGGTGTGGTTGAACAGTATTTTACATGCCTTGAGAGACAGCCTCCTGCATCTGAGAACCAGAGAGTCTGCTTATTTAACAACTGTTAAACAACCCACCTCTAAGAAAGGTGGGATTCACTCCCAGTTGAGCCCTGGCCTTGAACTAATGGGCTACTGAAGACACACAATCGTACAAGTTCTTTTTGTAGAAAAATGACAACTCTAAGATACACCTCTGAGAACTACCATATACACTTACACAGGGCCCAATACACGCCGTTTTACACACGGGACATATTTCTGCCTCTGTGAAAGGTCAGTAAAAAAAAATACATGGAAAGAAACACGAAACCCAATGGGCACAGTGTATTGCTGCTTCAGGACGTCTGCCACACACACACACTCTCCCCTCTGTAAGAGTTCCATCTGAGCTCTTGAGCTCTTCACACCCAGCATGGAAAACAGTATGACCTCTCCTACTCAAGATCAAATACAGTACTTCTCCAGATAGGCAAAATAGCAAGAAACCACAGCAGAACGTTCTGGAGCAAATTCTTTCCTATCACAGTGTAGAACTACAGAAGGAATAGGGGATACACAAGCCAGAATTCACATGAAAATCTATTTCTCTGCTTAAGCTGGGAAATAAATCCATGACGTCTCCAGGCACGAAATCAATGCCACTCCAGAACACAGAGAGATTGGATTCCCTTGGATGCAGGACTCCTTGTTGTCCAGAACAGTATCCAGGACTCCACACCCGTGGTGAAACCACAGCATGATCTTGTCATCTATAGCAATGAAAAGCATGTCAAGTCCAAGGAGCTTCATGTGAAAATGATACCCAAGGCCTGCCCCAACAGTTCTTACGTATCTGATTTAAAACCAGGGTAAATACTCATCTAGGAAAGCAATACATCTGGATCTCTGCATTGTAAAATTCAGAGAAAGCAAAGCAGCACTTTGCTGCATCGTGGCACTGCACCTGCCAGGAGCTTATCTCTCCTCATTATTGCAAACCAACATGCTATAGCTGTTAAGAGTTCTCAATTCTTCATCAAAACGAAGAATTTTGTTAGGCCAGGCTGCAGACAGAGCAAGTCATCAAGTGTCACAACATGGAGAAGCAGGGAGCTCTGTTTTTAGGTTGTTTTCAAAATCCAGCCAGCCAACTCATTCCTAAATCACTTAAAATTTTTTGGGAGTGAAATTAAGAGACTGTATCACTCCCTCTAGCATGTAATCCCAGAAATACAATTAGGCCAGCTCTAATGCTTTTATTATAGCACTTGTAATATTTATTGCTGGCATTTAAAGATACCCCAGCTCCTGCTGCTTTGTGCCTGGGTGAAAATTTCAGCTTAGTCTAACGCATTTTGGGCCCTCTTCACCTGCTGCAACAACCCAGCCTCTTTCCTAAGCAATTCCTTCCAACCGCTCCATTTAACATGGGTCATTACAGAAGCTCATTACCTAGGGCAGCAGAGACAAAAATCACTCTTTCAAACATGAAAAAAAAGCCACTGTGGTAGGGCTGAGCTCGCACTCTCAAGCGCTGTTAACCTACCTGCTCTCTGATCATTGCTGATACCACCTAAGAGTCAAGTATCTGCTGCCACAGTCCAACCTGCTGCTACTGATGGCTCTTGGGTGAACCTGGGATGTCTGAAGCCAGCCTGCCTCCCCTCCAGGAAGGTTCAGACTAGCACACACTTACTCAATTCTTGGCTCCCATTGAGCTTCTCTCCTCAGGTGAGAGCAGCTGGGTTGTGCTCCTCCCAGACAGTTTCGAAGCGTATTTTTTTTTCCCCACCCCTTCCCATAGGGCCTAAAACTCGTTAACAAGTGTGGAAAGTCAGGCTGACTGTACAGGTTCTGCCACAGTAACATAAAAGTCTTCTCTACTTTCTTGCCTAATGAACACAAAATCCCCCAGCTCTTCAATAGTAGATTTGCTGAGGCTGCCACCTACCACACAAATCATTAACACTACCGTTACCGCAGGCAAGAAAATACCTTTACAGGAAAGAACTGAGCTCCTAAATCCTCCATTTTCACAGATTCAAATGCAGGTAGCCTACCACTGTCCTACCTAAACCAAAAAGCTTCTGAAGTTAGCATTTCATGTAGTATTTAATAACTAGAACATCCAACTGTTCTACTACAAAAAGGAGCCTTACAGAATTAATTCTACAATAAAAGCATCTAAACTTTGGAAAAATACTTAGACTGACGAGGTCAATTTCTGAGAAAAGTTATGAGAGATGGAAGTGTCTGGGCTTCTCTTTAGGGACTTCAACATTTGCCTACCTAATTTCATTAATACTGTCCAGATATGTAACGAACGAGATATCAGTCAATTAAGTCATAGCAAGCAAGGACATGAGAATTCTTCTGAGAAATAGCACAATAGTCCTCAAAAAAGAAGAGATAGATTGAAAAGTTTTCCTCAGCAAACACATTGAAAGAAAACTACGAAGTGGGCCAGTCATTTCATTCTCCTTTAATATTTTTGCTTAGAATAATAATATATAAAAGAGCATTTTTCACTGTACATTCACATTTCTCCTCTCCCCAGTGCTTTGTTATTCTTTCAAGAGGTTCAGAGCCCACCTGCCATCAGGTGGGAAGCTGATTTTCTTATTAGGTCTACACACACACTGGTGAAGAACAGAAGGGACATCTCTGATTTTCAACACCTGTACCTCACAGTAGAAAATCAAGTAGCTCTGCTGAGCTCCTGGGAAATGTTTCCAAGTCTAAATGAGACCAGTGAACCCACTGATGGAGCATAATCAATAGAGGAATTCTAACACTCTTAACCAGTGTGTTCTAGAGGGAAGATTTACCACATCGTTTATTCCAAAACAATTATTAATCTTAATGTTGTAATTATATACTTTAAAATTCCATGTTAGCAAACCCAGATAATAAACGATGGGTGATGTTTCAACCATGTTCTTTGTTTTGCCCCCTTCTGCTCAGGTATTTTAGCAAACCTGAACCTCTAGCAGTTTCTGATGTGTTTATCTGAAGTGGTGTCAATCACGTTAAAGGTGGTACTTCTAAGTCTTTATCTTTTACTCAACATTTCAGACTTGCACTAAAAAGCCAGTAAAACTGTGGCCAAGTGTCTTTTCTCAACCAAGTATACAGGATAATTTTGCCTTGCCTTGAGGGTTAGGAAATTTCCTTCTCCCAGGAAAGGCTTGTTAAATACTTCGTTCTCATATTTACATTTTAATTTTTGAGATGATCATGAGAAGAATCTTAAGCACTGAAGTGTCACCTGCTCTGCAGTCCAATTCCATGTTCTTAGGTTCTCATCTCACCCTTTGCTACACAAGATAAGAGCATTGGTTGTTTCTGGTTTTATTTTAAAAGTTTTTAATTGGTTTGAAGACTTTGAAGTTCTACATCACCTTTAAGCATAAATAGTGCCTATTTTAAAAATATGATTCACTACCATCCAGCTGCAGATTCTTGTGAAGACATCTACAGATTCTAGCAAAGGCCGCTTGTATTCCCATGAACCACCACACCTTTCCTCCTGAAAGAGACAGAAAACACTCTGTAACTAACTGATGATATCAAAGCATGAAATTCAAAAGCATTTCTTAAAAAATATGTAATTCAGTGAATTTTAATATCTCTTAGGGTTGTAAATCATTCCTAGATTGCCACAGATGGCCTGAAGTTATCATTGGTTCACTGCATTTCCATTTGCCAGTCTCACTGTGTATCTGCTCTTGTCTTTACAATCAGATACCTTCCTGTTCTAGCAGCCTCCTAAGGGAAAAAAGCTGTACTCAAGAGTTTGGGGAAACGTTTAGGTCTAAGTCTGTCAACAGTCAAACAGCACTGGGAAGCCAGTTTGAGGGAAGAGCTTTGGGCATTCCATTAACTGAGATGGACAAACCTCCACTAATTGACTCAAAACTTTCAAGAAAATGGTTTCTTTTTAATTCCCTTTCCCTACTCTTCCTTTTTAATTTTTTTTTTCTTTTAAAAAAATGTGGCAAGGTAGAGAAGAGGGCATGCTTACACAGATGCAGATTAACGAAGAAGCTTGTTTTGGAGAAAGCAGGCTGTTTAGGATGCCTGAAACTGTTGAGGTATTCGAACCAATTATACAGTACCTTTAGAATTGCAGCACATCAAAGGGCAGTTGCTAACATATGACATGCTGCTGGTGAGCAGTATTTGCACACCACTACTGGGTAACTGTATGGTGTAAAACACAGACTGATACGATTCTTTACGAGTCCTGTAAAGAAAGTGCAGTGCTGAGCCATTTTAAGTTGTTGCTCGGGCCTTACCTGTCACTGGGATGAAGTGGATGACTCTGGAACAGTACCTCCCAGGACAATACTGTTTTTGTCAGTCAGGGTTTTAAGCACAGTTGTGGCTGGAGACTGTAGGATTTTACGTGAAAGCCTCATCCTGCCATCAGTCGGATCACGGCCAAAGTATTTAACCTGGTCAGAAAAACAAAACACTTTCAGACTGACCAACTGAGAGCTGGAAATAGCATTTTCCTTAAAAGGTGGTGTTTTGTTTGCGTGTTCCAATTTGATGCTAGAAATTCCATAAACAACTGTCACTGTTTAGCCTGTATAGCTCTGTCAAATTAGCATGGTGCCTAGATAGCAAGTACGGCACTAAATACATCTAATTCTAAATTATCAGGACTTTAACATGCACGGAAAGGGAAACCAATACAGAAAAATATTTTCCATATGAAAACAAAATAAAAAACCTACTCAAATTCTAAAGTATGAACAGCGGTTAGCATTTTAAAGTTAAAAATACATTACCTGAATTTCTTGTCCAACTTCTAATCCCAAGGCACTAGGATGCTTAATCTAGAACACAAGAATTCAGAAAACAACATTTCAGTGTGGTTAATTTTCTAAGGCTGGTTATAAGAGCTCTCTCTGTTAGGGATTCTTCATGCTGCACTTCAGACAATCACAGTGGCTCAACACTACCTTATGAGCAATGGGTTTCTAAGTGTAACGTAGAAAAGGGTATTGCAGATCTGAAGAACTTGGTGTGTGTGCACAAAAGCATACACAATTGGACTGTAGCAGGCACACAGCTAGATTGTTTACAGCGTTAAGTGCAGGGCAAGGAGAGTTCAACAGAAAAGTGCTGCTCATCAAACCCAGCATTTTAACATGAAAACAGACTCTAGACCAATAGTACGTGTGGTACCACTAACATAGACTATGTTTAGTGGGAAGCAAGTAAAAACAGATTTAAGTGTTTGGTTTACACTTGTTTAAGCATGTATTACCTTTCTTTGATCAAGCTGTGAATTATGAAGTAACACTGGTGTCATGTTTGGATACAGTTTTACCATCACTCCAGAATCTCTGCAACGGAAAACAGCGCTGTTCTTTCAAAATACATTGAGGGAAATCTGTGCTTACCCTGCACACTGACCCCAAAGCAAGCATTAGAAAACTCTGAATAAACAAGATTTTACTAGTCTCTTTTAAAAAATATTCTATCAACCATAACACGTACACTCAGCTTGTTGGAAGCAGATGGAAATTACTTATTTCAACAATAAGCACCAGCCAAAAAGCACATGTCATTACAACCCAGTATTTGTCTTGCAAAAAAGCAAAAAGCAAATTCCTACCATCTCTCAGATACAAAGGTAACAAAAGGCCTTAGGTTTATAATTTATAGAGATGTTCTAATAACTAAACAAACAGCAAAAATGAATGGTGGTCTTAAGAAACAGACCAATTTTTCAACAGGAAAAAATATCAGGAATTACACAGGTGTCACTGTCACTGACACAAGTTTGGCATCCTTAAAAAAACAATTATTTTACATTGTATTTACATATCAGGAATAGAGCTGTATAAATAAAAGCATTTTCCATACCTTATCTCAGTTATCGTGGCTGTGTAAACTGCACCAAATTCCAAATTAACTTCTTGCTGAGGGGGAACAAGAGAAAACAGTAAAGACACAAATTCACAACCTGCAAAGTGAAAAAGCTGACAACAAATATTTGTCCTTACATCATCCTTGCAGATTTCACGGATAAATTCTCTTGCTTCATGCATTGCACTAGGTGTGGGGGCAAACACAGAATACGTCTCTTCATCCAGCTGACTGACAGTTACACCTTAGAAATAGAGTTTAATGAGAGGATTTAGGTGAACATTGCTACTGTTTCAGCAAACCAAAAAGCTAAACTATTATATCAAGTAATAAAGGAAAGAATTTACATTTACAGAAATAATTTACAAGTATGTGCTCATAAAAGAAGTCTGATGTGTTTAATAACAAACACACCTCTACTATCCTGGCTGACTATTGGTTGCATATTACCTAAACCACACTAGAGAGATACCAAGGGTGGGCTATAAATAGTTTCACTGCTTTGATTTGTTTAAACAAGTGTTTGTAATAGTGTAGCATCTCAGAAATACCTATGCCTAATTCCTGAGGGCTATCACAATTCATTCTAAGTGACCTCCTTCAGTCTGCATTTATCTCAACCAAAGCATCAGCTGCTCTATTCATGAAACAGCAGTGAAAAATGCATTTACTTTGAATTTGGCATTTAAGGTCAGGCAGGACAAAACACAGGGTAAACAAGTAAAATTAAATTATTCCAAGAAATATTATAAGGTCATGAAACCTGTCACACTCTGTCTTAGTTTAAGCCCCAGTACAGGTCACTGCAGCAATGTGTTAGCAGGTTGGATTTCTAACATACTCCAGCACATTAACAGCATCTACAAACTCTTCACAGAATCCTAGGAAAGGAGCTGATGAGATCAATGTCCCCTCTTAACCACAGCAAAAAAGGTTTAGTTTATAGGAGAAACTGCATAGATTTGACATTTCAACGTACTCATGATCAGACTGGCTTGACTTCACATCTTTCATTCAACACTATCTGCAATACTGTCCCTAGATGATCCTTTAATTGCCTCTTCCATAAGCCCTGAAAAAAACCATCACATGCACACCAAGCTTCAGGGAATTCCTCCTGCAAGACAAACTGCAGACACTTGTACAGAGAGAACCTACAAAACTAAGTGGAGCTTCACCTAGCTCTTCAAAACACGTGCATCTCCTGCCAAGGTACAGACTCAGTTTGTACTAGCTGAACACACAAGTTTGAAAACAAAGGCAAATACTCTTCTGCAACCTTTTAAAAATTAAAGTTCTGCAGTTTTATTTCTGCATAAAGCAGGGGTTAAAGAGTACCCTTTCCTCTGCATAGCTCTTCCTATCGGAGGTTGTTGCTGCTGAAGCACAAATGCCAGTTCTGTGGAGATGGTCTACACAACAATCGGGGAAGTTTAAGTTTAGCTACTTACAGTTTCTGAAAGGGCATAAAGATAGATAGCATTAAGATTCAGCTATAGCTGCTCTACAGCTACTTGTGCCACCAAGATCCATTAATTAAAATGCCGTGCTAGTATTTTTCCTATACAGAAGAGAAGCTAGTAACACATGAGGATAAATTATCATAAGAAGCAAGAATGTCTTACCAGTCTGTGCTTGAAGTTTTTTCAAGTTATAGGCCCCAGGACCAACGAATCTTAATCTTTTGGATAATGGAACGTGTATAGTTTCTGAAAGAGTATTTGGAAACCCTTTGAAATGCTAAATATAATAATCTTGAAAGCTACCACAAAAAATGTCACATTCATTTAGGTTCTAAATCTTCTAAAGCTACTTGTATTATTTGCTGAAC
Organism: Gallinula chloropus; assembly: GCF_964237585.1. Classification (NCBI taxonomy): domain Eukaryota; kingdom Metazoa; phylum Chordata; class Aves; order Gruiformes; family Rallidae; genus Gallinula; species Gallinula chloropus. The sequence goes on along the minus strand of NC_140087.1, from coordinate 84,218,408 downwards.
GCAGATATAATTAACTCTTAAGAATTTAAATAAATGAAAACATAGAACAAATACTCTGATAAGGGTAAGTAACCGTAAGCCATACGGACACCCACAGCCATTCTGATTTTGTGCTTAATATAATTTCAGTTCAATTTTGTTTTCTGGTGTACAGTGAACTAGTACAGTGCTGCTTCTCATGGCAGTAAACACCAAAAATTCACCTCAAAAAACTCAAAGAAAACAAAATAACCCCAAGAGGCAGGATCGGGCAACAAGCCCTCATTAAAAAAAACTGGTTAAGCAGCAGCTTCTTGCTAAAACCATCTTTATAGAAGGTACACAATCTTATAAATTCTTATCAACATACAACTAACATTACCTACAACCGGTCCGCTTTCTTTTCTGTTAGGTCTGGGTTTTGCCAGTGTTTGGTTCATAATTTGTAAGATCTCCCTCTTTGCAGCTGGGTGGTGAGCAGTAGAAGGAAGAAAAAAAAAAAGTTTTGTAGGAGATTGAAGTAAATGTATGCAGTTTTTGTCATAAAGCACATAAACATCAGGTTGTAAGATCCACCTCCTGCCTAATTTGACAATTTATCACGGTTACGTCACCCATCTCAGGCAGCACATGTTCATTGCAGCACCAATTTCAGCTCTGTGTGTGCCAAACCTGTGCCTCCAACACATGTATTGATTTTGTGCAGCCCAGAACACTATGCACCGTTTGGTTTCAGTGCATTATTTAAATAAACTGGAGTGCTGCTAAGAGCAACAGGGTGTAGCTTTGATTAGTAAGTTGTGGTTCACCAGTCCAGAACTTCAGCTGAGCTGCTTGAATCGCTGAATAGGAATTGCTAGGGTTTTAATACAAGACTTTTCTCAAATCTTGCTGTTATAATCAAGTTGAAAATTTTCTCTTACAACTAGTTAAATCCTTATTAGAGCTTGTAGCTTCAGTTTTTCATATGGCTCAAGAACATTTTAGTTAGTTGTCCACATCAGAACACAGACAGCATTAAATCTCAAGAGCAAGTAAAGCTGCATTCATGGGGAGAAATAGTTTGCTTTTCTTTTTAAAAATCCAACAAAATGTTTTAAGAAGTCGTCTAATAGAATGTTTGTGCATTAGGCCAAATCCATTTTGGCTTTATGGCAACACTTCACAGATTTAACTACCAACAGCTGCCTCCTCCCTCTCCCAACTCTACCAGTCAAAAGCAATTCAGTTACAGCTTCACTACCTGCACGATTCATAGGCTATCGAGCTATCAGAGCCTAGTCATGAACTCCCTGAGGTGACACCGACTTTTACTTAAGTTCTAAGAACTTGTTGTTCAAAAGACACTTAAAAATTGGTCCTTAAAAATTAGATTGGAGCTTTTTTTTTTTCTGGTAAACCAACCTTTTTTACTGATTTACTGTACAGCACAGTGCAAACCTTCTCCCTCCCCCCCTCAACTCACCACGTCTGGTTTTAATACAGTATGGGAAAAATTTTATAAACCAATATGGCTTAGTAATACTCAGCTTGCATCAGTCAAAACCAAAATTGGATATAAATATGACATAATATATTCTGCTACCCTGATGTTGCTCTTTTGTGAGGTTCCCTCACTTTGCTATGGCACTGGTGATGTTGCAATTTTTTCAAAACAAGTTATCCAGTGTTCTAAACTGGGGACTGTTGGTGTTACATCATTTTTGTTGTAATAAAAAGTAACCTCCAGGAGCAGCAAACACTTTCACTGACATTACACACAATAATATGAAACTTAAGTGCAGTGGGAAGTGCCTGGCTTTCTGGAGACTGAATGCTGTTCTGACACAGAAAGCTCTTTGGTTTGTATGAAGTGCCTATATTGAAGCATAACAGCAAACACCCAAAACAGACCAATTTTTTTAAGAAAACAGTAATTTTCCACAAAAATAAAATAAAAAGTATTATTCAGTTTTATTAAACTTAAGAATGCAATATAATTCAACATGAAATATAATAAAATGGGTGCAAATACAAACACTGACCTACCTGTAGCTTGCTGAATAGCTTCCATCACAATTTTTATTGGTATTCCTGGCAATTTTAGATCAACCTAATATGAAAAAAGTTAAGTTAGATCAATATGAAAGGAAAGCTTTCTTTAGATACCATGTCAGAGCTGTGTTTTCAGAAAGATCTAGTGTTACCATACCTGCAAGGCAGTTATTCCTTTGCTTGTACCAGCCATCTTGAAATCCATATCACCATAGTAATCTTCAATCCCCTACCAGCACAGAGAGAAAGCAAGACAACTGCAGTAGCTTCATCTCAGTGTCAAGTTTCATTATACTATAATACATTCTGTGTTTCAACAAGCCACAAAGCAGTTCTAAGTTCTGCAAACTTAGAATTACTTCTGAGACTCAAGTGTTTTTCTTCAGCCTTATTTCGCTGTTCAGGATTAACAGTGTTCCCTTTCTCTCCTTTGTCAGAGCATTCATGGACTAGTTTCTGAACAACAGATCGCCAGTTGACTTTGTGCTACCAGTAGCTGCCACAAGAAGTAGTGGCAGCAGCATTTTTCTCCACCCAGCAACTATGCCAAGTGCTCGTTCTCCATCTGATGTTATCATGGTTTTCAGTAGATCTAAGTAATCAAGAATTGTTAATCCCTTTTCCCAAAAAAGACAGACAAAAAATTTAGTGGAAAAAAGAGACTTTATGAGAGCTTAGAAGAAATAATTGAGTAAATAACAAAGTACCTAAGAAAGATGACTGGACATTACATAAAGATTTTCTGAAATAAGGGAGGAGTTTGGGAGACAAAACAGAGAAGATAAAACTATTGAATATTTCTGGTAGCATATGCTCCAGAATCAGCTGGGTAAAACATGACAAAAGATGGCCATAGAGGCTGTTTTAGTGAATTACACAGCTAGAAGCATTAGAAAGACTCACCAGGATATCTGTCAGCAAACGATAGTCCTCAATATCTCCTTTTTCCACACTGTATTTGGTAATGAGACCTATTGCTACACCCGCCACTGCATTCGACACTGGAACTCCTAACAGTGGTAAATAAAAAATACATTTTTATAACCTTTGATCATTCCCAAATCCTAGAACAAATTATCATGTGTTTTATCCTTGTAAGCACTGTATTTGGTACCTGCATCCATCAATGCCAAACTTCCACCGCATGCAGAAGCCATTGAAGATGACCCTATGGAGTTGGAATACAGGGGAAACAAAGTGCTTAACATTGGTCAGAAGCATCCAAAGCAAAACTTGAGCTTTTTTTAAGAACCAAATTTAGTCTCTAGCAACAGGCTACAAGTAAGAAAATCACAATACCATTTGACTCTAAGACTTCAGAAGTAACTCGTATTGTGAATGGGAAATCCGAGGGAATAATTGGTTTCAGAGCTCTTTCTGCCAGTGCACCTGTTAGAATCAAATAAACACCCAGATGATCCACAAATAAAACCAGATAAAATATGAAAACTTACAGCATGGGACTTCTCTAGTCAGAACTTACCATGCCCAAGTTCTCTTCTGTTCATACCCGTAACTTTGCCGATCTCATTAGTTGCATAAGGTGGAAACTATGAAGTAAAAATACCATGCATACAGAAAATTAACTCTTTTTTTTTGTTTTTCTATTTAAAAACATGCACTTCATAAAGTGTCTTTGAAGTTTTGGTGCATCCCAAGGCATAAACAGATTAAAAAAAAAGAGATCAAACCACTACATGGCTTCTATCAGTCACTTAGTTTGAAAACCAGGACCAGTTTAGGTAGTGTTTAGAAAATGTTTTTCTTCCACAGAACAAAAGAGAATAAAGCAGTCACAAGACAGCTGAGAAACACCACAACAAGCTTACTCCTATTTAACTTGTCAGGCAACACATCAGAAATCCTGCTTCTGTCATATGGATAATGGAACAAGATAAGCCTGTTCCTGTAGGAAATACTTTGGGTGAGTTCCAAAGGCTGAAATGGGTCCAAGATGTAAATTACATACTACACCAACAGCAGTATGTCAGCTGAACATATTAACAGAGTTTACTAATACAATAGAGCAGGTTAGGCCTGCTTTCATTAATCACCCATTCTTAAGGAGCTACCCTAATGTTAAGATATTATAAGGGCTGTAGAAAACAGCAATTTAGAAATTATCTAATGCTTTTTAGGAAACCAGCCCTTTTGCTCATCAACTGTGGTATATATTCACAGATGAATTAGAATTGATAGCTTTTAGCAAATCTAGAGATGATTTATATCATTGCAATTGAGCAATTTCAACTATAAAGCAAGACATAAAACCCTTCTGGAAGCCATGCAGGAAGCTGTGACACAATAAAAGTCTCACCTCATAATGCAGCATGAAGTTTTTATCTTTTATTCCACTATTAATTAAAAACAAGACCGTGTCAAAAAAGAGCAACCAAACATATCTTAAATATTTAATACGTAAAATGACATGCAGTTATGCTTCCAAATAGTCCCAGCTAAACCAATGACTCTGTAGATTTACTGATCATCCTCATTTTTCCTTAAGTTTTCTATCTAATAAATTAAAGAGCATAGTCTACAAAGGTAAAACCTTATGACAAAACCATCATTAAAATAGTTTCCCTGAAGTTCAGAACAGAGTAGGTCCTATCTGTTCTTTATGCTGGTTTTGGTGCCTTTCACTCAAGGTAAAAAAATACTAAGTATGAAACTTCCAGAACATCAGCATCTTGCTGTACACATTGCAGCAGAAATGTAAGCACTCAGAAGGAAAATTGACAGTCTCTGTAACCACAAAATAGCTCTTGATTAAATAAAAAGAGCGTGCTCAATAAAAGCTACCCAAGTACCACAGGACTTGACTCTCAGCAACAAGCACAAAAAAGCTAATTTATAAAGAAAGTTGCATCAAGTCAAGGCCTGCATGTAGTTTCATAAAGAGGCAATCTCTTGTTCATGAAGCAGCCTAATAACTTAAATTAAACCAATTAATACAAAGTAATTTCCAAGAATATCAAAATTACACAATATGGACAAATGCCTCTAAGCCAAAAATGTAACTAATGCAAAGCTGACGCCTAAAATGTAAAAGCTCCAGCACTGGTGGGATGAGATCACTGAACTGCAGCTTTGATGGGAAGGAGTTTCCCCTCCCCAACAAGTTAGCTCCCAGCAACAAAAAGTTAATGGCACAAGGACTTAAATTTTCCTTACTCCATTAAAAAAGAACACATTTTTGCCCTCTGAAAATTTTTGAGAAAAAATGAGAATATTTAAATGAGCTGATTCAGTCAGGGGAAACACACCCCCCTCTCCCCAATTATCTATTAAACTTTTTTTGCCTTTTGAATGAAACTTGGTGTGATGATAAACACATGGAACAAAGACAGAATCAACTCTCATTAACTGTTTTATTTAAAGAGACTTGATAAATGGACACAATTGTACAGATTCTATACTAATTTACTGTTTCCTTTATTTCAAAACCAGATTGGGTGTTACTGTAATACTCTCCAATTTCAAAAGTGTGTCTACAGAATTAATGTCACCTTCACAAAATAAATCTGCCAAGATCTTCTGTAAACAAGCCACTTCAAAGTCTCATTTTGCACACTTTTCAATCCTAACAAATGTATATATGCCAAAGTTTAAGGAAATTTTATCCAGTGTGCTTAAATGCTCTCCCTTTCATTACCACTGATAAAATATACACTTACCTCACTGCTGTTGAGATGAGATCTGATTTTACACTTGATTCTATAGAGTCAAATGTAACCGTACAGAGAACCTGCAATAAAATGACAGCAGGTTACAAACTGCTCTCAAACACCTCCTTGTTTCACAGCTTTTGCTGGTTATGAAGAATCAGAAGGATTTATTTCAACAACAAAGATGATGCCATCACCTACTGCTTCTGCAAACTTTTTTTTTCCCCCCTTCTTTGCACACAATCTGTAAGGATTATACAGTTTTACAAGTCATCACATTTAAAACAACTAATTTAACACTTTTTAACCTGGTAGGAGCGTAAACCAGTTTGTTCACTAAGAAACCAAACTGTTTCGTTGAAGAGCCAGGTCCAGATGCAGCCACAATGGGGTGCAAAAGGACAAGCTGTGTTTATCACAGTCTTGGAGCATTTGTTATCTTTAGTGCTATAAGAGGGGACAACACTGAGGAGTAAATCACTGTTTGTAGCTATCCACATGACCTGTAATAAGTCTGATCAGAGGCTGACAGTCTTCTAGAACACTGAAAATATAGAAGACCAAATCTTGAGTACAATCTTAGTTCAATCCAGCCAACATATATGACCTTTTTGGGTACAGTTTCCCTATGTAGTCGAGGTTACGTATTAAGTTCCTTTTAAAAGATTTCTACGTGCACACTTTAGCATCACCCTACATACCAACAACCCATTAACTGAGTCCCCCATTTCTCTAAAAACCAACTGGGTTATATTTTACAGGAAAAGCTTTTGTTTCAACAGGTATCTTTAACATAAGTCTACATAGGGGGATAAAAAAGCTATGATTTTGGACTCAGTAACAAGCAATTTTTCTTTAATCCCCCTTAGTTGGAAAGCTTTCTTCTCAAACCACGCCCTAAAACAAACCCCCACCAGCCAACACCGCCCCAAATCTGGTAACCTGAATTGAAAAATGAGATGCCTTGTAGCTTTGAACTTACATTACCAGGCATTCTTTGCAAATTCTGAAGACACAGTAACAGTTACCAGACTCTTTCTGAGTGCTCACACTTAAAATGTTATCCTAGCACCTCTCCTGTTCATGTAGCAAATAACCAAGCTTTGTCTGTCTTAGTGGATTCAGATATATTTTAATCTAAACTGTTTTCTAGTTATCATTACCTGGTTGTGAAGAGAAAGGAAACTTTGCATTTAAATGAAAGATAGAAATCTCTCTGCTTTTGATTAATTAATTTAAAATTTCCAGCGTTTAAAGGTATTACCTGTGTTTGACCTCTCTGAAATAAGGCCGATCCATGAAGCATTTTAAACATATTCACTTCACATTTAATGTCTCTGAGGGAAGTCAAATCTCTCCCATCACACCTAAAGTCACAAGCAAAAATGATGAAACAAATTAAACTATACAGTATTGGATAAAAAGTCAACAGAAATGTTATTCAGTAGGAGTTCGATGTAGTTACCTTCTATATTCATTCAGAACAAGATTTCTAAAAATATCCTTTGAAACAGTATTGAAAGATTCCACGATTTCATAAGGCTCAGCCTCTGGAAATTTTTCTGTGCATAAAAAAGAAGTTTGCATCTGAAGTTGGAAAATTAATTATACAGAACTTTTACTGAAATAGCTTGGCCAACAAAGGTGCGCTATAACTCCAAGCAGCACTAGCCATTCAAGCATTCTTTAGATATTAAGAAAGCAGAAAAGAATACCTTTCAGCTGTTCTTCTGTTTCAAGCCTTATTTTGTTAATCGCTTCATCTCTAGAAATCTAAAAGACAGAGTTTGCAACCAGTTAACTCTACAGGGCAGAGTGACAAAAGCTGTTTGGGTTGTTGGGCTTTTGTTTTAAAATTCTGTAAAACTCAAGGAACAGGATTGCCACACAAATTCTAGGATTGGTAATGTATTGCAAACATATTTTGGTCAATAAGAATTCACAAAATTTATTACTACTGTTGCAAATGCATGCAGAGGAGATGAGTTACTAGCATTAGCATAAAGAAACTAAATTGTATTACAGTTTCATTATGATAATAATTAAAAAAGAATTGTATCATGCTTGAACTGGTTACTTACTTTATCATGGCTGGAATCCGTGAACACTGCATAGATCTTGTTAAAAGCAAGACTTTGGGAAGAAAAGGAAGAATTTTTGAAAACATAGCTTAGAAACACTTTTACAGTTAGTTCATTCTGAGGAGTGTTTGTTTTCATCAGCAGTAGGGCAGCACCAGACTGACACTTACAAACATCACTAGCTCCAGCCATCCCTCCTGCCTGCTCTCCTGTCACCTCTGGAATGACTTTCGATATCCAAAGCAAAGCTCATACAGGCAAACACTATGTCACCATTCCACAAGAATGGCTTCACAACACTTTCACTGAGTTTTCAGGGTATTTGGTTTGCTCTGTGCCTCTTACTAAGAATGAAGCTCAAGACCATGTTCCTAAGTTTCTATGGGAAACACAGGAACTAATTCTGAATGCTCAAAACATGCTATTTTGTTAATCAACCTCCCCCCGCCCCCTCTCCCCGAACTACATGATCAGGTCATCAAATAATCCTTAAACAGGTATTTTGAGTCACTTAGCAGAATTTAAATAAAAAATATTTGTTCTGAACTTACTTCTTCACACATTCCACAATCTCTTCAGGAGCAACAAATACCTTCTGAACAGTTCTCTTGACAACACCCTGCTCTTTCACTAGTTGCTGAATTCCCTGAATTATTTGCTGGGTGTGCTTCACCCCTACTTTGATGGCATGACAGAAGTCTTGTTGCAATATATTCTCTGCAGAGGCTTCCAACATCACTAGCAATGGAAAGTTAAAAATGACATAATTATGATTTTATTGTTCAATAGCAACCCAACTCAACTGAGGAAATACAAATTATAAAATATAAATATACATCAACAATTTTCTTTACAGAACCAAAAGTTACCTAAGGTATCACTGTTGTTTATTCAAGTTTCAAAGATTAACAAAAAAGCTGCAAAGAGGCACCCACTTGGATTTCCAAATACTCAACAGATATCAATTAACCTGCTTACCAACTTGATTTTGCAGAGCCCCAGCAACAACCAAATTTAAAGCACTAGACGCCATCTGTTTCCGAGTTGGATTGATAACAGTTTCTCCATCTACCAGTCCCACCCTTACTGCACCTATGAAGAAATTCCAGATAATTAGTATTATTACAATAAAGACATTCTTGAAGGCATTGTTTCACTTTGGAAAATCATATATCTAAACCAATAATTAAAGCCACGGGTTAATTTTAAAATATTAGCTACATATTAAGAAAAAGTCTGTAAAGTGAAACTGTCTATCCAGTTTCTTTTGGGTGGTATTACTGGGGTGGCCAACTACAATACACAAGGCTCTAAGTCTACTGTGTGTGTTTTGTCATTAGAGCACATGTTTTCTAGAAAAAAGGCAGCTGAAAGGAAAATACAGATGGGTATTTGTACTTGGCAGGATCATTTCTCTTCCCCAAAAATATTCACAATGAGTGAATATTGTGTGCTCTTGAGTTCCTGGAGAAAAAGTCTTCTTATCCAGCTATTTTCTAATGTATGCTTTTCACAAGTTTTTCTAAAGAAAAAAAATGAAGTTATTGGTCTGTATACTATACTATCTCTAGATTATAAATCCTCCCAGAAGTATACTGAGTCCAGGAAAAAATGATACTTTGAAGCACAGAAATCCTCTCTATTGTCAAATTATTTTCAATATTTGCAACCAAAGCAGACTTCAGATTCTTGTTAACAAAAGAAAACACAAACTGCAGCCTAAGTCTCCTGTTATGTCCCAGTCAGCCATAATTTTAAAAATACTCTCTCACCAATAGGACCATTCCAGGGGATGTCAGATAAAGCAAGTGCAGCAGAAGCTGGAATAAAGGCACAAAAATAAATGTGTATTACAAAAAAGGTATAACATCAAGTCAGGCACAAGAAGTAATTTTGAACAGTTCTCTCACCTCCATTAATTGCCAGAACATCAGGATCATTGACACCATCTACTGCTAAAAGATTACAAAGGATCTGGCATAAGATAAAAGACAATGAATCATTTCAGCCTATGCATTTTTATTAGCTGTCAATACAAAGCTAAGGACAACAAAACAAAGCATTCAATGTATTTACCCAAGCTTTTTTTATCCAAATAAATTCAGTTACTTAAACTAGAAAGCCCATGAAAACACACACTAATATATAATAAAGCATACACTATTAAGCCTTCTCTTTCCTCTGTTGTACAGAGAATATTTAAATTTTATTCCTGTATCTCCACAATGAAACTTGGAAACTAGCATGTAATAACAACTATTCAAGACAAGATGACAACAAACTGAAAAGCAGAGTTATGCTATTAGACTATTTTTCAATGGGTAAACTTTCCTGGATGCTAATAAAAACTGTTTTTATTAAATAGTGTGTGTGCCATGTGAAATTTTAATTGGAATGGAAGACTTGGGTACACCCAAAGGTAGCTATAGTTAAGGACAGTAAGCATGACCCACCTGTGTATCATAGAAGTAGCCTACTGGAAAGAGCGGTCTGATTGACCGATCTGCAAAAGAAACATTCAAAGTCTAAGTGCTTGGTTTTCAGCAGTAAGAATTCAGTTTGGGATTATTACCTTGTAATAATTCCAAAGGAAATACGTAAAACAGTCTAAATGAAAGACTTGAACAGAAAAGGAAGGCAGAGAACACAACAAAGACATTTAGGGTCTAATATGACCAACTGTAAAATCTCCACAGCGCTCAGAGTAAAGTAAGAGGTAGTTGGGTGAGCATCCCCATTGGCACATAACACAAGGTAAAACACACTGAAAAAGTCTTCTGGCTTTAGGATACAAATAACCTCTTAAATCAGATTTTGCCAGGAATTCTTCAGTGAAGAAACATAGTCCTCAGAGGAGGAGATGCAGCAAAGGCACCTATGTTCAAAATATTGCATTATTTCCACAGCACATAGATTTCCTTTTAATTTTATTTCTGTCTGAAGAGACTGTGTAATGGCCCAGGTCTTACAGACTGCTCCCTCTTCTAATGCCTGAAGATGCTGATGTATCTGACATCAGTTTTTATATAAATGTTGAATTTCAAGGTATTACTTTATTCAATAATGGAGATACTTCTCAACACCCAGGCTTACACATAAAAGGAATATGCACACAACCCCAGCTGATGCAGTTTCAAAGCCAAGACACCACAAGATTGTTTTCTTCTGAGATCACAGCAGACCAGTTATAAATCACTCTATTTCCATTCACAGAGATACTACAAAAGCTAAAATACATTCTAAGGAAGATGTTTCATTTGGCCTACCTATTACTCTGCTTGTAAGAATTTCTTTATCAGTGGAACCAAGCTCTCTTCTTAGATAGTTTGTAGGAATTCTTCCTGCTGCAGCAGCTTTCTGACGATAGTCAACCTTTAAAAAAAAAAAAAAAAAGGGTAATTCCTAAAGACAAGAGGTTATGGATTTTGGAGCCACAGAATTATTCAGGTTAGAAGAGACACTTCAGAAGGCCTCTAATGCAATTTCTTTCTTAGAGCAAGGTCACCTGTGACTTCAGATGATGTTACTCAAGGCTCTATCCTGGTGCCCAAACAGACCCTCCCACTCCATATTGTATGTGGACTGCCCAGTCAGGCCCCAGCCTCAACAGTTTGCAGGGCATTAGTTCAGGACTTCATGTTTGTCCTTACAGAATTCCATAAAGTTCCTGTCGGCCCATTCCTCCAGCCCCTGGTCCCCCTGGACAGCAGCCCTGCTCTTGAGTGTAAAAAGCCCACCCTAATTTTGTCATCACCTGCAAACTTGATGAGCAGGAATCCCAGGTCACTGATGAAAGGCTGTGAACCAGGACAGACCCCTGAGAAGCCCACTATGATCCTCAAGGTAGAACATGAATCATTAACCCTTAATAACCACAAGACTTCGAGACTCATAACACAACTGGTTTTCCAGACACCTGAAATATAACGTCTGAACATGGATGTTGCAGGAGACAAAGCTCACCATGCTGTTGTGGGAAGCCCAGCTAAAGTTAAGGCTGACAACATCCACTGCTCCTCCCTCATCCATGGGTCCAGTCATTTTAACACATGCTACTATTGTGGAGTCCAAGGTCTGTACTCTGCTACTGGCCTTCCCCATTCTCCCCAGCATTTTCAACCCCACTAATAATTACTATGGCCGATGATCACCACACTTATTCAGTCATTGATACTCACCACTAATGGCATAAACTGGGATGCAGAAGGCTTAGTTTTACTGACCGCTGTGACCATCACTGCTGTGTCACCCAGCTGGGTTAAGAAAAAAGAATAATTAAATTACCTGCAACCAAATATTGTATGAAGTCCTAGACTTACTCAAAAACTAAACCTCCGGGATATTCTTTGCTACCAAAATCCCACACTCCACATTGTTATTTTTGCTTTCCAAACAATGTTTCCTACAAAACACAGCTGTACATTCACAAGGCATTAAATTGCCATTCCATGTCCTTTCGACAGGCTCTGATGTCCTAACAATGACTGCTCAGAGCTACAAATTCTGAAGTTGCACAATTTTTAATTTTTTTTTTTTTTTACCTGAACAACAGCAGATCCATCAGCAAACCTTGCAAGTTTTCCAGAAGACAGTTCCATCTTCCTATCAGAAAGAAATAACCTGTTACTCGGGAGGCAGAATTCAAGTAAGTTTTCCAGTACCTCCTGCATTCACCTACAGCACCCAGAGTGCAAGCCACGCTTCCCAGGAGACACAGGGACCCTCATTAGGGAGAGAAACCGAAACTCCTCGGCCAGAAGCGACCCAATCTTTGGCATGCTTCTTCCTCAAACGTCCCGCTGCTGTCACCTCGAAGCAGACTCGCTCCCCCAACAGATGCCACTCACCCACGGCGACAGCCGGGTACAACAAGGCGCAACGCCCTGCCACACGAACCGCCCGCCTTCCCCAGCCGGGTTTTAGAGCCTGATCTCCAGAGACAGGCCTGCTGACCCCCGGCAAGGAACCGGAGCCGCCGGCGCTCCCCCGGAACGCCTTCTCCCGCCTCAGGGGCGGGCTGCATTCCCCTTCGCGGCGGAGATCCCCCCACGTTTGTCCACCCCACTGCCCCCGACGGCTCTCCCCACTCGTCCCGGGGCCTGCCAGCCGCTTGCCCGGGGCCGATAGCTGAGAGGCAACCCCCAGCCTGGGAGGGGGGCGCGCCCCCAACGCGTGTTTCCCCCGAGGAGCCCCGCACCTGCCCCCCACGTCCACCGTCACCGTCCGGCCCGGCCCGGCCGCAGCGCCGCGGGCAGGGGGCGGCCGCAGCAGGGAGCGGCCCGGCCACAGCAGCTTCCGCCATGGCGCTGCGGCTCCGCCGCCAGCAGCCCAACAGCTCGTGGCGGCGGCCATAGCGCCGGCGGGGAAGGTCCGCCCGATTGGCTCCTTGAGGCGGCTGGGGGGCGGGCCGGCGCGCAGTAAGCTCGAAGCGGATTGGCTTGCGTACCGGCGCGAGCGCGTTCCCGCGTCTTCCCTCCGGTGTAGGCTCCGCGGCTACGGCGGCTGAGGAGAGTCAGGTGGAGCCAGGCGCGTGAGCGCAGCGGCTCCCCGAGAAGCCTGAGGTAAAACGGGGGAGGACACGGCCCGCGGCGGCCGCCGGGCCCCAGACGGCCCCGACTGAAACTGGGGGGTCACCTTGAGAGTGTCCAGAGATGGCACCCAGGCTGGTGAGGGGTCTGGGGGGCAAATCCTATGAGGAGAGGCTGAGGGACCTGGGGGTGTTCAGCCTGGAGGAGGCTGAGGAGAGACCTTCTCAGCACCTACACTGACCTGACAGGAGGGTGCAGAGAGGTGGGCGATGGTCTCTTCAGCCAGGGGACAGGAGATGGGACAAGGGGAAATGCCCTCAAGCTGTGCCAGGGCAGGGTCAGATCAGATGTGAGAGAAAAGTTCTTCCCTGACAGAGTTGTGGGGCTGTGGAACAGGCTGCCCAGGGAGGGGCTTGAGTCACCCACTCTGGGTGTGTTTAACAGATGGGTAGATGAGGTGCTCAGGGATATGGTTTAGCATAGGACAGGAACGGTTGGACTCAATGATCTTAAAGGTCTTTTCCAACCTTGTCATTCTGTGATAGGAAGTTCTGCACCAGTAGGCAGAAGAACTTCTTCCTGGTGAGGGTGACGGACCCCTGAGACAGGCTGCCCAGGGGGGTGTGGAGGCTCCTTCTCTGGAGATATTCAAGACCTGTCCAGACACCAACCTGTGTGACCTGCTTTGGCAGGGGCATGGACATGATGATCTCTGGAGGTCCCTTCCAACCCCTACAAATCTATGATTCTGTGAATTAAACCTTCCCTGAATCTTTTTAGTAATTAATCTTACAGCTGTATTAACTACTGATCCACTAGCAGGGTCTGGCAATTGGAGCACAATGACAACGTCAAGAGACTCAAGCTGAATTTCAAGGTCGCAGTCATTCTGAGCAACTGAAAGGGATCACTTCATCACATAGCATCACGTTGGTAAGGCAGCAATAGTGAGTGCAGGAATGGCAACATACTTTTCAAAGGGTTACAAAGTTTTTCTCACTTACCACAAAGGCTGACCAGTTAACATATTTGTGCTGATACATGCTCAGATGCAAAAAAACTTTACTCTTATGGGACAGGGGATGTGTTGGTACATTAATTATTCCTCAGGCAGATTATTGCTCAGTTGTATAATGCAAGAGAGATTCTTAATGACTTATTATTGTCTGTGAGTAGGAATGAGCTCTCCATGTGAGCATGGAGATCTGATCACCCCATGAGTGAGATCTATGCAGGATTAAATTAACACAAACTATCATGCTTCATCCTGAATTCATCTGGAGATAACAATTTAAATTTGGAGGATATTTAATAAAAAAATTCAATGCCATTTATTACTGGCTTGGTTCTAATGCTATTTTGATGCTGCTTGTTGTTTATCAATCTTTTCTGTTTACTTAACTGGATTTTTCTGTTAAAGCTGCATTTATAGAAAACAGATTCATTGGCTGGGAGATCAGTCCAAGTAATAATTTTTCTTCTGTGCCAACATGTTTCTTATCTTTTTGGCAAGACACAGAAAAGAGAAATGAGATAAGTGATCCAGAAACTTAGGGTTTGGCCTGGGTGAAAGGACCCTTAACTTTATCCACATTCAGAATTCATTGGTGCAGTTTTATTTGGTACAAAAATATATTGTGGCAAAGCAAGAATGTTCACCATGTTTGCCTGAATTCATATTTGCTTTGCTGCTGACAAACAGAGGTTTGGAAAGATTTTTTAATATCAGTATTACTCATTAAAATTGCTATTCTCTAGCTCATAGCAAATAATGATTCAAAGCTCTATACTGCTATAAAAATGCATTTCATTTTGTAAGAAAGATAAAGGAGTGGCTGGAAGTACTTGTATCATACAAGAGACAAACAACACAAACCTTGTCATCTGTTAAGCACAGAAGGTGGTTACTTTGGGATTTTAAAGCTTAAATTCAGCTGGAGAAGCCAATGCACTTAAAGCAGGGAATTACAGGATACAAGTGACAAGCAAATAAGAGGCAGCAGTGCAGCACTTCATGGGGACTGGACTCAAAATGATAAACGTGTGTCAAACAGGCTGATATTGCAGAACTTTACAACACGGAGTAACAAAGGTGTAGAGGAATACGTAAGGATGACTTAGAAGTGAAGATCTAAAGCACTCTCCATACATTACAAAGGACAAACCCACACAGAATCAGTGTGAAAAGTGTTTTTCTTGAACATTTTTGCTGTGAGCAGTAACCAGCATACAACAAACACTTCTGCATTAGCTCCAAATGCCTGACACTTTGTCTCTAATTTCTAAGCGACAGTGACATGCTGTCACCCTGATTGCTGTCAGCAGCAGTATTAATTACACAGTCATACCTCAGATTCTGACATTGTTCTGAGATCTTAGAGAAACACCATAGCCTTTCAGCTCTTGAGATGCAGCCATACAGAATATATGCTTCAACTTTAAAGACAGCCATTCATCCACATGACTTGTACCAAAGAAGGAATTCCATAGCTGAGATTATGTATGGTTGTAAAAAAAAGCCCAGAATAAACATTAAGAAATGTTTTTCAGATGATGCTTTTAAAAATAATGATTAACCTTGTTAGTTTTTCCATCTGAACATGCATTAGAAGAGTTAAACAGCTCACAAACAACAGTGAGCATTGAAAACAGATCTTTTGACTTAAACCAAAATTATTAGATAGCTTTTTCCATACTCACCAAAATGAGAAGCGTTCTTAACCCTCATGGGCTAACATGTTATGGCCATACCACTGTAATAGAAAAAGGATACAAGGACTCGTATTTAGTTCATGATACAAGGCAGCAAAGAAAATTCACATTTAACCTCAAGAAAAAGAAAAAAAAAAAAACCCTATTCATTTATTCAGCAAGATTTGCACTTTCCTCTGTTTGTTTTTTTTGTACCCAGATCCATATCCAGTCTTGTGATACATAACATTAACCACCACCAAAGAACACGTCACTTTAATTTCCCCATTCACATCTCCCCCATGTAGTTTGGAATTAGGATAGGAGACAAGTTTTTCTTCCAAAGCTCTGCTTATGCACAACAGATGCCAGTAAACTGGGAATAAACCTGTTTTGCACTGAAAATTCAAAACTGCAGCTTGTGAACCACCCACCAACATTTCAGAAGGCAAAAAAACCCTCCAAAAAGGTGTTTTTCCAGTCTTGTTTAACACAGATGTGTGATTTTTTTGTACTATACAAGACCATACTCCACACATAGGGCGCCACGCTGACTAGATTGCTTTGTAAAATTAACTTCCACAGATCCTCTTTCAGGTCTCACCTGGGGAGATCACACTTTACTGTCTGTATTTCCCATTACTGTCTTCCCAAAACCAGACTGAGGAGGCAAGTGGATGGTTCATGCTCTGAAGACCAGCACATTTGGATTCTTTCTCATCAAGAGAAGTAACAAGCTCCAGAGCCAAGGGACCTCTGCTGTGAACGCCCTACCCACAGATGTTCTGCAACCATAAATAAGGGCTAATCTCAGCTCTGGTGACAGCACATGTGGAGACAGATTTCTCTTTGCTATTTTATTGAAAATGTATTCATCCCAAGTCTTGAGGGCATGCTGAAAATGCTAATTACAATTTGTACACATGCTCCTTGGAATGACGTCTAGGACTAAAACCCCTCCCGAAATCTTTCTCCACCCAGAAATCAGAGGTCACCCAAGCAGACTCCTCTCTCCCAGTAGCCTTGAGGTTGGGTTAACCAGGTGACCCTCATAGCAAACCCCACAGAGAGAGAGCCTAGAAGTCAAAAATCTCTTTCTGTGGGGGAAGCTGCTCCCATCACACTGCAATAGGAGGCATGTTCCCCCAGAACAGCTCACCTGATCACCACCAGACCTTGTTCCTACATTTCAGTCTTAGTAGCTACAATTGCCACCACTTCTTGCCCCATCCAGGCAACCAACCACAGTATATGTTCTGTTTCCAGGGGCTCCTGATCACCACCAGACCTTGTTCTTACATTTCAGTCTTAGTAGCTACAACTGCTACCACTTCTTGCCCCATCCAGGCAACCAACCACAGTATATGTTCTGTTTCCAGGGGCTCTGGCTTTGTGGCAAAGCTATTCCATTTGAAAGGAAGAAGAATCAGTTGGAAATTTAAAAAAACCCAACAAAACAATAACAAAAATAAAATCAAGACCACTGTGGATACCTGCAGCTATTCAGCACAAAAAGCTTGAACTTGCCAAAAATTTTGAGAGCCCACCCTTGGTACCTCTTTCTTGTAAAATGGGATTTCAGAGCAGAGGTGTCTGCTGTGTTTGAAAGTGTAACCTCCACAATAATGCAAAACCCCACATTTTAAAGACTGTTAATGTTGCTTCTTCAGAAAGCTCTGCTATGACAATTTCAAAGGCTCCCACATCATACAAAGCCTGTGAGTTTCTCCTGAGGAAAAAGGAGAATTTACTCAGAGGACCTGCATTAAGAAAGACTCTGAATTCACCAGGTGCATCGGTGCAACTCATGGGATTGCAGCAGAAAAGCTCATCTACAGTAAAGTTTCCCAAATTATGTATGTGAATTAGATATGATCCACTTGGTCTTAAGCCACTTAGTTGTTTTAGCCAGGGTACATCTGTAGTTGATCACCCAATTTTATCCATAGCCCAGCCCCATCCTGCAGCTAAATAAAGAGCTCACTTAAAGCAATGTCTCCCTGGTAGAAAGAGAAAATAGACTTCTTCTAAAAAAGCCACATACACATGTAAAAAAAGTGACATGTTCATGTTTTAAGTGACTGGTAAGTGTCCATCCAGCTTCTATGGCAAGAAAGAACCATCATTTTGGCTGCATTTTTTCCACTGGATAGCTTCTTAGGGCTGTGCTTAAGCTTATTCACAGACTGTTAGGAGTCTGGACCTCAAATCATCTAGTCCAGCCCCTCTGCTAGAGCAGGATCACCCAGACTAAATACCACAAGAATGCATCCAGACAGGTTTGAATGTCTCCAGAGAAGGAGACTCCCCAACATCTCTGGGCAGCCTGTCCCAGGACTCCATCACCCTCACACCCTCCTTATGTTCACATGGGACTTTCTGTGCTCCAGCTTGCTCCTCTTGTCCTATCACTGAGAAGAGCCTAACTCCATCCTCTCACCCTTTACATATGTATAAACATTAATAAAGTCACCCCTCAGTCTCCTCTCAAGCTTATACATTGCTTTACAGCATAAGATTAAATTGAGCTCCCTAAATAGATTTAGCATGAAGTTATCAGCACTTAATTTATTTTTTTTAACTGGTTTTTAAAGTGGAACTCATCACCTAAACCTGGCTATATGAAGGCAACTCCCAGGAAGTAACAAACACAGCACTCACCTTAAAATAAAAAAAACACCACAATAGTGATTTATTTCCAGACTCCCTCCTTTTTTTAAAGCCATCATCGCAGAAAAGGACAATACGAATAACGAATTGTTCCTGCTACTGTTCCCATAAAGTTTCCAAGAGGTGCTCCAGCCATACTCCCACAGCCAGTAGGACACCTTAACCTGCTGATTTCATCACAAACTATGGAGAACAATTACAGCCTGTGACCAGTATTAAATAGCCCTTGGAGCCAGTTCCTAGACCACACTTGAACAAGTAACTTTTTTTGAACCAGTAAACTTTTTTTAGCAGGATATATACTTATCACTCATCATAACTTTCTAAAGCCATAGGAGTCTACCCAAAAAAAACACAACCATGATTTTTAAAGCACCTTTTTTTTTTGTCTTTTACTTGGTCATCTGCCCCTATTCTTATAATAATTAGCTCTCCTTTAATTCTCTGGTGTGTCTCTTGTGATAGCTTTCAGATGCTGCTAATTTTTCTTAGCTGTAATGATTATTTGAGTAAACCTCCTTGTTGCTCCAAAACCTCATTTGGATGAACTCTGCAATCAAACTTTCTGTGGCAGGTGGGTGTAATCTTTTATTTGCATAAGGGAATTTGAAGCAAAAGTAAGAAGGTGGGCTGATTGTATTGAACAGGCTACCCAGCTACACTCATCTGACTCCTGATTTGCATTAGCTTGGTGGGGCACCTGTGTCTCATCCTGGTTTAGGCCAGGACTAGGCTTTCTTGTTTTCTCTTCCAGGTACCTGTGGGCTATGTGTAGTTCTGCTTCCTGAGAGCAGGTAGGAGATGGGATACATTAGGATTCTGTGTGCAAAGGTGTGCATTTGAACAGAGGATGTAGACAACTAAATTCCAAGCCTGTGATTTTTCCTATCCATTACTGGCTTGCTGAGTAATTAGGGGATGTCTATAGCTTAACATTTCTCTTGAGTATTCCTCTTGAGTACTTCAACCCCTAAGGGACTTGAACTCTTAAGAAACAGTTGCAGATGCACATGCCCCTTTCACAAGCCACTGCTCTGATTTTTGAAGTGAGTTGGGTGGGTTTTGGTGTTTTTCTTTATCAGTGTTGTGCAAAGTGTAAGTGAGGCTGGGAATTGAATGGTTGTTGGAGGAAACTTTTGTTTTTCTCTAGGCAAGCTCTGTGGATATGGTAGCAGTGGAGCTGTACGTGTATGTCTGTAGCCTGTGTGTTTGTGTATGGCCTCTCAAATCCACAGTGTAACAGACCTATGCAATCTATCGTACTTTTTTATTTTGAGTAATAAGGTTCTAAGATATTTGACTTATGAATTTTATTACTGAAAAGATGTGAAAAACTTTGGGAAAACAGTTCCTTTTTTTTTCCAGTTGTGGCAAAAACTAAACCAGTTAAAACAGCAAAGACAAGACAGGCTCTTCACTTAGAGTGCAGTACACTTTCTTTCTGTTAGTCTGGGTTCTTCTTTGTCCTGCCTGTTGTATTAGGTTGAAGCTTTAGTTCAGCAGCCTGCTTTCAGTGAAAGCTCCTTGCTGGTGTATGGGATGTGTGTCCAACGTAACACCTTTAAGGTATGCTTTATTTGGAAAAAAAAAACCCTGACAATTGCAGCCTTCTGGCAAATTAAAAGGGGCTCAGCAGGTGCTTGGGGGGAGTCTTTAAAAGTGAGATGCTAATGTAGACTTGTCTATTCAGATGTAGAGACTTTGTAGCTATGCAGAGGTTTTCACTAAAACACATTAAGGTGAGCTTGCAAGAGCAGCTCTGTGGGATGAGGGGGTGTGTGCTGCCTGCTGCTGATAGAAATTGTTATACACGCTGATAGAAAGCCCTTTATATTGCTTAGAAATGAGGATATGGTTTGTAATTCTTCTTTCTAGATATTTTGAAGTCCTTGGCTGGGTACTGAGGTAGAACTAACAATTTCTGTGAGCTGTGGATTTGGGTCCTTTAGCAGTTGAAGCCTCAGCAGTTCATTTAATGTGATGCTTTAAGTCCATATTCTTCTAAAATAATTTTCTGCACATGATGCAAGGTTGTACTAATGTGTATTTCCATCCTTAGCTTGAAGGGAAATTACTCTCTTTAACAAAGCCTGTCCTTTCACAGGAATTGCCTTCGTATTTTATGCTCTTTATTGAGCTACTTTCTCTTTCCCCATCTCCCTTGGAAAAAGAAATATTTGAGATCTGTGTTTGGGACAGGTGGTGGTGTAGCATATGGGGTCCTCTTTGTATACGTTTCTATTTGCTTACTAAGTATATAGACCTGTCTAGGACTTGAAATTCTGCAGTTATTTCTTTATATTTAAGTTCTCATACAGTGTGTTTGAGGTAAATGGCTTTTTTTTACAGTGGCAGATATGTTTTGGATGTGGGTATTGAGCTGGGGCTTGTGCTGTTGACTGTATGCTCATGGAGTTGGACAGAGAACAGCAATCTGTAGGTGAAACTGAAACACTTCATTTACTGTGCTGTCATAAATGAGGGCATTTGAGTTGGAAAAAGGAGAAACGTCATAAAGTGAGGGGAAATCAATTAATGCCATTTGTAAAAGCTGGGTGAGTGCCTAGGTGGTAGTGTGGGAGAACAGTTTCTTTAGCTGAGGCAGCAGATGGTGACAGTGGAGAAACAATATTGAGGGAAAGAGTCTTTTCTTAAAGAACTTCCTGCAAGCAGGAACAGAGGGCATCTACCAAAGCAGCGCAGCTGTGGCCCCGCAGGTCTCAGGCAGTGCTATTGTTCATGCTAGGAAGTCATCTCGTTATCCCCAGTCCTGGCTGAGAGGATGCCTGGCAGAGCTCAGGAACAGGCTTTAAAAGTTCCCTTTTCTCACAACAAAGTTTCTCTTTCATTAAGATGTGTCACTTAATCATCTTTGGCTTCACTGAAAATTTAGAGGGATGAGCAACTGCAGTGAGAACTGCTGTTTTTAGGCGGTTCACCAGATAATGATGCTCTTTCTCCAGAGCAGTATGAAACATCACAGTTTCTTCCCAGAGACTCTCCCCTGTGCTACACGTCTTCACTGGAGTCTCTTTGGAAGATCCCTGTTCACACTAGCAGCAAGCTCTCTGGAGAGAGGGAAAACCTACACCGAGTTATTTTGTGCAGCTGTCTCTATTTAAGGTTCTGCCATACGATGGCACTGGTTAGCTGGCCAAGGAAGATGCTTTCCCTGTTTCAGTCCAAGCTGGGTTCCTGCTGTTCTATGGCGAAGCCCGCAGAGTGGAGCTTCTGCCCACACAACTCCTCTGCAGCTTGCTTGGAGACTCCAGGAGTTAGATTGAATTTTTGTGGAATAATAGGAAACAACGGTTTGTTTTTTAGTACATATTACTTCATAGCTTCCTAATCCTCAAGATAAATCTCTAGCTTGCCTCTTTGGTGCAATGAAATAAAATCTTCAGGGGCAATTTTTAACTTACAGGGATGATGAATCATAGAATTGTTTAGTTTGGAAAAGATATTTAAATCACCAAATCCAGCCACTAATCTATCACTGCGAAGTCCAAAAAATTTTACTTCAAGGGGAAAATGTACACAAATGAATCTGATGGAATTGGTGAGTTGGTGCAATGAGAGTAAAGAGTGGCTGAAGGGCTGCTAGGCTTAAAAAGGAGAATGTAGAGGGGTGGTTTTAAGCCTTTCCAGGCACTTGTCACTGAGTGCTCAATTCTTAGGAGTTTAGAAAAGATAAATGCAAAAGCACCCTGGCTGTTTGGGATGAATTTTAGATACCTGTTTACAAAACTGAATTAGCATACTCTACAAACTCTACAAACAGCTTTTGTGGCCTTTATCCTCATAGCTTCAAAATAAATGTAAGCAAACACCATATGTTATGTACAAAGCTTCCAGATGTGTGTGCTCATTCACTGTCAATTTGGTTTTAGGTGCCCAGGTTAAAAAGACCTGTACTCTGACACTCTCTCCCTAAAAACTCATCTGAAGGCCGGGTTCCCCTCTGTACTGACATATGAGGCCATGCAGACCTTGGCCTGCAAAGAGCCAGAGGTCTAATTTTAAATGATTATGATTGGAATAATGGTGAGTGCCAAGGGATACAATAGCTTTGAAATTATCTTAAGCCCTGAATTACTTTCCTAGGGCTGAAAACTGAGTGAAGAGCAGTAGCAGCCTGAGGATGGGCATCCCTTTGGGAAGGTGGTTTCTAAAGCACAGACCCTTGTTCAATGGGCAGAAGGTGTCTGATCCAAAGAAAATGCATATAAAATGAGAAATATATGTTAATGCATTTTCAAAATGAAAACCAGTTATTATCCAGGAATTTTCTGTGCAGTAACCTGTGAGCTTGTGGGACTACACTCACTGTTGCTTAAATCTTTGCCAAATTTTAAAGGCATTATAATTCTAAGCCCTGATGTATTTCTTTTACTGCTTTCCTGTTTCTGTTAGGAAGGAATATGAGCTGTCTCCTGCTGTTGTGTGAGGATGCAATTGCCTGATTAAAGTCCTGTTTGCCATCATTCTGCTCGGGAGTGTGATGGTGGGTTTGGGCTCTGCCCCTGTCCTGCAGCAACTTGGGGGGCTGTTTTTGGGGCAGGATAATGATATAAGGCTTTGCTGGGGATTATTGTGCTGAAAGAATGACTAAGATGGGGTAAGTAAAGAAGATGGTGAGATGGAGAAAGGCAGCAATAAGGGCTGATGAACGCATTTTGGGATGAAGATGAGCTATTCAAAGGCAAAGTGATTAATCTGTATTGTCAGGTGATGATAAAATATGAAAATAATCAAGGGTAAATTTGGAATTCTTGAATTCCTTTGTCAAAAAGTGAGTTCTGATGGTTTAGCTGTGGATGTGACACTTTGAAATAGCTATTTAATGATAGCTTAGGCTTTCATGTTGATCATGCTTTCTTTTAACTTGGTATTTTAATTTCAAAATGCATTTTTATATTTGTTCTCTATGAAATTCAAGGAAAAAGTCTTAAGCTTTATCAGAAGTTGGATGTTGACAGAATCTGAGCTTGCAGCAGTGGACAACACTTGAAATAAAGCAGTGGCCTTAAAGCTTGCAGTCCTATGGAATGTGTTCGTTCTTTCCCATTTGGCACAATGGTGAGCATTTTTGTCTTTAATTTCAATGCAAAACTATAAATAGGAGTTGGGAACGGTGTGGATGTGGTGATTGATAGGGATTTTGTTTGCTGTTCTCACCCACTTTCTTCAAAAGGAGGTCTAAGCTTAAATTAAGAGCTAATGATCAAGCAGTTTGTCAACCCGTGCCATATCCTTGATCTGCTTCCAATGTATTGGCTCCATCCTCTTGCTGTGACAGATGTCGCTGACTTCAGCAGGGAGCTTTCAAATTTTACTGTGTACGCAAATATGACATACTCCAAATAAACTTTTCTTCCTTGGAATCTCCAAATGTTTACATTAATTTTCAGTTTTGCTTAGAAGGGAAAAAGTTTGTTACCTTTTGGGGCATGTAAGAAGAGCTAAATCTTGATATAGGTCCTTCTGATCAGAGGAGATAACACATCTCCCTATAAATTGAAGGATGAAATAGGCAATCAAGTTTCAGGCTGATAAAAACATGATTTATAGTCAAGACCCAGTTATAAATCATATCAACACTTACTACATCTATACTTGCATGTTGTTGCACTGTTGAAAGAAAGGTTAGTAAAAGAATTAGGTATGTGGTGTTAATTCATATGGTTACACAAGTTGCAACTAGCTTGAGAAATGCCAGCTCTGTTAGTGAAAGTAGGAAGGGAATAGTGGTACATGTAAATAGCCATATGGGGGTGACTGCCATTTAAAATAAGGATAGTCAACTGTGTGTTGGGACCTGAGATGTCTAAAAGAACATACAGAACTTTTAATATGGTAACAGTAGCTGCAGGTGTCAAAGCAGTAGAGAAAGGGGAAATATTTCCGCTCATGGTGACAGGTGTTTGCTCCATAGGTGATCATTCAGTGATTCAATGTCAACCTTGGATTAGTTTCATTTAAATTTGTACTCTGTGCTTGGCCTTGAGTATTTTTGGTTATTGCCCTGTCCTAAGAGCATCCCAAACCCCAAAATTTAACCTTCAAGCTATTTGTAACTCTTTGTATAGTGGGTGTAAAAGAGCATCTGAAGGAAAGCCAGGAGTTTCTCTGTGGTACACCCCAATTTTAAACTTTCCCTGGACTGATATTTATCAACAACACTCAGCATATTATTTCTGGGAGGGGTGATACTCTCTCTGTCTGGATTAAGAGGCTTCACTCCAGTTCTGAAAAATCCTACCTATTATTAAATGATTTTTAATTGTTACTGCTCTCTTCAAGATATTATAATGATTATGGGTGTACAGGCATGTATAAAAACAACTCAGAGCAGTGGTATACAGTGCCTTGACGTAGATACGTACTCGTTGACTTAATTGTCTCCCAGTTATTTTTTTCCTGTAGTATTGTGACTTTGCCCAATTCCAAGAATTTGCCAGGCAGTTTCTACTTGGAAAATCCTCAAACAGATGCTGCTCTGCTCCTGCTAGGACTGACAAACAAGCTGTCATCTGCAAAGCTCTTGTATTTTCTTCCTGAACCTGCTTTGGCCTAATACTTTTGAGAGGAATAGTTGCAGAAGTATGCTAATACAAACTCCATCCTGCCTTATCAAATGCTGACGCCCTGTAGACCCATGTCCTTGTTGTGAGGTTTATAGGCTGTTTTTTATCATAACCCCCTTGCACCGGCCACACATGTGAGAGTGACACTGGGATCTTCAGGCTTGTGCCTGAGTGTGCAAAAGGAAATGTAAAAACTCCAGGTTACCTCTGTAACTTCACCTTTTTGGGTGTAGTCGTGTTACAGGCTTTAATTGCTTGGCTGTGAGATGCTTCTCAAGTGCACTAGAATCGGCAGTTTGTAAAGCCTTAGTTGCACCTCTCTTTTAAGCTGCCTGTCTTCATGCAGACTGTGCTGTGACTGTGATGCCTGTATGATGGGTGTGTGGTCAGCTGTACTTAAGCAGCAATTTCCATGTTTAACAGTGGGTTTGCTGGCACCCAGCTTCTAAGGAGTCTGTGCAGAAAAATAAGATGCAAAGACCATGCTCTCTTCCCTCTGCTTCGTGTTCTGATGCTTTGTTTGCCATGCCACAGAAATCTGAGGCCAGGGCTGATTTGGTTTTGATCCAGGGAAGGGTTTAAAGCCTCCATGTGTTTGTGAGCCTCTTGCCCCGAGTGCCTGAGCTGGAATAAAACTGAATTTCTTGGCTGACTCTGCAAGGTTTGGGTATTGTTGGCCTTCTCAGTGGGATCTCTGGTCAAGGCTGGCCCTGAGTTCTAGTGGCTCCTGTGCTGTGCTTACATGCAGGAGGGAATATGCTTTTGAGGATCACTGTAAAATACTGCTACAGGTACATTTGTGACAATCTGGGGGCTCTGTTTAATACCTACCCAGTAAGAGGCAGGTGCTAATGCTTCCTGGAGGGGATTTCTCTTCTGTGACCAAGGAGCTGGTGATGGCACCTCCTAGCCTGACACTGTGTGGCTTGGCATGACACATGCTGCCATCCTGAGATGCCTGAGTGGGGCTCACAGTTGGTGGGAGCCCATCTGTGTGTCCCAAACTTGTGTTGCTGATGGCAGAAGGAGGGGACAGGGCACCCCGTGTGCCTGCATGTGCTGGTTTTGGCTGGGATAGAGTTAGGTCTTAGTGCTGAGCAAATGGCAGAGCAAAGGTTTGTATGGGTTTATTCAAGTTCAGGGGAAGTGCAAATCTTGGTTACAAAGTTGGAGAGAAGGAAAATGAATTGTTAGTGCCCATACTTGTGCCATAACTATGTGAATTGGGTTAATTATGGATACACTTGCTCAGCCCTCCTGTTCCCCACAGATTATCTTGTGCTGAATGGAAACGTGCATCTCATTGCTATTATCTGACTTGGGTGGAGTGAAACCTGCCCTAAGGAATACTATGGAGCAAAGTTTCAGTTATGATTTGTGATGAGCTTTGTCATGTAACATCATGAAGCTCAGTTATCACAAGTTTCCTTTAGATTTTTGTGCTTTTATTCGGTTGGCTTACTTAAGTGGAGTTTTAATGTTCCTGAACTGAACATGGGGTTTTATTGTTCCTGGTTTTGCCAACCTGTTTTAAAAAAACCCAACACAACAACCTTAAGGGGTGTCTTGATTTCTGAGAGATTCTCAAATACAAAAAGCAACACTTTTATTACTTTGTAATGACACTCTGGATATTAGTGAGCAAACTAATAATCTGTATAATTATAGTACAGGCTGAGGACGGACTCTTCTTGTGGAAGAATGAAGTATATTTGCAAACTTTTCTTGTATCTTTTCCCCTGTCAATATAATTCTCTCTATCAATCAAATTCTGACTCAGTTATAAATGGTTTTGCATTGGCAGGGAAGTTTTTCTGTGCTTTGGGTAGACAACAGCCTTTCTTGCAGATCCCATGTGTGGTCTGATACAGGCTGATTGCATACGTTAAATTTGTGTTCTAACTGTTGCCATCATGAGGATTTCTGGTCTCCAATTTTTGTTGTCTCTGGATCATGGTAAAGAGATGGTGTTCAAGTTTTTTTTGAGTATCTGACTGTGTTGGAAATGAGGTGAAATGAATTCAGCCATCACTAATAAGAATAATGCCAAACCCTCAGGAAGTTTCTTTCCTCTCCTGCTTTTCCATAGTTTTGTTTAACTTTGTTACACAATCATGTTTCATCTGAGTGGTTTAACCAATGACTTGAGATGGTCTTGGACCATGGCTACCATGCACACAAGTGTCCCTTTAGATGTCCATCTTGGTGGTGTGTGCAGATATTTTGCCTTAATGCAGAAAAAATAAATCTCCATGAAATAAAGTTACTGTTCTAGCTATATAAACGCACCATTTTAATTGCATTTATAACTTGAGCCCAACCAGTTGTGTATTAGTGCCTCTCTTCCTCACAGTAGTTACCAGCAACCACTGCAGACATTGAGCCCTAGGCTTAATCTAATTTTTGGAAGAATTGTTTCACAATTAACCCTAATAGCCAGCTGATACTTGCAGAGCACCTGAGTTCAGCTGTGTGTTTGCCTTTGACAGGGCAGACTTGTGAACAAGATCTGGCACCTGAGCAGGCCTGTGCTAGACTGAATTTATTCATGTGCAGTTGGATAAGTCAACAAATAAAACATTTGGAGGCGTTTTAGCTTGGGTTTTTTTCATTTGGTATCTGTCTTTATAACTTAGAGCTGTTTGTGATGGGCTTGAAACTAAGCTTTTAGGCTTAAAAGCTCACTTACTTGTTTCTAGGATGTGTTATTAGAACTTGTAGTAAATTAATGGGATGTAATAAACACAAACCAGCCTTTGAAGGGGGGAATTATTCTTCAGTGTGGTAAATAGATCTAAATAAACGAGTCCAATATATTTTGCTATTGGGTTAATGCCCCTGCAGAGTCAAGCTGTATGGCACTGGTGGCTCAGTTCTGCTCTTCAGTGAAATATTTCCTTGAATTATGCCTTTGATGTTCTGAAGTCCCAGAAAAGGTGTGTGAGCACTTAAATGGGAACGAACACCCTCGCAGGGGTGACATGAGGTGAAAAGGGGAAGTGACAGTACATGGGCTGTGTTGGCTCTTGAGCTTCGGAGCGTAGAAAATGCTCAAAATATCAGATGTGTAAGTTGAAATTGCCTCAAGGCAGCTTAATCTTATACGGGAGGAATTGGCATCGTGCATAAACCAAGCAGAAACGGGCCTTGGCAGCAGTGGAGGAGCAGCAATGTCTCCAGGACAAGTTGTTCTGAACAGTTTATCGCTCGTGTGAGCTCACGCTTGCTGTGTTGCTGACCTGGGGAATGCATCTCCTGGTTTGATCTCAGCCTGATACCGCTCTCAGTCCTCTACTTGAGTCGACACTGAGCCAGCCTTTCAGGGAAATCCTCGATGGCTGCTTTCTGCCTGAGCTTTGCAGTGGGAGGGAGTGCTCTCTCCCCACCCCTGACGTGGTGGAGGCAGGCAACAGAAGCAGTGTTAGAGCTGGAAGAGAGAAGAAAACATTTGAGGGAGCTTTATTTTCACTGAACTATAGGTCATGCCCTGCTTTTTATGCTTCCTTCCCCCCCAAAATGGGATGGGGTGAGCAGGTTTTGCAGTGGTCTGTGCATCCCGATGTCCAAATCGACTTGGGCGGCTTGGTGCCTCAAGACTTATCTCTGCTTCATGCTGGGACATTGCAGTGGGGTTACTTGGGGGAGAGCTAAAAGCTTTTTGTTGTTGTTCTAGATGGGTTTTGGCGCTGAGAAAACCTGTAGCTCTTGCAAAACGTTCAGCATCCTTGAACTTGAATACTATTGTAGCATCAGACCTCACTGGATCTTGGCTTGAGGCTTGCATCCGGAAGTATTAAAGTGCTTGTGTTAGACAGGAATGTTACCCTTGATATAAATTTCCATATAAAAACCTCTGCTTGTCGTTTCTCCATATATTCCCCCATTTGTCTCACTCTCACTCCTTTTTATTGCTGTTTCAGCTTGGCAAACGTCACCGTGGTCCTAGCTGTGTCAGCCTTAAAAAGAATTGTCTTTAAGTTTCGTATGGGCTCTGAGCAGCTCTTTGCCCCCTTGTCTATGCCTGGTGAAGGAAATGTGTGAGCAGTGGGGTAAGGCTGGGGATTTGGGGGAATGTGGGGGGAACCCTGCAGATCTCTCCCCAGACCCTGGGCAGCCACAACCATGTTTTTTTTCCCCTTCTGTGGTGGGGCACCCTGTTCCTGCCTGGTCTCCCCTGCACTCTCCTGGTCCCGCTATGGCAGGCAGGATGGCATTTTACACCTTTAAAACCTCCTCGGCTCTGCACTGGCGAAGGGCTGTGTGGTTGTTGGCTCCAGACTCAGTGCTTCAGGGCATGATTTCAACCATGTCTATGGAGACCAATTTTCAACATCAAAACAAACCAGTGTAAGTGGAATTTATATTACCTTTTAAAAACGCAAGTCAACAGAGCTGAGGACTCTGCTTTAAGGAAGCCTCTTGGGTTTGTTCAGGGAATTACTGCAAATATTTTACATCCTTTCTGAGACTCTAGGCAACCTCAGGAAGTGTCTGCTGAGGACAGCTGTTGAAATACCCCAGGTTTCATAGCTGATCAGGGAGATTTTTTTGGGCCTGTGGAGTGAGAAAGCACCCCCCCGTAGCCAAATATCCTACACAGCCTGAAAGTGCTGTCTTAATTTTCAGAGCCAGGTTGATCTATCTAAACATTATCTAGATAGTGTTTCTCCATGCGAAGCACAGTGTTTTCAGCTTGGCTGGTGGTGGTGAAGAACAATCAGAGCAAAAGTCTTTATCCCCTGTGCCTGAGTGTGCAAATCTGAGGAAGGCCAAAGGCAGAGAAATCCTCTACCGTTCAGAGATGGAAAAGATCCCCCCAGCAATGTCAAGCAGTGGAAAGATTGAATTCAGATAAGAAAAAGCAGCAGTGGAGGATGTGTCAGGATGCTGGCCAAAGCCCATTGAAGAGGCGAGTGAGGGTGGGCTGGGGGTGCTCCACTCCCCTCTGAAATTTGCCTTCAGCACTTGGTGCTCAGGCTGATTAGCTTGGAAACTCAGTAATAGATACTTAAAGACAGAATTGGGAACGCTTTACAAATGTGATTTGTTCCCCCCCCCCCCCCCGCCTCCCCAAGCTGGTTAGAACTTATGACATCTGCCATAGCTTGAGGAAGAAGAAAGATACCAAGGTACTGGACTTAACACTTGAAAGTTGCCTGGTTTGGGGATTTTGGCCTAGGTACAAGCATCAAATTATGCTGAGATGAACAGTGACTTAACTGCTAATTTCATGATATGAGAAGGTTGCGCCAACAAGCTGCCACCTTGAGATGTGTTTTAATTATCTGGCTACCTTGAAGGCAGGTGGATTTGAGTGGGATGATGTTGGTACTGGCTGGATCTTTGTTTTTTACGTGTCAGCACTGCATAGGTATATTGTACATCTGTAATTAATTCTTAAACTGGTCAAGGAACCTTTTTCTTAAAAAATGTTCACCTCTGATGGAACTGGGCAGCTTTGCTGGCTATGATGGGACAGCCAGCAATGCCTCTGCTGTGTAGCAACGGGGAAAAATGGTGGCTGGAGATGGGGCAGCTTCCTGAAAGAAGTGAGAAGCTGAACCCAGCCAGTTTTCTTCAGGATGGAGCAGGCTCTCAAAATGTGATGTGGTTTTGCTCTAGTTACTGATGCTTACCAGCACTAGTGGGGAGAATGATGCACAAGCTTGATCTGTTCAGTGTTTGCAGGAAACAGAAGAAACTGCGGCCTTTTGTGATATTTTAGAGGAAACTACTGCTTGATAGTCCATGAAATTTTAGTGCTTCATTGGAGATGTTTACTGTGTAATTTAGGTCTTCCCTCTCCAGCATTCCAGTGCGAAGGCAGAAATCTTCTGACCCCATTACAGTTCCATGTTACTATTTTGATCCTTGTGATTTGGTTTTCAGTACAAAATTCACCGGCCTCGCAGGGAGCGCTTGGCATGTTGCTTCATGCTTTGAGCTGCCTTTGCCAGTTTTTAAAGCTGTCATGAAACAAACCAGCCATATTAAATATTGGGGGGTAGTGCTTAGACTGACCCGGGGCTGCAAAATTGTCTGGAACCTGGTTCCTTATGGAAAGAGAAAACACAGGCTTCAGCCTCTTAACCTTTGAGTCACTTCAGGGGTCAATTCATATCTAATAAGTGCCCAGGAGTGCTTTTCTAGAAAAGAAAAATAGCTTTGCAATGATCTGGTTGCTGCTACCTTCCTCCAGGCAGTACTTTTAAACTGGGCAGGGGTTAAACTGTCCTCCCTCCAAGCTGATTTTTTTCTGAAGTATTTGAATTTCTGCAGCTATTTTCCAGACTGTTCTGAGCGTTAACATTCCCAAACTGCATGCTGTGTTCAAGGTGGAGTGGGTTTACACAACTGTTCCCTGTTTCGTCCCCAGTCACTCCTGATGCTGGATTTGCTTTCTGGAGCTGTGGTTTTCTTTGAGTGATCTCTCATAACTGTGACACTGTCCTCCCTAGAGGAGGTGGGCAGTTAAGAGGCCTTTGCTGCTCAATTAAAACAGGAGTGACTTCCCCTGTGTGTATCACTTTACGTTTATCCCCTTTGATTTTATTTGGCTTTTTTCCCCCTCAATATTGGGACACCCCCCACCCCCCCGCCCCCCCAACTGTAAAGGCTCTGTTTTCCAGGGGTTACCCATCTTTTCTAATGATATCCACTCATCTAGGTGAACTTCACCTTCCCCTCTCTTCTATCTACTACTTTGATACAGTGCCTCTAAGAACAGCTCTGGCAAGGTGGCATTGCTGAATGCCTCCTCCAGGAACATGATAGAAACTTCCTCTTCAGTTTTTCTGCTGTGGCATTATGTCTTTTGCTTAGTTCCCTAATGTGTGGGTCACCCCTTGGCCCCAGCAGCCTCCTGGGAGCCTGCTTCTGCTGTGATTGGAAGAGGCTTGATTTGCTAGTCCAGGCATTTGCAAGTTGCTCCTTTGGCCTGCCTTGTTTGTTTTTACGTGTGACCTTTCAGATCTCAGGAACGTTTCTATTTTCCTTGTTCATATACAATCTCAGCTTCTCAGAGGATGACTTACTGATTTTAATAATGCCTTTTACCCTGCTGTTTTGGTATGTTGGCTTCCCCTCTGCAGCCCTTACTCTGAGCTTCCAAAATCTGTTTGTTTTCCTAGTTTCCATGCCGCCTGCAAGAATTTCACTCTTTTGACTTCCCACTTGGGTGTTTGTTGTATATGTTCTGTATAGGAAACATTCCTATATGTTGTACATAGATACTCCAGCAACACTCAAAGTGCAGGAAGAAAATGTAACCCCAAGGAGGTGATCACAGGTCCAGATGTTTTTCTGGAGTGGCATGGGCAGTATTTAGATCCAGAGGTGTCAATATAACTTTGATTGTGGTTTTAGAGTTTAACTGCATAAATAAGCCTCTTCTTTTGTCAACCCAGCTGGCAGGCTGCTAGATTTGAAAGCCCCTCTCTATGCCTGTTTGGGTTTCTGGATGGGGGCATTTCTAGAGCTGAAGCTGCTGAAGTGTTTGAGAACAGCACCTTTGACTTCCAGAGGTCTGATAGAAAGCGTGTTAGTGGGAATTTCTCCTCTTTGAATGTAAAAGTCCAATGTGGTCATGCAGAAATTACAACACTATGTTAAAATGAAAAGCTATTTTCCAGATGTATTTCTGGGAGGGAGCAGAAATGCTGAATGTTGATGTCCCGTCTGAGACTGTTGGGATTCCGGATGAGGCAGTGACATAATTTCTGTCACTGTGACAGACACAGTGTGACTGTGTTTACAAACAAAACCTGGGGCTTACTGAAATCCAGGATCTGGATCTGTAAGAAGCATTGCAGTGTGTCTTGGCTGCACAGTCCCTTATCTGGTATCTCAGTGTTCTGAGATACCAGGGAATGAATCCGGGAGCCTTTAATAGTACTATATCATATTGCTGTGACACAATGTTTGCAGGTTTTTTACTGCTGAGCAAACATGCACAATAAATGTGAGGTTTCAAAAAGAGTTAACTCTGAGGTCACTTTTTTAAAAGGAAACTGGTACAATGTACGTAATCTATATCAATATTAAGTCAGACTATTTTTTCCCATGCAAAAATGACAAAAGCTGTTGTACTGTCCTTCAAAATTTGCTTTGGCAACTCTAGGCCAGCTCCATTTTATTAAACAGCTCTCTTTCCTCCTAATATACACAGAAATGTTTGCAGTATAAACATCTTAACTAGACATCTGGTTTTCCCCCAGATATAAAATGCAGTTAACTTCTTGCCCTGTTGCTGTTCGCTGGGGCTGATGATAACTTTTTCTGCTGGCCAGATGAAATCAAATTGGGTTTTGTAGCAGATGCAGCACAGTTCACTCTCACATTATGCAGGTGTTCCCCCAGCTGGGAAGTGTGGAAACGTGCCATTTCGCTGAGATGATGGTGAGGTTTAGAAATGTGAGGGCGTTAAAAATAATTCTCCCTGTTAACAGTGGGCTTTGTCCCTGGTGGGCTCCATATGCCGAACAGCTGACTGGGGCAGCAGCTGTTCTATATTTTAATAGGAGAGTTATAAAGTTAGAAACATGGATGATCATTCAAAACATAAGCAACTCTTTGCAGTCATGGAAACAGGATTCAACAATAAACTTGCATTTGTGAGCCTTCCAAACAAAATAATCCCACTGCACTATGTTCAGGTGGTCTCAGGGAAGTGAATGAACTTGCATTTCTATTTTCTCAAGTTCTGTTTACTCAAAGTCCTATTTTTTTTTTTTTAAATTTCTCTCCCTGTTTTCTATTTCTGAGAAGATAATAAACTTTGCATGTGATCCTGATTTAGATTCTTCTCCAACAGTGACAGATATTTATATGAGAATCTTTTCTGGACCATTTTATTCATCATGCTGGTAGGATACAGAGAAGGCTGAGCAAATGCTTTGTGCTCAGATTTCTTGGGATTTGTGTCCCTTTTAATCCAAAGGGTTCAAAATGTAGTTGCATGTTTGCTGCAGCTCAGTATCCTTTGCAAGGAACACATAAAGTCCTGCTCTTGTAGATAAATAGATGAACCCACAGGTTCCTCTCCTGACCACACACAGGTTTCCTGGCCCAGTGCAGGGTACAAAAGCTCTCATTCAGTCTTGAGTCATCTTCTCATTTTGAGGATGGATTCCTTTCAGACACTCATGCTTGATCACATACCGCACCCCTTTCCAAAACAATACCAACCACCCCTTCCAATCTCTGCACAGCCCCGCTGTAGTCCTTGACTTGCTCTGCTTGTGTTTTGGTTTGGAGGGGCTGCTGGTACTTCAGCTCCCTGGATCCATAAATGCACCGTGGTTCATGTCACATGTGGGAAGTGGTGCCCACATGCAGTGACTCTGTTTAGGGCTCAACCAACCTGTAGCAATTCAATAGGAGGCAGCTGGATCTGTGCTCCCTAGCTGTGTGATAACCTCTGTTTTAGCTAGTTTGGATTGCAAGTCGTCTTATGTAGTCCTGAATATTGCAAGCAGAGGGGGAGCAGGGGGTTTGGCAGGATGGTTTGTGCAAAAATAAAATGGGTTAAGCCAAGTACATAAGCAGGATGAGATGTAGAGAAACGAGTGGGCTGAGTGTGGCACATGTATGAGCTGCAACTGACTCTGTGTCATTTGATAAGAGTGTAAATATTGCTTTTCTATACTTATCATTATAAGTTTTAGGTCATTGTCAGATAAGCAGAGATTTAAGAGAGAGGTTTAAATGCTCTGGTGACCAAAGCAGTGTACATACTGGCAGAACATGAAGGTATGGTAACTATTGGGGCAGAGCCTGGCAGCTTAGGGATGTTGAGGATGATTTGTGGCTGCTTAAGTCACTGCGGGGACCAGCCTGGTGTCCTGAAGGTCCCAGGATTGACAGAGGTGAAACCCTTCTACCTTCTTTTGGGCACCTATCAGTGCAGCTCTGCCAGATGTGAGAACTGTTCATGTTAAACCAAGAAACAGCAACAAAATCAGTCATTTCTTTGGAATGGGCAGTGCAGAATCAGAGAATTTGGGAAGTTGAACGTTGATGTAAAAGAACAGTGCCAATGCTGGGGACAGAGGAGGTGCCTGAGGGCCAACACAGCTCGTTTGAGGATGGACTGCAGAGAGAAAATGTTAGTTGACAAACTGAGCATGGAGGTGAGCATGTGCTGCTTGTCACAAGCATTGTGGGGAGTCAGAGGAGGTCGGAGGCGTTTTGCTCGGTGTGTGCTGCAGGATGAGGTTTGCCTTTCAAACCATGTGGTTTTGTAGCAATGATGAATGAGGAGGAATCTCTCTGGGGAGAGGAAAAAGCTGCCTACAAACCAAACTCTCTGTACTAGAGTTTTCACTGTGCAAAACACCAGTTAAATCCCTCTAAATGAAGGCTACCTGGGGTCTCACCCCACAGCCCTGGGGCCCCAGGCAAAGAAAATGTGACCAGCACTATTTTTTTGGCCTATGCCGCAACCATGTGCTCTGACCCTTCTGGCAGCTGACGTATTTGTTTAAAGCCACAAATGATGGCCTGGAGGCACGATCCTTGGATAATGGGGTCCTGCTCCGCAATTTGTCTGAGCGTGGGCGATGTGTCACCCTAAACCAAAGCGGTTGTGGCCATTCCTAAGCTATATTCTGGAGGGAATTTTTGCTGTCTTGCCATCCAGATCCTCTGGATGCCAAGCTCTCCAGCCATGCTTGTTTCTTCTTTGGGCACACCCTCTGAAAGCAATCACTGAGGGTGATTGACATAATAAATAAGAATATGTGGGCCTGCACTGCAAGAGGGTTTTTCTACCTAATGTATGCCCTACTCACAGTATTTTCTATACAAAATTAATTTTAAGTGGAAAAGAGGCTTCTTCCTGTAAATCAGCAACTAAGTAGTAATGTGTGTACTTTGGTATAGCTTTTCTTTTTCAGTGTCAGTAGAACAGAAGCTCAGCAGGTAATACATTTGTCCTTCCACAAAGGAATTGTGTTTGCAAGTCTTCCATGAACTAATACTTTGGGGGCTGAGATATGGGGCGGTCTGACCTTGCAGAACTTGATGGGGCTTTGACTCCCATAGTAGCTGCCAATCCATCCCTCTAATGCTGCTAATAAACTATCTCAAGAAAAGACTAAATACAATATGGTAAGAGATCTTTATTAAAAATTTTGTACATCAAAGGATTAACTGCTACATTTTAAACAAGGAATAAGATTTTACATATTACAAAAGATGTTACTGTTCTTGAATTAGAAATAAATTTTATGAACACTGTACATGATACATCTGAGTTACAAGAGCAGGAGTAGGGCTGAGTGCCTGAAAATGATATAACTTAATAAGCAGATGCACTCAACTCTTAGTATACAACATAATATTTCTGGAAAAAAAAATAGCCTGTTAACTTCTGTCTGAAAATGCTGCATCCTTCTAACCAGGAACTACCAACAGTGTTCTTGGGAGAAAGCATTGGCATGTGTGCCCTGTGTGGTACTTAGTCCTTCTGGAGTCTCTCTCCCTGTTAGAGAAATGTTCTTTCTATGGTCTGTTTTTCTTGGAGAGAGCAGGATGTTATTCCATGGTATGGTTAACACAATCTGCATATAAAAACCCAATGTGAAACATTTTCTCACCATGTAACTTTACCTCCAACCTGGTTTAGAAAACCCAACTGATAGCATGTAAATGTCTACAGAAACAGTTTTTTATTGCCTGTTTATCTCTTGTTACAAAGGCATTAAAAAGAAATATATTTTAGCTTATCAGATAACTGTTACTTTGTGTATCATTCATACTACATCATTTGTTCTTTTTGAGATTGTCAGTGTAGCTGCATTAGAATTTAAAACACAAAAGATCAACTTTTTAATTGTATGATCTATATGGCTAGGAAGGGGGTGTGAAGTTTTACAGGGCAGTATGAGCATACAGTTCTCATACAAAAGCAGAGTATGTATCTAGTCCAAGAAAGGTAATAAAAAAAGCTTTAAATCTTTATACAGAAAGTGTCAATGCCCATGTTATACTATGGAACGCATCTACTAATCTTGAATTACAGGTGTAATGTGTGGGTTAAAGATATAAACTTACTAAACAAACATTAAAAAAAAAAGAGAGCAAAATCTATAAATAAAATAGTAAGTGCTTTCTTTAAGATAATATTCTTTGGCTGCTTGAAGTGCCAGTGAAGGGTTATTGAAAACCACTAGAACACGTAAGGTCCCACTATTATCGTTAATCTCAACACCGAGCTTGTACGGTAATTCAAGCTGTTGACTGTCAGCATCTCCAGGTCCACAATGTGTTCCCTTGGTCCCGATAGCGACTTCACCAGGACAAGCATCGCACTTACAGCGCTTGTTTGCTGAAAGAACAACCAGGAAAAAGAAGTTTAATGCAGTCAGATCTCAAACGATTCCCTCGCTGTGTCAAGAGAGAGCCTGTGTGTTGCTACACTAGAAATGCTCTGTCTCGGAGCACAGACACACAATGAACTATTCTTGTGCAGTTTTTAAATGGCCATGACTAATCTCACACCTGGCTCGGTGGGGAGAACTTTACCTGACTAAGGCTCAGAGGAATAAACCGTGGTGCAAAATCTGTTCCTGGTTACGCTGAGTCTCCTAAAGGATGTGAAAAGTGGTAATCTATCCCAGGATGGTCTTTGTTTTTATCCCCATCTATCAGCTTTTAAAATATATGGGGAATGAGTGAAATGCGAGACATAATGTCTTTAACAGTGATACAGCTTGTTCAGTGGAGGGAAACTCTATCTCAGGGCTCATGCTCCAGAAGATCATGTGCTCCCCTTGTAAACATTGTGAACTTGTGCAACTGGTGTGCCTGTTGCTATCCCAATCCTGTACTGGTCTGAAGCTCTCTTCCCAGTGTGAGGTCCTGCTGCTGGGGAACGCTGACAGGCCTTGTCCCTGGCATGCTGCTAGTTTGTTAAACAGCTCTGTAATTTACAGATGACAATGAAAGGGTAAACTCCATCTCTCCCTTCACCTACTACAAATATTTTCTCACCATGTCAAATCAGTAGCGTATATAGAGGAATCCAATCCATCTGCTGTATCTGAGACCCGGCTCAGCATTTTACTAAAACAATAGGAATAACTTCTAAGTAAGCCTTTGTTTACCACAGCTGCTTGGCAGGAATAAACACATACTTCCTTACTTAAGGCCTGAGGTTTCTTGTTGGGTGGCAAGAGAAGATTGGAATAGCTAGCGTAAAGAAAGGCAGTCCCAAGGCTAGATTGGTGTCTAACCCAAGCTAGAGCTGGAGCAATTGTTTTAATAACTGTATTTTGGGGGTAGGTATGGGGTTTTGATGTATGATAAATCCAGGGGAAAGCACTGGATTATAGTTTATACCAGAACAAGTGAGAGATAGATGAGTTGTTCTTTGTTCCCATCTTGGTGAAACAAGGTGTAAATAAGCAATGCCATACCTTGGTACACTTTTTGGATGTATTATCAACCCCTCCATGCCCCCCCCCCCCGCCCCCCCGGGATCTTCAGGCTTGCAAGCTAAGCAAAAATGAAAACCTTCCAATTAATATATATCTGATTTATTTCTTGGTGCCAATTCTATTTTACTGAGTCTAAAGCCACATATGAAGCAAAAAGGATTTCCCAGGCATTTGTAAATATTCCAAGTGTCCAAGAAAATCAGCTTTCTTCCAAAAAAAAAAAAAAATCTTAAAAAGCAGATGTTATAGACACTTTCATTCATGTGTATCTACTTGAATGCATTACACCAACAGGAAATACTGTTTTAAGTCAGTTGAACTTTTGTGGTTCTCTGAAATAGTTGCAGTGCTGTGGGAAAATAAAGGGTGAGGTATGTCTCAACATGAACCTTTACAAGGTGGCCTGAACTTCACACTCTAGAAATCAGTGCCCCATCCCAAGCTGCTCTTCTTAATTTCTCATTTTTGTGACAAAGTAAATAAAATCAACTGTACAAGGAGTCTTTCCTAAGCACAGGGTGTTGGTACAGAGTGAAAAGCATAGAGCTTTCTCATTTGTAGCTGCTATGGGTGTGACAATATTTATAAATATTTGTGATTGCTACTAGCTTTGTATTCATTTTAAAGAAACAATTTGATTCTCAGTTTTCAGGTAGAAAAGTAAAAGGTTTCTTCAAACCTTAATTAGGGAGTATTAAAAGGCTGATGAACTCTGAGATGCTGTGATACTCTTACAAGAACATTTGATGGATTGGTCAAAATGGCAAGGTACTATAGCACCTTGGTAGGACTGTCTTTCTGCTCTGCTCAGGGTACAACCAATACTCACCCTCAGGTAAAATTCTCCATTTTCATTGCCAGACTTGATCCGGAAAGTGTTGATAGTACTGGGGTAAATGGTGGTTGCCTGGATCTGGAAGATGTCAGAGGGCACTGATCTGTCTGAGCGGATGCTCATGTATTTGTACACGACAGAGTAAGGCAGCTCTCGGCAAATGGCATTCGATACGGGGCAGACGCAGCGGCTGGAAGACAGAAAGGGATGAAATTAGGACAGTTGCAAACAAATGGTACTTGCTTCCTGTTGTATCTGATTGCTTTGTCCATTGAGGATGATCCTAGGGGAAAAAAAAGAAAGGCTGATTTTCTTCTTACTTCTCAGATGTAAGAACGTAGGGCTCTTGACAAGGATTTCTTGGGTAACAGCGAAATCCTCCATGGTAATTCCAGCAGATTTCATCCTCTCTGCATTCATTCGTAGTCTCACACTCATTTATATCTAGGAAGAAGGAAAAGGGAGTCTGTCAAAGCAGATGGAAATGAGTTTGCTACAAAAAAAGTCTGCTGAACCCAACAGGTTTGTGTGTGCCTGCTTTTCTGGGACCTGGCTATCTAGGATTTCCTGATGCAAAAGCAGAATACACTTGCTGGAGTGCTAATTAAGTCTGAAGGCTTCTTAGTTGACTAAAGATACACATTAATAATGCAACTGTAGAAATACCTTGGAGTTTCTAGTTAGCAAAGAATGGTTTTATGGCAGAAGATACCTTGCCAGCAGAGGATAAAGGTATTGAGGAAGAACTGTGATTTCTTTTGCAGGTTCACTAAAATGCTTAGTTAACAGCTACATTTTATCTAACAGCTTTGTGAGGTATAATGAAAACTTGCTTATTGTGCAAAGCAGAGCTTCCTTTTTTTTTTTTTTTTTTGCCTGGGAAAATAACCTTTAATGAGGTTTCTGAAATAAACAATCAGAGGGAGGGTTTATCCAAATGTAATCTCTTGGAAGGCACAAACAGATTTTTAGATGGCTAAACTAACTACCCCACTATGTTCAATACCAGCTACTGCTCTTAAGAATGGAGAGAGATTAATCTGAATGTTATTAAAATTTTTAATAAATTATTTCCTCACCCTTTCTGCCAATAATTAACACATGTGTTTGTTACTAAAATTAAAGCCTGTTAAATTGGGTTCTGGATGGCAGAAGCAATGGTTCTTGCACTTGTTCTGCTATATTCTCTGAGATGCAGAGACATTTAGAACCAGTGAAGAAAAAAACCACCAACTTTAAAATCCTGCCATTCAGTGGCACCTGACCAGAACATTTACTCTTCTAAGCACAAATTATCTAAGCTGCTCAAGCCTTGCATTTTTTCCCCTCCTTTATCAGAAGAAAAAGTTCTCATTTCTCCTGTGGCTGGATTTAGGAAT
The DNA here is from genome assembly GCF_964237585.1 of Gallinula chloropus. NCBI lineage: Eukaryota > Metazoa > Chordata > Aves > Gruiformes > Rallidae > Gallinula > Gallinula chloropus. The sequence goes on along the minus strand of NC_140087.1, from coordinate 84,177,517 downwards.
CTCTATAAAACGAAACAGGATACAAAGCCAGGTTTAGTGCCTGATCTTTTTTTTTCCAAAGATATATATCTCTGAAACTTAGACCTGCTACCCAGACACCTGTGACAAGTTTTACCTGAGAGTTCCAAAAACTGACATGTTGTCCTAGGAATCTGAAGGACTTAGGGTTTGAGCTAAAGGGTTCAAATAAGGATGAATACATGATATGCAATGAATCTTCAAATGCTTTATCAACATATCTTTTGCTAATGTCATGGTAATCCTGGCATGAAATATGTACCTAGATAGCAACTGCTCTTGGTCTTGCTTGAAACAGTGGTGTTAATAAGGCAGTGTTGAGCCTGGCAAGGTGAGGGCACTTACCTTGACATGTTCTGCCTCCTACTACCTGGTATCCCTCAGGGCAGACGCAGGAGAATTTTCCTGGCTCGTTGACACACTGATATTGACATAAATAACTTGAGGTTCTGCATTCATCAGTGTCTGCAGAGAGCAAAGAACTTGAAGTTATTGGTTTTTAACATCTACCTTCTTACAGAATTAAATATAGCAGCTAAAGGCTGGTTCTAACACGAGAAAAGAATTCTGCCTAAAATAAGTCATCAAACCCCTGAAATGTCTGGCTTAAAGCCTCAGAGCTGCAAACAGAAGGGCTCATTCTGTTTGTGCGTTATCAATCTCCCAAACTGAGAATTTTGGATTTGAAGAAGCAAAAGCAAAATTAGCCTTCAGAGCAGGTTTGGGAAAACAACTCTGGAAAGAATGTATACTTTTAGTATTCCAAAATATGATTACTTACATAAAAAACAGAGATGTGAGATTAGTTAGGCAAGGCAAAAATATTGCCTTTGTACTTGTGCCCTACGCTAATGGAGTTCTTTGGGGAAGGGAAGGCCTCTCCTCTGTCTTCAAATAATACTCAGTGTATACTGTTTTCTTTTACTCTTTTATTCCTGTGCAGCCATCGCTCCCTTGCCACAGCAGTGCAGTGTGAAACAGAACATAACAGTATGTGCCATTAACCCAAAATTAAGTGAAACCTATCACATCTGTGGAATGACTTGGAAAACAGCAGAGCTCCCTCTGAGGCTTGAGCCTGGGTCTTGGTTTTCTCAGGGATGTCCTTGGAGGCTGCATACTTGCTGCTCCCTGTTCTGTTCGCTTGTAAGTAGGATTAGCTTGAGAAGCTTGGAGAGGGAGCGCCTGTAATAGCTCTGCTGGCTTGTTTCAGAGGGCAGTGGTAAACCAAAAAGACCTCTTTGGCTCAAAGACTGGTAGAAAGGATATGGGCTCTAAGGGTGAGATCATCAAGTGTCCGAAAGGAGATTAGAGGACCCCCATGGACATACTGGCAGAGGAAATAGTGTTGATTGTATAATCATCAGCAGACATGCTGTTTGTATACATAGGCTTGAAAGCATCTCAAAAGCACAATTGTTGCTTCCTTAAAATAAAAAAAATGAGGTTTTGCTTTCAGAGGAGGCTAAGAACATGCAGAATTGCACTTGTTTTTGGTTTGCATTCCTTCTCGATTCATTTAATGGTCATCAGCATTAGACCACACACAACTCAAGTGAGTTTGTGAAATAAGCACTCAGAAGCCTTATTCTTCCCAGCTGCGATCTGAAGTGGAGCCCTGTGTGTCCTGCTTTGCACTCACTGTTGAAGAAAGAGTCCCAGATTCATGTGTAGCTGAATGCAGCTGGGAAGGTGTGTTAGCAACTGCATTTGCACCATTAAAAAAATAAATGTCTTGAGGGTTTTGGCTACAAAGTGCACCTCTGTGTGTCTCTGCTTGAATTCTATCCCCTAGTTCATAGAAAGACTTCTGGGGAAATAATTAAAAGAAATAAATTGCTCTTCCAAGATTAAAAAAAAAATCCAATGCTTACCTTCACAGTTGATTCTGTCACTGCTCAGCTCAAATCCTGGATTACACTGACAGATGAAAGAACCCAGAATATTGTAACACTGTTGTGCACATGGGTTATTGGCATCACACTCGTTTATGTCTGAAAGGAAAAATGACAGATCTTTATCTTGTGTAGCTTGTAATTAGGCTGATTAAATGGATTAGTTCTTAGTCCGGGTCTACTGCTTAGCAGAAACTCAGTTGACTCTATCAATATAGATCTGCAGTCACTGGAACAATGTCAAGTCTATGCTTTACATTCCATGTAGAAAGAGTATTTTTCCAGGAATGAGAGTTATTCATGTGTGTGATGAATTCTTCCCAAAATGTTTAGTGTGGCTATTAAACTCCACATTCCAGTGTCTTTTTTTTTCAGGTAAAAAATGCCAAGTCTCTATAAATAATTGATATAAGAAACACATACTGATAAGACCTCTCAGTATGCAGTAGTTAAGATTTATTTGAGCTATTTATTACTCTTAAAATTTGTTATTTTAAATTCCATTACAATTATAACATGAGCCTCTGAGGCCAGTAGAGTTTTGCAATGCTCAAAGACCTAGACCATATTGGGGGAAGGTATGTTTCTGTGCTAGATTTTTTCCATGATGTGCCCATCCTCAGAACATATGTGAGAACGCTGTGGTATGAGAAGAGAAGCAATTTTTAATGGCAGGTTTATATAACTGTAATCACCTCTGGAATCTGTAATGCTGCGTTTTCATAGGCTGTTGACTAATTGCTGTTCCTCTGTCATTCACTTTGTAGATGTTAGTGATTTTGTTTTTTCCCCCTTGCATTCTTGCCCTGTGTGTTTTCCATTTGTATTTGTGTTTATCAGCTACAACAATTAGTAGAGAGCTGCATTTGGGGGAAAAAATCTTGAGTTCATGGCTTTTGCAAATGCTTAGAAATGTCAGCAGCACTTGGGTCTTTACAAACACAATTAAAACAGGCTAAGAGTAAGCATTCACAAACACTGAACCAATAAGGAAGGTAAGAAATCTAGGAGTGATGAACCTCACAGTCCTGAAAATAAATGGTAATAGTGGAAAACTGATTTGATGCTTTTTCTTCCTCCTTTTAGTTAATTTCTGGCAAGGGTGCAGAGAGAGTACACCCTGGCAGAGCTACCAGATGGGATAAAGAAGCTAGCCAAAGCTGGAAGTCTGTTTTCCTTCAAAGAACTATTGACCCACTTTCAATATATGCAAAAGTTGTAACACACATGTAATCAGTACAGCTGTCAAATATCACTTCTGCCAGATGACTGTTGCAGATGGGAAAGTCTGTCTGTCTTGATGCTGCTACCATTAATATACTTAATATTTACTTCACCTTTCCTGGTGGGAATATGGCTTATTAGGCTGGGAGGCCAGCAAGTGAGAGAAAGGTCATTTTGGTGAAGCACCCAATGAACTTGAAGCTGTGGAAAGGGTCAGACAACTTGTCATGTGGTTATGTTGTTTCCATGTACAATTTTTTATCCTGTTGTTCGGTGAAAAACAAGGAATTCCCCTCTTGCTTCAGTGCAATGCAGTCTGCAAGGCTACTTGTTAAGATCTGGCAATGCTTGGAAGTAATGGTAGAAGCTGGAAAACCCAGACTGAGAAATATATATGTATGTAATATAGACTTTATATAAAGTTATAGCCATAAAGAACTTCTGATTATCGCTGTCACCAATCTCTTGATACCTTTTTACAGCCATTCTTTGTGCTTCAGCAGTAACCTTTTTATTTCTCTAATTTTTCTAGAACAGAACTTATTTCAAACTTAATAGGAGTCTTAACAGTAAAATTTGCTAAAAGCAGGATCACTTTGAAAGGGTTACTCCTAATGATCCTTGCTGCCATTTTTAACATTGTTTTCTAGATATTGAAACGTGACATTCATAGATACTTTCTTTCATCACTAAATTGATGGTGTGCTGAAGGTAATTAGAGTTACAATGTTGCTTCCTCTGGATTTCTAGTTCTCCCTTGCCATACAAACTGGGAATAACATCATGAAATCCAATGATAATGCAAAGCGATTCCCCAGAACTAAAAGAATAACTAAATGTAAGATTAAATAATCAACATAAACCTTCAGGGTTTCAGTTGCTGAACCAGATGCTGCTCAGAAACAAAACTTAGGTTTTCAAGAAGGTTCCAATTTTCTCTCTAACCTGCTGTCCTCCTTGGATCAGTTGCAAGAGAGCCTCTCAATACAGCAACTGGTTTGATGTGCTGGTCATTTATTTCCTCTGAGTTGGGATGAAGATCCTTAGATTTCAACTGTGGCAAGTCATATGCCACTACTTGTCCTTGTGCCAGGTGAGCTCATGTGTAAGTACATGTGGAGAAGCTCTTACCTACGCAGGTGTGGTTGTTGGATGCCAACTGGAAACCAGCATTGCACTGGCAAAAGTAAGACCCAGGAGTGTTCATGCATCGGTGGTGGCAGTACGGGGGCAGGGTGCACTCGTCAATGTCTGGGTTATCAAGAAAGAGATTAGTTCAGATTGAATCACAGCAGTTCACTGTTGCTATCTCATGTCCCAAGAAGCTGTAAAGTTAATTGCACCTGATTAAAAGCAGGAAGAAAGCTTATGTGAGGTAGGTACTGCTTCTGTGGAGATTAGTGGGAGAGATATTTTACTTGAAGCAGTTTTTGTAACACTTAATGCTGATTGTCTCCCAGCTACTGAGTTTAATACAAATTCCACCTTTATTTTCCACTTTTATTTAGTTCCATAGTACTGCTTAGTCTTACTTTGTATAGGTAAACCCCAGAATATATTGTTTTGCTTCTCAGCCAAGATTTCCTGTGATCAGACATGATGCTGACCAACCCAGTGAATGTCCCTTGTAGCTCTTCTATAAAACCCTACATGCAGCACCCTGAGCATGTGCTAAATCTTTACAGCTCCATGAGGAAGAACAGATTTCTGTGTTGTACAAGTACAGGGAAATGGGGAGGGTAGAGGATTAATGGCCTGAAAAGGAAAACAGGTGGCTGTGCTTCAGCAGGGAGTCCCCAGAAACTGGCTTGTTACCCCAAGGGGCTGCCACTGCTCCTGTTCTCTCTTCTCTGCTCTCCTGCATATCCCTGTATGGCAGAACCAGCACCTTCTGGCTGTGTGCTCTGGTGCTGAGGAAGGCGAACAGACTGGTTGAAGTTGGTGCTAGCTCAGGCAGTAATAAGTTTCCACAGACCCTGCCTGTAGATTAGCCTTGGTTTTGAGGTGGTACAGGCTGCCTTTCCAAGTTCCAGCATTCCTGGTGTGCACTGGAGCAGGCTTTTCACCTGCAGATCATACAAAATACGCAACAGCCCGTTCTTTTACCCCTCTGCATTTTAAAAAAGTTTCCTTGTGTCCTGGAGGAGATGCTGCGTGTGTTTTTTTTGTGTTCAAACCCCATTATTTATTACCCCACGATGCTGACTGTGCATGTATGTGCAGCAGTCCTCTTTAGTTGTGGCCTGTTTGAGTTGGGTGAAGAAATCCACGCCGTGCTCTGTGCATGTACACAATGTGATATTTCAAAGGCTCAATGCTCAGACAAATAAGACCAGTTTGCACTGGAACAAAGAAAGGCACTTCCCATATCCATGCCAGATCTTGAGTTTCCTACCTCCAGCTGTTTCCACCATAGATGTGTTTAAAAAGAGGCCAAGACTCTTTTTTTATAATGAGGAAAGTGTTTGTTTTAATATCAAGTGAAAAAATAATCTTCAGAAGTTAACCCTTTCTTTGTCAAATTTACAGTTGTTTAGGTTTTGGGTGGTTCTGAATGAAAAGATGCCGGAAAATTCCTGGCTATCTGTACAGTAGTGATTGTTGCTGTAACTCTTTTGTTGCAGAGAGAAATTTGGAAGTAGAAATGGAATAAATTAGGAGGCACAGTAGATCTCTTGCATCCTTGGCTTTTACAGGACTGAGGTCTAACAAATTGCTGTTTAAAGATCTGATTATACAATATAGGTGCACGAGCAGTCCTATGCTGCTAACCTAACTCTGATTCCAGGGTCTGACTCTCATTCAGTGGGAGCTCTTGCAGGATGAGGCACATCAGCTCCACACAGATCTAAGGACCAAGCATCATTAGCCAACTCTTCTGTTTGAAGTAATGCTGGAAAACAATCTCTTCTATCTTCACTCCATGTTTCAGAGAAGACCAACTTAGCAATATGTGAACAAGGAAACTTTGAGTGGAAAAAAAAATCTCAAAAAAAGTCCCAACCAACCCAGAAACGATTAGTGAATTCAGATTAAATCAATCAATTGTTAGAAGTGAGTCCTTTTCTCCCTCTACCTTTAAGCCAAAATAGTTTGGAAAAATTTCTTTCAAATTTGAGAAACATTTCCTCCCATATGGAGAACCTCTATCAAGATCTGGCCCCGAGAACATTTTCTGGCTAAGTTGTTATAAAATCCCCAAAGACAGGCTTTGTTCTGAAATGCTGACAGGACAGAGCGTAGGGATGTACTTATAATTTAGGTCAGTGGGTAATATGTAACACAGGTGTTATTCTTGGTTTTGACCTAAATAAGAGAAGGGAAATTTCACTTTCCAGCCATCTTCACATATAGATTTAGATGCAAAAATATATTCCCATGTAGATAGAAGGGTGGAGCATTCTGCTGCTTCTCTCTGGCCTCCTGTAATGTGTCCCATGAGACTTTTAAGGTAATGCCATGGGCCTTGGCATTGTAAGTGCTATTGCACAGCAGTAATAGACTTAACCTGCTTTAAAACATCTAGATAAACACCAGGTATTTTAAAAAAAGCATTTATAAAGATATTTCTCTACCTACATTCCAAACTAATTAGCCTAATCTTGCACAGAGAATTGAGGAAAAATCAGATCTATCTGTTTACACCAGTTTTACAGTTCAGGGTCTGATCTGCATCTCTTGGGAAAGAGGTAAGAATTTTGAGGTTGATTCCTACAGCCCTTGGCTCAGAACTCTGAAGGAAGAGCCATGCCCAGAAATTTAGATTAGTCTAGATGGGTATGGAAACTTCCCCAGCTTCCTTCCTGCAGGTCGTGCTGGGCAGTGACTGCCTATAGCCTTTGCAAGGATTATTGAAAGGGAGGGAAATAAAACTGAAGTTCTTAAACACTTTCAAATGCAGGATATGTAACACCAAGAAAAAAGAATAGCTGGAGCTCTGTTTCTGTTCTGAGGACAAAAGAAAACCCCCAATGTTCTTCTACACTGCATGAAACCAGTCTTGTGTCTTATAAGGGATGGTCTTGAATATCACCTCATGATGTATATATTTGATTCTCTTATTTCACAGCTGTTTTTATTATCTGACAAACCCAAGGCTCAAGGCTGAGTGCATATAAAAGCAATTCATCCACTGAAATCATGATTAAAGAGGTGTTAAAAAAAGGCTGAAGGAGGGCTTCAGGAGCGGAGTAATGGTGCTTTTGCATAATGTCCCCAAACGAGGATGGAAAAGGGAAGATGCAGTGTTTACACTGCACTTGGATTTAATTTAATGCTGTACTTGCATAGCTCCCAAGGGTGCTGATAGTTTATTTTGGCACAAAGAATAAAGTGTAGTGGTTTATAAGTTGCAAATATCCTATACCTGCATTCAGAGTTTCCATCTCTTTCATGTATACTCATAAAACTGAGTACTGAAACAGACTGTGCAAGGGGCTCTGCAGAGCAGGGCTTAGCTCTCTGTGAAGGTAGGGCTTTGTCCTACAGCCCTGAAGTCAAGGCACCCTGAGGTCAGTGGAAAGAGCCTTTAGTTTGCTGCTGTAGTGGACTTATGACTCTGGGATATGAGGCAATACCCCAATGCAGATGCTGACCACAATGGTAACTGTTAGGGAAATGCATCTCAAAGCTCAACTCCAAGTGTTGATTATACTTAAAGCAGACTCTATTCCACGTCTTAGTGGTTAATTATTGCAAAGAAGTGATTATCTATTGCATTTTAAAGTTATATAGCGATTTTACACTACACATACCTATACACTTTATAATCAACGTAAATTTTGCAACAGTAGATGATGAAAGAGAAGAAGTTAGTCTAGAGCAACACTTACCCACACATTGGTCCCCTCGTTTCTGATAGCCTGGAGGACACTGGCAGCTGAAGGACCCTCTTAAATTGACACATACTTGGTCAGCTCTACAGTTATGGGTTCCAGTTGCACATTCATCTATATCTTTATTAAAAAAAAGGCAAATGCAGGATTAGTCTAAGTTCACTTAAAATATTTAGCCTGATGAAATGCTTTATGCATCTTTAAGCTACCTATAAGCGAAGGCAGCAAAGCTCAAATATACTCCAAAAAAGTCGTCTGGGTGCTTATTCCGTTTGCAGGCTATAAAATGTTATCAGATTTCAAACAGCTTTTAACTCTGATATATTGTATTTAGAAATGTTTGTGGCTATGGCTATTTAAAACAATCAGGTACTCTTCTTGGTCAAATAACAGCAATATTTTTTACTTACCACTATAAAACTTTGTGTAAACTTCCTGCAACTTTAGAATATTTTTATATTTTAGTCATTTCACTTTTTCTCCCCCCATGCTGCTGGTTTGTTGCATGTTGAATTACTCTGGAATGTTTCAGCAAATGTAGTTCAGCCCTTTCTCAAGAAGAGGAGTTAGAAATATGTTGCTCTGCTGACGTTAAAAAGACTCTGGTGATCTCTTTTGCATGGTTCTTGTGCTCTGTACTTTGGACAGGGACTTGGAACTTGGTATATGGTGGCCTTCTCATCAGGAAGAGATCTGCCTCTTGTCATTCCTGTGAAAACTCACCTAATTCAGTCAATCTGTGAAAGTTTCTGGAAGCAGTTTGTGTGTGTTTTTATTTGACCAGTGCAGCTAAAAAACTTGACTACTAGAGCAATACTTTCCAGTGTCATTCAGGCAGCTTATCATTCACACTAAATACAGGTTAAAACCACCGTTTGGGTTTTGCCTAGTCACTGTGACTGCTGGAGGTACTTAATTTTAATTAAGCTGCATGTGCTGACAAATAGGTCTCTTCAAATGGAATCCAAATTTGCTTTCTCATCTGAACATACAAACTGTTGGAGAGCTTTCTAGTGTAACCTGACACAGTACAGTGAAAACGCTTTTTAATCTTGGCATTGTACACAATTTGGAGACTCTAGGCTGAATAAACAAATTCCTTAACTTATGATCTCCAGTTTACAAATCTCAGCTGACCTCTCTATTTGTATAGGCACTGGGGATGTTAGAACATCACCAGTGGCAGATTCTGGGTGGTGCTTTGGAAAAAATGATGGATTCTTTCTCGTAGCGAATGAAAACAATTTCAACCACAAGATTCAATAAAAAATAAACCATCAACAGTTTGAATTAATTCTCAGTGTTTGTCCTTTCCACAAGTGTCCAAATATTTTACATACATCTTCTCTTTACCCAACAGGAAAAACAAAGTCCTCTTATGTTAGCCTGCTCTTTGCATTTCTGGGTATCATCAGCCTGAGAGCTGCTGTGCTGATGCAGGATTTGCTGACTGCATTGTTCTGTACAGCTGAAAAGCACATTCTCAGGGGTAAAGACTTTCAGGGACTGTAGCTGGCTGCCTCTTACCAACCTGACACATCATTAAGGGCCTGAGCCAAAGCATGGTGGAGCAGGGGCTTCGCTGGGCTTTGCGTGTACTCCTAGCTCCTACAGAAGTTGGAAATAACATGGCTATAATACGGTTAAAGTTCTTTGTTGAGGAGTGTACTGGAACAAAGGGAATGCATTTGATCTTTAGGAACTTCATATATGGAGATAACTTGAGTTCCTTTTAAAATGGATTATTTGAAACTCATTAAATCCTTTATGTTGCTGTTTGCACCCAGGCCTTAATTTCCATTTAGCTTAACTTCTATGGTGTAACAAGCTACTCCAGCTGAAATGACCCAAACCAGATTGTGCTTATGCATTCAGGGTCTGGTTTCCCCACCCCCACCCCCCCCAAGCATAAGTTCAGTTTGAAAGAAAAAGAAGTATTTAAAATTAGTGTTTGATTTGGAAACTCTTGGAGGATTTGAGGCTGCAAAGATCTGTGTTCATAGGAACAAGCTTTTCTTGATCCTTGTTTCAAGGAATCCTTTAGAGGTCCCTATGCTGCTTAATTTAGGGTCCTGAACTGTGCTGCATATTTGCTGTGACCATCCTGTCATGTGTCTTCTACATGCTACGAAAATGGCTTTCAGCATGTAATGCTCTTGGTGGATGTCAAGAGAGATTTGTTAGTTGTGTTCCTTTGCATTGCCATTGTTCCTTTTGCCGTTTTGGCTAGGGAAGCAGGTATTGATGGAAATCCATCAAACTCCAATTGTTCTGGGTTTTTTTGTGGACTTAACTGCATCTTTACTGAACTGCCTAAGGTGAGAGGTAGAGGTGGATGGGAGGGCAGCCTCTGGCTGTCACTGGGGAAGGGCAGTAGGTGCTGCTCACATCTGTGCAGATAAATCGGTCATGTTAGAGGAAGGCTGACAGCTTGAAGATCAAGTTTCTGAAGTGTTTCAAGAGATATATTGTGGGAGGAGAACAATAGGCTATGACAGAAAGGCTTTAGTGCTGGAATGTTCAGTTCTGATTTGTCTAGTATTGCAATAATTAGATATGTCTACTGTTGTGACTGATACAAGGGAGAGGAAGTGAGAAGACTTCAGTGCTGAGAGTGGTGCCAGATGTAAGTTGTGCTGGTGTGATACCAGAAGCAGCCCAGCCCTTGTGGTGTGTGGAAAGAAGAACTGAGGGATTTTTGCAATGTGATGTTACTGCACAGATCTCTGCATCTCTGCTTTTGCTAAGTGAGGCCCAAAGAGAAGTCTTAAGCTTCTTGGCACTTGAATCGTCCTCCACTAGAGAAGTAATCTTTTTTTTAACTGTCCTGAGAGTTAGTGGAGCAACAGAGGAAGCAACATCGATGCTGGAGTTCTCCTTAGGATGAAGCTGACCAGCTCCATTTTTCTCTGAGGTGGCAGAGTTATCTACCAATACGGAGAGGCTTCTCTCCTCACATGAAATGGTATGATGTTACATTGGTGCTGCCTGTATTGATCTGAGATTAGTGCCCATGGTTCTTGAATGGGCAGATTATCTATCTGCAGTTGGTAAAGTCTCCCTGAACTCTGATCTGAAGTTCCCAGATTTTCCTGACTATGTTGCCTCTGTACAGAAGTCTCTACCTCCTAGGTCTTCACTCCATTGTATTATAAGAACTTCCTTTTTCCAGTTTAAATCAGACTTTTCCAATCTGTTAAATCCCTAACTTGTCAATTGTGCAGTGCCCTCAGATTGTGTGATGGTTTTTTGGCAGCTGCATCAAATACAGTAATGCAGAGACAAGTCAGTGGCTGTATGAACCATCCGACCATCTCATTCCATTTGATGTCTCTTGACAAAATCCCTGGACTTAAGTGCAGGCAGTAAATGAGGGTGTTGAGAATCCATACTCTTGGTTTCTGCCTACTGGAGGTACCTGGGACCAGCCTGATTTGGTATCTGAAAACCCAGAAATCTGGGGCAAGGATGTGATAGAAATTCCTCTGTGAACATCAGAGCTCACCAGCTTTAATCCTAAGAGCAAGATAAATTTGTCTGGCCTTTCCTCTGCAGCACAAATGTTTAATAATGTGTTACGTGCATGTGTATTTATAATAATTAAAAAAATTAAATCAAGACACTCTGCTGCACACACTTGTGTCTCTGGGGAGAGGGTGAGAGAACAAACATGTGACAGATGTTTGTCATGTTGCTTAATGCACTACTGGAAAGCACTCAAGATACCACAGTGATGAGTGCAGTATAAGAAACAGATCTGAAAGAAAATAATGGCCTTTTACAAGCTCATTCTTGAGCATCTTTTCTCTGCATCCTCTCTTCCAAGCTTGGTGTCATCACGATAAATTCATTTCAGTGTTTCAGCAACTGATGCCACAGCTGAGGCTTCTACCTTAAGTTATCTTGTAAGCTATACCTGCTAGCATGTTCCTCACAAGCTTTGTTTAAATTTCTTTTCTAGATGTTACACACATTTGTTCACTCGGGTAGGCAACTGAAATTACATCAGTAAACAGAAATTAGAACTGTAATGTTAAATGCACTTTCTCACCTCAGCTAACACTTTAAAAGGTGGTGCTCTTACAGATAAGTGCTGTAAGTCTGCATTAAATTCTTAAACAGCTGGAATGGTATTTGATTATTGATGCATGTGACCTGTCAATATGGATTAATTCTTAAAACCATGGTGTCTGTGTCACTGAGTCTGATCTTAGGTATTGCTCAGATTTTTATTCCCAGTTATCCTCTGGACAGGTGCAGCCTTGGTCTATTTGGAAAACTTCCTTTGAAATAGACTGGGTGTCTTTAGCAGGTTGATCTTATTTGAAAACAGAGCTGGGTTATGTTCAGTGTCCTGGTCACTGTAATAACCAAACTCAGGTAATCCTGTAGCCTTTCAATAGACAAAAGCAAATGTAAAGGATTTATTTCTACTTCAAGTAGTTATGAAAACTTAACAAAATTTGTAAAGTGTGTTTGGATTGAGTGCTTTAACTACCACATGTTGTTCATAGGTGTTACATCCAGAATACTACCCTGAAAGAATGTGCCAGTTTCGAAGCCAAGTGCTTGGGGGGACTGCGAACCACTGAATTCAGGTTCTCTCAACAGTCTGCATCCAGATCCAGTGAGCATCATGACAGAGTCATCATGTGACTCTCATTCTGTTTTTCCTGCAGGTTTGGGCTCAGTCACACCTTACTGTTCCCAAAATGGTCCTCTATCAAGTTGTGATGGTAAAACATTAAACTGATGTACAGAGGCAGAGGCAATACCAGAAGTAGGGGGAGGAATGTTACAACTAAGGATGTGGGTCTCAGTCAAATTACGTGTAAGCCACACTGCTCTTTCAGATGTGTTTATGGAAGTCCTCAACTGTCCTATGGTAAATACAACCACCAGACCCCAACAACTCATCCTAACATAAATACAGCCCTGTGCAGTAATCCCTAGGCTGCTCTAGAAAGCTAATTTTAGAAGACTTCCACATTGCAAACTATCCACAGGTTAAGATAATGCACTGATTTGTCTAGACTACTGTTTGAAGCTTGCAAGGTGCTGCAGAAATAATGTGAGAACCATTGAGGGCAGCAGAGCTTGCTCCTGTACTCCTTCAAAATATAAATCAACTTGCATTTCATAGTTTTAATTCCACAGGCCTCACTAATAGCTATACCCAGTGATTCCCTCATTTTCCAAAAATGCACCCATGCTCCCTCTTGAAGTGATTTACACAATTATGTCCTTCCACTGCTGACTTTGGCAGCCTGCTCTGTATTTCAACCACCAGTTGTGTACAAAAATTTTTCCTGACCTGCTTTTTAGCTATAGCTTTCTCTAGTGTATGGCTCCCTGTTTTAGAGCTAGCTAGCTTTTTGACTTCTCTGCCCCAAGCCATTCTGTCAGGCTCTTATCTACATCCATAAAATTCTTTCCTAGCCTCTCTTTCCACCTACAAACCTGGCTCCATTCCCTTCGTGCTGTGACTCACTTTTCCCAAACCCCCTGACTCATGCTGCTTGCTCACTTATGCAACAACTTAATCTCTGTAATTTTCTTTCTATCATTAAGAGAAGTACCTAAATCCACGAGATACGTTTCACCAGGGCTTCCAACTTTTGTAGAAAACGAAATGTAAAAGCAATCTATGTCTATTTTCTTATTTAAGCTATTTAAAGCTTTTTTTCCTCTAGCTCATATCTGTATTTTGTGTTCAGAGCTGGAAAAATGTATTTTTAACTAACTCAGGTATGTCTTACTCCTGGCACTGGAAGTGCTCAGCTTCTTTTTGCTTACTGGCTCTCAACATACTGCAATTTACTACAGCATCTTTGTACTCTCCTTGTTTGTGCATAGATTCATCTGTTCAGACAGGTCTCACAGTGTCTGTAGGTTGCTTTCTCTATTCTGGTCTGTAGTGATCTTGTAAGCAGGATGTATCAAAAAGAGGGCTCTTAAAATGACCTTATGGGATTCAAATTCCCATTTCTGCCCCCACTGCACAGCAGCAGCGGAGCAGCTTCTAAATGGCTTATACAAACCAGAACCCAGAATGATTCCACTGATGCCAGTGTTGCACTTGTCACTGGCTCTGGTGAAGCTGTTCTCCATTTGCTTTGAATGTAAACAATAAATATTTTAGTTAATCGGTTGAATTTTTTTGAGTTCTCAGTGTGAGTGAGACCAGAAAGTAACTCTGTCTATTTTCCTAATAGATTCATCTGCACTGAAAACACTGCCTCCCACGTAAGCAATGGCACCAGTGAGTCTGATACCAGAGACACAATGACCTGCACAGTACTGCAGGTATCCTGGACAATTTACTTTGGGATTCCAGAAAACCTTTCGCTTTGTCCATTTCATTAGCTTTCCTTCTGTCTGTGAGGCTTTTCTAATTTGTATTTTTAGAATTAACCACTTGAAGGTAGAATACTTGAAGAAATTGGTTCTTCCATGAATAGAGGCTTGCTTATTTTACCAAATTAAGTACTCTGTCTCTTATTTATGCTTCTTATATTGTTCTTGCAACTGAAGCCAAGCTCACTGCTATGTCGTTTCCTGGATCCTCCCTGATCCTTTCTTACACATAGGAACAACACTAGCAACCTCCAAATTCCCTGGTTCCCTCCCCAGCCTTAGCAAGCTATCAACAATTTCTGTCAAAGGCTTTTCTATTTCCCTTGCTACTTCCTTCAGCATTTGGGATGTTATTCATCTGGGCTGGATGCCCAGACAACTTTTAACTCATTGGTGTTGGGAGGCTGCACTTTATGGTGGCAAGTACCAGCACAAAATCTGTTATGTAACATCAGGTCAGTAGGTACCAAAAGACTAAATATTTAGAGAAATTCTTCACTTTGAGTGGCAAAACCTGCTAATAGGGAGACCCGTACTCCAACAGTGCAGTCACTATCCAGTAGTGTCATGAGGTAGTGTCTATAACTCTGCACAACTCCACAGCAGCCCATAAACTCCCTCTTTAGTGCTCGTTTTTCTTTCCCTTTTAAATTTTTCCTTTGGCCCTTTCATGTGAAGGATGTTGGAGTGATTGCCCTGGTAACAAGTTTTCACAGTTGAGTGAAGGTAACCTGCACAAATACTTGTTTGCACAGGAAAAATATATGTAAGAGCCAAGACCTACATTTAAGCAAATATGTGAGGTAGGATGTTTAAATTAATGAGATTTTCATGAAAAACTGCACGACTTTTGCTGGGCTGAAGCATTTCCCCTCTCAAATTTGAGAGTACAGCAAAGCAAGCTCCTAGTACATTGGTCTTTTAGTACCTCTGGACATCACAGCAAGACAAAACAGAAGTATTAATGTAGAAAATGTACAGGAAAAAAAAAGAACTGGATGCAGTGCAAGGGACTTACAGTCCCTGTTTGATTTCTGTGTTTGGACTACAAAAGTTTCAGTAATTACCATGAAGTTGGGAGAGCTCCCCAACCAGGGTGACTTCATGAATATGAAGGTACAGGAAAAGAAAGCATCCTTCTATTTACTCAACAGTTAACAAGGGATTAAGCTGTAATAACCAAGTCTGTGGCCTGCAGTGCTTTGTCACAATTATGTATTGTCTTTGGTATGTCCAAACTGACTTGACTTATCACATAGAATAGCTAAATAAAGGAGTGAGCCATAGCTTTCAGCACTAGAACATCTCCCACATGTTTGTTTGGGAGTGGCAGGCAGCTGAAAAGGGGGGTGGGGGGAATGAATGAAGCTTTGAATAGATGCTTTGCTTCCTTTCTCTACCACTTTGCCTCCACCTATGATGGTACCTTCCTTCTCTAGCAAAAGCCATGCAGTCTGTAAATCACACTGCAAAGGGGAAGTGGCTTTGAATTCTGAGATCTTTCTGGTTTTTGAAGACTGAGATGCTATAGGCAACTGAACATGCTTTTCCTACCCTGGATCTCAACATAAGACAGTATTCAACAATCATTACATTCAGGTGGTGACAAGGTGAGGGTGCTTCACCTGAGTCTGCACCCAAGCATATATTCTGCTCCTCTGCCTTCTGCACAGTGCCATCAGTGCTGGGCATGGTACAAGAAGTTAAAAAGCCCAGTGCTGTGTTATGACTTTTTCTATGTTGTGCCCTGAGCTTTTTCAGGCTCCCACTGGCACCAGCCATGGTTCAACACAGCTTGTAAGAACATGCTGATAAAAAGATACACTTTGTTATCAAATCATAACCAGACTGAATTCAAGGAAGGTGACACACACAATGCTGTTAAATAATACAGTAATTTAAATGATTACTACAAATATGAATGGTATGACCAGAATGACAACAAGTTAGTCTGATACATGGCCACAAAAACCATTCCTAAGAGGCATTTAACAATAAAATTTTCTATCCAGTGTTACTTCAACATTTTTTATTGAAATGAGCACATAGATATGAATATATGTGTGTGTTTAAAGTTCCTCAAAGGGAAGGGTACTTTATCCCAGTTGAAGATCACAATATAAACTCTTAGCCTTCCTGTGGCAGTCTAGCAGAAGAAGGTTCTATGGCTTTGGTTGATCTATCTTAGCTTAAAACTTGTATCTTGGGCTTTATTTCTGCTGGGGCCATAAATGCAACCATACATTCTTTCCAGTCACAACCCAGTAATTGGGTGCAATGTATCTGCAAGTCTCAGAGTGCTTCAAAAATGTGAGATGCCACAACAGCAAACTTCTCTGATTTCTATTACAATAGCTTTTTTTCCCGTCTCTCTGGAGTATTTCCTGCTGTTGCTTTCTTGTGACTTTCTGCTAGAGGTCTAACAACTTGTGCTTTTTGGTTCATGCCTGCCTAAGTGAGGATCACCCACCCATGATGACCAATGCACTTGGACTATACTCAAAAACAACAAGGGTGGATTAAACTATTCCATTATTGCAGATGAAAGAATTCTCCCCGACATCTGGCATATCATCTTCAAAACTGATATGGAATGCTTCCATAAATTCAGCTTAACATTGTTTTTGTGAGTGTTCCAAAGTATTTTTAACATGAAGAAATAGCATGCAAACTAATTTCCCATTTGAAAGTAAATGTCTTGTTCTTATTTCTAATTCACCCAGTTATTAAAGGGAAAAAAAGAGATGTTCACTTAACTTGAAGCATACTGTTTACTTAAGTTAATGGAAAAGCTAGTCAGTGTTTGATGTAAAGCTGCCCCCTTGCTTGAAAGAAAACCAAACAACTGGTTATGAATTATGAATATCTTCTAATAGTTTCCAGAATTATCTGAAGGATGTATTTTTTTCTTAATTATGTACACTTAAAAATTCCAAGTTCCCTATTCATTTCCATTTTGTTTATTTCTCTCCTTGGAAACCTCTTAAGCGTTTTCCTCTAGCTAGACTTGACTGAACAAAATATTACTGCTACAACCTGTAGTATTAGGGAAATAGGGGCCTGAAAGCTCGTTGTGGTTTTTAATTAGGAAGTTGAAGAATCACTCACTAAATCTTTGCAAGCCTTTTCACAGCTCTTAACGCTGGCAGCTGCTGTGTCTCTTGCAAAGGAAAACACAAGCTTGTGCCCCAAAAGTGTGCTTCAAAAATCAACTCTTATTCTGAGACAACAAAGCAAACAGTTCCTACAAAAAACTCTTGTATGTTGGCATGCCTTCAGCTGATTGGGTCCTAATCAGACTGTTCCTCCTTTGAGGAATCACAGTGTCTCCTGACAGTCAGGGAGGCATCTCCATGTGGGAGCTGTTGGCAAAGGTTCTACGATGGGAGGATGCAGCCAGGTGAAGACCTGGTCTGTCTGTGTGGCATTTCCACAGCCTGTGTGACCTTGGGGCTGTGAAGGCAGCTAGTTCCCAGCTGAACAAAGCTCACTAACACAGCAAGCACTGATGCACTGAGCATAAGCTCTGTGCCCTCCAGCCTGAAACACCACAGCCTGATGTTGGGGTTTTTTTGGGTAGTGAATGTGTAGCTTATCAGTGCTCACTCTGTTAACCTAAGAAACAGGGAACCTTAAGATATAAGGGATTTAAGATATATATAAGATGAGGGACTTATAAAATCGGTTCCTTATATCAAATATTCTCAATAAAATCTCACTCTCCTTCAGCTTTTGTAGGCTGAATGAGCTGTTTCAGGAATTATAACTGTAGTTCCCAAGCTGAGAACATTTAAGTTCAAGTGGAGTTCAACAGCAACTATCAGAAGGAGAAGGCTTATCTAAATGATGATATTGTTTTTAGCACTAATCATCCTATCTGTTGGCAGTACCAACATGCTGCAATCTCCACAGCTCCCTACGTAAATAAGCAGATTCCTGATGCTGTTCCAACTCCAGAAATGCCTTTGAAGGCATGATTTAGCTATGAATTTTTCCTACAAAGTTTTGTGATTCTTCTAGTGTTGCTGTGTGTACCCCCAGATGCCTTGTTTTTGAAGATGTGTCTCTAAAATGCATTTAACTTTCACAGTCTAACTGCCAGGCATTGCTCTGCATCGTACCTTATTGGAAAATTAAAAGGATGAAATGGTTAAAAAAAAAAATCACTTTCATGCCTTCTATGACTTTCGAATGATAGAACAATAAAGGCAAATTACAAAAATAGTACTTAAAAAAAGGACACATCAGTTGATTTGGTCCAAAATATACTCTAGGGATGGGAGGGGATTGGAAGAGCAGGGATAGAAAAACACAATGTTCAGGTTGCACAGTTCAAGTGGAGTGAAATGGATGTGTGAAAGTGAAGATTCCTGTGGCAATATCGATTCGACTCTGCTACAGACAAGCAGTGTTACATGTCACTGAGCTAACAGTGCCACCAGGAACAGCATCTTGTAAGGTTTTGTTTGTCTGTCTTGCCTTAAGAATTCCCATTAGTTGGCTCTCCTTAGGAACTTAAGTGGAAAATCCAATTTTCTGTTAATTCTTGGCATGAAGAAGGCTTAAAATGAAGTTTTACAAAGTCTTTGTTTGAAAGAGAATAGATACAAGGGGTGAAGCCAGGTAGGATCAAAAGCAGGGGCACAGTGAAAAATAAAATCTATTCTTTGAAGGTATAACACCCCCCCCCAGCAGTATGAATATTTATGAAGGGGAAAAAAAATGAGCATCAAAGTTAGATGTATCATGATAGAGGTGACTAAGTGGAGGCTAAAGAAAAGAATTGGGGGGAGGGGGGTGGGGGAGAATAAGCAAGGCACATACGTAACAGCTGCTTTTTCACTTACCAAAATAGTGTTTCTAAAACACTCTATTGCAGACTAGCAGCGTGATCTTGTTAGATCACCAAGGGCTTCACGAAGCTTTTTGGGAGACCTGGTGAGTACCTGCTGCTATCTGTATTTTGAAGCTGTATTTTGAAGCTGTTTCTCTGACTCTCAGTCTAATCAGGGCTGTAAGGAGAATGCCTAAATAGCAAGTGTGGAGGTGGTACAGGACAGAACACGTCCTCCTGTGGTGGCACTGTGAGCCCAAGGAGGGGTACATTGGGCTCAGGGCAGAGGGAGCATGGACAAGGAGGGTAACTGCAGCGAGCTGAGGGTGTGCAGCATGCTAAAGATCATAAGTTGGAGGGGTGCTTGGGAAGTATTTGTTGTTCTTTCAAAAACCTGACAAAAAAAACCCCCTTAAAACTGAAAATTATTATTTTTGGCCCCAAAGTAAGATTTTTCTGGGGTTTAGCCATGGAGGGGTTTTTTTCTGTGTTTGGGAACAAAAAAGAAAAAAGACACCAAAAAATACTTTGTTCTTTCAATGAGCCAGTAATAAATAAAAACCAACATTTTAAAAAACAGAAGTTTCCTTGGGAAGAGAGAGTTATTCTGTCTTCCAAAATTACTTTGCCTTGAAATTGCGATTGACTCAGCTCTCGGGCTAAGGATCTGACTTCCCAGCTGCCTTTAAGCAATCAAGTAAAAGTAGCAATTGGGACAGCTTTTCTCTCTCTCTCCCTATCTTTTTTTTTCCTCCCTGGTCTTTGGCTGGGAAGCTGCATGAGCTTGCCTCAGAATAGATGCTGTGCTACCATAATCCTGGCACTTTTCACTGCAAATGAGATTTCGGCAGCGTTTCCTAGAGTAAGCAGAGTGCTCCTGCAGCCTGCTTGCAGGGCTGTGGGGATGGGGAAATGCAGCAACCTGCTTTTGTTTGCCTCAGCATGTGATTTTTCTTTCTCTCTTATACCTTGTGATCTTCGCAGACTTCTGGCGGAGCTTAAAAGGTTAGTTTGAGAAGGGAGGGGTTATCATTTGTTTAGAAAATAAATAGGAAAAAAAGGAGGCCAAATACCAGTAAAGTTCCAGTTTTAAAATATTAAGCTAACACACAACATTGCTGACCTGAAAAGGTCACATGAAGTGGGAGAAAGGATGTATTTAGACTGATTGCCAGGCAGGACGTGGGATCTCTCACTGACTTGGCAGTAGATACTTCAGCTTTTGCTATTAGTGCTGTTTCTAATGCTTCTTATTTGCTGAGTTCTTAAGCTTGACAAGATCCATGCTTTATTTTCCAGTATTTACGCAGTATTAAGCAAGTGTGTAAATCCATTCAGAGAGAGTGAGGCCTGAGCTGCCCCCTCTTTTCTGCTTCATCTTTGGTTACCAGATGTTCAGTGACCTGGGGGAATGGAAGCTCTGAGGGGTTTTCCTTTGGGGTGTGCTATCAAGATAACAAGGTTATTTCCAACAGGTTTAAACTTGCTAAATACAGTGGAAGAGGGCTCTGTGCTTCCAAATTTATCAGAGTGAAGAAAGAAATGACTATTTAACCTCTAACAGAGCTGTTAGAATGTCTTCAGAGAAAACCATAAGATTTAATGGAAATGTAAGCCTCTCTTTCTATGGCCTGACTTGAGGGTACTTGGCTAGCATCAAGTAGAAAGCCTAATGCAGCAGATAAATAATCGCTGCCACATCATGTAAGCACATCATTATCACTGCTGGATGAGATGAAAGGTATTTACAAACCAGAGTCTGCCAGGAGAAGAGAGTCAGCTCAAGCTTGATCCAGCTCCAGCTGTAATCAATAGGAGCCTTCAACTAAACTAGAGCTTAAAGAACAAACTAACTTCTTTTTGAAACACATTACACTTTGAATGTTGTAAAATTAAAGCTGGAGCTCATCAAAAGTGAGGTGCAGAGGGATTTGGTGTCTGAAAGCCCCTTGTTTTATACCACACGGTGTTTGATGGTCTCCAAAATTACACTTCCCACTCTGGTAACCCAAGCCCCCATTTTTCTTTCCCCTCCTTAAATCTCCCACTTTTACTTGCCTCCTGTTTTTCTTCCCTTTATTCCTCTGGGTTCTTCCCTTCTAATTTTTCAAGGCAGAGAATGTGCCTTTGTTTGTTGAAGAGCAAAGCAAGTTTATGGCACCCTATTCATTATATTTATGAATCATATCTAACTGAATTTTTCCCAGAGTCCAAAGGTGGCTGTTTGCCCAAAGGCACCGCTCTCAGCCGCCTGTATTTTCTATTTATAAGGTGTATTTTAGTTTACATCAGAAGCTGAGGGAAAGACTTCTGCTTGATATCACTTCTGCCAAATGAAACCCACAGAGAAGCTGTGGCCAAAGGAACTCTGTACAAAAGTTGTCTGGGCTCTGTAATTTTGTCCACGTGGGTGCATGTTAGTGTATGTTAGGTGCCAATAAAAACAATCTAAAATAGATACAGCACTGTGTGAGCCTTGAGATGATCTTAGAATGTTCAGAGCACAGGTAAGTGAGCGCTGCGAAAGGAACATGCTTGGACAGAAGAGAGTCTGGTAAGAAAAGGAGCTTTTATGAGAGGGCTGTGAAAGAACAAGCAGCTCCTCTGACAATCCCTTTAGTCCATGGAATTCCTGAAAGCGTACTTTACAACTGAATTAAAGCAAATTGTTGTTTTTCAAACTATTTGTGGTTGTGACATAGTTTGGGCACTCCCCAGAACATGATGCTAAGTAGGCAGTGTAGCCAGGGACAGGAGGAATTAACCCTTTGGCTCTCCAAAGGTCTGCGTTAGCAATGGTTTGGTGTCAGGCACATCTCCTAGCTCTGGGTCACGGGCGCTGAGAAGCACCAGAAGCATGGAGCCTACCATGCATGTAGGACAAGTTGCCCAGCCAAAGCCAGGCATTTTGCATCCAGAGACCTGCCAGGAATAAACAGGCATCAGCTCTGTAGCTGACACAGGGAAGGGAAGGAACAGGCCCTGATGGATTTACTGGAGAAGCTTTTTAATGCTTTGTGGTGTAAAATGTTTCTCCTGCTCCTGGCTGCAGGAAAGAAGATGAGCAGGCAGCTTTAGCCATCCTTACTGAAAAGGCAGCATGGAGGCCCTTCCTAGTATTTTTTTTCCAGGAGGTATTTTGATTGGGTTTCAGTCTACTTTGTTCCTTCTTTCAGAAGCATGAGGCCCTACCCAAATTTTGATTTTCTTGCAGATTGTATGAGTGTATGAACTAACTGCCAAGGACATGCATGCAGCCTGTCTGCGTCTCTGCCTTGCTCAGCGATGCCCAGAACACTATCAGTATGCTGCTCAGCATGGCTGTTCCATTGCCTGGCTGTCTCTAGCTCTGAGTAGGCAGTGAGAAATGTTCGATTAAAACCTAATCCAGCCTTTCCACAACCATTGCAGAGGTTAACTGGGGAGCACAAGCAGTGAGGAACATAAGGGCCTCACATGCTGATGAACACAGGCCAATATTGGTTGGCCAAAATAACTTTTGCTCGTAAATTCTTGTAAGATGGAAGAAGAAATTTCTCAATTGGGACTTCCATCAAAGCCATTGGAAAAAGCTGTCAATCACACTCAAGGTTTTCATGATGTCGTGCTGCCTTCCAGAAGGATTTAATTCCAGTGTGACTGACTGTCCACTCAGTTTTGTGGCTGTGTGTTTCAGGGGAGAAAGTCCATGCTGTGCTTGTTCGTGTGCTGGATGGCAAGCAAGCAGTGGCTCTTTCTTCACAGAACTGCCATCTTCCAGTAACTGTTGAGGCAAGAGATGAATCTAGGGAAGACTGATTGTGTCACAGTAATGCCAAGAGCAAAGAACAGAACTGAAAGGTGAAGCTAGGAGCTGTGTACCTGGGCATGAGCGAGATGATCTACTCAGAGCAGAGGAAAAGTAAACATCTACAAGCACATTAATTTCTTACCAATAGGATAAGGGGAAGAACTGTTTAAAATTCTGAAAATGGAAGTGTTTTGATAACTTTACCAATCCTATTATTTATGCTACCATGATTTTTGTTAGTGTGACTGCCCCAAACCTCTGCCTGCAACATTAGGCCTCCTCCTAGTCTAACAAACTTCATGTTACTCGTGGTCTAATGTGGTACCTGTATGTCTCTGTGCTGTTGGCTTGCAGAAGTCCTCATCATTGCTGAGGACTCCTCTGTTCTGCTGAGCTACAAACTCTGGACTGAAAGCTGGGGCTACTTCAAAACAAGCTGCAGTCTAAGAGGAGAGAGTGGAGCGTTTTGAAGGATGACAAGAACCAGCCTGGCAGGTAAAGGTTTTGTTTGAAGCTTTTGCAAGGTAGAACATCTCCAGACAGGGACTGTTGAAGAGGAGGGGAAGTTTTATTAACAAACTGTAAACGTGTAAGGTTGAAGTACCTTGATAACTTTCTTCTATAGCATTTAACTACATTAATTTAGAGACTGGTTTTAATTACTCAGATGCTACCAGTAGATATGCAAAACACTAGAGGAAGACCAATGACAAGACTGGTTTCCAGCAGTCAGAGCATCTACTGTAGTTAGATCTGTATCTAAAGTTAGGATCTAACAGACTGGTAGTACACTCTGGTGATTTTACAGGCAAACAGATCAGTGTGAAAAAAAAGAAATACAAGATCTCAGATAAGAACAAGATAGAATCGTCTGAACCAATTTTAAAGTCTCAAAAACACCTCAGAAATGAAAACTAAGTCATGAAAGTTCTTGTATCCTATTCTTTTCAAAGGAACTGGGAAGTGTTCAGTGTGTTTTAGGATCAAGTCCAAATGATTTTTAAAGAGTTAGGTCTCCTTTTCAATGAAAGGAAAATTACAAAATAAGGAAGCAAAGCATAATAGATAAGTAATGGCTGAATACACATTAAACACCCAAATCTTTTCAAAGCAAATAACAATGACCTCTTATCTACAGAATGTTCAGTACAGAGGTCAATTCTGCATATTGACTTAGAACTCTTGGGTTTTGCTTATTTATTACTCTTGTTTGTGTAGTAATTGTTATTTACTCCATAAGGCTTCATACTTATTCCCAGTATGTGTGCTTGCCTGAAATGTCCAGTAGTAGAGAGCAAAACCACTTGTGCCAGAAAATGAATCTGAGATGGATCTTTGGGACTGTACAGCTACATGTCATGCTGTCCCAAACCAGTTGTGTCTGCTACATCATTCTGCTTCTCATAACAAAGACGATGCTTCTGACTTTCCGGCTACAACAATTTTGCAATTCAGCTTCTAGAAGGGATGATACTGAGGAGATGGTTTAGTCAAGCCAGGCATCACTTCTCCTAGGGAACCTGCTTTGGCAGAGGGGTGGACCCAATGATCTCTTGAGGTCCCTTCCAACTTATATGATTCTGTGATTCCTACAAAAGTGGCATGAACTATCTAGTTAGTCAAAGCAACTATTTTTTTCTCTGGCACAGCAAACTGTTCACACTCCTATCTGGAGTCACTCTAAATCACAGGCTGTGGAGTATCTTGTTTCCTAAAGGAGCAGCTTTATTTCATTAACATCTTGAAACTCATGTCGCGACGTTGCTAATTGTACCATAATTTATCCAGCATCACAGTGTGAATTGCTGTTTTCAGTCAGTTTTTGGCACTTGGCAGCTGAAGTAAAGCAAAGAGGGAAAGAGAACGAAGAATTAAATAGACACAGAAATGGTGTGAAGATGTTCTAGAAGGGACAGCAGTGCAACAAGGTGAAGGACTCGACACCATTCCTATTTAGGCAAGCATTAAGTAGTTGCGTAAGTTTAGGCATGTGCAAGGATGTCAGTGAAACTGCTGGGATCCAAGTGTGTGCCTTGATTGCTGGAACACAGCTAAGTGTGCCTTAATACAGCACCAAGTACAGTGCTTTTCTCTATTAAAATCAGTCTTGATATACTTTCAGTACTTCAAGGAGGTTGGGCATTAGCTGTGAGTAAATCTTGGCATTTATTGCACGATAAGTAGCACAGACACTGATCTGTGAAACTTTACATTTTTCCCAAGTTTGTGGATACACATTGATACTCCTTTATTCTTTATTTTATTACTAAATAAACTCAAAAATCTGCAGAGCTTTGCTTGTAGCAAGAGCTGGGTTGTGGGAGGTTGGGAATGCTATTCAGCTTCTCACTGACCAGTCTGCTTCCCATGAAAATGTTTTCATTCCAACTCAGGGCTGCCCCAGACCTGTGTTACTTTCCCTCATGGAAAGTGCTTCCTCACCTTCATCTTTTGTAAGCAAGCCAGCCAGCTTTGCTTACAAAAAATAAATACAGTACTCTCATAAAAACTTCAGCTCTGAGAAGTGCAGTAAGAGATAGTCTTAGTGCACTTACTTGGTTTTACCCCTAAGAAGGTATATTTTTTTAATCTTCTTAAAGAAAAAAAAGAAGGAATGTGAGCCAGATGTTTAAAAGTGTGAAGATGAAAGGCTTTCTCAGGTGAGCATTTTCACTGCATCTGTGCTTATAGTGCCTTCCAGAAGGAAACTTCCACTGATGACTGGTACTCTCTGTGCTACAGCCAAAAGAGTATTTCTGAATAATTTGGCTAAATAAAATTGAGGAACTGATGTAAAACAGCTATAAGTATAATGGGAAATGAAAGGCAGGGGTGGTGGTGGGGGGTGTGTGTGTGTGTGTGTGTGTGTGTGTGTGTGTGTGTGTGTGTACAAAGAGAAGTCTGCATTTTGAGCATATCTCTATCAGTCCAGGGTGAATTGAGAGGAGGGTTTCTGAGTGGATAGGAACCCCCTTTTTCACATCAAGAATCACAGAATGTTAGGAGTTGGAAGGGACCTTGAAAGCTTATTTAGTCCAAACCCCCTACCACAACAGGAAAGCAGCAGAACACCTTGCCCAAAAAGGTCGTACATTCTCCATCCTGACTGGATAAACTTTCCTGGTCTTGAGGGTCTTATGAACTCCATCTCATCTTGGAGCTGACCCTGCTTTGAGCAGGATGTTTCACTAGCGATGACCTGAGATCCCTTCTCACCTGAATCATTCCACGATGCTGTAAACAGACTCAGCTACTAACCAGAACAGGGACCTGGACCACCTTTTCCCTCTGACTTTTTTACAGTTCTTCAGACAGTGGTCGAGTCAAATGAGGTTTCTGATTAAAACATTTATGGGGGCTGAGTCACTACACTTATTTTTATGCAACCTAAGCACCAAAGTAAACAAAGTCAGGCCAGCTGTGAACTGAGAGGGGAAAAAAACAGTAGGGAAGTCTTTTGGTCATCACTGGGCTAAATTGTGAAATGAGTGCTAAGAATAGTTAACAATGGGCCATAAGCATTTAATTTGTCAAATTAAGGACAAATGATAGGAATGGAAAAACCTGCATGCTATCATTGTAGATTTGAAGGGCTGTTGCCTACCCAGCCCATCCCAACTGCATCCCAATGGGACAACAATGCTGTCTTGAATCTGGATGTGTGTGACTTTATGCCATGAAGCTGGAGTGCATGTGTGTTGATGTGTTGTGTGAGCTTCTGTGGTGCACTGCAAAGATGGTCTCGAGCTGATCCAGGCAGATCCCATGGCTGTCATGCCTGGAATGTTATGGCCAAATCAAAAAACATTTCTGTGTTGCCTTTTTGCTATTTTTCATATTTTTAAACACTTCAGGATCGTTCTTTCTGGCTGAACCCCCCTGAGTGGCCATTCAATCTGTGAAAATCCCAATTGGTCCCTTTGGTCTCTTTAATATTTTGCTTTCAGCCTACTGATCAGAGCTGTCGTAGGAGTGTGACTCCACCCTGAGGACAAGGCGCTGTGAAATGGCTCCTTAGCCCCTGTTTGGTCACAGATGAGGCATGTGTATGGAGCCCCTGGGGCTCCCACAGCATCTGCGAGCCAGAATTTGCTGAGGCCGGTTTTTGGCTAGGTTGACAAATACTAAATAAAACAAAGAATCAAATGCAAAGAATGATATAAGCTGCTGCTGCTTTTGTCCCAAACGTTCACCACGGCCATAGCACTGAACAAAGCTTGTGCTTGTTGAGGCACACAAGTGCATGGACTGCTAAGCTGTGCTGAGCAGGATGCTCTTCCTTCTGCATGCATCCCTCATCCAGAGGGATGGAGCTGAAGCCAGGCCCCTGAAAGATGTGGCAGTACAAAACAATGTCCCTGACCTCCAGTATTGCATGCTTCCCCTGTACTAATAAGCTGATTCCTATGATGAAACATGTCCTGATATTAACACTTGAATTTTTGATACAGAAATGTTTAAAATTGCATTTTACAGCTAACATCAGATTATTTGCATGTGGCTTTGTCAGAGTTACAGAAACTTTTGCCTGAATTTCCCACTGGTTTTTATTTTCAGTAGAACTATATTAATTTGCTTTCTCCAAAGTAAGTCAGCTTGTAGGGCAGGAATGGTTCCATTATGATACCAAACACCTGATGTGTGCCAGCCCCATCAATCAAGGCTTTGGGGAAGAAGAGGCTTTATGTTCAGTCCTCCTGTAGCCATCACCAAAAGCAGAAAGGTGGGAAATTTAACACTTGGATGTCTCAGAAGGGTATAGATATCACCAATCTCCTTTCCAACAATTAAACTCATCCTGACATTCTTTTGTATTTGAGGCAGTCTTTAATTACTTAAATTAGGTTTGTTACCCTTTCAAAAGTTGCTTTAACTGCTGGTCTTACTGTATAAAACGTCTAGAGTGGTGTTTAAGCTCTTAAATTGTTGGGCTCACCCATATCCCGTAGCAGTGAGCTGTGGAAGTGTTTCTTTGATGTCCTCTGACTACACCACCTTTTGGCATCATGAATGAAGCTCTGAATTGCTGTGTTCCCAAGTGATAAACAGCTGTTGCAAGCTTGCATTCTCCAGCCGTGGTTATTTTTGTATGGCTTTGCCCTGCTTTTTTCAGTCATTAAAACCTTTCCTTGTCCCCTAAACTGTTCCTTTGTCCTGTTGTGAGCTGCTCCTCTTTGGGAATATTCCCACAGAGAGGGGCTGAACAGGACTGCAACAGCCATGCTTCTCTTGAGCTGCTTGATAGGTAAGAAAACTGAGTGAACTGTTTCTGCATCAGGAGCATCTGCTCGCAGCACTCCGGCTTCACTGCTAGCTGGGGAATCCCCCAGGAAGCTTTCAGGAGGGTGGAGAAAGTGGAGACAAGACCAAGACTAGTGCTCTAAAGCTGTGCTTAGGGGAAGAGGCTGAGGGTGTTCGAGGGTGTTGCTGGGTGGATCTCCTTGGCTAGTTTCTGGTTTTGGCTTTATTACATGGCTGTGCTTTCAATTTATTTCAAAGGTGCCTGGAGCCTTATAAATCTGCATACATAGTAAGGAAGAGATTCGCTTAGTGAGGAGGACTGAAGTTTGACTGTAATCATAACGGAGAGAGCATTTGGGTTTAAATACACAGCAAAGCAATCCTTTTATAAAGCTACCTCCTAGAAATGGAGATTTTTTTTCCCTCTTTTATAGGTATATGGAGCCTTCTGATAGAGGAATACCTTACCTTGGAATACACACAAAAAAGCAGGCTCCTCCCCAAAAGAATTATTTGCCACATGCCAAATAAGAGGTTAAAACTTACAAATACATTTTCTGGATCGTTTAAGTAACTGTCAAATGGTGTTCAGGATGGAAAGAGCTTGGTGGTTTACTCATGCAGCCAACTTTTGCAGTGTGCAAACCATATCAGAAGATGGTTATAACTCTCCTGTGGCTCAGGCTTATTTGAGCTGTAATGCTCCCCCCTCCTTCTTCAAACCCCCCAGCACTTCAAAATCTTCATGTGAACACCAATTTTACCCAGCAATATGACTTACCAAACTGTTTCTTCTTGTGCAAGTTACAGCTGGCAGTGGAATTTAGGTGTCAGTAGTTTCAAAGTAGAAGAGATGATTATTTACTTGGAGGCTAGCAGAAGCCCAGCTCTTCATAAAGACCATTTCTTGACAGGAAAGATTCATGGGTAGGCAGTGACTAATTACTTTGAGAACTCTGAAACCAGATTTTTCTGGTGTTGATGGACAATAAACATTTCTGAAGCCATTCAGGCTTGAAACTTTAAGATCACCATACTCTGGTGCTCTCACTATCTCTTGAGGTTTGACTGCACACATTGTGACTGGTTACCTGTTAACAAATCCCACCTATGCAAGCATGTTGCACATAAAAATCCTTGAACAAGTTCTGTTTGTACTCAGGAAACTACTCAGAACATCTGTTCAGGCACAGACTAGACACGTTCGAGTGCACCGTCAGATCTACTTAGATCATATCGTATCATCCTGGGTCGTGCATTAGACTAGAAGTTTGCCTTACATTAAATTCACCTGAAAAGAAAGCTAAGCCACATCTTCTTTTCAGAACTGAAATGATTTCAGGCTTGGATGATGCCTAGATCTGTCCACTCAAAGGCATGGACTTTTGTAGTCAGGAGTTGTTTAACAGCTCTTCCCAGGAGATACAGCTCCAGACATCCTATTTCAGAGTTTTACTTATTTCTGGGGGTAGCCAGCTATGGTTATCACCACCATCCTTGACCAAACAAGTACCATTTTGTCTACCTCCACAAAACTAGTGTTTTAACAGAAATGAAACTATGAAAGCTGTGGAAAAAAATACAATCAAAAAAGCCAAAACCACAACCAATCCAGCACCCCCTCCTTCCCCCTTCCAGCTGCAGAATGGGTTACTAGGCAGAATTGTACGTGGCATTTTTCAGTTGGGTGAGGTTACTTATTTAAGGTAGTCAGGAACAGCACCAGGTAAAAGGTCTACTGAATATCTAGTTCTAAAAATGCTGAATTAAGAGATTGGGGTACATTGTCAGAAAGGCTTAAATTAATTTCTTAGCCCTGTAGCTTACAAAAGTGTGTGTAACATTTTCTTTGAAGCTGAAAGTTATTAAGCTACAGGTTTACTGTATAATTATACATAAATTAATAATTTCTCCACTACACTTACAACAGAACCAACGTTTAACACTATTTCAGATAAATAAAACATGTGAATGAGCAGAAAAGGTATTTTACAATAACTACATAAATACTGAACTACTTCATAGCTCTGTAATTTGAAAATGACTCCTGTGTTTCTAGGGAAGTTAGAAGGTAAATGAGAGCAGGTACAAGCAGAATTCTTGTGCATTTAGCAAGTTCTTTTAGGTTAAATTTTGCTGTATATGGAATTATGGCAAATAACTTTCTGAAGCTTCTGTTTACTAGCTGTTACAAAACCAAAACTCAGCACCTTAAAGGCAAAACTAGGTATCATCTTTGTAATTTCATGTTTTTTAGCCATGAGCCTTATGTGGCTGATGACCTCTTCCATATGTTCATGTCACAGAGAGAGAGATCTTTTGGGTGGAAGCAACTGAACTTTGTGATATGCATGTGGCAAACTTCCCCTTGGTAAGAACCCTTCAGCTGCAAGGAGGCTTAAATCTTGTAGAGAACATGTATAAATGATGAAAATCCAGGAAAAAATAGCTCCAAAGGCATATAGACATCATTGGCTGGTACAGTGAAGACTTAGACCATGTCTTTGTTGTTCCTGGAGGACTATTTTGGCACACACAGAGAAGCAGAAACAGTAGCCATCATGTTCCTTTGCCAGCATGAAAAAGAAATTAAAATAATTTGGGAAGAAGATGAAATAAGGAAAATAAGTTTTAAACTTCAGCTCATGAACTAGATTTCTAGCTTGCTAAATCAGCATCCCATCACTGGAGATGCTCAAGAACTGTCTCAGACCTTTAAAAACCATGTGTCTAACACAGAGAGCCTTTAGAAATGTTCTAGGGTTAGAAAAGGTGAGTCAGGAACCCAAACTTCAAAAGCAAACCATGGATAAGAGCATTTCCATTACCTCGTAAGGAATCTGAAGCAGGAATCTGGTTTGAAAATGGAGAAAAAGGGTTGGTTGAGAGAAAATGACCTTGATCAAAGCACTCAAGAAAGGAGAAGCTCATCCACGCACTCAGCAGACTACAGAACTATAATGCAGTAGCCTGGGCTGGAATCACTGCAGACCTGCTGGAAGCAAACATGTTCAGAACATCACAGAGTAGCAACAGTATGGCTATAAAATCAGAAGTAGCCATCAGAATGCCCCCACACTACTGTCACTACCAGAAAAGCTTTCTGTTATCACTGCAACGCTGTAGCTTGCAATCCATTGACAGCAGGTAGCCCAGTGGGGAACAAAAGCCGACCTGTGTTCTTACAAAGCCTGTCTTCTGCTGTCTGATGTGACAGAATGCAACAGAGGACAGTTACCATTCCTCAAAGGGTTTGCTGACTCTTAGGATGCCTCTGTCTGTAATGGATACAGGGAATTCCTTGAAGAGATAAACAAATATTCTGTGCCTTGTAGCGGGGTGCCAAGCGTACTGGGATGCCCAGTCAGGATCAGATATCAGCATGTTCTTCCCCTTTGCTAACTGGTGTTATTCCTGGTTGTAATATGAAGAAGACCTCCAGCTCGGTGAAATTCTGAAGGAGGACAGATGGCTGGAAGTTTGGACTTTCTTCAGCCTTTCTGAAAACATTTGCTGTGTTTTGTCTGTCAAAATATTAGCTGCCTTAGAGCTACTAAGCCAACATGCTTTAGAGTCAACAAATCAAGCCCAAAAGTACAACTGTGACTACTGTACAATCCCCTTTAGCTTGAATAAGAAGCCATGAGAACTGCTAATGAGTTTACTTCAACTGCAGAGTGGCAGTGGAGGAGCTCTAAGGTAAATACAACTTTCAGAAGCTTGCCTGAAGAATCTA
Source organism: Gallinula chloropus (assembly GCF_964237585.1). NCBI lineage: Eukaryota > Metazoa > Chordata > Aves > Gruiformes > Rallidae > Gallinula > Gallinula chloropus. The sequence continues at coordinate 84,145,587 of NC_140087.1, read as the reverse complement.
GGATGCTTAACATATGGTATGAATCTGGAGCTGCAACGTATGGAGCGTGTTCCTGGAGGGGTCAGGCCAATGGAAAAGCAGTAAGTAACCAAAGGAAGTGAAGCAGCTGCTAGTATTTATGCTTGTGATGGATGTTCACAGTAAAATGGTCAGACAGAACAGAGAGTATCTATCCAAGGTCTTGACATGACACTCACAGCTGTACAAATAGTACAGATGTGAAGATGATTCAGAGTGGCCAGATTTTGAAAATGCCCAAAAACTGGGCCCTCGGGCCCTCAAAACAAGATGTTTTTTTGTGACCTCCCCTCTGGTCCCTCAAGGCTATTAAAGAGATGCTCCAGGAAGGGCTCTCCCCTGCAAAATGCAGCGGTTTCACGGATTAACAGCTTGAACAATTGGTTCAGGATGGGCTGATGAAAGATGATCTCTGCATGATGTACCCAAATGTACAAGAAATTAATTGGCATCTACAAACACTCAGTACAAAGGGCTGTGACTGTGTCAGCTTGTATCCTTCTGTGGGTTCTCCTAGACCTGCAAAATTCCTACAGCTTTTCCAAGTAATTAGCATTCAGATGGCATGCGTAACCAGGTCAGGCTCTTAGAGGGGCTACTGCTGGCAAGGAGTATTCTCCACTTGCTGAAGGGCTGCAGCAAACATATGGACCTATGAACTGTGCCTGAGTGAGTGCGATGATGAACTGACGGCATCCCAAACCACACAACTAGACCTTATCTTTCCTACTGCATCCTCTCTCCTCATCCTTTCCTCAGACTAAATAAGTCTTGTGTTGAGAGGAACAATCCTGGAACTGAACTTGCCACTTTTCAAAGTAGTTCTGAAAGCATTTTTGAAGTGCTCCTTAAATACAAGAAGTGGGAAAGCTTGGGATGGTGCAATGTTTTACAAAAAGCTCTCCAAGGCGTTTCTGGGGCCTGCCCAAGAAAGTACTCCAGGTGTATTTAGGTTATGTCTATATTAGCAAATCCTGGGGACCCGTAGGAGCAGATCAGAGGTTGGTACAGAGGCTCCAAAGTCCTAGTATGTGCATTTCTAAGGGTCCCTGGTCTCTCAAATCTGCTTCTGGAGCCTGAACGCTTGTTAGCAGTGGCGGCCCGTTAGCAGCACTCCTGTAGCACAGTTCAGGTTTGGTTTCATCTGCATTGGATCTGGTTTGCCTATTCCAAATCTGCTCAGTGAGGCAAATCAAGGTGTCTTAAGTGGAGCTGGTTAGGAGTTACATTTCAGAAGCACAGTCTGTACCCCAGTCAAAATGTCAATGAAGGGCACCCCGCTGGAGGCACACCCTGACTGTCCAACCTCAACCAGTTCTATAAAGAGCCAAGCTGAAGGCACCTGCACTTACCCAATTTTTATGCCCTTTATGTGCCAGCTGCACAAAATTTAAGCTAATTTGACTTCTGCTAAGTGAAGTTGCGATAAAAGCCTAGACTGAGTACTTTAAGTTACTCTGAAAAGTACTGAAAAATCAAACACACCCCACCACCCCCCTACAAATGAAGGGATCCCTAAAATGATTTTGCATGGGGAAAAAATAGCCACAGTTAATTCCTTCCCTCCTCCCACAGAGAAGGAAAAAGCAACCAAAGTCCACCAAGTCTAGGCAAAACTATCTAGAAAACACATCTCTCTCTCCTGTATAAGAAAGCATGGGTATCTTATCACAATCTGTCTCCCCCCCTGTATTTTACAGTCACAGTAGCCCAAAGAGTTATATAAGGAGACTAGAGAAATACAGGAAGCTAATCGACCTGAGGAGCAAAAAAAGTTTGCTTACTTTATTGCCAGAATGATAGGAAGGCAAAGACAAAAAGTTCCTTTGCCTTCTCAACTTTACAGGTTACTTGGTACCTTTGCAGTTTTTTTTGTTGGGTTTTTTTTTCCATTGAAGTGTCATTACCACTCTAGGAAAAGCTAGTAGCTTGTTGCAGACTAGATTTGACAAAATTGAATTAATTGGGTGATTTTCTTTTGACTTCAACAGGAAAAGACTCAACATCACAGCAGAAATACAATTCAGTCTTGTATGTAGGCAACAGAGCGCAGCTGGTTATGCCTTTTGTCAGGCTAAAAGTGGCTGTGAATATTAGCTAACTCAGCAATTCGCTTAAAAATACTTCTTGCTCTGTGATTTGCTTCTCCTAATTGGAGTGATACCTTCACAGTGACAGGTTGGAACATCTGAGTGGCTGCCTGAAAACGCTGGCAGGTGCCATGCATGGAAATCGACCTCAGAGACTGATTCAGCAGCCTTGGGAGGTAAAGGGATAGTGGGGTATGCCCTGCCTACAGAGAATAGAAAAGGATAGTGGGGTATGCCCTGCCTACAGAGGCTAGAAAAGGATGTAGTTAAGGTCATAAAGTCAGAATTTAAGATACAGTCAAACTGTTTTAAGCTGAAACACAAACACGGTGCTCTGTAGGCATTTATGAAAGAGATCTTCCTCCAGGGTAACCTCCCCTCATCTCTTCATCGGCTCTGGGGGTTCCTGGCACTTACTGCTCACAAACAGCCCCTTAAGAATTCCCAGGAAGCTTTTTCTACCTACACTTTTAACGTCCACACAAACATGTTGCTGGTCACTGGTAGTCACGGAAGCGATGTACATGACAGGAAGCTGCAGTTATCTCTGGGGCAAGGTCTTGCATATGCTTTGCCATCAAGCTGCCATCAGTGCTCTGCATGCTCCAATAAATAACAGCGCACACCACAGACAGAAGAAACTCTCACCACTGATAAGCACTGTAGTTGTTGCTTGTTCTCTTTGGGGTAGAAATTAAGAAGGGGTTACAAACATATTTTCTGGTAGCTCAGGCATATGGCCACACGTTGGTAGATTGAGAAGTGTGAATTTACACACCTCTCTGTCACTAGAAATAGGATCAGGCTGCACTGCACCGTGCTTTACCCAAGGACGGAGGGCAGTGCATTGCTGGAGCCTCTTCAAGTCCCACAGGACTAGTGTCACAGACATTCCAAGCACAGAAACCAACATGAGCGTGTTGGGCCTATTATACCCTTGCTACTCAGCCTTTAAAAAGGGAGTGGATGTTTGTATTAAAACAGAAGGCCCCTCATGCTCTAGTATGATGTCAGGAATACGGCTCCGCAGAGCATGTTACTGTTTTAACCAGAGGTCTCCACACTTTCACATTGGTTATAAAATACTTAGTGCTGCTGGACTGGAAGGAAAATGTCATACATCTGCAAACAATTAGAAGGAGCTGGACTTCATATTTGATTTACTAAACAATAAAACAAGCTTAAGTGTGACTTTATGTGTAAGTTACACTCCCTAGGAGCCTCAAGCAGTTATCATAGCAAAGTCTTTTAACCATAATTAAATAAATCCACAGTGGGACTATTGCTGATCAAGATTATCTTTTATAAGATATTTTCAGCAGTGAAAAGCATGAAGATCATGAAGCTGAATGCATGCTTGAAGTGCTCCAAAAGCCTTTCATCCTTTCTTTCAAGCACACTGTCCATTACCCTTTTTCCAGCTGGAATTCATTCAGTACAATGCGTTTCAGCTTTTAAGCAGTAATATTTCCATGCTTTCTACATTCAGATTGAAATTTTGGCATGAGGAAATTAGTAGCAAAACTCTTGTTTTGGTCAAGCCCAAGATTTCACCACAGTTTGTGCATCTGCTAGTTAAAAAGTTCTGGTACTATAACAACAGTTAGTTGTTGTTATAAATTAACCTAAGATTTGTGAATTGAATATAAATATTTAGTTCCAAGTTCAGGAAGCCAGAGCAGGGAGTAAAATAATGGTCATGTATCACCACCACTCTTCTCAACAAAACATGAACCTCAACCAGCCTCCAGTCTCTACATTAACCCCAACTTCCCAACCTTTACTTGGAATATAAGGTGTCAGCACTATGTGCTGTTACACTTCCCTTTGCTATCCCCAATTTATACACCTAAAGCCAGCGTAGCATGGTGTTTGTATTTGGAATTTTTCTAGTGTTCTTTCTTTTTTAATCAAACAAAAGTGTTGTCATATGCTAAAGTTGAGCCATTTAATTGCAATTCATCAGGAAAGGTGAGTGCCAGCCACAGTAACACAGTGTCACCTGAGGGAGGGACTGCTGCAGCAAAAAAAAAAGGAGCCTGGTATTTGTTCCTGGTTCTGCTGCTACTTTGCTAAGTTAAACTATGGAAAAATAAAACATTTGCCACCCTTGGCATCAATTCTCTCTTGATAACCTTCAGTGAATGCTCAAGTTTAAGGGAATTGTGGCACTGACCTCACACAGTAGGTTCTTCGCTCAACATTCCTGAGTCGGAGCGACAGAGACACTGAACGTTAGCAGATAAGCCAGAAATGCTACTCTGAGGCTTTGTCTACAAAAATAACTTATCCAGCCTCTATGATGATTACTGTGCTTCAGAATGACAGGGAATTTACTTACTAGTGATAAATAACGTTCTGTATACACGAACACCAGGGAGAAAGGAACTACCACTGTATATTTACAGCTTGCCCTGATTATAGTCACTCAAGTACTATTTTACTATGATTATACTGTTATGGGCCACAAAGTGGAAAAGATGAACTGTGGGGTCAAGTTTTGCCCTCTGTTTGCATGGGTATCCCACTGACATGCTGGAAAACCAAGTTTATGAACAGGGAAGAGAATATATTCTTATGAAAGAAAACAAAACGGCGGACGAAATGTTTGTTACTTCAGCAAGTAGGAGAGTAAACTATTTATATAAAATAATAAATGCAACAGCCTTAGTTTACAGTAGCGCTTGCGAGCCTGGTTCCTGAAGGCATACAATTAACGTTGCTAATGCCCTGAGAATTCGGGCGCTGCGTGCAGTGTGTGCAGGGTCAGATGAAAGCTCTTCATTGCCAGAGTTTCAGAGACTGGCTGGACAGTGACTGGGAGTGAACTGGTGGGGTCTGTGTAGAACTACTTCCAGAGAGGTCAGAAAAGCACAACCTGTTCAGATGTTTGGTTCCTACTGCTCGATCACACGTAACAGAAACACCACATTCTTCTGCATTACAAACTGGTCTAAGCACAAGTTTGTATGGTGGCTATTTTTTGTCCTGTTCAGCATTCACTTACTGAAAAATCCATAGTTTTGCAAATCTTTAGGAATCTTCTATATATTGCTTGCTACATCACCTACTCTTTTTTCCCAAGCACAGCCTCTCCTGGGCATGCCGAACCCAACACAAAAGGTTTGACTCAAGTTGCTTAGTTACACTAAGGTCTTGTTGGGTTTTTTTGAGGACCTACAGACAACAGAGTTAAATTCTACTCATTACCCTGACACAGGCGGAACAGCCTGCAAGGCTGCAGCACACACAGCAAGTCGCTTACCCTGAGCAACACCACCACACATGTATTTTATTTGCATACCTTAAGTGTGCACCCAAGCAGTTTAATGATGCAACAGTATCCTTTAGTAAATGAGAGAGTTACAGGCTGTCATCTCCCAGGCATTATTTCTGTTATCACATACGCTCCAGTTCTACTGGAAGTAAAACATAGAGCAGCTCACTTACCTTGGCACACGTTGTGATCACTCTGCTCGTACCCAGCTGCACACTGAATTTGATGAGTTGGGTTTGGAGGGGCACGTTGAGGATCAGCTGGAGTCCGGCGAATGACGTTGTTTCGACCACTAGTGGATTCAGCTGCTGCTTCTTCTCTCTCATTTACAATAATTTGTGCTGTTCTGGGTAGACAGAGGTATCCTCCATAGTGGTTAACACATTTCATCCCACCTTTACATGCATCTGGGACTATTTCACATTCATCAATATCTGTGGTTAGCAACAACACAAGTCATGCTTTTAGCAGTCGAACTTTCTGCAACAGCCATTAATACAAACAACAACAACAAGACGACATGCAAGCACACCGCCTTGTCCAGGACAGAGGTGTGCAATGATAAGACTTAAAGAATTCCAAGACAGACTTGCCATTGGCAAAGTATTTACTGTACCTTTGCACCGCTGCCTAACAGGATCCCATTCATAGCCGTCTGTGCATTGCTATAGAGAGAGAAAAATAACTTATAAGTGAGGCTACTCAGGATTATTTATTTTGGAAAAATAAATAATCAAGCATATTCCAATGAACTCAAAGTTTGCCACTAAGGGAAACACAATGTTTGTATACCTTGGTAAGCTAGGGATATGGCTATTGGTACAGCATTGCTGTGCAGGAACAACAAGAAGTATACAGGGAGAGTGCCTCTATCTGGGGAAGTTCCCAAGATAGTGCTTGCTATGAGCAGAGAGCTTTTGCTGGGGAAGAATATGAGAAAAGCATCACTTTCTCCTTGCCTTGTTGCTATGCACTGCTTTAGACCATCTGCCATTAGTCACTGGCTAACTCCTGGATGAGATGAACCTCTCCATTGACCCAGCTGACTGGTAGGAAAATCTCCCTATGAAAAAGTAGTGAGTTTTTCTGAGTTCTGATCTTGTTCACTGCCTTCCAAAAGGTGACCATCCCTCATTCCTGGGGCAGGTTTCCCCCGTCCTTCATCCTCTCTCCCATTAGCACTCTAGCAGTGGGGAAGGATCCCATGACAGCTGGAAATTCATTCACATGCTCTTTAATCACATGACTCACGGAACCACAGTCTAGGAAGAACAATTTATATTGTGAGGCCTACAATAAACGGTTGGAGTTTATAACAACGGGACTACTTATATAAATAAGGCTTTGCAGAACTCAAACAAGACTATACTCAGCAACTGTTCACATTGACGCAGACTAGCGACTTCAGGAAGAATTTTAAATATTCTGCCCTGCAGTTAGGTAGGCATCTTCATTATTCCCCTGCCCAAAGGCATTACATTGTCTGCAGCACAGTAATATTAATCACGGGTGACAGCTACAAAAACTGGTTAGTGAAATATCACAAGGCTACCGAATACAGCGGGTGCGTTTGAAGTACCAATGACTCAACCGAGCTGTGCTATGGAGGTGTGGGTACATCCTATGCAGCTTAGGATATTGCTTTAATGGCCCTGTAGTAAAAAAGAATCAAGTTGGCTAATGTAATTAGTCAGAGTCAAGCAAGCTAAACCTTGTTGGAGCTCCTCTGCTGCAAAGGAACCATACAAGTGACATATTTGACCTTCCAGTGTAGAACTCCACTCATTCCATGTACTATCCTCAAGTTATTTTAAGGATCGTGTTTCTAACAGGCTCAGTAATAGGATTGAAAATGCTTTCTTCATCTGCAGGTGACACTGGTGATCTGCCAAACGCAGCAGCGAGTTGTAGCTTGAGGCTTTTCCTTCCCAATGGGTAAGTGGACAAAAAAGTGTTACAATTCTCAATCCCTAAAGGAATGACTACACGCTGAGCTGACACTGCAGAACTTACTGTAGCTATGAAAATACAAACCCAAAGGAAAACAGCTAATTCATGCATTTACTGCATCACCCAGTTCCTGTTCATGCACAACAGGGGTACTGTCTCGTTAACTGTAAGGAGCCACATCCAATCATTACTGCAGCCGAAGGGGCTTTTACAGTAGAAAAGGATTTGGCCCCAAATGAATGCATGAGAAACAGTACCATCCTTAGAGGAACATTTATAAAAGCTAAGGGTTCTTTTCTTTTTTTTTTGGTTCAGTAGTTTTACATGATTAGTCTAATGATCACTGAAGTACCTACATGTGATGACATCCTCTTTAAAAATGAAGGATAGGAATCCAGGTTGTATGTGTGTGCTAGAAATTTTCCATTGGTGTAACAAGAACGATGCAGGCTTATCAGAACGTGCTATTTAATTTTTAAAAAAGAATGTGTAATAAATGCAGGAAAGGAACGGGTGGGATCTCTATATTAGTCTAGGTTTTCGAAAGATACTTAAGCTCTTCAGTTTCCCCTTATGTAGTGAACCTAAAAAAACCCAACTCAACCCAAAAAAACCCCACAGAAGCCTCTAAATAGAAGCACTCCCAATTTTCAAAAATCTATTGCCTCTAAAGCCCAGTGCTAAAGTATTTTATGACTGGCTTCCTGATGCTCACTTGTGGCTTCTTTGAGCCCCTTCTTCTATGATAAGGTCCAACTCTGCAATATTTACTCGCTGGAGCCATCCCACTGACTTCAGTGGGATTACTTGTGTAAAACACAATCTCAGTCTTTGGCTGTGGTTCTCTAACTTTTTGCATGTGTGCAGAATTTTCTGCTTGTGTGGCATTGCGCTAATGTCTCTACACATACTCAGAGGTCCACCCATATGAAGCAAGTTGCAGGGATTACAACTGTAATCAGATGTGAAAACGTGGGTTTTTCCCCAGCCCCAGCCGATGTAATTGCCACTCCTTCTATGACATGCATTATGCAAGCCAAAGACTGAACACGAGCAGATTAAAAAAAAAACCACCAACCCACTTTACAGAAAAGCCTTTAAACTCTGCTTGTAACCAAGTGATAGGGCGAGAGATTTATTTCCAGCGCTGGACAATTTTATCAAGTCATGCAAACATGCTGCTCAGAACCAGCTCTGAAAACTACCAGCCCCTCTGCTCACCCCAGGGCTTGGATGGTTCCCTGAGAGCACTAAACTCGCATTTTGTTAAAGCCAGCTTGGAACATGCAAAAGAAAACACAAAAGAACGTTTGACCTAATTATCTGTCAAATTTCATGTGTTTCAAAAGAAGGTGCTCGAGATCCTGTCTTTATGAAAAGGGTTAAAAAAAAAATTAATTAAAAAGCCCGTAACTTCATCAGGCTGAGCACACAGATCAGCTTTCCCGAACAAGCAGTCGCAGCCTATTTTGCTCAATCTTGTCAACTTTAACTTTAAAACCCTGTTGCAGGGACAGCTAATTTCATGGTTAGCGTTCGAACTCCAGGAACTTTGCACCGCACGCTACACACACTGGCAAGAAACCCGGTTTTTCATAAGGGTCATTTAGAAAAGAATCCCTGCAAAGGCAGTAATTACCCCGAACTCTATTAAACCTTACCGTGTACGTTATGGTTTCCTCAGTTTCCTGTGAATGTACCGTAATAAGAATGAGGGCAGCCAAGAACATAGCTGTCAACATCGTGAACCTCGAAAGAAAGGAAAACAAATATAAGAGCGGGGATATTTCTTAGCGGTCTCCGTGGCTGGAGGAGGCAGCGGGCACCTCCGGGACCGGGTGCGGGACCGGGTCCTGCCCCGGCTGCGAGCGCAGAGCGCCCGCCCAGCCCCTACCTGGCTGCGGCGGCAGGGACGCTGCCCCTTTTCTTCTGTAAGAAGAGGGCGAGGTTTGGCTGTGCTTCCAGTCCGTTGTTACTTTATCCAGCTGAGGGAGAGGGGGGGAGAAATTAAGAGGTAATAATTGGAGTTTAAGTATGTCACGCCGGGACGGAAGCGGCGCGCTCAGGCGCTGCGCAGGGAGCAGGCGGTGCGACTGCCCCCGCCGCCACTGGTTTTGGGGTGGCAAAGAGGCTTTTCGGTAAAAGAAAAGTCAGGACGGCGGCCGGCCGGAGGGCAGCTCCGAGGGGAAGGGGGGACGCGCCGAGGGACTCCTTCCCCAGGGGGAGCGGGCACTGCCGGGCACCTGCTGGGCTCGGGCTTGGCCCCGGCCGTCCTGCCCTGCCCCGCAAACCCGCCCCGGGCAGCGGCCCCCTGCCCCGGGGGCACCGGGACACGCAGGCGTTCCGAGCTGCTCGCTCCTACCTGCGGCGGAGCCGGTACGTGAGGCGGTGGCGGCGGTGGCGATTGCTGCTCCCGGCGGCGCGTTACCGCGACTCAGCCCCGTCCCTCCGCTGACTCCGCTACGGTACCGGTGCCCTCTCACTCTCCTTTACCCCCCTCCTGCGGGCCTTCAGCTAAATAAAATCGGTCCCGGCTCCTACCGGAGCCCCCGGACGCCCCCTACCGACCTCGCGGCGACTGGAGCCCTTCGGCGGGGCGGGGCGGGGCACGGCGCGGCTCTCCGCTGCTCCCCGCGCCCTCCCGCCGCCGGCCGGAGCGCCTCGAGGCGGGGCAGGTGCGGAGCTCGCCGCCATGTTGGCACTGTGAGGGAAAGGGGTGGCGGGCCGTCAGGCGGCGTTCTCCGGGCGGTTGTGGCCACTGCTACCGGGGGAGTTGTTACGGGGAAGGGACGGGGGTCCTTCCCGCCATCCTGGACCTGCCTGGGGAAGCCGTGAGGTGAGGGCTGCCTGTGAGGAACCGCTCCCTCTTGCTAGGCACAGCTGTGGAGTGTGGCAGCACTAGAAGTTGGGTGCCTCAGCAAGGGTGTCTGGTTCTGGTGCAGTTGATGTCTCTGAGGCAGTGAAGGTCAACGGTCATTTTGAGGGCTGTCCTGGGTCATGCACATCAGGCTTCGAGCCCAAGCAGCTAACGAAGGAGCTAATGGCAAAGGTGGGATATGATATGGCACATGATAATTTACTGTATATAGATAATTGTAGGGCTGTAGTAACCCTTCTAAATGTGGTGTAGCATGTGGTATGGTTTGCCCTGTTGAACGAAGGAGGGCTGTGTGGCTGTCTTGCTCCATGACAAATGAGTGTTGCTGTCTTCTTATCCAAGGTTTTGTTTGACTGGCTCATGCTGGGTGCTAGGCTTGGTCCTTGGAGCGTGTTTTTGAAAGGCTTCTTTTTAAATTTAAGCTGAATGGGACTTTGCAAGCAGTAGTATGGAGTGTTTATCCAGCAAGATGAGCTATTTGAAATCTAAGGTAGCGAAACTGATGTTTTTTTCCTGCCCATTCTGAATTTAGTAAATAAAAATCATGAGGAGCCCTTCATAGGAGAAGTCTGTTCCTTTAGACACCATGTGAGTTCAGCAATCGTTACTTTTAAGAGCTTTGGTATGCAAAATGCCGTTCTCTCTCCACCCAGTGGGAAGGGAGGATGAGCAGGTGTTACAGATAATTGGAAGCTGTGGAAGGTGGTACAGTTAGGGTGAGGAGCAGTGTGCCAGGGAACTGTTTGTACAGGGGGATAAGCTGGATCTTTATTTTGGTCCGTGATTTTGCTTATGGGGGTACAGTGCTGCAGTAGTGCACCTCTATTCTGTTCCTCTACTTTAGTTGAATGCGAAGTCCTTAGGTAAAACCTTTTTTTATAACTTCCTAAAGTTGGCTGTGAAGGGCCTGGTGAACTTGAGATCTGTTGAAAAAACAATAGGAGGTTGCAGACCTCTAGCAATGTTGGCCTAGAGAACAGCTTTCCTATATAATCCCTTAAATTGTCAACATTAAATGATATTACTTAAAACATTGGTTCTTTTTTTTTTTGGATGGCTATACATTGCACATTGATTTTGTCTCTGAACCAAATTAAGTAAAAATTTAAGAAAGTTTGGTGTTAATCCACCCCTGAAGGAAACATTACCTGTGTCACTCAATTGCAATTGGTTGTTTTCACTGTAGGAAAAGTGAAGCAGGGAACAGCAGAAACATCATTTTGGAGGATGTTTGAACACTGGCCGAGCATAGATTATGCACTTGGCTTCAGACTGCTTATGTTTGCTGGAGTACCATATTCTGCAGATGATGGTTGTCAGTCCTTTAAATGGAGTAGACTCACTTCATAATTTTGTAGTTCAGGTATTTCCTACTGAGGCAACTGGAAGTTTGCCTGGTGGAGGATAGTAGCATTTAGACCCTTGGAAACATTGAGGAGTGTGAGAAGTATGTGGCTGAGCTGCTTAGTAGTAGAACAACTTCTTTACATGCCCAAAATGCCTGAAGGTATCATGTAAGAAGTGGCCAAACCATCCGGTCTCTTGCTGACCTTAGCACATGGTGTTGCTGAGGCTATGCCCATACCGTGGCCACTGGCAGTGCTTCCGATCGAAGCAGCCCTATGAGGCTGACCCCTTGTTACTTGGATTTGGCCCCTTCTGAAAACTGCGCACTCTACTCCCGCCTGCTGTACTGAACTCTTTCTCCCATCTCAGTTTTTGCTTCCTTTAAACCCCACGTTTTTCATACGTTCTTTAACTCAAATGCGTTTACAACTTAAACGCTGGCGTTTTTTCTTCCTGGCAGAGCTTGTAGCCACCCCCCGTAGCCCTCAAAAGCCCAAGCATAGGTAGGCTGAAGGATGACTGTGTGTGGTCAAAATGTCACTGCAGTCCAGCTAATTCTGGCTGCTAGAATTGTCCCTGGAGGCAACAGACAGCTGGACATAATTTAGAGCAGCCTGAGATTGATACTAGAGGCTAGCCCAAAAACAAAATTGCAGTTTAATCTCTCCTACTCCCATATCTGACCCCCTTTTCCTGTTTCAAACATAGCTCACTAGAACAGAAAATCAAGCACACAGTGCATTTAAGCAACTTGTATTTGTCAGCTCAGGGGACCATATGTGTCAATTTAAGACGATTTCTTTTCCCCAGCATGTTATATCAAGTAACACTGGAGCTGTCTAAACTAAGAGCTGGAATGGTGGAGATGTTATTTTCATGTTGGACTCACAGGAATTCTCGAACATAAATGGCTTTGATAACATGGCAGGCTGCCTTTCTGCCACACTGCCTGCAAATGTCAAAATGTTTTCCACGTTTCGACTTGGAAATGGTACAGTGTTGGTGAAGGATAAATTGGGAGGAATTACATGTCTGACTTTATTGCTGATTAAATATGACAAATGTTGAACTTTTGTTTGAGGTAAGATTTTTTATGAGTTTATCTTCGAGGGAGGTATCGTGAGCATAGTGCGTGGGGTGTGAGGTGTTACTTTATGCTTAATTCAAAGCAAGAACTGTGCTAGGAAATTACTCTCACTTTTCATAGGAAGCTGACAGTGAGAGGTAAAAATGTGTTGTACCAGTTTCTGACCATGGTTGGTGAAATGATGAGAAGTTAACAAGGAACAACATGTCAGTAGTGAGTGACAGAGAAAGTATTCTCTCCTTCAGCCTCTCATTAAAATTAAATGTATTTGTATTGTTATTACCCGCTTCATGCTTTGTATTACAGTAGAGCATATGGACAGATGATACAAATGCACCATTAGCAAAAACTACTGCCCCATAATTCTTACAGTTTCATGAGGGGAAAAAAGAAAGTATGTTGGGTTAGAAAAGCTGGTAACCTAGAATTTCAGCCCTTATTTTGCTAAGATTCTCTCCTGTATGAGGGATCTTGCAGTTTTGTTGTGCTGAGGCCTTTGGCTAATTTCAACTAACCCCTTATTTCATTTCTAAATTTCTATTGAAATGAAATGTTATTTCATTTCTAAATGAGGAGACTGAACTACAGTGTTGTTGCCATTTTTTTTAACTTTTACTGAAGACCAGGTGTGTGGTTTGCATGCAATTTGTCAGTTGTGCAATTTGCTTTTTCTTCTGCAATTTATAGGAACGTGATCTTATGTTTTGTATGTTTCTGTAAACTCCAGCAGAAATCTGAATGCCCAAAGAATGTGGCAATTCTTTGCTCATCAGGCTCCTTTTGACAGTGAAAGAAAATGTTAAGGTGAGAGTGAATGAGAAAGGTGTCTCCCCTGAGGTTGGTCATCTTTTTCGTTGGTGCAGCTGTACAGCCACAATAAACTAGAAAATAGATGGGCTGCTTAAGTGTCAGTAGTTTTCTGATACAGCTGAGATGGGACTGTGGTACTGTGGGATAAGGATGAGTCCATCTTACTTTCCCTGTGTGGTTCACCACCTCCAGTGTCTTGCGTAAGTAGTATTTTTCATGACTGCAAACTGCTCCACTTGACCCCTGGTGTGCATAGCTTTGAGGCCCAACTTAAAGTATACTCACAATCCCAGAGTGTCTGCTTTTAGGAATTAGTCAGGTAGAGGCTATTTAATGTGGTAGAAATTTCAGGTAGGCCAAATTTGGGCCATAATTTAAATTGTGGCACTATTGGTGTGAAGATTTTGTTTTGCTGAGCAATTGTATCTGGAATTTGATCAGTCTTCCCATCTTTTGCTTGTGTGGCTGTTTCTAAGTTGTGCAGTCTTTTTATTCTGAGTAGAAGCCCTTTTCCATTGCTCTCTCTACCTGTGAATTTCCTTCTCTTCAGTCTCTCTTCTTCTTCTGACAGATAAAAGACACAGCAGACTGGGAAATGTGCTGGTGTAGATCCGTAACTTTTGTAATGCTGGAGTCATCATTCCTTCTTTCCCTTCTCTGGAAAACCAGTGCTGCCATATACAGGAGTTTAAGCCTGATGTTACACTAGGTATCAACCAGTTTGGTTGAAATGACAGCTGCCTAGAACCTCTTCACAGAACTACAACTTACTATTTGGGGAACAGACAACCTTCCTGATACTCTTAAGTGCTAGCTGAAATGTATGGTTTTCTTCTGATTAAACTTTGTCAGTGCTGTTCCTTGCTCTGGCCAAGAGGCAAAACAGAAATGCCAGCATTCAGATCCAGTGTTACCCAGAGTATGTTGGAGACAGTTTTCATCTTTGGTTTGGCTTTTTGTGAAGCTTTGTGCAAAGCATTTGATCTGTCCCTTGGTACACGTTCTGTGAAATGAAGAAAATAGGTGAACGTGTGAAGCTCGCACAGGGCAGCGAGGTGAATGCCTTCACTGATGTATCTAGGATTTCCAGAGACAGTTAATTGTCTTAGATACCCAGATCCCTCTCAAAGTCAGTGGAATTTGGGTGCTTGACTTCAGGCTGCGGTGACAGGGCCTGCAATGAGCACCTTGCCATTGACTCAGCTGAAATTAGAACCAGGCAGAACTTCATCCACTGTAGCATTTGTATTTCAGAGCAAAACATGAGTGTGGATGAGTGAAAACTCTCCCTCCATGGAGGGAACCCATTTCTCCTTCCTCTGAGCAGTGTTTGGGTTTGTCTGATGTAGTCATCTTCATTTCTGAGGAAGGTAAATATGAGCTGTTTGGAGTAGAATATGACTAGCATGGGTTTCTAACTGACAGGTCAACTTGAGCAGACTATTCACGCTCTTAATATGCCCTATTTTTAATTTCTGCAGATTTCCAGTATTGTATTTAGCTCCGGACGTTTTGGAATGATTTTGAGTAATTCAGTGGGTTTTGCCCTCAGTCAAGGGGACACAGAGTATTCCTGACTTTCAGAAAGTGCTGAACACCTTCAGTGCAAACATGCAGATTGGAAAACCATAACCTAATGCTTTCTGCAGAACCCCATGGACCTAGAATGGAGCGTGACAGTGTTGTGATCTTTCAGCACAAGAACAGCAAGACATCTCAGGACTGCTGCAGTGGAAGGGGACCTTAGAAGAACAGACCTCTTGCTAATGTCTGTTCTGCTTTTTTGAATTCATAAACATCAGGATCAGTAATATGGTTTCACAAGCATCTTCTGAACTTTCTGAGTTTGCTTTTCTTTCCCTTTCGAGAAGTTATTAATACCAGAGAGGCAGCAGCTTTCCTTATTTATATCATGTAGGGATGAACTTGGCAAACAGCCTTCCCAGTTAACCTGTTAATTGTTGTCTGGAGACACAACTTTTCTGGTGAATATCTGCTTGTTAATAGTGAAGGATCTATGTCAGAGCATTTTAATTCCCTGGCATATTAAACTAACTTAGTGCTAGCCTGTATGCTGTCATACAGAAAGCAGAAGAAAAATCACAGTGGGGATTGTCCCTTTTGTGAAATTAAAGGGGTTATCCTCTCTCACCTCTCTGCAGGTACACCCATCACAGTTCTGGAGAAGATCAGAAGGTGATACAACTGAAAGGAAAGTCCATATCACTGCATATTCACAAAGTACACCCTGGAGGAGTTTAACCACATGAGGGAAGAGCTCCATTCTGGGAGTGAGACAGCGGGAACACCACTGCTCTAAGTCACTGGGATATGTGGCTGTAGAACAATACATTTGGCCTGTGTAATAAATGAGCACGTAATTTACAATATATACTAATTTTAAATTATGTGTAACATGGGAATTCTTTTTTCAGTAATCTTTTTAAGTGCTCGTCCCCTGGAAGCCCAAAGCCCTGCAGATTAATTCCTGCTTCTTCACGCCTTAACATGCTTTAAGGGTTATTAATATGCAGAAGACTGCAAAACACCAAAAGTGATAGAGGCCCCAAATAAACTGATAAATATCAGGACAAGCAAATACCCCTCTCTACCCACATCCAGAGCAGCCAAGTGTAGTTTGGTTAACTTGCTTATGTCACTCAAGAAACCTCGGAGCTCTTTTTTGCCAACAATAGTCTCAGTGTGTAAGGGGCTGTGGGCCTCTTTGGCACCACAGCTGCAGGTCGTAAATACAGTTCTGGAGATTAAGATATTAAATTGTCCCTCTTTGGAGGCTGCAGAGCAACACTTGAGGTATTGGCTCCTACCTTAAGGCAGCCTGGTGGCTCCCCGGGCTGTCAGGTGATGGTACGGAGCGCACTCAAAGAGGTTCCTGCATGTGCATAAGTTCTCCAGAACAGCAGGGAGTGTTTAGTACGCTGTGCTTCCATGTCCTGCAGAAGGCTCCTTAAAGCAGTTTGCTGAACGTGAATTCAGTGTGTACATAAGGTCAAGGATAGGTACATGCTTTGAGAAAAGCTCTGTGCAGACCAGGTTACAGTTGGAGCACCCGTCTGTCCTTGGGTTTAGGAAACGATAACAAAAAGAGAAGGAAAAAATCTCTTGCGTTACTGCAAAGGATGGGAATTTACCTGGATCCTACTCCATGTCTTGCTTCCAGACTCTGTCTTTATTACTTTTTATCCCATTTTATGTAGAAAAGTTCTTTGGTTTCTAGCTCCCTTGGTCTTGAAAAAATGCACCTTTCTCACTTTAATGTTTGACAGCACTTTAACCAGTGACCAGTGCTTGCTGAAGTTTTCATTTCTAGAAGCAATAATTAGAATGTGTCAGAATTTTAGGCCTTGGTCATTTATGTTCACGTTCATCATTCATTTTTCAAGTCTGTATTTCTAATGGAGAATAGACTTCTGCTTCATAAATTCAACCTCTGCAAGAAAACACTAGAGCAGGAAAAGCGTAATTGATTGAGCCTACCCTTGCTTTTCTCAAATCAAAGGTTCAACATCTTGTCAGCAAGTTGTGGCTGAGTTATTAATTATCTGTTTCTGTTACTAAGTACCTGGAATGCCTGAATCTTTCAGGAAGGCATTTAATATACCAGTCTCTGAATGTTACTGTAGCTCCTGACTAGGATCTCTCAGTTAAGCTGCAGACACTAAGAAACATGTCACCTTGAAGATGAATGAATTCAGCCTGTTGAAGTAGATTGTTTGATTGCGTGATTATATAATAGCTTTTTTGGCACTTCTTGCTTTAGGACCAAGGGTCAGATTCTTTCTCTTGTACTGGAGATGCACTGAACCTTGTGTGGTCTGGCTGACGTGGGTTAGGAGCCTGTTAGAGTTTTGTTAGAAACTGTGCAGTGGGGTTTGGGTACAGGTCTTGTGGCTGCTGTTAGCTGGTAAATTCCTTGCTGCTTTAAAGGGGAAGGCACACAAATGATGGAGGTGACTTTGGCCTTTATTAAGTTATTATGAAGGACCTTTCCTTATTTTTCCCATGCTTTTTTTCATTCCAATGTGTTGTACTGATTCAAAAGATTAGCCAAAAGAGGAAAAAAAAAGTGACTACTTGACCCGCGATGTCATTCGGTGGAGTCACTGCCTAAGGCAGCGGTTACTAAACTTACTGAACTTAACATTACTTCAGCATCGGCCCTCACCCTGCATGGAAGGAGAATATAACTGGTGTGTGTGAGTATGTGTGTGTATTACCTTGTGTGTATGTCACGAGATCAGTGAAAACTCAGGGGACTGTGGGAAGGGTTGAGGGTAATAGGCAACGTGCCTCTTACTTTGACAGTCATCACCCAGGTACTCAAGACCTCTCTGCCACTGTGCCCCGATCTCATCTACAGGGATATGTTGTTTTATAGAGAAGGGAGTTGTTCTAAATACAGTCTGGTCACTTAGGAAGTCTGCAAAGACAACTGTTCTGTTTTAGTGGTGGTTTTGTGATCACAGCACCTGCCTTTTATGAGTAGAACTATCTGAAAACAAGAAGTTTTAAGAAAAAATAATCCTGTGAAGGGGTGAAAAATTTCTAATGACAGATCCGAGGAGGAGACTGTAAAATATTCTTACCAGCTATTCTTCCTCTTTCTTCCTGCCTTCTGCCAGAGATTTTCCTTCCTTCTTTAATTAGCAGGAAATTTTGTAGGAGGCCATATAATTTTGTTTCTCTGAAGGTGGAGGGTTGAGTGGTTTTACAATTAACAGTCACATAACATTCATTTTAGAACAGACATCTATAAAAGTGCTTCTCTGTAGAAAGTCACAGCTTATGGCTGTGGCACAAGGCATTACTATGGATGGAATTACTCCCAATTCTTGACATGCTTCATCCAATTAACTTCAGTTTTCATCTCCAACATGGCTGTCATTGTTTAGGAAAAGCTGCCTCCAATGTGGGAGATGTGTCTAGGCTGTAGGCCTGAAGTGTGGCCAGTTGTGATGTTTAAATGTTGGCCCCTCTGTGTGGGGTTTAACTTGGTAGAACACACTTTGTTGTCACGCTTAGCCTAGGTGGGTGAAGTGGTCAGAGTACTACGTTCTCTACAGCAGAACAGGTATTTACTTGGGGTGGACTAACAGTTCCTCGGTTTTAGGAGGTTCTGGGGTTTTTTAAGTGTTCATGGGAGGAAGGTAAGTAGGAGCTAGCACAATACTTCACTTGGAATTGACCTTTCCCTGCACTGAATGATTTCAGAATGATTTCCTGGTGCCAGGCAAAGAATATCATGCAGGCACAAAAGAAAGATTATTTGCAGTATTATTAGAGAATTAGCCCTTGACAAGAGGAAATGAAGATAACATACATTTCCTTCACAAAAAAGTAGGTTTGTTTTTTGTCCACCTTGGGATCTGAATGAAATCTTTATTCCTAGTTGGCAGTACATGACACAGCGTAAGCATACCTGTTGTAACGATCTGTGTAAGGGATTAACAATCTCATGAATTTATTAACAGCAGCAATACATTATGTTGGAATTACTAGGGATCCTCAGTAATTTTACTGCCTTGAACTTAAAAGCATCTGAACAGTGTAAGAGCATTACGAGGTAACACTAAATAGAGATGTTTGCTCGTGATTTAACTTGTAGTTCTCCAGCTATCAGTTGTTTACTGGTCTGCACCAATGAAGTCCTAAAAGCTAAATACTGTGAAATGTTAAACTTTGATGAAAGATATGAAGAAAGAAACTCTTTCTTTTGCCAACACTGTGGTCAACAGCAGTGCCCTGACCTGATTACTTAAGCTGATGTTTTTCCTAAATCTGCCATGAATCAGTAATTATCAAGTTTTGCAATACTCAATGATTCTCTTGTGAATAGCAAAAAGATTTGTTATTGTAGGTTGGTATTTTCTAAAAAGCAACGTTCAACTCTTGCATCTGCAAGCTCTATACAGTATATTTTGCTTTTTTTTTTTTTCCTTTTGCCTGGAGAACTGTGGAATGCCACAACAAAACTCCTGATGAGTTTCACAAAATGTGAGGAAAATTCAATCTGGCCTAATCTGGAAGTGACCCCTCTGGTGTCTTTTAAAATAAACTTTCGGGTCAGTGTGTTTTTCCATTCATGGTTGGAAGGTATCCAGTACAAGTATTCAGTTGTAGGGCTTGACTTGTAGGGCTTCTAACAGGAAAAGGAACTCGTACAACATACTATTATTGTTACTATTAGTGGGGTGTTCCCATTTAGATGGTGGTCCCAGAAAAATGTCCCTTTTCCATTGCACCAAGTGCCATGTGGCACTGTGAGGTGTGTTGTGGATGGGGTCAGAAGAGGGACGAAGTCTCTGAATGAGGCTGGAAATTCAATCCATGCTTCCCTTGACTATGGTGGCATAATACTAACAGCTGGCTTCAAGGGCCTCGTAATCCTTGCAGCTCCTGGCTGAATTTTCTGAGAAATGAGGGACCAGAACTAGGGGAACTTCTCAGTTAAAGCAACTGAGAAATGTGGTAACACGATGCATTGTTTGTTTAGTCATTTAAAAAGGATGGGATGGCTTATTTCAAGGATGCTTTTGGTTTATGCCTGTGCAGATCTGTGGCTGGAGCCCCATGGAAATCAGGCTTCGCTCCAAGCTCTATGTGAAGTTGCTGTGGAGCCTGCCATCCCCCAAAGCTGGCGTATGGAATGCAACTGAGAGTGGGTAAGTGGCACTGTGTTCCCCATGCGCCACAGCTCCTGGAATCTCATTGACAGCATTAATTTGTTGATCGATGGTTGAGCCTTAAAGGAGAGAACGTAGAAACATGGTTTCTATGGCATGGTCTAACGTTGGTGGAGATGTATCTAGATGACAGGGGACTTGGTTACCGGGGAATAAAAGGAGGAAATCTGAACCAGCCAGTTCTTTTCTGGTGAAAATTGCTTAACATAGATTTTGTGGTTTTAAGTAAATGTGCACATTAAAAGAATGCTGACCTTTAAAACCATGGCTTTCGATAAATCGCTATCGTTGCTGTATAAAGCATATGGACTTAGAAGCAGCAGAAAACACCATAAGCCTATAAGATGGGGAATGCACCATGGAAACAAACAGCACCCTGGCAAAATAAAAAAGAGATGTTTCCTCAATGGTGCTCTCCATTAAAAAGCCAACTCAGCATAGTTCCTTCTGAAACCTGCGTACAGGGGTATCGTGTACCTCTCAATGATAAATACACAATAAACTGGTGAATCAAACAGTGTTTTGCTTTCAAACAAAGAAGGCTTTTGTAAGTTTCTTGAGCCGAAGTTATGTGTTGTGGATCCCATTGTTTAGGAACGCAATGAATTTAATTCCTGGTTGGGATAATGAAAAGATCTAGAGATATAGAGCTGCCCTCTCGTGGCAAAATGGCAGTATGAGGCGTTGGTCTCGCTCAGCGCTCGCCGTGGTTGGAAGGTGGAATGCTTACTGTAAGGCAAACAAAAATGTGCAAATGTTTTAAAAAGGGATTCTATAGTTACAGTTCAAATGTCAGACCGGCAGTGGAGGAGATGGAATATTAGACATAGAACACAGGCATAGTGCCCTCTGGGGAGGCAGTCTTTCACAATTCTCAAACCATATGATGCACAGAAGAGCTCTACAGTCTTTATATCTAAAGTTTGTTCCAAAAATTCTCAATGTATTAAAGAAACTTGGATTTGGACGTTTGCTTAGCTCATTTAGGGAAGAGAGATTATCTAGGAAACTGGGATGTAGCTTCATAGCTGGACTTGCCGTAGTCTGGAACAGTTGAAATTGATGGCTTTGCCCAAGGTTATTCTCTGCCTGATGAAAGAACTCTTACCTGAACGATACATTAATCTCTCTCACCTCTTGTTTGCATAGCCTTCTGCTTTGGTTCATGAAGAAAGGAACCTTCATGGACAAAATGAGCCAGAATTACAAATCCTCTGAACAAGCTCACCTTGAAAAAGAAGACTATGTCTTTATGAAGAGTGCCAACATATTCTAATATAATACATGCAATTAAATTAATTTTCCACTTGCTTAAACTGTGGTAATAACTACCACCACCACCCTTAAGTCAATTTATTTCCTTAAAATTGCATGGAAGAGAGAAGAGTCACAGCAAGTTATTTAAATGATGTAGCAAGCTATTACATATAAACATGATGCCCTTTTTGAAGCTTCCTTTGTTGCTCTCTCAAAGCAATTAACTATCCCTCTGTGCTACAGTTACTTGGAAAAGCATGTGAGTTGCTGTAATGGCTACAAAGATGTCTTTCCCGGTGACATTAGGAAGAGTTAGACTGGTTAGTGAGGGTTAAACATACCTGGGTATGGTGTTTTCTGAAGCTGCTGCTTTATCTTCATGTTCTGTGCAAAATATGGTTTGTGTTTCAATTTGGTTAAACAGCAAGTTGGGTAAGATGAATTTTGGAAAAAAAGCTGAACCTGGCAAGACTAGGAATCCTAAATGTAATGATTTGACTCAAGGTTCAAGTTTTGGGAATAACAGTGTTTCACATTCCCAAAAGAATACCACAAGGGAATCGGGGAGTGGCTGCATTTCTCCAGTGTATTTTCCTTTTTTGAGATGACATGGATATGTGTGCAGGGGAAGAGCGAGCTACAGAGAAGGGTATGAAAGGCTCTTGTTGAGAAGTTTCTTTGTGTGTATTAATACCAGTGTGGATAAAAGGAGAAGTAAAGATGGTATTGATTGCAAACAGTTTTAGTCGATGTTTACTGCGTGTGCAGAGTCTTCAAAAGATTAAAACGAGAGTCAAGACTTCTGCTTGGGGAAGTCAATGTAATGAGCAGAGTCTAAGGAGCATTGATGAATCAGGTTTTCCTTTATCCCCACTTACCAGGTACATCTCCCTCCTGTTCATGTTCCCTACAACCCCCTTTGTCTTCCTTTTTCCTGCATTGCTTCTTAGAAGGCAGGAATCAATTTCTCTGGGTGCAGAAGTCCTGGGAATATGGACATGTGTACAGATGTACACATGCTGAAAATCCCACCTGCATCCATACACAACGTATATGTGTAAGGGCCTTTCTGGCAGCACCTGCAGTGTTTGTCTCCATAGGTTCTGTAGAGGCTTCTCTGTGCTAAGCTACGCAAAGCAGGTTTGGGGACAGCTGAAAGAATAGGTAACTCACCAGGGCTACCCCTTCCCACATGTTGTGAACAATTGCTAAAGGTAATGGTGTTCCAGGTGATCTCTGGGATTAGGGGTTTGAAGGAGCCCCTTGTACTGTGGGTCTAATGTAGCTGCATAACTGGGAAGTCAGAGGGCAGTGCTGGAGGCCACAGTCAAAGATGTCTCTCTGGAAAATCTAAATTGCTACAGCAAATCTTCTCTTCCTCGATGGGCTGATGTTGCTGATGTCTGTGACTGTTACTCTCCAGGGGCCACCCTCTCACTTTTAGTGTAAGAATGGGTGTCTTGGCTCAGTGCCACCGGTCAGAGCATTCATTGGCCTGTCCTGAATTGGACTGAATGAAGAGGCTGATCGCAGTATCTAACACTGAGTTTTGATGTGGGAAGATGCAGGTGCTCCATGGAAGCTCCTTTGTGATTCTGTAGACACTCGGAGGCAGGCAAGCGATGGAAACTTCCAGGGATAACGAAGTCTAGTCAGACTCTGCACTAATGGTGTCCTGGTCAGAGAGATTATCTGTTAATGCAGAAGCACTGTACTGATGTGCATGTAATATTCTTAGAAGAACAGTCTGAGTCTCTACACCTATCAGACTTCTGTGCCTGCTGGGTTAGGCTCAAGCACATGACAGCTGAAGCTAGTATGTATGCTTCTCTTGTGAAGCCTCAGTGAAGTAATAATCTGATAATATTTAGTTACATCTGTCCCTGGATGTGGGACAGTTTATTCCTCATCTCACGATACAACATACCGAGGAGTAGGTGGTGTTTTCCTTGCTTTTCCCATTCTTCCCAACACCCATACCCATTTGTCTCCTCAGGGATCAGTGTTCCCCCTGTGTTATCGCAGTTCAGTGTTTCTCACTGATGATAGTTAAGATGATAGTTTGGGATATCTCAAACAAAAGAAAACAGTCACCAAAGGAGTGAACCACTGCTTTGTGCTTAGGAACATCTTCACCTTTCATCAAGCCTTCCAGAACTGTTGAGGCTGGAACCTGAGGTAGTTGCTGGCTCCACTTGTGCCTGTTTTATTTTGCGTGAGATACTTGATACAGATTGTATCTTCACCAGACTGCTTGTGGAGGTTAATTTGCATGAGAACAACGTTTACAGTATCCTTCAGGCATATGGTACAAGATGCAGGAGTTGAATCTCTCGGGAAGTTCGTATTGTCCTGTAGATACACAGCCAAGAATCTAACTTAGGTTCCCAGCAGACGCATTCTTGTTCAGGCATTCAGTGGGGAGTTTAACCTCTGCAGTGGACCTTACTGCTAGTTCCAGCAGTGAAAAAAACATGTGTGTCATGAACTGTGATTTGTTTTCTGAAAAGGCTTGGCAAATTTCCACAAACACTAGGTATTTGTCTAATTGAATTTGCAAGTTCCTCCAGCTGCCCTGGGGAGCTTGTAAGTTCCTTGAACCTCATTCTTGCCCACATGGAAGTTACAAGCTGTGACTGCTTTGCCAACAGGGCTGGTAAATTCCAAGAACCCCAGATACTGGATTCACAGAAATTACAACCCTGCTGGCCACACTGGTCAAGGGAGAAATATTTTGGAGTTTCATGAGCCTGAGCTGTTTCTACATTTAATTTACAAGTTCCAATTGTGCATCTACGTAAAGGACTTTGGCACAAACAGCTGGACTTCTTGGTGGTTACAATCTCAGCCAACGCAGTGCATAAGCAGGACTTGGCAAAGCTGCAATGTTGGTGGTTTCTCAGCAGAGCTTGTAAACCTGGTGGTCTCTGGGAAGCAGAATGTTTTTGAGACTGATGTTCATTTAGCAGAGGAGATGCCCCTCTTGTGATCCTCAGACTTCAGGGGTGGGATATAATTTATTGCATCATTGAATGACTCTCTACTTTTACTGGAGCCTAACATTAGTGGTTCATGCAGATAATAAATTCTGCCTCTCAACTAGCAAGTTTGGAAAGCTCTCGATAATGTCTTGATGTGAAGGAAGATTGGAAATATAAAAGTCGAGTTCTTGATGAATGAGAATATGAATTCTGTGAGTGTTCTAGAGAAAGGTGTAGGTGACAAAACTTAACTATCTGTTAAGTATACAGAAATAATGTGGTTGCCAAAATAGATTGAAATGGTGGGAGAGAATAAGAAGTTTATAGACTAAGACAAATTGATCAAAAGGGGTTATTATTTTTATCTGTACAAACTTTATAGAGTCCAAGGCTTTTGAGCCAGTAACCATCCCTTTTGTGACATGGAATAACATTCCTGAGCCTGCTACTTAAAGCAAATGCTGTGATGTGTGACTCCTTTCCTCTGTTAGCACTTGCTGTGCCCAAGAAACATTTGTGTTCTGTGTTATTTATTATTTATTTCTTTTACTGTACTAAATATTGTAGGGAAAACAAATCCCGTACTCCTGTTTGCTAGGATGTGCTTACAGTGCAAATGATGCTTCCCAAATACAGGTGGGGGCCTGAGAAAATGGAGATGCAGGGCTTGAGTCTACAAGTACAGTTTTGTATTTGTTGTTTACTACATGTAGTGTAGGCCACAATGTGTTTACACCTTGTGTTGCCAACTTTGCAAAGGGGCCATTGGAGTTGTGTACTTCCACATAGACGCATTGTTCTATGAATGTTATTACCTAAACCTGTGTCATCATCAGGCAAACAGCAGTAAAGATAGAGAAGGAGATTTGATCTGCATTTTCAGTGTCTCCCTTTGTGTTCCCTTTGCAAATGTGAGCAGTGTAGCTCTGAGGGTATTGCAGTATTGTGAAGAGGTTAGAGAAAATGATTGATGTTATAAAACATTCTGGAAATGCTTCCCTCCTAAAGATCTGTCCTCTGTTAGTTAATGTAATGGTTGTTAATCCTTCTCCTTTCTCTAAAAGAGGGAATGTGGCAACATATCTATGTGTTGGAGCAGTTTTTCTGTGTCCATAGGCTCTCTCATTCTAGCCCTCTGTACTAGATGAGTCAAGCCATGTGCCAATGTAACCTGTGGCCATCTTCCCTTCTGATGTAACTCTCTTCAAAATGTTGTGGGAAAGTGGTGGCTCTGCCCATGTCTTTTCCTTTAGGAGTAAAGTTAGCTGGCAGTTGTGGGTCGTCTTCTGCCACCTACATGCCCCTTCTTCTCCCCTCCCCCCCTTTTATTGGCAGCTCCTCCATTCTTTCATAATTAGTGATTGAATAGAATTTGCTGGAAGGAGCAAGAGGGCAGATCTCTTGAGGGACTTGATGTGCGTGACTCTAAAGTTAATTTTGTCAAAGCTGTTGGTGAAGAAAATCTCCCTCGTATTTTCCCTTTTTTGATTAAAGTTAGCTCTCACTTTACAAGCTTATTATTCATCTTGTATGTATCTCAAGTATAATGGTTGCAACTAAGAGTGTAATTAAACTTCAAAGCTATATTATTAAAGACTCAGCAAGAACACCCAAATGCAGAAGAATGTGCAGTTAAGACTGTACAAATCCATCCTTAACTAGTCCACAGTGAGTGGGGATTATGTAGCACAGTAACAGAGGATTGTTGCAGACTCTAGACATAATGGACTGCACGGAGTCCAGTACACAGCAGAACATTCCAGGATTGTGGGTCTGGGATTTTCTATATTTCTTTTAATAGACATGGCTTTGCCTTAAAGGGTGTAGCTGAAAATCATTTTAGATAAGCAGGACTCTTCAGTCCAGGGTTTTGCCTTGACAGTCATCTGTAAAAAATGTCAGCTGGTTTCATTCCAAACTAATGAACAAAAGACTTGATTCTGCTGTTAGATCTGGGTTTATGAATCATCAAAAGTGCATTAACCTATGTGTGTGGGTGGCGAACTGCAGCGTGTGCCCCGAGCTGTTGCTCCATCAGGACTGTAGAGTCATGCAAAAGGGTGGACAGCTTTGTGCTCCTTCCCTCTCTCTGCTGAGAATTGGTCCAAGTGGGAGGTGGATTACCCCAAAACTGGGGTGACCATAGACCTCCTTGCTAGTTACTCATACCCTGCTGTCTGAAATGGGCATCTCTGGAGCATATTTCTTGGGTGTAACTTATTTCATGAGCCTGATGGAATAAATATGGCATCTAAACGTCTCCAAGTATGCAGTCAGGAGAAAAGGGAGGCCTGTCATTTAAAACATCTTCCTACTTGCTGAGATACTTGGGCAGAAATTCAAAAGATGTGTAAACTGCTCTGGAAGACCTCCTTGTGTCCTTAAAGTAGGAACTACAGATTGCCTCTTGATTCGGTGACCTGTTTCCCCACCATCACCTTTACTTTCCTCATTGCCTAGGCTTCTTTTTCCTGTGTTTGGTTTGGGTTTGTGGGTTGGTTGTGGGGTGTTTTTTTTTTTTTTCCTTCATTCCTTCTCCCATTTCCAGCAGGAATTGTGGAATACAATTCCAGAGTATTAGAACACCAATTTCTAGGAGCAACCACTGTTTTTCATATGCATACTTGGATGCCAGATTTTCAAACAAGATAAAACTTGAAGGAAGCTCTGCTGAGCAGAGGTGCAAAAATAAACGATTCTTCATTACTATGGGTAGTGAAACTGTGGAACTCCTCGCCTCAGGTATTATGGAAGCTGCAGCTTACATGAGGTTGAGGGGATTCAGGACAGGTGCCTGAAAAAAAAATTTAAGGGCATTAAATGCATGGGGACGCATGTCTTGGGGAATTCATGAGCCACAAATTGTTGGAACCTGGAAGAGCATTTGGGAAAGAACCAGTGTGTTTGCCTTGTTTTTGCAGCACCTTGCTTTAGTTACTGCCAGGTGAATTAGAATGATCTTTGGTCTGCCACCATGACTAATTTTTGTTGTAGCAAACACCTGCCTTGGGGATTTTTTTCTATGCTTAGAGATTCCTAGGAAATGGCAGTCTGGATTTCCTTGCCTTCAAAAGTCCCTCCTTACCTGTTGACAGCAGCTTCAGTGAGGGGCCTCGGAAGCTGGCCATAAGCATTCCATAGGGAGGCAAAGAAGTTAGGAAAAAGCAGAGCGAGAGGAGCCCGTCACTCCCTTTTGGGAGGGATGTGGAGCGAGACCTACTTAAGCCCTCTGCCCTGTGTTTTCACTGTGAAATGTTATGTTCAAATGATGTTTCCAACTGCACATCTTTCTGTTTGAGTATGTTTGTTCCTGCCTTCCTGCAAATCCTCTCTGGAGAATGCGTAGACATTATTGGGGTTCTGGGAAGTGTAGTGGTTTGTTTTCGCTGAAAAGCTGTTCCCCTCCCTCCCTGAGTCAGCTGAGTTCCCGTGGGGGGAGGCTTCCTTCCTCACCCACTTAGATTCCTTGAGGTCCATAGGCTGTGGATGCTCTTAGTCTAATGCTGTGTGCTGCAACAGCAGCAGCCGTGGCTTTTCTCTGCTGCAGCAAGAGTTGCCTCTTGACGCTGCCTCCCCTGAGGGATCATTAGCAGGGTGGAGGCTATTTTCTTTCCTAGAAACAGGAAGAGAAGAAGAGGATGAGAGATGGGAGGCCTAAACAATCTAGAATTAGATTACAGCGTGAGCTCAATGACATCAGCTCCCTTCTGTCTTCCCACCCATTTGTTCTCACGGCATTTCTGTTGAGGCTGATGAGGAGCTGGTGATACCTACAGTGCTGTGCTCATTCCTTGGTGGTTAATTGGGTCCAAAGCAAAGGCCCAGATCCACTAGTCTCTGGAGTATAGGGAACTGCAGGTTGCACTATGCAGGTAACGTGATGCATTGAACAGGCTGAAAAGCACCAGGTTTCAGAGCACTTCAGAACTACTGCCCAGGTTAGTGTGTCTCATGCAGAGATAGTGATGAGCTTGTGGAATCAATGAGCATAAAGAATGGGACCCGTTTTTGTCATCTCCTCTATTTTTTTTCTTTTCTTCCCTCATATAAAATACTTTAACACATACACAAATATTAATTTTCTCATCCTTTTCTCACTAGCTCCTTTCTGCAGCAGTTAGTCCTCGCATTTTGTGTGTGCTTGGCCTGTGGAACTGTGCCATTTGCTCATGCATGATGTGCTGGATACATTTTCGGTGCTAGAAAAGGTCAAAATAAATAAAGTAATAAATAAAAAGGTTTGATGTGTTTCCCCTTGAATGCAAGTCTTTTAAAAAACATAGCCAGTAGGGAAAAAATAAGGGAAAGGTAGGCTTGAGATACCTTCTCAGGAAGGGAAACAAAAGGGCTAAGAAACTGCTTTGGTTTCCTTCAGACCATTCCCTCAGAACCCTGGAGCCAGCATGGATCTTCATGTGCAGGATTTGGGTATCTGCACGAAGGGAGGAGATTGTAGGTCCCGGTTCAATCTGATCACAGACACAAACCAACACAGGTGGTGGTGGTTCCCTGGAGGGGCTGGAACAAGCTCTGTGTCACTGCATAAACTGCAGTGTTGTGAAACTGGCACTTACCTTTCTGACCTTGCAGACAACATCTGCTTACTCAGGCTTCTTGTCTTACTCCTAAAATTGCTCTTGCCACAAGCCATGTTTCCTGCCTTTTAGAAGGCACTCCGTGTCTCTGCTTGCACAGCGGTGCCTTCAGACAGCTTTTGTGCTGTGTGGATGTCTTCTTTCTCCATGGAATAGTTCACTCTGAGGATTTAGCCCATGGAGCTGTGCCAGCTCTTCTCATCTTCACATACACAGACTCTGGATTGAGGATTTGAATATAGATTTTGCTTCCTACCATTGTAACATAATGAAGTGCACCTTTGATTAAAAAACCTGCCTGCAATTTGTGGGATGGAGATGAGTTCCAGATCCCTGTTTGTATTCAAAGTTTGTGGTCAGACTAATCTCTGTGTAGAAGAAATGGGTAAAGCTCACAAGGAGATAGCCAGGAGGTTGTATTTAAAGGTTTTGAGCTTTAGGTCTGAATGAGAACAATGAATAAAGCAATATCAGTTGATTCTCTTACATCGTAATTGAGTTCTTAGTCATCCGCTTTCCCCGCAGAGAACTGAGGAGGTGATGCACTTTCTGTCAGGGTGCAGGTAAGATTTGCCAGGTTATCTTTCTGAGCAATTAACTCCAGGAAGTTCACTGACAGTTCTGATATCCTGCTCTGCATTTTCCTGCTCCAGTTCATCTGGATTTTTGCTGCAAATTGGTGATCACACATTCACGTGGGATGAGATATGCTCGGAATAGAGAGATGAGGATGCTGGAGGGACCCGATGCTCTGCTCTGAGCCAGCGCTCAGCTGCGAAATTGTGCTGTCAATAGGAATTGTGCTGGTGAGGGCCGCATTCTTCAGGTGAGGTCTAACCCAGATGCCACGAGCTATTAAAATGGGGTCTGCTTCATTCTGTTCCTGAGTGGACTGTTGGGCCTTAATGCTGTATGCTGTGTTCCAGTTCAGTGTGGCTTCTGTTTTCTCAGCGAAGAAAAGATGCCTCTCTGTTTGTTCATTTGGTCTCACAGACAGATATATACAAATCAGTATGCATATCTCAGATCAGAAGTTAGAACAACACAATCCAGATGGTAAATAATTTTGCAGTAGTTTGAAATAAGGTTACAATGTAAGTGACTACTGCCATTATAGCTGTATTTATATTTTACCTATGTCTTGCAAATCTTTTATGAAGAGAAACACATTGCTGAGGTACCACCTCAGACAAGAACCTCTTTTCTTTCAGGTTTTAACCTCAGTCCGGTTCTAATTGCTCTGCCCTAATCTGGGCAGAAGTGAGGTGTCCCACTGAACACCAGTTAGACCTTAGATTCTCTCTGAAGGTAATACTGTGTTTGTGTGGGAGAGCTGTCAAGTGTGTGGTGGGTGGACACTTAGCAAATACATAAACATAATATTGCAGCCATTCATGTTAGGGACTCATAGATGCTTGTTTAGATGCTGAAGGCAATGCATTAGGAACTGATGGTGACTGATTATTATCCAATCAGTTCCTGATGCAGTATCTGCGACATCAAAAACTCTGCAGTGGTTTTGGTCACATCCTAATTTTTTCAGGTCTGTTGTCCCCATTTAATGTCTTAAAAAAAAAGTAAACTTCAAATGTTGAGACTTAACAAGGCCAGTGTGCAAAGAAGAAAACTGCTAAACTGCAGCACTTAATTTTGTAGGAAATGTATACCTTTTATCTGAGGATTACTAGGAATAAATATTACCCAGAATGCCTCTAGGTAGCACTCGTAGAGGGCGTTATAGATCTTGCACGAGTTCTGCTTTATTCAAACACGTTGTTAGTTGGTTGAACAAAAACACAGCAAGTGCTCTGCTACTCAGAAAGGTAGGAAATGATGACAGCTTGCAGCAGGGTGAGCCTGCAAACTCAATAAGTGTTTGCTGGGAAATTCATGGGAAACTATAACCTTATGCCAGGATGTGTGGGCTTTCCGTATGCAGCACTGTGGCAAGGAGAGCCATAGACCTAATGTCACTGTGCTGTTCCTCACATATTTTCTCAATCTGGAAAAAAGACATTTGACAAGAGTAATCTGGTTTCAGACCTGAGTCTTGATAGCAGCGCCTCTGCTTCCTCTAGATGCCTCCCTGCCAGGTGTGGCTGTGCATTTGCTGCAGACTCTGTACTGAGAGCAGATAACACACACAACATAAGCAGAGTATGGTCACCAGAGCCCTCAGGCATCAAGGTTTGTGCTTTCACCTGCTTCAGTTTGAACAAATGCAGTCAGTGAGTTTGGAGACAGTTGGGTTTTGTGTTTGCGGTTTAGGCCTGAAAAGAAATAATTTGGAACGTGTCCAGCTGTAGTTGATTTAATTACAGAGGTGTCCTGGCTGTGTCTAACCAGCAGACTGAGGCTCAGTGCTCACTCATGTTGCTGAGGTGAGCTGGAGGAGGAAAGCTGTGCCCAGCCTGTCCCAAGCGCTGTTTCAGCTGATATGCAGTGATGGGGAGATCTGATGGAGCTCCCTTTAAGAGCCATACTAGCTCTCAGCTGAGGCTGATCCATCTGCATTGTCCCCATGTCATTGGTTTGCAAGCTCTTCCCACTCTGTCCAGTTCAGAGCGGGGCTGGTGATTACTCACACCATAGATCAGTTTGAAGACCTATTTTTAAGTTTTTGCTTAAAACCAGTGTCTCCTGAATTTCCAGGCTGAAAATAGGGCCTGATTGAGCAGTAGTCAAACATTTGACCAAAACCTGTGTTTGGCCAGTGGTTGTTTTTTTATTTTTAGCCTGGAGAAGAGGAGGCTGAGGGGAGACCTGATCAGCACCTACAACTACCTGAAGGGAGGTTGTAGAGAGGTGGGCGATGGTCTCTTGAGCCAGGTGACAGAAGATAGAACAAGGGGAAATGGCATGAAGCTGTGCCAGGGCAGGTTTAGATTGGATGTTAGAAAAACATTTTTTACTGAAAGAGTTGTCAGGGCCTGGAACAAGCTGCCCAGGGAGATGGTTGAGTGACCATCCCTGGATGTGTTCAGAAAAAGGGTTGATGAGGCACTTAGGGATATGGTTTAGCATAGGATGGGAATGGTTGGACTCGATGATCTTCAAAGGTCTCTTCCAACCTTGTGATTCTGTGATTTTCCTAATACCTCCAAATGTGCTATTTGTACACATCAGCAAAATAAACCTGAGAAAAATGAGTCTTCAGATTACGGTCTGTTTATGTCAACTTAATATATATAGAGAGTGTCAGTCCATAGCTCTAGCTGCAGGGCTATGACTGGAGCACATGCTGATCTCCGGAAATTCTCCAATGCTTTTTGCCTGTGACTCCTTTTGTTACTGCTCCAGTGACACAAATGCCCTGTAGTCTGCTAGGTCTGTCACTCAGAATATTCTGCAGTCCATGTCCCGCAGTGATTCAGATGTGTTCATTAACTTGAACTTTGGGTGTGGAAGAAAAAATGCTTACAGGAATTTGCAAAACATTTTCCAGGGGAATATGAACCGTGTCAAGTGACATCTGGTGACTAAGGAAAATGATAACTAAGTCCATATAAATATCATGGAAAAGCTACACTTTCTTGTCAGAGGTACTTTTGTTAGCAGTGACTGAGGTAGAAATCCTAAAATGGTTTGGGTTGGAAGAGACCTTAAAGATCATCTAGTTCCAACCCCACTGCCATAGCATCACTTCGCCAGGGCTGTTTCAGATAGAGTGCCTGGACCTCAGGATGATTTTCCTTTAAAGAAGAAGAACTGAAAGGAGCTACTGTCATACCTGGTTTTGCCAAGCACCAACTTCCGTACATCAGAGTGAGCCTAGTTTTATCAGGTTCCTTTGATCCTTAGTGGGATTTGAATACTTTTTGGCAGACTACAGATACTCCCTGGAATGTCACAAGTGAATGAAACTTACGGAGATATCTCTAAGTATTGGCTATCTGGACCTTTCAGCCATAAAAATGAATGAATGAAACTACTTTCTGTGCACTGGCTATATATAGTATTTCTTTCTACTGGTATCCATAAGCTGATCTAAAGCCATCGGATGTTAATGGGAAGCTTGCCTTGATTTCTGCATCTTTGGATTGGGCTGCAAGTAATGAAGTTGCAAGCACTGCAAGTGTGAATAACAGGGTTATAACTATGGCTGAGGAACTGGCACATTAATTCTATAGTTCAGGAAAATGATATGTGAGTGGCGTTTGGTAGCAAGGGGGGTCTCTGCTTTCCATTATTCTGAGTATATGTCTCAGCATAGCAGGGTTTCGTGTTTGATTGTTTGATAGATAGGTCGGATGATCCAGCCAGAGTCAGTGATGACTTTGTCATTAAATTGTGATTATTTCTTAAATTAATGGGATTAAATTAAAGACAGAAGGTATCACTTGGATTTGCTTATTTATAATGGTATCTCTAATTACATTTTAAAGGGAAGTAAGAACTAAATGAGGACTACATAAAGGTAGATTGTACCCTGCCTTTTCCAAACATCACTGTAATGCTTGGCAATATAAACATGGGCATGGATATGATAGCTGTGTTCCTTGAAATAGTGGGTAGTCCTTTGTTCCTGTTCGTCATGTGAACTTCAAGGTCCAAAAAGTTACAAGAATGCTGACTGGTTTGAGTTGGGACATTACCAAGGTCATAAATGTGGGAAAAATGGATTGTAGTTGTTTTGGATAATGGAAAATTCGGCGTAGATGGTGGTTATTGCGGAACACTCGTCTTTGAACTTGTGACAAGGCGTGACTGAAGTGAAAAGACTGTGCATAGAACTTCATTTATCTTTAAAAACTGAGATGTGAAGGATTAAACACAGGAGAGCTATCACCTGCCCTACAGTTCGATACTAGACCAATGTTTTCAGAGGGTATTTTTGGAAGTAACCGATTCAGTGGGGTGGAAAGGAGATGTGATGTCGGAAAGGTTTGTTAACCTGGTTAACACAGAGATGCTCTTGCTGCAGAATGCTGCAGTAGTGAAGTTGGGATGGGCGGGAGGTACCTAGGCAAGGTCTGGAGTTCAGCGTTCTTAATGGTTTGAATGAGCTGCCAGGTTAATCTTGTGTGCGTGGTGTGCCTGCACTTGGCATAGTGCAACAGTATCCCTTGGTTCTGTAATTTAGGTGCCATGCAGGTCTACTAATTCATTAGAGCAAAGAAATTGCTGTGTTTAGCATAATCCCAGATACCACTGTGAGAGAGTTATTAACTGCTCACAGTTGCCAGCTGAGATTAAGCCAATTCACAGCCATCCAGGTTAGGTCTGCAAGTGGATTCATGTCAGCTAGGCTTCTTCCCTGAATGTCCTACACAGGGGAAAAAAAATGGCATAATTCCACAGACAACACCTGGTGCTGTGAAGATCTGTCATCCAAACATTCAGGGTCTCTGTGCATCTTCTCCAAGACAAGTATTATTAAGCAACTCCGTTTGTTGAACTGAGACCTACTTTCTTCAGTGATGGTTGGCGTGCCTCAAGCTGCATGTAAACCGATAAAGTAGACTTGTTCTTTCTGGTTCAGCCTCTGCTTACTTGGCTTCCCTTTTATAATAGGGAATACAATGAAACATAAATTGAAGGGTACTATCTAACTGCCGAACAAAACCCGTTTATGTAAAGCATCTGAAAATGATGTGGATGTTTCTTCCAGCTCCTTACACTTACCTCTCTTCATGCTCCTGTAACTCTACCGATCAGTGCTGTCAAACCAGCGTAGCACAACTGAATGGAGAACTAAAACCAAATCACGCTTTTGTGTTTGGCCATTACGGAGCTCTGTCAGTAAATCTCATACACTGAGAAGTAAAAGGCTGGAACTGCACACAAGAACAGACCAGGGTTAAAAAAAAGAAGTTGGATGTACTAGAGACATGTGATGGAATTATAAGAAGAAAAGTAGATATTTAGAGACTGTTCTGAACAACATCTGTAAGAATGTTTTCTGAAAAGTGAAGTAAAATAGAAGCTTGCTTCCTAGTGCTGTTTACCTACAGTAAGATGATAAGCAATATCGTTCATCTGGTCGTCTTCATAATTTGCCACAATGTCAGAACATTGTAGCAAGGTGACCCCACTGGCTTTTCCCCCTCAGGTTCTATGGGCAATATTCTGCTCATATTATCTTGAAGAAAACCAGCGCCCTATGGCCAGCACCTCTGTAGAAGCTGCTGTGCCCCCTGCATTAGGAGGGCTGCTGAGCGGGTATAACAGCACCCGTGCTGACACGTGTCTGCACACTGTGTCTGCTCCATGGTTCTCTGGGGCTGCTCCTCTGCAGTGCCATGGAGAGGCAGGAATCCTGTGGCTGACAGAGGGGCAGACTGCAGGGTAATTCATGGTGAAATCTTTACCCTGCACAAGCCTTCAAGGAATAGGCGTGTGTTGGGATCAGATGGTTTGGCGAGGTTGGGCCACTTCCCTTACCTTGTGTACCAAAACTGTGAGGCCTGCAGAGTACAGCCTGTACCACGGCTGATGTAAAGCTGCTGATTTTGCTGTGGGAGGAATCCTGTGTGTAGTGCAGCCTCGGAGCGCACTGGCAGGGAGGCAACTCAGAAAATCCTCAGAAAAACCAGCCTTCTACTGGAACAAACCAGAGGCAGACTTGGCGGGTGGTCTGATTATGTTTGCTCAGCCAGTTCAGCAGTATTTGCTGGACAAAAGAAGGCATCAGGTGACACAGAAACTCCCAAACAAAGCTCCAGGCGAATACAGACATTACCAGACTTTCTCATCAGTTGCATATCTGGGAAGGTGGCGGAAAACTTGGGGCTAAAGGAAAAGGCACAAGAGCCAGAAGGCATATGTCTTCTGGTGATCCTCACATGGGAGGCTGCTAAACACATCACTGTGAAAATTTGGCTTTCTTTGTGTTTTGTTTGTAACACTTAAACTGCTTGGCATTGGTGACAAAAGACTTAAACCCATGTGCAGTAAATTCTTCTGACTCCTCTTTTTGCTCGCTTATTTTTGGGCTGCACCTTTTTCTCGCTGCCATCCCCGTATGCAGCACGAGCTATCCTGCAGATGCAGTTTTGACATGGCACTGAAATCACAGTCAGCGGTGGATGGTGGACGGCTGCTAGATTGCGATTGTTGCATTTGGCCATTTTGAGATGTTCTGTAGAACTGGGGAAAGAAGGGCAGGAGGAGGCCATTCCTAGATAGGAGTTTAGGCAAGCATTACTACAACATGATGTAAATAGATACAGATGAATATTATGCACAGAAGGTAACTGCATAGATTAGATGTGTTTTGTAGGGTAAGCATGAATTTTCCACTTCCTCCCTCCTAGCTTGAGTGAGAAGATGCTCCAAGGTTCCAAAATATTTGGGTTACCTTTTGCTTTGTTAGATGTGTAAAAACCTTATGGTAGAAGAATGTTCGTGCTCTGACACACATAATCCTGTAATTCGAACTCTGCCTCACAGAGGGAAGGCACAGAGGTGACAGAATAATCACACACAGGCCACCTGAATTCTGGCACCTTCTGATTTTTCATTGCTTGACTCTTCAACCTTCGTGATCTTTTGACATAGCTTTTTCTTTTTATTAATGTGGCTCTAATAAGATTATGAAATGAGTGTAAGACTGATTAAAAAAGAGTTTAGAACTTCCAGCTCAAAGATCAAACAATCAAGCCTCAATATTTTTCATACTGTAATTTGTAGTGAAAATGTGTAGTGAAAATGTCTAGTGGAAAGTTCAGGCTTTGCTCACACTTGGAGTTGGCTAAATGGGTGGTGCTTCAGTACTATGTACTGCAATCATTAAAGAATTGGATTTTTTTTTTATAATAAAAGATAAATAATAGATAGTCTTAGGCCAGTATTTGAAACCTGGGCTGTACTACAGGAAAAGAGATCTCTTGCAGTTGGTGGAAGCCATCACCATGTTGATGTGGTGCAGCTGCAGAGGAGTTGTATTACTGTTTTGCATGTTGCCCTCACTGGTGGCAAGTGTTTAAGAACTTTCTTTCTTTTTGTAAAAGAGGATTTTTAATATGTGCTCTTTAATTTTCCACTATTCCAGTGCAGTGGGTTCAAACTAGCTCCCTAGCTTTACCTCTGGGTGACACATTTTTATGTCTTCTTTAAAACTATTTGCTAATGGATGGAGAGATGGAAATAGGTCATTAGAGTAAGGATGAAAGGTTTCTGGAGGAATCCCACAGGACATAATGCAAAATTTCATATTGATTTCATCAAGGCACAGATTTTATCCAGAAAATAAGTGGTCATTACTGGTATTGGCCTAATTGCTCTAGTTTTATTATAAGGTCTTGAAACTTGCAGAAAAAAATTACTTTTCTCTTTCATATGTAGCCGTTTTAGTTAATAAAATGGCAGCATTCTGAAGACACAGGTGTGAAAGCACAGGTAGTTCTGGTAGTATGAAAAGATAGGAAGTATTTCGAATGTTGTCAGTAGCTTAAAACATACAAGGTGACCCAAAAGAGCCTCTTTATCAAACAGTAACAAAAAAAATTCATAGTAAAATAATCAAGGGAGTATGTATTTTAGATTTAGCCTAGAGTGATTCCAGCATTGATTTCAGCCAGTTCTTGGATGAAGCTTTGGTTTCTTTCTCAGGGCTGGATTTGCCAGCACAGCTTCTCTTTGATGCATTTCTTTAGGAATCTGAATGGATGGGCTGGTTGCATATTATTAATCAACAGCGTTTTTGGAAATGTATGGAACCACACTGATATTTCTGCAGGGCTTGGGCTGACTAAATAATTGAAGATGGATTTAAAATATTAGAGAGGAATAGTCAGATAAAGTTTTTACATCAGACAAGGTACCTGATGTTTTTATTGCACAACATTAGTGTTTTATGGCTTATTAAAACAGTCCCTGTGAAGACACAGTAGACAAGAGCATGTTGGCTTTAATAAAAGTACAGATAATTTATAAGGGTCTGATTGGAGAAAATGTGTTGGTTCCAATTGCAGTTCTGCCTACAGTCCCTGAACTAATATTTAAGGCTTATGTTGAAATAATCATGATATTGAAATGAATGGGGCTTCACCATTCTCTTCGGTTATTCTGGGATATCACCTCAGTTTTCATTGGCAGCTGCTGACATGCCAGCTGTACCTGTGTGCACAGTTATCAGCCACAATCGCGGTAGTTGCACATGCTTGCCCTCCTCATTTGTCAGTTAACACTTGTTTGAGAAGAATAGATGAAACTCATACCTTCATTTCAGTCTTTATGTAAATTCCAATCTAGGGTAAAGGTGGAAACTCTACTGGAAGAACAGTTGTTTGCTGGAAGTGCTGGGAACTGGAAAGTGACATTGCAAGGCTGTTGTGTAGACTAACTGTGTATCCCTGGTAAACAGGCAGAGCAGAGGAGATGTAAAATAAGGTAGTAAGAGAAAAGTGTGGGAATCACTT
Organism: Gallinula chloropus; assembly: GCF_964237585.1. Taxonomy (NCBI): domain Eukaryota; kingdom Metazoa; phylum Chordata; class Aves; order Gruiformes; family Rallidae; genus Gallinula; species Gallinula chloropus. Next base: position 84,107,231 of record NC_140087.1, on the reverse strand, counting down.
TCAATTAAAAGCCACCCAACTGATCCTTTTCAGCAAAGGGTGGAGCACAGCAGCTGGATTTTGCAAGTTTTGCAATGAGAATTCCAACCATTACTTTTTCTTATTCTTCTACCTAAGTAATATTTGCTTTATATACCTTCCTCCTGGAATAACACCCTGCACTCAAAAACACCATCATCTTCGCTGCTCCCTGCCCCTGGAGCTAGTAGCAAAGCAGCAAGGCCTGAAGAAGAGGTAGTTTGGCTTCCCCTGTGCTCACAGTAGCTGAGGTGAAACCTAAGTGGCATCCTTGCAGCCTGGGTATAATTTTTAGTTCTCAGAAGGATTATTAAGTAGATATGATGGTCTTCAAAGTGCCAAGTGTTGTCTAAGAGTCCCCTAGCATAGCATTAACCAAGATCATCAATGTCTTTGACTTGCAACCCAGATAGAAACTGTGATCCTGCTTGCCTCTGTCTTCTTGCACAAACAGCTCAGCATTACCACTGCTGTACTTTTATGCCAAGTTGTCCTCCTCTCCAGCTTTTACATCAGTTTTGTTCAGATGGAATGAATTTTCCAGAGGCCATGTCTCAGTACACCATACGATGACTACTGTGTGCACGTAAGCTTTCAGGAATGCATTTCTGAGCAGGATCGATGCCTTGATGTTTCAAGAATCTTCAAGAGTTGTTGCCTTCCTGAGCCATAATAAATATTTGTCCAAGTATCAATCTGTTGAATGTTGCTCAAGTAAGATGAGCTAAAACTTCCCAAATATCAGATAATTCTATAAATACTTCAAGTGAGAAATAAATGTTACTTTTTTCCATTCGTGAAGGCCTGAATTGCTAGACATGTCTTGTTTGAAAAAGAGTTGTTTCTTTCAAAGTGACTTATTCTTGTGTCCAAAGCTTGACTTTAGTATGTTCATCAACCAAACAGCTCTTCAAAGCATTATCCTTTTAAAAAAGCTGAACTCATCCAGCACTGCATGAACTAATCACCCAGGAAAACCCAGTGGTGATTCAGGTTCAGTTAACAGTAGGTGTAGCCTATTAATGGAAGATTAAGCCCTCATACTTTGAATATAACAACTTTGTCCCTTATTGTACAAATGTTAGCTTTACAGTGTCCAGCAGGTTAATTTCTGTAGGTTTTGTGCTTTTCTTTTCAACTTTTGGCTCATGAAAATTATTAAGGAAAAACCCTTACAGTCAGCTACATGCTATTTAGGCAATTTGGATTGAATTCAGCTCAACTCAGCAGAGGTGCAGAAGATGAAGAACTGTGTACTTTGTAATTACTGTGTATGAAGATGCGAGATTGTAGAATCTCTACAGGTAATTGTGAGATTGCTATAAAGACATCACATTTGCCTGCAGAGATTTCCCAGTCTGCGACTTTTATCCAGGTTGAAGAAGAGACAGAAATATTTTCTTTCTACTAGTCTGTGTAATATTTGAAACTGAACTTTGAATAACATGTTGAAGGAGGTTCTGTCATTGAAAGACCAGGTCTAACACCTCAGAAGTTTTCAAGAAGACTAGGTAACTATGTTGGTAATAATTAAAATATTATTTGGTTTTCCACATGCTCTACATTCACAGCCTATGTGGATCCCTGTCTTCCAGAGGCTGAGTTTCAGATGTCCCACAATCACCTGGGACTTGATCTGGCCCAAACTGAGCCAAAACCATCTTCCCTCTAAATTTCTGTGAATGAGTACTTCTTGCCCCTGACTCTACTACTTTGTTTGGTCTCTACTAAAGCAACTCTAATTTTTCCTTCTTAACAAACGTTCTGCTTGTAATTAAGTGCCAGTGATTTCTTTCCTGTAAACTTTTCCCCTCTCTCCTGTTTTTTGTCTAGTTGTTGATATTGGGAAAGAAAGGAGAGAAGATTTGAGTCTGCCCTAGCTCACCATCCCCATCGCCTTGACTGCTCCAGCGTGGTTCCTTGATACTAACCTTCTCCCCCGTTCAGTCCATGCAATTCTGGCCTCATCTCTGACTCTCTCACTTGTTACATCTTGTTGTGCATTTTTACATTTAAATTGTGCATTCTTTAAGGCATGGGCTATGAATAGACTTGTACTCTGATGGTGTTTATAAAAAATGAGAAAACACTAACAAATGAGAGGAGATTAAATGCAGACTGTACACTTTCTAACACTTATGCTAATTCCAAGCGGTAAGCACAAGAAAGAAAAAAGACAAAACACCCCAACAACCTACTTTAACCTACTTTAATACTCTTTGTGTGAGCAGCAAAGGAGGCTGTAAAAATCTCAGCTCTGGCGTGGAGCTTTCATTTTAAGAGATTTGTTTTTGCCAGTGCTAAGTGATCCGAAGAATTTGAAGGATGAGGAACAGATCTTCGGTGCCTTTTGCTGTGGAAGATCTTTAATGTGCTTTAAAAGGAGACTAAAGACCACTATTTATTTCCCTTTGTCTTTTGGAAGTGAAAGGATGTTTTGTCCCAAATTCTTGACAAATCCATGCAAAACAAGTCTCTGTAAGGTGTGACTCACAGTGGCTGCTTTTACAGTACCAACAATCGGAAAACAGCTTGTGTCCTTGCTAAGCAGATTATCAGGAGGGGTTGAAAAGGTTCTTTCTAGAGAACAACTCATTCTTGCAATTTTTTTGGTAATGCCCGTGGAGCTGAAGGAAAGGGGAAACCAGCAGAGCTCACCACACCCTTCAGCCTCAGAAACCAGCTCCTGTTCCCTAAAAAGATACTGAGGTTATGGGACATCTCCATTTCACTGTGACTTCTACGTGTTTGTTCTTTGCAACCAGCCTGTCAGTCTTGGCCATGCTGTCCCTGTGTGTGTGCTGCTCCTTCTGACAGCTGCTGGGGAGGTTTTGCACGATGGGTACCTGCTCTCTCGTTCCTTTCCGCATCATCTCACGACAACTTTTGATATGGCCAGTTATAATTTTTATAGAGTGGGCGAATGAATACGTAAGAGGGAAAAACTCTCCTAAATACCAGCAGGAAACCCTGCATCTGCTGCTGTCATTGACAGCTCTGCACCCACTGCCTGGGATCTAGGGCTTGATTCTCCCTGTTTAAAACCAACAGTCAGACAAAACCCCACTGACAAAAACTGTTACCTTATTCAGTCTGTTCTACAAAATAAGGAGTGTAATCAGCAAAATTCCATTTTAAATGGAGATGAAAATTTGGTCTGAACACCATGATACTGTGTTTCAAGACAGTGAAATTACTTATTGTGCATCTCTGGGAAAAAGATTTATAATGAGCCAGGAGACCGATCTGTTCCTGTATCTTGTTGATGTAAGAAAAAAAGACTTGGCTTTGTGCGTTGATTTACTTGTAAGCTGAAAGAATAACTTCATCCTTAGGCTGTGAAACTTCCTATGTTACAGTTAATGGGTAACTCAAGGATTTGCCACCTAGTGACTTGAGGGTATTGCATTAGAAAAATCATCCCCCTAAAAGCGCGAAAGACAATAGGTTTGAATGCATTTCATGATGAATTGGTACTGATGGGTTGGTTTGAGTATCTTTACAATTACTCTATTTCATTTTACGTGGTAAAATGCCTGTTCCCCTGTCATTTTAGTCAGAGGCACTTCTGGTGGCCAGGAAAATAGAAACTTCCACAGGGCTTAGCTGGTGCACTGACTGTTATTTCCTGATGATCTACAACAATGGTTATTCGGTAACAGCTGGGCCATGTCTTCTTTAGACAAAGCCACTGTGGGGCTGAAACCTCCCATTGCTGAAGCATAACCGTTTCCCTGGTAACGGTTAACTAGCACGTGTTTTATTGTTTCACACTGCTTTCCTGGGGTATTTGCAGGTGGTAGAAGATGCTTTCTTAAAGAGGGGTCACAACCTCATGAACTTTCAGATGTCGCAACAAATTGGGGGACAAAAACATTTTTTTTTCTTTCAAATGGATTAAGTAAATCTTATTATATAGCCTGTACGAGACAGCTGTAACTCACAGTTTGATTTTTAGCATTATATCCAGATGCTGATACAAGCAGTTTTGCTGTCAAAGTTTCATTTTTGGAATGTGATTTAAGACCATATTCCAATAAGGGGATTTCAAATAAATGCGGTGCGAACAGTCAGATTAGTGTGACTTTCTTTTGTCTTAGGTTTATTTTAGCTGGGGTTTATTTGCCTCTATGTATTTGATATTTCAGTGATTTATCTTATAAACACACTTGGATCTACTGGAATTCATAACTTGTCTGATAGATCTTGGGATAAATATGGAATTATCTGTGAACATCTATAAGGGATGGTGACAGTGGAAAAAACACTTGCTGATTCAAGTTGTAAAGTACAGCAGTATACTTAGGATGCACATGTACAGGCAGAGTATGTGCCTGCATATGTGTCAGTATGCAGGGAAGCAGAGTTTTATGAATATTTTTCCTATATCAAAATTATCAGTGAGTTAATCCAGAAAATGGTCTGTGGCTCGCAGAGGCATTCTGTGTCGTGCAGTTGTTTAAGAGGAGAAGGTCCCAGGACAAAAGAATGACCAGAAGTAACATGCGACAGACAAGGAATAAAAATGTGGTTAGATGTTAATAACTTCAGTAAAAACCATTCATAATCTAGTGGGATGAAGAGAGAGCTCCCTCTCCTGTCTGTTTGATAAAAATTTATAGAAGCTATTTGTGTGTTTACTTTGATGAAGGTATAAATAATAATGCCTAGATGACTTTCTGTGAAGCTTGTAATGAAAGGCTTGTATTCATCCCTTTGAAACGAGTGAGCGGAGGTTAACTCTGACTCTGTCCCTTTTTTTGAGACATTCTGAAATCATTCTGCTGTGTTGGCAGTGTGAAGCCTGTTCTGAACAAGGTCCTGTGTAATGGTCTGTTTTGTAGAGTGTGCTCTAAACGGGGCATCACACAAAGCCTCCCAAGCTTGTACAACCCTCATCAAACTCCCCTGATTTTCACCAAATTAACTCTCAACCCACTGGGCAGGTTCAAGTCCCCAGGATCACGGTTAATAATTACTTTTTTGGTTTTCTTTTTTGGTATCAGGGCCTCATTTGTGGAATGTACTTCATGTCATGTTTTATAGACCGTGTTTTCTTGAAGGTATGGAAGTGGTAGGTGCTCCTAGGCCTGCCCATCTGCTCCTTTTGTTAGAACACATACCTAATTTGTAGCTTAGATACCCTTGGGCCGTGTGCCTTAGCTGTATCCCAGGCAGATGTGGAGAGAGTGAGGACAAAGTTTTCTGGTCCTGCAGCTGAGCAATTCCCAAAGATTTAAATCAGCCACACAGCAGTGGGGAACTAGAGGCTGGTGGTCACTGAATCCTGTCATCAGAAGAAAACAGATAAGTCGTGGTACTGCCTGGCTGAAAAAAGTGTCGTTTACTGAAATGCAAGTGTGAATATGACTGAGCATTTCATGGGACCGGTAATGTTTGTGGCTGATTATTAAAACACTGATTTTTCAGGTTGTAATGGATTTTTTTTTCCGAGAAATTTAAGCATTCCTGTATAAATAAAAAAGCCAGTGGTACTCAGTTGCTAGTTCTTGTTGATTTGTAGACTTAATCCAAGTCCCTTCCTCTATCTGTCCATGAAAGTGTCTTTGCTTCTCTCTGTTCCCCATCATACCTTTGCTACAGATACTACTTTGTGTGTAGGTTGCTCAGTCTTTTTGATGGACAGCGAGAATCACTCATCACATCTATACGTCTGAGGGATTAGATGCAAAGGTCAGTCTGGTAAGGAGCCAGAGGACTGGACACTGTGCCCTGAGCCCCTAACCCTCTGGTGAGGTCTCTCTCTGGGACCTGCCTCAGAACAGGGGAAAGGAAAATGGCTCCTGGGCTCCTTGAGCCACGCAGGACGCAAAGCAATTCAACACAGCTCAGGGATTTTTCAGTCAGTTCCCGGAGGAGACATCGTAGGGAGCTGTGAGGACCTCAGTGTCTGGCTGTGTTGAGCCCAGGTGAGAGAGGCCAGACTGCCTGCTCCTTGAGACGGCTGCATAGGTCCTGGGGCTTCTGCTGGGAAAGGGGTTGGGAATCAGCTTCTGCATGGATACATCAGGTATGCCCCGAAGCGATGGGTGAGAACAGTGCTGGTTTTTAACATGTGTTCCAGAAATACATTGCTTAATGGTTTCCTTAACTCAGGCTTGTGACTGGACTGCATGGAAACGAAATTAGGCTGAATTTTTGGGCAGATAGGCTTTCTGCTATGGTATCTACATTATATGCTAGCAGAACTGGAGAATGGCATCTGATTTGAGGTGAGATAAGGCAGGGAGAAAAGCAACAGATTGTGCACCCTTTCCTGAAGGAAGGGGAGTTAAATAAATTAGCACTTAAGTAAACTAGACATCTTTCAGACCAGGACTTTAGCTTTACAGAGAAGATTGAAAGAAGAATGAAAGAATCATCCTCATTGTTCACTGCCTTTCTCAAAGCAAGTTTTTAATATACAACCCAGGTAAAAATGTTCTGAAACACAGACTGCCCCACACAAAACACCCTGAGCTATATTCTTCAGGAGTTGTGATTATATTGGTTATAGTTGTACCTTAAGATCAATGTGATATCAATTAATAACAAAGAGAGAATATTTAACCACACACTTGTCCTGCTGCAGGTTATCTGGCAGCAGAGCAGCCAGGATTAATAATCAGTGTGTAGTTGTGCTGCTCTGCATGCCTGTGACTCTGTTTCATTGTAAACCAGGATCGATTCCTTCCCCTTCCCCGTTTAGTACCAAACTACTTTCAATCTTTCATAAACCAACTTTCATTCCAAACATAGTGAATCCACATTGAATTAATTATATTCTGTAAACTTTGAAACTCAATTGAGTCATTTCATTTTTCATAATTCTGAATAAAGAACAGACAAGGCAATGACAGAGGCTCGAGTGTTGGCGATAAAAAGGTTGTATTTCGCTGTACCATTACTATGTCATTAATTCTAACTGTTGAAGAGCAGCTGCTAACTGGGTAACAGTGTACGACTAAAACGATGTTCTTGTTTAACAAATGAATTACCATTATTTCAGGAGGAAAGCATTAAGAATATTTACAGTGCTATAGCAGTGTTTAATAACAGCGCCTGCCGCATAGCCACAGTAATGCTACATTTACCAGTAAACTCCCCCGCCCCCAAATTTAGAAGCCCAGACTTACCAGTAAACACGGGTACAAACTGTTGACCTGTAATTTGCATTTCTCCACACTTCTGTACCGCTCTGCTCGCTAGCATCTGTAGTCACTTTAGATACTTCTGGGGTGGGATAGATGCTGACTGATGCGAGCTTGGAAATAACTGAAAAAGAAAAACCTGGTAAATGCTGCTTTATGCTCAGACCTTTCTGCCTTTGCTCACTGTTTACTACAGTTACTTTGCTAAAGCGATCTTCTGTCCGGGGCAGTAATCTAAGAGAAGACTGATTTTTCACTGACTGCAAAAGAAAGCGAATGGAGAGGGAAGGCTTCTCTCCTTGCTCTCAAATCCCCTCTGAGGTCCCCAAACTGCAGTGCTGACACTAGCATGGGGGCACAACTTCCTTGAGTCAGGCCTACTGTGCCGCCGGCTGCTCCCGGGATGTCAGCTTCCAAGTTGTTTCTGAAGTAGAAAAGCATGCATCTGCTCCTCAGAAGTTTCGGAAGCGCCAGAAAGATAGCTGAGAATTACAAGTAAAATACGAGTTTTCTATAGGAAACAGCCTGGCAGTCCACACTTTGTTATTCACTTGATAAGCAGAGTCTTTTTGACAGTCCTAACCTTCTAAACTATAGGTCCTGCTGAGCCCAGCATGAGTCAAACGCTGGGTACCATCTGTCAGAGCTTTAGCGGGTTCCCCCCCCCCCTTCTCTCTTCTTTTACTACAATCTGCTAAGAGGAGCGCAGAATAGGAGTTGCTTTTCTACACTCAAATGAGAAAGTAGGGAAATTCAATAAGCAGCGTTAAAGAAATCCTGCTGTTCCAAACTCGGTCAGCACCAGCCAGGAGAACAAATTATTCTGTGTTCCTGAAGATTTTAAAAACAAGTATGTAACATGCTTCAGGAAGTGGGGGGAAAAATAATCTGAAACCCCAAACCAACAAGATGATTTTGAAAAGCTGAGTTCTATGAGCTGTCGTGTTGGCAAGAGTTTGGAAGTAATGCACAGTTCAGAGGTTTCAGTGGTTTTCCTAAAGAAAAGCTGGGAAAAGGATATTCCAAATTTCCCCATGATGGATGTTTAATAAGAGGAGCTGGCAGAGGAGAAGCGGCCCCCTGCCGCACTGTAAAAGAGTTACTGAGGGGACGTTTTTATGTCTCATTAGTTTATATTCAGCCCTAAGCTGGCACCTGTTTGGAGTATGATCAAAGTTTGCTGGAACTTTAGGGACACAAACGAGTGTTTCTCTTCAACACATTACCAACAAGTCATTAAAACAGAGGAGTTTGTGGGTTATTGCAGACACACATGGAAATAAGAATGTGAGGCAAGAAATGGACGGAGTTTTGGTGCCGAGGACTGTGTGAGAAGATGTTATCTGCAGTTAACCTGTATGGCTCTGCACGGTGCGGCCGGGTCTCCACACCTCCCACAGTTCCCAAAGCCTCAGTTGGTTGCTAATGCGCAGGAGGAAGGAGTGGGAAATTGTTTCATGTCCCGGATTTTTGACCTGGTTGTCCACCAGCCGATGACTTTCAGAGCAGTGGTGAAACAAGGTCACTTCATATTAGACACTGCAGTGGCAACTATGTTAGTTCCATGCCAGCAGCCCAGCACAGGATGCCACCACCATTCCTGGGGTGAACATTTAGTGGCTTTCTTTTCGTTTATCCCACTACTTCATAAACTGAAGGAGGTGTTTTGCCTCTGAGGAGTGGGCTCTGGGACTCCAGCTGGACATCTGTGTCTGTAGTGCTCAGTCTTCACGTGAAATGATTGTAATCGACCATAGACAGTGGGGGCATAAGTGTGCATGAATTTTTGTTCGAAGTCTGAAATTTAGAAGGCAGAAGCTTGAATATCTCTAAACAGCGTGCCTAGCTCTCCTCTTACTGCACTGTGTTACTCTCCCTCTACTCACTGGCCTCACGTTGCTTCAGTTTGCATGTATTTAGCAGAGGAGACTGTGATAAGAGAGCGAAAAAATTCTAATGCAATTTTCTTGTCCCCTTACAGTTGTTTTAGTCACATCAATTCTGTATCGCTGTTACAAAATGTCAGCAGTGTGATTTTAATGAGGGTTTGATTCCGGGCTCGTTGCAATTTTCTACTCCTGCAATTTCACTTAATACGCTGGCAAGCGCTCTGGCTGGCGGGGAGGTGACCGGCAGGAGCCAGAACCAGGGTGTTTCCTTTGTCTCTTCTTGTGGCGAGGGTTGTTAAAACCCCTCGAGCGCAAGCAGGTAGCCTACCAAACACTGCTGTGCTGTGTGTCAGGAGCAGCTTGCTTTAAAAAGTTACTTTAAGGGCTTTGTGTGTGGGGACTTGTACCTAAAGATGTCTTTGGATGGTTACATGTGGTTTGAATAGCACGCGGTGATGCCCTGAGTTGCCTCATAGGAGGAGTGATCGTGGTTGTATGTAAACTACATATTTTTACAGATTGCTTCCCACAGTTAGGATCATTCCCCTTGCTTATCTTTGTTGTGGTTATACGCTAAATCAGAGCTGGATCCCTTTGTCCCTGGTGCTGGGTTAATGCTGAGTTGATGTTAATTTTATGTGGTGTTCTGTTGTCATTAATCTGCATTATTTGCAAGTTACGGAGTGTAACGTGTGTGTTTTCCCCTTGTGTTGCACTGCTGCGTCATCAAAGCACTACTATGATTAGAGTACAAGTCTAATACTCTCTTTAGATGCTTCCTGAGTGACATTTATGTTTATGCTTTCCCTTTTGCCATGAACACCTTTGGTTCACTGTACTATATGCAGGCCTGGTGTGTCTAATCACACCAGGGCTTCAGGCTGTATCACTTCCAGAAAGAGCCTTACCGGTGGTTTCACTGCGAGAGAGCGCAACATCTGACAAGATCTGCTTTTAAAGATGCATTGTGAGAGAGAAATGAAACATCTCCAGGTAGAAAGCTGTTTCAGAGATGGAGAGCAGAAGCAATAGCTTTCTTTCCCCCCCTCCCCATGCGCCGCAGCTGCAGTAAGCCGGAGCACCTGTTCTTTGCATGCTCCTGCTGGTTTGTGCTGCTTGAATCTGCTGCCGGGGGGGGGGGGGTCCCAGGGGAGACACGAGAGCTCTTTAATGGAACAAGAAAAGCTGGGAGTGCATAAGATGTGCGCTTGCACAGCGGTTGTCTCTCTCTTCTTAAAATGACCACAGTTACAAGGTCAAATCACATTCTTTTGATGCAATTAATAAAACTGCATGAGCGTTAGTTACACGTCAGCATTTGTGAGAAAGGAGAGATTTTTCTGGGGAAGTTACTTCGTATCACATTATTAAGTTCATTAAAATCTGCGTTAGAATTTGGAAGCATTTAAAACAGCATAGCAGTCACCCTGGGATATCTAGTGGATCTTTAGGAAGTGGCATTTACTTTAGGAAGCTAACGTTGATGTTCCATCAGGAGTACTAGAAGGTGTGTACGAAGTGCTACTCCTTTTCGTCTCCTGACAGGCCAGATGTAAAATAGTTACTTCAAACAGCAGTCTGCGCTGATACAAGGGATAATATGCAAAACACACTATGTTTTAATTGCATCTTGCATCTCAGGTGATAGAAATACTATTTCATATAAAGCTACCCTAACCAACGAAAGATTGGTAAAGAGATGTCATTTTAAAAACCAGCTTATTCTCCCCTTTGTTCTACGAGAAAACTTTCTATACCCCTGTTGCTCCATAATGTCTCACAGACTTAATGGCTCCAGTGATTGCTTTGACATCGTCACTTTTGGTTTAATATGGAGTGACTCAGCCTACAAATGTAAGGTCAAAGCACGTGATGTCTATTGCACATCCAGGTTATTTGAAAACTCTAAATCCATAGCAAAACAAAGCAAGAAACTGCCTCGAAATGGTAGTACTTTATAGAGATGCCAGGGTGGTTATGGGGTAGAAGCACCCCATTTATATGTTCACAGTGTCATAAAACGTAATCAGGTGATCTGAATTAGAAGGGATAAAGGTGAAATAGAGCCCCTCATGACAGCTAAACAGACCTGTATGGTAATGAGGGGTATGAAAGCAGCCCTATAGAATCTTCAACAGGTCTCTTCTCCATTTGCCTTGCCATTTCAGGCACCCTAAAGAGACCTTTCTTGCTCTGCAGGCCTGACAGTGTATGATCTTCATGCTGGCCAGAACTCCAAGGACCATAATGTGGGTGTCTTGACAGTAACTGCAACACAAGAGCAAAGCTAGTTTTAGACTTCACATTCTCTCCTATGCCCTGGGGTGCAAAAGGCAGCGAAGCATGCCTTTAATTTTCCAGCAGAGTGTCACCGGGAAGCTCTCATATCCTGCTAAACCCCCCCTAGACTTTCAGCGTAGGATCCTTTCATTTCTTAGCAGTTGTGAACTGAGGAAAGTCCATGGTTGCATGATTGCATGTCACTGTATGTGTCATGTTTCCTTGAAGGACTGTGCAGCACAGATTCCAGTAGCTGCCAGTGTATTGTTCTGCATCAGGCTTCTTTTCCCACCCTCATAAAAAAAGGATGGTGAAGGTGATGGCAATGGAAAAAATGTGGATCAGGACAGCTTCCTGGTACCTGAGTTGTAGAAGAGTAGGGCTGGAAAGCACCAGGATTTCAGCTGAAAGGCTTATAAAACCCTGAGGAGCTGGTGAGGGGTAGGATGTCATATCATGTCACTTTGAGCTCTTCCTGTGTCTTCAGAGAATGTCACTTGATTTAATGAGAAATACTGCTTTAACATTAGTTTGAATTACGTTACTGTTGCCAGATCTGCTGCCCCACGTCGGACAGACCCATTTAGTGGTTATTATTTATTACTATTATATTAGAATTGTGGAAGTCTCTTAGGCTTCTCTTTAAATTTTAAATACTCTAGGAAAACCTAAGTAAGTCCTGATCCCATAGCCATTAATTTTAGTGGCATAACTGCCATTGATTGAGCGAGCCCCAAGGCCTCACGCTATATATAACAAGCAATGTTTTTAGAAGACATAAAGTGCAAATACCTTTTCTGGAAAAACACACTAACGTGTCTTTCTCTTTTTAAAGCTAAAGTCACACCTCAAAGTTGCCTTGGAAACTGGTTGAGTCAATTTTTGTTTAAATATTAAAACTAATTTCCAGAAATCTTTTTAGATTGCAGTCTGTATAAATCCTAACAAGTATTTCTGAAGCGCACCAGAAAAGGAGAGTTTATCTTCATTTTGAAACCATTTAATAAGTAGTTAACATAACCTTAAAACTTGCTGTCAGAGGAAAATATGTTTTCATGGCCTTTATAAAGCACATAAAATAGATGCTTGTCATGTAGCATCTCCTTGTGTTGTATGTATCACTTAGTCCAGCGTGCTTTATGTGCTTGTGCACTTTCTCCACATTTTTCATGCCAGATGACATGAGATTGCTGTTAGAGGTATGGAGGGATCAAATTTACATACAACTGGAGGAATTTACACTGATATTTGGCTTTCAGTCTTATGCAAATTACTATCATCCAATTTAGCAGAAGTAAAATTACTGACCTTTTAAATGTTCATTTGCCTCAAGTATCCAGTGGAATCAATACAGACATTGCTGTCTACTTTTTATACCACTGCATAAGGCTTTGGAATAGTTTGAGTTCCTCAGTCCCTTCCAACGGATACTGGTAGATACTTTCCCCTACACATTAGGAGCTACTTATTTCTGACAGACTTCTACGTTCTTTTCATCTTCCATGAGTTGCTTTCTCCTCTTTAGGAAAAGTCTGTCTTTTACTCAAAACTGTCCTTAATTAAACAATAGTAAGATGGTTTGCTTTGAATATACCTTTTAATCTTGCAATCTTCTTGGGAAGGGTCTAAAAAAATCAAACACTTTTGAGAAGAGGCTTCTTCAGATGGTCTTCTTCCAACAGCCTGAAGTTCTCCTTAGCATTTTTCTAAAAATAAACCAGAAATAGGAGCCTGTTCTACTTCACTTGTAAATAAGGGCCAGTTTCTGTAGTGCTGTCATTCAGTACACAGTTTCAAGTGACATACTTGGCACTTACTTGCTCCCCATTGCAATTTCATGAGTAAGATGGAAAGGAAATGTTAACAATTTGAAAACCAAAAATTAGTCATCTCATCTAAAGGTGAGCATAAAGTTGGGTGAGTGTAGTTTTCATAACAAAATGTATTTCATCTGACTTCTATTGTAGTCCAACCAGTATCATATAGAATGGGGTGGGCTAGAGAAAACAGACAGTGTCTTCTAACAATTCTTTATGTCCCTCTTCTGTATCTCCTGTTTTGACCTGAAGAACCTTTCATTCAAGTAGTGTAGCCAGTCTTGAGTGTCAGTTGTATGTTTTCAATTCCAAACTGGCATTTTATTGAGTTAAAGGGTCAGTATGGACAGAGAGGTGTGATTTTCCCAATAAAAGGAGGACTAACTTCTGAAGTAGCTATAGTTACAAATTGCCCTCCAGCAGACAGAACTGCTGAACATAACGGTCACACCATTATCTACTTCAAGAAAGATTGAAAAAGTATCTGCCTTCTCTTAGACATACCCAGCAAGGATGCTAATTCCTGCTTCTGCCCTTCCACAAACATGGATGCATTCCGTGGCACAGACTTGAGGCCAGAACAAGCCGTCACAGTTCTATAATGGCAGCTTTGGCAGGCCAAACCAGCTGCATATCTGCTTCAGCATACTTAGTTTTCATCCAGTGGACTGTTTTCTTACAATTCTCTTAACTCAGATAAGGCTGTATGCTTTTGACAGTGTTTAATAAAAACCCAGGCACCGAGGACAGGGTTGACAAGAGAAGATCTGCAGTGAGCGAAAGAGTCCAGCAACTGCCTAATACATTCAATCAGAAATAGTAGTAAGACTGCTCTGAACCTGGCTTTTATAAACTTGCTGGTTTTCCTTGTGTTATCAGAGCTAAATCCTTCCAAAACTTTTTGTTTCATTAATCTCTGGTGCCCAGTTTTCTGTGAATCCTTGGACATTAATTTGCTGTTAACAGCAATGTTACCTGCTAGGACACATGATGTGCCAGAGCAAAATAATAGGAACAGGTTATTAACACTTCAAGGTTGACCCGCCCTTTATCCCAGAATTCGTTCAGTATGTCTTCTTATTGATCTGGCTCATGCAGCTTTTTGTCACCTGGGAATTAATAATTCCGTGTTTTATTTGACCATTTATCTCTTTAGCCAAATTGTTGCAATCTCTTTGACCTTTTAAAATGTTTATGACGAGGTGTTTGCAGTTAATTGCTCTCATAAAAGAGTAAAGCCTAGATCAGGTCTAAGATGTGCAAGGAGCCAACCAAGACTTCCTTACAGAAACAGTCTAAGCTATGTTATGTTTCCTTTATTTGTAATATAATTAAAAGAAATAAAAACTTCCCAGGCCAGGAGGACTCGTACTAGGGACAGCAACACTTGTCTTAAGACCACAAAAATAACACTGCTGTATTCTGAGTTCCTACTTTTTTTGTAGGGGGAAATACCAGCTAAGGGTAGACATTATCTAACAACAGAACTGTGTATGACAACTGCAGTTTCTAAGTAGGTACACGTATGGTTTTTGTTGTTTGCTAATGATGCCTACTGGGGGAACTCCGTGATGTTTTCATTTTGCTGTTGCCATGTGCCATTTAAGTCTGGATAATGGAGACACCATGGTATATTGGGCTGAGATTGACAGGTCAAGCCTGTCAGGTTTATTACTTCTGGCAGTGCCTTCCCATAATCACCATCACAAGGTGTCTAACCCTCTGTCCAGCTGCTCTGTCCTGTACCATTGACCCATGTCCTCAGACACCACACATCTCAACACCTTTTGGTCACACTCTCACTCAGTTTTCCACCATCGTGCTGTTCTTGCTCAGGGCTATGGGCAGAAATGATGGTCCCTGGACTCCTCCTGCCGTGCAAAGGGCATCCTCCAGGTAGGGAAGACAGTGGCAAGGCTTTATCCCGGGGAGACAGTCGTGTGATGGCAGAGGGAGCAGCACTGACTGCACAAAGCAGGGCTGCAGCTAGAGGAGTCAGGAGTTGGACTGGATGATCCTTATGGGTCCCTTCCACCTCAGGATATTCTATGATTCTATGACTCTTCATGATTTGGCAGCTGGGGTATACTGTCAGCTTTCCATCTCCTAGGGCTGGCTGTGTTGCACAAGGTTGGCACAGCCCCTCTCTCAACCCAAACTCAGACCCTAAAAGAGCCTATCTCAGTCTGGCAGCACCCCTTATGATAAATAAATTGCTAATCTGGTACAAAGCTGCACCCTGCCAGTGGAATGAGCGAAGCCACCCTGATTTCCTCTGGGCTGCACTGCTGTGTACTTCACCAATACCGACACCCTGAAAAGAAAACCGAGTCACCCAAGATTCCTTGAACCATTTTCTTAACTAGTAAAATATTATTAGGTGTGTTCACCAGTGCCTGACTCTAAAAGCCCATTTTTGCCCTGTACGAACTCCTGCTCTCACATTATCTGAGTATAACGTGGTTTTGTGGCTTCTCCAGCTGTGTGTTTCCCAGAGCTAACCCAGCACATGTTCAGTGTACTTTCCTGCAATTTCCAAGGCCTTGCTTTAAATGATAAGGCCTGAGGTGCTTGGCTTATTCACATCTGCTGCTTTCCTGGAGGTCAATCAAACAGTTCTTCATTCAAGAAGTAATGGGGTCTTACAAAGGAAAACAATTATTTCACTTGAAATCTATTGATCTGGTTTCTGTGGTTCATGTGGTGTTTTGGGTGCAGAACAGTTGCTTGAAACAATTTGAGATCAATCCAAGTGTAACTGAATCAATAGATAACCATAACTGAAATGCTCTGCTCTTAGTTTTTATAAGGATGTATTTTTCCCTACCGATAGGAAGATGAGAATGCTAAGGAGGGATCAAAACAGCAGGTCGAAATAAGAAGCTCTTGTGTATTAGTGAGAAATGCTACTTCTAGCGTCAGATTTCGGTCTGAAAGAAAGCTGAGACAGGAAGAGCTCTTAGGAAAACAGTGACTTGCTATTTTTAAAAGCGTTTTTATAAAAGCTGTCCAAAGAGTTGGGCTAATTTCTTTTCCGTTCCGAGCATCGAGTCACCCAGAGCTAAATTTGCCATGTTTACCCTATCGTACAGAATGCTTCTACCTTTAAGTAATTGTGTTTCCAGAGGGCAAAATTTGCATTTTTTAATCACATTACTTTCAGGATAAATACTGGTGCTAGAAATTAGTGGTTCTATAACCAGGTCTCCCCTTCGTATATTGCCAATGCAGTCTGGTTTTATTTTACTCATTTTTTCTGTTTGCTGTAGTTCTTTTTTCTGCTGAGAGTTTATTCAGGCAGAAAATTTCAGACCATTCAAAAGAAGTTTGAAAACAATGGAGGAGGAAAGGCAATCGAGGTATCAGGAGATGTATTTTGACATTAACTCTTTGTCTGCTGCCAGAGTACTGTCTGACAAGGAAATTAATGGAGCAGGGGAAGCTTTTGTTAAAGTGGTTATTAAACATTCCACAGAATCATGTAGTCCTGTACTTGGAAAAATAATCAGTTTGAAAATCTTTCCTGTCAAATGCTGGGTGGTGATACGAGTCTGGTGGACACAAAAATAGGTGTGTTTCTTTTCAGCTCCGTAGAACGTGCCCAGAAATTACTTGTACTGAAGGGCTAAGAGCTCTTTGGGATGTACAGGGTGAAGATCAGAACTGATTTTCTAAATCCTGCATTTCTGGGGGCAAGGACAGCAACCAGAGGAAAGTAATGCACACTTGGTAATGAAGAAAAAGCCACAGGAAGAAAGTTTAAAAGTCTTTTTCTCCTTTTCTGGAATCATCCCCACTGAGAAAAAGCAGTGATTTTGCCCGTTGCTAGTTTGCTTTCCTAAATTAATTATTTGGCAAGTAATTGGTAGTGGATATGGGGGACAATCTGCTCCATTACAGCTACATTACACTACAATAATAGATTCTCACAAGAGTGTTACATTTTTTTTGCTTTTTAAGCAAGCTTTTGAATGCACAGTTGCACCCAGAAAGGACATTTGGGTAGGCATGTGCTATTTAACTGTTCAGGTAACATTTTGTGTGCAGAAATGCCTTTTGTATGCAGAAATACAGACATATACATGCATAAAATACTGCTACAGGTACTGGGCAGTGGGTTGTGTCGTGGAATTAAGTGCAGGAGTTGAAAGAGTGCACAACCTCCTAACTACTACTGATGGTGTTTGAACTTTGCCTGGATTGCACCAGGGGATGCACCTTGCATGAGACTGAAAGAAGTTCTGAACAGAAAAAATAGGAGGATTAAAAAGAAGTCCCCAAACCGGGAGACACAAAGGTCTTCAGCCAAAGCCCAGCATAACAGTTGGAACAAATTTCCAAAGCCTAGCAGAAAGGCAGGTGAGAAATCTCCTTGCTCCCCTTGTAAAACTGATAATTTAAATCATTTGCTCAAGGCTCACGGTTTCAGAAGTCAAATACAACACTCTGAGCAAACCCCAAGTATTTGATTTGGGGAAAACATCATATAATGTTGTTGGGATTGGCAGTATAGGAAAAATACAAGGGGCACAGATCATAGCTGAGACTGTGGCCTCATGGAGTCATATGAAATTATGTAGTAGGAAAGCAGCAATATGGTAGAGAATGTCCAGAATGAAAACAATTTAAAAAATGCCAGAGATGCCATCAAAAAGCTTAATCTTTAAGTGTCTTGAGTTCCTCGTTTCCACAAGTTTTACTCATTCGTTTTAGCATGGACAAAGAGATTAAAAGTGTCCTGGTTTTGGCCAGGCCAGAGTTAACCTCCCCTGGCCAGAACCAGGACAAAAAGTTTGTGTGTTGATCCTAAAATTGGAAACACAAATTCAAGCACAGTGTTTCTGCTGCACTAGATGAAGAGGGAGGTAAATATTATTTATGTCTTGTTGCTCAAATTATTACTGCTAAAGAAAACCACCCTGTACAATCTCATAGTACATTATTTTTCTAGAAAGATTAGTGGTGTATCAATCTTGGGTCTGGAGGCTAAGCTCAAAAAAGGTGAAACCACACTAAATTTCCAGCATGGTCACCACTTGAGGCTCCCATGCAAGGTGACCACCAGCCTTGATCATAACAAGAGGTCAGTTCTGCAGCATTTCTTACACTGACCAGGCCCAGAGATGATCTGTTTGATATTAGCATTTCTGCTGAACACCTGCTGTGATATTGAAGAGCTGTGGACCTGGTGGGTCCACAAATGTCAGAAACCTGTGTTACTCTGAAGATAGAACACATTCATTCATCTCATAGAATCATAGAGTGGTTTTTATTGGAAAAGACCTCCAAGATCATTGAGTCCAACCATCTATCCAGCCCTGATAGGTCCAACAATAGATGATGCCATCAAGTACATCTTCTGCTCTTAAACACCTCCAGGGATAGTGACTCAACCACCTCTCTGGGCAGCCTGTTCCAACATCTGACAACCCTTTCAGTAAGGAAATTTTTCCTTATATCCAACCTGAACTTCCCCTGATACAACATCAGACTGTTTCCCTTTGTCCTGTCACTAGCTACCAGGGAGAAGAGACAGACTGCTACCTCACTACAGCCACCTTTTTTAGTTAGTTGTAGAGAATGTTGAATTCTCCCATCAGTCTCCTTTTCTCTAGACTAAATACCAGCTCCCTCAGCCACTCCTCATAAGATTTGTCTTCTAAAGCCTTCACCAGCTTTGTCGCCCTTCTCTGGACACACTCAAACATCTCGATGCCCTTGTAGTGAGGGGCCCAAAACTGAACACAGTACTCCAGGTGCAGCATCACCAGCGCCTCTCCTCCTGCAGTGGAAACCAACCCTCATTGTCCTACACTTCCTAATTTAATATGCGTCTGGATGTGCCTTCCCCTATCTTTAGGGATGATTTTCATCTTTCTCTTACCTCTTGGCGTATTCTGCTTGAATGACTCCATAGCTGCTGCAGTGCAGAGCGAGAGCAGGGAGAGCACGGATCTGCAGCGCAGTGCGGAGAGAAGAATCGTCCTGGTCACCACTGTCCCGTGAGCACGGACTGTGCCAGACTGCACGGGCAGTTGTTACGTGCCTATCTGGTGTACAGACCTTCAGCCCTATCTGTAAGTACAACGCCATGAACAGATCTTCCCAATCAAGACTCCTAATCTGAGGAATAATTTTGGAAAAGAAAAGTGGGGTTAATATTCAACCTGGGTTTGTTTCCTTTTACCTCTCTTCATTTAAGTGGCTTGCAGTTGCATTGCAGCGTTAAAGAGGTGCTCTCCTCCCAGCAAAATGACTTTGCTATGAGGTAAATAATGCTGAGGACAAATGGCAAAGTTGGTTGTTTTCATTTAACGTACCGAGTGGAATATCACAATTCATTTAGGTAATAGACTGCTACAAAGACTAATTAGAAGCTGTGAAAGTCAGGAATCATAAGGACTAGTGAATCTTCTAATTAGCTGGGATTTAAAAGCTGACAGAAAATCAAGACACTGAGGGTCACAGTGTGGAAGAAGGTACTTGTCATGGGGGAACAGATAAATGCTGCGCTGGGGCATGTGGCTTTCCTGTGTGTGCTTGTCCTGGTGACATTCAAAGAAACACACAGACTCTGCAGCCCCCTTGCCATCTGCCTGCACGGATGACATCTATCAGGATTTCTGCAAGGCCTTTGACACGATCCCCTAAACATCCTTCTCTCTAAGTTGGATTTGATGGTGGATAAGGAATTGTCTGGCTGGTCACATCCAGAGGGTGGTGGGCAATGGCTCCAAGCCCTGGTTAAATGTGTCCGCTCTCTGCTCCAGTTGGAATATGTTTATCTTAGTATGACTGGTACTACAGTAGTTTTTATGTAGAGCATGTTAAGTGCTGTAAGAGAAGCGTATCGCTACTGAGTGAGTGGTATGGAAGGCGATCAGAGAGCTGTTTCCAGTAGAAAAGTTACCATGGCTCGCTTCAGGCTTCTACCTGTCTACAGCCAGGTGACCTTTTGGGTCCAAGTTAGGCAAAGCAATTGGAAGCTTTACTTTTTAGTTTTCAGACAGCCTGTTCTACACAATTCCAAGGAAAGCATTATTCCTAATAGCATTAGTTGGTTATAGAATTTGTGAGAGAGAAGTCAACGTGCCTGAGGGAACCAATAGGAAAGACAGACTTTGAGAGTAGCCATGGAAATGACAATGACCAGGGAGGCACCTGAACATCAAAACGCTCATGGGCAGTCGCACTCACGGCTCACATTATTACAAGAAGCTTTCAGCAGGTTGTTTGCAGTCTTTCAGAGACACAGGTCGTTTTTAGCATCGTGTGTCCACAGCATGGGAAGGGAAATGTGTGTGGGGAGCAGTGCTCACACAGGCACACTCTCTGGTTGGTGTGGGCATCTTTCTTCCCTCCACATGTTGAGGGAAAAAAAGATATAAAATTCTTTTTGCCTCAGTGTTGTGGAAAATATTTTTCGAACTTCTGTGAAGCCTTTTTGGCTCAAGAGGTCTCTGCTGCCTGAAGACCTGAAGAACGTTCAAGTGTCCCACACTGGGAAACCTTTGCACTCAGAGGTTGAGATCAGGCATTACAGGAAAAGTTGGTGAAATGTGTGAAATGTCAGGAAACTGTTTTGGCATTTGGGGGTTTCCAATTGTTCTTTTCACCAAAACCCTCTATAATTTTGGAGCTACTTGAGCACAAACACAGAGTAACAACAGAATGCTGTACTTTGGAGAGCAGTGCATGTTTTTGAAGGTTAGGTGTTTCACAGAGGTTCTGTTTTCCAGTCTCTGCTCATTATAAAACAACAATCAAAAACCCAGGAGGAGGATTTCAACATGAAAAAAACCACCTATGCAGTCAGCGTTCTTCAAGTCTGTGCCACTTGTAGTTACTTTGTAGATGCAGAGTGTATCCAACTAACCATTTACAAATCATTAGGAGTGGTGGTACCATGCTGCAGGTTTCCTAAAGGAAAAGGCAGCTGAAATTTATATTTTAGTAGTGCTTTTTGCCATTCCTGCCTTTTAAATCTATAAAACTACTTGCAGCTATATCATATCGCTGTGGCTTTTAATGATTCAGTACCAAGTCTGAAAGCCTGCATTTGGCCATAAGAATGTTAAGTGAATAAAATTGGACACAATATATTTTAAATTAATGATGAAAAACTAGTGAATAAACCTTCCTTGGCTCCCTGGCTTGCCAGTGTCAGCACTTTGTAGCTGTAGTCATTGTTTATGTGTCCTAAGGAAGCAGGTTAATCCAGGACAGCTGTCTGAATTTGTTTGGGACTTCCCTGGGTTTTTTAATCTAGTCCTGGATGTTTATGTGTTCTCCTGAAAGCCCAATTTTTTTTCCAAACAGATGGGAAATAAAGATTTCTACCACTGCACTACATGTGCAGAGAAGTGTCCTGCACCTGTCCTGCCCCGTGCCAGCTCCTGTATGCTGATGTCACTCTGCAGGGTGGAAGGGAAAGGGCTCATTAACGCTTGTGTTAGCTTGAGCAAGAGTGAGAATTTGGGAAATTCAGATTGCACAGATCACTGATAGTTGGGAAGCCCTAATTTCCTCACAGAAAAAAGACACTGTGATTTGCCATGGAAATAGCTATGCCTAAGTTGCAATGCCCAGCCTTACTATGAAGGACATTGATTTTAATTTAACTGAGAAACCAGTGTTTGAAAATCCCATACCAACCATGCACTGGAATGGCTTTTTCTTCTTTTTCTTTTTTTTTTTTTTTTCCCTTAATTTTGCCTTACAACCCTGATCTTGTAAAGATGTCAGCCTGTTCTCGCAGAAAAGTAGTGATAGGACAAGAGGGAATGGCTTCAAGTTGTGCCAGGGGAGGCTTAGGTTAGAAATGAGGAGAAATTTCTTCTCCTAAAGGATGGTTGGGCATTGGAACAGGCTGCCCAGGGAGATGGTAAAGTCACTGTCCCTTAGGGTGGTCAAGGAAAGGTTGGATGAGGTACTTCAGGACATGGTTTAGTGACTAATATGGGTGGCAGGGGGATGGTTGGACTGGATGATCTTGGAGGTCTCTTCCAACTTAATGTTTCTATGATTTCCAGAGCATAGAATTTATGAGATGGGTATCTGGTGCTCGTGACACCTGCCCATTGGTACTTAGGGCTGTTTACTGTCTGGGACTGACACGCTTCCTACTGAATAAGATAAATGGAAATTCCCTTTCCAACATATTTAGCATCTTCATTAATTTAGTGAAGTGTAAGAGTATAAACAGAGTAAAGAGCAAATCCTCACTATGTGGTTGCTACGTAGAGTCGTTTCAAAATTGAATTAAGGTTGAGCGCCTGTAGCAAACAGCTTTTTGTCACACAGTATGATTGGTTCTCTTATGCATGCATGTTACAGATGTAAGCTCTACATGGAGGTGTAACTCTTAAGTTCCTGAAGCTTCTTCTTGGTGGATAGTCCCTATAATGCATTTATCCTTAATTTAATGATACTGTCTGTAATCTTGTTTAACCTGATTTCTATCTGAGAATAAGTATTTCAGCCTTTGAAGGCAGTGGTTGTGGTACTCAGGAAGTGTAACTCCCAAACAGAGAAGGATCTGCCCTTGTTCAACCTGGAGAGAAGGTTTCTGAGGTCTTTTGGCTTGCCACCAGCACGCTGTGTGTCATGCAGATGGTTAAACAGTGTTACAAGGCTGGAGCCTGATAATACTGGTTTATGATCGTCTATTTGTCTACCACCTCTTCAATGTGAAAGTGGTATAGCAAGTATTCAATAATTTACATACTGTACAGTATAGCCAAATATAAATGATGCATTATTCTTCCATTTAGCCCCATTTGAATTGATTGATTACCAAATCTTCCATCTATCATTTATCAGCATGGTGATTATTTATAACTTTTGCTGAGTTTACAAAGTAATGCATCAATCAAGAAGCTGAGTTGCACTTCCCTGATTTATAATGGATATTTTAATGATCACTACCCTATACTTTTATTGTTTATTTATTTAATTTTGTCAAAGCCAAGCTGGAAGAGAGTAGCCCAAAGAGATGAGCCTAAAGCCACGGCTGAGAAGGATGACTCCCCCCCGAACTGCCTTCCCCCCACCCCTTACTTTGCATTATTGACTTTAAGCATTGTAATATTTACTTAAAAGCGTACTGCAAAAAGTAAGCCCTGTGCTGTTAATTTTAGTAATGAGATCAGAGGTGCCTGGGAAGGCACTGGGGTCACTGGGTTTGTAGCACAGAGAGAAGCATAGCGCTCGGCTTGCCTGGGAGTGCTGGTGCTGGGCTGTGAGCGGGGTCACGCCGCCTGCCCATGCTCTGGGTGTCACTTGTACCCGCAGACCTGCCAGATCCCCTGAGAGCCTGCCTGTGTGCCTCTGGTCCCACTGCCTGGTGATTCGAGTCACTGGTGGAGACCCCCTACTGACCAACACCACTGATGGGCACCCTCAGGACAGATGTGCATGCCTCCTCAGGAGGGAAGGGTTGGTTTGGGGCTGGGTGGCCAGTGCCATCTGGGCTGAAGCCCGTGGAGGACAGCAAGGCAGCTTTCCATTGTCCTCCTACATACACCACCTTGTAACAACGCTGAGGTTTCACTTCCTCTTAGACATTAAATATTTTTAAAGGGCTATCTCTCTCTTGTAAGCTGTTTAACAATGTGAGTGCATTTCCACTCTTTAAGTAGGGTGAGAGCCGAGCACGCTGCGCTGGAGACACTGCCCACTCTCCCTCCCCCAAATCCATGCAAAATCTTTATTTACCCAAATCAGCTGCCTGGCTTTCACTGCAGCTGAGGTCAGGTTTTCCCTCCTCCGTCCCCACCACGCTCCTGATCTGATGGCTATTCCCTGGGAAGCTCGAGGAAGGGGTCAGGCCGGACACACTGAGCATTAAAGTCTTCCCTTGGTAAAGCCTGCAATCCCAATTCATTTGTTGGAGTGAAGCAAGTGACATTAGTGATGGATTCGAGGCTGGGGAAGCACAGAACGGGGGTCTGCTGGCTTGGCTAAAATATTTTCATTTGCTAAAGCTGCTGGATAGAGAATTCACAGCTTTTTCTGGCTATTGATAGCTGTCATGTTTAATCACTACGCAACCTTCTTTGGTTTGGGCTCACCTAATTGCTTTCTTGTTAAAAAATTGTGCTAATAGTCAGTAGCACAAGTGCAAAGCGTGGGGATATGCATGGTGTGCAGCTTGCTGGGCTTTTACCCGATCCACTATCCTTATTAACATTTGCTCTGCTAAAAGAAAAGAAGATTGAACATAAAAACCTGAAGGTCGTCCATACAGTTGTCTCAATAGCAATCTGTGTGACTTTAACCCTGTTGAGGAAAAGTAATTACCCTTTGACTTCTGATGACCTCAACTAACCTTTGTTGAAGGACCAGAGAAAATAAAGGCTGACCAACAGCCTGCCCTTCCTGCCCTGTGGTTAACCCGCTCTGGGAATGAAGAACACCCTCAACAATAGAACGTGAAAATGTTGCCATGGAAATATCATTGGAAGAAGAAACAAAAATCTATTACAATTAATAGTGTTTTATTAGGTGACTCCTGTAGAACTGTTTAATCCATGGAAGTTGCTCTATCGGAAGATCTGGGGTCAGAAAATTTCAGGAGGAATAAAGAGGGGAGGGATAGGGTCCCTCTTTAAAAATTCAGGAGCTGTTGACAGACCTGGGGTGGTTTGCATGAGATAAAAGAATCAGTTAGATGTTGTGCACCGTGAGTATGGGAACTGATAGCAAAGAATAAATGCACTTACAGTAATTGCAAATGCTAACTGCCAGCTGTCCAACTGGTCAGGAAGTGCACTGACACACAAATATTTTGGGTTTGTTACACGGCAAATCACAAGGGGCATTTATCTTTTTGCATTTTCTCCCAATACTGAGGCCTTGCCCAGGGGACACCAGGATGTTTCCAACCAGTGCTGCTTTGTGTATCCGGCATTTTCAAATCTGGTCCTAGAATGCTTTTGACTTGATTTTTGCTTTGTTTTGTTCTCCTTTTCCTGCCTGTTAAATTTGACACCCTGTGGTACGTGCTATGTTTCTCTTACACTCACTGGTCTCCTCTGGTTTGTGTCGGGCTGAATCTCGTGCTGTTCCTTAACCCTGCTACTAACGGGTAGCAGACCATGCCGCGCATTTTCGGCAGCAGCGTGGTGGTTTCTAACAAATATCCACGGGGCTTTGCCAGGCAAAGACAAAGAGTTGTGAAGACGTAAAAAAGATCTACACTTTTGTAGATTTTTTGAATCTGAACTGGAGCACTCCACTTTCTGCAGCGTGAGAAAGCATTTCAATTAAGTCAATTCTGTGACATTTCCTTATTCTGCTGACTAATTACAGTAATTAATGTCGGAAAAAAAGTTTTAAATGTGTGTTTCTATTGGTGGGGCTTAAATATTGCTTTTAAGAGAAGTAAGAGTTTATGAGATAGCAATACACAGCCTTACGCATAGATTGCCTGGTACTGAAAGTGAATCCAAAATACCACGTTTGTTACAAGGCATCTTTTAAGGATGTTGCACAGAGTCATACACCAGCTTCCTTTTTTCTTTTGGTCTCTTTTCCAAATTACAGATATTTAAATGCTAAGAAGATTTCACCTGGAATGCTGTCATTAATAGTACTGCTCATCTCACTGTTAATGTAAACGGGAGCAAGTCTGTGCCCTAAATTTGTATTTCTTCCAGCAGGCATCATATTAAAATCTTTGTCCTCTTTTAAAATGGTGCATAAGATTATTGGTTTGGGGTTTTTTTTTTGTTCCCTCCAGTATTTTCCTGTGTCAGCTTCTATTAATACAGCTGTGGACTTTCACAGGCAGAGTACTCTGCAACTTCAGTGTATTTTACAACCACTAATTTGCAAAGAGTACAGGATGCTGGATGGAAACTGTTATTTCCACATGAGTTTCACCCAAAACATCAAAATACTTTCCTGTGTTGCAAATATGATCACTCTGTTAATCTTTTCCTAATTGTAACAATATAATTCAGGTTGTAAAGTTTGTTTGCCACTCGGTTTTTGAGCACGGCGTACACGATGCAGTGACACCGGCGAGAGAGCACCCTGCCTTTGTTTATAAAATGGGAACTTGTCTCTTGCTTTCAAATGAATTGGCTGCTGCTCTGTTCTACAACTGTGTGAACACTTAAAAAGGCTGTGGCCAGATTTCTTTAACTATCTAAGCTTGTCTTTCAAGTCCTCAAACCAGGATCAAGGAAATGTGCTTTCCTGAATTTTCAACAGTAATTTCCATGTCACCGGCTCCGAATCATTGTTTGCTCGGGTTCCTCACCTCGTCGCGATGCTGTGAGCCATTACCTGTTCCGATGACTGTTTCACTTCTTCCCTTGGGCTGGTGCCAAGATTTCCATGTCATTCCCTCTCTGTTTCCAAATCCTCCAGGTCCGTGGCTCCAAACAAAAGTCAGGCAAGTCCATCATCATCTGTGGAGTTTCTGTTGCTCTGCTTATTGAAGAGACAGAGGAAATAGGAGGAGGAGAATTATGATGTGTTGCTCAAAGGTAAGCATATTGATAACCTGTGCTCTGCACTTTGAGGAGTTTGAGAAATCCCCATAAATTACGCACAGCATATTATTTCCACATTAGAAGTTGTTTTTAATGTGTCTTCACTTGTGGATTGTGTTCTGTCATGCTTTAATTGGTACATAGGCTACAGCTTTTTTCCATTTTAGCCCCTAACATAATTCTGAGGCCTTAGAAATTGTTTAATTTATCAAGATTTTAATTTGTGGGACTAATAAAGATAGAAAACCAAGGAACCTGGGAACCTAGGAGCCGTTAGTTGTTCCTGCTGTTGAGTGTTTGGCACTGACTGAATTAGTAATGAGCTGTATATACTTATTCTGCTTTACAAGGTGTTTCAATGACTTCCATTCTCTGCAATACACATTTTTTGTCTGCCATTGTTGACTGAAGGGGAAATGAAATACAAACTCTATTTATAGGGTGTTGTTTCACTGCATTGCTGCTATTTGGCTGAGCCCAAGCAGGTGTATGTTACCATATGCTGAGCATAATATAGCTTACCCAAAAGAACTAGGGAGGTGATATCAAAGGAAAATGGTCAGAAATGTTTTAATTCAAGTGCATTTAATTCTGGTGACGTGCAATCGCATTCTTTAGAAAACAAATACTGATCTGTGCTTAAATGAAATGCTGTTCCTGGGGTCATTGCTATTTTCACCATAAAACATACAAATGTACTTGGGTAGCTAATGATTAATCTCGCCAGTGTAGCCTGATACCCATGTTGTGGACAGGCAGAAATAAAATTATTCCTGTGTTATTCTGACCTGACAAATTCCCAGGCAGCTATAAAATGCAAGGCTTTTAAACACACTACCATTTGTAAAGCTTTAATTGCTCTAACATAGCACAACTGGTGTATTTAACTAGTGGCCTCCTATTGTTCTGTAGCATTATCTAAAAATATTATGCCTTTCAAAAGAAAAGACCAGCAATACCAAGGCTTAAATGTATAGATGGTATAGGGAGAAAAGAGAATTGATTCAGTCATCGGTAATTGCAGCAGAAATATTAATTATAACAAGATTACTTCATGGCAAACTACAATATTGCAAGTACTGAATGAACATCTGATTCGCAAAGAGGGAAATGCAGCCTGAGCAGCTGAGGCACTGCAAAAAATGTTTACAGATTATGTTAGCAATTGGCACAAAGTACAGAGGAGGTATTTTTCATAAAATAATATGACATTTCTCTAGCAAATCACCGTCACTTCAAAGCCATGGACTAGATATTTATTAATAGTACAGCAATAAAGCATTGAATATAGTTTGGATAAGTGTTTATTGGTAACCTACACCACACAAACAGATAAGTAAATTTTATATTGATGGTTTTGTTTTTAAATTAACAGCAGTATTAGATATCCTAAAAGTTACCACAGTCATTAAATACCTTATAGTCCCGTATCCCTGGTAATCCAATTTACAAAACTATATTCTCAGCAGAAACTCCTGGGGTATACAGTAGTTCTCTTCAGTAAGCCCTTCCTGCTTTTTCTTGTCATGAAGCAGTGATGGTACATTTTTATCCTGTTGATAATTTGACTCCCTTTAAACTACTTCTTGTTGACCCACTGGATTGGTCTTTATTAGGGTGGAGGTAGCTGGAAGACTGAAGGACCGCAGACCATACATCGTTCTTCCTTTTTTACTGTACCTTAAAATTCAACATAGCATCATTATTCTGAGGCAAAAAAAGAGAAAAGCTGGTCCATCATATATCCCAGACATTGCTAGTCTTTCCTCTATGTCCTGCAGTGCTAGAGAGGGGGATTATTGCTGCAGGAAAAAAAAAAATCTGGCCATAGTGTAGGAATAATCACTGCAGTCCGGCTCACCCCCACACCTCTCTTTCTCTCTCTCCTTCTCTCTCTCTCCCTCTGTTTGAGGCCCCAGCTGATTCAGTCTGCATCCATCCATACATAAATCATTGCCCTTATTCTATTGGTTACATGGTACATGGCAAGTATTGATTTTTTCCGTTGCCTCATTGCTGGAAAACCCATGGTTTTTTTGTGAGACTGAAAATGCAAAATTTTTTTTTGCTGGAGATCTTGTCAAGGTACAAAAATGACAAGCGAGGAGGGATGCTATTTTAAGGCTTGTGTGACTTAAAAATCTTCACCTTCTCTGTTCTACTCTACATTTTGTCTGTGTCCCAAAAAGTCGTGGCTTGTTTAATCGCTCCTGCTTTAGGTAGGCTTACTGGCTAAGCAGCAGGAGAATAAGCAAACAGAAACTGGGCCTGGCTCTTCGGAGGAAGGCACCGCTTAATTGCCAAAAGTTTAATTATCTTCTGGAACATTAACATCAAGACAAAGAAGAATATGAAAAGAATGCCATTTTAAGGGAAGAAATGAATTGTAGGCACGAGATGATTATATGCTGTAGAAAAGCATGTTTCCCTTCTGCATGACAGAGGGATATAATACTGTGCTTAATTCTTGAGCTAGGTCCTTGTAGCATTTTGAGGCATGTTTACTAACCCTTTATCGGTATGGGGGCTGTATCAGGGTGTTTTTACTTGGCATTCAAAGCTGCCTGAAAATGTCTCATTAATGATGGCCCCTTGTTTCCTCAAAAGAGAGTTTTTGACGAGTAGGAAGACTGGGTTAAGAGATCTTCTTATCCTAATAGAGGATTCCATGATATAAGGCTCTCTCTAACATGAGCCTGGGGGAAAACATCCTGGAGCCAACAGGAATGTTTTCATTGACTCCGTAGATGCTGGATCAGATTCAGACTACACAGAAGCCAGTATTTTCCTTTCCCTTGGATACTGTCACTTCCCCCATTTAGAAGAAGAGCTGAAACGGGTTAGGATGGTGCTTTATAGGTGGGAGTGGAGTATTATTATATGTAATCAGATCACATCTTTTCATGTGAGATGTATTGAAATATGTCTGTATTTTCATTGATGCCTGGAGCCATGCCTACCCTGTGCTATTCCCCTTTACTGTGCTCTGCTTCTCTCCTTCTTTTGCATTTGAAAGCCTCTGCCCATTCTTGGTTTTACCTGTGTTACCTTTAGACTCTGGGCTTTTTGTGTGGACTCCATTTAAAGTTGCTTTACCTGACTTCTGCCAATTGCACATCCAAAGCAGGGGAATATTTTCTATCTGCTCTTTGCATGTTATATGGAACACCCAAAGCGGTAATGCAGCTTGAGAGCTTCTGTGTTTCTGAGGCTGTAGGAGTTGGGCATAAAGCTAGAGTAAGATAAGAAATCCAGTCAGGCCCCATCACTCACTATATGGCACAAACAGGAGCTGAAAATGGAGGGTGCCACCAGACCCATAAGTTAAGACCTGGACCCTTCAACCACCCCCTTCCCTGAGCTGTCTCTGCTCCTGCAGGGAACAGCCTGCACTGACCAAAGCCTTGGGGCATGCTGGACCCAGCCACCTTCCCCATATCTGATGGGACCAATTGCTTCCTCACTAATGCACTTTTTTTTCTCCAAATATATTTTGTGACAGTTCTGAATGTAACTTAATTAAAGGGAAAAAAAAAGGCAAGGTTGAGGGAAACTAAATTTTGGATTCAAAATAATCTGTGTCATTTTTCTTTAGGAAAAGGGCAGGGCATTGCCCTCAGTACCTGAGCTTCTTACTTCACCTGAAATGTGTCACTGCAAAACGGGCCTTTTGCCTCTGTGTAAGCCCTAACTTTTCTACTATTCTTGTACACATATGGGCCAGATCTTCATTATACTTTTTGTACTAATTGAAATAAGAACACTTCTGTAATCTTCGTGACAGTGACTGTGTACAAATGGGTTTGTGACACATCTGTGTATTACTTGTTCAAACCATCGTTCTGGTTTAAGTACACTCCTGCAACCTGTAGTAGTAAAAAGGGGGGCTATTTGGTTAGCTGAGGTATCCTTTATCAGCACAGTTCAGTGGTTAGAACACAAAGAAAATGTGCTAAAGAAATACTATCCTAAATTTAAATATTACCAAGTGCGTTTCACTGGTTTCTTGTAGAGTATCAGGACAGAAAATGCCTTCAGAATTTGTCCTCATTTCCTAAGCTTTTAGGACTCATCTTCTCTAGGGCTGGGGTTCCCTTGTACATGTGTATCTGTAAGCAAGGTGTATCTGTATCACAGCTCCGGGTGTTTCAGTTGAGGGGTTTGCTTGTAACTGGTCAAGGCAATAAGGAGAGCCTGGACATACCCAAGTTGCTGAGAGCAGAGTGAGAAATGGGCTGATCTACTGGGCTTGCACAGCAGAACCGGATGCAGAAATCCCTCCTGAAAGTTCCTTTTGATTGATGCCAGATTGATAGCTCTGGAGAGCTTCATGTTCCCCATCATAGCTTATTGTACGAGGGCCTGAACAAGGAAACACTGTAGATTTATTTCCCTTGAGGTTAACACAAAGTGACTCGAGAGCCCTGTAACAATCCTTCCAGTGTGTCTGGGAAGTAGGGTGTACATGGCTGGTTGTTTCCAGAAGTGAAGTGGCACATAGCCAGCAAGGTGCCAGAGCATGCTTCAGCACGTCACCCTCCTTCAGATATTATGGGAGAAGCCATGCCCACCTCTCTGCAGAAAGGTGGGCAGGTATAAGAAGTGTGATGGGATTTTCTTCTTGCTGGTCAGAGACCCTGAGAAAGAGGAGTCAGCTACTTCCTGGGCACTACCACTGCCTTCAGTGGCCGTTTGTGCTTGCTAATGGCCACATGCAGGTGGCCACACTAATCTTGCTGACCTGAAGCTCATGCTGAACTTTTGCTGTGCACCTGGCAGCCCAGTCCTAACCACAGAGCTTTTCTGTCCAGCTTTGAAATAGCAGGATGGGGTTAGGGAGGCCGGTGCAGAGAACTTGGGCTTCCATACCTCTTTTGGAAGAAGGCAAGTGTTGATTTATTAAATTCCTTGAAGATGGACATGAGAATTAATAAACAGCAATGACAAGAGGTAGAAGGGGGTTCTCCTGGAGCAGCCACTAATAGTATCATTATTGAAAATACAAATGAAATGAACAGGCAGAAGGGCAAAGCATATTTGTGTGAGAGAGCTGAAGCATCCAGGGACATTAAGCATTCCCTGAGCAGAGAGGGCAGAGAGGCTGCCTGTTTCCTCATCAGCCCTCCCTGGGAGCCAGCCCATGCTGCTCCGCAAGGGCTCACACACGGATACCGCATCTGGAGTTAGGATGAGCTGCTGACAGCTGGGGCCAAGCTAACCTGGTCCCTCTCTCACCCATCGCCAGCGACTTGCCATCCCCACTGTGCACAGCTGTATCCCTGCTAATGAAACATCAGAAAGTTATGAGTTTATTGGGCAAGAGCAGGATTTCATCCTCAAAGGCCTTCATAAATAAGGTTGTGATGTACAAAAATGAGGCTTGTTGCCAGTATCTCCTTTTCACAGGTGGAGAAATAAAGGAGCACCAAGAGCTGGCACTGGAGCTGAGATCATGTTCACAAGCTCCTGCTCATGGGAAACCACACATACATGTGGAAGCATGACCCCTGCAACGCTGCCAAGGGCAGCGAGGTCTTTGGGGCTTTGCTTAGCAAGCATTAGTCACAAAAGCACCTGGCTCAGCTCAAACCTGCACGTTCCTTTTTCTTAAAAAGAAGAAAATCCCAGACCCCAAAACGGAAGGGAGTAGGGATACCACGTCCTTTTTCCAGGGGGGGCTGCCTCTTTCTCTGCTTGCCTCCACCTGTTATTGTGCACATCACTCCCTTGTACCCAGCAAATGAACTACCCCTGCTGCAATACGCTGTCTGTTGTGGATTTATCCATTGAAACAGGAGCGGGATATAGTGCCACTTCATTTAGCCCATGCTGAATGCTGCATAAGAGCCCAGGAAAGTTATTCAGTGATAATTTTAAATCCCATCCCTGGGAAAAAAAGGAATAAAAAAAATAGGAAAGAGCTTTGGACTATCTAGTTGGAGCCTGCATTTGCAATAAAATCCAGGAAAAGGTTATTTTACCTGAATTTATCGCTTAGCAACCAATCTCTACCTCCTGAGATTGCCGTTCATGGGTTACCAAGTAACTGGCTGTGACAATTACCAAACAGCTGTCCCAGGAATCTACATAGCCTTTAACCTCCGTCAGCTGAAAGATGGGCTGATGACAGCTAACAAACAATAGAAACACACCCTAATATTTTATTTAAGAGCTGAGGGAAGCCACAGCTGTATGATCATTCAGCCAGCTGGATGGAACTGCTTCAAACCGCGTGTCCTGTCTTCAAGGAACCGCTCTATGGCCGCGCTCCGTGTTTACAGATGCATTTGGGTCTTTATCCTCCAAACTTGTTGTTGAATAATCGAATCCGAACTACTGAGATAGATTTTTTTGCTGTCGTGCACAAATGGGAAGCAGCTCATTATCAAGTGGAGGTTTTATTTCTGTGGCCAGTGATTTACAAAATTTCCCCATTAATTAATTGCTTTCATCTTGGGGTTTTCCTGAATATGAACCGTTCCACCGAGTATCAGTGCAAGGGAGAGCATTTGATATCAAGTAACAGAGGAGTAATTCAGAACGAGGGAAAAGGCATAATTAGACTGGGAAGAACACTGAGCTTGGATAGTGAGGACTTCCCAGTAATGGGGTACGTTATGTCTGGGGGTGGTTTCCCAAAGGAAACATGGGAAACCTCCATCAGCACTGTGTGGAAGTGAGCTGGGACCAGTGCAAACCCCTGGATACAGCAGATACACCGCTGCAGGTGTCAGTCCTGAGCAGGAGCAATTGCTGCTTTGCCCCCACCCCCAGCCTCCGTGTTCATTTTCTGTAATTTTACCTCGTTACCCTGAGCTTGGAGAATTTTCTGGACCTTCTTCTACAAGCGCTGAGTGGCTCCTTTCAGTTTAAAATAGAAACAGGAAAAAGGGGTTGGGAAGAGAAGGGCCCTGCTCCCATTTACCAATCCCAGGCATGCCAGGTGGGACTGGAATGGCAACGAGCGCTGTTTCTCCCTGCGGACTTAGTGCAGGTATCCAGGGGAGAGCGTTTGGAAATTGGTTCCACCTTGCTACTGCTAGGCTTCCTCTACCTGAGATACTATAAACTGCTTCCTTTTCTTCCCCCCTCCTTCCCTCCTCTTTCTTTTCTTCATCCCCTAGCATGTTCCATGTGCCACAACAGCAAGAACTGGCTCAGCAAATTCTTCACCAGATTTCCACTGGCAGCAAGTTTGCAAAGGGAATTTTCCTCTGGTCATTTGTGGCCAGAAACCTCCTCCTCGGCCCTGGGGGATTCGTTAACTGGCTGGTCAGATTAGGCTGGATTTAATTTGGTTTCCTCTGGGATATTAACAGACTTTTTAAAGCATGGCTGCAAAATTGATAACACTTACCCTTTCACTGCACACTCCTGGAATAACTTTTCAGGTATTCAGGCTGGAGAAGAATTTTTGTATCGTCTCTCCCAGTACAGCAACATCTCCCCTGGCATGTCCCACGGTGCGTACAGACAGCTCTCCAGCCTGAAGGAAACACTGTGACACATCTGCAGGTTTCTGTTGAGCAGGAGTGGGCAATGAGCCATGCTGTACAATCGGCAATGCCACCTTTTCCCACCCAACTCGATGATCAGTTGATTGGAAGCGAGGGATGATGAAGGTGTGAATGCTTAGACAATGAACAAACACCTTGGAAATGTGTTTGGAAATTGAAGCACAGCCTCGTGTTGATGCTAATGGCTGGCCATTGCCATCATTCCAATATATTTACATACCTGCCAGGCTTGTAAGCTCTCTTAGCTCAGAGAGTGAGGGAAACAGCACCCTGGTTGTAAGCAAATCTGCCTCTTTGGGGAGGGTCTCAAACCTGTTGCTGCTCAGAGTGTGGTTCCTTTGCTGCTTTCATCTTCTGAGCTAAGCACCAAAGGTACGTTACCTCCTAAGCTGATTATTGGCTTATTTGGGTATGGAGGGAAGGGTGAGAGATCACAGCGACTGCCTTGCTTGCACCCTGTCCTGCTAGGCATTGGTCTCTGATGTGGAACTTGATATAGCAAGGCTTTGCTGGTACATTCTTTCTGTCTCTTGATGACAGATGATGGTTATCCTGTTTTCTGGCTGGTAGTTGGTTGGTTACGTTGACAGATGTTGCAATGATTCTTTTGGCAATATTCTGTTGTGCTGACTGTTCAAACAGGAAATTCATCTTTTAGTATTTGCACATGTTAAATGTTTGTTTTAGTAGGATTCAGCTCTGACAGCAGGCTGGTCAAACAGTGTATTTTTGGAGCAGCAAACTCTCGAATTCTCAAAGTCCTCCTCGTCCTGTAGGTCTGCTGGTGCTTGGCTTGGAGCCCTGCTCCCTGAAACACCGCAGCACTGCCTTCTGTGGAGAGGAGCCGTGAGCTTTTGAAGCTCCAGGTTGCTGCTGTTTCCCTCTCTTTTGGTGACATGTTCCTTGGTGGGCTTGGTGGCACTCGGTTCACTCATACCACGGCACAGCACTTTGTGAGACTTTGCTGTATGACAGACGCTGTGCTGGCTTTGTCCTCCCTTTACTTTCTGAAGATCCAGTTTACTGAGCTGGCCTCCTCTGTGATGTATCCACAAGTGAACAGGAAGATGGCCGTGGCTTGCGCTGTGCAAGTAGAAAGCAAGGACGTGCCTTTCCTCCAAGCAGGACTAGCTGGAGAATGTAGTCTAAGGAAACTAAAATCTCCAACTACATCTCTGTGTTGTGATAACCCTGGTTTAGGTGACGGCTTTTTGACCTTGATAGGCAGCTTCTTTGCAACGCTGGTGTGATTGATGTGATACATATTAATTTGGTTTCTAAATTTTCATTAAACGAAATTGCATGGGCTATTATTTTGGGAGCTGCAAGGGCTGGTTCATTGTATGCACCAGCATTAGAGGCACCCTGGCTAAAACCTGCTGTACTGTCCATCAAATTTCCTAAGATGTCAGACATTACAATATGTACTTCTTGAAGTAAGCGGCCTGTGCTGAAAAGACAGGCATGTTATGAGACGTAGCTACACACGGACTTCTGGTGCGGACGGTGAAGGA
Organism: Gallinula chloropus; assembly: GCF_964237585.1. NCBI lineage: Eukaryota > Metazoa > Chordata > Aves > Gruiformes > Rallidae > Gallinula > Gallinula chloropus. The sequence goes on along the minus strand of NC_140087.1, from coordinate 84,071,543 downwards.
AAGGTTTAATATGGGCAAGACCTCTGCAGCCCCCTTCACTCTCACTTAGTAGGTGAGAAACAAGTGGCTGCAGCTCACATGTGAAAGCTGCTTTGTGTCTTTCCAGCCGTTTGGAAACCCTTCAGAGCTACAGCTGTTTGGAGTAGCAGAGCTTGGAAGTAGAAAAAGGCTCTGTGGCAAGCGTGGTGCCCTCAATTCTGAGAATCCCCTTCGGGCCCTGCATGGGTGGCTTTGGGTAATTTGGCAGGAGAAAGAGCATGGTGAGGGGGCACGCGCTCAGGTGAGTCAGGATTGCAATTCAGCCCTGTGTTTGCACACACAAGTTACACAACTGCATGAACGACTCTGTGCATATATGACAACAATGTTCCCTGATTTCTGCTCCAAACAGTTTAGGTACCAAATACACTCTACTCGTGAATTTATGAGCAATGCAAGAAATGCTGTTGGCTAGTGGATCTTTGAAAGCCTTACACCTGCGAGAAGGTAGAGAAGTCCTTGAGAATCCAGATCTGATTCACACTGATGACATACAGGAGAAACAATGAAATATGGCCTTCAGAAACCAAGATTTGTATATTCTGGCATTCGGAGGGATACTGTCAGTTCATGGATTGTTTACCAACCAGTTAGTTGAATTTTGGATGTGTATGGTTTCCAAAGCTTTAGTATCTGCCTTGCTTTGACATCTTACTGATCACTGGGATGTTAGACTCTACCTTTCTGTCGTGGTTTTACCCCGGTTGAGAGCCCAGATCCACACAGCTGTCTGCTCCTTAAAGGAAAAGAGCAGGGGAAGGGGGCAGAGGGGGTGAGAGGCAAGGGAAGGGAAAAGGAAGGGGCAAATAACCCCAAAACCAAGAAACTAAAAGGCCCGTGGGTTGGGATAAGGATAGTTTACTAAGATAACAGAAAGATACAATATAACAATGCTAACAAGACTTTAGAGCAAAAAATATATGAAGCTGTTGATACACAATGCAGTTTCTCACCGAATCACACAACTCAGGCCGTGCCACCCAGAGCCATCCCGGAACCCGACCGTCCCCCAAAAACCGCGCGTCCCGGAGCCGCCCCTGCTCCTCCTCCCATCAGCCCCCCGTTACCTGGGCAGGACGTAATTGGCATGGAATACTCTCTTTGGCGAGTTTGGGTCACCTGTCCTGGCTTCATCCCCTCCTTTCTCATTAATAGAGAAGTATGAAGAGCTGAGAAAGTCCTTGACTGTCTGACAGCAACTAGAAACATCAGGGTGTTATCGGCACTGCTTTCATTTCAACTCTCAAACACAGCATTCCATCTGCTGCTACAAATGAAGTTAACTCCATCCTGACCAAAACCAGGACACTTTCAATCTTGATTTATTAATTTAACTCTCAAATAGAGTCATCTCTGATTAACAACACTGTTTCTAGAAGGGGCACGCTCTTTCCAAAAGAAATTCTGAGGTGTCTTCATATACGTTGGGTGAAAGTGCATTGCAGGAAGAGGCATTGTCTTTTAACAGAGGTTGGTTTTAAGCACAAAATAATCAGGATTTGGATGTTACTAAAGCAACATTTTTGTGAAAAGGAACTGGGTTTATAAAAGTGAACCAAGTCTTCAGCCAGACCCGTTATGAATTGCAAAAGCAGCTGGGAGATTTGGCCAGAAAATCAAGGTTGGGGTTTTTTTGGAGAGGTTTTTTTCAGTGGTTTTGTTTTTGGGTTTTTTTTCTTCATCAGAGTTTGTATGAGATTTGGAGGGATGTGACATTTATTTCTTACTTCTCTGAGTTTCAGTCCAGGCCTTGGAAAAACCCATCTGACAGTGAGTTTGTTTGTATATTTTACATTTTTTCCTTAAGTATGCTAGGCTCATTAACGAGCCTTGGAAAAGGCGAGCTTTGTTAAAGTTAATATGGAAAACAAGATACTAAGGGCTCAAATCTGTCTCCAGAATATAAATAATCATAGCTTCCTTTGGACCAGATTTTGACCACACTTATACTGGAACCCTTGTTTCAGGGAGAGTTGCAAATGTGAGCTTGCTAGGAAATGCTGATCCTTCAACAAATTTCCTAACAGTGGTCGCTACGTTTATGCCTACTTGGGATACACATCTCCATACAGAATGACTGCGGTGCATCTGGAACAGCTGTATGGCATGAACAGGACATGGCTTACTGCTGGGCAGGAGACACTTGCCCAGCAGATACGGTGCGGGAGGAGTGTGGGCATCAGGGCTGTCCCAAACCCGCTCCTGTGCCAGGAGGAGACCCGTGCTCGCTTTCCTTTCTGACCTGGAGCGCTGGCCAGCAGTGAGTGGGCACAGGGAATGAATAGTCTGCTGATGGCTCAGGGCTCGTTCCTCCCTGGAAAAGGTTCCTGGTCCTGTGGATCAAGGAAAACCAAACAGTTTTCCCTTGCTTTCCACGGAGCGGTTGGTTTGGTTGTGGTTTTGCCTCTAGCAGAGTACAGTACTCTACCACTACACATAACAAAGATGTGGCAATGACAGCTTGACACTGCCCTGACTGACTCCATCCCATAGCCAATATCTGGTGCTGCATAAATACTGTGGGATCCCCTCTCGTGTGCTGAGCAAAGATGCTGCTTGAAATTATGCTTCAAAAACTTAAATGAACGAATAAAATGTCCGTGATACGGGACAAAGCAGCTATCTTTAGCTGAGCATCTTCATTTTTATGACCATGTTTTAATTAAAAGATTGGGTTTGAGAAGTGTGTACATATTAAACATCTGCGCCAGCCCCGCATAACCAGTCGGCACAAAGTGGATGTATCCTCATTAGTCCGAGCTTATACTTCTCTGTTAAACCAAAGTCATTCTATTCACTATCATTACACTAAGCTGGGTCCTCTGGTGATCTCCTAATTCCAACTGCACAATGGCTAAATAAGCCTCGATTAAAGCGGTCCCTGGTTTTAAGCCCAGCATATGGTAACTCAAGAGAATTATATAAAGAGAGCAGAGCCGCAGTGGTGTGGGAGAACTTGGGCCATCTTGCATAGCAGCTTGAGAAGATCACAGTTTCTTGGGGCAGGGTGTAAGTTTCTTCATTTGAAACAAGCTCTGGAGCTCAAGTCTCCCCACACTCTGATGTTTTCTTGGTGAGCTAATAACCAGAAGAGCACTTGCATGAATCTAGCATGATGCCTGGTGACATCTTTTTTGATTGCAGGAATATTTAAGGCTGCTGTGGTACCAGGTGGCAAACTCTGTAAAATAATTTTGACTATAGACCGTTCTGACTGTAAGTAGCATTCACTGTGTCCTGTCTGTGGTAGCAGAAAGGTTTTCATCCTGACAGCACGGTTATTTTTGTCAGGTTCATCACCTCGCGCCATTGCTCTTTACTTGAAACCCCCTTTTGTAGCATCACTGGAGATAACAATATTCTTCCTATTTATGATATTAAAGGATGGGTAGATGGATGCTGAAAAGCCTCAAGTAACCTGCTTTTGTGCATGTGTCCATGGGAATTTTCAAAGGCAGAGAATGATGCCTTCATATGCTCTTTGTAATCTCTATTTTGCGCTCCAAAATGACGTTTAGGTCAGTAGAGCTTGGTGTCAACTTCTTAAACTACATGACATTAGGCCTTTTATTCTAGTTTGCCCAGACTTGTTGGGCAGCACCAGCGCTGCAGGTGAGTTGGGCAGCACCAGCGCTGCAGGTGAGTTGGTCGGGTAACACACTAGCAGGAGGACTCCCTGGAGCTCTGGGACCTGCAGAATTGGCCTTCCACTTTCCTCTCATATCCTCTCTGGCTGGAGCTAAAGCAAAGCAGACTGTTTTAAGAGTACAAGGATTGCTGTGAAGTGTGCAGATGGAACGGTGTGCCTAAGTATCTGCTCAAACATTTTGGGAACCCTCTGTGACTAGGGGTGAAACTCCAAACCATCGGGCGTGAGAATGTGCCTAGGTAGTTGCCCATACTCTGCCACATACTCTGCCACTCGTGATTATCCGGCCTCGCAGAACACTCTTGAGTGGTGTTCATAAACCTTTGCTTAATATTTAACAAAAGCTGAACCATGTGCACCAAACCTAAAAACAGCAAAATGCTAGTTTGAATATCCCAGGGCTATTGGAAATCTTCAAAAACTGTTACCAGAGCTGTTGTATTTAGCCCAAAGGAAGAGAAAGCAGCATAGATATTTCTTGCTGTACTCCCACCATACCTGCCCCCTCCCAGGGCAGCAAAATCTTATACAGATACCAGCACAAGTTCACGATCAACGATATCAGTAAATACCAGAGCATCGTGACAAGAGACTGCTTAAACCAAAGTGCTTATCACAACTTTGTCTTAATTACAATCGGGTCAGGGTCAGATCTACCGCTATCCCAACCTTTCGTGCCCCACGTTGGGTGCCAAAAAGACTGTCGTGGTTTCACCCCGGCTGAGGGCCAAGATCCACGCAGCTGCCTGCTCCTTAAAGGAAAAGAGCAGGTTAAAGGGAAGAGGGGGGAGAGGGGGTGGTGTGAGAGGTAAGGGAAGGGAAAAGGAAGAGGCAGGGGCAAATAACCCCAAAACCAAGAAACTAAGAGGCCCGTGGGTTGGGATAAGGATAGTTTACTAAGAAAACAGAAAGATACAATGTAACAATACTAACAGGACTTCAAAGCAAAAATATATGAAGCTGTTGATACACAATGCAGTTTCTCACCGAACCACACAACTCAGGCCGTGCCACCCAGAGCCGTCCCGGAACCCAACCATCTCCCAAGAACTGTGCGTCCCAGAGCTGCCCTAGGCCTTCCTCCCGTCAGCCCCCCGATATCCTGGGCAGGACGTAATTGGCATGGAATACTCTCTTTGGCCAGTTAGGTCACCTGTCCTGGCTTCGCCCCTCCTTTCTCATGAAGAGCTGAGAAAGTCCTTGACTGTCTGACAGCAATTAACAACATTAGGGTGTTGTCAGTACTACTCCCATTTTAACTCTCAAACACAGCATTCCATCCGCTGTTACAAATGAAATTAACTCCATCCTGACCAAACCCAGGACATTATTTGATTAAACCTTTCAGTAGTCAGGAAGGCTTGTCATGAATGCACGTGCAGCACATCATTACTTCTGAGTCTCAGAGAACAGGCTGCTTCATTGCATCCATATGCACTGTGTCTGAACAGGACGACATCCTCACTCAGCAAACTCAAACCGAACAGTTCTGGAATAAGCACGTTTCTGGGTTCACTGGCAGCTCTGTCTTCAGGTGTTTGTCTGTGACTTGCACAGCTCCTAGGCTTTTCAGGGCACTGAAGATACTCTAGCGTGTCTGTATGAGATAATGAAGTGTCATTCCTGCTGTTTTTTTATTGGGGAATTGGGATTCAGGGAAATCACGTGACTCTCCAAAGAGGAAGAGGTGTTTATTTCCCAGTTCATATCTTCACTCACAGACCAGTCATCTTCTTCATTTCTTTCGCTCCAAGAAGGCTTTAAAACTCTTTTTTATCTTAGCAAACATACTTACTAGAGGGAAACCTATTTTATTCTAACTTGGTATTTGTCTGAAGAGGTTTTGTTGTTTTCTTGAGTTAGATAAAGTAGAAGTGTGGGCTGGCAACTCTTGTTAAGAATCTATCATTACAGTTGTTCTTGTTTCTTCTACAAAGTCCTGAGAAGATCTGTCCTGTAATTACCTCATAACTAATTTGTCTCATGCCTTCACAGAAATCAGCACACAGTAATTATTTCTTAAATGCTCTGATTGCTTCCCTAATCCATGTTTAATGGATATGTAGTGGTGAAAGATTATCAGCAGAACAGAAAGGCAGCGTTGTCTGTACACAGGCTTCATTTGGTTGGTAACTGGGCAATAGCAGTGCTCCACATCAGCAGTGTGGGAGCTCTGTGGTGGCACCAAAGAGCAGAACAGGGCAGAGGACTGAGGGCCAGACAATTACACCCCACATAACATTATAATATACACTATTATACGGCAGTGAGTGTGCTGTGGTGAGGCACCGAAGAACCTTGTACTCCCTGTGCTGCCTCAAGAAGCAGAGGTGGCAGATGTGCATTGGCCTGCATGGGGTGTACTACTGCAGAGACCTTGGGGGGAATCCCAAAATGCTGCCTGTGAGCTGAGCGGACCAGCTCAAGCAGCACATAATTGGCCCTGTTGCCTCAGGATTGCGCTGAAGGATGGCATCGATGTCCCCTATTCATTTCTCGTGTCATTAGGGTCTGCTGACGAGACCTCTCATGGAAACCTGCAGGTGAATTTCCTGACTGCTCATTAATGATACACTAGTTTTATTTTCTTCTTTGTCTCGTATTGCTAATCAAGAAGTAATTGAATTAACTGCAGAGAAGGGTAAGATAAATTACTAAGAAGAATTAACTGTGTGCACCTGAGGTCAGAAGGCGCCTAGAAAATTTGAGGTGAGAATTGCCTGGACTGTAAATGAGATTCAGCAGGAGGATACAAAGTTCTCTGAAGAATCGAGATGCAGAAAGACATATTGCAAGCTAGCTGTGAACATCCAGAGGTATCTGCAAGTCTTTGGGCAATTCCTTTCTGGTTTAAGTTGAGAGAGTAAAGGATGGCGCTTACATTCTTTCCAACTGCTGTATTTGATGAAGGGCCTTTCCCTGAAATTTAACTTCTCATCCTCATGTGAACAGCCTCTGCCAGAAAGATATTCTTCCTCCTGTATTAATATTGAAGTAGTAAAGGGACTGTCCTTGCTAGCCTGCCTTTCTTTCTTCCCCTGCTTGCTCCACAATTTAAGTTCATCTTTCATAAAAAACTTATGTTGGATTAAAGGCAGGGTGTTCTTTTTCATGCATTGTAATAGACTCTGTTACCTCCTCCATTATAGTGCCATGTAAAAGTAATTATTATTCCATGTGTCGCTGCAAATACATTTAAGATTCTTTAGATCTTCTCTAGCAAGAGTTGATTCCTGAGTCACCAGGCTCAGGAATTATTTTTTTGTTTAATAATTTCAGCATTAGCCAAGTACACATATCTTATTTTTAGAAAGGAATTTAAAAATATGGAAAATGCCTATTAAAAATAATTAGGAAATTAATTGGGTTACAATTTGGGAAAATATTAAGCCAAAGATGGTAACTCATTTTATACATCAAAAAACCCTAAGTAACAATAGGAAAAAAAGGAGAAATTCCAGTCTTAAACACTAATGCCTTAAACCAGACAAAAGCAGCAGTTTGTACAACTGCATTTGCTTCAGCAGTTGGGCTCGTTCTTCCCAACAAAGGTTGAAAGTAGGAGGCTTTGGGGAGTTCCTGCAGCAAGTTTAAACTGATTATAGTCAGAAGGAGACTTCATTTGGTGAGTTTACTCCATTCGTATTCTCTTCCCACCAAACCTCAGCTGTAGCTGCGTTAAATAAAACTGCAGAAAAGGGAATGGCAACCTCACCATCTGCTGTACAGCTCTGGGTTTTGTTCGGGAGTTTGAGTTGAAATACATCACTTGAAATCACGGGTTAAGTCGCTGAAATTAGATGGGACCCCTGCAGTCTAATCCATAGGCACCAGCCAATTCTTTTGAGTTCTCTGTGTTTGATTAGTTGTACTGTAATTAAAGAAATTACCAATAGTCTTCTGCCTGGAAGTGATTAACCCACCAAGTGCTCATACCTATATTCTCTAAGCGCCTTCAAATAGTATAAGGCTTCATTTATGGCCCTTAATAAGGAAACAAATGAGAATCGTCTACAGCCTTAATACTGTGGCTTGTGTTACAAGCTGTTCTGTCTCGTGCCTTGGTGAGGTCTGTTGAGTGGCTTCTTATTACGCTGTATTTTAATTAAAGAACTAAAATGCTATTTGTAGAAATGGAACATGCTTGTCTGTACAGCCGTTAACCAGGGGAGGAAGGAATGGGATAACAATGAGAGCCACCTAAGCAAACAGAACCCGGCATGTTGACCCTGCACATTCATGGAGATGTGGATATGATCGCTTGAATTATGGCTAAATGTCTCTTGGGCTCCCCACAATCAGAGTTTTCACTCACTGAGGTACCAAAAGGAGCAAAACCTAAAAAAAGATAATAAAAAGCTTCTCTGAATTCTGACCTGGAGATGATGATAAAGACTTTTGCTATTAAACAAATGCAGATTGAATTGTTTTGTGACACTCGCAAACCAAAAGAGCAACAACATGCAAATTCATCCTTACGTGGGTACTCACTGGAAGGAGGGGATGCATAGGTTGTCCCCCAAAAAAGAAGCAAAACCTTACACCTTGTGCAAACTTCTCCCTGTGCAGGGCCCAGCTGCCGTAGGCTCAGTTGGGAGAGCTCTCCTGAGTTTAGCGGCTGGGCTCTGGTGCTGGGGTGAGGACGTACAGACACTAACCTCGGGCCGTTTGCTGCCGCTCGCTGTGGGCACACAGAGCCCGGGACACGCTCAGCCACTTTGCACTGTGCGACGGCCTCGAGTTCAGCCACAAGATGTATTTTGCCTTCCCACTCCCCTTGGGCTCTTAACTCCTCTCTAAGCTCTTTCTAACCATGAGCAGTGGATGGGGAACAGAAGGAAAAACCCTCAAACAAGTGAGTTTTCCCTCCAAGAGCAGTGCAGCACCTGGAGGGATAATGCTCCGGTGCAGCTGCAGCGCCGCTTGGTCCCTGCCGAGTGCTGGCTTTCACCAGCAGCCCACTCCCTGCTGAGATAACACAACAGTAATGTTGTGACACATTGTATTAAAAATAATCTAATTTTCTCCAGAATGGGGCAGAGGAGGGCTTGTGGAAAGGGGCAAATGAAGAAGGACCAGTGAGGTGGTTTTGTCGTGTTGGTCAAGTATGTTCTGGGGATATTCCTGTGTGTGTTGTCACGGTAAGTGAATTTCTTTGCAGGCCTGGGTCTCGAGCTGAGCCCCACACACCAGCGAGGGAGAGGAAAGGTTTCTCCAGTGACATTCCTCCAGTCTATCATACAGTAGATGACATGGAACTTCATGTGCTTCTGAAGTGTTCTGAGTGAGACCGCAAAGTCACATCCACTGTGCAAAATTCCCAAACTAAAAAATTCTGTAATTAGAATTTTCCCCTTTGATTCACTGTACATTTTATGCGCTCACAGAAGCTTTTCACTTTTCATGAAAGTGATTATTCTCATGGAAGCTTTATTCAGCTTTAAAGCCACTCTATGTTCAGCCACCTTTATAAAAATTTAAAAAAAACCCCAAAGATCACAAAACCCCAACAAACAACATGACTGACAAAGCAGGGCTGAAAAGCCAGGACCAAACCCAGTGTATCTAATTAGGTTCTATAGCTCTGGAATAAATTTGAAATGAAACAAATGCCTGTTAAATATGGATACTGAGCCTCTGTTGGTGTTGCTATGGATGGGTCAACTGGATATCAGAAGTGAGAACCTGCAGAAATGAAAGTTCATCTGCAGTGTTTCAAAGCACAAAGAGGTTTGTGTGGAGTAGTTTGTTGCAGGGAGGAGGAATATAAATGCTGTGGAACGTTTTGGTGTACTTTTGATACTAAGGAAAACTGCAGAGATCCACTGGATCGTGGTTAACCTGTGCTGGGTACCTAGGCATGAATCTCAAACCTATTTTTAACCACTTGATGCTTCCCCTTTATTTTCCTGGGCTTCAAACAGAGTTCATAGGTCCCAAGGAAGTGGCATTTGGAAAAGCTTCAGGGAAAAGGCAGTAAAAATGGAAACTCTTTAAAACCAGGAATGTGTTCCTTGCATCTTGCTGTTGGCGTGATTGCTCTAGTAGATAACGGGAAGAAAAGCAGCGGGGTAAACAAGTGCTTGTCTGCCCATTCTGGAAGGGTTTTCAGAAATGAATAAGTGGCTTATAAATAAGTTTGGATTATATTTACTATTAACTACTAAAATAGGTATTCAGGAGCTGTTATATTTTACCTCAGAATTCTATTTATTATATTTTTATATTTGATCTCATAAATTTTTGGTGCTCAAACCCTCTTCTGTCTGACCAGAAGACTAATTGAGAGGAAAATCACCCATCTGTGGACAGCAGCAGCCTTTTCTTGGGACTTAATCTATCACCCTGCCCACACTTCCATAGCTCCTCTACAGCCCTTTGCTGTGATATGTTTCAGTTGCACGCACCGGGATCCATGTTGGTTGGTAATATGATATATAGTAATGGGCTTTTACAGTAAATAGAATTTATGGCTTCATTTCCTGGGGCATGCAAATTCACGTTCTGTGTGGTTTCATGCAGAATCAGCTGCTTACACAGCATTTGTCATTGGCTGTTGCATGTCCTCGGGCTGCAGGAATAAGTAAGAGATTAGCAAGTACGTAAATTTGTGTGGGAAGTATTACTATACCGTGGATGATAGCGTATTATGTATCTCCCCTCAGCACTCTGGTAATTGAAAGCTTGATGGAATTCCAGACCTAGAGTCAGAAATCCTGGGGTCCTGTAAGGTGGCCGTAAACATCTGCTGTTTGTTGTCCTTCTAAGCAGCATGTATTGCCTGAGATGTGACCAGTGTAGAGATGCTGTCGGAATAACATGAATTTTGGTGGGTTCTGAAGTTATGGGGACATCAAAACTGGTAATGTGATGGTCTGATCTGCACCACTGAGCCTCTTCTATGACTGCCCAATGACACCTAATACCTCCAAGCGCTGGGAAGGCAAAGGAAAATGAGGGGTAGAGGGAAGTTGCCTCCTGGATCCTAGGTGTCCCTCAGCAAAGCTGCCTTTGATACGAACTGTTCATAGCAAGACAGTCAAGGCAGGCACTTGAGATGGAACAGGGAGTAGTGTCTGAAGCCTGGAAAGACTGACGGCTTGTCCTATCTCACAGAAATCTGTGTGGCAAAACAGGAACCCAGGGATGATCCCCTGCCTGCAAAACAGACTCTTCACCCTCTTGTTTTCTCTGTTTCGTCTGTTTTGATTGTAAATTCTCTGGGGGCAGAGGCTGTCTCTTACCATAAGTTCCACAGTGCTTAGAACAGCGTGTCTCCATCATGGCTGGGACTTCTAGGAATTATAGTTTTTCCAAACGAATACACATCACGGAGAAATAATAATACTCATCCTTACTGAATGTCCTATCCAAAATCACAAGGGCTAAATGGAAATAGAGAAGAAAGCTACTTTGCTGGTTCTAAAAATAATTCTTCTGGGTCATGTGGAAAATCATTGCGGAGGTTATTTGTGGGAGTTCAAATGTTCAGTTGTTCTGCTTTACTTTTTCTAGGAATTACTGGATGGCTGAGTGTCAGCCTCCAAAATTCTCGAAAGCTCATGAAAAGAACTGCTGTGTTTCCTTTGGAAAAACTGGATGGCAGCGTAAGGAGAGAGGGGAAAAAAAAGTGTTAGAATATGTTACAGCTATACTGGGATTTGGAAATAAAATAGAGAGTTTAGGATGTACCTATTGGTGTCACAACTCAAGCTGGATAAGGAATTCATTGGGGGATAGACTTTCTTATTCTTAATGTGTTGCGACCCACCGTGAGGAAAGGAGTACTGCTCAGCGATGGAAATGTGTCAGTGGAAAATCATGAGGTTTTTCTTGAGAAACAATAAAATTCCTCAAAGGTTAGTAGTGTGCAATGAAGAAGGTTGGTGAGATGACTGTTTGGACCATCTTCAAAGCTGAGGAAAGACTATTTGATGTGCTTAGCCAAGGGGGCACAGCCATGAGGGAGTGTTTGTATGGGCCCTGGTGACAATAGGAACCTGTAAAGCTTGACCAGGAAAAAAAAATGGCTTTCCTGAAAACCGCTGGCAAAGTCAGGATACTGCAATAACAAGACTGCTGACCAGCAATTCCTGTGCTCTTAACTCTTTGCCAAAAGGTAATAATTTTTTTTTTTATATAATCAAAGGCTGAAAATAGGGGGGGAAAAAAAAAAAAACAACACAACGGTGCTGGCCCAGCAGAGAGCAAGTTGTTTCCTGATGCTAAACCGGTTGTCAAACCGCAGGTCATCAGCACTGCAGTTTGCAATTCATTCTCTTGAATAAAAGGAAGCCAGAACTTATTAAATACCATGGAGGCTCCTTCTGATCCATGCAGACTTTCCAAGGCTACCTTGCTCTTTTCAGCTTGTGTGCCACTGTGTGTGTTTGTTTTAAAAAAAGTCAAGACAGGCACTTCCATCTCTTTGTCCTCTTTAATCTTTTCTTTGGCACAAGGTGTCTTTTTGAGTCAGAGGAAGTAGCTGTATAATTTATGGGGGTTTCTCTATCCTGGTAACAAGAAAGGGAGATGTGGGGAGGACAAACTTAGGAAGAAAGCAAATGGTGAGGAGCTACAGAGTCATTTTTCATTTGCTCCAGCTCCATCCTCTGTCATGTCACATGTTAACAGAAATAGGGCAAAAAAAATGGTGCTGTATTGTTCGTGGTCTGTTTGCACTGAAGAGAAAACTCTGGTGCAAAGAAGGGAAGAAATCAGCTCAGCTGTCAATCCTCATCTTGTTTCAAGAACTAACATTTCATTTCATATTCTCTTGTCATGTGGTATGCAAGTATGAGGGGAAGATGAGTGAGGCGGACACCACAGCAGGGCTCGTTTGTTGAAGAACCTGTTGTACAATAATTGGAGTGCTCTGAGTCTGCAGTTTTTAAACACATTACTTGGTATGTGTAAACTTGGGGAGCATGGCATTAACTTTTCTCCCTCCCCTCTGTCCTGTCAGCAGATTGATAAGCAGCTGAAATATGAGTTGCTTGTTACCTTGAGAAGGAAAGAGGCACAGCTAACCAGTGCCTGAAACAGAGAGGAATCTGAGCAACCAAAAAACTGTCTCTTCTGCCTTAATTAACTCGCTTGGTTCTCATTTCTAATCTGCCTTAATACATCTTTAGCTAACAAGGTTTGCAAAGCTGAAAAATGTCTGCACTACGAAACGTATCTGTCTAACATGATATCAAAAGCTGGTAATAAATTTAACACCCTGGGAAGCAGAGGTCTGGGTCAGAGGAAAGATGTCTCAGTTCTTAAGTAGAATTAAATGCTGAAGGGATTTTGGTATAGTAAAACTGCCGTAGGCAGGAGAAAATGAGGACTTTACCAAAGAAAGTAAGGGGAAGAATAGTTTTACAACTGGCTTTTAATCTTCTCGGTCTCTCAAATGTATATAGGGATTGGAGAGTAATTTCTGAATAATTTGTAGTGAGGATTGGGATTTTCTGTCGTGTACGATGTTAAATGTTCTGCATCTGCTTCAGTACCTTTAGCCAAAACTTCCTTTGGTGCTGTGGCTGTCGAGGATGCCGAGTCCCGGGTGAGTGCTGTTCTCATTCCAGGCAGGGCCGTTTGTAAATGCTGTTCTCTGAATCAGGCCCAGTCCCACTAAAGGAGCTCTGGAAACCTCACATAGGAGCTCATTGGGGCCTTGGGCTGGCTGCTGGAAATACGTGTTTCCATGAGCCGTTGAAATCCTGTGGAAAACTCCCAGTGACTTTGCTGGGATTATCCATTTGTGGAAAGTTATTTTGAGGGAGGTGCATTCCTTTGTGTAACGGCTGACAAGAAGTCTGGGCAGCACTCAGGTCTCAGTGCTGGCGGGTTATTTTTGTTGGTCTGAATTTGCCCTGTGCCTCGCACAATGGGAATGTACTCCATGACTAGAGCTCGCACTTTCCAGTTTAGTCTAATAAAAAGTAATAACAAAATAGAAGGGAAGTCTTGAGTGCATAAGTGTTTTCGGATATTGGACCACTTCGGCTATATCATGTTTGTGTCTTTGAACAGTTCTCTGTAGAGATCAGAGTTCAGCTCTGCCTGCAAAACATAGACCCGGCATGACCTGTCTTTTGTGAGGGCCCTTGGACTCCCAAGTGAGGAAAGTTGCCCTGTAAAGGGAAAATAAAATTAGGTACAGTGGTTTTCATTCACTTCCTGAACATTGTCAGCATTTTTTTTAACTATTTTAATGCATTATATTTCTATTTGCAGTTGTTCTTTGACCTTGTTCATCTATGTATTTTTCAAAAACATTCCAGTATTTAACTGGAAGGTAAAGGAGAAAAGTCCTCATCTCAGCTTGTTTAAAAAACAGGTTATCTGCTGTCTGGCCAATGTATTTTCTGAGATGCTTCAAGCCAGAGAGCCCTGCCCTGTGTTTAAATTTAGGACTCTGCTAGTAAAAACACACTTCTTCCTGAGGTTATTTAAACCAAGGACCTACATTTCTCACATCCTACTGTTTTCTGAACTAGGAAATCCCATCCTATAGAGCTCCACTGGAAAACGTTAGCTGATAAAGTGCAGAGCAGGTCACGGTATTTCTAATTCAGATTAATGACCCCATTCAGCTTGTCTCCTTAGCAGGAAATTAGAAAGTGCTAGGAAGGAGAAAATAGTGATTCATAATGCGTGACTCTCTGTATTGGCAGTTGCACTCATTAAAAGCTAAGATATTGTTTTGATATAAAATAATTGAGTCTGACTTATTTATGGGATACGGCTGTCTCAGATCGCAGAGATTCCTTGAGGAGACTGCTAGCTCAGAGCCCTGACCGAGGAAGAAGAGGTGACCGGTGGGTGTCGGCAATTCCTGGCCAGGTTAAGGGCACAACCATCTTCTTCTACTGCTCAAATGTCCACAGCTGCTCTTCCCAAAGAGCCAGACAGAGGAAACACCTTCGGAAAGGTTTTCAGCAGTCAAGGAGAAAGCGATGAGAAGCTGCTTGGGGAAGCAGTTAATGTCTGTTGCAGTTGTTTTGGTGCAGGGGTGGCAGCCTGAGGACTGTAGAAGCAGTCAGCATGGCTCCTGGGCACGCTGGACTAGATTTAGGCCTGTGTGCCTCTGTCAGCCAGAGTCCAGGGTACAGCTGCACACTCAGCTTCACTCACCAGCCAGTCTTCCTTTCCTAAGAAGGGGCCAGCCTTCCTCCAAGCTCCACCCCCTGCAAAATAAATTTTTATGCTAAAGAAAGTGACATTTTTGCCTGGAAAAATGGTCCCAGTTTGATAGCATTTAAGTCCAAGCTAGTATGGAAGTGTGGGATACACCTTCAGAGAGTAATGTTGACGCACATCGCATAGGCATGGAGTAGGACAAAGCTCTGCATGGGGCCATACACAGATCTGCAGCTCCTTTGTTGCCCCTCTTCTCTCACCGGTGTGGAGGGTAGTAAGGCTTGATTCCTTGTTGAGCCACATAGTCTCTCCCCCTGCAAGGAAGGTTTTGCTGTTAGGCTGGGAAGCTGGCAGCGCTTGCTTTTCTGTTGGGCAGGTAAGGTTCTCCCTGGTCACAAGAAGTGCTGTAATGATGCTGAGGAGGAAGGACCAAACCCCAGGTCCCCAGGGGAATGCTGTAGATCCCTGATACTAAGGGGTTGCTCCTGTGTTTGAGTTCTTTTCCCTATTGGCAGGTGTGAATTTGAAAGATGGTGAAAAGGAGAAATGTTGGTAGCAACACGTCTGATGTGCCAGGCAAATCTTTAACTAGCAGCTACTCACTGCCTTCAGCCACAGCTGAAGAAAAGCACAGTACCAGCACTGTCATTCTGTGAGAGGCTCGGCCCAGTTTGGGCCAGTTTCGTCTGGGATTTTCAGCGCCAGCATCTATAACCTACGTTCTGCTGACATCCTGTATTAGGTGTTGTCTTTTTTTCCTGGCTTGTAATCTGTAAGACCTGTAGTTACTGGATAGTAAAAGATGGCACTGTGCACAGCTTAGTGTGGTCATGATTGAAACGCTGAGGTCAGAGGCCAGCAGAAGCCAAAGGTCCCTGCACACTAACCATATGCATGGGCTCGCCAAACTCTTCTCCCCCTGTGTCATGAAGACAAATGGCATTTCTTAAAATTCTCCCAATGAACTAGCATTCATTTTCTGGCGTCTCTTCCTTCTTTATTGCTTCCTAATGAGCTTCATTCCCATCACCTCTAGCCTTCTGCTTCTGAACCTGCATTTACACCCATGCATAGAAGAGAAGCAAATTGAACAAATTAATTAAGTTGGCCTGTCTAATGAAATGGGCTTCGGTGACTTCTGGTGTTTTGCCTTGTCCTTTTTACAGAAATCCTCTATAAATCTCTGATGGCCATAACTGCTGGGCTTTTTCTGTCTGTACAGTTGCTGATTCTCAGATATAACTGAGAACATTTCATTCTCAGTCGATATTTATATTTACACACACATATATATATTTCATACCTGTGTGTATTTTTACCCTTTATTTGTGTATTTATGGTGGTCATCTTACTCACTTGTTTATTTTTTTAGGAATGGAATGAAAGTGCTTTTCAGGAGCTACTTGGAATAACAGCTGTAACCCAGGGGAGGGGACCTGTGCTAAGTCCAGTCCCCAAAACTTCCCCTCAGCCCTGGACTGGCTGCGGTGGGGTTTTCCCTCCTGTTCCTCCCGTGCTGCTTTGTTTGCTCTCCGGGACAGGTCAGCTGATTCAGAATCAAGTGCTAGCTAGATTATTGGTTTATTAAACCTGTTCAAAGCTTCTGTATGAGCTGGCACCTAACATTGCCTCCTGAGCTGTTCCCGTTGAAAGCTGCATCCAGCCTTAGTTGTGTGTATACTGCTTTTTTTCCCCCACTTCTCTGCACAGGGAGAGGAGGTGGTTGTCTCAAACTGTCTGGCTGCACCTGTGGTTTTGTTTGGCGTTATCACTGCTTTTCTCTCAGCCTGGGCTGAGGATGTTGTCCTTTGTGCCACGGGCTGCCTGGGTATCAGATGCATGCAGCATCTCCACATGCAAATTTGTTATCATCTTTCCATGGCTTTGAGAGATTCTGTAAAAGCGTGAGGAGCACGGAGAAACTGGTGAACTTTCAAAGTTGGATCCAAGAAAGGAATTTGTGACCATTCACATGTATCAGCTGCTCTCTGTAAATACCCGCTGTGTATGAAGCGGTCGGTGCGATGGAGCTGTTCTTTCATACAGGATCAGGTGTTACCAGCACTGATCCACGCTTACCCTTGGAGAAGACATATAATGACAGCCCCATTTCTGGGTTGTATCAGCAATGCTTTTTATTCCTCCTGACACGTGCCCTTTGCTGCAGCTCGTTGCAGGGGGTTAATTCTGGTTAGAGTTGACTGGGACTAACAGCCTCCGCCTGATTTTTACAAGATAGCTATTTAATCCCGAATTTCTAAGTGCTGTTTCCTAACACAGCACTACTATTACCAGATGAAAGAGCTGTGGATTCTTTCCAAGGAATATGTGAATAATTTTAAATTCCTCTGCTGAAACTGCTTTTACTGAATCTTTTCCCCTTCCCGTCTGCACTGTGTTTTTGCTTTGAAGTAACAAATACATAGAGTCTTTTGGTATCTAGATAGTTACCTTGACTGTTTTCTTCCTTTTTATTCCACAGCTCATCATTTCATTATATCCGAAAAACACTGGTGCTCCTGCGGAGTGAAGGTTGTGTAAGGCACTGTTCTGGTAGGAAATAGTACCTGAAACTCCAGTAGTGGTAGATGGAAGATCTAAAATGTCCCACGTTGCAATGTCAGTGGGAACCTGAATCTGATTCAGTTTTCAATGTTGGTGCTCTGTTAACTTTAGTAGCATTATTGCACAATGAGAAATATCCATTTCAAACTCATCCTTCTGCACCTCTTAATTCACTGCACAGAAGCGTGTCCAAGAGGAACAAGACTTTGTTCCTGCTTTTTCCATCATGCAGTTTGTCATGCTGTAGTTTACTATCCTACAGCTAGAATGTGTGGAGATGGTTGATAAATATGGAAATGCCAGTTATTTTGCACACTTTGTATGATACAGTTTGCCTAATGGGTTTATTTCAGTCCCTGGGTTGCAGTCTCAGAAGAAATGGAGGTGATCCAGAATAAAGCAAGAACCAGCAATGGGGAGTTGATACTGAGAGAAAGAGGTTTCCAAAAATTGTGTCAGCTATATCCTCTTCCTATTCTTGTGGGGTTTTATACCTTCTTTGTGTCTTTATGTGTTCCTGCTACCCCTGGGATAGAAAGGCCAAAAAGGTCTCTCTGTGGGAGACTTAAAAGGCCAGGATGTGCTGCTGAAGATGTGGGGTTGGTCTGTGTTGGTAACAGCGTTAGCTTTTGGGGGTCATACTAACTGCTTGAAATGGTGCCTTTTTATTTGTACTTCTCCCTTTTGCTTTGAGATACCAGAAATACATTGTCTATGGTGAGAAGAGTGGTGGGGTGGCTCAAGCTCCTGGTGAGATTTTGGACTGTTTCTGGGTCCAGGTTCACTGGCTCCAGCTTCCATTGTTGAAGGACCTTTTTCCTGGCTGGAATTTCCTGCACTCAAGGCAGTAAGAATTCAGCTTCTCGTAGAGAAGTCTCTTGTTGATAATGAGGATCTGCACGCCTTAGGTTGTTGCAGTTCTGACAGAGGAGCTGTCACGATCGAGACAGAGGGCTAAACTGCCCAGGTTCTAATCGTATAGTTTATTGCAGAACCAGAACACAGAATACACATTGCAATGGTGGCGTTGGGTTGCGGGGCGTTTTTTCTTTAATGCCCTCACCCTGTTTTAGGTAAGCTAGAGTTCTTACAAGTATTTGAAATGGGCCAGGAGCTGTCACCGTTTGTGCTTCCGGGGTCTGGCGTGATGTTATGCCAGGGAGAAGGCCCAGGGCAGCAGTACTGGTGTGAGCCTGCTCACGCTGCCTCACCGGCACAGCTCCGCTCCACTGTGACGTGGGCATCATTGCTGGGAATTGTACAGGTGATTTACACAGGAACTCAAATGTTGGCACTAGGACTTCATTTAGGAAGCACCTGACGGTGTCTCCTGAGATCAAGGCAAAGAGGGATAGAGGAGATATAACTTGCTAAAAGCTGTGCCGCAGGAGCAACAGGCCAGGGAATTTCCCTGGGCCAGCGTCTTACTTGCCGAGTGATCCAGTCTCCCTGTAATGCCATTTCTTCCCAATGAAATGAGGTTACTAGACCTCACAGAGAGGCTTCAGTTCAACAAAACCTTCTGGATTTGGTTGCCACATACCTGCTGTGCCTTATGAGAAGCAGTTCCCTCGCTTGAGACTTGGAACACCTTGGGAAGGGGCTTTCTGGGTAACTATCATTTTATAAGGAGTTTAGTCTAAAAAGATCTCTTCAGATAGGAGGAATCAAATTAGGGGACAACAAAATAAGATGTGTGAGGAACACAAATAGCAGATTTTCTGTGTGAGTTTTCTTTGGGAAAAGAAGCCCTGACAACTATGTGCTCTTCAAGTTTGACATTAATTCACTTTATGGGAGCTGGCACTGCAGAGAATATATATTTATAGGCATGTATTCACACAACTTCTGCTTCCCACAGACTACTGATTTAGATGTCTTAGATTTAGGAGCACAGGCCGTCTCTGTAGTCAGCAGCACCTAAATTAACATCTCTGCATTACCCCCTGAAAGGACGTGCCTTTCTCCACCAAGTTCAGAGCAACCTGAGGCTCCTAATTTAGGCACCTAAGTCAATGCCCAGTGTATTAGCCTTGTGTAAACAATGCTCTGATTAAGTGTTGGGCCCTGCATGGGTCTCATTGACTGAGTAGGACCTAGTGGAGACCTTGCACTGGGGCAACTGGGAGAAGACAGAGCTGTTGGAGAGGGATGCAGGTCCCAGCTGGAGGTGCCCTGTTCCACAGGGGACATTGTGGCCAAGGTACACCTCCTCACCACACCTCCTTGATGGTGGGAAAGCAGAGAATGCATGGGGGAGGCCATGCCCATATGCAGAACAGTCAGGGCTGCCCAGCACAGACCCGGGGTGCCTTGGGCCCGTTCAGTGACTGTGCCGTGGCACAGCCACCTTCAGAGTCTCGTGTCTCTCCTGGCCCACCCATGGAGCAGTGGAGGTTGGGTTCCTCATCTCCTCAGAGATATCAGAGCCATTTTTTGTTCCAGCTGAGGGCTCAGTGAAGCGCTCCTTGCCTCGGCACAGGGAGTGAACTCCTTGGGAGATCACTTTGTCAGAGTTGAATGTGTCTGAAGACAAGGATGAGCTTCCCTGGCCAGCTGTAGCAGCTATACATGCCTCTGTAACCTCAGGGCAAAGACACACTTGGGTACAACCATGCCAGAGATACCTTTTAGTCACTGAGGGAGAAGGGAACTCCCTCCCGCAGACCCAGCCATGCATGCCCGGCTTCAGGTGGCAGGGCATGTAGCAGCAGAGAGCCTGCAAGCTAACACACGCGTACACTAGCTAACAGGGATGTTACCATCATACAAACTGAGGGACAAAAGAAGGAAAACCCCAGGCCAAAACAACCCACACGTGTCTGCAGAAGTAGAGATTAATAAAGTGAGGAGCAGAAGGGGCCTGTGAGGCCCTGGCTTCCCCATCGACCTCTGCCAAGGGCTCTTCCTGTGACCCTGCACAAATTGCGGAGCTCTTGATCGTTCTCCACCTCTTTGTGATGAGAATGATTTTATTTACAGGAGGTGATGTCACGAGAGTGTTGTGAGGGGATGTGACTCAATGTTTGTATAATGCTTTGAACATGAAGAGTGCTAAGTATTGTTATTTGAGATGGCAACAAAATAAAACAAAATATGTTCGGCGCAGCTGTTCAAGCCAAATCCATTTTCAGTTAATCTTCCAAGCAGGAATTCAAAATCAAAGTAAAAAGCCTTGCCAACTGGAACTTTACAGCTTGATGGGAGAGTTAGAAAGAGAATTAATTGGGTTTTAAATAGTTGTAACTGTATTGTGATGGAGCGTGATCTGGAGCGCTCATCTACTCCTGGTTGCCAGTCAGTTTGGAACTGGGAATTCAGGCTTGCTCAGGGGAATCTTTTCTTTTGGAAAAGAAAAATAGTTGGGCCATCTTGCATGGCATAAACTGTCAGAAACGGCCTCTCTGCTCTCTGGAAACATGTGCTTTTTCCACTTTGTGCTGTCTTTTTTTTTCAGTAATGCAAACCAGCAAAAGATGTGGAAAGCAACAAACTTGCCAGATGCCACCGGACAGCACCTCAGAGGGAATTGCTGTCCCCCTTCCAGGAAATTCAGTGTCTGATACTGCCCCAAAGGGCTGCTCTGGTTAGGGCAAATATTCTAGCACCAGTTGAGCATTGCCTGGGGAAGCTTCCAGCATTGGGTGCTGCCACTTCGTGCTGGCTCCCGCAGCATCTCCTCCTGGTTCGCTCACATGCACGCCCGTTACCAGAGCATCTTGCCTTTGGGGCAGGGTTATTAGTAAGCAGGTAGTGTTTACTCACAGTGTAGTATAGGAGAATTTGCTCCTTAGCCTTTGTACTCTTTGTGATGGCCTTTAGCCTCTCCTGCCTCAATTTTGGGAACACAGGAATTGTTGCACTGAATCAGAGTACAGCATTTCAGCAGCAGCGGTCAGCATTGCTGACCTAAAACTCCATTAACGACAGTCCTGCTTCCAAATAGTTTCTACCTCACAGCTGATGCTGTAAAATGTGGTAACAAAAACCTGCTTAATGCCCATTCTCTATAAAAGGGGCACAGTAACACCCTTGCTTCCCAGGAGCATTGCTATGAACAGGTCATTTGCAAAACACTTTCAAGTCCTCTACTGAAATTAGCAAAGCTCCAACTATTTTTACCTACCAGAGGCCTGCCTCTTTTAAGGAAGGGCCTATGTACATTGGATTTATATTTCTCACTTGCTGCTCAAAGGAGCTTGGACATTTCTCTCAGCCTCTTTTATTTGGGGGGATTTCTCAATCCGAAGCACCTTTATAAGAGGGTTATTCATTGCTTTCTCACTTTGACTGAACGTACTGTTTTCTAGC
This sequence comes from Gallinula chloropus, assembly GCF_964237585.1. Lineage (NCBI taxonomy): Eukaryota > Metazoa > Chordata > Aves > Gruiformes > Rallidae > Gallinula > Gallinula chloropus. Next base: position 84,049,846 of record NC_140087.1, on the reverse strand, counting down.
TAAGCCATACTGTTTGAATGTTGGGTTCGGTGCAGAGGTATGCCTTCAGATCCTATTTTTTGTTTTCTTAATACTTTTGAAGATATTTGTTCCTAAAATATGACTCTCAGCAAACATTTCAGCACTTTAATTTGGCTTAAATTTACACTTGAGTATTAAAGTTCCAGAATAGTTTTATGAGCAAATAAAAAAATGATGGCTCTGGGAGCCTTTCTTCTCAATATCTTTTAGTTATGCTAAACTATATACACAAGTAACTGCCTTATAAACAGCTTTATATTGCACTCTATTGCAAATCATTGGAACAACATGCTGTAATGGCTTGCAAAATGGCATAACATTATACACCACAGTTTCAGCAGCCAGTATGAACAAGATCATTGGGAAGATATCATGTTGATAAAAGCGGGCATAGAGAAAAATAACTTTAAATTCTCTATATTGCAAGGAAGAGAACAAAGGGAAAAAAACAGAAACAGATTTTTCTTCTCGGAAGCAATATGAGCCAACGCAACTCTGCTTGCTGAAATGCTTTTTCTATCATATTCCAAGTAAAATTTTTCATTCCTTTTAAGCTGTATTTATGCTTCTTTGCATAAATCATCTTTGCTCACCTTTGGAATCCTGATTCTCTCTGAGAATCAATTAGTTAGCTGTCAGAACAAAGTGCATATCGTATATTCACAAACACTTAGTGGACAGAGCGGTGTTGAAACACCCGAGGCAGACATTCATTACTTGAGGTCTGGCGATATTAAAAGTGCAGCACAGGGCTGACTTTTTTTCCCCCTTTCTGTAGAGAAAGCTATATAATTACTCAGATGCTCATATTTCATTCTGAAGTGTAAATGTAGCATTGCAATTTAAAGTTGGGTTCTATAATTCTTCGGCACAGCAACTAATGGGACTAGCTTTTTGGCTCCTGTTCCCTAAAATGTTCCCAGTGCCACAGGTGTCTGATGCTGAACACAGAGTGCTCGTCCTAAAGGGCCAGGCTTGAGTACCATCCATGCTCTGAATTTCTGTGCTTCCTCCCTTGGAGACCACTCCATGGGATCAAGCCTGTACTGAGTGCTGTGAGGAGAGATCTTTGGGAGAAGGGGTAGAAGACCAAAGAGCTGATGGCTGCTGTCTTGCTGGAGTTGGTCTAGTGTGTTCTGCGTCTGCTTTTCATCGTGTTGAGATATATATGTGTAACACACAAACCTTCTTTCAATCACATACCAACACTCCTTTAGCTTGATGACTGCCATTCAAAGACTTGACGGGAGTCTGATGTGTCTCCAGGTAGGCTGTGGAGAAAGGGCTGAAGGGGCGATCACTGCCAGTGTTAGTGCTGCAACCACTGTGCAGAGGGCAGGATACCTGTGGTGCCGAGGAAGATTTTAACCCACAGGGTTCTGTCCTGCAGGAAGGGTTCTTCCTTATATGCCCTGATGTAGGCTTCATAGGCAGCGGAAAATCCAAGTGGAAAACTCTAGTGGCATAATCTAGCATTTTCTGTTTATCCTCAAACTCCAGAAAATCTTTTTCTTTTGTGGAATGTTGCAATCAGCTACAAAAATGGGAAGTAGAGGAAATGATGGTCAATACTCGTACGGTATTTCACAAAATCTTGATCATAAAAATCTCACCAAATCACAAAGACCTACACATCTTTTCCAATTACTATCTTGATAAGCTTGACTTCAAGTGCTTTCTCAAACACATCCAGAAACTCATGAGACCTGGTTCCACATGGTGCAGCTTCTTATGCCCAATGAATAGAGACACTGCCCACACCCTCCAAAGAAAACCACCAAAAAACCTCAACAGAAAACCCTGCCTGACAAGTTGAAAATAAAGCAGTACTGAGAGACATGTAGTTCCTTTGTGTCAGTAGTATTTTGGTGTCAGCTGTTTGATGATAGTACATTTTCATGAAGGCAAGGCACATTGATGTGAGCAGTTTTATTTGAGCTTGTTCTTCCTTGTAAGGCTAATGAACTTATTCAGCCCCACAGACGTGAACAAGCCTGTCAGGTACCTTTGCCAGCTGTCTTTGGCAGAGATCCCTGTGCAGATAGTGTGAGGCATTATCACTCAACAGAGTGAATTGTCTACAGAAATCTAGCTACTGTACTTAATAAAATACACTACTTAAAGGGACATATTTTCTTCCTACTTTGCTGTAAGGAAAGCAACGCATTGGGCGAGAAGGAGGTTTCACAAAAGCATTTCTAGGCACAAATGATTTTGGAGAGGCTGAGGAGGCTGCAGCACATAGGAATTCTGGCTTTCTTGGTGCTTACTTTATCAGCTGCTTTCAGGCTTATAAGCTGCAGTTAGATGGTCTGTGGCCCCTTCAGGAAACGCCCCTTGGTTTTCCTTCAGCATGGCTGGAGAGAGCTGTGAGTTACTGCCCCGTAGCCTTCATAGGGCACTTTTCTGGGCACTAAAAGCAAATAGCTCGGTTTTATTTTCATTATTAGTTTTTTAAAATTAGATTTCGTTGCATTTCAACAGACTTTCATGACTTGAGTGCCAGAGAGGAAGAGAGAGAGAGAGGAAGAGCCGGTGGAAGTTTTTACAGTGCTGGCCCTAATGGTTAGAGCAGCTGTCAGGTATGGGGAATTCTGTCCTCTCCCTGCCTCGATCACAGCTTGCTGTTGCTTCAGGCAATTCATTTATCCCTTCTGGACCCAGCTTCACAGGGATTTCTGTACGAAAAATAATAACATTGACTCATGGTGGTGCTGGGGGGGAGGGGGGGAACAAAGTTGTCCTGTTCTGCTTGCTTTCATTCTCTACCTGTAAGCGATGCCTCACGTTCCTTTTCCATCAGACAATATTGCAAGCCGCAGTTTAAGAATGACCTCAGTGGTCCTTGAGCAGCAGGCTGCATATAACCTTAAGCCCGCCGGATGTGTGAAACGCTGCTGGTGATACTTGCTTACAGATCGAGTGAAACAGGGCCTGCAAAGAGGAAACCCTGTAAAATGGCAGCCGATCCTTGGTAAGAAGCCAGGTAGACATGGAAGTGCCTTTCACAGAAGGTAAGAGCCTTTCTGCAGGGGCACAAGAAACCTGGGGCCTAGCGGCACCTGTGGGAATTGCTCTCTGTGGGGCAGGTGTCCCTCGCCCGGCCCTGGAGGGGAAACTCGAGGCGGGCCTGGAGGCTGCCATGCTGCTTCCCACTGGCTCCCTTCAGAGGAGCAGAGGGCGGTTAAGAAGCACAGCTTGAGGTGAAGCCCCTTTGTTCTGTGGAGATCCGGGAGTTGGGGGAAGGTCTCAGGAGAGGCCAGGTTGGTGCTGCTGCATGTGTGTGGGTATATATACATACATATACGTTCATATATATGTATGTGTGTGTGCATCTAGGGCTACTGTGCACTGCAGTGCCAGCCTCCTCACGGCACCGCGCGCCGGGCGGTGTAACGGCCGCCTTCCCGCCATGTAACGCCTGTGTGCGGGCGCCACCTGCCGCCAGAGCCGCCGCCTAGTCTGAGGCAGCCGCTTTCCCGCCAGCGGAGGGTCCGTTACTTTGCGTTGGGTTTTCACGGCCGCACTTTTTGTCTCGGGGTGAGGTGAGCGGCCGTGTCAGGCGCTCCCGGCCGCGGCTCCTCAGAGAGCGCGGGGTGTGTGTGTGGCGGGGGGCGGGCAGTGTTCTGTGAGAGGCCCAGGCTCCTTCGCGGCACGGGCAGGTGAACCGTGAGGAGAGGGGATTGAGGGGCAGGCTGAAGGTATTTTGAAATCCATGATCTGACCGATGCCGTGTTCTACATCACACACGTTTGCCTTGTACTTGAATTCTTAGGGGGAGAACCAAGCCTGCAGCCAAGAGGAAATGTTAGCTGTGTGGGGCTGCTCTCTGTGAAGAGCGTCTCTCAGGTGTGACTCCCAGCCATCTTCCCCTCTCCCACTGAGTTAATGCAGGCAGCGATTGCATGTAAGAAAACCTGCTTTCCATTCTGCTTTCCATTAGCAGCTCTGCTGTTATCCCCACATAGGAATGGCCTTTCAGTACTCACAGTGCTTGTTTCTGGTGTGTGGTTCTGGAAGTTACCTGCTATTTGAGCTCTCTCTGATGGGAGCACGCCTTTCCTGAGCTGGAAGAAAAGCCTGGATTTGCCCTGTGTAACTTGTGAGTAGGTCTAGCTCTGTGGGTGCAGCTAGCCTGGACCAGGTAGCTTCCCAGCCTGCTGTCCCTGGGGGTCTGTGGTCTGAGGACATGTCCCCAGGGCTCTTAGAGAGTGGAGCCACCTGCACTCAGAGTGCTTTTCTCCCCAAGGGGCACCCAGGGTGACCAGCTCCATGTGAGCACGTTCAGGTAGGTAGCAAAAACTAAAGGAAGGAAGTCAGCATTTCTATCCAAAGCCAGGCATAAGGAAAGGTTTTTAGGCTGTATTTGATTTAAGTAGATAAAAGCCAGAGTGGAGCGTAGCTCTTGGCTCATCTGTGCAACCATATTTTATTTGCTGTTTTATTTCGAATTTCTGTAATTTCAGTGCTAACTCTGAGCTGGTTTTGACAATTTCAATGAATAGGTCACTTCTGTGGGTTTGTTTTTGTTTTTTAATGACTGTTGACTAAAGAAATCCCTGAAATTCACCACGTGGGAGGGCACTCCACTGCTACTGTTTCTCGCTTCTCATGCAGTACCTCTCACGGACAGACGAGGCTGCTATGCAATTGCATAGCAAATTTCGTTTTGGGGCAGTGATGTTTCAGGGACTGCCCCATCCTTGCTAAATAACTCCCTGAGGACTCTAACAAGCTCGATCTCTGTAGCCCAGTAAGTTGTTAGGCTGCCTTCATGGCTCAGCGTGTGCCAGGGTTTTGGGAACAACAGTTACATATCCTATCCAGCAGACACCGAGCTTTCAGCCAGTGCTCCTTGCAACATGCAAGCTGAAGTTCCGTAGCCTCCCTCTGTTTGTAAGGTCACTAGGAGATGCAATCCCTAGGAAAGAATGATGATGTGAATTCGGTTTGGAGATGAGGCATATAGGAATGAAAAGCACTAGGGGCACGATGGGGAATCATGTCAGCTCCCATTGCTGAACAGGTGGCGATGTTCTATGGTCTTGTTCTGTTAACAGCCCTGAATTCCTGGGTGGCAGTCTTAACCTCAGTGTGGGTACATCAGCTTCAGTGGGACAGGTATTGCAAGCCTTTCTTTCTGATGCGGTCTTTGCTATAGTCACTGCTGCTCATAATCAGAATCACAGAATCACAGAATTATTAAGGTTGGAAAAGACCTAAAAGATCATCCAGTCCAACCATTCACCTATTACTACTAGCTCCCACTAAACCATGTCCCTCAATACAACATCCAGTGCTCGGTTCCTTCTAGACTGAATTACCATAAAGCAGAATAACAGAGGACTATTTATCCTTGAAGACTGCTCAGTACCTTTAGGTAATGCTAAAGATGACCACCAGTTTTACAGGCTGACTCTGTACCAGTGCTTCCACATTCAGCACTGGCTGTCATTTTGCTGCCATGGGTTTATCAACACTTTGGTTTCTATTTAGAGAGCACTGAACTGCCTGAATGTTGGCTGCCTCTCCCTTCTTATGCCTAAAGATTCTCTAAACATCCCTACCCAAGATGCTCCTGCTGTTTTTACCTTAATGTTAACCTTGTGGATATTAGGGTAAAGCACTGTCAGCTGAAATCCCTGGCTCCACAACTGATTCCTTAACCTTCGCATAAGCAAATGCTTATTTAGGTTGTTTTGCAAGTATATGATTTTGTGATATCACCATATTTCTGGCTAATAAAGCCCTTTCCAGAAGTAAACAATAAATGGCAGCAAAGCATATCCCTGAAGTAGGTTTTTGGGTACAAAAAGGTGAGCCTTAGCACATCTGTCTTTTCTGTAATGAGATAAAAAGAACAGACTCAGCTTTTAGGATCAAAAAATAGATCTCCTTGTCCTACACATGATACAGGATGGTACGTAGCGAACAGCACACTGGACGCTGTCTATGGGTAAGCATCACCACACTGAAAATCACAAGCTCCAGGCCGAATGGTTTTGTAAAAATATATATTTTCTTATAAATCTAAAAGAAAATTGGGTAGTTTGTGTTGTCCTGAGAAAGAGCATCTAGTTGCGGCAGAACAAAATGTTATGGGGTTTTTTTCCTCCAAAGGGAACAGATTGAATGAACTATAAAATTCTCTAGATAATGGACAAAACCATTCTTTATTATGAAAACTTTATGCTTTTTCATATGCATTAATAACGCTGGGGGTTTGTGGGTGGGTGAGCAGGTGGGTAGAAATGATAAATGGCAAAGCAAAATGGGGTAGCTCTGAGGCTGTAATTTCTTGTGAAACATTTCTCCCTGTGATACCTCTTTCCTTTAGAACACTGTAAGAGAGAAGTACTTTGCATTTCCTGCAGTCGTCAGGTTTTTACTGATTTTTTTGAAGTGCACTACTTCTGAAAGGCAACGGGAAGGGGATGGCTTTATTTATCCAGATGACAGACAGTATTAAGAGCAGTGGAAATTTCCTCAAGCTCTGTGCGAGTGCCTATGTCTTGTGTAAAAATCATCTCTTGGGTTCAGAGCATTATTCCTCTCCTGTGCTCATTTATTCTCCAGCAACTCTCCCAAGCATACCAAGATGGGGCAAATTGGTTTTCTCTTCTAAAAATGTTTTCCCATGCTTTAGAAATTGGGTGTTTTGCCCTCATTATCCTCTTCAGAGGTCACAGAGCAACAGTAGCAGCAGTAGTTGCTGCACACAGGAGTGGATTTAGGTGGATTCCTGGCAGGGGGCCTCTATGTCAAAGTACCAGGAATCCTTCCATCTTCTGTTTGCCTGGAAAAGTCTGATATTAAATCTGATTACTGCATTGTAAGCACCCACTGTTTCAACTTCCAGGGTTCTGTCTCAGCGTGGCCCTGGATTTTTTCCGATTTCAAGCTGTTTGTCTCAGACTTGCTGTTATAAGATCTTCCTCACAGACAGTAGTAAGGGTTTAGACTGTCCCAATGCTGATACTTACCAATGAGAATTTGCATTCAGGGTCCAGAAAACTTTATTAACATGGAATAAGCACAGTTCTTCCATCTATGGAGTGTGCAAAATGCTTTCTGAAGTGATCAACTGCATTTGGATTGAAACTTGTCTTTGTAGTTGCAGGGTTTTTCATGGCTGAAGCTGAAAAGCAATGAGCTTGAAATACTGCTATGTAGATCTTGCCAGCTAGATTCTCTCTAAATGAAAGAAATATTCCATTTCAAAGAATAATAAAAAAATTAATTAGCACAAGGATGAGTATTTGTAGCCCTTGCAGTCAGCAGCAAATGATGGAATGAGCAAGATGCAAATCATCACTGGTCTTTCCTGCTACGAATTTGTGGATATTTTAGTAGTTTATATGAAAACCAAAATCTGATAATTGAATTACTAGTAAGACCTTTATTCATCAGGGTTTGAGTGATTTCTGTTTGCTTTCCCTCTTGCGCTCCTCTTCTTTTGTCACTTTGACCTGTACGCTGGAAATGTTAGATCTATATTTATGTAACAGGGAGAACGTGAGAAGTATGCTATTGATTTCATTAATTGCATACATGTAACTGGCACCAAAACAGACAAGTTAGAAGGGATACCAGCTACTCAGAGGCTTATACGGCCAGCTAGAGAGTTAAGACATGAGCAGGAAAGAACTGCATCAGGCTGGGTAAAGGGTTGTCTGTGTGCTTACCAGTTCCAGGGTAATGCGTGGACATGTGAATAAAAAAGAGATTTGTACAGGAAACTCTTGCTGGGCAATTTGCATTGGTCCATAAAGGAAAACAGAGAACAGCAGAGCGAAGAGAGGCTCAGCCTACACATCCAGCAGGGAAAAGACTGCAATATGAATTAATTTTCATTAAAAAAGTGCATGAATCAGCAGGAGGGCAAACAAACTCTGCAGATGCAGAGGGCAGTGGTAGGAAGGCAGCAGCAGGGAGACCCTGTGCTACAGATTCTTGTAATGGAGAAAAGGCAAATGCATTTACCCTGGCAGCTGAGGGAGGTTTCTTTTTATAGTAGGCTGTGTATGACAACTAGCGTATATGGGCTCTCACGGCTTTGGGGATGTTGGGTTTGGTTCTAGTACCTGAAAACAATTGGAAAACTCTAACTTAAACAGTGAGTTATCCAGGCACTCAGTCTGACATCCCTGCAGAAAAACCCGGAAGGAACTTTTCCCTTCTCAAAAAGGTCAATCTGTTAGCCGTAAAAACAACAAATGTTGAAAGGAAGTAATTTTAAACTGTTAGATTCAAATTGGCAGCAGGCAAGGATGAGTTGCCAAAATGTGGCTTTGTTTTGCTGTTTCTGAAAGCCTCAATTCCTCCCAGTGGAAGAGTTCCACGTTTGGCCCCTGCACAGATATACTTGAGTTACATTTAGGCTGTGGTGGCGCAATCAGAAGGCTTGGGGTAAAAAAAAAAATTATATATATAAAAAACAAAGGCCCATGAAGCAGGTCTGCAGCAGCTAGCCTATGGCAAGCTCTCTGCTGCTCTGGTGATAGCACAAGCAATACCAGGAGTGATCAGTGAAGGCTGGAATCATTGCATGAGAGTATTTTCAACATGGGCAGAAGTGATGAAGGTTTCATCCCTGGAACTTCCCATGTCTGCATGTGAGCACATGAGTCCCAAGGTAATGGCAGCTCTGGTGGCTTTTGCTGTGGAGCTTCACCTTGTTTCTGGTGTGGCATTGCTGCAGTAGGGTTGAAGTTACTGCACAGGACTCCCTGTGTGTGAGCAGAGTTTAAGACAAAGTGATTACATTAATAGGAGTCTGTGGAAATCAACTAAAAAGGCACAATGTTGAGGATGAGAGTGGATGGGATTTCTCATTGAGACTATAGGATGGTTCAGAAACTATAATTACTTTGTAGTAAGTTGTACAGAATCGTTTTTAATTACTGCATGCAGGTACAAAGAAATAAGTGTTTTGTAAATGTAGTGGTCAGAGAAGAAGGATAATTGAAATGTAAATTCTAATCATATTCTATGCTCATGCATTGATTTTTGAATTCATGTTATCCATTAATTAGCTAATGCCTGCAAAGGGCATTGAAGACAGAAAGTGCTATAAATGACTATGTACTATTGCTACTATCGTTATCCACTAGGTTTAATTAGGTTTTGTACACTTCAATTGCATTATTGAGATGTAAGCTTAGAGAATATGATTTTGGACCAAATGCTATCTTCAGAATCTGTGATGGGAACAGCTGCAGTGCCCATACATACAAATAAGAAGACTAGTTTGTTTATGGGGATTGATACATAAATCTTTTTATATTTGTCCTACATGAACGTTAGCATCTGATGGCTTCCCTCTGTGCTAAAATTCTCCTTGTCTAAGAGCAGGCCAGGACACATTCAGCCCAGACTAATGATGGTATTCCTACAGAAGGACAAGTTGTGGTGCCTAAGCAGTGATTTATGGCCCTGAAAGACTGGAAATAATAGAATTATAACACAAAGATGAGAAGATTCTCCATTTCCCTGTGTTGTCACCCTTTCAAGAAGCTTTAAACCAGTAGTATCTTTAAAGCCAGTACTACTTGGCTTTGAACAAGTAGTATCTTTAACAGTACCCGTTTATAGTTTTTTTTTTCTTTTTTCTTTCTGTGTCTGTAATAATAATGTTGAAACCTACTGACATTGTCCTTCATTCTCGCCTGTGGCTCACAAAGATGAGGGGAAGATAACTGTTTCTATTTAGCCTTATTTATTTAGAAATAACTGCTTTTGAGGGAGGCATCAACTTCTGATCCTCTTGGAAGAAAACCTTTGGGAATTTTTCCTTTCAGTTTGGCCCAGACTGCTCTCTCCCACCCCCTGCAAGATCAGGGGTTTATGTAAAGGCGTCGATGTCTAGTTCCAGAACCTGCTTTAATTCCAAACCAGTAATTGGGCAGCTGGCAAATCTTCCCGTGTCCGCTTGCACAAGGCTCTGTCCTCTGCATTTTTCAGGATGTTTTGGTTTTAGACTCCCCACTTAAAAATCCTTTCCCCTCCTCTAATAGGAAAAAAAGGAAAAAAAAATCATTACAGTAGAAAAAGGAATACATTTGCTCTTATTATAAAAGACATTTATCAGAGTTAAGTCATCTGGGATTTTCTGATATATGGCTGACTTGCAAAATTCTCTTTAACATCTTTGCATTTTTGGCACTATAAGGAAGTACTTACCACTTGGCTTACTGGAACTGTGAGGGGATTCCAGTTGACAAGAGAAAAAGTAGGCAATATGATTTTTTTTTCAGAGCTGTTTTCCTCTCCTGCTTGTTCTGTGTTTTCTCTGTGCAAATGTCAGCCTGCTTCTAATAACAGATAGGAATAAGGCCAGTCGGTAAGGAATTGAGCAGGGTGCCAATTCAGTACTCCTTGCAAATAATGGAAGGTCATCTATTGAAGCCAGGGAGTTTTGGGACAAACTGTAAAACATCAAACAGCTGTCTGTTCCTATAGTGCCAAATTCCTGATAACAAAAGATTGAGGCTTCTCCCCTCCTTTAATGGTATCTTTCTATTAGTTCCAGGCTTTCACGTAGTGGCATCTTTTTCCCAGTTCTTCAGACGTCGTAGGACCGAACCCAGTTGGCTTTATCTTCAGGTATCAGAAAGCTAAAATCTTTTATTTAACCTTTGGTGAATCTTTGCTATGTCAGCCTAGGAAATGAAGTTTCTGGATCGGATCCTCTTATTTCACATGGTGCTGCAGTTGCAAGAATTTCCTATGCAGTGAACTTGCTTTTTGCTCATTGTTTATCTAATGTTACCCACTGAGGAAATACTTGTCCCCTGAAGATCAAGCTTTTTTGGCTTCTAATATTTCCTTGTTGGAAGCAGTTGTTTCAACTGCAGCCCATAACTTTACCTTCAGAAACGTTTGCCCTTGGCAATTGTCATACGTCAGCTGTGACAAAATGTACAGCGATTTGATTCTCTTTCCTCTTCCTGTATACTCCAAACGTTATGGTGCATGTCATTCCTGATTGCTGGGAATTGATGGAGGTCGGCAAGGTTTTGCTGGCAGTTCTGAAGCGATGGTTTGTCTGTACTTAGGTGACGTGTTATTTTTCGGAACCGCCAAGTTGCCCCCTCTGTTTTACCTCTGGTCTATTCAGGTTAAAGTTCCTGCTATAGTCTTGTCATGCCTGTGCAAATCATACATGGAGATTTTCTCTACCAATGAATTCCTGCTCCACTTCAAAACCCAAACAAGCAAAAAAGCCCCTCACTTGCATGCCCACCTATTAGTACCTCAGCAGTTTCCAGAGTTCCTGCATCTCCTCTTGATTAAATAATAATAGCTACACGGATGTGGGTGTGAATTTTTTTTTCTACTTTTAGTGTTCATAAGCAAATAGAACAAAATCTCCAGTAATGTGCACATCATTGCCAGGCTGTGTTGTGCAGAACATTATGATACAGCATGTAATGTACAGCGCTAGATAGAATAGTTCACTTACCTAATATATTGAACACCACTTAATTAAATATTTAATGTATTTTTCCGGCTGAGAGGAATCAGCAGAATAACTAAAGAGCAGCATGTTCATGGAGATGAAAGTTGTGGAGGAAGGTGATCTGTGGGGATCACTGTTCATTCAATAACCTTGTGAGCCGCCTTCCCAATCACTGTATACCTTTCTTCCAAGTGCTGTATTGCATATGCATTAATATGTATACGCCTATTTCCGGGGCCCTGAACCAGAAAAGAATTTCAAAGTATTATTGCGTGACATGATGGTAAATATTAAGTTGATTGCTGATTGCTGAGCTGACAGTATAGTTGGAAGCCACTACATCATTTTAGCACGTGCAAGGAGTTGGAACAGAACACAGATCTGCCCAGTCATTTCAAGGCAGCTCTTTTGGTTTTGCTGTTGTAGCCTTCATAATGTTTTTAGGTTCCCTTCCCTTATTGGGTTTGTAACTGCTTGGCATAATTCTCACTAACACACTCCTTAGAATTCTGCTTTCTCTCTTAACACCTGCTTTTCTTCTCACAGAAAACCTCGTAATCCTCCTGTTTGACTTTTGCTGATTCTTTTAGTGTGGTTTCTTCCTTCAGTACTACAGTGTCTGTGTAGATTTACAGTGAAAAATTAATATATATTAAATGGGACAGTCTTATTTAACCAGTTCCGCCCATTCCCCTGCACTTTGCATGAATCAGAGGTCGAAAGTGTAGCTTGCAAATTCTAGCAGCACTGTGGTTTTAGATACTATAGAAAGGACAGCCTTCTCATTTTGTGGTGAAGAATTAGCAGTGAGCTGGAGACTGGGGTTTTGATCAGATGTGTGACAAATATGCTAAAAAAGGTTGCAATACTTCTTTTAACCACTGTAGCAACACAAGGATTGCATTCAATAGGTAATACTGCTTTCTGTTAGCTAAGCTCTGAATGCTTTGCTTTAGAGGAGCACAAACAGTGAAGGTTGAGTTTTGTTTTTATAAATTAGAAAAGAATGGGAAAAAAATCCCAGTTCTAAAGAACAGGGAGAAGGAAACAGGAATTATCAGAGCTGCAGTTGGAAGTGAATGTTATCACATACACATCTGCTAAAGGGGTGGGGTTACTCCTGCTGCCTTTTATTAGATAAAAGGTGAAGGGGTTTTGTCTTGGAATTCTGTTTTGCCGAAATGGCTATAGAGAACAAACACCCCTCAGATGAAGCATGGGTGTAGGGCTGGCAGCGCACCATTGCTGGTTAACTCTGAACATACCTGTTAGGAAATGAGCTGTTGCTGTCATGGCTCTTGAACCCAAATAAGGCCCCTGAAAAACAGCACTCCAGATGCAGTGGTGTGACAGTTGGTTCTGAGAAGTTCTGTAGATAAACTAGATCAGAGTTGCAGTGAGGCATGAGACTGATATGGACAGTGTGGGTTCCTTGGTTTTATGCTTTGTTTTCATTACTTGGTTTCCAGTTTGTACACAAGAACCAGCGCCTGGCTGGAAAGAACGGGTTGGTTTGTATTTTTAAGGTAGCTGAGTATTTGAAGTGAGTCCAAGGAAATCTTAAAAAGAATCTCACTTTGCTTCCCTGTAAATAGGTAATCCAGAAAGACGTGAACACCTCAGAACAGGAAGTCGAGGTAAGTTGGAAATCCCTTGAATTCTTTCCCACCAAGCTCCACTGTGGAAGCTGTCACCATGAAACAGCAAGAGAGAGGGAGAAATCTGCTTCAGCTACAGACTGCTGGCATCTCTCAGGCAAAGGGATAAGTGATGGATAAATAACCGATGATTTCACAAAGCCCATCTTGTTACAGGCATCAAGTGAATTTTGGGGAGATTGGTTGCAACTGCAGTCTATTTACAAAATACTGTCCCACCAAGGAGGGGAGGTAGGTATAGAGGGCCATCACATAGCTGTGCAGGAGCCAGAATGTCTGGGCAATATAAGTATTCTGGGATACACGAAGATGACTTTCAATGAAAAGTATCGTGTTACAAACTCCAATGAGAGTGTCTGTTCATCTCCAATGAGATGTGTCCCATATACTTGTTGTAGATTAGTTTTATGTAAGCATTCTTAGCTTTATAAAATACAACAAAGAATCTCTTTTTTCAAATAAGAGTTTATTAACAGGTAATAGCAATGCCACTGAAGAGACAGATTAAAAAAGAAGCTTTTAGATTGAGAATACACTCTCTTGTGCTGTAGTTTGGAGGAAGTGACAATGGCGTATAGAGGCTTGCCTCCAGACTAGTTGGATCACTGGTTTGGATGATGGTTCTTCAGACTGAAGAAGTGTGGCTTATCCGGTATGACAGCTTATGCAGGTGGCTATAAAGTCTATGAGTTTTGGTTTTGTATATCAAGGAACACCCACTGCTCCAGTCGGTCTATGTCGTTTTTCTTGCATTATACCAGAGCTCAAACTTGAAAGAAAAGGAAGAGAGCTGGAGGAAAAAAATAGCTCATGTGAACTGTTCAGTGTCTGTCAGGGCAAAGGGTTTTTCCATGTCCCTCCTTCCACACAGTGGTGTCTGTCTTTCTGGCATGATATTGCTTAATTTCCAAAACTTCTTTCCTTACTCCCCCTCCTTCAAGGACTGATCCTGCCTTAATCTCATTCAATGCTTGTATGTTGTAAATGCTAAGTGTTGTAAATGCTTACAGGTATGGTTTACTACAGTTGTGCTGGTGTCTTAGTGGAGGACAGAAGTTCTCTCTGTTCATTCCTGTAGTATCCCTGTGCTGATACTAGCAACTTTTACAGGGCTGGGAGAAGCAAAGAATTACGCTGTAGTGGCATGTGCCTTTTCTTGCTTCACCATAGAGACCATAGACACCATAGAGTCTTCTATTTTACTTCCATCAGCAATAGTGGAAAGAAGTACCTGGCCCCTTATTAACTCACTAATCAACTACAAACACAAAACAAAGCCCAGTGTTACCCAGACATTGAGCAGGCGTACAATTAAAGCAAACGCACAGATGCTCTGGTTATGCATCTCAGTTGGATCCCAGCCAGAACAAACTGTTAGCTGTGTAGAAAAGTTGCCAAGCTCTTCACGATAAAAATCAACCCCGTAAAAATGTTATAATTAACAAATTCATTCTAACATCTTTGGATGTCTTGAAGTTATTGTTTCAGGTATGTTTTTTGCTGAGTTGAAAAGGTGCCTGCTCCTAGATTTCATTTCTAAGGATCAGTCACATGACCACTGTTTAACCTGGAGCAGATTAGAAAGCATGTTCATTTACATGTACCTCAGTGAACTTCACAAATGGCTTAGAGTATTAGCCAAGCCTTGGGAAAGCAATTTCGGAGTCAGTTTGACTGGCAGTACCTTTTCCTGGCACCTCCTATGAGTAATGCATGACATGAGGATCCCGGGTTTGTCCTGGAGGGGGTGGCCCCAAAAATCTTCAATCAGTTTTCCAGTTGAAATAAAAAGCACAGTGCCCACATAAGACCTTTCAGGACTTTTTATTCTATCATAGATTCCAAGTGAAATCTGTAAGTCTGGCTGAGCCACAGCCACCACATAAAGTGGAGCAGGAAGTGCTAATTCCTCTTGGCTCCTCTTGACTGGAGCATCTTTGGTGTCTCTCCTGAAGGCTCCTTGTCACTGTGTGTTTAATCATCTCTAAATGGAGGCTGCTGGGATGGAAGGAGGTGGAACAAGACCATCCCCCCTGGGGTTGTGTGTTCCCTCCACCTGCCTTGCATCCAGTATAAGTACTGCAAGCCAGATCAGTGCAATCATCCACTGCAAAACCAGCTGTTAAGTGTGGTCCTTGCTGTTTCACTGGGATGGCGGGATAGCTCATGTGACTGGGGTGCTGCCATGGATGGATAGTGGCTCTTTAAGAAGGATGGGACAGGAGGGTGAGGAAGGGGAATCATCCTTTTTTTGTTAGTGATAGGCAATTAGCGATAGGTAGCCTAGGGATGGGTGATGAGCCAGCAGAGAACTAGTGGGCTAGGATCAGAGAGAGCAGCTGGCGTGGGCGATGCTGTGTTGGGTGTCAGCTCTAGACATGAGAATGATAGAAGCAACTAGAACTAAAATTACTTGAACTTCTCATTTTTAAAGCTCTTTCTACTTCCTTCCAATTTGGGAATGACATTTTTCAAGTCTGAACTGTTCTCAAAAGTATTTTTGGAAAGTCTGAACAAAACCAGTTTAGCCATCTTTGTGTAAAGCGACTGCTATGAAAGTGTTCATTTGCTGTGACACATTTTTGGCATACAGCCATTGAACAGCTTTAGGGCCTCACTGGAAATGTCCAACAGTGTTTTTAAAATAATTATATGATTATTATTAGTTATAATAATGCTTAGAGTCTCCGCCCAGCAATCAGAGACTTAAAGCACTGCATAGTTTGTGAGTGGCAAGGGAAAGCTGGTGCTAGCCCTCTGGGACTCACAAGAGACTTTGCCAGCAGCAGCGGCCACGTATCCAGGGGTGAGCAGGACACAGCAGTGAAAACATTACCTAGTTGGCAACTCCTGGTCAGCTCTGGAAGTTTCTTGGGATGCGGGTCCACATTGCTGCTAGCACTTGATGCAGGGCGTGGGAGAACACAAAGGAAGGGGTACTGCCATCCCCTCTGCCAGTGGCCAAAGGCCGCAGCAGTCCCAGCACTGCGGTCCCCCTACCTGTTTACCTACTCTCTCCACTTCAACCCGTGAATTACTCAGGGGAGTAGGAGAGTGTTGGAAAAGTCGGCTTTAACCTGAAAAATGAAGTGTGTGTTTTTGGGGCAGTTGTCATCACCACCGATGATAACAGCCCAGGCCTAGGGAAGTACCTGGTGTTGGGGCAATAGGGTGGGCTATCTGAAAGGCAAGTTTTAAAACTGCCAGGAGATGGGAATAATTATGTCACACTTCCCACTCTTGTTTTGATCTTGTTACACAAGCGTGAGTGAATGTGAAATTGGATCCTCTCCTTATAGAAATGTTCCAAATTAGTTTCACTTGATATGTTTTGGTTCCATTATTAGAGCTCCGTTTGTCCCAAACTTTTGAAGTTTGACTTTATTTCTAATGGTCACACTTCATGAATTCTCCTTTCACGTTTGTGTCTGTACAATAAAGCTGTGCCTCCTGAAGGCACAAAGGTGGAGGCGTTTCATCTTGGTGGAGAATGCAGCGTTCCCTGGAGCTGTTCATCTCAGAACCATGCTTTCCATGGCACCCCCAATCAAAGGCT
Source organism: Gallinula chloropus (assembly GCF_964237585.1). Classification (NCBI taxonomy): domain Eukaryota; kingdom Metazoa; phylum Chordata; class Aves; order Gruiformes; family Rallidae; genus Gallinula; species Gallinula chloropus. The sequence goes on along the minus strand of NC_140087.1, from coordinate 84,033,150 downwards.
CTCCTGAGAAAGGCTGTTGAGTTGGGGCAAGTGGACATTCCTTCCTGAAGCTTCGGGATTAAAACATTTCAGGTGGTTTTTAGGCACCTGTTTACTTCATGGAAAGAAATACATTTTGAACTTTTAAAAATCTAATGTCGTACGACCTTTCAACTAATATACTGCTGGATTAGAAGAATAAGAGAAGCCTTTATTTATTGCTGCCTTTCCCCCAAGCATACTTTTTTAGTTGCATTGAAATGGAATATATTTGGGCATAAAAGATGACAGCTCCTTTTCAGGGCCTTGTACTGTATTTTTGCTACGGCTGGTCAGATGCTTTTATCTAAAGCTTTGTTCTTTACAGTGGAAAAAATCAGAGGATTTAGGAGAGTGATGGAGTTTTGAGAGAAAATAAAATTTTCACACAATACTCAGCTGACCAGGAAATGGGATTTCATGATGGCAAAGCTCCACGCTTTGTTGAAACTCCTTTTGACAGTGATGGACTTCAGGGTTTGTTCTGCAGCTCAGCAAACATCCTTTTGTGCTTCCTTCTGCAGCATGGATACTGGGTGTGTGTAATTGTTCTGGGTATCATCCTGTACCTGTGGTAGCAGCTGAAATGGGATTCCTGAGCCAGGACTTTGGGAAGTGACTGTTACGTGAGGAAGCCGGACTTCTGGGGCTTACCTTCCTGGGTCCTTCTGGGACCCACCTGCCTGGAACCAGAGGGTTTGGCATGATGCTGGGAAACTGGCGGTGTGTGAGAAATGGGTCAGCTGAAAGAACATCTATGCATTGAGCCTGGAAAGGGAAAACTTGTAGGATTTTTTGGTATGGTGAAAATGCAACGTGTAGCCCAAGGTGGATAGGAGCAGGAGAACTTTGACTGTGATCAAGTGACAGCTGGTAGTTAAGGAGACCAGGAATAAGAACAAAGGAATAGCATCTGATTTAACTGTTCTTGTGGCAACTTCTAGGTAGGGACAGAGCAGAAAACAGTCCTTGGCTAGTCTGGTCCTCTGGCATTGGCCCGTTTCCCAGCAGGCAGGGAAGAGGTCTGCCTGAGGCAGCAGGATGCCAAGGGAGCCAGCTGGGGTGGTGACTGTGGAACCATGTTCTGCAGCTGCCTCCTGCAGAGCCAGCCCTGCTTATGGGGCTACAGACTCGTGATCTGCCAGTGCTGATACCAAGGACTTCAATTTTTGCCCTCAAGGATCAGAAATCTTTTCTAAAGCTGAGTAATTGTAAAATGGCAAAACTGGAGGCAGTGAGAGCCTATTGAGTGAAGAACCCTCCTCTGCCTGCGGGGGATTGTTTCGGGGGAATGAGGTGACTTCAAAATGGGAACGCAACCAATCATTCACCTAGTATTTCAGTAGGGGAAGTGGATGAACTGAAACTACAGCCTGTCATCTTTCTCTGTAAGCACCATGACTGGATTTACCAAGTTCCATTCTCAGATCACCTGTGAGACAGATTTATGTCGAGCCTTGGTATCTCTAAGCAAACGGGGCAATGTACGCTGCTTGCCGCGCTGCTTCTGAACATTCTCCAGGAGGAAATGTGAGGATCCCCAGATCGGTTCCTTGCGGGGGGGGAGGGGGGGGGGGGCGCTTATGTCACAGCATGCAACCTTCAGCTTGGGTGAAGAGTTGCCGGTGTCCGGATTTGCCGGGTAGCAGCTCTGTAAAGCCAAGTCCTCCCGCTGCAAAGGAAGGATGAGGTGAAAGCTGAGGCGGGGCTGGCTTTCGGTGATGATGTAATGCGACCTCTCAAGCTGCCCCAGCGGAGGGCTCAGAGGGATAGGAGGGTGCCCGTGCAAACACAAAACTGGTCCCCGCCGTGTCTCCTACACCGAGGGCTGTGGATCCAGCGGCCGGGGGGTCGCTGCGCCGCTCTCCTTGGGCGTACCGGTAGCGGCGGCTCCCTGGGGGCTGGCCCTGAGCGCTCCCGCGGCCCCGGGCGAAGCCGGCCGGGAGGCAGGCGGCGGCAGGCGAAGGCCGGCCCCGGGGCGGGCGGGAGGCCCGGTGGTGCCCCGCAGGGTCCCCTCGGGGCAGCCCCCGCCATGCTGGCGGACATCGCGCGGCAGGTGGCGCCCGCGAGCCGTGCGGGAGCTGCGCCGCCCCTTCCCGCCCCCCCCGCCCGTCTCTCCCCCGCCCGCACGTGGCGCGCGCCCCGGTGAAAAGCCGCGAGCCGCCCCGCGCCCACCACTGGCGCCAGCAGCGGCCGCCCGCCTCGGTCCTCTCGCCGCGGCGGAGCCGGAGCCGGGCCGGCCGCCGCGCATCCCGGCCCGATCCGAGCCGACCCTCCCTCGCTCTGCCATGGAGCGCTGGCTCGGGACTTCGCATCCTCCCCGCCCGGCGCGCCCGCGTCCCTCAGCCGAGGGGCGTCGGTTACCGTGAGAGGCGCCGCTCCCAGGGCCGGGCAGCCCCGCGCTGCGGGGAGACGAGCCTCACGCTGCTACTGCTGACCTGTTGAAAAAGCCGGGCTTGCGGGGGCTTCCTTTGTCTTGGGCTTTTTTTCTTCTTCTTTTTTTTTTTTTTTTTTTTTTTTTTTTTCCTCTCACCTCTATTTTTTTCCTCCTCCCCGACGGGGGAAGTTTGCTCCCCAGGCTGTGGCCCGGCTTCCTCCACACCCTTTCCTCCTCCTTTTAGCCAGGATCTGCTGCCTGTAGCCAGAAGTGGTTTCCCTTGTAATCTCCAGCCCGGCCCAGCGTTTGCTGGGGCTGGGGGTACCCCCGCCCTCCCGCAGGAGCTTCCCGCGGGCTCCGGGCTTGACATTTGCCAAGCGCATCGCAGGGCTTTTGCGGCCGCGGCGGTGGGGTGGCCCCGGGCGGGCCGTAGCCCCTTGGCTGCGGGGTGCCCCCGGACTGCCGGGCCGCCACCATGTCGAAAGTGGCGGCTGAAAGTTGCGGGGCGGCGCCGGCCGAGGACTTGTCCAAGGTGTCGGATGAGGAGCTGCTCAAGTGGAGCAAGGAGGAGCTGATCCGCAGCCTCCGCCGCGCCGAGGCCGAGAAGATGAGCGCGATGCTGGACCACAGCAACCTCATCCGGGAGGTGAACCGCCGCCTCCAGCTCCACCTCGGCGAGATCCGCGGCTTGAAGGTAGCGGGGTGGGACGGGTGGGAACCCTGAACTTTCTGATCCCGCGTTCCTCGCCCGTCCCACCGGGAGCGATGTCATCAGGTGGATGGGCTGGGAGCAGTCGTTAACGAGAATTGCATGACAAGGGAGAAAGGACTGAATAGCGTTTGATCCCGGTTGAAAATCGTCTGTCCGGTTAAGAGATGGCCAACTATTTGGCAGGCTGTGGAACGCAGCTGTTGTATGCCCTGCCCCAGTATGCTTTGGGTTGACAAAAATGCCTTGGTCTTCGCACTTTCTTATTAGGCTTGGTAGGCTTTTGGTAAGGTTAATTGAACCTGTCTGATTTGCTCATGAAAGAACTGTGTGCAGAGCTGTAGATAGTCAAAAGGGTTTGTGTAGCTTGTGCTGTTTTCTGTCGCTATTTTAAGATGACTTACTCATCTGCCAGGCAGCCTGGGAGCTGCTGGAGAGAGTTGGTCATTTCCAGGATGCAGCGTATGGCAGGTGACGGCTCAGTTTCGGGGTGATCAGAACCAATCCCTCGTTTATTGGCTGAACAAGACATCTGATAACACATCTCTGATCAAACCATTTGGGATTGTTTACTTCTGCAGACTACAGTGAGAGGCAGACCAGGTCTGTAATGCCTGAGAAGCATAATCCCTAATGTTTCCTTCTGAGGATTGGGAAGATAGTGTGACTGTTTACAGATAATTACCCTGATCCAGCATGTGCATAAGTATTACAGACCTAGAAAGTTGTCTTGAAGTAGGCATGGCTGCAAAACATTTTTTGTCCCTTTGCTTTGAGAATGGACACTATTACTGGGAAATGCCCTCAGTGAGGTGAGGTTGGAGGGAAGGCAATGCAGTGTGGGCTTCTGAATTGTTATGTGAGAGTACATTAGAAGAGAGTTCTTGACTTGCAGAATGGCTTTAAACACCTAAAGTATGAGAAAGTGTCTTTGATAGTAGTGTGGCATAAAATGAAGAGTGGGGGGGGGAGCACTGCTCCTGTCTCCCAAGTTGTTCTGCAAAGGATGAGTGTGTGTGGGTCTTTGCACTCGACAGTATGTGGTGTCTGGGGGTACAAAAGACCCAACCATGATAGTACTTTAGTAAAAATAAAGCTTACACTTAAAATGTAAGCTAAACTACAGCAACAATATTGTCAAGTTATGTGCAAAGGGATTGTGGCATCATAAGGGTTTGTGCCTCTTCCGGCTAAGTAACAAAACACACCAAGATGTGTAGGAAGGAGTGACAAACTCACCTCCGCATTCTGAACTCCTTAAGCAATGTTTAACTTGCGCCTTTTGTTTGGATGCCTCAGCTGGAAGCTTGAAAAGGAATTTGTGGGAATGCTGTTTTGAGCCCAACTTTGGTGTCCTGGACATCTACCTCCTTTGTCCCGTGTGAAATAGTTGGTTGATGAGTAACAGTCACCAGCTGCACCTGGTTTTGGTGGGTGGGGGGCACCTGCTTCCCACTGCTGGATCACAAACTTCCACTCCGGCATCTTTTATTCCACCATGGGGTCACTTTAAAGACCTCTCACAAGCACAGATTTCTAAGATTGAGATTTCTCCTCTGGCAAATACAGGTTGAAATAGGTCAAGTTCAAAGTTATTTTGAGGTAAAGGTCAAACACGTGCATTCATACACACAAATCCAGTGGAATTAGAAAAGCTTCATTTTCTTAAGAAACAATGCTAATAAGGGCTTTCCATAGGGCTCAAGTGTGGCTAATCTCTACTTCTAATATCATACCTAAGAAGCAATGAATATTTAGGTGGGAGAAGATAAATATGATTGCAAGGCAGTAAAACTATGAGGCAAAATACTGAAAATGCCCTAGTGGAACAATATGCCAAAGAAAACAATAGCGTGAATGCTTCTGCTTCCAACTGTTCCTTGCTTAAAAAAGGGTATGGGATTCTCTACTTCAATTTATTAGGAGTGAAAAACCTATTAAAGGAGGTGATGTCATTTCAGAGTGGTTGAAGTGATTCTGATTGATGACTGACAAGGCTCTTTTATGCAAATCTGAAGCAGAAATCAAACAAAACCCAAATATTTTAAATCTCTAAAAAGTTCATCTTTATGTGTGAATATGCTTTAGGAAATCGAGAGTATAAATGTTAATAATTAATTATTTAAGTGAGATTACAAGTTCTGATATACCTTGCAGTTTTAGTCAGCAAGAACTTGCAGGTGACCGTTTCTCAAGGGAGTGAGACCATCATGAGAGTGCTTATGATCTTTGCCCAGTTTGGGAGCTAAATTATTATGCTATTTAGCATGAAATTTAATTAAGCACCTGAAACTTTATGTTATATCAGAAGATAGTTTTTGAACCTTTCGAGATTAGCTCCATGTTTTATAGTCACTCTTCACTGACAGCAGCTTTGTTTGTTTGAAGCATGATACTGTTATAACGTGCCAGATCTATGCACACAATTATTTATGCCTCACTTGAGTGCTTAGACCATGGGTTTATAGCAGTGCTGTTTACTGGCTTGTGCAACAGTAATGGCGTAATGTTAATTCTTCTAGACACTTCTCTGTCACGATTGTTTTTCTTTTCAAGGATATCAACCAGAAGCTGCAAGAAGATAACCAAGAACTGAGAGACCTTTGCTGCTTTCTGGATGATGACAGGCAGAAAGGCAAGAAGGTGTCCCGTGAATGGCAGAGACTGGGCAGATACAGTGCTAGTGTTATGCACAAAGAGGTTGCCTTATACTTACAGAAGCTGAAAGAGCTGGAAGTGAGACAAGAGGAAGTGGTTAAGGAAAACCTGGAGCTGAAAGAGTTGTGCGTGTTGCTGGATGAGGAGAAGAGTGGTGGAGCGGGCAGCCGGAGCTCTATCGACAGCCAAATCAGCCTGTGCCAGTTAACTGCCACGAGTACTTACATAAGGGATGTTGGTGATGGGAGTAGTACTTCTAGCACGGGAAGTACAGACAGTCCAGACCATCATAAACATCATCCGAGCACTAGTCCAGAGCACCTTCAGAAAAGTCGGGGTGAAGGCAGCCCTGAGCATCAGAAACACAGGAGTATCAGCCCAGAGCACCTCCAGAAGCCTCGGAGTTCTGGCAGCCCTGATCATCACCTGAAAGGACCTAGTCCGGAACATCACAAAACCATTGTCAAAGCACCTGAACAACAAAAGCACAGCAGCAGCAGCCCCGAAACTATCCCAAAGCACATGTTGAGTAGTAGCCCTGAACACTTTCAAAAGCAGAGGCCTGGTAGCAGCCCTGAGCATCAAAAGCACAGCAGTGGCAGCCCAGATCATCTTCAAAAGCACACACCGAGTGGAAGTACAGAACATCTCCACAAAGGGAGGGGTACGAGCCCTGAGCATCTCAAACAACACTATGGAGGGAGCCCAGAGCATCTCAAACATCTCAGTGGAGGAAGCAGAGAAGGTACCCTCAGGAGACAAGTAACAGATGACCTGTCACCTCACCACAGAAGTATATACAATGGAATGAATGGTGGGTCAATATGCTTAGTGAAAACTCACTCTGAGAAATACTAAGGTAGTTTCAGTGCTCTTTCAAGTGTTTCTGGAAAAGGAACAATGTTTTATGTGAAAGACATGTTTGCAAGCCTGGTGTCAGCTTTATTCCTTTAGCAGGTGACTTAATTGGAATATCCCTGTTTGTCCATACAGCAGGTGTTGGGTGGATTAAAAAAGTAGAGGAAAAGTTCGTCTGGAGCATTGGTGTAAGGCATCAAGAAGCAGCTCTTGGCCTTGGTCCTGCCCTGTGGCTGGGAGACATAAACTGTTTGTCCCGAGGTAGATCGCTGTTTACATCAGAGAGGAGTTGTGTGTGTTTCTTGTCCTGTCTATCTTTGAGTCAGCAGAATCAGGGTGAATGGCTCCAATTTAATTTCTGCTTTCCTAACCTACTCTTGTCTATAGTTTTAAAGATTTTAAAATTTCCTGTTTATTGATGGAAGGCTTCTCGTATCCTTTTCCAGAAGCTCTGGAAAAGACCCCAGATGAAGAGCTAAGCTTAATATAAATGAAGCTGATAATGGCATGCGAACTCAAGGCTGTGAAATGCTTTAGGAGTTAATTAAAAGAAATTAAAAATTAAGAAGGGCTTGGGTTTTTTTTTGTGGTGGAATTGCTGCCTGATACCTAGTAAACAAACGCAGTTTTAAGAGCTGTGTATCCTTACTATTGAAATTAATTACTTTAAGATAGTGGCAATTTAAATATTTCAGTATTTTGAAAGTCAGGCGGTTACAGCAATATTGAAGTGAATGAAATAACAGCAAACGACATGATTAAAACCAACGTTCAAAGATCCTGCTGTGCTGTGGAAATAACTTCCTATAGACTTAGCAGGATGTCTCCAGGCTGCTCTGTTTTGTTTCTTCTGTGTGCTTTGAGATGTTTTCATGAAGGCTGTTAGCATCATGGTTGAGAACCTGTTTCTCAGACCTTTATGCTTAAATCTGAAGTATAATTCTGAGGAAAATGTGGCTTTGCCTTCATAAATGGTGTTGCCTGGAGTTCATGTGTTTTCATTTCTAAGCAGCTGTGAGAAGTTGTGTTGACATCGGTGGAACTGGCCACTTGTTGGATCAGCTTGTGGGATGGAGGAGACAGTGAGCGCTGTGCCCGGTGCTGTCTTCATCACTTCTCACCTCGCTGTCTCGCTTTTACCTGTCGTGATTAACTCACAGCATGCCTTCAGTTAAGCTAACCCACTCTGTAGGGGTAGAGCCAGTTTCCTGGCAGAAGTGCCTATACCTGACAGGGCTGGCAACCCCCAAAGTGGTCAGTGTAGAGATTTCTCTTTAAGCTTTCTGATGGGTGAGTGTATGGCAACTGTTGGCAGATGTATAATACCGAAGTTATAGAAGTTGGTCTTAGAACATGCCTATTGAATATTGTATTTCTTTTTCTGGCTCATACTATGAACAGTGCAGCGAAAGCAGTTGTTACGTTAAACCTCAGTTGACTGGCCTCCTTTGCGCAGAGTATTACAGCAATCTACAATCTGGACTTGGGTCACAAGTGCTGGAGAGGGCAGAGGATTTGGGAGTCTGTTTATTGACTTTAATCAGAGCTTTGCCTGTTGTACACCTCGTGATTATTATTGCAGAGGGCTTCTCTCACCAGTAAGTTGTCAAACCTCTCTTCTTTCATATTCATATAATTTGATGCAGGCATGTGGTTTAATTCTGACATTAATCTGACCTTGGTCAGTGGTAAAGCTCTCGACAGCTTTTCTCTAAAGAAGACGCCTTAGACTTTAGAAAAATGTTTGGTCTCCACAGCAAGGCAGAATTGTTTTGGGGCTTTGTGCTTTGATTTTGTCAGCTCCTGTAAAGTTGTGGAGAAGAACAGTATGGAAGTGGTAGAAGTGCTACCTGTTATCACTTGTTTCTGTCACAGCAACATAGAAGTCTCCATTTATGCATCCTGTTGTACAAATGTTGTATGTAAGGACCTGGGGAATGGAGTTGGAATACTTAGAGGTTTCTAAAAGACTCTTAAACTGAAGCTAAAGCAGTTGCAGTATAATATTACAGTGCTATCAGAAATATGCCATGTAGCTGTAGTCTGCTTTACGGGATACAGTATATACATTATTCATGTGGGCTTTGTGCGGATTTTAAGCTGTCATGAGGTATGGGGGGAAGTTGCTTCAGTCTGAAGCTGCCTTTGGTCCATAGGCACAGCTGAGGAATAAAGGATGAGGTGATAATATTTCCTTTCGTAATTCTCCTCATGTTCTATGCTCAAAGGTTTGATCTTGGTATTTTTTCTTGTATGACATGTCAGCTTTCATTTATAAGATTTATAAAGCTTAAAAAAACCCTTCAGGGTTCTTCTACCTAGTTTTCTGCAATGGGTGTCCACAGCCTTTGGAGTGACAGAGAAAGGGTTGAGAGTGCTGAATTTGGCTTGACGTTTGTTAATTGAAAACATGGACATTTCACTTGAAAGGCTCTAACCAAGTAAACCCCAGTAACGGTCTTGCTGGGATCACACCTAACTGTTACGGGTAATGAGCACGGAGGTATTTGGGATAGAAAGACAGCTGAAATTGGAGGAGAAAATACCAGCAGTGAAACCTTCTTAAAGAGAACATTTATGCGACCTAGAATAATACATGACAGTTTAACTCTGACACAAATATGTGGAGTGTAAGTGCCTCTATATAAATTAATGTGCTTTCAGCATTTGCAGTCTAAGTGGTGTTTTTTTATTCCAAGCAATTTATTGTAAACTTCCTGTTTTAAGAAGCCCTTTGTTTTACTTGGGGCTTTGACTTTTGTGTGAGAGCATCAGGAGGCTTTCACATGTGCTTTTTGCTCCCTGCTGAGGTTATTAATGAAGAGAAGTAAAACTGCTGACTAACACAATGTATACTGATGGAGGTGTGAGGATTCTTATGGAAGAAATGCAACGGCACCTCTCCTTAAGCAGAGGTATTTGTAGGCTAAGCAGAGACTCGGCTCAAATTCTGAGCTATTTCTGCTATAAGTGTGCTTCTTATAAGGACAATAAAATCACAGAAGACTGTGCTGAGTAAAGAGAAGAAACTGCAGGATGGCTTCGGAGAGAGCAGGCTTCAGATGGTGTTACTGAGTTAACTGATAGCCTCTCTGTGGAAATGGCTCACGTCCTGCTGGCCAAACAGTGAAATGAGGTCATGTTTCAGTGTAGGTTTGCTTACGTGTTCTGTTTCTTAAAGCTGAAGTGGAAATAATTTGCCTGTCATTAATAGCAGTGTGAGTACTTTGTGTGTGACTCGAGCTTTCCTGGTGGCACCCGCTACTGTCCATCTGCTGTTGAGAGCCTGGTACAGCGTTACTTAACAGAGTAACTGATAGTATAAACAAAGGCTCCTGGTTCAATAGAATTTTTTGCTTGCCAGTATAAAGTAATCTATTATTTATTTCGGGAGCTTATTATTTTCTCTGTAGAGCTCTCAAACTCAACATCAATCTGAGTTGTTCAGTTGAATTCCATAGGTTTTACATCAAACTTGTGAATAGCTTTAGCTGTTACATGCTGGAAGAGAACTGAGGCATGACATATTGCCAAACTCAGTATTTGTGGAGTAATTACTAAAAATTGAAAATGTGGCTTGTAATATCAAAACAGTGAACCTACTAGAACCTTATGTTATAGGGCTTTGGGGAGAAGTTTGTGCTTACATATCCTTAACTTCACTGACAAAACCAATCCCTCCAGCAAAACTATTGAGACCTTACCAGGAAGACTGATGCCTCTCCTTATAAAGACCCTGGTTGGTTTCAGGCAATTATATGGGTGTTCTGAGTTCAGTAGATGATGGAAGTGGCAGACAGGCTGGTCCTGCTCTCAGGTTTGGTTCTGTCCCTGTCTGATGGCAGTGGCACCATGTGTTACGGTGGTAAATGTAGGAAGGGTTCAGCTGAACAGTCTTGTTGCAGGACTCAGAACACACCACAGCCATGTGTGACGGACATCACTTCTGTGCTCTCGCTACTTTCAAGTTGCATGATTCCTCCTTTTTCCCTTAGGTTGCTTATCCTGTAAGGGCTGGATGCTAATCCAGTGATTTTGATGGAAGTAATGACACTTCTGCTGCAAGAATTGGAGTAGGGAGTAGAGGTATGTTATCTTCAATTCATCACCAGTATACCACGGATCTTTTAGAAGCAGGACTGTATTAGTCTGGGCTGGATGTGTGTTAATAAGGTGGGAGGGAATTGGTGATGACTACACAGCTTCTGCCAATGAGCCGGTTACTTGGTTCCGCCAGTTTTTGCTGCATACTGGAGTGACACAGAAGCGCTGATAAACCCTATTCAGTAACTCCTGTCAGACTGTGAATAGCACCCTTATCTTCCAGCACTGGCCCAGCAGAAGTAGAGGTTAGCAGCTGTGCTTCCTGGCTGATGGATTTGAGATGTGTGGCTATATCTCTTGTTGTGAGTGTCTGTTGGAACTTCACTGACATTTGACCACAGACCTCTAGAAGTGAAAAGCTGACAATAAATCACGGTGCTGGTATTGACAGTGTCTTGGCAAACGCTCTGCGAGTCAGCTCTTGGGCGCATGCACTAACTTGACTAAGCTAGTGTTGCACCTAGGATGGGTCTGACATGAGATTTATTTTCCTTATTTATTTATTTTTTGGTATGTTTTTAGAAATAATGTATTGTCTGAGCAGTGAGTGGGAGTTTGTTTTGGTATGTACTGAATCTGATAGAAACGTATATTTTTCATGGTGATTGGATGAAGACATTTGCTGTTATTTCTGAGAGCTCATCAGGGGCTTTCACAGCTGTTAGTGCTGTCTGCCTGAAATGTGTGGACAGAGTTTTATTTTACTTTTTCTTTTTGAGTGCCAGAATTGAGGGTTCTCACATTAAAGCCTTACCCGAGTCGTTGTTTGGAGGGAATACCTTTAACCTTAGGATGGGACCTCACGTAACGTGGTCCTTTGCACAGCTTTCTGAGTTAGTGTTGTGATTTTATTATAGCAAAATATGGTTTTAGAAATATTGCAGTGATTATACTATCAAATTCTCTGAACTGTGGCAATTATAATGCGATGTTAGAATATTATAATAACTCTTGCTAAGTGCTGCTTGTTTAAGAACTTCACCCTTGTAGGGGGTATAATGTGTGCTAGTCAAAGGCTGTCCTGTCTTTCCCATTGGAAATGGAATTCTTCATTTGTTTTTAGCCTTTACAATTTTATTAGGAAGTTAACAAAGGATTGCTGCAGGTTGTGCAAGGGATTGGTGCCAAATTGGTTAATAATTAGGGAAGAGCAGAGCAGTCAGTGTAGTGTGGCACAACAGTAAAATTCTGTAGTTCCCTTCACACACAAAGTTCATAGATGTTGACTGGAGTCAAGGACAGAGACACCTCCCAAACTGTAGGGTATTTAGTGAGGTATCGTAAAGCTTGGTGTACATAAGAAGATGACTCCAGCAATGAAAATTCATTGGCTTCCAAGCTAGAAAGTCATGTCTTAATTAGCAAATTGAAGCACACCTTATCAGAGGTGTTACTGTCATATGCACAGAGGTACAGTTACTGAGAGAGCACTGAGAACTACCTTCAAGTCATGATCTTGATATGAATCTTGTCTGCATGTGATTCTTGAATAGTTAAAGGATGGTCTCTGTTAGGAGGCTCAGCTCGGACTGAAACACTGAGCTCTGAATTTTTCTCGATGCAGAGAGGAGTGCATCTTGATATACCACATCCACACTTGTGGGAGGATTCAAACCAAATTATACCGTGCTCATAGTACAGTTGGTTTTACCACAGCCTTGCTCTTGAATCTGTATAAGACTCCACTGTGTGACCGTCTTCAGACAGACCAGAACACTGATGACTGCGGCACTAAGCCTCAGTAAAGTAAAAGGGACAGAGCGCTCTACCATGAAATTTGGAGAAGTATTTTAATAGGATGGTCACTTGTAACTAAACTCTTAAGCCACGCTAGCAGATTGAGCCAGGCCCAATGCTGTGAAGTGTCACAGAGCCCAACAACAGTTCAAGGCCTGAGAAGTATCATAGGGAGTGTCTGGATAATACAAAATGAAAGATAATACGGGAATCCCTGCTGCTTGGGAGGAGTGATCTGATCCATTTGGTCTAAGATGACCATCAGCTTTCAGGTCATAGAAGCTGAGGGTGAATTTCACTCCGGTGTGGTGTTCCATTGCTGTTGATGGCAAAAATTTCTGTGTTCCTCTTTCTAAAACATCTGGTCCTGATCCCTGTTGGGGCTGGGGATGGTAAATTACTGACAGCATTGCCCTGATGCAGCGTGGCAGTCTCTAATTCCTGTAAGGTGGTTCTTTGGATCAGTGTTCCTTTGTATGTGCGTGCAGCTTTCTCACATGCTCCTTCTCTAGCTGTGGCATGTAATATTCCTCAAGGACTTAATATGGTCTTCCCTGGTAGTGCAAACTTGAAGTAGTGTGAAGAGTTTTAGTAATACTCATTTGTTCCTTTATATCTCTGAATTTAAAATCTTTTAGAATCATTGTGAGATTATCACTCTAAAATCTATAAGCAAATTTAAGGAAATGAGGAAAAAAAATCCACCTTTCTCACTTTCTCTGTTCTATTTCTTCTTTGGAAATCTAAGCGCTTGTGATGGGATTTTCAGACAGTATCACAACAGAAAGATACCAAACAGAGAAAAGGGAAGGATTAACCTGGTAGAGGCCTTGGACAATGGGACTGAAAGACAGCAAGATACACTACTAATAACAGTAATCTGGTTTGGAGGAAATGAATTATACAAGTATAGTATGTGTAGGAAGGGTATCTTCTACAGTTGTCTTTAAAAAATAAATACACTAATGATACTAGTCTATGCACATCTAGTGTTTTTGTAACTAGTTTATTCTTAGTAATTTTAATCCTGCAAGATACACAGAAAGGAGTCAGGATGGTGATTTGAGATCTGTCTCTGAGTGTTTGGTATCCAGCATGAAAATACTGCACATATATTGATTGTGAATGGGAAAGCTGCTGTCTGGAGCTAAGCTGCCTTAAAAGATGAACAGTTAGGTGAAGGCTGTGAATAACAAATAGTTTTAGTTCAACTTGTCAGTTCTGCTGTAAAACTTCTGGCATCTTTGCATTGTTTTGGTACATTCCTGGGGAGAGGAAGGAACCAGTGGGTTTGCACCTGAATACTTCAGCAAATAAGGTTCTTTTCAGTCCTTTTATTTTTTTATTACATGGTTTCTGTGAACTTTGTGCATATTATTACAGATACTTTGTCAGATTAGAGGTGGGGAAATGGTGACAAGGTTTTAAAATTATTATATGGCCTTGTGCAAATCAGTATTAAGTGGTTTTTTAGACTTGTCAAGCACAGTAGCATTGAATCACTGTCAGAAGATCCGTGACAGCTGAAAAAGCACAAGCAGTTTTGAATATCTTCTAAAGGTCTCCAATCTGGTACTTCCTCACGGATACCCAAATTATTCCAGAGCTTTTTTGCCTGTAATATCGAACTTCTCTAATTTGATCAATAGTGAGATAATTCCTTCAAATGTTTGACCTCAAAACTCACTAGATTTATTTCACCAGACCTCCTTAAGTTTCTGTGAATTGTGAAAATTTGCCTTGATCAACACTTGCTGTAGGTTTTTGGAGCATATAGTTGTAACTTGGATTCAAAGAAAATATACATATATCTATACCTTTTACAGAGGTTGCGGGGCTGATTCATTACTCTGTAGCTCACATTTATGCAGTTTGGCTAAGCCAGGAGAAAAGTATCGATGGGTGACCCACATCCCCTCTCGGTTTCCAAGGCTATTTTTGTTTTACAGTAGGTGAATTTTAATGATGATAAAAATCCATCTCATCGTTTTTGTGGCCTGAAAGCATCAGCCATGATATTAAGATGGGTCTCTCAAAATACTGTTTGACTGTGGGAGGGAGAAAAAGAGCATTTCACTGAAGGCAGCTGAATATTTCAAGCACAGGTCTATAAATGCTTTGAGGTAGAACCTTAAAATTGGCTTAGATCCTTCAAATTATTTGAGCACTTCAGTCCTTGTTGGCACCTGACTTGTGCTGAAATTGGATGCTCAGACAGAAGCGAGATGCTGAAATATCCACGCTCTTGCAGTGCTCTGAATGAAGTCGCTTCTCTGTTCCAGTCATTCATCTTGCTTGTTTCCACTGTAGGAGTTTGTGTAACCTGAGGATAGACCGTTGTATTTTAGGGTTTTGCAGTATCATTTAGTCTGTAAAGAAAACATGAAAGCTAAGCATTCCAACGTTTTCTTTCCTAACCAGCTCTCCAACCACCAAGAACAATGGTTCTATGGTCTTAGCTAAAGAGCAGAAGGTACCAGAATCTGTCTCCTCCAGGTACAGGTGCCTTAGCTGATTTATTTCCTGTAGTTGGAACTTGACACCTGATCTACGCTCCAGTCAGCACTGCTGAATGCTGCACTTTGACTGCTTGCAGCCATAGCATGTGCAGATCTTTTTGAGAAATAGGAGGGCAAAAAATATCCTGAGCATGTTAAAGTCATCCTGATTTCAGCAATAGGCATTGGTGTTTGGATATTTTGCCATCTCTATAACCAAAATGGAAAGATTTCTTAACCTTTTAGAGTGTACTGATAAAAATGAATTGTTGGATTGTTTGACAGCATAGAAGTGACTGATCAGACTGTCTGGAAGCTTGGATCTCAGTTCTTACCCTCTCCAGTCACTCTGTCATCCTGGTTTTGTCAGGAATGAGGTAGATAATGCTGACTCCTTGTATCGATCACCCTACTGCAATTACATTGGGCTGTAGACCCACAGAATACTGAAACGATACTTGGAGGAGTCCAAAAAGAGATGTAACGGAAGAAATTGCTTGACCCTCTTTTATGCTGTCTGCAACAACCCCCTTTAAACAAAGTGTATTGTACTTAAATGACAAGTCCCTGTGCATCCACTGCCACCCAGAAATGTGGACTTCAGGCTCTGAAGCGAAGAGTCAGTTTCCTGGGCAACATGTTCTATTTCACCTCTGTTCTGTGTTGGTGGTTTTATTTTATTTTATTTAACAAAATCATATCAGTTTGGAAAATAGATACTTGAAGGATTAGCAAAGAAAGTTTTAACGGTTAGTAACCTCTGTTTGCTGGAGAGCAGACTATCTGCTGAATTTATCACTGAAAAGTTCTGTACTTCAAATGCAGCAAAACTTGGCTGTATCTGCTTTGTGTTTGTAGAGGTGCATTTAGCAGGTGCATTATTCAGCTACTTGTTTTTAGATACCCATTTTAGATGTCACTTAAACCTAACCCGAGATTTTTGGATATTCATTCTCCTCATCATAGAAGAAACAGGGAAGAGACTGTGAAGAGTCAGGCAACACTTGATCTCAAATTTAATATTTTTAATTAAATATTTTTAATATCCCCCCAAATTTGTTTGATTTTAATTGGTTTGTTCTTGCAAGGCTGCTACGAAGTACACTGCTGTGCACAGGAAGCTCTTCAAACTTGGAGAAAGGATCTGTAATGGAAGATGAAAGTGATTTAGTAGATTTTTTTTGCACTGCCCAGAGTGAGAAAAACCCAAATAGTGCTTGTACTCGGTTTATTAGGAAATACTGTTTCCCAGGGAACCAGAAGCATCTTAGTTTCAAACAGTGAACCTCACTGTCACGTTTTTACCACTCAGCATAGTCTTTGTGTTCCGCAGGAGTGTGAGTAGTCATAGTAGTTAGACAATGAGTAACCAGCCAGTTGGTTTACTCACCTACTAGCATGAGTAAATGGCTTTGTGAGGTTGAGATCTTGATGTGCGTAGTAAGCTATGGCTGCGCTGCTAACCTGAGAAAATTCTTACACCCCTTAGTAGTCCCTGCTTATTACTTAGAAATCTTATCAGTAGTTCTCAAAACAATTTGCAAAGGAAGCAAATCTTGTGATTTGAAGAACAATGGGCTAAAGAAGTGACAAGACAGGATTCATCAGCCACCACCTAAACCTTAAGTCCCAGGTTCCTGAGTCTTAGCCACTTATTCCATTGCATCGTACTGCTTTTCTAACAGCTTTTTTCTTCATTAAGTCTGTTTTAAGTGTTGTGTAAAATTGTGGGCTGAGTTTGCTCACATGCCTAGAAAACACCTTTATGAACAATTAGCTTGACACAAACATTTTCAATGTGTTTCCTTTCCAAATCAGCTTTTAAGGCAATGTTTCCTTCCTTCCTGAATTTCCTGACTTGTGCTAACCAAGCCAGCAGGAACCAAAGCTATTTTAAATTACATTTGGTGTGTTTGTGTGGTGGGCATATTAGTTGTTAATGTACCTTTTGCATTTGTGGGGTACTTAAAAGTGTCTTTACACATAGAGAAGGTGATTTACAATGAATCCAAACTTTGACTGGAAATTAAGTGCTTGAGTAACTTTACTAAAAGAAGCTCTGTATTTTCTGTCTCCTTTCTTGAGGTCAGTAATGTCACAGACGAGTTGTGTAACTGTAGTTGTCTTCATTGGGGAAATCAAGATGCTGATAGAATCGGAGGCATGCTCAGCCATCAGCTGGGGATTTCACGTCGCTGACTGGTACGATCAAAAGAACCAGTAGTCTTTCATCAGAATAAAAATTGAAAACGAAAGCTCTTTGATGCTAAAAAAAACCCCAAAAGACAGTATTTGGCCGAAATGGTTATGTGACCCTTAGTATCAATCAGTAGTGTGGCAGCTTGCGAATATGCCGGGGAGTGGGGAGATGGGCCTTGGCAGATACAAGTCTCCACGAGGAGTCTCATCAGAACATCTGTGTGACTTGGCAGATGGGGATGATAGGGACTTGGTGAACTGCTGTATTGTGAGATTTTCTTTTTGCTGAATGCTGGTAGATTAATTTCTAGCAGGTAGGTGGTTGCTGCTGCCCCCTGGGAAATACCACAGCTTGAAATGCCACTTAGGCCTGTACAGGGGTAGCTGTGTTTGAGGGAAGGCTGGGCAAAGGTTCTTGCTGTCTGCCAGAAGACGGAGGTTTCCTGTGCCACGTATCTGTAGCAGAGTTGTTTCTAAAAATGTTTATGAAGGGCACTGATCAGAATTCAGGATTTTAAAGCTCCGCAGTCACATAACTCAGTGGGGAATTGGGCTCTGACGCTCAGGAACGACAGCCTAAACATTTCCAGTCAGTGATATGTGATGACAGGACCACAGTACCAATTCATGTTAGGAGTAGAAAGCGGCTGCAATTACAGCAGCTTCCTGCCGTGCTAAGTGGTGAGTTTTTAATGGCGCTTCTCATGATGAAATGTGGTCTGAGTGCAATTTAATGGTTCAGACCTGTGCAGAGATGAGAGACACGTTGGGTCTGTTGCTATTTTAATCTTAACTTATAAACTAGAGAGCTAATGCCAGTTTGTGTGTCCTGAGCATGACTTAGCAACCTGTTGGTCTTTTAATTATCTCTTTCCTAATTAGATTGGTTAGATTATTTGGTACTTGAAATAAGTGTGTATTTTTAAGTACTCATGGTAGTACTTTTGGGGAAGAAAAAAAAAATGATTGCTTTTCATTTTATGGGCATTTTGTCTTTCATGCTGAAGTATGGGAACATATGGTGCTACTTCTGATGTAGCACTTGTCTAAATATCTTTGCTTGTAAAATTTTCTGCAGAGCCATAGAATTTTCTCCTGTAAAAACATTCCTAATGTATTTAACCAATTTTATAACTGCAGCATGGGATTATCATGTTTTTGTAGTCGTAAATTTTTACTGGATGTAGGTCAAGACATTAAACTGGAACCCTGAATAAGAAAAACAAACAGCAAGCAGGCAGAAAGAGACTAGTGGAAAATACAGTCATGATAAACGCATGGAAAAAACCCACTTCATCAAAACACTTCCTAGATACTTTGCAAGAGTCAAAATAAGAGTTGTTTTGTTTGTTTTAAACTCAGCTCTTGAGATATCATTGATGGTCTGGAGACATGGAGCCCTCTAGTAGTGTTCAGGGCACTCACATGTTAATGTTACACCTCATGTCAGTCTAGTGAAGGCACTTTCCTAGTGAAAGTGTTTGTTCTGTGTGAGCCATGTGAAGTTTGAGTCATGAACATGTGTTAAAAATGTAAAATAGCAACATGTTCATCTTGATACAATGAAGGGAAATAGAGTGTGTTTCTGAGGTTGGAGGGTTTGGCATAACTGGGAAAGTGAAGTAGAAGAACCAGAACAATTTTATGCTTTTGCTTACGTTGCTGGACCCAGCATGAGAGATGATGAGCAGGAGGCTAATTGGCCTGATAAACATCCTGAAAAAGTTTCTAACTTCTTTAGAAATAAGCAAGAATTATTTCTCACAGCGGTAGGAAAGCAAGGATTCGGATTGCTCTATCCCTTCTGAAGTAAAGTAAGATGCCAAGGGACAGGCACGTGGTGAGCATCACCCAGGTTATGCACTGCTCTAGGTGATGCTCTGAGCCTTACGCTGATGCTGGGGTCCTGTGCTGCCCTGTTGCTTCCCAGCAGCTGTGGTGTTCAGGATCCAGCAGTTCATGTGCATGTAAGGATAGAATTGGGCAGACTTTGAAAGACAAGCTGCTGAAAATATCCTGACATGCCTTCTAGGAATAATACAGGCAGGTTGTATTAAGCCAACACCTGAAGCACCTTTTGCTACTTGGAATAAAGGATGACTTGCCTGTTTTAGACTCAGTGTACAGTGCTATAGAAAGGCGTGTGTGTGTATGTGTGCTGTAATCTTGGGTCTTCTGAAAACAAAGTGACTCACTGTGTCATGTTGGAGATACTGATCTAGCTGATGAAATCACTTAGGGTTTGATACTGCTTTTGTTTGTGCAGGTGGCTGATTTCATACTTTTTTTTTTATGGTGTCACATGAATATGAGCTGGGACATAGACATTTATTCAAGGGGAAGATGGCAGCATAATGACCTTAATGTTCTGATGTGAACAAAATCTTGCAACTTCTCTTTCAAAGTTCCATTCTTCCACTGTCTGCTTTCAGTGAGATTGATATTTTGCCTTGGAGACTCAGACCAGGTTCTGTCCCTGGGGCACTGCCTACACTGACCACCACAGGGCTGGGTTCCTGCCCACACTGAGGACACGGTAGGAGCTGCCTCTGCAGCTTTTAGTATCAGGGGAAGTATGTTGGGTTCCCTCTCTGCTGCACTGGAAACGCCAGAGCAAGTATCGAGCTCTGGCAATACCCTGAATGACCCTACAAGGGATGAAAGCCTGGTCGGTCTCCAGGAAAGGGGAGAGAGAGAGCAGCTCAATCAGTCATGCTCGGGCAGCTGTAGCACAGAGGCAGAAAGCTCTCTTCCCCCGAGGGCTTACAGATGGAGTAGCAAATGCACAATTGCTGGAAGCGGAAAGGAAGGAGAAGGATGAACTAAACAGGATCTCCTTTCTCCTTGCTCTTGAAACTGGGTTCAGAAGCTGATTGCCATCTCTAGGGAAGTGTCACTCAGACGTGAAGCTGGTGTTGTACCTATAATGGGAGCAGGCTGTGTTTGATGCTGAGGGTTGAGTTGCACCCTGCTGAGCACAGATGATAAATAGTTGCTCGGAAAAGAATTTGTGGTTTCCAAGAGTTTTTTGAGGAGTTCTGTTACGGAGTACACTGGGTGTGAAGTGAAGGACTCTGAAGTAAGGAAAATATCAAAGTGAGGACTACGAAGAAGAGAAAGTGTCATAATCCTGTTACTCAAGGTTGGATTATGTTGAATTTACACCATATTTAATGGTATCCCTGCATCATGAGAACAGGTGCAGGAGAGCAGAATTAGATTACAGGGGCAACAAGATCCCCAGTATTTCCAAACTCAGAATGACAGGAAACAACATTGGTAATGACTGCTTATATATTGCACTTTTGTGGGTGCTAAATACAGTAGTTGAAGGGTTTTGTTAAGACCTGTGCAGTGCTTAGTCACAAAGGTTTGCTGTCCTTCCCTCCCACCCCCCATCCTGCTCTCAGATGAAAAACTCATTACAGTATCTGCTGGCCATGGTGGCACTGCCATGGTGGCGTCAATCCTGACTGACTCATGGTGGGTGCTGAGCATTTTTACTTCCATAGCATCTCTGACCTCCCCCTGGCTTTTGTGTCTTGAGCACTTGAAGGTGCCTACTGCAGGTCTTCCCTTGGGATTGTGAGTGGCAAAGTCCAGCTGCAGCTGCTTCAGCAGTCCTAGCAGCTAAGAGTGTAGGAATGTACATGTCTTCGTACATACCCTCAATTCTTCTCCCAGAGCTTGCTGTAGAGCAGGACCCTTCCCCTGCCTGCTGAAAGGCAGAAGTCTTTCTTTATTAAATACTTAATTTTTCAAACAATTGCTGCCATGACATCGCTGAAAAGTCTGTGTTAGGTGATGAACTCTGCTACTAAATCTAGGCTTTCCTCTTTAAGAGGGAGAAAGCAGAAGAGGTTTTCTATCCACTTTTTCCTAAATTAATCTTAACAATTTGTGAGAGCTATTACTCTGAGTCCTTTGATGATTATTGCTGTTGAAAAAGCAATTACATTGGAAGGCCAACAAAAAGTCTGTGAGATTAAAAAAATACAGTGTTCGTTTCTTTCAGTTACATGGAGCAGCGACGATGTTTCTCTGCCTTTTATAAGCATGGTTTAGACCATTTATAGGTGAGAACAGAGGTAATCCAATTCTTTGTAATTTGTTGCTGCAACAATATATATTCTTAAAAATATAGTCAACTGCTTCTCCTCAAAGCACAAAATCCATTGTGCCTGCAAATCTCTGCTGGGATTTGACTGGAGATTGAGCGTTGAAGTCAGACAGAGGCAGCGGCCAAAGTGGTAGAAGAGGTTGAGTACAGAAGGATCCTCTAAGGTTCTCAGTGGAAGATCGAGATGCTTTTTACTACGTTGCTCTTCCAGCACTGCAGAGCTCCTTAAAAGCTTAGTGGTGTGCACAGGAGCGTAATCAGTGGTCCCTCAGACCAGGGACAACGCACGTTACTCTGGAATAAAGTAACAACTCAGTACATAGGTTTGGATGTGGTTGTCTTGACACATTGGAGTTGCAGTTTCTATGTGTGCAAGCTTACATCTTCGACCCTGCACTGTGTCATTTCCAAACAGCTCTAACCCGTTGTGCTGAAGTGATGATGTTGTCTTCTGTAAGCTTTTCTGTGGGGTCCTTGTTTTAAGCACAAAAGCAGCATTTGTTCATTTGAGGGTTTGGTCTTGACATGGCTTTTGCAGTCTCAGCTGCACAGTGCCTGTTCCCATGAAGAGCAGTATCATTGCAAATCTGTCAGTGACTGAGAAGACGAGACTCCTCCAAAATGTTTGATTTTCCTTGATTTGTTTTTGATAATGGGTGGTGTGTTACTCAGAACGAGACAGGGATGTAGAAATTCCTCCTGGTTCCTCGTCAGTCCTTGTCTAGCGACGGTTTGAACGACAGAGTGCAGTCAGATAAAGACGGTGCTATGAAGTTTATGGCACTGTAGGTTTCTGAAGGTGCCTGTGCTTTTGCACTTGGGAAGATTCTCAGATTAATGAATCTGAGAATGGGGCAGAATCTGAGGAATCAGTTTACGTGTGTCCATACATGGTAACACTTGTTAATTTTAGGGCACCACTTGTCTCAAATCAAATAGAAGATGTTCACTCAGCTGCACAAACACGACTGCCCATCTGCATACCTGTTATCACATTAATTAAAGTAAAACCAGTGAATTAACTTCAGTTATGAAGGCTACTATGTAGTGCTTGATCAACATCTCACTGTATATTGCGTAGCTATACGGCACCATGTAGCCAACGTTAAACCACATAGTTTTGGTCAGTCATTATAAACTGTGTGGTTTTGTTTCCAAAATTATCCAGGTAAATAATCTTACCCAAATAATTTGTGGGGCTTAGTTTTAGTCTTACGACTATAGCCTTAAGTACCTTTAATCTCTTATTTGGTCTCAATGGTAATTCTGACAAATTTAGCATGAACCAATAGTAGTGTGGGATTCCTTCAGGGTCACTGAAAAGAGAAACAGATACTTATTTTATTATTTATAATTGCACAGAGCTCACATGAAAATGCCTTTGTGTTTCAACGAAGTGTAAGCTGTCTGAGAGGCAGGTGGGACTGCCACCCCACTTTATCAGGGTGTTTATCAGAGAGGATTTTTAGATTTCCAATTTCTCTGCAAGGTAATAAGTGCTTCTCCAGAAAATCGGTAGATGTGGGCTGCATTTGCATCCCCACACCCCCACTTCCATGCAGCATATAGGCTTTTGTACAAAGCTCCATGTAGGATGTGAACCTGTTTGTGGGAGCTTCTAAATCTGTTCCAAATGGAGAGGTCATGCACGAGAAGGTACACTGTGGGAACCCATAGGTTACCCTGCAACCATGCACATAAGCTCAGTATTTAAGTATACACACTGCCTGATGTTCAGCAAGATGAGAGAAAGGAAAATTAATAGGAGAGCGGTGCCAATCTATTACTGTACTGAGGGCAGGAAATTAGACTTGCTCTCTGCAATAAATTAATATTACAAAAGTCTGAGCCAGTCTTGCTGTGTGCAGGGCTGCATCTGATGCTTCAAAAGAAGAACTATACGTGAGTAGCACTCAAGCTGTGGTGTGATTATATTTCTGGGGACTGGAACAGCATTCTGCCTCTTTCCTTTCAACATTGCTTTGGTGACAGCTAAGGGCCAGCAGCGTTTGCTTCCTAAATAGATAATGACAGACTGATAAGATGGCTGTTCTCCTTGAGGAAATGCAGATTTCGGTCTCAGAGATGTTAAAAGTCACAACTGTGGCTGTGTGATTTAGAGCACTTTTTTTTTTCTTAAGGAATTGCATGAAGTATTTAACTGCTTTTCAGGAAACTGGAACTAGATGGGGAAATGTGATAGTGATGGTTGCTGTGGAAGCTGTGACAAGAACAGGACTGTGCAGCCTTTAGATGAGGTTCTGCTGAGCTGCAGTTATTCCTGTCATCACTTTAGGTGAGGTTAAAGTCAGTGGCAATACTCGCGTTGACTCCTCGTCCTGGGCAGCTGGCTTGTGAGTAGGCATATGAAAAAGACCTCATAAGCAGTACATACCTGGCAGTGCAGAGTAAAAGGACAGAACAACAGAAATTGTGTGAAGTTTTATAACTCTATGTAGATCAAGAAGGTCTATCTAAATTTGTCAAGAGTTTACTCTTGAAAGATTTGGAGGTTTAATATCTCAGAGTGGAAAAAAAAAAATGGATGTGTTTGGTACCTTCTGACTGTGAGCCTGATGAGCGTTCCACATCCCAGTGCTGTGCTCCTGCGTTCATCCTGGCAACAGGCATATTGAAACACTAAGCCCAGAGTCTCACGGGTAAATCAGAGGAACTCTGGGAGTTCATTGAGCGTGTGTTAACGTTCGATGTTCTGGTCCTTAAGGATCTCGAGTGAAAAGAGTGTAATATGTTGGTTTCAGTCATGCCCTTCACTACAGATGTACAGAGGAAGAGAAATCTATTTATGTGTCTGTCATGTAATCTCTTGGACACACACAGAAAGAGAGTCAAAGCAGAATGCAGAAAACACTGGAGCCGGATTGTTGGGCCTGTTTCCTTGCTGAACAGGGGAGTCCTTGAAGTAGGAGTAAGAATGACGATTGCTGGGAGCAGCCACTGACTTCGGAGCCACTGCTTCGGGTGCTGTAGGTCAGCAGAAGACAGGGGCGGTTCCGAAGTACCATCTCCTGCCCGTTCAACCCCCTCTTGATTTTTAAGAAAAATGTCATGTCCGGAAGAGAGGGGAAATTTATCTTGTGGCAAAGAACAGGTCACACAAGAATTCTCTTCTGATTTTATTTTCATGGGAGCATATGTTTCCTACTTGATAGTCAACTGGGTCTCTAAATCTTTACTTCTCACGGTCATTGAAGTATTTAAAATCAATATTTATCTTGTGAAGGAAACAGGTGGGGTTGGAATAAAACCTCGGCACAGTTGGCCACACATAATACATCCAGAATAGTATGGCTAGTAAACAATGGGGAGAAGGGACAGAGGGATTTGGAAAATGCTTAAATAGCTTGAATTTCATTTTTGGTGGGAGAAAGGGAATTTGAATGAGAAATTGATCCTCTTGTAGAAATATTGCCATTGATTTCCAGAGGAGCAGGATTTGGCCATGTCGTTTGCCTGTGATACTTTCCTTTTGGTGTTGACTGATTTACTGATGCTCAAAAAATACCTCAACCCAAAATGAAAAGTGTAGAAACAAAATCTGCTTGACTGCAAGGAGGTGAAATTAACTTTTTAATCTTTAACATGATTGTTATGCCAGGGCCACGGGAGCCGAAGAGTGATTTTTCCTGGGACTTTGAGTCCTCAGACTGCTTGGCGAGTAGCTCAGTACTTGAAATGGTTAAGTTGTCTTCTAAAAATCACAGAGAGATGAGCCTGAAACTCTTACTTACTTTAAGCTCTGAGGAGTACAATGTGAAAACCTATTCAGGTTCTGCCAGCTGGCCAGAGACTGCAGTCAGGTTAATAAGACACAACTAAATTTACCATGGTCAAGTGCTGCTTCATGCATGAAATAGATGTCGTGGTCCTGTGCTGGTGATTGATGATTTATTACTTTAAAAATGTAGAACCAACTTGCAGAATTAATTTTCAGTGGATTATTCATGTTATCACTTGCCTGTACCACCTGGAATCTTGTATGATTGATAAACATCATTTCAAAAAACCCCAACAAACTCAAAACGTGAGTGATTTTACAGTTCTGCTTTTCACAACAATACCCCCTCCCCCTTTTTCCCCGTGAGATGTTTTGCAGACTTCATCTAACAGCAGTTTATGCTGCAAAAAGATGGCTCACTTTTTTTTTTTTTTTCCTGGTTCCTTATCAAATGACTGGTCTTATTCTTGAAAGCTCTCAGGAGATGGGCTGAAATGCATAGATCATCCCTTTCTGCATGGTCCTTGATTCCCCCTGGCAGTTTCTGTGCTGATTTCAGCTGACAGGCCTTGGTTTGAAACCCCGGGCAGTGGGAGCCCAGTCATCATGAGATGCCCACATCAGGGCTTGCTCAAATAGTGGAATTTTCAGCTCTGAGTTAAGTACCTGGACCAACCTTTCAACTTGTGGGGCCAATAACCTGCTTAGGCATGGGATAGCAAAAGAGAATCCATCCAGAGGAGGATGCAGAGCGCATTTGGAAAAAACAGTGCTACTTCCTGAGTGGGTTCCTTAAACTCAGAGCTGTGGTGGAGATCTTTTGGTAATCTTGGCTCTTATAAAATGAGTTGATGATGTGCGTTGGCTCCTGGGGGTGAGCAGTGTGTTTTTTGAGAGTCTCGTTGGGGTAAAGGCCATCTCAGCTGCTGAACGGCTCAGCAGCATCTGGCTTCAGGGCTATGCTACTGATGTCTACTGATGGAAGGATCAGTGTTGACCACACTTCATAAATCCATGGAGTTAGGCAACATTGGATATACCCTCTGACAATCTCTGTAACACCTAAGTGTTGGGCTTAGGTAAAATTTTTCAGGTGCTTAGTAGTTTTGGTCCTTGCCCTACAGAGATCAGGTGAGCTGATGACTTTGCCTTGTTCGGAGGTTGTTTCATAATCCTCCTTTATTCATAGGCTCTTGTGCAGTTCCAGAGTGGCAGAAGAGCTCAGCGGTGTCTTGGCTAACAAAAGCAAAGACTCAGTGTTTTATGTAATTCCTTATTTAAAAGAAAAGAAGCTGTACTTTTGCAAGCAAGGCACTTCTCAGCATTTGTAAGGTGGGCTGTGTCAGTCAGGGTCATTACCTGGATTTTTAACCACTGGGAGGAACACAGGTCTGTTAGGCAGGGCTGGAAAAACCATTATCTTTTGAGTCAGTCATAAATACTGCAAGGATAAAGGTTGAAATACTAAGCTGTGATGCTTTCTTGTTATTTGAAGTCCCTGAGACCAAGAGCTTTAAAGTTTTTCCAAGGCTCTCTGCATATATCGGTGGTGCAGTCACTTCTGGTCAGAAACTGCGGTATGATGCTGCAGTGTGCTTCTGGGCAAGCACAGCCCTGTGTGCCCATCTGCTTTGAGTCCTGCAGCAGATTCGCTTTCTCTTCTCTCATCGTGGCACCTGTTCTCTCTATCACAACCATCTTTTGTCTTAGGTTGTGTCTTTGCCCCATATCTCTGCAACTCTTCAGTGTTATATTTTTGGAAGATAAAATAGATTTCATAATAAGCAAAAATGCCTGCTGAGGATGGAAATGGTCCAGGACTGTGTCAAGAAGAGATGGATGATTCCTGTTCTGGGGGAAAAAAATCCCTTGCCTGACCTGTTTTCTCTTTTGGAAAGAGAAAACTGTTTCCCTCCACATCTTCAGAAAATTCAGTGCTAGGGAATTGTAAAATGCAGAAGCCAGACTTCTGCGTTTCATGGGTGGCAAGTAACTACTGGATGTCTCTGCAATCCCCCATACTCTGGTTACATGAGAACAACTGCCGTGCCTTATGACCCTGAGCTGCACACAACTGATCACTGCACCTTACGGAGACCAGGCCCTGCATTGCCACAAACCAGTGATTGTTTGGTAAAAAACCAGTCGTGGTTATTTGTTCTGCATCTCCCTGTTCTGTTATCTGTCATGACAGATTTGTCAGAGTGGATTGGTGTTTGGACTTTCATACTTAGATCTGACTTGACTGCCTGATGAGGGACTGGAGGTATGAAGGAGACAGTTTCCTTAAAGGGCTGTTGGCATCTCAGTCTTCACCCTTGGAGAAGCTGTAAAAAGTGAATAGGTGTTGATGAAGTAGACATCAATGTAGTCATGCTCAGTGTAGCCATAAACCAATGGTTTCAGAATAGTCACTTACGGAATACGAAGCCATCACACTTGTGTTATGGAAAAGTCTTTTTATATTAGAGGAATGTCTTAGGTCCAAAATAGTTTTTGTTTGTCTTCCTTGGCAGCCAAACCTCTGTGGGCTCTTTACTAGCTCTCAGAAATCATCCTGACTTTGCTGTACTGGTACTCTGTGGTACTGCCTGGACCTAGCAGGACAAACCTGGCAAAATCCAAGGTCTGTTTGCAGTTCCCCCTGTTTTGGGCTTCCCACACGTCCCCAGGTCTTCCTTGTCTGCTCAAGGCAGAACTACTCGGCCTTGGCTTTACTCTCAGTGGTAGAATATGTTTTACTGTTGCCTTTTGCAAATACTGCTCCCTTCTGTGTCTGTGATGTACTCCTCACTTTCTTCACAACATGCATAATAGTTTTATTATTATTATTGTGAATAATAGGGGTTGTTTTGCATAATTCTGAGTCTCATAAGTTTACCTGATGGCTGCTAACAAGAGAGGCACCAAAATTTGTTACTATCCTTTAGGCAGGATCCTGTGATCGCTCTATCAAAGTCTAGATGGGTGATGATCGCACTAGCTCTCCTTCACAGAAGTGTTAAATGTGGCAGATTGAACAGATGGAGGCCTGGGCTCAGTTTTTTTGTAAGGCAAGAAAGATGCTATGTGTTTCAGTGTGGGAAAGGGTCCCTTCTTTGGATGTTTTAGCAAAACAAAAATGGTTCCGTACGCCGCATGGGAAGAACAAGGGGTAAAAAATCCCTCTGGGTAAGAACAGGACACACATCAAAAATGTTATGTTTTGGAATATAAATAATCAGAATAAAAATTTTAAAAAGCTAAAAGTGTTGTCAGCAGCATCCCCTGTTGAAACAGGATAAAACTTTGGAATAGAAGACAAGGAAGGACTAATAGCCTGGTCTTCAGCTGCCTGTGAGAGGCACAGGGGAAGGAGGCTGCCTGGAGCCATAGTT
This sequence comes from Gallinula chloropus, assembly GCF_964237585.1. NCBI lineage: Eukaryota > Metazoa > Chordata > Aves > Gruiformes > Rallidae > Gallinula > Gallinula chloropus. The sequence continues at coordinate 84,004,756 of NC_140087.1, read as the reverse complement.
TGGATCCTCTGAAGTGCTGTTCCAAAGGGCACAGGTACCATTCCAAATTCTGGGTCTGTCAGTTTAGCCAACTTAAGCATTGTGCTTCTACTTCGGGATCTCAAGTAAATCTTGACCAGCTTCTCCCTCAGATGCTTGCAGAAGCTCTGTGCTCACATCCCAAGGCAGAGGCGGGATTTGATGCCTACCTGGGGATATACTGCACTTTGTACCCCTCATCTGCTTTGCACAGCGTGCTTCCATTTAGCTGTTCCCAGTTGAATGACAAAGGAATGGCAAAAAAGTAGTAAAGAAGGAATGAATGTCTGATTTGTAGGGGAAATCCAAAACGAGTTTGGAACAACTCTTGTTGGTGTGTGTGAAGTCACACTACCTCTGCACATGCTGAGGCTGACACATGCTGTAGTGGAAGTTTTGGCTCTTAATCTGGAGAGAACAGAAATAGAGCTCTTAAACATTCAGCACCCCAACACATTTGTCTGACCAGCAATTTGAGGGAGTTGGATTTTTTCTTGCATATTTTTTTCCTTAGAGAAACCCAACCCCTTTTCTGGAGCTGAGGTTTCCCAGGTGGGCTGTGTCAGCGGGAATCTTAAAAGCCTCTGAAGGACAGAAGGATAGTGAAGAAATGCAAGACATCAGCTGTGTTCCTTACACGTAACACGGTGTGTGGTTACAGCAACGAGCAGATCTGGTGTCAAGGTTTGAAGGTGCTGTAGTAGAGCCAAGAAAAGGGCAGGAAGCAGAAGGATGTGCCAAGGGTGACATTAGATAGAAGACCTAAGTAACTGTTTTGAAGGTAGACAGAGGTTGCAGAGCACCAGGACTTTAATTTGATGGTTGATGTTCACATTGGGGCTGCTCTGGTTGTGCTGAACGTGCAGGACGTGGAAGCACATCTTGTGTCAGAGTGCAGAAGATCAGCATTCTCTCCAAAAGTCAAATTCCTATGCGGAATACCAGTCTGTGGGGATTACTGGGGGAGAGATGTTCAATCACAGGAACTAGGTAATTGCTGCAGTGTCAGATGCAGAGCACCACAGCCTGATACTAAGCTTTAGCGATGTTCTGGATGTCATGTCAGAAGGGATAGATCAGAAGAAAGTGTCCAGGAATATGTTGCAGTGCAAGTAGTCTTGGTGCTGACACTATTTTTGGAAGCTTTTCACTTGCTTTGGCAGTATCTTGATGAAATCAAGTAAGACTGAATATGTTTAAGGTTTTGGAATGGAAAGGGAATAATGATGATGTTTTTCTTGAGGCCAGTTCTTCTCACAGCCGTTCCTTTGCTGCTGCTTTCTGCAGTAAGAGGTGGGTCTGATTACAGGAGCTAGTTTAATTTAATAATAGCTGGAAAACAGAGATGATGTTGTGTGTGTGTTTATGTATTTTTATGTCTTAATGCATCTTGCTGCTTTCCCTTTCTCTTCCCAAAAGAGTTTTAAGAAATGCAAAGACAATGTAGTGAGGGGAAAAGGAAAGGATTCCTGATGAAAGTGCTGTGAAAATTCAGTCTTCCCTTTAGGAGTGGTGAGAGAAGTTCCTTGTGAGCACAGCACTGTCCAAGCAGCCCCTTACAGCCACAGGGAAGGGGTACCAGTTTGTGTTGGCAATCCAGTGCACCAAATACAAGCTTAAAATTTTAAGGGATGAGATGCCAAATCCTTAGCTAACATGAGATGGTGTAGTGCAACGGACTCGCAATGGATGGAGAATTTGGCTTGGATTTTCAGATCTTCATGCCGTTTCATATGTTGTGTCAAATAATGACAGCAGTTATGAAAGCTGGAAAGATTTGGGATAGTGGCCATCCCAGTGATGCTCAAGATTTCCATCTTCCTACTGTACCCTGACTTACTGATTACAACACAAGTCAAACTTAATCGGTCAGCTCAGCCAGTAGATCTTACGTGTTTCATGATACAGGCTGCACTAAAGTTGTGTTACACACAGCCAATCTGGCTGCAAGGTGAGGCTTTATGGATCCATAACTCATCTTTTGCTGCAGTCAAAGGCATAACTACCTTAAGCTCCATCTGAAAGCAGACCAGCACTGGCCTCTTCTTGTATGTAACATGGATCTTGTTAAATTTCAGTGCTTTTATTTCACCATTCCAGTACCATGGCACCTGGTTGGCCCTGAACTTAGTTGTCGGGCTCCTCTATGGAAGCCAATGCAAAAGATCTTATTTTCTTGGTGTCTCAATAGCGCTGTAGCTTTGAATTCACTCTCCATAATGAGCTGACAGCTTCAGCAGGGCTCTGTGTGTATTTTCTAGTCTGATGCGTGAGAAAGGCCTGATACCAAATCCAATGGTGACTGATGCTGCAGCAGAACTTTAAAAATGAGATAAATTAAACCATGGATAGAGTTTTGCAGGTTTGGCCGTTTAGCTTTGGGGTTCAAAGCTAAGGCTCTGTACTGTACTTCATAGGTTCTTTTATTTATAAGTAAGCAGCTCAGCTGGGATCTTTTTAGCTTGGCTTGAATTCTAGCTTGGTGGTTTTCTGATAAATAGTCTGTCTCCTGGCCGTTTCTGAAGCTTTAGGAAGGGATGCAAGCTGCATGTAAAGCTGTGAGAAGAATAACCTGTATTTCATTTTAACAGGGATTTTTATCAGCCACTATTTTTATTGCACTTATATGTTAACGCCATTAATTTTCAGTTTTGTTCCTTAAAGGTTTAAAGCTAACTCTTACTAAAAGATGATAGATGTGTCCTGTGAATGATAAAGGAAGATTTCAGCAGAGAAGAATCAGTACTGGGTTAAAATAAAGTATCTTGCATTTGACAGCCAGTGGTCTCGGTGTGCTGCTTTTGTTCAGCCTCTCTCTGCAGCAGCTCAGGCTCCACAGGGCTCTGGATGGGAAGACCAGTTACTAGTCAACTAGTCATGTCCTCACTAGGGGTGAGGACATGATGCAGGTACCACAGTGGGTAAAACAGGAGGACCCTCCTTTTACTTAAAACAGCATCTGTATTACTCTGTGTTTGATTTGCACCTGAAAGTATGGCCAACAGGTATGGTGAGTCCTTGAACTTCCACATACCCTTGCTGGCAGGATGGGCCTTACTCCCATGCAGAACACTTTAACCTAAAGAAGGGAGGCAAATGCCTTCCTCTCTATGTAGATGAAATCTCCTTTCCTTTAATTTCATCATTCTGAATTCTGCTGTTCACTAACATGAGGATGGCCTGTTAACTGCCAGAGCAGCTCTCCTAGCTGGCATCTGTTCCACAGCATCACCGGCTCGTGCTATAACAGGAAATAACCACCTGCAGACTCACACAGAAAATGCTTTTTGCTATCAACAAAATATTGAAATTGCAGGTAAATAGGAGATGGTTTTGACCCCTTGCTGGCCTGTGCTCATTTTGGGAACTCAACTTCAGAAAGCGCTGGCATTCCAGCTGAGGAGGAACTGCTCCTCACCTGGACTTGGCCCAAGTCTACCACCTGAAAAACAGGCATTCCTAGTGTACACACCCATGCAGAACGTGCTGCTGGGGTATTTGAGGCACTTTAGTGCTATATTTAACTCTGGTACCTCTAGTGAAAAGCATTACCTTGTGCTTGGGAATTTTTCTCAGCTTACTCTAAGCTTGTGCCACTTCATTCTGCCTCTGGATGACTGCTGCCACATGTCTGCAGGTTCCTAAGCAAGAGGAATAAAAAGAGGTTGAGACAAGTGATGAAACTAAATTGACACGCTACAGGGCTGGAACTGCAAATGTTAGACTACTGCTATGCCTTCAGATGCCCTTTTACCAAGTAAGAAAAACTGTCTTTAAATAAATGGTTGGGACATGAAGAGAGAGTGACATTTGAAAAAGAGCAAAGGGAGCATTTGCAGAATTCACAATCACGATGCCAGTGAGTACAGGAAGAAAATCCCAGTGAAGTAGCAATTGAACAAATATTTTCCCCAGAGGAGGTCTCAAATATTTGTCCTTCTGTCCCTTTTTTTTTTTTTTTCTTAGAAAAAGGTTCAAATATCTTTGTGAATATAAGCACGTAGTGGCCTGGGTTTGCTTAATCCATGAGTCATGCCTGGGAAGAATGCTTTCCTTAGCAAAACAAGCTTATTGATGTTCAACTTGAATGTCATCAATTTGTCCAGCTCCACTAGAATATGATGTAAAGTCATTATATCAACCTAAATATTAACAAAAAAGATACTCTCTCTTACCTGTATTGCTTGTGCTAGCAACCCTCTCCCATTTTTACATTATTCCTTCCTTGAGGTGAGTTGCTGTACTGTTACTTGGATTCATGAGCACACGGGCCACTGTCCAGCTAAGATAATTCTAACAGGCATGTGAAATGACTCAGGTACTTTCCCCTGGGACTGATGATGGTGTTACTGATGCTGGTATTGAACCTGGGCCTTGGAGCTGGAAGGAGGCCCTGGGTGTGTGTTGTGCTCACTGGAAAAAGCAACGATGATGTTAGGTCACGTGAGGTCGTGAACACTACAGAGAGTGTGGTATGTTTTGTACAGGCTTTATTGTAAATAAGTGAAGTTCTGATCATCTCCATTTTGGAGAAAAAAAGCTTTAATTTATTCTAGAGAATGTAGGAGCTAGTCTATGAAATACAATGGCAGGAAACTGAAAATCAATGAAAGAAATGTACATGTTGTTTAAATAAAATTTGTAACCACAAGAGGTGGCTGATACAGAAAATATAATTAAAAAAAGGCTGAAATATGGATATTGAGAATGTTTGGGGTCATCACTGACTGTAACAGACTGTGTTAGGCAGTAATTACATTTCAAGATTCTGTTTACTCCTGTGTGCTAAAGAGCAGGGTGTGTTCCCTTGCTGCACTGGACAAATGACCCTGCATCACCCTGTCACAGGCTCTTTGCCTGTTGCTCAACTTGAACTAATCAGAGAGACTCATCTGACTTATACGTTGAAGCTTCATTTCATACCTATGTCCTACTCCATAATTTGTTGGCATTACTTATTTTTTTAATAGATCACTTTGGTGCACAGTGATTTGCTTGGAGGGTCTTGCTGTAGAGGTGCAGCTAGTACACATCATTTGGCTTACGCTCGACAAGAGGTCATCCTGAGGATGCTGTGATTTTAAGTCTGTGAAATACTGTAACCTTTCTTAGTGCAAGGGATTGGTTATAATTAAGGGGATTTGTAAGTAGAAACTTTGTTTAGGCTATATCTACAGAGGTAACACTGTCTGGATTGGATTCTGAAGATGTACACACACTTCTGTATGGAGATGTGGCTGAACAGCTAGGAGAGAGTTTGAACAAATACAAACAGGAGGCAAGGGAGCAGCACCCCAACAAATGTCAGAAAAGGCATTCTTTATTACATACTCAGCAAGATCAAGCAGAGCAGAAGCTGTAGGACCAAAAAAGAAGCAGTGCACAGTGTAAGAGGTGTTTGGTTTGGGGTTTTTACCTGCTTTCTCCCTTGCTTCTGTTCACTAGTGATATGATGGGGAGCAGTCTGCATTGCGGTGTGCCTGGTGACTCCCCTCTATAGCTTGTCTGCAACCCCCTCTGGTTTTAGAGAAGGCAGTGGTTCTTTTGGGATTATGGCTGGCACTAGCTGGGAGGAGGTCAGAACATCAATGGGGGCTGTTTTACCACCATTGTGAGTCAAAAGGGGTGTGAACTTCAAGTTACATCATCTTGACCTGTGCCTTCTGCTGTCCTGGCCCCCTCTGATGTAGTCAGGACTTTCTCTGGGTCAGGCCTTAAAAGCAGTATGCAAATCTGTTCAAGAACAGAGAAGGCTTAGTCGGTTGCTCTCTTGACCCTCCCCGCTGTACCTTGCATTAGCCTCAGGGGCTCACGTGGGCAGCCTGAATGTGCCCAACAGCGGGGTGAGAACACAAAGGACCAGTGTCCTTTCCACCAAGAGAAGACAAGAGAAAAGGGATGCAAAGAGTGCTATACCAATCAGCTCTGCCACTCTGTGGGGTGATAAATACATTGTATATGCATTTTCATACATTTTTCTATATGTTCTGCATGTGTGACTCAATCGAGGGAGTTACCTTCCTTTTTCTACTCATCCTCCACTCCCCTAACTGCTTACTGGCTTTGGTTTATTTTGTTTTATGTTAAAGGGAATAAATTTAAATGAAAAATTAAATAAAAAGGGACTAAGTAAGTGATTCTGCCTTGTAGTTTCCTGTAGGATACAGAATTGGGTCATCGGAGGGAATTTAAATTCTTGAAGAGGAACAAGCGAGAGGTTGGTGTTCACTTTCGTTTGTCATTTTGCTAGGAGTGTAATAAACCCTAGGCAATGGATGGGGATGTTATTGTTCTCAGGTTGATAAAGGCTGCATGGAAAGTACTGTTCAGTTCTCTTAAATAACAGAGCTGCCAAATTATAAACAAACTCAGAGGAGCACACGAAGTCTTATGAATGTTATCTCATTTTACAATGCACAATATCCTGCCCTTTATTAAACCACCTAAGGGGTGGACAGTGAGAATCAAGGAGAAGGCTCTTACTGTTCCCACTGGACTTCTCCAGCTCTTGTTTCAGTAAAAACGAGAAATCAAATAAATAAATCTCTCTCATCTAGAAATGATGTCATACTGTCAGGGACAGAGGCGCTCTCAGAGAACACTGCTATGGAGGAGGCTCAGCGGGGTCAGCTCACTGACCACCTTGCCAAGGCAGCATCGGCTCCCTCACAGCCCTCCTGACAAGTGCTTCTCTGGCTTTTTCTCCAACCTCAGTGACAAACGTTGCGCAGTCTCCCCAGGCTGTTGGTACTGCTGCATCGAGGTTTCCCATCACAAAGCTCTGGTGAGGGGTCAACAAGTTGTACATCAAGCCCTATAACCACGATTAATGTGTGGGGCTTTTCACTGACTTGCAGGCAGATGAGGTGGTGGCTTCTCTGGGGTGACAGTGGGTACGCAGGGTGTGGCCCCTTTGCTGTCTTTACAGGGAAATGGGAAAAACCATTTTTCTGCATAGCAGGAGGCTTCTTTCCTGTCTTCTGCCTCTTGGCTCATGTACGTGAGAGAAATCTGATCTAGAGACTTTGCTGCAGGAGCCTGTGAAAAGATGAGCAGTGCTTTGGAAGAGCTTCTGGGTCACAGGGGTTTTTTATTTTGTTTTACTTCTTAAGATACAAATTTAGAAACTCATTAAAGCTTTGTCCTTATGGATTAGATGTACTTAAAACAACTACAGGATTTTCTCTGAAGGGTATGATAGAATTTGTTGACAAGATTAAGGACAGGCGAAGGGTGTCATCTGAAGCCCGCGGAAGTCAGGGGCTTCACTGACAGTTAAGGGTTTTGTATCCAGCCTTCAGAATTTTACAGGGAAAAAGGAAAAAGAGCTTACTTTACTTCTTGGAGAAGTAATAACTCATTACTACTTCCTAATAGAAGCCATGGGCATTGATTTCCCATAGATTTATGTGTGGTGGTTTGTAGGACTAATTTTTATAAATGGTTTCTGTTTGCACACGTAAGCAATCTCTTACGGCAGTGTCTGTACAACTACCATTAAGCAAATGGTTGTCATTAGCAGGTACTATTTTTAAGCTTAATTTTGTTTAAGTGTTTTATTTTTTTAAATCCAGATACCTGTGAAATTGCAAAATGGGAGGAAAAAGAGTCCATATCTAGTTCAGATGGCGGCGAAATCTTTGAGAACATTGATTTTTGAAAGCATCTTAAAAAGATGGACACAGCTCTACAGCTTTGACTATGTAATTCCAAATATAATTCTAAATCCTATTAATTCTAAATATAGTTGCATGAAAAGAAAAGGAAGCTGAGGGAGAAATACAACTGCATGGAATAAATGGGTCTCTTAAACACATTTACGTTCTACATTGAACTTACTTGTCCTGAAACCTGATTTTTAATCTTACCTCAGGTAATAGATTTCTCTTCAGCAGTTTCTTTTTAGAGTAATGCCTCAGCCAAGGGAATGTGAAAATTAACAATCTTCAAGTCCTATTTTTGGAGGTTTATAACTCAAACATTGACTCTCAGGTGACGCGTGCTGTGTGAGGTCTCTGGTGTCCCGGCAGGGAAGTTTCGCTCTTCCATTAACTGCTCTTTGGGTTATGAGAGCTCCTGAGATGGGGCTTTTCTGATGTCATCTTTGTGTGGGACAGCACGTGTGAGAGGGCAATTGAACGGTGTACCTGCAACGCTTTTGGTTTCTAGGCTTTTCACTGTTTCATCTCTGAGATGTTACCTCTCTGACAGTGCAGTTAGAGATGGGGTGTGCTCTGAGTGTTGAGAGCTCTGTATTCTGGTCTGAAGAATGATTTGTGAGGTGCTGAGATGTCTACCCACCTTGTGCATGTGAGAGCCGTGCCTGGTTTCCAATGTGCTCTGTGAAGTACTCTGTCATGGCAGTTCCTGGGAGCTGTTGTTGTGCCCAAATAGCTCTGAATGAACAAGCATTTCACTGCCTTTTAGGTGCCCCTCATTTCTAGATACCTTTCTAGAACCTTATGCAAGAAGCTATTTTAGCAGTAATTCTTTATAGAGTCTCCTGTTACCTTTGCCTCCAGGGCAAGGGAGTCCTGTTAGTTCTGTGGGAATCACAGCTGTCGATTTCTACTCCCTTTCTTCTAGCTGCTGAAAGGGTTCAGGAGCCTGACAGAGGCTCCTCTTCTCCTGGCACTTCTTTGGGAAATACCTTTTTCATTAACCCAGATGTTCTGGGATCTAGCTTCTGGGATGTACCTCAGTGTCTAGGTACCAAGGATCATATGTGCTAGTGACTGAATGGGGGATGCTTTCAATCTAAATTGGGATTCCTTGAGGAAATCACCTTTGTCCTGGGAGCTGCCATACCTGGCTAAGCCTTTGTACTTTTAATGCCAGCTTTGAGTGTGTGATCAGGATCAGGTCCTGAGCAGAATGAGCATAGCATGGGTAAAGGTAGCAGATTTGATCTTTACTTGCAAGTAATGCAACAGGCACTTTAAGCTGCCCTCAAGAAAACTCTAGATACGTGGTAGTTACTGCTGTAAATGCATTATAAATCAGTAGGCTGCTTTGTGCAAGGAAAAATGATTTCCTGCAGGTGCTTTAATGTTTACTAAACCTTCAGTTAAGGGTTTTAAAACATGTATGGGATGCTTTTTTCATGAAACTTTTCCATTATTTAAAGCGTCTATTAATCTCTTCTTAATTATTTATGTCATTTAAATTTTACATGTTACTGCCACAAGATATAGCTACCTTTGCTGTAAGAAACACTGCGCTGTCATGTATTACACTTCGGGGCGAGGTTAAGGCTCAGTCATGATGCGCTATGCCTGGATTTAAGAAACTGAAGAGTCATGGGTCTCAATTAATTCCCTCTCTCCTTCTCTTGGCTTTCCTATCTGTTACAGCTTTGGGAAATACCTGCAAACTGCACCATTTGATGTGATGTAAATTTAAAGAATTGCTTAAGGATTTACATTTTTTATACACACATTTTGTTTCAGTGAACTTTTACATCTTCATGTAATTAGAAGGTTTTCAAAGTCTCGAGTTATCTACTGAAATCAAGAGAGATTTTTTTCCTGGTAGCTTCAATGGGAACAGAGCTGGCACTTGCCTGATTTTTAAAGGCAGCCCCATAAGTTGTTATATGACAGCTCACTGTCAGCATTTACAGTGGATTTACAGGGGATGTCAGCATTTATGGTGGGACTGTACAGCATTTACACTATAAATATACCCATTAGATAAGTTGTTAGGAAGGTGGAAGAGTTACTGTTCGCTTCAGCTGGGATAGGGCCTGGCTGCCGGCCAAGCCCCAGCCACTCGCTTTTGGCTCGCTGCGGCAGGCGTGTTCTTCTGGACTTTGGCGTGATGGCACATGATTTTCTCAGTGTCAGCCAGCATGTACCAGACCAGAGAGTACAGCAGCTCTGCTGGAGTAGGCAGCATGCTGACGCGAGTACAGGGCAGTCCCTTTCACTGCAGTGGGTGCCTCTGAAAGACGGGATGAGGTCCTGTGATTTACAGCGGACCTTGGATTAGCACCCGTGTTTCCTGATGCTGGCGGCAGTTCATGGTCTGTTCTTGGGGCCAGCTCCCCCATCGCTTCAGCGAGGCTGTAGTTCTTAACGTGAGTTAGAGTTCTTCTTACAGTGCTTGGGGCAATTATAATATGGTATTTGCGTAGCAAAATGCCAATCCATGTACATATTGGTGTGGTATCCACATGGCTAGAAAGGAAAATCAACCTGTTATGTGTTCACGGAGCTGAATGCAGGTGTTCTGGTAGTAGAAAGAACTGTGGAGAGAAGTGGTGGATGCTCTGCCGGAGGTCTGCACCACCCATCCTGTTCTGCGAACAGGTCCTGTTCTGTGCGGGTGGGATTCCCTCCCGAGCACTTTGTCTGCTTGGGGAGCTCACGTTGATGTGTTTAAAGAAAAGAATACAGGCTTGTGGTTATTAGTTCCACCTATGTCCTGCTAATGGGGGTCTAAATCTGTGTTAAATCAGACTCAAAACCGTAGGCACATGTAGGTGTTAGAGGCATGCTGTGTTAGGCAGACGCATGTCTCTCAAAGCAGCACTTGGCCCTTCAAGGGCAAAGATGTCAGGTCCAGACCCTGAGGAAGAGCTGCGGCTCTGCTGCGTTCCTGTCTGTCGAGGCCTGCAGGCTGTGGGCAAGATGTGTTTTCACGTCGATGACAGTGTTGGTGCAGCTGCAGTCAGATCCTGAACTGACAGCTCATCCTTAGGACAGCTCTGTGGATAGTTTTCCATCATGTCAGTCACTGGTACCACATCTGCTGTAATTTAAAGAAGCTTTTGTGGTCGAGGGAATAAAGAATATGGAGCTTGTCCTGTGTTTTTAGGGAAAAAGGCTTCTCTTCACACCTGCCTGCATTGAATAATGCAAGTAAAGAAATGGGGACTGAACTTTGACTCGGTCCCTGCACATTAATAATCTTACCCATACAGCTTGCTATAGCGGCTCTTCAGGATGGGGACATTTTCTGAACTGGCTTATTACGGGAAGTATGTGTCACTAACCATTTTCTCTCTGGAGCTGGGGAGAGGCCCCTGGGATAAATAGGAGCAATTCCTGTTTGAACGGAGCATTTAAAGGAGAGGATCTATTCTGGTCCCCATGCATGTGGCTCAGCTCACCTATATGATGCATGCGGGACAGAGGGATGTTGGGTGGGCTGGGCAGACACTACCAGTTCTTGAACTGCAGCAAAGGAGACCCTTGGTGACTTTATTTGCCTTTTGTTCCTTCCATACTATGTAACAGCAAGTATGAGGAGTTCTGATAACTCCCATTTGGAAGGTGGAACGAGATCTTGAATCAGCTTTGGCTCAAGTTAGTTTAGTTTTGCTAAAACCATTCATCCACCCTTGAACATCCTGAATTTTATAGCTGTGTGGCAAGCTGTATGTGCAAGAGAAAATTGTTGGTTGGAAACCAAAGTGCTGTGAAAACCCTGGGATGGAAAGGCTGGTGTGCAGAGTGGGTGTAACTTACCTGTAAGTGCTCTCCTGCACACTGTCCCTCTTGGTAGGCAGCCCATTGAGGGACGGAGGGATGGCTTAAAAGGACACCGCGTGCCGATCTTCAGAGTCTCTGATGAAATCTCTCTCTGTATTCGTTGTCAGCTAGTTCCCCCTCCGATACTTTTGTAAGATGGGGAATTAATTGATGGGAATTGGCAGCAGAGCTATTCTCCCAGCAAATACAAGGTCTGCCTACTAGTATGAAATGATGCATATTTTTAGAGGTTAAATACAGCTATTTGTTCATGTTCAAAATGTTTCTGTGTGTATGCCAGAACTTTGGAAAAGGCCCAAAAGTGGCACACCTGAAATGACTTTTCGCTCTTTGGAAACTTGTCCTCAAACTTCTCTTTGCCACTGGGTCTAACTTGATTTGAATGTTTTGTTTGGGTGTTTTGTTGTACAGAAAAAGGGGTTTTTTTGCTTACGTGCATTATAATCTTCCATGTTCATTCATATGGCCTCGATCTTGCTGCCTTTTTCAAACCATGTTTGTCTTCTGTGGGTTTTCCAGCTGCAAAAATACACAATGTGAATGTTTGCCCTGGGGTCAAAATGAAGCCTCTGAGTGTGAAATTTGACCATGTGGATATTTATCCAGCTGATAAACTTGTCAAATCTAAGACACATGTTTGACAAGAAGATAGGCAGCAAATTTTTGAGGGCGTGGACGTATATGTTGCCTCTTGCTGCTTTCCAAGGGCTTTCCAGTAGTTTTGTTAGCGTGTCTCAAAGAGTTCAAGCCAATAGTTGCATTATGGTGGATGATGCAAAGATGTAAGGAAAACGCTTGTTAATTCTCAGTCTCAGAAATTGTTAGATAGTGACAATAGTGAGAATGGGATAAAACCTCAGGACTTTTTTGTGGTCCTTAGTGAGAGTTTCTTCATGTAAACACACCATAACAGCAGAGAAAAGCCTTAGGATGCTGTTGGTGAGTTACGATTGCCTTCATGAAGTGAGAAATCATACTTTAAAATGTGCATATGTCGTTTGTTCTAATGTAATAAGCAAAAACTATATAAAAGTAATTTCACTGGGGGGAAATAGTAATTAACCTATCCTGTTATCATGAAACCGATTTCTTACTAGAGAGAGTTCTGCTGGGGATAGCAATCTTCCCTTTGATTATGTGCTATTACGTTATGAAAACTGCAGTCAAGCTCATCTTTCATTCAGCAGATTTTCAATTTAATGTAGTATGAGCTTATTGAGCTTAAACTTGGTGTGAAGATTGCTAAAGGTGACATTTCAAATAAACATCATTTTCCTGCTGGCTTTTCAGGGAGATGCTGGGGCAAATGAATGACAGACGAGAAATAATCTTACAGTTAAGAAATATGACTTGTAAAATTTGGGTGTTTTGAGTAGCAACAGCCCTAATTTCTTTTACGCTTGATTAACTTCTGTATTGTGGTTCACGGGGCCAGACAGGTTTAATTACAGTGTGAAGCAACTTGCCATGCTCGGTTAGACTGAGTCCTTGCTAAGGAGTCTTCCAGGTCTCTTAAAGTCTGCAGCAGCATGGGTGGCGTGTGGAAACCAATTACCGGTGAAAATGTAAACTTAACAATTAGCAGGTAAAGGCCCATGTTTGGGAAATGAGTCTCAGCATGATGAAAATAGATACCAATCCAATAGCATCGATTTCAAGGATGCTGATGAAAGAAGTTAGGTGCTCCTGGGAGAGCTGCCCAGCCCTGCAGCTCGCATCAGGCAGCTGTTTTTGCAGCTGGGCGGGGGGTGAGAGAGAGTCCCAATTTGTCCTTAGTTTTGGTCCCCACTTTGGGTATATAAATTGGCTAATAGGTAAATTCTGCAAATGAAGATTCATGCCTCCCCTGGGTCTTATGTGACCCGTCAAGTTCCAGGCAGCATTGCCGCCAAGAGGGATTGAGAGTGCCTCTGAGCTTCTGCCAGTTGCGGAGAGGAGGGGCAAGAGCTCACCCAAAGCATATGTATCAATATACCTAAAGAATAAAAATATCAACAGGATATAAATACTCTGTTTATCCACACATCCCTGCCTGGGAGCACAGCTAACCTTTGAGTGGGTCCCGCACCCCTTTGCTGGTTGCATTGTGTTTGCCCAGTTGTGAGAGGTACAACACAGGGGATCTCCTCCTTGACATCCCCTGCGCCCGGTGGAGCCACAATAGGCTTGGCCAGATGTGAGGTTGGTGCTCAGTTACACCGCATCTTAGGTTGTGGCTGCTCTGATATCAGTCATCTCCAAAATTACATGAGCCATTTCAGTGCACTCTAAAGGCGGAAGCGATTAGTGGCAATACACCCTGCCAGGGGTGGCAAAGCAGCTGATCGCAGAGATACACATCAGCCAGAGGAAGTAAAATTTAAACTCCCTTTTAATTTGTGCCGAGACATTAAATGTGAATTATGAACCAGTGCTGTTTAATGAAAGACGTGGATTAGTGGCAAATTTAATCTGGTGTATTACTCTACTGAATCAACAGCCCTTTCTTTTTAGGATAAAAGTGACTTTGGTTTGAGATGTGATCTGTTTAGTGTGCTAGGTGGCCCATAGTTCTGTGGGTCTGACCACTTCAGTGTGGAAAGAAATTTCATTGGAAAGGGTTGCAATGTACAGAGAGAAGCTGGTTAGGTGGCTCCAGCAGTGGGTGTCATTTGGGCTTTGACAGGAGCTAGTGCAGGAAAGTAGGAGTTGGTACTGCAGAGCCAGCGTTTTGAGACAGAATTGGCTGGTGCCAACGCTTAGCACGTTCAGTGGCAAATGCTTTGGTGCTCAAGGGATTATAGATTTTTTTGGGGGTAATGGATGACTTAAGAAAACGGACTAGAAAAAACAATCAGTTCTTTTTAAATTCATGGAGAATTTTGTACCATAACATAAGAAACATTGAGTTGGTGTTAAGAAAAAAGCAGTAAAGAGAGGATGATTTTCTGAAAATAACTTTACTGATTATTACTTATTTCCTCTGATTTACTTTTCCAACCAGGTCTGAGTTCCTCAGTCTTCCACAAAAGATTTGTCTCATTTGTTATTTCAAATTGAGGTCAAGTTTCCTTTCTCTGACTCCGCTTCCTTCTCTTTCTCTTTTCCATTCTGAAAACTTAGAATCCAAGCACAAGTCTATCCCATGTTTTTTTTCTAACCAAGAGATCCAATCCTTTTGAGACCTGACCCTTTAATCTTCTAGTCTTCTAAAACAGATCAATGACTTGCATGCTGGGGCTTACACAAGCATTTCCATCAAAATATAAAGTGTCCTTGGTCAGGATGGCAATCAACAACCACATCTGGAACGTGGCAAAAGGCTTTTTTTACTGGTGTGTCTTGTATGGGAAGCTGGTGTCTGTTCAGTGACCAGTCTGAAAGACAACTGGTTTGATCATTTATAGCCCTGGAGCTGTGTCCTGCTCACAGAATCACCACTCTCTTTGGTGTCTGTGCTTGAAGTTTTGCTTGAGGTCAAAACCCGAAGGTGCTTAGAGGCAAACGGGTCTCATAGGAATTAATCTCACTGCGTATTGTACCTCTGCTCTGTTCAGCTGAAAATGATGCCCTCAGTCACGTCTAGATGGTGAGTAGGTGACACTCTTGATGCTTTGGTGACATGGGGACAAAGGTTTCATGAAAATGTTGCCCAGACAGCTCTAACTCTTTTTTTACTTACGGACTTGCCATGGTTACTGAATTTATGCACATGGGGAATTCCGGTATAACCCTGGTGAATCTTGGGCTTTTCCTTGTTCTCTGGTCATGGGAAGTCGGTTCCTGGGGTGGCGGGGTGGCGGTGTTACTGAGATATCCAGTTTCCCTTTAGGGGAATTCCAGTTAGTTTATAGGAAACTGAAAGAAAAGAGAGATATCAAGAGCATTCTCTGCCCTTTGTGGGGAATACAGAAACAAAATCCTTCTGCCCATCTCCTGTATCAAGGGCCAAGTTAGAGCTCTCCTCAGTGATGTTAACCCTTCACAGCATCCTTTACCAGAGGAAGTACTTCATTCAAACCAGAGAAAGTCTGATGCCTTTTAATACCTTCCTCTTGTCACCATGTGCATTCTGCAACCATGGCACTTTTTTTGCTGCCCTGTAAAGAGTAAATTGTCCCTGCATGCTGTCTGAGGAGCCAGGTCTCTGGTCATGATAGAACAAATACCCTCAGCAAAATTCAGCCAACTGTACTCGTTGCCCTGCAAGCATTCCTTTAGCCAGGAGCGAAAATGAAACCTGGGGATATTGGGAACCCTTGAAGCGGAAGGATTTGTGACACGCAGGTATGGAGACAGAGGTGGAAAATAAATATCAACTCGCCAGCACTCTCCAAGCTGTAAGTGGTTTGGAGATGTGTTCAATGTCCTTTTGTCTTTTGCCTGTTTGGAACAGCAGGACAAAACCAAACACCCCAAACCCCAGCAAAATGGAAAATCCAGTGAAAATCCAAAGCAGACAGTTCCCATTAGTACTCTTGTGGCTCCAACCACTGCCCAGGTGCTTTGGGGTACCAAATTCTGCTTGTGTGGTGAGAAACGATGGGACTTGGCACTCTGCTGGAAGAGTTGGATTTCTAATGGCGTTGGATCCGGAGTACTCAAGAAAAGGTCATCTCAGCTGCCTGAGACAATGCCGCTTTCCTTGGAAAACACGGCCCGGCTGTGCCAGTGGCTGTCAGCAGTGAGGCACGGAGCGTTCAGCGCCTGCTCTGCCTGATAATTCTGCTGCGGCTGTTGTTGCTGAACTTCACTGAAATGTGTTTATGCTACAGGAAAGACAAGCTTATAATTTTCCTGAGCTTCTGGCACATTTCCAGGAAGAAGTTGTTTTGTGTGTCAACTGTTTCTGGAGCCCGTATACTGTAATTGCTGCTATTAGAAGAATGGGAGGCAAGGAGATTCCTTGTGCTCTCCAATCCCATGCTTTTGAGATTTTTCTTTTAGTCTTAAGACTGGAAGTTTTTTGTGAAACCTCGCCTTCTCCACAGCCAGTGACACAAGCCTGCCCTGAGCCTGCCCCGGAACTGCCAAGAGCAGCTAAGGATGGTTCTTTGCTAATTAGTGGAAACCAGATAGTTTGTGCCTTCTGGGTTGTTGGGGGTCCTTGGGTGTGTAAGATTTTGAAGTGTTGGGTCCTGCACTTTGGTCATAACAACCCCAGACAGTGCTACAGGCTTGGGACAGGGGGGCTAGAGAGCTTCACAGAGGAAAAGAACCTGGGGGTGCTGGTTTAAACTTGCCTGGACATGAGCCAGCAGTGTGCCCAGGTGGCCAAGAAGGCCAATGGCATCTTGGCTTGCATCAGAAATAGCATAGCCAGCAGTGATCATCCCCCTGTGCTCAGCTCTGGTGGGGCTACAACTCAAATACTGGTTCAGTTTTGTGCCCCTTACTACAAGAAAGACATGGAGGTCCTGGAGCATGTCCAGAGAAGGACAGTGAAGCTGGTGAAGGGCCTGCAACACAAGTCTTAGGAGGAGCAGCTGTGAAAACTGGGACTGTTTATCTTGGAGAAGAGAAGGCTGAGGGAAGACATTATTGCCCTCTACCACTACCTGAAAGGGGGTTGTGGTGAGCTGGGGATCAGCCTCTTCTTGCAGATAAGTAGCGATAGGACAAGAGGGAGTGGCTGCAAGTTGCATCAGGGGAGGTTCAGGTTAGAAATGAGGAGAAATTTCTTCTCAGAAAGAGTGGTTGGGCATTGGAAAGGGTTGCCCAGGGAGGCGGTGGAGTCACCAGCCCTTGCAATGTTCAAGGAAAGGTTGGATGAGGTGCTTTAGGACATGGCATAGTAAGTAATATAGGTGATAGGGGGACAGTTGGACTAGATGATTCTGTGATATCTCACTGTACTTAGGGCCCTGGGTAACCCTTAACTCTAGCATGGTGCTGTGGTCCTTATTGCAAGACCGATGTCAAAGCAGGTGGCTGGAGGAAGCATCACGGGATGTCCTCCGGTGGGTGGTTTGCCAGCTGAGGTGAACGGATTTCCTTACACACAATGTGATGTAAACAATGCGAAGGAGGGTGAGTGATACAGGTTTTCTCCTGCTCTTCCAGGAGCTGACCGTGAAAGCAGGGCTGTCCCGATATATATATTGTGAATATAACTCTCCTGCCAGAATGTGTTACAGACCTTTTATTTATGTTCTAAGCCACAGGTCATAAACTTAATTTTGATCCAATTATTTTTGCATTTTGGCCAGTACTTTCTGTAGAAGAAAAAGCCCCCAGCCGTCTTTTGGCTGCATCCACTTCCAGCAGCGAAAAGGAAACCGGGCATTCCTGGAATTACTCAGAATTCCTTTGTCTGTGCAGGGCAGGAAGCCAGGCAGCATTGTTTTAACAGCCTTTTGCTAGCCTTCAACCTCGGAGGCCGTCTTTATTTCTCCATTTTCTTCAGAAATTGCAGGATGCTCTCCACATTTTGTTATGGCAGCTACCCTGACAGCTTGTTTACACACTTAATCTGCCTTCCTCGCCCTCAGCACTACAGTCTCTGAGCTCATCCCCATGTAATGACATAGTAGGTAGTCTGGTTGTGCTGGCTTTAACTGCAGCGGTCATATTAAGTAATATAATCTGATTTGTAATTCCTCCCCCCCGACTGTTTTACTTGCAGTTTTCCTTCAGTTTGTGGTTACAGTCACGTATGTCTTTTATTGCCCAGAACTCTGGGAGTAATTGTGTCTTTTTGTCTTCATTCTAGAAAGTCTCGAGAGATGCAGTCCTAGCTTGCAGCTGCTGGGGTGGTAAAATGTTGGTGGTTTTTTCTTTCTAGAATGTATTGTATTTCACAACTTTATCATATTTCAGTATTAGTATTAATCAGAGAGACATGCTAACGGTGACTGGACTGTCCCACCTGCTCAGGCAATGCTCAGCGAAGGAGGAAAAATCTCTTCTTTGTCACTTTGCCTGAAGGGGCAAAGTTTCAGTCCTTGTAATCCTACCAAGAAAGCCTTGAGGACACGGTCAGAGTGAAACCCCAGGGTCTTCAAGGCAGGCGGTGAGTAGACAGGCTCACCTCGTGTGCACATAACACACACAAACATGTGCAGTCTCGACTCCTGAGATCCATCTTCTTGTTCCATGTGTCCTGCAAAGCATCAGAGGGACCCAGTTGATGGTGGTTGGGAAGAAAGGGCCCTCAGGAGGTCATGCAGCCCCTTTTCCTGTGCCCAGGGTGAGGGGACTAGGAGGGACTCACTCTTGATAAATCTCAGCGTGAAGGACACGATGGTTTCCAACAGCCTTTGTAAACAAAATCCTTGCTCAATTATTTACATGTTTAGGGAGAGGAAATACGTAAATTGCTTTCCCATTAGTGGAGTGACCAGGAAACAAACAGCTGAGACCTTGTTGGAAATATTTGTTTTGTTCCGATGCTCCAGATAAGCAGCTGTGAGAGCTCTTAAGTCTGACTGCTCCGTGAGTCGCTCTCAGCTTTGTCTGGATGCCAAAGCCCCTTGCACACCAGAACAAAGCCCTGTAGCCCCGATGAAAGGCGTGCAGATGACGTAACTACTTGCAGAATTATTGCGACTGTTGGTTCAGCACTTTCATGTTCTAGAACCCTCCCTCTGCTTGACCAATTCCGCCCACACGGAATTAAATGGTACTTGGTACACAGGAGGAGATGGTGCAGCCAATAGCGGTGTGGCATCGGTTCCTGTGCTTAGGAGGGAGCTCACAGTGAGACATGAGACCCAGAAATGGCCTTGCTGGGTGGTTGATGGCAGCGTAGTTTTGCAGGAGGCTTGCTGCCCTTTTTTAGGGCTCCTTGGAGATGTGTTTGAATCTTGCTCTTAAATATGGGTAGGAGGAACCGTGTGTCCCACCACATGAATGGGGAAAAGTGAGAAAGGTCCCTGTCTCTGGGAGAGCTTCCATGCCTAAAAACACAGTGTGGAGGTTTGCAGCACCTGAGTCCCCTCTGCCAACAGTTGTGGTCCTGGCTGTGGTTCGGCAGAAGCGAGGGCTGCTGAGAGTCTCTCTGGAATAATCATGTCGTTTCAGCATCGTATCAGGACACCAGGGGCAGCAGCTCAGATCTCCAGAAATCAGGGCGATAAAGAGGAGAGGCTGAGGCAGGATCCTGCATTAGGTGGGCGCCTGGTCTGGTCGGGTACAGATCTCTGAGGCCAGGTTTGTTTGACATGCCTGGAAGATGCATGAGGCTTCTACAGAGTTTTCCAAAGTGCTGAAGCAGGTTAGTAAGCTGGAGTTGGATATTTAGACTGATTTCCAGCCCTTGAGATCCCTCTTGGACCCTTCCCCTCCCAGGATTTTGTCTGGAGACATGAGTGCTCCAGCTGAGGATGAAGCAGCCCAGTCCTCATGTCACATGGCCTGACAGGCATATGTTTGGAGATGAAGCACCTACAGATACTGGCAGATTTTTGCTTAAACCGTGTCATTTGAATACTTCTTTTTATTACTCCCTTCCACATTCAGCCCCAAAAAATCTTCGTGAAGAGATGAAGATTATACAGACAACCTTCTCCACTGCTGCTGATGTGAAATGGATGATTAATTTTGCCTCAGAATTAGGTTCTGTGATGAGTTTGCCACTGGAGTAATTATACAAAACGGTCATCTTTCTTGCTTTAAATGTGGCCAGGCTCAGTGGGGAGAGGGTGGCATTGTTACACTGTGGCTCTTTAATGGGCAGGGGGAAGCGAGAGGGTAGTTTCAGTCTTGAGGACATATTTAATCTTACAACATCTTTTACTGCATTTAATAGCCTGTCCTACATCTTAATCACTCTGTGTAAAGAAATTAATCCCCAAACCCCTTTCATCCTGATAATGTTAAATCTTCACTGGTTTTGTCCCCATTAGCTTGTCTTCCTCTGGCAGTTCTGCTCTTGCCTGGTCATGGGTGTGCTCCTCATCACTCATCTGTGGAAATGGATAATTATATAAATCCAGCTTCTCTTGAATATTGGATACCTGCTTGTTTTGTAGCTTTCCCCATCGTGTTTCCCAGTGAACATCCATCATGTAGTAAGATACTCAGGATTTGGGGGAGCAGATCGTCCCACTTCTTTTTGTGGTGACCTGCTGCGGTTGGTGTCTCCTGCTGATGCCTCTGGGAGGAGATGCTGCACTGCTGCTAAGTGCTGGTTGCTGCAGGGGCTCACGGCTTGGATGGAGATTTCAGCCATGCAGTCAGCCTGCCCTGGTCCAGGGGATGCCTGCAACGACATGGAATTGCTGTTTTCATGCCTTTGTTTCTAGAGTTGAGAGGTGTTGGGTGTCCCCCTTTGCCCTCTCTTTCCTCTTAGCGATGAGGTCCAGCCATCCTGGCAGCAGGCACTGTGTGTAGCTGCACACTGATGCTGGAGGGAAGGGTCCTTGACAGGCTGGAGAGGTGGGCCTGTGCAAACCTCATGAAATTCAACAAGGCCAAATGCAAGGTCCTGCACGTGAGTCAGGGCAATACCAAGCATAACTACAGGCTGGGCGTAGAATGGATTGAGAACAGCCCTGCAGAGAAGGACTTGGGGGTGTTGGTGGATGAGAAGCTCAACATGAGCTGACATGGTCCAGAAAGCCAATGGTATCCTGGGCTGCATCAAAAGGAGCATGACTGGCAGGTTGAGGGAGGTGATTCTGCCCAGCTACACTGCCGTCCTGAGACCCTACCTTGGACTACTGTCTCCTCATCTGGGGGAGAAGTATATGGAGCTGTTGGAGCAAGTCTGTAGGAGGCCACAAAGATGCTCAGAGGGCTGAAGCACCTCTGCTATGAAGACAGGCTGAGGAAATTGAGATGATTCAGCCTGGAGAAGAGAAGGCTCTGGGCAGACCTTCAAGCACCTTACAGTCCCTAAAGGGGCACCAAAAAAGCTGGAGTGGGACTGATGCTGAGGGCAGGGAGGGCCAGGCCCAGGGGCATGGCCTTCAGCTGCAGGAGGGCATCTGGAGAGGACTTGGGAGGCAGAAATCCTTCCCGAGGAGGGAGGAGGCCCTGGCACAGGATGCCCAGAGAAGCTGGGGCTGCCCCTGGATCCCTGGCAGGGTTCAAGGCCAGACTGGATGGGGCTTTGGGTACCCTGGGCTCGGGGGCCGGGTGTCTATGCCTGTGGCAAGGGGTGGCACTAGGTGGGCTTTGAGGTCCCTTCCCACCCAAACCAGCCTGTGATTCTGTGCCTGTGTCTCAAATGCTACCCAAGGTGTCCCATGCCAGAAGCAGACCATGAGGCTGGGGGGAGCCTGATGGACAGGTCTGGAATTCAAAATTTGATCCCGTGCTCATCAGAAAGTACAACTCATCCTTCCAATATGAAATGTGTATTGGTGGAGCTTTGAACACCACTAGTGAGCCATTCCTGGGAATGTTTACAGCTCTGGCAATCATCCCAAAGAATTTTATTCCTTTTTCTTTTCTATTCTGTGGTTGAGAATTGGGACTTGAGGCATCACAGAGAAACAGCTGTGCACTTCATCATTATTTCTCAGATACGTTTATCTTGTGTGTGTATTTGAATAATGATGTCCCTTATCGACTCCTCGTCGTTCATAAAACACTGGGATATGTTTATTTCCAAACCACAATATTGTGATAAAGACTCTGAGGTCTTCTGGCACAAATAAAGTGACACCTTTCTGTACACACCTTGAATTGCTTCTGTCCCAACTAGGTTTTCTCAGTGAAGGACTGCAGTGTCTGTTGTGGATATGCCCAAGCTGTGAAGTGGCTGCACGTAGGAGAACTTCGGTCCCGTCACTTGAGCACTGGTTGAGATGGACCAGCAGAACCAGCTGAGGTGTCATGGGATTTTAGCTGTCACATGTAGTTGGGAGGCGGCGTAAGGACATCGGGGATGTTGGTCTCTGAATGTACCTGTTATTTCATGTAGTGTGACGTATTTTGGTGTGTTTGGCCCCTGTGACTTCACTTGGTATGTGGAATGTACCTGTGCTTTGGCTCCTAGTTGTCAGCCGCAGGAGCTGCAGTGGTGGCTCCGAGCAGGCAGGTTCCTTGTCTGCGGATACTTGTGGTGCGGGGATAAGAGCTGCTCTAAATTTAGCGTCTTGGCATTCAGCTCGCTGTTTCCTTCCTTTTCCTTCTCCTCTCTGACATTGGTTCAGGAATTGATTTCTTCATTTGGTTGAGACATTCAGTATCCCTCCTGTGTTTGGTCAGTGTAAAATGCTCCTCTTTCCATCCAGCATGCTGCACTCTGACAGCCTCTCTGCTGCCCCGATTGCTGTACTGCAGGAACGGGTCAGAGCACTTCAGGCCACACAAAGTTTGCAAACGTGGCTGTGTTAGAGCTGGGTAATGCTCTTCAGAAGGAGGTTCCCCAACAGTGCTCTGAGTGGTTGATTGCATTCTTTCCAGACCTTTGACATGACAGTTGTCAATCTGCCCATCTGAGTTTGAGGGAATGCAAAAGACTCCTGACCCTTGGCTTTTCCTGCGCCCCAAGACAGCAGTCTCACAAGTAATAGCTTATTAAACCCTGCTGCCTTCCTGGGCTATCACTGTGTGGTACTTTCCCCCTGAAGACTGGGTGTGCTGGCATCATTTTGTACATGCTGTCGCCGTGCTGGCTCTCCAGCAGGGTTTATGCAAGGCTATGTGCTGCTGTCTGCAGTGGGGTTCGCTGCAGGATGCTTCCGTTGCAGGAGATGGAGCAGTGGCAGGATCAGAACTGAGTTGAGAAACAGAGCCTGAGTGGCCTCACTGCCCCTCTTACCTGCTGAAGCTGTGGCCAGGTTCTCCCAGGTGAGACCACATCACTGGAGGACTCCCTGACCCAACTTGCTGTGTGCTGTGGTCTGCAGCCTGCTGATGGTAGGACGCAGTCTGCTTCCATATACTCGCAGGCCATGGTGACCAGTTTGTTTATTTACCTGTGTACTGCGGGATCTTTTCCAGCCTTTTCCTCTCCATGTGAACTTGCCCCACACAAACCCTGAGTGGGAACTGTTGGTTTCACTCACACAAGGAAGCACCTTACTGTGGGTTTGTTGTTCCTCCACGTGTTCATGTGGGTATCGATCTCTGTTTCGAGTTTTGGCACCCGTGTCATAGCTGTAGCAAGGAAAAACCGTGAGCACTCTTGTTCAGTGGCTTAAGTAATGTGAAAGCTTCTGTTCCTGCTCCCTTAGGAGCATTGTTTGAATTTGGCTTTGAGGCACACAAATAGTAACCCGTGAGAAGGAAGTTTACAGGTTGGATAACTGCCTCCTAATGAGGCAGCAGACAAACACAGAAGTGATTCATAGGTTTCATCTGATTCAGAATTCCTGGAGATGCAGTTTTCACTTCTGGCCAGCACTGTGGACTTCCCAGTGGAAGCCAATATCATTATTAACTAGAGCCTGCTGTACCAGTACTGAAATTCTCAAGCCAAGTAACTTTTTTATGTCATAATAGTTTCTTCATTATCTGATGATTTGAGTGAGAACTGAAATTCTACATAAGAAGGGTGGCCATGAGTATCTGTGGGGAGTAGTGGGATGCTGAGGGACTGTCAGCACATGTGTTTAGCACCTCACTCAGTGTGACCCTCTAGTCCTCTGCTTTTTGCCCTAATACTGCCATTTCTGGGGAGCTTTATCTTTTCATTTATTGTTTTTTCATTTCATTGTGCTGCAAGTGATCATTTGACATGGGCACAGCAGACCTGCCCGTAGCTGGAGGTGGCTCTGTGGGTGCATGGGGCCATCAAGGCATGCATGGTTTTTTACTGGCCGTGTGTTTGCAAGGGACCACTGAACTGATACGGACCAACGTGATCAGGAGGCAGTGATGTAAGGTCAGAGTGACTTGTAGCTATTTTTTTGATGTACATATCTCTTCTAGCCTGTGCTCTCACCTACTTCCTCCCCTAAGCAGCGCAGTTCTCGGGCTTGCCTTTTCCAGTCTTCATGCAATTCGGCTCAGGAGCCCTCCAAGCACCCCTGCTCCCCTCCTGTTGTGCTCCCAGCCTTGGGGCACGCGCCTGCATTTGGGAGACACTCCTAATGAGCGAACGGAGTGCGGTGGCATGAGGACAAACCCAAGCAGTTCAGTAAGTGGAGTCGATAAGGATTTTACCAATCGTGAAACACACAAAATCAATACCAGAACAAGCTAACAGCCAGTGGGAAAGGTTTTAGCAATCACATAATGGATTTGATTTTCTCAGTTGTCATCAATAACGTGGCAGTTGCATTTAGCACAAGCTGAAGTGGAGGGTATCAAGCAAGCCAGCAAGAAAAACTTTGCCATTGTCACCTCTAGTGCTGAAAAAACCCAACCCAAACAAACCGAGCTTAGTGTTACAGCAGGCCATTAGTGTGACAGTGTTACCCAGCTGTTGGTAAGAGTGTTACAGATGGCTTCAGAGAACCAGAAACCAAAACCTTACCTCATCTGACTTTTGATACCAATTTTAGGTACTCCTGTTGTTGAACCTCTTGCTTTGTGAGAGGTTTTTTTCAACTAGAGCTTTTTTCTACATGAATTCAACTGGAAATTTTGTTGCACCCTAAAGCTAAACATGCAATGAGACCTCCAACAAATGCCAACCCAAATCAATAAAGTTTTTAAGAGGAAACAAACCCTAGATTTTCAGTAGATTATGTCACAGGCAGCCATTGGGTGACCTCAGAAGGAGTGAAAGCCCAGACCCTCTCACTACAACTGCATAATCCACGGTGTCAAAGTGACATTTAAACCCAGACAGATGCAAACATGTTGGCAATTTGAGTCAGACAGCATCGGTGGATCATTGAGGGCATGGCTAGGGCTGCCTCAAGGCAAGCAGAACTGTTTTTTTTTCTATTGATAAATAGATAATTTGCATTTAAAAGCTGCTGCAACTGAGAAAACCCTTTTTATCTGAAATCTGTGTGAAAATGTGTGGTTACAGAGATGTTGCAGTTAGCACATGTCTGTGTGTAGTGTGCTGAAAAGGGGAAGTGCCACACATGTTGCCTGAGAAATGAAATGAAGTGGCAGGGGTAATGCTGCATTCTGGAGGTTTGAATTACCATATGTATGTTTTCCCCTTTGCTAGGGCACCAGTTGGAAATGCTCCGTGAACCAGCTAAGCTTAGTTAATTACGTTTTTAATTACAGGGAGAAGTGAAGAAGTGCTGGATCCGTAATCACAAGACACCCCAGCCTGGGGTAGGAGAATTTCAGACACCAGCAATACTGAGGAGTGCAAACCCTCTCTTAATGCCACTGCTTCAGTGTTTGCTGCCCCAGAACATCCCCAGAGTATGTGCTGTAGCAGTAAATAGCTCCTAAACATGAGCTTAATAAAAATGTGCCTTAGGCAGACCTCTTTCTGTGTACATGATAGCACCAGTCCTAACGCCGCTGCGTTACTGGGGCTGCACTTTAATCTGAAGTTCCCCAGCCCGCACTTGATAGGAGCGTTACGTAAGATGTGCAGCTGCAATAGAAAATCAAGGAAGACAGGGCTAACAATGACCTTCAGAGGTCATCTGATCATGCTGCTGGGAGCCTGGCCTCTGCTGACGTAAACACCAAGCAGCGTCGCCCCTTTAGAGATGTAGGTGGTGTAAATTTGTGTTAGCGTAAACCCAGCAGTGTGGGGTGGTTTTATTTCTATTCAAAGGAGGTAGCTGAAATGGGATGGATTGCAGTAATAGCATGTTTTAGTCATGAATATTAATATTGAAGTAATTAAATCAGATGACTGTGAATTACAGGACAGGGAGATACTTTGTGTGTCACTGAATCTGCTCCCCAGCCAGCACGGAAACCTTTTCATAGATGTCTGGAGCTGTCAGTTAATTAAGGGAGGGTTTAAGTAGCCTTCACACAGCCTTGTTTTTTATCTTCCATTTATTGAAAGATTATTTAGCTTTCACTGCAGGGTGCTGGGTATGAATTGGAATGACCAAAACACGACTTGATAGGCAATGATTATATTCCTGCCAACACAGGGCAGGAAGAGCATCATAACAAATGACTTTCCCCACTGGAGTTGAATCTACCTGAACTGAATCTTCACTGCCATGCATCACAGTTTGGCTACATGTAACATGCTCAATTCTTTGCTGAGGTAAATTGTTGGTGGTTTCCCTTGTTTATACCGTTAAGTGTTTAAAATATGTGTATTGGGATGTGACAGCTCTCCTGACTCCAGTGACCTGCTTTAGGAACGTGAATGCAGATAGAGCTGAGCAGGAGGAAGCAGAAAGCTTTGCTAACAGTACCAAGGTGATGTTTGTGTTACCATGAAACCATGTTTTCCATTTTCTGGCAATCAGGACACAAGGACCGGCTGCTTCTCTTCATGCCAGCCAGAGATTGAGGCAAACAGCATTACTTGTCCCAGTACCTCCAGCCTTCTCAGTGTTTCCAGCTTGGAGGATTTGGCTTTACTTCCTCTGGGATGTCTGCTTGGCTCCTCTGCTTTCTCCAAAGTTAAAAGGTTCAATACACTTATGTATTTTTTCACTTCCCTGAAGCAAGTAGTGGTTTTGCATCGATGGGTTTGTCCTCTGAAGTCAGTCAGAAGAAGGTCTGTGGAATCCCTGCACTTAATTTTTGTAGACAACTATTACAATTTGGAACCAGTGGGGTTTTTAAAGTGCAGAAAAAGTTAATTTTACTCATGCAATTAAAACACTTCTTGTGCTTTACTTTCTGAGTTTCTATCACTACTGGAGGTGCTGCATCTCGTACTCTTTCTTTACCTCAGATCATCATTAGATAAAATCCCTTCCTGCTGTTTTGTGTGTGTTACTCATGTGAACAAGTGGAGGTGTAAGTTGAACCCTTGAGCTTCTGCTTTTCCCGGGATTCTGATCTATTTGCTTTACAGGGAGCCAATAGTCAGGTAGAGGACCTCGATCAGGAGTTCTCCAGTCAATGCTGCACGCCAGTGAGTTGTAGCTGTCTTGTCTCTGCAAAACAACAAACCTAGAAAAAAATAAAAGCTTCAGAATTTAACATGATACCCTCAACCATTCTAGAACAGCAGAGGACTTACTTGATAGATGGAGATCAGACTCAGTCACACAAAAATGGATAAAGCCAAGGCCAATGCTGCCTGTGGCAGCAACGGAGGCATCTGATAAAGTCTGACATAACCCCAAAATATCTGCTAGCTTCAGGAGTGTAGATGTCGAGTTAGATCAGCTACATAAATATTGATGTTCTCTAATAACATGTGAGAATGACAGATGTGGAGAAGGTGTGGATTGTCACTTACTTGCCCTAAAAACATGATAACTACTTTCTAATAATTTGGAAGAGAATTTTAGTTTTTCAGCCCTGGGTTGAAGCATCGCATGGCAATCATGTTTTCAGTCACCCACAGAGCATGGGAAGCTGAACTAGGGAAGCTCATTTGATAGGAATCCCTTCCTGAAAATGGGAATTGTCCAAAATTGTTGCTCCTGCAAAAGTTCCCAGCAAAGGAAGATGGGAAGGAGCAGGAATGATGTAACCCAAGGAGCCCACAGGTGATGAAACAGGTAGTTTGTATTTGAGTATGCATTTGATCTCAGTATAGTTAAAGCGTTCCTGTGCTGTTACCCAGAGGAGAGGAGTGGAGCTTTGATGCTGTTTTTCCCTGGCTGTGTTCTGGGCAGGGGAAGCTCAGCAGATGTGTGTTTGGAAATGTATCTGTAAGCAGTCTACAACTCAGATTTAAGATTCTGCAAATAAGGGAGGGGTTTTCTGTGTACTTGGAGCTCCGTGAAAGGGAGCAGTGTGAGATGAATCTGTTTGGGGACGGACAGAACACAGCAAGGCTTTCTGACTAAGGACATCTGCTTGGGATCATCTTGTTTGCACAGGTTGCACTACGGAGCAGCGGTTCCCTGACATAGTGTAGCATCCTATTAAGTGCTGTCTTATAAGACAACAGTAATGGTACGGAAGTGATGCAAAGTTTCTGTACTGCTTTCCCTTTGGGAGAGGTGTGTTTTCAGCTCAGATGCTGAAGCATTACCATCCTCAGTTTCTTCTGCTTCGCTTTAAATTGCTTCATTGTCTTGGGAAAATCTGCCTGGTATCAGGTAACCATTTTCTGGATGGCATCTTAAGATTTGCTCTTTGTTTAGAGCTCTTCATGGCCTTCAGGCTGATTAAGAACAGATGCATCATGGAATCCTTCTCATAAATACCTTTAAGACGCTACTTTGTCTTTTATTTTAAATTTGCTCTTGATGTTGCTGGTGCCAGTATTTCACTTTGTGTATTTTCAACTCCTCCATCTCTCATGTCCTTGACTGGCTTTTCTGCTCATGCTTTCCTCTAAGCTCATAGCATCACAGCATAAATATATTAACAGATACTGAAATATATATGCCTCTCATCTATGTGTCAGGAAGGCTCACATAAATAAGGATTTGCTAGATCAAGCCTTTGGTAGATGACCTGATTTTGCATTTTAATCAGATTACAAAAGGGGATTTAAGTAACTGTTTCACACTTCAGAAGGGTTAACTAGCAGAGATTTCAGACCAAATCCTCAGCTGGTGTGAACTGGCATTGGGAAGTTGTGGACTGAAAGCAAAGCTGAGTGATCTATAGCAGCAAAGAGCTCAGCTCTGGACTCTCAACATGTAAATGAAGGAATAAAACTTTGCCAAGAGATATTACATGATAGGAGGAGCTAATAACTGGTAAACCAGAAAATGACAAAAGATGCAGAGTTGATGAGAACCCAGAAGGGAGACTGCATGAAGTGGGCTGGGGAGCACAGCTGGGAAGCTGGAATTGGGTGGGAAGTCTGAGTCCAAGCCTTATGACCAAGGAATTTAGAGATGGCTCATGCCAAAGAAAGCACTTGCTTCAGTCTCAGCCCCCCCCAAAAAAGATGGTTCCACAGAAACCATGTTGCGTAGAAAACAGCAGAGAGAAAAGATATGCTGGTGGGGAGCTATTGCCTCTGCTAATGGCCTTGATGGTGAGGGAGCTTCCGCAGCTCCTCCCAGAAGTGCTGCTGCTGGGAAGGAGACTGATTTGATGGGAGGGACCCATCCTATGTAGTTAATTGAATAAGCTGTTCATCTTCTAAGTGCTCATCTGAGCTGGGCTTAGTGACTCTCCGGAGATGCACCCATCACTAGCTATGACAATCCTTACGCAGCAGAGCGCGCGGAACCTCAGATTACCTCTTTCCTTTTTATTATACAATGCTATTTTTAATCCAGTGCCTCGCTGTGTATTAATCATTTTTGACAAATTACTGTGTGTTGTCTTCCTGTTGTGTAAACTCCCATGCTCTGCCTGTGCGCGTGGGTTTTAGCTTGTCACAGTCCCCTAAGAGCAGTAAGTGACACCTCATTTCCCATCACCTTTGTTCCACGGACAGGCTGGCATGGTGATGAGGTATCAGAGGAAACCAGTACCCAAATTCATCTGTCAGTTTAAACCAGCAAAGAGCTCTGTTGTCAATGCAGCTTTGCAGGGTTACACTGACTGACAGTGCTGTCCCGATACCTGTGGGTTCCGTACCATTAATCATTAAAGAGACAATTTTACTTGTTCTATGGTAGAATGAGTACAAACACCGTGCTGGAATTGACGTCTCGGATAAGGTTGAGTGGATCATTGAGTCAGGAATGAGGATGTTGTGGACTTCTGTCTGCATGCAAGGAGGTACAAGAGTCTCAGCAGTGTTTTCGCACAAGATGGTCGAGTGCTGCTTTCTCAGGCACGTATTCCTTTTAGATACAGGACCTTAATAGCAGAAATCCTGTATGATGCAAGAAACACGTAATAAGAAAGCTCTCAGATGCTTTTAGGGATGGATCATAGATCTACTCTTCTTATATTAAGTTCTTGGGAACAGGGCAGAGTAGGAGTGACTCATATTCTCCATAATCAACCAAATTATCTTACAAAAGTCAGTGAGGTTACTTGTGAATGGAGAGGACAGGATTTTGCTCTTCAATTGAGCTGACATAGGAAAGCTGTACTGGGGATCATGTCCTAGTACAGTACTGTTCTGGCATGCATGGGGCGAGGAGCACATGCTGTGAGCAGCACCATGCCCGGGGCTGTCGTGCCATCAGTCGCGCCCTGGGGACACGCATCTGGTTTCTAGCATAGGCTGGAGCAGTGACAATATGTCTGGCCTGTAGCACAGGTGGAGGCTCCAGCCTCTGTGCCAGCGTGCTACTGTATTCCCCTCAGGCGAGATCATGACTGTGGGGAAGACTGTCTGGACTGTGTGGAGGGGGGCGCCTCTTGAACAGCATCCTCCTGCAGAAGACAATCTTATATTCTCAGTGGTGACTTGGTGGGATAACACCTTAGTCTTATGAAGTGTTTCCAAAACCACAGAGCTTTGGGGGGGATGATGGGTTGGAAGGAGTCAAGTCGGTGTTGTCTGTCCGTAAGATGCCTCGTGTCTGAGAAGGACCACCTTAAAGCACAGGAGTTGAGAATCACAAGCAACGAGGGCTTGGGTTAATTCTAGTATCAGCATTACTTGCACTGCCCTTGAGAGGAGCAGAGCTGACTCTTTGTAGATGTTTGGGAGAGGTGGTCTGCTGTGAAGACGAGTCAGAATGAGGTGCAGGCTCTGACACCAGTAAACACTAGCAGATCTCTGTGGATAATACGAGTTTGTTTTTTCTTTTTGATTTTTAGAATCAACCTTGTCCTATGTTAGGCAGCTGGAGGCAAGAGTAAGACAGCTGGAGGAGGAAAATCGCATGCTGCCCCAGGTGGGTGACTTCTGTTGGTGGGAACAGTAGCCGGCAGCTAGACAGCGACGCTCAAGTCTTCGTGCTTGAGATAAAACCGCTATTACTTGTCATTTCACGTTACTGCATCTGAACACTGAGGCTGATCATTGGGATAATCAAGGGCACTCACATCTGTTCATCGTGCTCGTGATTGAGTGGGGTATTTATTTATGACTATGACAATGCTTTCATTAATTTTTCTCCTTTGCAGGTGTTGATACCTTGCTAAGAAAAACTCACTGCAAGCCGCTACTTACAGTTAATTAATTAGAGTTGAAAATCACAGCCTTTTGCATTCTGGTTTGATTCCAAGAGCTGCTTCTTATTAAAATATCAAGTGATTTTTAGAGTTAAGAAAGATATTTTGCTTTAAAAGTGCAAATGGTTTATATAATAATGATTTGGTATTTTTTTTTGTATTGTGAGGGAATATATATATATAGCTACGTAGAAGACAGACGTGAAATCGAATAAATAAGCAAATATTAAGTTGAAAGTTTTCCCAGTATGTTTTTAAGAATGAAAGATTATGAAGTTTGTTAAGAATGAATCAGAGATATTTATATTTTTGCTACATGTACACATGCAGCCCAGAGCATCTTTCTGCTGTATTTCATTAAGTGATCCTTGGGAAAATCCATAAAGCTGCTCAATGGAAGAAAAATGACCTTGTGTTCCATTGAAATCAGACACCAGCTTAAAGGAAGACACTGGTCTGAAGAGGATAAGTGCTTTTTATTGGGTACAGGGCTGTTGTTTGGATCTGAAATTGGAGATAGCAGAGAAGTGTAGCGAAAAGTGAAATCACTGGCTCTGATTTATTCATTTGTGTAAGCCAAGGTTAGCTGGAAGATCTCAACCCCAGATTAACTATTTCCTTTAGGGTAGATTTTAAGTAAAGCGTGGTGGGCTTTTTCCTCGCCTACATCATGACAGGTGGAAGGGCCTTTGTAGCTCTTGTTTAGATCTTGACTTGCTAAGTGACCTTGAGCAATGTGTGTAACTTCTCTGTACCCTGAGTTTTTTGATCTGGAGAAGAAGGACCATAAGAATGGTTAATGTCTGTTCACTGACAGGTACAGAGTCTTCACTAGGAAAGACAAAGGTTGATCTTTAGTGGTAAAGAATGTTGTTATTTCCTTGTCAAGAACGTTGTTTGGGGCAAATGCTAATGAACCTACCTGAAAAACACTGCTGTGGTTTGTCTTTGGTCGGGAAGGGATAAATTGTGCAGAACATTCTTTGGGGGCAACAGATTTAGTAGTGGCCATATCTTGAGGCATTCAGGTGGAGACCCATCAAGTGCATTGCAAGATCTTGCCAAAGACTGGAACACCCACATTGTAGACATGGAGTTCACTGCAAATATCTTCTTCGGTGGGGTGCCAAGATCAGAAAATAGTGCTTGTGAAAACAGCACCTAAGCTCACAGCTGCTGAGTTGTAGCAAAACATGCTGATTGTGGGGTTTTGAAGGGGAAGAACTAGGTGAGCAAGCCTGCAAATTGCTCTTGGTTTTGAACTACAGGTCAGTGTTTGGCTTATGTTTGGTTTTGTTGGCAGAAGGATCTGCAGTAGAGTTCTGAAAACTCTCCTAATATCTTGGGATACTTTATTATGAGTGACAAAGGCTCGTGTTTCCTGGCATACCTTACCTTTACTCCAGAAGAATCATTGCCTTGGGGAGAGGCAGGAAATGCAGACACCAAGCTCATTCTGACTTTGCATTCCATTACCTCGGTGTTGCACTCGCAGGAGTTTGTTTTGGGAGTTAGTTATTCCTGTGAGGAACACCTTGAACATGCTTTCAGTGGTGATCAGGCTCTGCCAGAGAGACAAGGGTGCTGGATGGAGTTGCATTCCCTCTTGGTGCTGGATCGATTCCGTTCAATGGGAGGAATGAGAGTTTGTTGGGTGTTTAGCCAAACCGAGTGCTTCTGACAGATCACCTGAGGATACATGCTGAGCTCTGCAGGGTTTTGGCATATCTCTGACCTGGTTACAGCCTTGAAACTTCACCAGTAAGAAAAGGCTTTTTGCTCTTTGCACAGCACCTCTTTGGTGGCAGACTGGAGACTGGGAGGGTTCGGGAGGGTTTGGGAGGACTGTGCATAGTATGAGAAGTTACTGCTCACACTCGTGAGTGGGACACCTCTCCTAGGTCTTCACTGAAAAGGCCTTGCCTTGCTTTCTGAGGGGTTTTCTGTTCTCCTGCTACACTTTTGTTCTTTCTCCTCTCTGCTTTCTAAATCCTTTCTTGCCCCCCCTTCTGCTCCTGTGGCACCCCTGAAAACACAACAGCAGGTTCGTTGACACCCTCTTCAGATAAATCAGTCCTTTTACTTGTGTGTGGTTCTTTTCCTGCTTCTTTGGCTTTGCTTGCCTTCCTGGATACATAGTTTCCTTTCAAAACCCTGCAGACCTCAAATGTAAAGGCTTTATTAATATTTAGTGGCAAGAATGTTTCCAGAGAAAATGGTTGTCACCATTGTTGGGGTGGAACCTGAGCTTTAGTTCGCTCTGCTGCACTGAAGGGAAATGCAGTTCCACTGTGGAGTCGCTATTTTAGCCTGCTCAGGTAGTAGGTATAAAACCACACATATCCACAGGAGCCTGTTAATGTCTCTTCCTGTGCGGCACAGTCAGACTCGTGGCCCCTTGTAGCACAGTAATGGGCTTAAGAGTGATGAGGAGCCATCGGTAGGTTGTAGGTTTGCTGCGTTGGTGAGAGCTGTAACAAGCTGCTCTGGCTTTTTTCTTGTTGCCATTGTTGGTTTTTCCTTCTCTCAGATAGCACGTAGCAAGATACAATCCAGACCCTTTTGGATTCTGGCCACAAATAGGATTTTTGTGCAAGGAAGCAGATGCTTTCCAAGACATGGTATGCAGCTGGCTCTTCTGTTGAGAATGCCAAACCGGGCCAGCTGCGCCCGAGGCCAAGGGTGTGCAGCTTCTCGAACACCCGTGTAGGTAAGGGTGCGTGACAGCGCACCGGGGCAAAAGGATTTGAGCAAGAGCATTTCTGTTCTGCTGGATGGACTTCAAGCTGGAGTGGTTCCCTGTGGGGCTGCGGCAGGAAAGCTCTTTACAGCACATGGGTTCTGGCAGTGCTGCTGCCTCAAAATGTGTATGGGATATGATTGGACCCAATGGTCTCTTGAGGTCCCTTCCAACCCCTGTGATTCTGTGAACTACGGCATCACCAGGGATCGAGTTTTGCTGCTAACATAAAAAACCCAAAACCAAACATGATAGTATAGCCCGTGCTCCAGAGAGAGCAGAGCGTCTGTGCATGTTGTAACGAAGATACTCAGCAATAATTAAGAAAATGTGTAGGGACCAAGCAATGGATTCAGATCCCAGTTACAGCTTTCTGGGCTGTGACGGATCTGTTATGGCAGTGAGTAATATCAGCTAACCGAAAGCAGGAGTGCCTTCCCAGACCTGATGTGTGGAAACGCTGTCCATGCCCTATGCTGGGGGAAGCGAGATCAGGATCTGGCACCCACATGTCAACTGATAGAAGATAGCCCTGGATTTTTGTAGGGATAATGTTTCGGGGCCGATAAGCTCAGCTGAAATGTTATGGAAATGCAGACATCTGTCACGTAATGACACGGATGCATTTGGAGAAGATGTACTTGGCAAGCCAGCCAGTGTGAATCGCTTCAGTTTTCATTCCTTTCATGGAAGGAGGGACCAAGAGGCAGAGATGGAGACTTGTCAGACATCCCCCCCTTCTAATGCTTTGTCCTTGGAATTTAGCTTTACCTTGCAGTGAAGGGGAAAGGAGCACTGCCAGGATGCTGCTCCCTGAGCAAACAAACTGGGTGGGCCAGCGGGGCCAGTGGCTGGCTGTGGGGAGCTGAGCTCCCAGCTTCCACAGCGTGCAGATCTATGAGTCCAATGGGCTGAACTGGCGCTCTTCTGTTCCCTCCCGTGGGCATTTCTGCCTCTGTTTCCTCCTCCTTTCATTTACAAGTCTTTTGGTGCCTTTCCATCTCTTTTTGTTGTATCTCTTTCATTTCCACTGTTGCTCCAGGCACTTTTTGGGGGGTTTTGCATCCTTGCTAGCCTTTTCCAGCCCTGGAAGTTGAAGTGAAATGGCAGACGTGACCCTTAGGCACACACTGGTTTATTTTTAAGCACTTCCAACACTTTGCTTTTCTCTCTTTCTTTGCCCTTCCACTAGATTATCACTTTTTATTTCAAGCTGTTTCCAGATCTTTCAGAAACCTTTTTGCTGAGATAAATGCTTTATTTTCCCTCAGCTTTGGCATGGTTTTAGCTATAAATTTAATCAGGAGATGGGAACTTGGAGGGTAGGATGTTTTTATAGGATCTGTACCACTCTCAGCCCAATACTGTTGGTGTCTGCACTGCCATAGCACAGAGAAGAATAAGGATCCTTCAACCAACATATAACTGAACCCTACTGAACAAACCTGTGTTTGTTACCTCTTCAAATCATCAAATATCTGCCGAAAGTAAATCAACAGCGTCCACTCACCCTGTTCTTTCCTGTGCTCTCATTCTCAGTTTAAATTAATAGGTCATTAAAGGAGCAACTTTAGTTTCCAACAGCTGAAGTTCCAACCAGAATCTTTGTCTCATGACATCCTTAGTATAGTGCTTCCATCTTGGTGGGACGGGGTGGACCCTGTCACAAGAGCTTACGGGTTTGATGTGACCAAGATACCAATTAATGAGAGTTGCAGTTCAGAGAAAAGGACAGATTTAATTTATTTCTTTCCCCAGAGTAATTTGCAAAACCTGGTGTTAGCTTGTACTGATAATTCTTCAAGTAGACCCCACTCCATCTTCCAGATTTTAAGCAGTGGTGGTCTTCATATATGTGGCCTCCAAGCCTGGGAGGTGCTACAGCCCAGAGTGTTTTTTCTCTTACAGGTTCATTAGCAAAAGAGGCTTCTGAAAGGCCTGCTCAAGATGGTTGTTCTGAAGGTGTGTAGCCAGAAATGGTTTTGGCCTCTCGGAGATCTGAGTGTGCTTCAATTATGCCATGAGGCTATGTCACAGATGAAGAGGTTTCTTTCTGCTGAGGTCTTTGAGAACAGGAATTGCAGTGACCAAGTGCAGCATTTTAAAATGGTGATTTTAATTGACAGTTGTTTTCTCTAAAAAACATCGTTGCCTTTTTGTTTAACTCATTATCAATCCAGCAGAGCAACATGCTGCAGTTTATTGCTTTCTGTTTGTCCTCTCTCCTGCCTTGGAGTTTGAAACAAGCTGACAAACACAGCTCATGTTTCCTTTGAGCTGACAGGGAAATTGAGGGCTGGGGAAATGAGAGAAAAGCTTTGGAAATCAGGTAGTGGTTGGACTGGCGTAGCAGGGAGGATATGCTTCCCATAGAGGCATTATCTTGCCTCTGGGATATGAGGTCTTGTGTATTTGGTGAGGTCGGTCTCCAGCGGGAAGTGAACTACGCAGTGCCCAGCAGACAAGGCTTCTTTTGGGAGCCTCATTGGGGTGGCTGCGAGTATCCTTGGGGCAGAGACAGACTGTGTTGGACTGTGTTGTTCCCTCCTTGGCTCTCCCTGCGTGCCACGGGGAGGTTGTGAGTCAGGCAGTGAGTGGCAGCTTCCTCCGGAGGGGCTGGCAGTGAGCTGTACGCTGTGCTCTGCACTACAGTGGGTGTCATTCATGACTGACCCTACGAACAGCATGGATCGAACAAATGATGTTTCCTACTGGCTCAAGCAGGCTCATGATGAGTTCTCTCCATCAAAGAGCGTCCTGTTTGTTCTACACAGGTGTCTTTATTCTGACTGTGAGCAGGGTGCAGTGCAGGCTTTGCCTCTGGCACTAAGGGAGAACAGTGTATCCTTAATGTTTTGGACTCAGTGTGAGGGAGATGCTAAATTTCCATTCATCTGAGGTTTTGTTATGTGATATTAGGGGGTTGAGTTGGGTTTCCTGCACTTTCTATTCACTAGTGTTACGTGTTTGCATTATTTGCAGCAGAAAAGGGATCTGCACCTTTCCCAATTGCAGGACTTGCCAAGGAACAGGAGACCCATGCTCAGGCTGGCCCCAGCCCCATCATCTGCTGGAAGGAACTTCCTCAAAAGAAGGCAGGACCTGTACTCCCTCTGTGGGGTGGCCTTGCTTGAGGCATCCCTGAGCTGGAGGTTGGGGATTCAGGGCCACAAACCCTGCTTGAACTTGGGCAAGAGCCTTGGTTTTTAAGAACACCTTATGTCTCTTATCAAGGGCAGAGGGAGGAGGGAGAAGGATGCCCCCAGGGGAAATACTAATTTTCAAGCTCCTACTACCACGTGTTGAGAATGCTGTTTGCTTAGAGCAGTGTGCTCATGGCAAGCGGCTCGTTCTCTGGAAGGGAGACAGAAACGTGCTGCATATGGCATGGAAGAAGCTGTGGAGGACGGCTGCCTGGAGGACAGCCTCAGTGCTCACAGCAGCACAACTTGCAGGATTTTTGGATTTTTTCCTATCTAAGAGGCTTTAGATGGACAAACGGTACTAATTTTCCCAGCCTTTTAATAGCAATGTTTGTGTTCTACTGTTCAAAAGTGACCAAAATCTTGGCTGGCTCTGGAGTCCGTGAAGAAACAGAATCCTTTGACTTATTAAAAAACCCAAGGCTCACTGAGGGAATTTATCTGAAACCAGAATTACTCCAATCTGCTTTATTACCCCTTCTCTGTCCTCTTTCATTTCCTTTCCCCAAGTATAGCATTAAGCCTGCCCAGTCACTAACAGATCTATAAATCCTTCCCAAGGAAAAACAAGCCCTAAACCTCCCTCTGTACATCACAGCAAGTTGATAACAGTCATTG
The DNA here is from genome assembly GCF_964237585.1 of Gallinula chloropus. Taxonomy (NCBI): domain Eukaryota; kingdom Metazoa; phylum Chordata; class Aves; order Gruiformes; family Rallidae; genus Gallinula; species Gallinula chloropus. The sequence goes on along the minus strand of NC_140087.1, from coordinate 83,966,753 downwards.
TAGGATGATAGGCTGTGCGCTGCTCTAAGCATGCGCCAGTGTTACGAGACCCTCAGGAGCCCACAGTTCATGCAGCATCCGTTGACTGGCAGGAGGGTGGCCCTGGAAGACGAATTCATGTGCCAGAGGCACCAAATGAAGGGTTCCTGTTCACACCTGGGGCACCTTTTTCTGAGGGCTTAGAATATGAGACAGTCTTTTTTTGGTTTTAAATAGTTTTTACTTCTTTTTCTTTTCTTTTGAAGACGTGAGGTTCCTGCAAACGGTTGCTGGGATCGAGTCTGCCGTGTTCAGTAGTTGCAGGGGGTCTCGCTGCGATGCACTCCTTCCACAGCACGGTTACAGAGGCCTGGGTGCATCATGATGAAGTTGTGCATAACATGTGAACTTGCTTTGGACTCGGGTTCTTGTTGGTTAAAAATTTTCAGGCACACTGGATCTGTGAAGTTCAGCCTCATGTCACCTCTCCCTGCCCTTTTTCTCCTACACCCACCTCCATCTTTCCTATTGTTTAGCGTAGAGACACCCCCAAAAATCCTGCAGTGTGCTGTGTGCTTGCTCAGCGGGGCAAATTAGTGCACATCGGGGCACTGATTCTGAGCAGAGGCTCTTCCACTGCCATTATTTCTCCTTCAGAAATGCATTTCCCACACATTCCAGCAGGAATATTACCACTGCATTATTTCTTAGTGTTTCCTATGGTGTTTCTTAGTAAGAAAGGAACTTTCCCCTCTCGATCTCTGAAATGTTTTTCTTCTTTATATTTTTCTTTATTTTTTTAACCAAACCTCTGCATGAAGAATGATGGTGAAGAGCCAGTCAGGTTGAAAGCCCCTTGGAAGCATCTACTCGGGCCATGGCTGTCGGTGCAGCTATCCCATTGCTGGCTGTGAATGCAGCAGCGGTATTTTTAGCACTTCTCCAAACAAGGCTGCTTGCTCAGGTTACCTCAGCATTGCAGTCACTCCAGGAGATGTTTAACATCCTGCAAGGTTTGAGCTGTAGGAGTCCAGGTTCCCTGCATTTGTTTGGCAGTGTCCTAAGAAACCCTTCCAGGTGTTCACTGTGAGGAAAAGCCCTTGAGGTTGTTGCTTTTGCGTATAAATTGAAATCTCACAGGCGAGCTGGGGGGGGAACAAAAATACCCTCATACTGAGGCAGCCAGAGGCAGGGAAGGAGTGAGCAGGCAGCCTGGAGCTCCAGGCTCCTTCCCTGGTCAGCTGGAGCTTGACATGCAAACCATCCTCACATCAACACTTAAAAATGTGAGTTTTATTGAAGGAGCAACCTTCAGAATTAGTGGGATAAATCTAGACACATTCTCAAAACCTTTCTCTGGAGTTGAAATCCTCCCTCTGAACCTTGCAGCACTTCTATGGGGCACCATACCTGCATCAGAAATGTTATGACTGTGTCCTGCTTCCCCAGATTGAAACCCTTGAGGGCCACAGTGTTGGAGAGACACTCAGCAGTAGCTCTTGAGCTACCACATGTGGACCTTGGGTACTGTGACACAGAAAGAGGGGGACTTCGGAGTGAAACAAGCCTTGAGTGCTTCTCAGGGTTGGGGTTTTTTTTAACAAAAAAACCACAATTAACATCTGTTTTGATTAGTTACCAACCCTTTTCTTTATTAAATAGTTTTTTTAAATTAATTTTTTGCAAAGGATCCCGTTAGGATGCCAGGAGGGGCGGAGGGGAGTTACTGCTCTGCAAACGAGCCAGCTAGCATCAGTGGACATGGCTCAGCCTCTCCGCAGTCTGACTCAGTGGTAAATGCTCTGAAGGTAACGCTCCTCCGGTACAGTCCATGCAAAATGTCGTGTCTGTGACTCAACATGTGTCGTATTGTCCTGGCAACATTCCTGTGGGCACCACTGGGATGTTACTGTTGTGAGCGGGATTGTTTCTCTGTGTGTTACTCATTGCATCTGTGGACTGTGTGTTCCTTGGCCCTCTGACAAGGGTGGTGCCATCTGGAGCTGCTCTCCAGATCACTTAGACTTGCACAGAGTTCTTTGAAGGTGCAAGGGGTGTTTTTCTGAATGAGGAAGTCTTTCTACTTCATCTAGGATGGATATATTTATTCTCCAGTGAAATATAATGGATGCAGAGAGAAATCCTTTAATGCAAAGATAAAGCCAACACATGTGGTATATTCCTAATAAGTAGCAGAATCTTGGGCTGGAGACCATGCATCCCAAGGTCGGTGGTGAAACTTCTGTGAGCAAGTGTGATTTATTCTGAAGTTAGGGTTGGGTTGCAAAGCCTCACCTTGCACTGATAGACAGCGACTGACACACAGAATCGGAGAGGCAAACTTGCAGTTTCCTGCCTGTGTCAACACTGAAACTGTTATAGCTAACAGAACTTGGAAGGCTGTTCCAAGATGCAGTGGTTTATCAGGTGATCTGAATCAACAGCTGGTTGAGTTCGCTGTCTCACTGCAGCATGGGCATCAGCTGCCTCCATGCTCCTCTGGAGAGGGCCAAGAGCTGATGGTGACCTGAGCAGAGAGCATGGTCTTTGTATTCTTGTCTCCTACCTCTGGTTCGGGCATGACGGTTTTCTGGTCATCTCTCCTCTTGTACTTCACTCATTAGTTAAAGTGCTGTGGTACTCACTGGGTTAAGTGGGTGTTGTTGCCCACCTATGCAGCCTTTGCTGGGCCATACTGGTTACTTGGAAGGGATTGGTTTGCACTTCTTCAAGGGAGAACTGGAAGGGACTTTTGTAGCTATTTCCCTTGTTTCTGACCTTCGCGGAGACACACAATGCACAGTAAGGGCTCAGTAGTGCCTTTGACTTGCCTAGACATCTGAGTTTATGCTCAGGGTGATTATCTTCCACATGGCTGGGTGACATTGACTTCTCCTCGATGAAGCCTGAGGAAATAGGTTTATGCAAGCGAACTGTGCACAAATTACAGCAATCAGATCCCTTCCTGTAACATAAAACCCAGACGCAGTGCTTCCCCACAGCCACCTCGCCCATTCCTCTGGTTTCCGAAGGGGGAAGCAGCAGCAGAGTGCTCGAGCCCCTCTCCACGTGCCCAATGGCAGATGCTCTCTCTGGGGCTCCCCCTCGAGCTCACTGTCTTGCCCTCGGACAGGACAGGTGTAGAGGACCCACGGTTCCGTGGCGCTAAAGGTCCTGAGCGCATCCTCTGTAGGTATCACCTGCAGTTGCTTAGAAAATAAAGCTGTGCCAGGTCACTTTGTCCAGAGATGGTGAGTAATTATCCAAAAAAGCCTTCTATGCTTCTCTTGATACACCCGTTGGCAAAGACACTTCTCTGAACAGAACGTTTAACAACAAGCTTTTGGCAGCTTGTAGTAGCTGGTTGGTGTAAGTGAAATACTTGAACAATGTTCGCTGAAAGGCACTGATGAGAAGCGCACAGAATTTAGGTGAGCCTGGTGGGAAGGCCCAGCTTTCCCTTTGCTAGGAGGTGTTGCAGCAGGCACAGAGCGATGGGAATGATTCTCTCCTGTTTGAAACTGAGCTCTCAGCTAAACAGAGTGCCCAACCTTCCTCATCCCAGCCAGGGAGGAGACTCTGCTGTTTCCTGGAGTGTTATCCCACCTTTCTGGGGACACAGAGCTCCCACTTGCATCGCTAAGCAGAATCGGATGCAGGAGGAAGAACAAGGCAAAGTCTGCTTTTCCTTACAAATCCAGCAATTTGGAATTTCTGCAAGAAAGGAACAGGCTTTGTTATGAAGCCTCAGCGATGCCATCCCCTTCTGCACAGCAAGAAATCTGAGGAGCAGGAATGCATTTTAAAGGGACAGACCCACAAGAAACCAGAGGGGGCTCATTGCTAAAAATAGTGCTATTTTTTCCTGTGTTTTTTTTTTTTTTAAAAACCCACCAGTTTTCCTGTAAATCTCCTACTGGTGGAGATGGTGAAAGAGCAAGAGGAGCTCAGCCACAAGCTGCTCTGACAACGGCTCTTCCCTGACCTATCATGCCAGGTGATTGAAGGAAGAAATGGCCATGCTCCACGTGTGGCTATGGGGTTATTCCTTAAGATCAAGTGGGATCGCTAGGGATACAGAAGTAGTTATTCCATGTGTTGGGATGCCTTTGGAGTTTGTTTTGGGAGCTGCATATGATGACTCTGCATGCTTGTGCATGGTGATGCACATATTCCACATAGGTTTGCTTTGCAGACAAAAGCTGAGCTCTCAGCCTAAGTGGAGGTGTTGCTGCAGAAAAGTAAGTGCTCTGTGGCACCCAGGCTGTTGAGCAAGAAGTGGAAGGGATCCCTCCTGCCCCAAAATCCAGAGCACCTGAAGCAGTCTAATCCTTAGATGCAAATGGTCCGTTAGATAGGCATGCCCATACTCAGGAAGGCTTAAATATCTACTCCTCTTATTTGTGGCCTGCAAAGCAAATCTGTAAATTAAAGTTGTTTCTTCTTTTTTTTTTAGTGGTTTTTTTTTTTTTTTTTTTTTTTACTTTGAGTTATTTTAACATACCCTTCTCTTGGAAGCTCAGGGAAAGAGAAATCGGCAGGCTGGTAAAGACTCCTTCCACTACCTTATTGAGATGGAGAAATGTGCAGTGTAAGTTCAAGGTGTTTAATTTTACATCCCACATGGAGCCTGATAACACCTGAAGATGCAACAGATTTTTTGTTTAAAAGCTGATAACATGCCCTTGAAGGTTTTATATGGAAATGAAGTTAATTGCTGTTTCTGTAATGCTATTAATCCTTTATTAGGAGCGCTGTCATTTTAACGTGTTGGTCAGTATTGATCAGAAAAATCTATGTGTGACAATATATCTTGGATATTGTCCCGTATGACTCAGATGACCTCAATTTATCCTTTATAACAGTAAACTCTGGCTAGTATGGTGCAGTCTGGCAGCCTCAGTTTCCCCATCTGTATAGTGGCATCTGTGTGTCTTCTTGCCTAAACTATTCCTTCACAATTTATGGGGAAAAAAAGCAGCTTCTGACTAAGATATTTAAAAGTAATCTATAAAACGTCTCATGATGTAAGGGATGCCACTTCTAAAATGCTAATGTACTAAATTTGGCATTATCAAATAATTTTTGTAAATTCCAAATATACACTTGGATTCTACCTTGTTTCCTTGTTCCTCAGCCATTCAGAGTTCTGCTGCTGGCACTGAAATGCTATCTTTCCTTCTGGTTCTACGATGTATGTCTGAGTTGACTAACGATACATTATTCTACTTTTAGAATAGTTGTTTATTTCCTTTCTGGATTTACTTTTGCATATACTCATCTAAGGCCATGCTAAAAGTACACTGGATCTGTGATAAACCAATTATAATGTTTCTTTTCTTTTGAATTCTCCTTGCAGTTCCTTCCAGTTAGTAGCTCACTGTTCTGCTGCAGCTTTAGGCCCTCTGTGTTGGGGTTTTTCCCCACAAAACATTTGCCACAGCATTGTTTTGCCTTTGAAAACAGTGGAACAATGACAAGTTTCATTTTGGGCACTATAATTTCCATGCATAGTCTTAACTGGTACTGAAATACAATATAGCTCATGTGGTATGAACTTCATGGTGGTGTGTGATCAGGTTGGTGTTTTGTCAGGGTAACAGATGTGTGCGTTCTCTCCTCGGGATGTGAGTATGGTATTGGTGCCACCTCATCAACAACGTGTTTGGGAAAGGTTTTGCTTTGTGTATTTGCATTGTCTTAGGAGGACATAGTAATACGTAGCAGTGAGTTTAGAGGTCGCTGATCATGTATTAGTGAGTACAGGAATGGCTGGAAGGGTTCTCCTAGTGATTCTTCTCAGGCAACTGTTCTGATTCTTCTCAGTTCTGTTCTCAGGGCTACAGCATGCTCAGGTGGGCTGGGAGCCTAGGGGAAGAGGAGGTGTGCCATGTGGGATGGGTGGGCAAGCTGGGCAAGAGGGACCAGTGAGCCTAGAGATGTCCACGAGCGTTTCATGCTGCACATAAAGTACCATGGGCTTTGAATGCTACCGCAGCCAGCAGTTGACGTAGCGGCTGTCGTCTGCAGTTTGGGTGTAGGTTTCTGTCTGGCTTCTCCAGCCTTTCACTGCAGTGGCTTGGAAGTAGGCTAGAAACAGATTGCCATGCCTGCATGGTGAACTGTCCTTCATTCAGTCAAGGTGCCTGCAGAAACATTGGGTTCTGGGCTTTTGACTCTGTCAGAACTACGTAGAACACATTCAGGAATGCTTAAGCAGTGTTTTTCTTCCGAGTGCTGGTAAACACAGAGTAATTCCGTTAGTGCTGCTCGTGAGAAGCCAGTGTTGAACTAGTGAGCTGAGAAGGCGGCCCCGTGAGCGAATGCAAAACGTGTGTGCAGTGCAGAGGGCCAGGGGTGTGTGTGGAAGGCAGCAGTGTGCAGAGGCCTGTACATATGCTGGCACAAAAGGAGACTCTGGTGAGAAACCTCCTGAAATTCAGCCTATGTCATCCCGTGTTTCCCAACAGGAGGCAGATAAAATTGCTGTGCTGCCTCCAAGACCCAGGTATCTGTTGCACCTTATGAACAAGGGGTTCCTGATACAGATTTCCTCTTTTCCCACCCATCAAAACAGCATGAGTATTCCTTTTGAACCCCACCTTGCCAGTTCTACTTAGGATGTTGGCTTTCAGGGCTGTCTTATGCGTGTTTCTCCCTTCCCAGCCATCGGGGGCACTTGTTCAGCAGGAGACAAAGGACATTGGGAAGTGTCACCTTTGGGTTTATTACTGTGTCAGCATTAGCTGCTCGGTAAATATTGTCTGATGGTTATTGACCAGAGAGTTTGTTGAAAGACACATGTAGGTACAGTGTGCCTGCTCACAAAAGCTATCCAAGAGACCTTTCTTTTTGATAACGTTAAGTTAGGAAAATTGGATCAAGGCCTGTCTCATCCCATCCAGCCCCCCCACTTCCCATGGCTCAGCCATTGGTGGCTGATTTAGGAGGTTTCACCGAAAACCCATTCTTGATGCTTTCACCCTGGTACAGAGTTTCACAGCATAGCAAACAAAGTCAACACCTGCGTGGTTTTATGGTGGTAACTTCTGATTTCAGGCTGCAAGACTGGGTCATAGAGAAAGTTCACAGGACTTGGGTTACGCCACCCATTAGTATTAAAGTGGGTTCCCTTTAATCGACTCTGACCCTTGGTAGTAAGACTCTAATCTTATTGCTTGGAGTATTTCTCATTTTCCTGCTTATACTCCAGCTTTCTTCAGCCAAGGCTTGGGGGAACTGGGTTATTTTCCCATCTCTGTCACAGAACAACAGTAGGACCTTGGGGTTGTTCTGCCTTTGCTCATCAGCTGTAGGAACTGGGGCTCATGTTGTCTTTTTGGGATGTTGACTTCCCAGAATCCAGCTGCTTTGTGTTTATTCGGGTCCAGCTAATGCAATCTCACTTCAGTCCTGGGCTTTAGGCACTGTTAAAATAGAAGCAATAAATAATGTCAGTGAAAAACAGGGTTTGGCTTTCTTGACAGTCATATCGCTGTTGGTCCTGAAATTAATGAGTGGCTTAGTAGCAGTTATACTTTAGCTAGTTAGTTATTGTTAAACAGAAATAATCCTAAATCGTAATACACAGTATGGTGGTCGTTAGTCCCCATTGTTATTTTTGGTGGCCCCTGGAAGAGTTGTCTGGTGATTGGACACAGATTACTGCTTCTTCTGCTTAGAATTGGCCAATTCTTTACAAATCAGTATAAAATACTTTCCTGATTAGTTTGGACGCATAACTTCTCTGCATTTTTAATTCCATAACTGTGATATGGATGTTACACAGTCGGGAATGGAAGCAGACTGAGTCTGATGGAACCTCTGTAACGTGTAGTCCATGTGGAGAAAAAAAATGCTGACTTGACTGAATTGTAGACTTCAAAAAGCACACAGGCGTGTGTAGAACAGCAACCATATGCACAACTCGTCTCAAGGAAGAACAAATGAAATAAGCACCTTTAATGCCTTGCTTGATTTTAATAGAATGAGTAAACTCTTTGGAAAAAGAGGAGAACTGCTCTTTGCTTTTTAAACTCCTTTTAAACTCGGTTTAGACTCCCCTGGACTGAGCTTCGTGCCTCTGAGTTACCTCCCGCAAGAGCTGTCCTTTGGGAAATAGTTGAACAGAGCTTCAGTTGAGGCCTGTAAATGCCCTCGCTCTTGTATCTGAAGCGTAACGTCTCCTGGTGATGCACGTGCTAGTTTATTCGTCTCTGTTTCTAATCATTTTTACCTAGCAGCATGTGCTTTCTGTGTTCAGAAGCAATGTCGTGTCCCCTGAGACATGTTCTCTTCTCCTGTTGTGTGTCCTTCCCTCTGTCTGTACCTGTGCTGCATGGTCTGCTTATCGAGCATGTGGCGTTTCCAAATGCATGGCTGTGTGAACCCTGGCGCATCTTCACGGGTGATAACGAGATCTCTTTCCATCCCTCCCTTCAGGTTGTGTGGAGGAAACTTGGAGATGCTGCAGGGTCGTGCCCTGGAATTAGACAACATTTGTCAGGAAATCAATATAAAGGACCTATGTAAAAGGCCCTGAGCAAGTCCTCTCTCTGAAGAGAAAGAGTTTGTATTCCTGGTGAGAGAGAAAGAACTGACTGTGTCCACAGCGACTTCGCAGTTGACGACGGGGTGTCCGTATGCACTACAGGAGACTTGGTTGGATTCTTTTGGAGGAGCCATGTTGTCAGCGTCCTCCTGAACACTGTTGTTTGGTATCCTGGCTAGTGAAATGTTCCACTGCATCCTCACTTCAACACACCACGCTTAGAAGCACTGAGGTATTTCCATCCTAAGTAAAATAGAATCGGGGTTCTGCAGGAATTACACGGAAGAAGTTTTATTTTGGTTAGTTACAGTGAATCTCTAGTAAGTCTGAATGAATTTTCCACTGGATCCAACAGAGGTTTTTCACCAGACTGGAGAGACATTGATGAACTGTGCCTTTGGTCTCCGTGCTTTTGAGAAAGTCACTTCTTAGGAACTCACATTTCGGTCTGTAAAATAGTGGTGCTTAGGCAATTTCCAGATGATTTCTTTGCTTTGGTAGAATACCTGCCTTTGGAGGTGCTAAAAGACCATAAAGTCTCCTAACCAGCCAGTAGTGTAGCCTAACTACAGGACTTGTAGTGAAACACAATTTCTTTCTAAATGGAAGTACAGATAGCTTTCTTTTCGCTTTGATGCACATCTGCTGAAGACGTGTACGGTGTTCGTGGTGAACAGGATCCTTGGGTATTGCTAGCGTAGATCTCAAATCAGAATCTCCATCAGAGTTTGTTTTGGAAAGTATTTTCCCATCGTCAGGATGCTAATTTCTCCTGTTTAATTTAGAGACATGCTGGTTTATTTAACAAGAGCCTACAAGGATCTACAGGATCGCACTGCATTAGAAAAAAAAGCTTTTCTTGCCATTGTAGCATTCTTTCAAAGAAAAAGGGTTTATTATACTCAGAGCATGTCTTTCCTTATTATGAGGCAGAAAGCTCTTGTTCAGATTGCCTGAGATTTGACCAGACGGCACCCTAGACGTGCTTAGTTTATTTTTACCACTGTGTATGATACTAGCTGTGTGTATTGAATTGCAATGATAGGTATTTTGTGTATATCCAAAACCAACCATAGTTTCATGTATGAATGTGCGACAGGCTTGTGACTGAATGCTGTTGCTTATCTTTTTACCATAGCAGAGCATCTATAAAAGACTTAATAAAATTAAAAAAAAAAAAAAAAAAAAAAAGGAATGCAACAATTCCTGGGTTTCTGGTTTGTTCTTGGTTTGTTCTTGGTTACTGAGATTTGAGCCAAAGTCAGAACCTCTGTTTTCTCTGAGCTTGCGACATGCTGTATTTGTGGGCTGTTTGCAGTGGAATGTAGCTCGGTTGCTGTACAATCTTTCGTTATATAGGAGTATGATGTGAATCTGCTGTCTTCAGAGAAGGTGTGTTAATTTGCAGCAGTACTTATACTGGTTTCTGTTGTTATTTTTACTTGGTACCATTCGACGTAAGGCCTCTGGTCCAGCATTGCTTTCTCAGGCAAAACTCCTGCCCGCTCCGTCTCCTTGAGTTGGAAATGCAGAATCCAGCCTTCCGTCCTGAAGCATCGCACTCCCACTTAACTTCTGACACACGACCCAGCCCACACAGTTCTCTGTTACCTTTCCATGTTGTTTTCTCCAATACATACTGTTTGCATAGCTAAACTTCAATTGTTGTATTCCTATATATCTATATATATGTACGAAAAGCCGTAAAACATGTATTGTGCCTGCAGTACCTATGTGCAGGGGCTAATTTGAGGGACACCGGTCTTTTGAGACTACACTTGTGCAAATTTTGATACTGTATTAAAGCTATTTTTTTACAGTTCTGCATATGATTATCAACTATCTGTGTTCATCTTAGCGACAGTAATAAATTATAGAATCTTACTGTTGTTTGCTCTCCTTTAATGGCCGAAGTTGCGCGGTGCTCGGGCTCTTGCAGCTGAGAAGGAGCTGTTGGGAATGTTTCCTGCTTGCTTGAAAAGTTGCCTGCATCTTGTGCATTTTTTTTTCTTTCGCTTTCTTTCCAGGTATCTTAACAATTCCCAGATCCATGGACTTGCTTGTATCTTGCATGCTAAGCTGAGGTAGCTGCCCTGTGTGCACATACGGATGGTGGGGCACCATGCGGCAGCTCCGGCTGCCACAGCCCAGGTGAAAGGTGTTAAGTCCCAGCTGTGCCTCATGGGCAGCCTTTCCTCCTCTTCCCTCCCTCTCTCCTCAGTGTGGCTTTGAGGTGAGGATAGGGCAGTATGGAGCTCCTGGAGCTGTTTTCACTCAGGTAAGAGACGCAGGCATGTTCATGGTTCTGGGGGGACATGTCTCACTGTGTGTCGGTGGCCTCCTGTGCTCAATGCATCTCTGTCCCAGAACCAGGCTGTGTGGGCCAGGGGAAGGTGCAGCGAAAGGGATGCCTGCTGCAGAAAGCTGGCAGTAAATTTTCTGGAATTAAGTACTTAGTGCAATTGGTATCTCAGTTCTGCTAAGTCCTGGGGGGGCTCTGAAAAATACAGCTTGCTAGGAGGAGAAAGTGGGCAGTGTATGAGGAGGGTCAGTGCTCTGGAGGGTAGGGGTAGCCCACTGTTGTGTGTGCACTAATGATTAAAAAATGCTGAGGTAGTTATGGACCCTCATCTGGCCTGTTGTGCTCTCTACCCCCGTGGTGAGGGGGTTTTCCCTAAACCATAGTGGTGCTAAACCCCTCTTTGAGCAGTGTTTTATTGTTGTTCTGAGCATGAATGAGCTGTAAACCTCACTCTGTGAGGAAATTTAGTGGATGCAGAGTGGATTTTACCTTCTGGGGTGGAGAAAAGCTGCTTTGCTGAAGGTAGAGAATGGCAGCTTGTTTTCTAGCAAGTGAAGGGCTTCGGTAGAGCCCATTCCCCAAAGGTTGCAGATGATGGACATGTTTATAAACACAGCACAAAGCCAGTGTGCTCTTTGGAACGTTTTGAGCACAGCCAGCCCAAAGTGCTCCTTCGTGCTGCCTGAACCTCTGGAACACAGAATGCTCCCCAGGCTTTCCAGCTTGCTGGGGGGTTCCTCCCCACGAATGCTGCCCTTGCCAGTGCAGTGGTTTGTTGAGCTTTTTATGGGTTTTAGAAGTAAGTCCCAGGACTGTGTGAATTCTTCATCCTGATCTCTCCAGTTTGATACAGAACAAAGGGGCTGAGCCACATTTTTGCCCAGTTTCAGCAGGGAAATAATCTTGATGAGACTGTCTTTTACTTTGAATTCCAGCAGTCTGGACTGGTAAATGCAGGTCCCAGCCAAGACCTCCTTACATGTCCACACTTGTGTTTTCCAGGTGCCAGTGAACTATGTACACAGAGACTCAGCCATCAATGCCCCCAAGCCAGCAGCTAGCTCCATGGCTCTGGCCATCCAGAAACCTGAAGGTAAGAACCTGGCTTGATAGCAGCTCTGCCTGGATTCAGTTACCAGAGGTTCTGCACTTTTTAATCAAGGGAATTAGTAATTGCTGAAGGAGTGTGAAACAACACGGTGTGCTCCTGGGCACTCCTACTGGCTTTGGTATCGGGTCAGACAACCCAAAAACATGAGTGTGAATAGAAGTAACATTTTAGTCTTACATAAAGATATTATCATGTTTGAAAAACTTTAAAGATAACATGGACCAGAAACTTAAACCTTACACAAATCTTTCTTGAGAAAGCTCAAACATTTCCATGGGAGTAATTAGAAAATTCAGAAATATATATGGGTAATAATGAAAAATAAGTCAAACCATAGCATCTTTTTATATGGATACAAGGTCTTTGCTGGCTGTGCTGGAGCCAGGCTCTGGGTAGCTCCAGCCCTGTCCAAGCATTCCTCTCGTGCTACCAGCTGGTGGGGAAGGACCCATGAGACTCCTTTGCAAGCTGCCATCTGAAACAGCTTCCTGAACATGTGGTTCACAAAGAAGTGCCAAAATAATAAAATAATAATAATACTAATACTACTACTACTACTAATAATAATGATGATGATGATAATAATATGTTTTCTACAAGATGATAATTACTCTCGGCTTGCATAAGAATTTGCTAGGTGGCCATCGGTCTGAAGTTTGGTGGGTTTTCCCCACCGCTGTGGGTTGAAGTAAATATAAAACATTATTTATAAGTCTTCAGATGGAAAAAAAGCAAAGTTAGGAATAACACTGGGAACCTGTCTCTGTAAAGAAAGAAGATGAAGGGAAGTGGGATGGGGACCTGTCTTAGAGGGAGCCAGGCTGCAGGTGAAGCCTGGGTAGCATTAGGTTGCTGGTGGTACAAGCTGATTGCTCTGCAGCTCACCTGTGCTGGTTGAAGTCATCGAGGCCTGAGGGAACAGCTGTGTGAAATAAGGTGGGTTCACATTTCCATGTAGGACTTTATTTATTGGGGTTTTAGTCTTGCTCTCGGTAAATGCCAGAGGACAGGGCTGGCCCATGAGCAGTGATGTTCCCTGGGCCTGAGTACCTCTGAGGAGAGGATTGACGGCGTGTTGTTTTTTTCCAAGAAGCTTTGATGGTCCCCAGTGACACGAGGGCATCTTGGCTCAGGCAAGTGTGCTCAACCTGGTTAAACTGCAACATCACTCCTGCCTTAATCATATGGGTCAGAGAGTGGAAGGAAAAAGCTCTCTTGGGTTTTGAGGTGGCCTAGCAAAATAAGATCCAGATTGTTGTCACAATGGTGGGAATTGGCCTGAACAGCCAATTCTGTGGCGTGGGGCTGTCAAGCTGCTCTGTTTTCACAGGCGTTAGACTTAGTAAGAGAGGAAATACATAAAAATACATCCTTTTTCTCCCCCTGCTGAAGGGGAAGCATTCACACGCTGCTGCATGTGCCCATTTAGAAAGCCCCAGAGCGCCCCGGAGCCCACCCTACACAGCCTTGAGAATCCCAGGAAAAGCACACCATGAAACACGGAAGCGTTTCCATGGGAACTGTTCCTTTGCTCATCTGAACAAAATGGACCTGTAACACCAGCAGTAACGGGGCCCAATTTCAGCACCAAACTACCTTGAACGTTACAAAGGGAACCTGGTAAGGAGCAAGAGAGTAAATCAACAGAATGGCTAAATGATGTGTATGTGTCTCCACAGAAAAACACAAGCATAGAAACAAAGCCTTGGGGGGGGGGGGGAATCTTTTTAATTATAGTGCATCCAGCCAACATAAACCCCACGTATTGTGTGAAATCAGGTTTGTTCTTCTGATACGCAGCAGGAAACCCTGTAGCAGATCAAATACATTCAGGGAGGCTGTCTTGCTAATTGCTGCTCCTAGCTGAGCCAAAGCAAACTGTTTAGACAAAGGAGAGAATTCACTTTTTATTTGATATTAATTATAAAATAGCATGTCTGGATGGGCTGCACAATAACACTGCGTTTCCTGGGGAAAAAAATACCCTTCTAATCCTGGGAAATAATTGGAGAATTAACCCTTTGCTTCAGGCTGGAACCCCAACATGTACTTAAAATTAAGTGCAAGATGAGGGATGTCTTGAATAAGGCCTTTCCTTCAACCACAGCAGACTACCAAACTCATTTTAAAGCCTTTACAAGCCTCCTTGTATGTTCTCCCCTTACACCAATGTGACACCAAAGCATTCTTTTCCTTCTGTTGTGAACATCACGCTTGTTCGGTTTGGTTTGAGGGTGTTTTAAGCCTGTTCCAGCCATTTTGCAGCATCCATTTGGCTTCTCACTAAAGATCCTGGAGTCTCGCACTGGGTATTTTGGGGTTTGGAAGTGTCACTGGGTCGCTCACTTTGCGCTGCTAGTAGCCTACCAAACATTGACTCTGGGATTTCCTTTCCTCCTATGCTTTTCTCGTGCAGCATGCAAGTGGTGTTGCAGAGCAGTTGAGCTGAACATTAGCATTTGTAGCCATGGACAGATAAAACCTGTGTGGCAGGGCAGAAGTTGTGATGCTGAATGCCAGAAGTGACGATTTCTCAGCCTTGGTTACCCACCTTCCTTCCACACCTGCAGTCACTGATGTCCAGGCCCTTGGACATCACTCACATGGCCCATTGTAAGAGAGGAGTTGTGATGAACTTGTGTGCGCAGCCAAGTTTGTAGGAAGTGGATGAAGAAATGAAGTAGGAATTGGCTGGAGTTGAAGGCTGCTTCTTATCACTGTATAACAGGTCCCAGGGACTGCTCTGGTTTAGCTTTTACACCAAGCTTTGAACATGTGTAACTGCAAAAAAAGGCTTCTTGGAGGCCTTCTGCTCTGGGTGGTGCCATCTAGCAAGACAAATCTTTCATAGCATGGGATAAAATCTTTTCTCCAAGGGAACAGGATATCACAAATAGCGTGAGAACCTCTAAATTGCAGGCTCTGTGGTTCAGGTTCTGTCTTGCTGAACCACGATGCCCTCTGCCCTTACTTAGCTGCCTTCTGGCACCACCATCCCTCAGGTCCCTGCGGAAACGTTAGTCTGTTGGTGCCCTCAGACAGCATCAGTGCTCCTCTCTGGCAGGACTGCTGGCAGCCAAATGGCCCACAGGTCTTCAGGGCTGGAAGGGGAGCATGTGTTATATGCCTTTTAATGCTGAAATACTTAAAACCCTGAAAAAAAACCCTCATAAACATTGAGCCTTTCATAATGATGCGTGAATTAAGAACTGCTACTGAATTTATCCACAGTATAGTAAGAAAATAGTATATATTTTTAGTTTCCTGCTTGTCAGGCTCATTGCATGTCATGGTATGGGATTTCTTTTGCTCAGGTGCTTACATGTGCTCTGGTGGGTCTGTGTGCAGATATGCACATGTGCCCGTCCCCAGAATGATGGTACGGTGTAGCAAAGCAGAGCTGCCCCCATCTTTCACCATCTGGGGAGAGAGCTGTTTGGGCCAGATCCACCACATGTGGTTTGCAGCCATGTGCATAATCAGACGGGGAGGAAGGCAGCAAGGCACCAGTACATCTCTGTAATTGTAAATTATGCCATATGTTACCTGGAGTTGAGTCTCTAAATTCTGCATTGACCCCAATAGCATGTGGCTGTAATTAAGCTGTCGGCCAGAACAAGTTTGCTCGGTGATTACACATCAGGGCCTGACAGCGGAAGAAAGGGGTCAGGCACCTGAGGACCTTGACAAGCCACTTATGAACAGATGAGCTGTTTCCACAGTTTTATCAGGCTTTGGAAAACATGCTGGAACAATTCATAAGAAGTAAACAGGATAGGAGTGCCCTGCAGTCATCTGCAGGAGAAGCTGTTGCCCTTGGCATGTGCCAGCAGCTGAGTGCCAGCAGGGAGCTGTATGGACTAAGCTCTTGGGCTAGACCATACCAGATGTGCAGGGTTCACCCTTACCAACTGCAGCATTGCTCTGCCTTTCATCCTTTTGGATCATGCTCATCATGAAAAAGTTATCTTCATATCTGCCCAGAATCTCCTGCATTCCCATTTGTCTCCCATCCATTTGCTGGGCACCTATGGAGAGAAGCACACATCTTACACTGCAGCCTCCAGTCATCCTGGTGGCCTCCATGGACTCAGTCCTGTATGACCAGGTCCACCTGGGGAGCCCAGAACTGGACCCAGCACTCCAGATGTCCCACCGGTGCTAGGTAGGGGGAAGGATTGCTTCCCTCCTATTTATACTAGATGTGTTTAAAAGCCATGGTGACAAGGGCTGTGTTGGTGCTCTGACAGAATGGAAGCTATGGGTATACTCACACGTAACATCCATAATCCATATGTGCTTATGTTAAGTAATAGCTTTACTGTGTCCAGTAAGTCCTAACAGAAGATTGAGACTCATGTAAAGGCAGATATGTGCCAGCACTGTACAATAAACATGTTGCTCTAAAGCCATTTTAGACAAATTTTCAGATTAAAAAGAGAGAGTGGTTGCCTCAACACACAAACCAAAAAAAAAAAAAAGGTTGACTGCTCCAGACTACGAGGAGTGTCTCTCGGCCCTTTGAAGCTCTTCCTTTTCTTAGATGAAAGATCCATGTGACTATATACTTGACTTTTCCCTGCTAATATCCCTGCCTCAGCAGGAAGAAGGAACAATAGAGAGAAGATGGCTTTTGATAACAATCAGACAGCGATCTGGTGCTCTACTGAGCCACGGGAGTCTAACACAGATAAAACCTTATCTTTGGTCTTGATGAAATAATTGATGCTCAGCATCCTTCAGCCATGATCATTTGTCACTTGAAAATTTCCTTGTCAGTTTTGGTTCTATGCTGGTGCCAAAGGGACTCTAGGGGCTGGGTCCTGCTTGTGTCTCCATCCCAGGGAGCTGTTAGCAGACCCTGAGCAGTTTGCCTTCCTAGGTTCAGCACTATGGTGTGGAGCCTTTGTGGATTTGGGACCAGCTGATTGTGACAGGATGTCTGTGTGGCTGGTAGCTGTGTCTTACCCTCTGCCGCCATGGAACATGCTCTGACGTGGTGGCTCTGATCTGCCCAGGCTCGGTTTTATCCCTTGTGCCTCCTATGTGGGAAGCGGGGAGGACAGCAGGTCTGGGAGGGCTCCTCCCTCTCCTCTCCAGTCTCATGGGGCCATTTCTCACAGTTTTTTACCTCCCCCCTGCTTGCTGCTGGGTAACTTTTTGTCCAATTTTCAGCCTTTTTTCCAAGCTGCCTCTGGTAAGGCTGAGGGATGTTGGCTGGAGCTGCTGGAACCTTCCAGAACCACCTGGAACATACTGGTACTGTTGGGAACCAGGCGTGCCTGTCAGGAGGCAGCCCCGCTCTTCCTCACAGCCTTGCCTCAGAGCCCCGCCTCAAAGCCCTGCCCATATCCAGGCACCAGCACCTGACACAGGTATTCATTGCCTTTAAAAGGTTTGCACCTGGATTTGCACCTGGATTTTCACAGTTGAGGGTAGCTGAAGCCTTGCAACAAGCTCTGAGGGTTTTTTTTGGGGGTGAGCTGCCTTCCCAACACCTGGAAGGCAGGCATGTTGGTAGTGGTGCCCAGCCCTGCAGCACCCAGCAGAGCCGGCTCTCCCTACCCAAAATGGTGCCCTGTATGAGTCTTTCTCCCTGTCCCCCCTACCAACCAAGCTGGGCAAGCCCAAAGGGGAAAAAACAGGTTTGGATGTGGATATTTCCAGTCATTTTGTGTCATGGAGGAAGAAGACCGCTTCCTTGGCAGGACGGCATCTACGTAAGTGATTTGTTCCTCTGCTTGACTGTGTGTGCTCAGCAGCCATTGGCATCAAAGGTTGAGGGGAAACTCTCTGCTTGCCTGTTACTAAATATGTGTTTTAAGTCACTTTTGCTGCATTTTAGTTTTCTGTCATTGTAGGAACAGTATAAACAGTTAAGTCCATAAATTAGAGTGATTACAAGAGGGAAAAGGATGTAGACTAATTATTCTGTGCTATTTGTTTTGAGCGGGAGGAAATTTTAGACAGACTTGGGTTTGGTTTTTTTTTCATAAAAGTAATTAAATATGTTCCCTAAAAGGTTTCTGACTAAACTGCCTGTTACCCACAATTGTGATTCCTATTTCACATGTATTAGGCTCTGAATTCTGGTGGTTTGAACAGGAGGAGCTAAAACAGAGCATTGGGACAGGCTGTTCAGGGGGGATTATGGAGTCTCCTCTGGAGATATTCCAGACCCGTCTGGACGCCTCCCTGTGCAACCTGTCCTAGGAACCTGCTTCGGCAGGGGCGTTGGACTCGATCTCTGGAGGTCCCTTCCAACCCCTGCAATTGTGTGAATTCTGTGAAAATTATATAAATTAAGGGATGGTGTTAGAAGAGAGGTGTGTATAACCGATCCAAAGGAACGCTCTGGCTTGGTCTCTGTTCAGGTCTGTGCTGTAAGTTTTTGTTCTTTACAGAGAAATGAAGTTGACGAAAGGGCGGGAAAAATAGGACTCCAGGCCTTGAGTCTTAGTTGTGCTTGTAACCACATATGAAACCATTTTTTAATGCTGTTTTATATCACTTGAGCGATTTGTACAATATTTAAAGCCACCAGGAAAGGTAGCGCCATTTTAACTGGACAGATATTTGCTTATAAAAAAGGTCCTGATTCCTTTAATGTTTCTACTTCTGCTTTGTGGACACATTCCTGTGAACTGGGACTTCATGGGCATAAATGGTTGGAAAAATATCTCAAAATAATGCATTTTCTATTGTCATTTTGGTGTGTCTGTAGAGGAGGTGGTAGAATACATGGAAACTGTCACATTTAGTAATTAAAAAGATTTATAATTTAATTTAACCTTGCAAGTTCTGTCATGTGGTGAAACACCTGAAATGATTATCCTGAAGCAACGGTTACCATAGTTGTTGGAAAGGATGGACATGTCCATTGTTAGTGATTAATGGTAACAAATGTTGTAGCAAAAAAAACCCCTCCTGGGTGACATGCAGTGATCTATACTTTGCAATTAAAAAATCAGCTTAAAGGAATTTTAAAAGATGTTTTCCCCATCTTGATGCTTAGATTTTCAAAGGGCTTTGGGGAATTTACAAGATCTATCAGGTATCTCCGATTCCTGTTCACTCCTGTGTGACTAATTCATGCAGCTTGGAAAAACTCGATGGGGGAGTAGAGATACAACAGGATATTTTAACATGAATTAGGCACCAGCTCAGAGAAGGTGTTCCTCTGCTCATGTGAAATTAATTCTGTGTTGTCTGTGATTTGCTGGATGGTCTACTAAAACTTGTTAGAGGGGAGTCTGTCAGATGGGATGTGTGAGATCCTTTAAGGATAACCAGCAAACATGCTCATTGACACTGCGTTGTAAATTGTGAGTAGAGATAGGTAGACCTGTCTATATAGGTTTTGCTTGGGGTTTGTGGAGCCTGGTGCTAAAGCACAAGCTTTGTGTGTTTGGGCTCAGCCATGTGACAAGGCATTATTTTCTGTGGTACCAGTGGGAGATCTGTGCAAGTGCCTGATGGCCTTTCCTTGGGAGCACTGCTTACAAAAATGTTGCTTTTTGAACTCCACTCATGGGGGAAGGAACCTCTAATCTTCTTTAGACTTCACCCCTGTGCCTTCAAATAATATTGGAAGTGAAAAGTGGGTCCCAAGCAGCCTTATTAACACTATTAGTGCTATTTTTCCCCCTCTGTTTTAAAAATTCCAACAGGTATTTATTTGCTTGCTTTTTTTAAAGGGAATGTTAATTATTTCTTTATTTACATGAAGAAATTACTTCATCTGTTTGAGAGAGACATTTGGTTTGCACATACTGCTGCTGTGCACGTGAACATTTGCTGCTGATTAGAGGGGTAGCGTTCAGTTTGCAAAGCAAAGCGCCTGTACAAATGGATTTCTCCCCTTCGCCTTCTGGTCTCTCATCCTGACTTGAGTTTTTCAGGTGCAGAATGATCTTTGCTTGGAGGAAAGACCATCTGTGTTTTGTTGATGCTCAGAGGAATAAAACTTTGCCGATGAGAGCTGATTTCAGTCCTTTTCCTTCCTTGCCTTGCTGCTGGAGTTGGTTTTGTGGCTGTGCCAAGCAGATTGGCAGAGGCTGCTGAGCCTTGCTGGTCCATCACTGGAGCAGCTCTCCGCTCCCTTTTTCCTGTAGGAGGGTTTGTTTGGGTAGGATTTTCAGTCTGTGGGAGAAATACTGTTTACCCTGCAGACAGTGACAATAAAAACACTGCGTTGCATGATGCTTTAGCTGTAGGTCACAGGGACTGCTTCCCAGCCTCTGCTGTCGGAAGGGCATCTCCACTCAAAGCCGAACTGGAGGATGAAGAGAAATATTGCACAAAGGTGGAGAGTTTTCTGAACACCTTTGCTAATGCCACCTTAGTGGGTGCTGTCAAAGTGCTTGTGATGTAGTTGTAGGGGTGGTTTTGATCACTAAACACATGTGTCCCTCTCCTGGCCCTGGATGGAGCTTGTAGCAACCAAAAGAGATTTCCTTCAAACCTTACCAGTGCCTGATCATTGATGGGGGAAATGAATAACGACTGAAGTGTAACACCCCAGAAACGACACCTGGGAGATTTCAGTGTTGAGCAGTTCACAGCTTGGTAATGTGAAGTGCCAGTGTAAAGATGATGCTTGTCGATGGTTTTGCAATGTCTAATTACTTCCCTTTTGAATATGGGGCCTGCTATTTCTGTGCTATAATCTTGGTCTAATTCTCTGACTCCCCATTCTTAAACAGGAGCGCCTTCTCTGAAGGCCACAGTGCTGCGTGGAGAAGGGTAACGCACCCAGGCGTTGCTGCGGCCCCGGTTTGCTGGACTGTCACCTCTGCTCCCAGCACAAGCAAAAGTAAGTAGCTATTTCTGAAACATTTGAGCAGATTTCCATTTGCTAAAGCAGCTCCCGGCTGGGGGGCAGCAAGGAGGCCCCTGCCTGGGCCTGACTGCCCCAGTGCATCTGCAAAGTAGGTGGCAAAGTTCCTCAACAACTGATAGGCTTTAAAAATCGTTATATTTTAATTTTAATGAATGCTGGTTCTTTTCTGATGGTTTGTGGAATGTGTCAATTGTTTGTGTAAATTGATTTTTATCTACTCTCTATTAAATTTATCACAACAAAGGGTTTAATCAAGTACAGGGGATGAGAATAAAGAGGAAACCATTCACTGGAGTGCAAAGGATTCATGTTCATGTGGACCTTTTTTCTTTTCCTCTCTGATGAGTGTACAGTATTTTTCTCCATTACTAGCTGTTGGTTGTGGAAGTGAAGATATAGAGGCTGGCGACCCAAGGCCATAGAAATGAGGAAATACTGGTACATGAAACCATTTGCACTAAAACATTAAACTTGTCCAGAAGATAAATAACAGTGTGTGTTAGGTGCAGTAGGAGAGTGATGGTTTGCTGTCAGCCCCTCAGTTTATCCCATGCACTGTGGACTGAGGGCTGGCTCAGGAGTCAAGATTTTGTGTTTCATTCTTAACTCAGTGGATCAAGAAAAAGAAGCCCAAAAGCAGAATCGATTAGTAATTTCTTGAGTGTGTGTGTAATACAGTTGTGAA
This sequence comes from Gallinula chloropus, assembly GCF_964237585.1. NCBI lineage: Eukaryota > Metazoa > Chordata > Aves > Gruiformes > Rallidae > Gallinula > Gallinula chloropus. Next base: position 83,945,283 of record NC_140087.1, on the reverse strand, counting down.
TTTGTATGGCTCAGTCCCCTTCAGAATCTTAGGGGTCTTCATGGGACTCGTGGTGCATGCTGCAGCGCTTGTGCCTGCTTTCCCCAGGGGAGCTGGTATGTGAGTTTGAAGAGTTTTAAAGAGAAGCCCTCCCTGGGTCCACAGGGCACACAGCTCAGCTGCAGCCTTCAGAGAAGGTGGCCCCACCATTCTGTTGTTCATGCTGTCTCTTTCTCTGTGCCTCTGCCTTCAAGCTTCCATCACCGTGGTGAGTTGCAACACACGCACACAAATCCTGCAGCTGTTTTCTGCCTCAGTTGAGCAGTCCTGCCCCATGGCCATGCACGAGCTGAGACATAACCTGGTGCCAGCCTCTTCCCATCTTTGTACTGACTTTTCCTTCCTTAATACGGGGTAGACAGCTGACATGCGGTTGGTATGGCAGCACCTTTTCAGGGCCGTAATTGATCTGGTTTTGCAGCATTGTTTTTGTGATACCTCCCATTGAGTGTGCTCTGGGGATAGCTGGATGTCATGTGGGTTTGTCTAAATCCCCAAAAGTTAGTGCTAAGTGGTGTTGTCAGCATACTTGAGCTTACAGTGAACATATTACACACCTCTAAAAATGCGTTTGCTGAACTAATGCTGTTGTAGGGCAAGAAATAAATAACTGGCGGGCCTGCCTGCAGTCAGTCTTGCGTGGCCGTAAATGGCTGATGATGCAACCACAGGTTGTTAAACAATTTTAAGCAGACCCATTTTGAACCTTGTAAAACTAACATTTAATGAAGCGGAACACAGATCAATGGTAAATTTTGTGCAGTGGCTCAGTTGTATTGATTGCAAGGTTCAAAGACTTTCAGTGTGGACCTGTTAAACACCCGTAACGTTAGGGTTGAAATGGTGCTTGCCAAATGCTGACAAGGTTGAAAAGGCAGCATGGTTGTGTTTGCGCCCTGCTTTCAAATCATCTGCTGCTTTCCCATCAGTAAAGAGGGGTGTGAGCTGGTTGGTCACGCAGGGGATGCTCCTGGATTAGTGTATTGGGCTGCAAAGAAAGGACTTCTGTGCTGGTGCAGCGACAGAGGCACTGCTGCAGGGGCTGTGGCTGCTGCTTATGGAGGTGTCACTGCTCTTACTCGGCATGTGCATTGGGCCATGCTTGTCTCTTGCTTCCTGAGGTGACTTTGGCTGTTGTGTATGTGCATAGACTGGTACCAGGGCTAAACTTGATCTGAGCATGACAGGTTGTGAACAGGGTCTTACTTGGATGGCTGTGTGAGGTGGCCTGGGCTGCAGGGTGTGGGCCTGCTGGAGATTGTGTGTGCCACACTGTCTGTTTGGTAAAGCAGATGAGAGTGTAATTTAGCTGTATTTGGCTGTGGCATGCTAAAACTGGATCCAGGCTCCCGTCTGGTCCCCTAGTGAGAGATCTGTAATTTGTAACCACTCAGGGATGTCAGTGAGTTTTTTCTCTGCTAGGCAGATAGAGGCTGTGCTCTGCAGCCTCAGCCAAATCCTGCACCCACTCCTGCCCAGCAGCGGGGTGGAAATGGGAAGATGTATGATCAGGCAGACAGTACTGGGAAAATAAAATCAATACCGATCAACTGAAGAGTTTTAATCTTGCCTTGTAATATCTCTGTCTATCCATCCCCCATGTACATTACAGATGCATTGCTGAACGCTTGCTCGCAGATTATGTTGTGATTGGTATGTATAGATAGGTTTATACACGTGGAAAGTGCACCCTGTTCTGTGGGGATGGGTGTGTGCATGCACAGAAACAAAGCCAACTTTGATGGCAGGTGTAGCAGAGCAGTGCTTTGGGTGAGTGAGAGGGTCTAGGTGCTGTTTGACCCTGACAGCTGATGTTCCTGTTACCTGCTTGGATGACAGGAGCGCATTTAACACCTGGGTATAAAGGGTTCTTTATAAAACAGCAGCTCCCTCTCCCAAATATATTCTGACAACAGCAATTAGAAACATAGCAGTACACCAGGGAACTACTAAATATAGCATGGCCTGAAGATTTAGGCTTTTGTTTCCTGTATTTTTTTTTTGTTGTGGTTCCCCCCTTATGGATAGGTGCAGGAGGATTTAAAGGTCAGGTGAGCAGACTAGCTCAAGAGCAGGAGGAAGGAGAGGGATCCCTCCGTCTGCCACAAAGAACAGAAATAAGGAAAGTCCGTAAGGATTCAAGATGAATTTTTGCTAGTCTGTGGTAGATAAATCTCCTGCTGGTTCTGGGATAAGGAGGAGAAAGCAGTGCTGAGGTAAGAAAGTGTGGGGGCTTGAGTGCAGCAGGGCATCGGCCCCGTGCTGGGAGGTCAGAGCTGGGGGGCTCTTGCTGATGCTCAGCCGCAAACCTTCGGCTGGACCCACAGAGTTCTGGGACGTCACAGCTCCTGTGCAAGAATTATTTCCTTTAGGATACACACAAAGAGAGAGAGCCTTAATTCTTGAATGTCTTAATTTAGGATGACTTGTCACTGCTGCAATAACACAAAATCTGCTCCTGCATTAATACATTATTTATTTTACGGAGGCTGAATGGAGGAGAGAGCTCTCGCTCTGTGGTATGCGAACGTTTATGGATGGTTTGGCGCTTGGTTTAACAGCTTATGCTTTTAAAGACTTGACATCTTGTTTGTATTACCTAAATAGATATATGCTATTTCCGGGAGCTGTTGCTACTGCTGAGCTTTTATGACAGCCTTTATACACAGTTTCGTTTTTAGCGTGGGAGAGGTCACAGCATTTCACTAACTCAAAATACCTGACACTGACAAGAGAAAACAAATTTCATTAAATAAAAAAGGGGTCAGCACAATACAGGCTGATTATTTATAAATAGCAGTGCCAGTCAATACCTGATGGTTTATTGAACTTAATGAAACTCCTTGTAGCCAAATGTGTATATTAAGAAGGCGTTTGACCTTGGGCATCTCTCCTGCTGGGGGGATGCTGTCTGCTGCGTCAGTGGTTCAAAATCAATAACATCCTGTTGAGGGCCCTTGTATTTAAGGGTGATACTGTAAAATGTGACAGTGTTCTGCTGACGAATGACTCAATACCGATATCCCTGTGGGGAAAGGTGGGCAGGGTTATGTGGTGACTCTAAAAGTGCACTGATAATGAATGAGGGGGGAAAAAACTGCTGGGAATGCCATTTTACTCATTTAGCACTTGGGCCCACTGCCCTTGCGTCAACCTTTAACATCGTGGTCTATAGGTGCCTGAACAAAACCTGTTTGTCTGTTGTTTTTTGCAACATTGTTAGGGCTGTGAAATTTATACTCTGTTATTCTCCTGCTTCTAATAATGGTGGCAGAATGAAGACTCCTGTGAGCAGCAATTCTTGTCTCACTTGTTCCAAAAACTGAAGCTGTAGCCCAAAAATCAGTGCCTGAGTCTCAGTTTTAGGGCTGGCTGGACATTGTATAACGTTGTCTATAAATAGATTGAGGGTGACCACCAGAGAATGAGAAGATGCTGTATAAACAATATGGAATAGTTTGACAAATCTACTTATGCCAAAAAGCTACTCTGTAACTTGGGCTTTAAAATCCATACTGTTCCTTTCTTGGAAGCTTGCCTGAAGTGGCTCCAAGCACTCATCTGTGGGAAGAGACTTCAGCGTGACACAGACTGACAGGAATAGGAGCAGTAAATACAAGTGTACAAATAGATGTGTAATTTCAAATTTCCAAAATAACTTTTTTAATAACATCTTTTAAATGCTTTATGTACTGAAGGGCTCAGCGGGTCTCTTCATAATATACACTGTGATTAATTCAAATGAGAAAAAACAGTCATGCAGACAGGCTTTACAGCTAACGAGCAGGATGCATAAAATATGCTCAGCCTTGCTAAGGTATTACTGTCATCTGACATTTTTGCAAACTCCCATGGAATTTATTTTGCATTAACTTCTGGTAGTTCTGACAGAGTTGGTGAATTATTGCATCTCTATCTTGAGACTTGAACTAACTCTCTGTTCACGTTTTTGGAAGGGTTTTTTTTCTTCACATTTGAGGTACACGGATTGTCAAGATCAGTGCAGGTAGGAAAAGTGATCCCAGCAGCCTAGGCAGTGGACGAGACAGTACATGGCATTCCTCCATTGTGTGGGTTACATTGGCAATCGTAAGATAAAGCAGTGGACCTCTAAATCCCATTTTTTCTGCTAATTCCTCTTAGAAGTTTGTTGAGGTTTTTTTCTCCATTGTACATTACCTGCACAGTGGGTTTTTTAAATACAGATCCTGGACCTTGACTAAAGGGGCTGGTTGCCCAGCCTGAGGGAACCCATGGAGACATTTTTAGGGACTTCCTGGTTATCAAGAGACACCTCCTAGTAGAAGCTGAGGTAGTTTCTCCGGGAAGGAGACAGCACAAAATATTGCCTGTTTGTAGAGGGCTGGATGCTTTGGTCTTTAAAGTAAAATTTTAATGCATGAAGAAGAATAAGGTCTCTTGTTTTTCTATGTGCTGTAAGTAATCTCTTAGCACGTATTTCGGTAACTATGGATGGTCTAGACATGCGTGAGTGTTTCCCAGGATTTGGGTGTGTAATCGGAACCAGTGTCCCTTTGTCTGTTTCAGAGATTGGGTATGAATAAGCACAATCCTGTGCTGAAATTATGGACCATAAGCTATAGTTAGCATACGTAAAACCCTGACTCCCTCCACAACCTGAACAGTAAATGTTGCTGGGAAAATACCTTGAAGGGAAGTGCCCTTAGTGAAGCCTGCTATGTGTTTTCAGATGTCAAAGCTCAGTGAAAATATACGTGCCTATCTTATAACGTGTGCAGAGCACCTCCCAGTATTCTCTACCTGAAACTTCAGTGCACTTGTTTAGCAGGGTGCACTTCATTTTCCTTTCTCAATCAAAAAGCATTGCTTGCTTTCTTGCTCTCTTGCTTCTGAAGACATCCTTTTACAGAAAAGATTTCCTACCCTGAAAGAGAACAGGCCGAAGAGGGGTCGCTAAAGAGATAAATGACAGACTCAGCCTTAAACCCCGCGCTTGTAATTTATTTGAAGAAAATGTTCAGGGAGTGCGAAGACAGGACATCTGTTTCATGTTATTCCCAAAGCAACCTGCTTATTCAGCTGCAGACATCCCCACCTGCTCCTCTAATGAGCTCGGATCTCACAACATTCCCTGTCTACCCCTTTGAACCTGGACAAAGCTTTCTGAAGTGGAGAGACACTGCCCAAAATTTAGCATAGGGTGAGCCTTCTGTATGTGTGCCATTGGAATCTCTTAATTCCCATGCTTGTGGTGTTATGATGGCTGAATTAGGCATTACTGTGTGTGGTCCTTTTGTAGGATGTGTGTGAGATTAGAGTGGTTTTGGGGCTAGTGAGGAGTTTGGGCTCTGGCATTCAAGAGAGAAGTTTTTTAGTGTGATCCTTTTCTAATGCACGACTGGTGTTTGACATTTACAATCGACTGCTTATGCAAACTAAGGAATAGCAGAAAGAAACTGTTCTTTTTTCTCCCTGTGCTTTAATCTTATAAAGTAAATACCACAAAGAAATGCTTTGCAGGTGCTTTTTAGCACAGTGAGCATAATGCTTGGGGAGCACAGTTGAATTGCTTGGCCAAGGCTGCAGAGTCACCGTGTTTGAAAATTCATATGACTTTGGTGAAAACTCTGACCCCAAGTACTCGCAGCCTGCAGAGATGCCCGCAGCAATGGAAAAAGTACTTCAAAATGGTGCAGTCATCTGCTCAGGCAACCTTGTTTTACCATGCAGAGGGAAGAAGGGAACACCCTTGAAACCTTGTGGAAGCGACAGATCCTGGTCCGAGCCCCTGGGTCTGAAGGTGTCTATGGCAGCATGGTGCCTGCGCTCCTTTGGAGGCTGGCGATTGAAAAATGTGTTCAATTGTTCCTGAACATGCTGAGCTGACTTCTCTTGACCCGTACAGCAGCACAGTAAATGGGGCAGCAGGCAAGGCAAAAAAAAAAGTTTTTTGTAGACTCTCAGGAAAAGATTTCTTCTTGGACAAAGACATTCCTGAGAGCCTTTCTGTGTGGCCATGAAACTTCTTTCTCTCCATACAGATCTCCATGCAGATCCTTTCATGCAAGAAAGAGGGTCTTTGTTGTTTTTCTTATGCTGAACACTGCTTTTAATTTGCCATTTACTTTGTGCAATGGCTTTTGCCTTTTATCACCCACTTTTTCCTGGGTTAGCCTTGAGAGGACGTGTCTTGGATGGATTCTGGGAGGTGCTCAGTGTAGGATCCTTCAGATGTGGGCAGTGACTAAAGAAAATAAGTGAAAACCTGAACTTCATTGGGTTGACACCTTTTGGTAAATGCTCTCAAGTAATAGCAGTGGTCAGCTCCAGTCCAAACCCAGGAGGCTCTGAAGCATGTGGCACAGCAGACAAGTTGATGCAGCCACTTTGCTGTTATACATAGTTTTGGTAGCATCAGGGTGAGTTGTGTAGGAACTTGAGATGGGATAGCTGTATCTGATAGCCCTGAAGGTGCTGTCTGGGGTCACAGACCAAAAAGAGCATCTCTGGAATACTGAAGATGGCTTCTCAGTGTCATCTAAAATATCACCAGCTGCAAAGGAGACAGATTTACTCTCCTGATCAAATAGCCTTCCTGGTTTTGTCATTTGGAGTGAACAGACTCTTAATCCTTGATGGTATTTCATTTCCTTTGCCACTAATTTTTTGAATGGTTGGTGCAAATATCAACAGTGCTTTTTTTGTGCCAACACAATCTTGGCAGTGAGACTGGAATGAGCTGCCGGTGGTGGCTGCAGACCATCCTGGGCGATGGCTGGACGCACTGTAGCTGCTTAGCAGCTTTGCTTGTGCCTCTGCTCCTCCTGCCAGGAGCCCCGCATCATACCACTCACCCGCTGCCATGTGCCAAAAGCAAGCTGCAGTGAGACCGTAAGCAGTTCTGATCAGCAGTGATGTGAAATGTGATAGCTCTTCCAGAGGGTAGATGATTATCAGAAAGCTTTTATATAAATGCTGGGTTGAAGGAGCCTGTGGGATTCTCTATAACAAGAAATTTTGTGTCTGCGTGTTGGACTCGACTAGATGAAACTCAGCAGCAACATTATTGAGGGTGTGTGAAAATGTGATCTGCAAAATGCCACCAGAAATTGCATATAATGAAAGGGGATCTGCAGGTAAGTGCTTCAATAAAGACCACTGCAAGGAGAATCTCTTTCGTGATGGTAAAAGGCAGATCCTCTTTGCTGTTGTCTCCCAGGAGTGGCAGAGTCAGAGAACAGAGCTGTGACTTCCCCTGTTGGAGTGAGTGGGAGCAAATAGCTACTTTCTCCATGGGGAAAAAAAAATTGGCAGTGGTTTGTTTGCCTGATGCACAGTGCTCAGTGTGGAGCACTCAGATTGTATCTAACTGCAGCGTTTCCATTTGTAAAAAAACATCTTGTGGTAATTAGTTTTATTAGGCTTGGCCAAATGCCAGGTGGGAGGCTGGATGCTAAGGCAGATAATACATAGCTGTTGGCATGGTGCTTCATAGATCTAGATATGCTCCATTTCCAATAGTTTTTGGTGCCTTTAGTGACTTGTATTACACAGACATAGCCTATACTGAGTCAGTGTAAACAGCACAGTGCATAGCTAAGTGTCTTTTTCCAATGCTCAGTATTAAACTTAATGGTATTTAAGTTGATAGATCTGTGGAATTAAATATAACATTTCTCTCTTTGGAAATGGCATGGAGATTTCCAAGCTGTCAGTTTGGCTTGTTGGGGCCAAAAAATAAATGACAACAGTGTATTACAGAAGGTTGTAAACTTAGTTAAGCACCAACTATATATACGTAGGAAATGGCAGTACTAGGTGGAAGCTATGGCATGGTAGAAAAATTCTGAATTGTCGCTGGAAGAATGCCTTTGCTATTTGTAGCAAGTTTCACATGTTTAGTAACTTACACATTGATTACTGTAAATGGTGCTTTAGCTCACAAGCTGGCATTGAGCATATTAAATCAAGTAAAGAGGAGCAGTGGACAAAGGGCTGATGGAGCACACAGGGCAGTCAGGGCTCCGTTCTCACATTGGTGTTACTGACAGTGAACTGGTAACTCCTTGCGAGGACCATGAGAAATGAGAGGCTGTAAAACATCTGCGCAGCATAAAAACTGGTGTCTGTCTCAGCAGAAGAGGCAAAGCACAAACATTTCTCTTGAACCTGAAGATGGTCCCTTCAGCCTGGGACTGAGCCCTGCTTATAGGCAAGATCATTAGGGAAGTATTTATCACTGCTCTGTGTATTGCGTCTCTTCCATGAGTAAGTAGACCTCTTCCAGACCCACTTCTGTAGTTGTTCCTCCAGTAAGAAAAGCAGCGATACGTACACAGCAGATGCTGAGGCCCACTGAAGCACCAATCCAGACAGATGGGAGTGCTAGAGATTAATAGCAAGCTGAGAGTTTGATGTGACTGAGATTTTTTTCCTTCCTCCTGAATGACTGAAGACTTTATTCACTCCTGAACTAGAAATAATAAACAGGGGACATCTTCAAAAAGATTAGGTTACCACTGAGGTTAACACAGTGGCTTGGGAATTTGTTCCTTTGTGTTGCACACTAATCTTGCCTGCAGATCTGATGCTACTAGTAATAATACATGTAAGCAGGATGTTGTATGGTAAATAGCTGCAGGTTCACAGCGTATGTAACAGGGCACAGCTAATATCCGTTGGCCCTTTCCAACCTAAAAGATTCTGTAATTCTATGAACAAACCATGTGGAAGATGCAAAAGATCACCTTATGCCTATTAGCCACAGGACATGCTGTAAAGTAACTTCATATCACCGCTTAAATTCTGTCCCATTTAATTCACTATCTCTATTACTTTCAATAAAACAATTGACTAACTTTTGATACTGTTACTGCTGTCTCTACCAGTCAATATATTTGTCTCAATCTAGTCTTTCTTTAGGGACAAGTAAGTCTTGATAGCTCAGCAGATTATTTGCAGCTATCAGTTTTCTTTAAGCATTGTGATTACTGACTTTAACGGGCTGGTTTCACTCCTGTAATATTCATGTTAATAACAATAACTTATGGGAAACCCATTAAAAATTTGTGATTTAAAGGAAAGGTCAGATGCACTGTTCCCCATTCAATTATGATCAAGCTGGTAACTTTTGATGGATACATTAAATGATGCTGTCATCCTGGGGCATATCACACAATCAAAATTAGGCTCCTATTTTGTACAGAGTATAAGTAACACCTGCAATGAAATGGTCTAGTTAAAGCAGGTGTTTTCAACTGAGGGAAGGTTTGCTGTTTTAAACTGCATTCAGCCAGTGCTGTAGGTGTCTGCCAATAGACAGCAACCCATAATCTATGTATAAATTAAACAAAACCCTGCCATGACAAGAATATTATTAAAGCTGCAAAGTCAGACACTGAGGTGAAGAAGTACTAGCATCAAAGTTTCCTGGGTGACCTCAGTTTGTCCTCTCCTTCCATCATGCATATGCATAATGATGCTGCTTATAATTACACAGCCAGAAGTTAGTACTTTTTTATGCCATATCCCTGTATTCAGTATCTGAAGTGCCCTTGCTCTTGGGTGTGTGGGGCTGGGGGCTTGGCTCTCAACATTATTACCTATACAAGTAAGTCAGTTTATGAAATGACACCAGTTTTCTGCCCTGAAGGAAATGTGTTAGGGGTGTTGGTCTGGGCTTTTCCTACTGAGGTGGCTTAGATACCCCATTAAGGTCTGATCTGCCCTGTTGTGGAAAAGGACATGAGAACAAGGGCTCAACAAATGGGCTGTCGGCATTGCATACAACACTGTGAGCAGAAATATACTGGAAATCTTTCTGGAGTTTCACCTGGTGTTATATAGCTTTGTGCTTGTGAACATACATGGGTCTTTTGAGCCCTGGTGGGGTTTTAAGCTTCTTTGAAAGTAACACTTGTGCTTTATAAGGAAATATTTTTCTTAGGGAATTTGGAACGCTGTTCTGGCAAGAACAAGCAGGACGGGTTTCACTGGTCATCTATTTCTGCATTTTAAACTTCTCTCTGTATAATGCTAGTCCTAGGTAGTAGGATTTTTTTTTTTCTTTTTAAAATGTGTGCCAGGAGTGTATTGCGAGGTTTTTTACATAACACATGAGGCAATATTTGTAACTTCCAGAAAAAAATGAATTTATGGAATGTGATTTTTTTTTTTTAATTTCCCTTAAACAAAGTTAGCAGCAGCAATGCAACTACGGTGGCTGATGGTGGCTGTGTATCTCCCTGGCCACTTTTGCAGGTCTGTTCCTCTATGATCTGCTGGTTTTGTACCCAAATCCCAGCTGTGGGGCTGGAGTGCAGTCAGTATGGCTGGAAGGAGCTTAGCCTCAGTGTCTGGGTATATGTAAGGGAACGGTCCCTTGCCCTAGGGCACCTCAGCTGCCTTTAATGTACTCCTAAGTTCTTGTGCTCTGTATTAAGCCTCTGCTACCAGAGGAGCCAAAGTGATGAAATTGGGACTGGGATGTGTATGTTTGCCGTGCTCCAATCAGAGTTCCCAGCAGTGGTTGAGGGTGTGAGATCAGCTGTGTTGTGTCCTCAGCTTGTCTGTCTTTCTAAATCTTCTCAGTTTTGATTTGGGTCCTGATTTTCTCTTCATTTGATCTGCAGGTTGACTTTATAACTGTCTTTGTATGGTTTGGGCCAGAGGGTGTCTCAGCATGCCACACTCGTGCAGGACCTGCCTACCTGCCATGTTGGGATCTGTGTTTGCCAAGTACTTTTCTGCCTCTATGAAATAACGGTGAAATGTAGATATTTAAGCATGAGAGTACTCAGGCCCATAACCTGGCTAGAAAATTAGATTTTCAGTGTTAACTCTTCAGTGGCTGTAGTACTATTACACTGTGTGTGCATAGTTGTCTCTTATTTTGAATTTATTCATTGTAACAACAAAAGGGGGGGGAGGTAGGGAAACAGTTTTATTCAGCATGTTTTTTTGATAGAGATGTTAGAAATAATAGTTTAAATTTCTGGAACAGATGTGTACATTTACACATGAAAAGTTCAATTGTGTTTTCTTTTTAAAGTGAAGTTTTTGTTTAAAAGAGTTTACTCTTGCTTCAGAAGGCAAAGGAAATCCTGGTAGAGAGCCAGAGACAGGGAGTCATAACAGCAGTTAAACTGAAATTAGACATGAAAGATTATTATTTTTTTTTAATCTTTGGAGCCTGAAAGAGTGCGAAGGCATTGCAAAAAGGGAAATTCTATCTCACTGAAAAATGCTTTATTCCTCTGAGACAAAAGAAAGTTCAAGGGGAAGCATTTTTAAGAGTGTCAGTCTGTCTTTCTTTGGCCAGACTGTGCAAACCCATCACTTCTAGTTTGATTCGTGGGTTACTCTGCAGTTTGAAGCATCTGGCACCAGATGGCCCAAATATCAGCACAGACGCCATCAAACACCCCTTGAAGACACAGGGAAGAATAGAAATTGTGTATAACTTATTCCTTGAATGGTCTATGGCAGCGTACACTTCATCAAGCAAAGGTCAGATCCTGGCATGAGAAGTTTTCAGAAATGGAGCAAAAAGGTCATGCTGGATCTCACCAATAGCCAAAGAATTTGTAGTGAGTGGTGCTCACCCCCCTGGGGCAGGCTCAGCGTGACAGGGTCTGCTCCTGCTGATGGTTTTCCTTGGTGTTTAGTGCTTCTGTGTGAATCATTACTTCAGACTGCCTTCTGGAAGGGAGATACCATTCCCAGAAATGGGATCAAGCTGCTGAAGGTTGGTGTTGCAGTTTTGTGAGGCTGTGCTGCTGAGGCGGTTTTTGTAAGCAGCAGTTACGGTTTTCTGCCAGCCTAACTGTAAACATCAGGCAATTCAAGGCCAAAAGTTGCGGCCCGAGATAGTCATAGCACCTCTGAGAATCACATATAGGAGAAAACAACCCGGGAGCAGCTGCATTTTGCCACCAGAGAAGGGAGTGAGATGATGTAACGAGCTGTGCAGACACCAAGGCCGGGAAAGGGCTGGGGAGGAGGCAGCCCAGGTGCTGGAGAGAAAGATGCCCCTGCAGCCCATGGAGAAACCCTTGGAAAAGGCCGAGACCCCACCTGCAGCCCGTGGAGGGGATTCACGCTGGATGGAGCAGGTGGAGACATAGAGAAGATGCTGTGACCCTATATTGGGATAAGCCCCTGCCAGCACTTGCAGCCATGAGGAGAATCAGAGACACAGTGATGAGCAAGAGAGAGTTTTGCGTTGGAACAGGTTTGCTGGGGGAGGCTTATAAACCCGTGGACGACTGGGACTGAGACACATGTGATAAAGAGATAAAGTCCTGTGGGAAAGGACTCGCATTGGAGAAGTTCGTGGAGGACTGTCTCCTGTGGGAGGACTGTTTCCCAGTCCCTGTCCGCCCTGTGCTACGATTGGGGGGGAGGGGGAGGGAAAGAAGGGAGTGAAATCATGACTAGAGTGAAGTCTGCTAAGAAGGGAGGTAGAGGTGTTTTAAGATCTGGAAAACGAAAATAGCTCATGAAGAAGTAACAGAGAACCCCATTTTTCCCAGTCCCTGCCCCCCTGTGCTGCAAGCGGGGGGAAGAAGGGAGCAAAATTCTGACTAGAGTCTGCTAAGAAGGGAGTGGTGGGGGGAAAGTGTTTTAAGATCTGGTTGTGTTTGTTTTAAGATTTGGTCCCGCTCCCAACTCCGGTTTTCACTGTTCTTTTTAGTGTAGTGTAATAAATTAGATAGTTTTCTTTCCTTCACTCTGTGTTGAGTCTGTTTTGCCCATGTCATTCGATGACAGAATGATCTCTCCCTGTCCTTATGTTGACTCCTGAACCTCTTAATATATATTTTCTCCCCTGTCCAACTAAGAAGGGGAGTAATAGACTGACTTTGGTGGGTGTCTGACTTCCGGCCAGGGCTAAACCACCACAGTTGTTCAGAGAAAAGAACTCACTGGTCTTATTTACAGAGACACAACTTAGCCTGTGAGGCTTGCAGTGTGGCTTGTGTTGGGGAGAACTGTACGTTCACTGTAGCGCTTTTACTTTCTTCCCTTGAGTTTGCTCACATGGGGCTGTAACCTTGTAAGCTTCTACTTCAGGTAGTAAGCTAAGGTATGGAAGGATACGCCTAAATTGCCTAGATCTTGAAAACTCACATGGAGATTTGCTTCTCTGAACTAGAGTGTGATTAAAGTCAGCAGAAAAGTGCTGCAAAGGTAGTGTAGGTGAAAGTCACCTCAGACCTGTGATTATGAGACAGATGTCTCAACGGCAATGAATATATGCAAGTCACACTTGCAGCTCAGTAACATCCTTATACCCTTGTAGAAAAGTTTATCACCTTCCCAGGCTTATAAGGTTGGTGGTTGTTTTGGGGTTGTTTTCCCCGTGTTGGGTTGATGACAGAAGCTCACATGCTTGCAGTAGACCAGCTTGCTGTCATCTTGGCATACTGGTTTGCCATTTGCAATTAAATCTAAATGTATATACATGCATTCCCCAAAAGACAGGAATCTGCTTGCGGTGAGCTTCTCTGGTGACAGGAATCCACCTGCCCAACTTGTTCACTTTCTTTGACCTTTTGAGCATGGAAAGTTACACGATGCACCAATCTGCAGGGACCTGCACGCTGCTTCTTAATTGTGCATCATAATCAGCCACTTGTTTGCAACCCTCTGCAATGACTTAGCTTTGTCCTCCAGCTGAGGGCACGACGGGAACTGGCTCTGCAGGCGAGAGGTACAAAGGAACCTCAAGTACTGCTGAAAGCCTCTGCTTCGATGCTCTGAGCCTGATTGAGGTGTTGTGAGTGCAACTTTTTGTAAACTTTGGCTCCCAGCGTATACCTCAGGGTGGATTTTATAGCTTATTGATTGGTAAAGGAAGCATAAAACTCTGCATAAGCCCATATTCTCTTTGGCAGTTCCCATTACCCATGGCAAAGCTGGACCTGAAGGCCTGGGATCTTAAAGAACTTTAATTCCCCTACAAAGACGTGCATGACCTTGGATTAATTGGAAGTTGGGAGAAATAGTTACCACTCAGCATTTCACAGGAGTTTTCAGGCTTACAGGAATGAACCTGTGATACACACCACAGTAAACCTCTGTAAGGGTTAAACTGGGTGAAGCAGGAGAAACATTTATGGTATCATCCAAGGTGAAGGAGCTGCATAGCTGTACAGCTTTCCCAAGGGAAGGAAGAGTGAAGGACCTGTAGTCCTGCCTTTGTTTTGCTTTGCATTACTAAAAATCTGTGTATAGTCTCTAGAGAAATTGGGGTACTCAGAGTGGTGAGAAAAAACCTTTCACCCAACTGGCAATAAAAGTTGACTGTTGCAGAAATGAAAAGTACTGGGGATAGTCCAGAAGAGATCTGACTTGATCAGATATTTATTCCACAGTCCAGGTTGCTCCTCTGCCTGCAGAATGAAAAATATTAAGTGTAGAAATGGTGAGATAACCACAAGGTTGAACCAGTGTGCTCAAAAATTAGTTGAACATGGTTGTTACACTCTGTAACCATGAACTGGTGCTTTTGGAAAGGCTGAGGTTACACTCAGCCCTGAGGCTGTTTAACCCTCATGGAGGAGATGAATTTACCATGTGGGTGGCTCTTTGGGTCTTACCTGGAATATTTAGCTCCGGGAATACTTTCTAGAGCTTTAGCCTTCCTGTTCTAAAACAATGATTTCCTGCTTTGGTGGAATCTCATGAAATACAATCTGCGTAAATGTAATTGCTGCAACTCTGCCTGGGTTGAAACGTGTTCTTTAGGAGACCAAGAAATGGCTGTGTGGTTTGTCTTCAGGGCAAAATCTCTTCCATTATTGACAGCTTTATGAAAAAAAGTGTTGGGTATGGAGTGAAAGTCTTTGATGAGGAAGTGGAAGAATGAAAGAAATATGAATTATAGCTTAGTTGTTTTGCTTTTTAAAGGTAAGGTCTTAAATTTCTAAAGTGGCTATCTAGATGCTAAACCAGGTAACTTCTACGATTCATTACAACACATTTTCTCCTTTATGTCCAGTACAACAATATAGATGTTCTTGACAACACACCTCTGTCATCTCATGTCATAGAATCATAGAATGGTCTGGGTTGGAAGGGACCCCAAGGATCATAGAGCTCCAATCCCTCTGCCACAGGCAGGGCCACCAACCGCCAGGCCTGGATCTACACAAGGTTGCCCAGGGCCCCATCCAACCTGGCCTTGAACACCCCCAGGGATGGGGAATCCACCACCTCTCTGGACAGCCTGTTCCAGCCCCTCACCACTCTCTCTGTAAAAAAACTTCCCCCTAATATCTAATCTAACCCTTCCTTACTTTAGTTTTAATGCATTCCCCCTTGTCCTGCCGTTACCTACCCTTTTAAAAAGTTGATTCCCCTCCTGTTTGTATGTTCCCTTCAGGTACTGGAAGGCTGCAATGAGGTCCCCCCTGCAGCCTTCTCTTCTCCAGGCTGAACAAGCCCAGCTCCCCCAGCCTCTCCTCGTAGGGGAGGTGCTCCAGCCCTCTGATCATCGTCGTGGCCCTCCTGCGAACCCTCTCCAACAGTTCTACATCTTTCTTGTATTGGGGGCCCCAGACCTGGACACAATACTGCAGCTGGGTCCTCATGAGGGCAGAGTAGAGAGGGTCAATCACCTCCCTGTCCCTGCTGGCCACCCCTCTTCTGATGGAGCCCAGGATACCATTGGCCTTGCAAGCTGCAAGAGCACACTGCTGGTTCATGTTAAGTTTCTCATCCACCCAAGTCCTTCTCAGCAGGGCTACTCTCAAGGAGCTCTTCTCCCAGTCTGTATCTGTGTCTGGGATTCTTCCGGCCCAAGAGCAACACCTTACACCTGGCAGTGTTGAACCTCATTAGGTTCACCCGGGCCCACCTTTCCAGCCTGTCAAGATCCCTGTGGATGGCTTCCTTTCCTTCTGGGGTGTCGACCACACCACTCAGCTTGGTGTTATCTGCAAACTTGCTGAGAGTGCACTCAACTACATCATCGATATCATTGATAAAGACGTTAAAGAGCACCGGTCCCAAGACAGACCCCTGGGGGGACCCCGCTTATCACCGGCCTCCACCTGAACATAGACCCATTGACCACCACCCTTTGGCTATGATCTGTCAGCCAGTTTCTTATCCACTGGATGGTCCACCCGTCAAATCCACATCTCTCCAATTTAGAGATAAGGATATGGTGGGGAACTGTGTCAGAGACCTTGCACAAGTCCAGGTAGATGACATCGGTCGCCTTCCCTATGCTGTCACTCCATCATAGAAGGTCACCAGATTGGTGATATATACCTTATGTGGTATATACCACATATACTCATGTGATATATACCTCAAATATATTCCTTCAAACCATGGGGCTGTGCTTGCTTCAGTTTGTTTTACCTGGTCTGTGTGGCGGGCAGACGTTGGAATGAGCTTTAAAACTTGATGGATAGTGATTCCAAATCAGCAAAATGGTTAAAAGGTCGTGTAATCCATATCTTCCGATGCTGTTTAACAGGCCCGAGGTCTAAACCAGACTTGATTTCCTGGGGGTTGTGCTTGACCAGTAAAATAGATCTGTGCTGAGAATGAAGTTTTACACCTTTTTTCCTCTACTGTGGGGAATACTGCATCTTGGTATTGTGGAAAGAGTGAGCCTGGAGGAACACAGTGAGGACAAATGCAAATAAATGGGAAAAAAACCCAGAGTCATGTGCAGTTCTCTGCCTGGAGGAGGACGTTGAGCTGACAGACCAGACTGAGGAGTGATTGCTCCTTCTGACACCACGCTAACTCCAAACCCTAGGTTTAAAGCCAGGGACAATATTGTTTCTAGGAGTATTCAATCTGCAGCTAATAGGCACAGGGAAGGAGTTTGGCTGGTTATCCCAGACCTGTTTATTGTGTGCTGCTTACTCCTCGCTGCATAGCAGATGGTATCTGCATGAGGTACTGACTTCAAAAGCAAATATGTTTGCAGCCTGGGCAGAGTTTTGTTAGCTGTCAATATGTTTGTTGTTCACATGATGAAAACTGGGCCAAGTTATGAGAAGGGGATGAGCTCGTACACCTCCCAGTCAAACCAGGTATATCATTCAGCAAGAATGCTTTGCTGTATTTTCAGTAGTAATTTGTCTTTTTAATAATTTATGGTACTTCTATATGGCCTTACATCTCAGGGGGTTCAAATACATCTGACTTAACTGCCTCCCACACTGGTGGTTGGGTACAGGATGCACTGGGACTTAGAAATGCGTGTGTAGAAGCTCAGAGCCTTGGCATCTTGTTTTTAGCCATATGATAAAGCAGTAATTTTTTTACCTGCCATAAGGGAAAGCAGTGTGCCTTAAATAGTACTGAAGTTAGTTCACTTTGCTTGCATTTAAACATATACATGTTTAAATTTATGTATATAACACAAACTCTTTTGTATATTAAATATATAGTCAATACATAATATAGCCAGTATAGTAAAATATATCTATTCTTATAGTAAAATATTTGCTATATTTGGCTTGCTGCACTTTAGCTTATTTACATGAGTTTTAATTAAGTCTAGTGAAAATGTTCTTTGTCTCTTGTAACAGTCCAGTAGAGAAGTAGGACAAATACCAGCAAAAACTGATTTAATCTCTTCAGGGAAAAAAAAAAAAAGATAAAAAAAAAGGTATTTTATGCTTTCTAGTGGTGAACATTAAGGAAAACACCTTCTGAGAAGATCTAATGTTGGGTTGAAAAATGGACGGTTACATTGTTTCTAAAAAAGATAAAGTGATCCTGCATATACTGCTTGAGACTGAATTAACTGTATTGCTCCCATACTTAATTAAAGGTATAGGCATTTTCATCAATATTTTTAAAACCTAACAAAAATGAGGGTAAAATGTCACAAAAATCAAATGTGTTTGTTGCTCTATCTCCCCTCACACTATCTCTTTAGTGTTTGAAGTGCTGATTCGGCCATAATGAACTAGCTTGTGAAATAAAATTCCCCTTTGTAGATTGAAAACTAAGTTCTTCATAACCCTCTGCTTGAATTCCTGCTCTGATGCCATCATGTATCTTTGGCTCTGTTTCACCGTCATGTCTCATTTGGAAGTATCTTGATCTAATCAGATTTGAAAATGTATTGTCCCAGAGCTCAAGAACTTGTGTAGGTGTGAGACCAGCCTTTGCTCCTAGCCCTGGGTACACTCTAGTCCCAAGTGTACAACTGATGGCTCCCCTTTGCCAATAAATACCAGTGAGGATGATTGTTTCAGCTGCTTGGTAATAAAATCAGGGCATCCAATATTGTGTGGACAACTGAAGGAGCCAACTTCCAAAGGTTTTGTAGGGATATTGCAGGGCTTATTTTTTGCTGGCTATCTCCTTCCTAGTAAATGTTAAGTGCTTCTGTTTTGAGTACTTGTAAAACAAACAGACAAGGAATTTATGAGCTCTACCGTGGATGAATGAATTACAGAATGACCCTGGGTTCTATACAGGTGCCCTGGAGTGTATGTGGAATGACAGGTGATCGTGTACTGGAGAGTGAATTGCTTCATTGAGTAGATGAGGAGCTGATAAAGGAAGTTATTCCAGACTTGGATGCCCTGCTGGTGGCATAACTTGCCTAAATGAATTCCATTTAACAACATGCTTTGTGGTCAGGATGGGGTATTTCTGGAGCATATCTGGGATAAGGTAACTGTGTGGCAGGCACAGAAGGGAGATTTCCCAAATTGTGGGTATTTTTGCTAGTGTAAATACGAATAGCTCTGCCGAGAGAGCGAAGTAGATGGCCCGCATCTAAAGACCTTTCAGTGTAATAGGTATTTTTCTATGGCTTTTTCTGACATTTGATTCAGCATACTCTTCCTTGGAATTTGGCTGAGAAGCCTCAGTAAAGCTATGCAAAATCGGGGCTTAGTCAACTGTATTTCTGCTTAAGAAAATCAACATGACATGGAGTATAACAAGTTTCTAGAGAAAGGTTTAGTTTAGTTAAATTGGGGTTTTTTGCATGTTCACAGACCATTCCATCCCAGCCTGTGAATTTCTGCCATGTGACTTAGTGCTGTTTTCTGGAGATGTAGAGTTGGATCTCTCTTTCTGTCCTTGTCCTCCTGGACTGGCTTGCAGTCAGCCCTGCTTCTGGGTGTTTCAGGTTGGCGGTGAATTCCGTCACCCTTCATAACTGCCTAGCACCTTTACTTACTAAAACATGTATAGCTTAGCTTAAATGGGATATTGATGAGGCATGAATATGTATAGGAACATACTTGAAGGCACTGAAGAAAGCATTAGGTACGTTCATTTTTGTTACTGCTGCAGTCTTTGCAGAGATGCAATGTCCAGTCAAACGATGCGTGATTACTTGTGAAAGGACTCTGCCTTCTCACATTTTCTATAATCGTTTTTCTCTGTTAGGTCAGAGCAGAATGCCAGAAAAAAAAAAGTGAATTATTGGTAAAATAGTGATTTTGCTGAGAAAAGCGTAACAAAAAAATGACAAAACATCTTTCCCATCTGTCTCCTAAGCAGTATGAACTCTGTCTTGAGATACTCTTCATTGTGTTTGTGTTTGGAGAGAATAGACAGCTTGTGACTTTTTTTCCTAAGAAGAGTAATAGATTTTCTTCTTTTAGTCTGGGTGTAACATTTGACACTTGGAAACACAATTGTGGTGCTTGCCTTCACTTATCTCCTGAGCCTGCCAGTAAATCACTGGAAGTTTCTTTGTGTTGTGAGGGGATTTTTTCATTCCTTTCCGTGTTATGTGATGTCTTTATCATTTGCATTCAGGGGAAGAATGAGGCTCTCTAAGAGCACAAGGCCATGTTGCTGGGGAATCTCAGCTCTGCACACCTTTGGCATGCCTTTGATTTGTAGGCAGTGAGTTTTGAATCTATTTTAAAGTATTTCTTTTGCAGTAGTACTGAATGTTCCTCACCATGAAACATGGCTCTCTTATGCTAGGGTTTGTAGAAATGTAAACCAAGAATAAAACTGTTTTACCACTTGTGAGTAGGGCTCCTTTTCAGTTATCTGTGATGTGCTGTGATCAACTGTGGGAGGTAGCCTGGGTGTGAACCTAGGTGTACTAACATCCCTGCTAAATTGTCATGTCCTTGTTATGTTTGCAGCCACCTGAGAGCTTTTTGGGAACGTAACATGATTGTTCGTTATCTGTGAATTTTTCGGTCAGTCAGATTGGTAGAGGGTATAATGATGTCTCACCAGGGGAGGATCTGAGACCCTCCCCAACTCAACTGGATCATTTTGCAAAGCAGTATGAGTTCCCCCCCTCTCCTGAGCAGAAGGAGAGTTTCAGACCTGGCTGAAAAGGTACAAAACCACAGTAAGGAGCATCCAGGTGGACAGAAGAAGGACGGATAGAACCTGGCTTGCAGTCTGGGCTGACTGTACAGACATACCCAAAATGTCCCTCTGCAGCTCTTCTGACACTCTCCCATGTCTTGTTGTGCTGCCAGGACAGCACTGCCTTCCTGCAGAATTCCGCATTGTCCTTTCTCATCTTTCTCTTCCAACTCTTTATTGCTGTGGTAATACCGAAAGGATCTCGTGCTCCAGCTGTAAGAGAGGCAGCTTGTAATAATCGAGGCAAGGAAGCAGCACAAGAGATTTACAGGTTTAGCTAGAGCTTTGTCTCCAGGAAATCTTCTGAGCCCCAGCATGAATTCGGGGAAAAGTTGTGACCTCACAGCCTAAAGAAGCTAAAAAAGCAATAATAATCAGCTCCACCTGCACTCCCCAACCACCGGAAGTAAAAGCATCAAAGATCTCCAGCAAATACGTAATACCAGGCACTCAGCTTCTTGGCTCCCTGCAAGCCTGTGGCCAGCCATGAGACAAGGCATGCACCCTCCAAAAGTTGGCTTGTTCTCTGCTTTTGGCTGATTTATCTGGGTGTAATTGCTGACTGTGTAGCAGATGAATGTGTGGATATTGCATTGTGAAGGGAAGCAATTGCATTAGGTGCTTGGGGAGAGGGCTGAGGAGTGTCTTGCATGGCCTTTCCAAAACAGTGCGCTCCAGAACTATTCCCAAGCTTATTAGCACTGAGCCCTATTAATTCAGAGAAGCTGCTCTAGGACCATTTGGGAGATAAGAGAAGATTAAATAAAAGAGCATAAGTGCTTGAAGATGAATCTTAAATACCCTGGATGAAAGGAGGCTGGATTTAAATGAGAGTTGCACCTCTGCCTCTGTTAGCTTCATTTCAGTGCAGGGATAGCTGATCTCCTCCCTGGCTTTCATCAGCTGGCTCCAGCCTGGAGAGAAGTTCAGGTGCTCTGGCATTAAGCTAATATCTTTTCTGGAGTTCTACACTTCAGAAAAAAAAAAACAAAACAACCCAACCAAAAAACAACCCAGAGCTCAGTAAGGGACTTAAAGGAATATTGATTGAGATTCTCAGGATCTGGTGGCAAAAGGATTGTTTAAAGGGTGGTATGAATTTTATAAACCCACAAGTGGTGGTGAAAACGATGAATCAGAGGGAAGCTCTGCTAAAGAACAGTCTCTCTGAAAAGAAGCAGCTTTTTAGAGGTAGGCATATCTCACAGAGTGCTAAAAAATACCAATAAAGTGTGAACAATAGGCCTAATTCTTCTGTTGTGCTTTGAAAAATAAGGACAGACCTTCATGAAATACATGGGCTCCTACATCTGGCAGGCAGTAGGAGCGGGGGAAATTTGCTCTTTCTCTGGGCGGAGCAGCTTGGCTCCAGACTTCTCTGGAGGGATTTCACCTCTCAGAGGCACACTGCTAGGATGGCTGGATGCCAGCAGCTACTATAATGGTGGGAATTAATAAGAAAATGGATGTGGTTTTTTTTTTCCTCTTGGAAAATTCTCATAGAAACAAGAAAATAAATTTACAGGCTGCTCTTGACTCATGCCACAGCTGCCCCTGTGGAAGGCCTAAGATAATCAATGTATGAGGTTAGTGCACAGAAATTGATGTTTTAAGAGTATCCCATCAGTAAAAACAAACGTTGAAGGAAGAAGTGGCCTCTTCACCTTTTTCAGGAGTATTTGCTGCTCATTAGCTGAGATCTGATACTGATCTTATCTATTTTCCGCTGCTGCAACCAGCAAACATTGGAGTCTTCAACTGAGGGCTTCATCTGGTAGGTCTGATGCTACTGCAGCCTGGTGGAGTTGTACCCACTTTTTGTCTGTACTGTTTGCTGCCTGCTGGCCAACGTTTATCTGGGAAGATATTTGAAAACTTCTGGCATGGCCCTGTTCAGCAAAATGACTCTGTATTGATCTTGGGAAGCCAGTTCCCCATGCTAAACTTTTCTGACAGGGAAGAGGAGCTGCAGCTCACAATTTTTAAGGGACTAATCCTTTTGTATTTGTTTCTGGTACCCTTGTTGGGGCTTAAACATTTTAGGGCAAGCAACATTTTTCTCTCTTTTGTTCTTGGGGGGATTTTACTTTATTCCTTGAGAGCCCTGAGGATATTGAAAGCCCTGAAAGCTGCTCTCAGCTGGCACTTTGGGGCTGTTTCAGTCCACACTTCTGCCCTGCCTTAGCTGGAATCCCTGCCCCTTCCCCTTGCATTGCCATCTCTTGCAGTCCTTGCTGAAGTGGCATTGATGGGACCACTAAGCTTATTTGTGCTGATTTTCTAGCATCGTGGCAGCTCAGGCCTGGCAGCAACTGGCGTATTAGCAACCATCGAAAGCCAATATATTCCAAAGGGGAGGTGAATAGACAGGGTACAGCCCACCTGAAGGAGATGAAATCAAATGCACCACACTCAAAGAAGGTTCCCACAAGTTTTCAAGACCAGAAAGTACATTAAGATAACACTAGTGTTCTACACCCACGAGAACCAAAGACTTTGGACTTCAGGATGAAGGTCAGGCGCTCCTCCTCAGGGAGTTCCTAGGGAAGTTTGTTTAAAGCTTGAGCAGATGGGTACAGCTCCATGCTGTATCACCGAGTTGTCTTTGATGTCTTTCTGACTTGTATTGTTATTGTGACTACTGTTACTGTCAAGGCAAAATGTAGGGATAGCACAGTGAGATGAAGACGCTGATCTGATTACAGTGACAGACTAGAAAATAAACCTTTCTGTAAGATGAGAATTTTGACAGTTGACCTTTTTTTAGTGCGTTCTCAAAGCGCAGGATATTACCAACTTTATTTTCTCACTGCTCAAAGCAAAAGGTTACATGCATTAGGCATGCACAGATAGGCAAAATTAAGTATGTTAATAAAACAGTAATTTTGAGCCAAATATATACCTCTTAAAAACTGCTGAGTTTCACTTTTCCCTTGTGCTGACAGCCTGTGGTAGAAACTGTACTATTGAGCCCCATGGAGGGAACGATACACCAGGCTGTCAGGAAGGTGGATCAGTGGATGCTTGGGACATTCACAAGACAGCTTCAGCTGCGCTGGGCTCTGCTCTGCTTTGTGAAGGATGAGGAGCGGTTACCTGAGCTGGGAAATGAGGAAGCCCGATTGCTTGTGGATTTATACCTTGTAGTTGACTGTGGGCTTCAGCAAAGCCTGTTCTGCAGTACAGCCGTTGACAGGGCATCAGGCTTGTGAGAAAATCAGCTTGCAGTCACTAAAGAAGGGGAAAAAATTCTGATTAACATATGCAATCAGTTCTGCTGCTGAGACAGTGGTGAGCTGCTACAGAACCGTCTGTGGAAATGTTTTTCTTTTTTTGGAAAACCTCTGGGATCATATTTTAGGAAAAAAGGTATTGATGTTTTTGAGAGGCAGAGAAGGAAAAAAACAGTGATTTAGTGATTTTTATTACTATTTTTTTTCCCCAGAAATGTAATACCTGCAGTGCCTGGGCTCCATTTTTCAATTTCCATTCCCCATGCAGTTTTACAGGTGAATTTACATGTGAGTTCTGTCATTACCTGGGAGGCACAGGAATTGCTTTGTTTGACCGCAGCCTCAATGTCCTTCTGGTAACAGGTGTCGGGCAGAGAGTGCTTGGGTTAGGACAGCTCCCCTCTGCCGTGTCCTTTAAATAATACCGATTGCCAGCAATGCTGCTCATAGCTGGGATGCCTCTTCCAGGCTAAAGGACAACCTGGTTTCTGAGCCTGGGTGTGAAGAAAGGGCTGCAATCCTGATGGTAGCCGCTATGGGATGCTTGCTCCTCCACTTTTCCCTCCTCCAGTCCCAGGTAGATGCGTCTGTCCTGAACCAGCCATACCTGGTGCTTCAAAGAAAGGTCAGTAGAACTTGGCTGTATGTGCTCATGGTACAATTTGATGGTGTGAGAAACAGCATCACTGCAGACATTCAGTACTGACTTCTTGTTCCTACAAGCTGCTGACCTTTGCCATCTTGTGGAGTTGATTTTCAGAGGTCAGCGAGGTTCTGTGGTGAAAGAAATGTTTTCTTTTGGATGTGTTGGTTTCTCTGTGAGTTGGTGTTTCACGCTAACAAACATGGATGGAGTTTTGCTTTGCTTTGTAAACCAGCACCAGGCGGAATGTGGTCTGCTATGGTTGTTGTTGGTGTGACGTTGGCTGGTGGGAGCGGGGTCTGGTCTGGCTCCTGCCAAACTGACAGCACGCAGGTATTGGCTTGAAAAGCCAAGAAATCCCATTCTTTACTGGGGTGTCAGGTACAGTAAACTGTGCCTTGATTTATGAAGATTATCTCTGGAGAGGCTGTTATCTAGCAGAAAATAAAGAACATTTATTTGTTTTCATATTTAATAAGCATGAGGCAAACTATAGACTGCAACAAATCAAACATGGATTCCCTGTTGGATAGTGTTAAATCGATTTATAAATATTTTACCTCCTCCTTAGTATACAATAGGGTGCTGCTTAAGATAGAGAGCAAGAGAAATTTCTGTCCTATTCCACCAAATGGCTGAATAATATTTGCACTAAAGAAGAGCAAATGGATGCATTGAAAATTGTGCATCCTTAATTGAATGTGAGCGTGAAATGGGTCTGCGTTCGCTTCAGTCTTTCCTGCTATTATGGGTTGCTTGTTAAAATGTCAGGCATGTTTTTGCCAGAAGTTGTGTTTTTACGGAGTGAAGGTGCTACAGAAAGGACTGGCGGGGTTACACCAAGGTGTAACCTGCACAGAGATTTTCCCACAGATTCCTGTGGGTTTGGGTCATCCTCTGCTCCAGCTCTCACTGTTTGCCCTGCTATTGACTGGCATCAGCAAGGGCCCTGCAAACATCAGAGAGCAGGACAGCGTGGACGTACGGGGATCTCTGTACTTACACTGTGCTTGCACTGCTGTGCCAAGGACATAGTCTTTGTGCAAAGTAAATGCCAAGTTTCTGGTTGGATCTGTGTCTGTGAGGGGCAGTGGGAGAGGAATTGCTGCTTATTCCTGACCGGTTGGCTTCTGTGATTCCTGTTTCTCAGCAGAAATGCCCTCCCTTTGCAAGTGAAAAGAGAATGTTGCAAGGAAATCTATTTGCAGCACTCTTTCTTACCTGCACTCCTGGTGGATTTGGGGCTATCAGCACACCCTGCTTCCAGCTGTGAGGAGTGCAAATCTGTTCTGCCAAGCTTTCACATCTCTGCCAATTTTTTCTCACAGTTCAGATGGTCGGGCTTTATGACTTGTTATAGCACTTGTCTTTTTTTAAGGCAAATCAATGCCATCAGCCTTGCATTTAAAAGAAAGTGTGTGCTTGGATACAACCAGTGCAGTAGGGAAATAAGGTTAGAGGTGATTTGGGGATTTTTTGGATCTTCAGGTGGGGAGCATCAAGTACCCCCTCCACATACAATGCAGAGGAGTATCTGACCCGATAACTGCTTGAAGGGTTTTACATACCAAAAAAAGATGGATTTTAACCCTGTAGAGCTGCTGGTAGGTGGTGTGGTGGGGTGGCATGGTGCTTGAACAGGAGGTATGGCTTTGAAGTGACAGTCTTGGAGGGGACTAGATACCTGCTGCCATGAAGGCAGTCCATGCCAGGGAGCAAAGAGCATCACCTTCATGGCTGAAATCAATCAATACACCCATTGATACTTGTTCTTCCTGCAGATGATTATATTTGAGGTGCAAGCGCTCTGCTTTTCCTGTGGCTTTGTCACTGCTGTGCTTATAGAAATAGGGATTTCTATAGAAGAGCACAGAAAGCCAGTGATTCCCAGGCTGGAGAGACCAGTCTGTAAAAGCTGTAGCTGTTGTCAATTGAGAGATGATCAGATGCAACCGATGATGTATGTAGCCTAATTTTACAGAGCATATCAAAAAAATGATTTGATCGCCTCATTGGCAACACACTTGTTGGGGGCAGAGCTCTGGCTGAATCCAGCAACAGAGCAGACTCGTGCCAGAAGATGCAAACCAGGAGTCTGGAACAGAGCTGTCTTGATGAGAGGGACACTCATCAGATAGGTGACCAGCTCATCACACCCAGCCAGCAGCAGCCGCAACTGCCAGAGGCAATCCCTGGCCCTTCGGTTTACAGAAAGCCTCAATGAAGAGTTATGTAGATGTGGTGCACAGGGACATGGTTTAGTGGCAGGCTTGGCAGTGCTGGGTTAATGGTTGGGCTTGATAAGCTTAAAGGACTTTTCCAACCAAAATTCTTTAAAGTCACTTACCTGGAGCACTCTGAACTACCCCTGGCAAGGCAAAATCAGAGGAATTGGGTTTACAGTCAGTGAAGGGGAAATACTAGACCTTATACTAAGCCACAGAGAGTTAAAGTACAATATATTTCATCATATTTCAAGTGCATAGCATAAACAGTGGTGGGCTGTTCTTATCTGAGTGCTTCCAAACAAGGTTTGGATCGTTCCTAGCAGGCTACTGCTCCAGCTAAGGGAGTAGGGAATCCAAGATAAAATGCTGAGATGAAATGACCTTCCCCCTCTCATCTGCGTATAGATGATTTACATTAAGCCCAGATTTCACAGCTGGTTTTTAGCATAGACTAAACCAAAACCCTGGATCCGAAGCTTGGCAGTGTTCAACATGCAGTCAGTTATATCATAGCTTGTTCTCCTTTCTGGCATAAATGAGGTAGAGTGAAGTTTTTGGAACTCAGCACAGAGTGAAAAAAGCTCCACAGAAATGCTGCGGTTCGCTGGAATATATATTTATTTATTACATTTCTGGAAATCTAGGTGAAAGGGAAAGCAAGAGGGATTGTCCTAATGAAATTGGCAACAATAATTGTAATTAAAACAAAACCATTCAGGTTTTAAACAAAACCATTTAGAGTTTGACTGCAGTTTGCAGAGGCTAGTTCTCTCCCTTTCTTACAGTGCTGCTATATTTCTGCTAAAACATTATGTGTTTAGCATTGACTTCCATTAAAAAAACATTAAGGTTACAGGAAGCTTGATTTCAGTGCAATCAATCTCTAGGAAGAGCTGTATGTGAAATATGGGGACTAAAAAGGTTATTTTGAAGTTAGAGCTGTGCCAGGATGAGGCATACAACACCTTTTGAAGTAGTAATAATAATGGGTCGCTACCAGGCTGCTTCTTGTTTGCTTATTTCCCTACTTGGTGCTGCTGAACAAAGGGCTGTGCTGTGGCCAGGACTTTGCTGAAGTCCTGGGGAGTGGAGTCTGTGGGACTGACGGCCCTTGTGTGACAGAAATGACGTTAATTAGCTGCCCACAGCTTGGTGGAAGCACTGGTGTGCAGCGCGTCCTTAAGCAGGAAATGTGACGTCTCCAGTATGTTGGGTTTTTATGCTTCCCTTGTTGCAGAACTCAGGAAAAGTCATAAGAACTGCCTGTACCAGGGCAGAACTGTGGGCATTTTCAGTGGGAAAGCCTTCAGCTCCAGAGTTTATTTCCTCCACAAATCTCAAGGGTTCACAATAAATTTTCTCTAGTTATTTTAACTTGAGGCGAGGATGCACCATAGTGATATGTTATAACTTACCCCAGTGCAACACGTATCTTCAATTTACTTTTTTTACAAGTCTAGTAATTTTATGGGTTTCCAGAAGTGTTTATGAACTGGGAAACAGCTGAGTGATGGAAAGGAAGATTTAAAAAAGAAAGCGCCAAACAAAAAAAACCCCAAAGCAAAAAGACCCTTAAAAATATCTGCACTGAACAAGCATACAGGCTCACGCACTTCTAAGAAGTCAGTGAGATCTTTCACAGCTGATCCTTCATTAGCTACCTCTGGTACTGGACAGCATTGCTGTCTACATAAGCTTGCAGCTCCAGTAGCAAAGATGTGCCCTAGGCATTCCCAGACTGCTGCTTATAGTGGGCTCAATAGCAGCTGGGACGATATGGGGGCTCATCTCATCTTCAGTATGAGGATACATATACGTGGGGGCTCACCTCGTTTCTGCCTTTCTGCCATGTGATGTGCAGCACTTTGGATTTTGACTGTATTTTTGAGGAATGGGAGGATTTCTGGACTTTGACATCTCTGGTCCACTGAGTGACCGGACAATTTACCGTGGCCCAGCACAGCTACAAAGAGCAGCGCAACTGTCTTGAGTGACTTGTGCTGTCAAGGTGGTCCAAAATAAAGTTTTGTAGGTGACCACTGTTCCCTGGGTGACATTTTGTGTCCTCTGGTCCAGATTTGAGATTTTTACTCCAAGACCTTTGAGCAGGAATGAGATGAAATAACGGCTTCTTTTTGCTCAGAGGGGCCCAAAGGTCTTGGAGGAAAATCAATTTACTTGACAGACTTGGCAAGGAAACCTCTCAGCTGGTGGCTGGCCTCAGTCCAAGCTCTCTCTCTTACAGGGACAGGCAGGATAATTTAGCAGATATTATTACAGAAGAGTGGAATAACACAGTCGTGAATGTCCAAGTGACTGAAGAGCTTAATGCCTAAGCACTTGGGAGCAAAAATCTGTTTGGTACTGGCTTTTTTCTTCCTGTTGGGCAAAGGAATGTGATTGACCCTGTTCTGTGACAGGCATCGGTTCCAAGTCACTTTGAGAAAAGGCAGTGGAAGCCTCAAAACGGTCCATGAATGTTTGAATGTTATGACTTCTCTCCAAAGTGTGCAAGGTTTCTCCTCAGTCCATGGATATACCATGACTGTTTTATTGGCAGCTGGTCAATTTTTCCATTTTTCTTAAGGTTTTTTCATACTGCTTTAACTTTTGAACCTCAGCACCTCTAACTGAACGTGTTCTGGTGATTTTAAATGAAATTTCAACACCCTTCTTTTTCAAGAAAAATCAGTGCTTCTACTTCAGTAGTCTTGAAGATGGACAGTTATGACTGCAGTAACACAACCAAGGAAAAATACAAGTTCACTTGAACCTTTCCCTCTGTTTGTTTTTGCTATCACTGTAAGTCTGTGGGATTTAAGGATCTCTGAAAACCATCCCTCTTTGCAGCCACTGTAGGTGCCATTGCTCCGGTGTGGTGGATAAATGAGTTTGGTTCTTTTCAGAGTTGCTAGCTGTGATAGGGGAACCAAAAATGGGAAAGAGAGAGGTTGGCACAAGCTCTTCTCACTCTGCAGCTCCATCATGTCAGCCCTGCCTTCAGCTTTGTAAGGTGAAGGTGTTGCACGAAGCAAAAGCATTTGTTGGCATGAATGTGTCTGATGGTATCTTAGATGAATCCTATGGTTTATTTGTAGGATGCAGGCTGGTTTAAATTCATCAGCCTTTCATTAGGAGTATTCCATGGGGCTTTATTCACTGTTGCCTTTAAGTTGTGAGAGATGGAAACAAATGAGCATCCTGGAATATTAAAAGAAGGTTAACACAAGGATTAAGCATTTCCTTCTTTAGCAGAGAAATGATAAAATCGTTGTAAGAGTACAAAAAGAAAACTGCAGAATGCAGATGTTAAGTCCTAAATGTCTAGCCTCGTTTGGGAGCCTGTATTTAGGGGAACCACGTGGTTAGCCTGCTGTGAAGTCTCACAACACCTGAAAATTCCTGCTGCAAGGGCATCTGCTGCTGCCCTGCTCAGCCAATGCCAGGGCTGCCCACAGTCAGTGGTAGGGAGAGCGAGCTACTCACAAGAGAGATATTAAAAATCAGACTCTGGCATTGCAGATTTAAGGTCTGCTGTTTGGTTTCTCAGAACACTTTGGACAAATAATGTCAGGATTGATTTAGATCCTGCCTTGGGGAAGGGAAGGGAGTGACTGACCTTGTAGGATCTCTTCCCATTCTCCTTTCTATAAAACTATCATTTTGGTCTTCTGGGACCCAAAACTGGGCAGCGTTTTGCATCTCAGAGTCAGCCTGAGAGAAGGTTACTAGAGGCGGAACAGGTTCAGCCAAGAGCATTAGAGATGCATTTCAGAAGCTATTGATGTGTTATTGTTTGACATCATTAACTTGAGCTTTTAACCATAAGAAATGTACCTGAAAGACTTCATGGCCTCTTTCTCTTCCCTGGTCAGCAGTGACTTCAGGACATAGAGGAACAATAACTTAATAAACCCCTCTACACTCCATCTCTGTAACAGGTAACAGATTAGCAAGGTGACGTGTGCTTTACAGCCTCCTTTCACTCCCACTGGCTCCATGTGCTCCCCTGTCCCTGTATTACACGGAGAGGACAGCCCTTAGCTGCCACCTCTCTGGTTCTAGCAGAGCTATGCCAATTAAACCAACTTTTCTCTATTTATTATGGAAGAGTTACTTAGACCTAGGGACATTTCTGCTGACTGCTGTTAAAATCTGCTCTGCTTTCAACTCAGCAGCTGCATCTTAGAGTGACAAACAAAACTGTTAACTGAGGAAAATGTCTCCTGAAGAGTTGAATATAAAATTGTTTAATGGTAAATAATGCAGTCTGCAAAGGTATCCTGGGAAAATGGACTAAAAGGAAAAATCAGATTTAATGTACTCTGGTTTTTTGCTCTTTGGAGTTAAAGGAATTGATAATTCAGAGTTAGTGAGAAGGGTAAGAAAACTCAGGGGAGGCACTAACACCAGCATTTACACCTCAGGAACAAAAGAGCTGAAGGGTTTCAGAAAAAATGTTCTTTCTTTTGCTTTCTAGTTTTTCAGCTTACTGTTTGTTGTTTGGGGTGGGGTTTTTTTGTTTTAGAAACAATACATTTCTCTTTTATCTCCTCTCCTTTCTTTGTTTTCATCTTCCTTCTTAAATTTCTCATTACTTAGTGCTATAGAATTGTCCCAGATCAAATGTTGTCAGCCTGCGCTGATGAATATCTATCTGCAAGTATTATATAATTCATCCCAGCCCCGAATCAGGTTATTGCAGCAGTAGGGTTTTACACCTTTGAACTGCCAATCACACAGGAGAAAGCAGCTGCTGACATTATGTGCTGTGCCAGGGCTTTGCCAGCACAGTCAGGAAAATGGAGCGCTAAGTTTTAGGACGTGGAAAACGAGGCAAAGCTTGTGCAGAAACGTGGTGGTGCAGCTGCACTTACCTGATGTCATCACCCCATAGTGATTTCATTCTCAATTCATTGTGCCCAGGATCTCGTCCTTCGTGACGTCAAAGGTGGAACTCATTGTGGGGTTTTGTTGGGGTTCGTTTTTGTGCCTGAAGCTCGTTCGAATCAAGCAGTGACTGAGCTTTGTCAGAAGAGCGTTTTTTCTGGGGGAGGCTCGTGCTGGTAGGTATCCTGTTCAGGCTCACGGTGCCCCCACTTTGTTGGTGCTCTCAGCCAAAGGCACTGGCTCTGTAAGGTCTTTATAAATGAGGAACATGAAGCTCCTTTCAAGCCCCATCCGCTCAAGGTAGCGCTCTGCTCTCAGGCTACTGTCTTTTAATGAACTTGCCATGACTTCAGTAAATTTACCCATGGGTCAGAAAGGACTAAATTATGTCTCTGTCTGGCAGTCTGGTGCTAAACTGGGTGCTTTCATTTCATTTCAGACTTTCGAAGATCGGACCTGATAATTAGTCTTCATTTTCCTAGGTCTCTGTTGGATCTGTCATGTTTCTTGGCTGGCACTGGGATCTCGCAGGGAGACTTTGCAGTCACAGATGGGTAATCCCATTAAATACAGTGGGCCAGTTTTTCAGCTGCAGCCATCGCAGGTACATTGGATTCGGGGGGGCGCAGGTTGCATTTGCAGCAGAGTCAGGTGCAGTTTAGGCTGACTATTGAGACGCTCATGTGATGTGTTACGTGCAGGAGCAGCCATGTTAGCTGAGACATCCAAAACAGTCCACTTTAGTGAATGGAGAACTTGACAACATTCAGCTTTTTAAAAAATTCATGGGCCTACTGATAATTGCTCTTCTGGTATTTGTGTCTCGTTTATTCTACACGAAGGGCTTACAGGGCTGCAGCTTGATTTTTCTTGGTTTGATAAAAAAACATCTGCTGGTTACATAGCATCCCTAGAGAATCCCTCAAAAACAGACAGGGATGCTCATTATTTTCCAGTAGCCATGACCACTGGTCTGTGTTAAGACAATTTATTGTTTCCATGTTTACTGACATAGAAGAAGGGGGGTTTTGTCTTACTTTAAACCTCCTTGAAGCTTGTGCATAAGCATTCACCTGTTGCTCAGTGGTACCTAAATAAGAATTGAACCTTTTGTATCCCATGGGAATACTGAATTAAGGATGCAAGCAAATAAATACAGGATTGTTAATCACTTGAAAAAGAATGTGTGTATATCACTGGACCTCCTACTGTTAAATGGGGAGATCTGAGCAAATGCACACAGCTGAATCTGTCCCCTTTGCTACCTGCCTTTGATGATTTGGTTATGTTAGGCTAGCAGCAGCAAAATGTATTAGAAAACAAAAATACAAGTAAGAGCTGCAATAAATTAAATACTCTTAGTAACGATGTAATTTTCAGAGTGAAATGTGTAGGAGTGAAGGGTTATCTCCCAAAATGGTTGCAACTGAGGAACGAGAGAGAAATAAAGAAGAAAGTTTTACACAGAGATAATCCAGGAAGATCATACACTGCAACTTTCTTTCAGGCCAAGCACTAATTTAATCACAGGAGAGGAGATTTCTGTTGTGCTGCAGGACATGGAAAGACGCCTGGCTTGCTTAATTCAGGGTTTAAGTGTCTGTTCATAGGTTGTATTTTATTTTCCAGATGCTTCCCACAAGTGGGGTATTGGCACCTGCTGCGTGGCAGAGGAAAGCAGCTGTCTCCAGCCTGGAACGAGAGGATGCCTCGGCGGGGCTGCTTTGGTGAAGGTCGTCCAGATTCCCACATTTCAGGTAAGGGACCTGCTTTCCTTTTTTGATGTTTCTGTGCATTTGGTGCCCTTGCCTGTCAGAGGAGTTGCTGGAGAACTGTTAGGTAGCACATACATACACACATACAGAGATATGCTCTCATTGAATGACAAGGACTGAGTAATCTCATGTTATTGACTTAACTGGCTTCTGAATTTGCGGCTGTATTGCTTTCAGATCTGGGAGGAAACCCAGCCTGGGACGTGTACTTAGCCTGCAGGTCTTCTCCAACACGAAGGAGTCTTTCCATTAGAGCTGCAGCACACGTGGGGTTACAATTTGGTGCTTGTGGTCTGGCCGAAGCACATTCATTGGAATGAAAAACATGGCAGAAGTGCCTGTCAGTGACTTAGTGCAGAAAGTGGAAGGAAGCTGATGGACACCTTTGGGATACACAGAAGTAAAAAGCCGATGACATGTATTTAAGACTCAGGAATGTTAGAGGGAGACAGGAGAAAAGAGAGAGAAAGAGAAAATGTGGCTATTCCTCAGTGCTAATCTTCCTCAGAGAGTGTAAATGAGTTGAAGGAAAATTCAACCACTTGAAAAGGAAGTTTTCAAACCCTGAATAGGATTACCAAAGGCTGTTCGGGAGGCAGATGAAAGAAAGTGAGAACAGCAGAGCAACGCCCCAGCCCATGCTCCAGTCAAGGGGATGCTAATGTGGCTCTCAGCTATTCAGAGCCAATAAAGCAATAGATGAGGAGGCTGTATTCCCTGGGGAGGGATCTTCACGAAGAAGGGAAAACATCTCTATACTACATATTAAACCAACCATGCTGTGCAATTTATTCAAGCAAAAGGCATAAAGGAAGGAAACTGGAAATTAGAATATGCAGTCATAAAGAGCAAAGAACAGGTCAAATTTATGTTTAGTTTCCATAAAATTATAGTTTTATTTAGTGGAAGAAAAAGTGCTAAGCTCCTCCTTGCCATAAGGCAAGGATGAAGAAAAGCTCAAACCTTTCTATCTTCTCATTTTCTGACTAAAATCTACCTTCTCCTCCTTTGTTTTTCCCTGTCTCTGTTTGTCTAGTCCAGGTCTAAAATATGAGTGGCTTTTTATTATAAGCTAATGCTGTTCACTTTTTATAAGGAAAGGTGGAAATGACCCTTCCTGCAGACAGCTAGCCATCTGTGGGACAGACAGCACAAGACATGTCACCCACATGGAATAACCAGGGAGCTCACTCCTCCTCATCCTCGTCATTGAGTGCTTGGGTTGGCTCATCGCGGGTGTCAGGAAATGCAGCCATCACTAAAGTGGGATAAGGTACAGCCTGACACTGTGAGGGGGAAAGGATGTAGCAGGAAACAGGATTGTGAGGGAAATGGCAATGTGACTCTGAAATATCCACAGGGAGTTTAGCAGAAGGGATGGGAGGAGGAATCAGCAAGGCAGCATCGTGGCTATACTGGACATGCACCCCTTCAGGGCCAGAGGAGGCATCCCGGGGATGCAAAGAGCTTTAGAACTTCTTCCCTCTTACTTGCCTGGAATCATCCCTCTTACCACTGCAGTGCTGTGTTTCGCTCTTCAACACAGTAACTGCTAGTTTTGTGAGTTTTGACACAAGAACATCATGCAACTCAAATTCCTTCCTCCCAAAGAAGGTGTCAAAATCTAATTAAGAACAATTACCCTATCAAATGTCTGCATCCTTCTCTCCTGTAATTTGGTTTGTGAGGCTCAAAGATTTCCACTGAACAGCATGTAAAACGATCTAGGTTTTTGATATTTGCCTTCAAAATCTTTACTGTCATATCCGGAATACAGAACCTCTGCAGTCAGAATCTATAGCAGTAATTGGCTCTGTGAGCACCACTACCAGCGTTTACGTACCCTACCTATGAGCACTGCTGCATAAATAGAATCTGGTGAAGAGAGAGATACCTGCAGAGCTGTGTGTGTCCATCTCTGGTTGCAGCCTCTGGCAGTGGCAGCTCAGATGGGACAAAACCTCTCTGGCTTTGAGCAAGGCAAGTGGGGAGTGCAAAGCCAACGGCAATGCAGGGTCCCTCCTTTGCTACTTATTCCTGGTTTTGCTTGAATTCCTGCTGAGCCTCCGAGTCTTCTTGCCTGAAGACATCTGGATCGGCTTCTGCCCCCAATTAGACACTGGTTCACTTCTTGCTTTAAGTAGGTTTTCATGAGAACAGCTGAGGGCAGAAAGTGGCCCCAGAAAGCTGCTGTAAGTAACAGCGTTTACAAATCTTGTGTATTGTGTAAGCAGAGGGGGCAAAAAGGACAGCAATCACAAGAACAAGGCTCTTCTCTGTCTTGCAGAAACAAACATCTTTTCTTCTAGGACAAAACCATTACTTTTTATATAACAAATCAGGCTGTTTTGTTGTTTTTAATGGATTTATAAATTGGATTTGTTATTAGCAGTGGCTTCACTATTGTAATGTTAAATGGCAGGAAATTGGCCTGCTGTGTTGCAGCCATCTCTCTACATAAGTAACTTTCTCCCAAATCTTCTTAGAGGCTGGGTTTTGAAAATCATAGAGAATCTGCTTCAGTTGGGTTAAAAGCTAAATCAGAGCAATTGATCATTTCATTCTGGTGATCAGAGACTCCCAGCAGAAAATTCTGAAACATCTGTAACAGCCAGACTTGCAGAATATCAAGTGAATCAGAGCTGTTTGGAAACTTCTTTTTCAGCTCACTGGCAGTTACGAATTTCAGCATAGCAATTTCAAAAAGTTTCAAAAATAGTTTCAACTGAAACTAGAATGGAAGTTCTCTGCTTGGTTGGAAGAACACTTTTAAAAGAAAATAAAATGGGGATTTCTAAGTGAAGTCCAAAGACAAATCCAAGTCTTTGTTTAAGAACATCAGTAGAGCTGTTCAGACCACTCAAAAGACTTCTTGCTTTTATTTTCCACGTCGGATTTAGTGCTATAAACACCCTTCTGTGATACGATCTGAAGTACCCTTATTCCTCACAAACCAGACAACTTGCTGGAATATGTTGTTTCTTAAAGATAATGTTTCCTGAAGTCCATCAGAGATCACTGATTTGCTTGATTATTGTTAGTTGTGTTTATGAATGGAGAGGTGCTCTGCCTAGGTTAAATCTCAAAGCCTTTATTTAGGCAGTTTCCATGGTTTGCCCACTGCGAGAGACATCTATTTACTGAGCCCAGAGATCTTCTTAATGGCATTATCAGAGCAATGGTCTCCTCTGTGAGAGATGCACATTACGGCAAGGACAGTAGTAAGGTCAGTCCAGGAAACCCTGAGCCAAAAGCTCCTTAGGCAAGGAACATATTGCAGAAAAGTCAGGGGCAAACTTTAATGAAAATATCAGCAGAACAGCTGAAAAACAAAAAATAGGAAATTTCCATGACAGGTTCATCTGGAATTGTGACTAATGCCTCGTTCTGCTACTCAGTAAAATCAGCCCTGACTTCATATTTATTATGTTGTCCTTTGCACATATGTTTTTCATAGGTGCTGGAATGAAAACATGAAGCAAGCCTATAAACCCCTCTATATTTAAAGTTAATAACATGGAAATCTGAGTATAGCTGGTTTGCCAAGGGGGAAAAAAATCCTATTCGGCTCATCTTGTCCTTTTTTGTATTATTTCTTACTTTCTTGGGCAGTTTTTGGTTTAAACCAGTTCCTAGTAAATGCCTATTTGTCGTACCGAACCTGAGCGTGATTTCAGCTGACGCTGACGCTCACGATCCCGGACTGCTGAGCACGAGGACATGAACAAAACCCAAAATAAAACTTACCTCTTACCACGAGCAGGCTCGTGGCTGCTGCATCAGCTGTGCACAACTGCTACCAGTACCACTGGTTAATAATGAGCCTAAGTGTTTTGTAGCACCTCATGTGTTTTCCTTGACATCATGCTCCAGAGGTTTCTGCATCCGACATCATTTTTCATGAGAAAAAAAAAATAACAAGTCTTCATATTGAAAACAAACAGGTTACACGACCTGAGTCGGCTCTGAAACAGGAGGACAAAGAAGTCACAGTGTGCATTTATCTTGGTTGCATTTTCTCCAAAGAAAGCTCTTTTTGCCTCTCCCCTGCTCCTCCACAGGTTTGTGACTACTAAACTCATTGCTCAGTTCCAACCAAAGTTTACAAGGAAGAAGAGCAGAAGTCTCAAAAAGGGTTATGTCAATCCAAATTTCATGAAACTAAGCAGAGAGGAGTGAGTTACCCACTACAAAAGCCCAACTCAATTACAAAATTCTAGTGTAGGGCTTTTTGCTGGGCACCACATGTCCTGTTTTGGCAAGCTTGATCACTGTGGCTGGGGAAAAGGCTCCACTGATACCTCTGTCTGACACAAGATACAAATCATTATAGAACAAAACTTTACTGCAGTTTAAAACAGCGTAGTCCTCAAAACAGTGTATATTGTCTTTTAAAAATCTTGTGGGGTTTTTCCTTTTTTTTTTGACTTCTTTGACTTTTTTTTTTTTTTTAAAGTAGGTGATCTTACTGTATTTCTGGGAATTGTGAATGTTTAGGTTTGGAATGTTTGTTGATGAAAATCACAGAATTTTTTCAATCCACCAATGTTTCCATCCAACAAGCCTCACGGGTAATGTGCCTGCAATTAGAATTTAATTTACCAAATGAAATCTTCTCTGTAGAAAAGGGGCTTTCACACCCATGGACCACCCACCTCAAACACAAAATGCAGCCGTGCAGTCATTGTAGCGAGCTGCAGGTTTTCAGCAAAACATATTTACTAAGGAGAAGGGAAATTATAGCAGCTTTCTGAGTTAAGAGATATATGTAAATAAAGATACCCTCTGCTTCTGTAGCCCAATCATAATATTGATGTGTGTGATCTGAAAATTATACGCTGTGAAAATAGCATAGCGTTACAGACAGGCTTCTGCCTGGCTCTCCTTGATTCCCAGCACATGTAGGATAATTACATGCACCAACATAGATCTTCATTTGGATTGTTCCAAGAGAAGGTGCTGGGCCCATTTCCTCATGCAGTGGGGAGCGACTCTCTGCGCTGGTAAATGTCATGTGGTATGATAGGATTTGGGGAAGAACGATGTGTATCTTGTTGTCTGACACCAGCTTGTAAATGCCCTGATAGAAGCCATGAGTGTGGTTTTTGCTAAACCATCTGTGAGACAACCTGCACCAGCTCAGTCACAGCAGCAGCACTAGGAAGTTTTGGGGAGTTGGAACACCCTTGATGGCCTGTACACCCATAGGTAAACATCAGGCCCAGCTGCAATGAGAGAGTTTCCATGCAAAAACAAATTAGATATGCTGCAACATTTAATACATTAACTTTTTTTAAAACTTATTGCTCTTACTGGTTTTCCATGTTTGGGACCAAGAGAAGCTTTCCTTTCAGGTTTTGTATTTACACCCTAAAAAAATTTTCTTTAGTGGACTGCAGAGATAGCTGCAAACACCCCCGAACAAATGAACGTGACAAAAGCTCACATAGACGACAGGATTTCTGATTGCTAGTGCATTTGTGATGGGCCTCTAGCTCCACGGCAGGGCCAGGTCCCTGTGCAATGATTATCTTGAAGATTGATGCTGTTTTGACAGGTTTTGTTGAAGCTGACCAGTGTGCTCAAAATTTGGTGTGGAAAACATATGGCGAAAGGGTCTAGATGGTCAGTTCTCTGCCCAGTGTATTTATATCGGCATTATTTCTTTAGGCTGAGGGGCTAAAGATAAAGCGATGGTAATATACTGTCATTATTATCCTCAGACACACAGGCAGAGGAGGAAGGGAGAATTAAGCCAAAATATTGTCACCCAGAATTATGGGGATATTCCTGTTCTTATCAAAGCCTCGTGTTTGTAAGGGAATTCAGTCTGTCAGGCTGGGT
Source organism: Gallinula chloropus (assembly GCF_964237585.1). Lineage (NCBI taxonomy): Eukaryota > Metazoa > Chordata > Aves > Gruiformes > Rallidae > Gallinula > Gallinula chloropus. The sequence continues at coordinate 83,906,312 of NC_140087.1, read as the reverse complement.
TTTGGTCTTTCGTGGTTTCAACTTGCAAGCAGGTTTTTTAAACATAAAAATAAGAAAAACTAGTTTGGGCCATAGCTTTACTGGCATTTCTGATAGCAGAGAAATTGCAATCTGTAGGTCAGTTTTTGAGGTAATTTGGCAGGCAGCTCGATACAGGCGTACCCGTGGTAGCGTTCTATCGGCACGGCTGAGTGGGACTCTGTATTTTCTGACTCTGGCCAAGGAAACCTTGAGAAATGAAATGGGTTAACCAGACGTTTTCTGAGCATTGTGATGCTGCCAAATTGCACCTTTTGGCGAACAAGCTGAAAGTTCAGCAGGTCCCCAGTTTTTCCAAAGCCCTTTTAAAGCACCACCAGTCTGTTCTCCAGCGGAGACCGGTTGTGAAGTTAATGTGTGACAAATCTGGGAGTGACTCATCAGCTGTTTGTTATTGTATGTTAGTTACCTTCGCTGCACAAGCAGCTTCCAGATCTGGCATGCAATTGTAAGGCAAGATGCTATTGTGAAACAAGAGAGTTTTGTGGCTCAAAGAGCATGCCAGCAGTGCCATGTGCTGAGAAAAGGTGGATTCTTCCAGTGGCTCAGCAGAGAAGCTGCTGCATAGTAAATGCCACTGTTAGAACTTGGGGGGAAAAAAAGCTTCCCAAGAACCCAATAACAATATTCAGTTCACTGCTTTTATAGACAGGTCTGACTCAGGCTGAACCTTCAAGACTTAAAAGCACAGGTTGAGCTCAGTTATTTGAAAGATTGAATAGTAATTCAAATTAAAAGAATAATTTGAATAGATAACTCCAAAGTTGACACTCAATCAAGCACTGCAGGGCTTGTAGCTGTCTGAAGCTCTCTACATGGGATGTCTTTCCATCTCCTCTGAGCATTTTACTTTCTTCTCATGTGGAAAACCACTTGATAGTTAACGTAACACTGGCATCAAGTATTGGTTGGGTTGGTTTGTTCTGCTTTGAGGAGAGGTCAGGTGGGACTTTGTCAGGAGCGAGACCTCCTTCCCCTGGGAGATGTAAGGGACTTGCTCAAGAATGAGCAAGCAAATGGGAGATGGCTGTAAGCTGTAGGTAGCAGTTTTCATAAGGGATGGGTGAATTTCCCAGAGACTGGTGGGAATCACTTAGGTTTCTGTTGCCACTCAGAATATTATGGAAGTGACTGGAAGGGATGTGTTGCTGTACAGATGCAGCCGATGGAGAGTGGTTCTGTCTGGAGGGTACAGGGAAATAATACAAAGCTCCTGCAGCCGGGTGCAGGATGAGGTCTGGTTTTGCTGATGTGTCACCTTTAACTGATCATTTCCTGCTTTCTGTTTCCCAAGAAGCATTCCCTCTTGCATTTTTGCTCTGTGATCAAGGTTGGACTCAAATGCTGGAGTCTTTTTTTTAACTCAATCTTCTTTGAACTGTGTGACCTCTAATGAAAGCTGGGGAAGTTTAGAAAGGAAAACAGCTTCTCCTTTTTGGATGGAAGCCCTGATTTTGTTTTGGATCATTCAGCTTTATTTTTGCTAGGGAAATGTTATTTATTCAGCTTCCAAATGTTTGGTCAGCTTATTAATTTTTCATAAGCAGGAGCTTTGAATACTTCTCTTTGAAATGCTATAATTAACCTCTTCTTTTTCCTCTGGGAAATGTACTTGGATCTTCAGTTATGACCTTCTCCCAAAAGTTGCCTAGAAAAATAGCCAAGAGCAGGTTCTCCAGCTCAGGGATGTCAGGTGGGACTGCTACGGTCAGTGCCACTCTGAACTGAAGATAATCCACTTGAACCTGTTGACCTGCTGAAATGGTAACACAAGGAAAAGTGGATCTCCTCTTTGGCTGAAGATGAGCTATCTGTACCATCGCTTTAGCATAGGAATCGTTCCAGTTCCTACTGTGACCACGTCTCTGGTGTTGCTTTAACAGGCACGGGCGTTTTGCTCCTTGGGGCTAATTCTGTGTGGTGCTGAAATGAGCTAAAAGTGGAGGGGTTTGCTTTGTTATTTTGGATAGTATTTTTCTTGCTTTGCTTTGCTTCAGGCTTGCTTCCTTGTTTCTGGTTTGGGTTGTTTTTTTTGGGGGGTTGTTTGTTTTCCTGAGTGAAGAATGTAGGAACAGCACCAGCATGGATTGCTGTCCCTGCTTTCCACCAGACCACATGCTGCCCCTTCCTTACAAACTTTTTTTTGGTTCAGTTTACCTTTTCCAACTTTTCTAGCCTTTGTTTAAAATTAATCCTTTTAGTTGTTGTTTTTTCTTTAGTTGTTCTCCAACAGAGTAGTTTAAGTTCACCCAACACCCTCCATTGCACTGCAATTTTCTAAGTTTCATAACCTCCTTTTTGAGCTCAAATTTGCTGGCTGCAGGCTGAAGCTGCCTCATACAGTGAATAAATGAAGGTTCTCTCTCATATGGTATGAATCGCCGTTTCCTCTGCTCCCCAGAACCTGTTTCTCCAGGCAATTCATTTCACACATCTTTACATTTGGAAGTTGGGGGCTGTGTTATAGATCAGCGCTTACTTATTGACTCATGTCCTGTTGCTACTTTGATAGACGTGCCTTGGAGGGTTGCTCACCCACCCGGTATTTTCTCTTAGCAGTTTATTACCTCCATGAGCTTTGTCCTTGGGTGTTTTACAGCACTCCTCTCCAGGTGCTGGGTGAGCTGCAGCACAGGGGACGTGACATCTTATGGAAAGCAATCAGATATTGGATGCTGATGGTAAGGCAGCAGAATACCAAGGGCATCTTTGTACAACAACAGGATGACTAATAAGCTTTTAAAAGTGCCCATGTGACTTAATATACCGGCTTATGCCTGTCTCCAGAAATATTTGGAAGTCTCAAGTCCCCTGACTTTCAACTGCTTATCTCATTTATGTGCTTTTGTTGCTTGTACTTGTTTTCTTAAAAATTAGACAAGACCAGGGGCTCACAATCCCCATTCGAAGGAGCTGAGCTAACTCTGGAAGCGTCCCCTGATCTTCCATTAACACTTTTTCACATCATCAGCATAAAACCTGAGGAAGTGGAGACAAACCTGCAGCTGCAAGCACCTCAACAGGCAGAGCAAAGGGTATCTGAGTTGGCTGACTGTTTTTTGGTGTGACAGCTTGCAATAGTGATTGCCAGCCCCAAAATTAACTCCCTTGATATTTTGTGGTGGTTTGGTGTTTTTTTAAATGCCGGTTCCTGAGATGTTCCACATCAGCACAGCTTGATGGAGCAGGATGTGCTTGCCTTGTGTGTGGCAGAGGAGAAGGGAGTGTAGAAACATTGTCCTCTGAGGCTCCAGCACACTGGGAAAGCATGGTTTTTGTCACTGTGTCAGAATTACAGCTAATATCTGCAAATTCTGGCACTGTACCAGTGATTTTAATAGCATTCTACCACAACAGAATTGTGTATGCACACCCAGACCTTACTGGGATATAATTGGTACCTATTGCTCTACTTTCAAACTACTGCATTCAAATACAGTCTCGTGGCAAAAGAAACTGATGAATCTTCAATACCAGGAAGGTCTGAGACCATCAATAGACTTCTAATGAGCATCAGGCTGCGTTTCTTTTCTTGCAGTGCTGCTAAAACATGGTCTTGCCCAGGGGCGCACTCAGGAGACAATGCATCTCTTTAGAAAAATGAGTTTGTGGTGTTAGTGGAGCAAAGTATGGGAGAAAGGAAAAAAGAACGGTGCTGTAAAACCCTGCTCTGAATTCAGAAATCAGACTGAAGGAGCTAGGCAGTGATGGAGCACAGGACAGTGAGGGGTTCAGAACTGAACACTGTATGTGCTGGAGCTGATGGGCTGGAGCCTCCTAAGAGGGGCCTCTAGGTTCAAAGCTTTGTGGGGGGATAGTAATGGGGTTCCTGAAGGGCAATGTTATTCTTACATGACATATCAGTGAGTGGCACATAATTCTGTGTTAACAAATACAGGGAGAAAAATATCAAGTCTGTATTCCTTAAAAATACTCAGTCTGTGTTTATCACCTTGCAGCCAAAGATCTCAGGTGCTGTGGCAATAGGAACAATTCAGTCCAACAGCAGCATATGGGAGATACTGTTTGCTTTAATACTTTACAATACCTCTCTCATGTTTAGGTCACAGAAAAATGGCCGTACAGATCTGGAAGGGTATGGCTGACATAGGGCTGTGAGGCCCTATCTTTAATTTTAGGCTTTCTGATGATTGAAAATAGCTCTTATGTTATATAACATCTCGCTGTATCTTGTGCTTTTGTGGGGCTCTGTGGTGATGTTCAATTTGTGCATGTGTTTGGAACCAAAGGAAGTGTTGGGAAAAGTTCCCCCCCACAGAAATCTTTTGGAGATACTTTGAGGTTCTCTTTCTCCCCTGACTACCATACAGCATCTTCTTCTGGCTTTCCAGACACAGAGACATTCTTACCATTCATTTTGTACATTTATTTATGGCCTAAAAAACTTCCAGGTGCCCTTTTGTTACAGCCCAAACCATGCGAGGGGTTGGTAGCTTGGTTAGAGGCTCTGGATCAGTGAAGTCAGCCCAGGAAAGCCATAGCTACAGACAGAGCTTTCTCATGGTGTCTGTGTAACGCTGGTCTGTCTAGACAGCAAACATGCCTTGGATCTCTGTAAATTATACCATCAATCAAAGAGAAAAACCCCAAACCTGAATAATTTTACTGCTCTTTTATTAATTCAAATGTCATTCCTATTTTAATTCACATATTCCCAGGTAACAGTTAATTAAAGCAGGTATGCTGGGGTAGCTGGGTTTAATTTTCTTCTAGGTGTGCTTCAATTTCTGTTGTTGCTTCACTGCTGATTTTACTTTCACAATTGATTGGAAAGGTTTATTCTTCCTTTATTGTTAATCTTTAAATACTTGCTCACAATAGGGGCTTGCAAATGCTTATTATATTGGACAACATGATGAGAAACACTTTGCAGAGCCGAATCTGCTGAATGATCTCCTCCTGCTATATATATATATATTTATATCTCCAGACAGACACCTATGCTTTCAATATTTCTGCTGCTTATCTTACATTATCATTTTTATAATTAATTTTTTCATTAGAAAACCACCAGATATCACAAGGGGCCACACAAAGTAGTGCGTGGCTCTATCAGACAGCCCTGACAGCGGTATCAAACTGGCATGTGTCTTTGGCACAGCAGATTACTGAGCAGTGCCACCACTCAGAAGGCTCTTTTTCCCATGAATATGGATTAGGAATGACTTGAGGCACATGGAAGCTCTGTTATTAACCCACAGTGTCATCATAGTCCAGCGATTTCTTATTTCCTGTCAGCAAAGGTAACGTGCATTGTACTGACTGAAATACAAACTGGAAAGTAGGACACAAGCAACGCAGGAAAACTCACCTGGAACTGTTTGAAGAACAAGGGGAAATAAGAGCAGATGCCATGATTTAGACCACTGAAACGCTGTTCGCTTGTGGCACATATTTCCAGGTTCATCAGAATGGCTGCTGTAATTTGTTGTGAGTACACATGACAAAGTTGGTCAAACAGCAACTGAAACTCCTTCAGATCTGCTTTTTCTTTCCGATTACTTGGTTTCCTAACATGTGCATCTAAGCCACCCTCAGTTTAGGGCCAGAGTTGCCCTATTCCTTACAAATTGCAGTTGAAGACGCGTGCCCCTTCCTCAAGGGAAGACAGCGGGACTTAAACAGTGCTGAGCACCAGTTAATGCTGCTCCAGCTCAAGGGCAGGGGTTTGCCTGAGTTTGCAGTGGTTCAGTGAGGGGAAGACCTTGTAAGCTGGGAAACTATAATACTTGGCAGTAAAACTGACACAAAAGCCCTCTGGTATGGAGAACACATTCTCAAACTTAAGGAGAATAGCTTTATTTTTAACAGAACTTGGGGTACAAAAACCAAGGCATATATTCAGAACTGTTCTCTTGGCATTTTTTCAGCCTTTTCCCTACATTGTGGTGTCTCAAATGGGAAATTCAAAGACAACAATGTCATTTTATATGAAAACCCTCCTCAGCCAACAGTCCAGGCTCCTCTTGGGAGTGACTCTCATAGCCTTATGCCAGGAACAAATTTCATTAGTCGCAGGAAAGGACAAAAAACCCTGAAAGATTTGAGCTCTGTTACCTCAGTGTTACACTCACTTGCAACTCCTTCAAGGTCTCCTCTTCCTTAACAGTGGTTTGGAAGGTTCAGTGCTGGGACTGAGCTGGCAGCTCCCTGCTCTGAGAAGTTGGGATTTTTGATCTCTGAGGGCCAGTTCACCTTCCTTTTCTCCAGGCGTGAGACCACCGAGCGAGAGGTAAAAGCATCATTCCCCCTTTAATCTCCGTGGCACTGTTTGGGTGGTTATAAGCTTTTCCCCTTCTAGTTATGACAGCGGAGTCAGAATTATCCTAACCATGGTCATGAGTCAGCAGTCTTGTTCCTAATGCTCAGATCATTCACAGGAATGTCAATATTCTCTCCACAGCTTCCCCTTCAGAACTAAAAATGGTTCTGATCGGCTCAACCCCTGATTGCCCCACAACCTTCGCACACTCTCACAGTCAGATTGGAGCCGTCTTGTTTTGCTTCTCATAAGCTTTGTGTGTCCCAACCTGCCTGCAGCAGAAACGTGGCGCTTGGCGTTTTGCTGTTTCATGCTTCTGTGTATAAAGCTGCCAGGTTGTCTGAAATGGAACCCAGGAAGCTGTTTGCATTTTTTTGGAGATGGAGTGGCTGGAGGCAGCAAGGAAGGCTGTCCGAATTCCTACATGAACATGCTTTGAGTATGCTTGATCTTCATGGCAAAAATTGTGGAACCGTCCAGTGCAAACAGATTTGTGATGTTACCAAGCTTCAGGGAAGCGTTTATTTTACTTGTGACATCCTGACAGACATCTGTCCAACATGCTAAAGATACATACAGTGCTCTGTCTCGGTGATTCCCTTCTCTATACAAGTAGAAAGGCTTTTTTCCTCATATCTCCCCTGAATCTTCTTTTCAGCACTTTCCATTTATTACTCTTCAGCTTCTGGGCTACCAAGCACTGCTGTGGACTGCTCCCTGGCAGGCTGGAGTGGCTGCTCCTTCAAATTTTGGGACTCTTCCCCTTGACTAGAACATGTGATACAGACCGTAAGGAAATAGCATCTAAATTGCACCACAGAATGCTTTACACTCTTTTAGGTGTGTAATGCACAACTGGAAAAGGAAATATTTAAACCAAGATAAGCTGGTGGCTGTTGCTTAAATGATCCCAGGAAAACCCATGGTTTCTGTGAAGGAGAATGAAAGCTCCAGCACAGTTAAATACAAGGGCTGGCGAGCACTGTGAGCAAGCATCACTCGCTATAAATGCTACAGCTTCTTCTAACAGCATGAGATAGTTTGTGTACCTTCCATCCCTGCAGATGTACTTTAACTTATCACACGTTAAAAGGTCAGATTTGCTTTTTGTTCATGATCACGTAGATCCTTGCAGCCCTTTTGTAAATGCAGCAGTGTAAATAATTGATAACCGCGGAGGTGCCGGCTGTCGGCGCCACAGCCAGGTAAGTCCCAATCGGTGACAGTGGTCTCTCTCTTGATGACCGCAAAGGATGGAGCTGTGCACTAACTGTGCCGAGTTGTGGTGTGTTGCTGGAGGATTGTTGGAATTTCAGCATAAATCTGGCAGTTGAAGACAAGAATAAAATAGGCAGAGAAAAAATATCGATCAAAGGGAATTTTCCCTTTGACTTAACCTGGAAAATGCACCTTAGGTGCCTAATTAGGATCAAACCAGGCAGAAATTATATTGGAAAAAATATTGGCGGTGTAACTAAAAATAGGAAGGCTGTGCCTCTTGTAGGAGCAAGTTTGGGGATGTCTGGGTAACAAATATCAATGCTGTAATAAGACTGAATAGCTGCTCTTATTCACAGCCTCATGTGAAACCTGACAGCACATGTTTGAGTGTCAACGGTTTGCAAAGTTACAGACATATTTATCTGAAACAATTGGCATTTTAGAAGAGAAACTTGGCCTCCTCCTCAGCCAGGGTGGTAAAGTAGCTAGGATTCATCCCTGTCCCTGGCATTGCATTGTCTTTGGAGAGACTGTTGTGGCAGAGAAAGCGGGAAACTCATCTTGAAAGTTAAGAGCTGCCTGGAGCTGCCTGTTCAAGAGATGTGGACCCATCCTGTAGAGCACGATCAGGTGACAAAATTCTGCAGAGTCAGAAATTCTGGAGGTCAGTGGGGGTCTTACGCTCTTTGCAGGGAGAACTAAAAGCTCTTCAGCTGGAAGATCTTCATCTTAACATGCTGCAAGAAATAATGTTGCCATGTGAGATAAGTGATTGGGGCTTATCAGCCTGTCTGATTTCTCCTGCTCTCTCAAGACCATGCAGGTCTAACTACAAAGGAATCTGGAATAGCAATGGGAACAATGTAAATTCTATTTTTTACCACCTCTGAATAACAGAGAAAAAGCAATTTTCGACTGCCAGGACTGATTAGCACAGTATGACTGCAAACTTAGAGCAGCTGTTACATTATCCAGGGTTTGTGTACTTGGTGTCTATTTGCATACAGATTTGACAATGTAATTGTCTACTGACATTAACCACATTGAAAGAAAAAAACCCACGAGTAAATTCAGAGAAAAGAGTTTTACAATCTGCTGCTGTATTTCAATCAGAATTAGAAATCTCCTTCTTCACAGCAGAAGTTGGCAGCTTTATTGCATAGAGCATACCTGGCCAGTGAGGAGCCCTGGACCCAAATCTCTCAGAAGGTAGACCCAATGTAAACCCCTGTACTGAGGGAGTGAAGGTCAGATCACCTATAATTCAGCACTTCTATAATAAAAGAATCACCTGCAAGCGAGGCACGCGGGAAGAAAAGGAACGTAACCACATCTACTCTTAGAGTGTTTTATTTAGAAGACCATAAAAACTTCTCACAGTGCACAAGCCTCCCCATTCTGCATTGGTGTGAGGCTCAGAGCCCTGGAAGGGCTTTGGCTTGGAGACGGCAGCCCATCCCCGCCGACACTGGAAGCAACGTGCATTTTAACACAGACTGCAGCGGAATCAGGACTCATGGCAATCACGGCTGCGTTGGAAAAATTTCCTCTGTCTGTCTTGCCCTACTTTTCAGTCTCATCATAATTTTAAAAGCCTCAGCATCAGGCTGATTTTGGAGGCACTTAGCAGCCAAGGAACTGTGTGTGATAGGAAAATATTCTGGGGAGAGAAAAAGCTGACCGTTTCTCTTGAGGTTCTGTCCTGAGTTATGATTTCTCTTGGAATCATAATATTAGTCTGAGATGAAGTAAAAAGAAAAGGGCTAACAAACATCTCTTGGAAAGATTAACAGGCCTGGAAGGGAGCATGCTTGTTTTTCTGCTTCGTTTAAGGCTGCCTGATTTAGAATTAAAACATACAGCCCCAAAAAAGTCATCCTTTCTGGTACATGGCTCGTTCCTTTCTTTTCTTCTGTAAACAGTTTGGTGCTGAAAATTTCTCCCATGAATCCTGCTCCCATTTCTTAGGGCTCATGGCAAGGGTCCTGTAAGCTGGTGATCCCAGAGAGCAGCTTTTGCAGGAACGCTGGTGCAGTCCCGTTCCCACGGAGGTCATGGGGAAGTGACAAGTGCTGTTACAACTTTCCACATGTACAATTAAAGCACTGAGAATCAAATTTAAAGATGAATTAGATGCTTTGAACTCATCTCTTACTTAAAAGCAATGATCCATCTGGTCCTTGGCTAACTCCCTGACAAGCATTATGACCAGGTCTGCGACAGAGATGCTAATAGGAATCACCAGACTCTCGTTAACCAGACAGAGTACTGGAAATGGTTCCTTTTTCTGTGTTTCCCATTCGTGTTGAACATCACGTCCATCACACTGGAGATGTCAAATAAATGACAGGCAGGAGATGGTAAAAAAAAAAAAAAAGCCGCCAGACTAGGAGTAAGTGTTAATTAAAACAGGATTTGGAATAATCAGAAAGTCCTCCTTTCATATCTGCTGTGTATAAATCTTCATTTGAGACATGCTTTGATTTGATTTACGTGGCTATTTGTAATGATTTCTGGTGGATATTTCACTGTGATAAAGTGTCTGAAATGTAATTTATTGGCGATAAAACTTTGTCACTTGTCGTGACGGCATGGCTGTGCTGCCATCGATATCCTGAGCTCACAAGCCTGACTCTAACATACATATGCTGAAAGTTATGGCTTATGGCTTGGAAATAAGTGTGCTGTACAATATTTATCCATTGACAATCGTGGGAATGGAAGTAACTGACACCCCCAAAACCTCATTTCTTTTCCTTTGAATTAGCTTGCAGTTTTTAGAAGTGGTTGACAGGCCTAAGTCTTAGGAAACAAGAAACCACATAAACATTTACAGCTCAGGAGGAAAATACCTCATTGGTCACCAAGTAGAATTTGATCCCAAATTTATATGACTTTTAAGAGAGTGTGTGTATGTGTATGAACATACATATGTGTTTGTCGATGGCTATAGATAGATATTTTGGAGTGATGTGCATGTGTATGAATAGCTACATATATATGTGTATGTGTGCCTGCATACACATACCTGCAAGCCTTATTCCTATTTATCATCTAAATGTTTAATAGAAAGAGTTATGCAATTTGGCATCAGTCTGGAAGCCTCCTTTGATCTGAGATAGCTGCTGCCAGCTGTTGCAAATTATTTTGGAAGCCTTGTGAGCTATACTTATCGAGCCATGCTAACTCTAGCTTATTTTTATATCATTAAAATGTTGTTTAAGTCCTCAAGGTCTGTTAAGCTGGTGTTTTGTTTTGATTTCCACAAACTAAATCCCCCTTTGGAAAAGCTAATTTAGCAACTGAAGTGGATCATCATGCACAGCATTAAGAGCAGAAGTGGTAATAGCAAGAAAAAAATAAATTAAAAACATTTGGTCACCGTTTTCTCTTATGATTTGTCTTATTTTACAGCTGCTGTATAACTTCATCTCACTCAACACACAGCCTTGAGAAGGACCAGGTTTATTTCCAGGCTGACATCCACTGTGGCAGCAGCTACAGTGACGGGAAGACGTAAGTCTCATCACCCAGTGGTGATTCTTCAGCAGAAGGTGCTGGCTGGACTCTTCAGGCAAGAAGCGGCTTATGGTGAGATTATTTCTTTTACCCCAATCCCTCCCTGCCCCACCTCTGCACTTCAAGTTGAGATCCAAATCTTAGCAACTACAAAGTGTGTTTCCCATACCTCACCTTCAGTTTTACAGCTGGTGCTGTGGTTTAACAGCAAGTTTGGAGAAATAATATAAATACTGGCTTTTTCTTCCTGGAGCATGTGTATATTCATAGAGTAATTTATTTTTATAGCATTATAGTTTGACATACTCTTGTAAAAAGGGGTGAACTGATTGGATGATTCCCTTTCCCCATGTGGGAAGGCCTCACAGTGCCAATTCTGGGTTCAGCAATGTCATGTGCTCCAGCAAGCAGCATGCCACCTCAGGCGTGTCCAGAGGGAAAAGCTTTATCTAGGTAGGAAAAAAACCTCTAAGACCCTTACAAGGGCAAGGAAAGGAAGGGGCTCGTTGGAACATCACTCTCATTTCACCAGGAGTTTAGCCAGGACAGGAGCAGGAAACAGCCAAACAAGTATGACACACTGTGAGAGTAATTCTTAAGGAAAATATCTGGGTTTTGGGGGGAGGAGGGAGGCAAGGTTTCATCAAAAATTTTTACCAACCAACTCTCCAAAATGTTTGTTGGGTGGAGTTGATAGAATGACATCCTTTGGTGTTCTCTGAAGTTCTCAGACTGAACTCAAGTCCTGAGATTCCTGGCAGGGACAGTTCCTGGGGTATTTACAAACCCATCTAATTTTTGAGCATTTCTGTTTACGCTTTTTTTTTTTGGAAAATGTTGTGTGCTACCCAAAATGCCTTTATTTGCAGACTGAGATTGCAGGAAATGAGGGAAGCCCAGAAAAACCTACTTGACAGTCTTTGAAATTGCAGAATTTCCCATTCGCTCTGATTGGCCTACTTGAAGCAGATGAACTGAAGAATCAAGTGGAGTTTTTAATAAATAAATATTAGAAACATTAAAATGTACAGATAAGTTTTAATGCAACACAAACTCGGTACACTGTGCCTGAATGACAGACACAGGGAGAGCAAATCCAGTGTGTTTTCTTTCTCTTCTAAAATGTCCAGTCACTGGTGGTGGTGGTGGTGGTGGTGAATTCCTAACTCCCAGGCACAGAGCATTAAAAGAATTAAGCCAATCTTATTTTAGATATTGTCTAACATTAAACCCCTTGGTTATTTCCTGGTTCTCTTGGTCTAAAAATTAGAAGACTGGTGTCTGGTGACACTTTTGACAGTTTTTCCCCATTTGTCACCTACTCTGGGGTCCTGCTGTGGGTTCTGGTCTGTTATCAGAGGAAAGGAAAACACATTTGCTTAGCAAACCAGGACAGGGAGCAGAGTCACTGTTTGCTGATCTCTGAAGTAGCAATTTATAGCGGCCAAACCTCCCTTCTCCTTGTCTTTCCCCATGGAGCAGTGACAGGTGAGTGCAAGGTAAGTGAACGCAAATTTAACTGATCCTGAATGCCAGCAGTCTGTTTTTTTCTGTAGCACTTTGGAAATTCTTATCTATCTAGCTGTATTTATTTCTATAAAATAAAAATTGGGAACTCTGCCTCAACCCAGCCCAGTTCTAAAAATACTCATTTGGGATTCTCCTTAGGAAGCCCTGCATGTGATTTTGAATTTAGGCTGTTTCCCCCTCCCTTTCCTGTAATCCTTCTTCTAAAGGATGCCTGTTAAGCTCACTGATGAAGGTTCCCTCGTGAAAAGGGAAATGTTCTCCTGTTACTTGTGATGGGGATTCAGCGTCGCCCTGAGCCACCAGCCGTGCGTCTCCCCTCTTTGTAGCCCCCTTGTTCTGGTGGGCAGAATCCAGCAGCTTCTCATTGTGCTTTATCGCGTCCTCTTGCACTCCATGGAGTTTCTTTAAGGCATCTAGATTTTCACTATTTTGGAGGAAGTTGCAGGCAGTTTTTACAGTGTTTCAATGCTGCCTTAATTGGATGTGCAAAATGGAAGTGGAATTACAATTGTGAAGGGAGTGCTGCACAAATAGTTTGGCTATTTAGGGCTGTAACTATCTGGGCTGCGTTCACAGGCTAATAACTATATGCACAAATCTGTCCAGATGCCTCTTACAGACCTCCTAACCTTTTTCACTGTGAACCCCCAATGAAAAACATCATGGATGGCACCCGCAGATGCAGCTTGCCGTGCTGAGCCTCTGAGCAGCAGTACCCAGTCTTCTGAGACAACAACAACAAACAAAACCCAACCCAAAAATGACTGGAAAACGCACAAAAACGACTGGAAAACACCAAGGCCTTTCATGTGCAAAGACTTGAACTGAGAGGAGTGCTTTGAGCCTGCAGGAGCCCCACTTGGATGTAGGTAGGAGGAGGTGGCACAGCACTGACCAAGGCTGTGGGGAGGGAGCTGTGGGATGGGTGTGCCTCATGATGCGGGGCAGTGAAAGGTTTTAGATGCAGTCAGTTTTCCTGAATTGATGGGAATGACAGTGGCAGGATAAGGTGTGGTGCACTTACCTGAGTGGAATACATTTCTTTTCTCTGAATCTTCATGATGTCTTGTACAAGCGCATGTAAACACCTGCAAAAGAAATAGGCTGTTTCAGACTTATACCACAATATGTCTTTGAAAGCTCTAGACCAAGGAACATAATTCAAATACAATTTGACCAGGATTAAAGAATACATATAATTTGCGTAGCTTGACCAACTCCTTTGTTGAAACAGCTCCCCCCAAAAGCGATTATTTTATTTGAAGGAGGGAAAAAAATCCAATAAATTTCAGAACGATAAATACTAACACATAACACATTTATAACAACAGATAAACACTAAATACTAAACCAAACCACCCAGAACCTTCAAGGCTTTGGGATAGTAAGTGGGTTTTGTCAGTCTTGTTAGCTGGGCTGGAAAGGACTTTGAGGAAAAAAGAGAAGACAGACAGGAGATGTTAAAAGAAAATGCAAAATATGGAGGAAAAAAAAAGGTAAAAAGGGCTCTCGCAGGAAGAGGTTGGTCAGGAGGGACCAGAGGCCTGGGGGTGGGGGGGTACGGCTGCACACCCCTGTGTCTTTTACTTGGCTTGTTAGTGAAATGACAGCCCCGCTTAAGACAATAAACAGAAACATTAAGCCTAGAAGAGAGAATTTTGGGGCAGTGGAAATGTCTTCCCTGGTAGTTTTTTTACCTTCAAATACATGTACAAGTGGTGGTAAAGGTCTGAGCTGTCCTGCAATCTGTGACTGAAATCTGCCCTCATTTCCACCAAGGGATTGATTGTGCTGCTCTGGGTCTTTGTGCCAGGAGCACACACCATCCCAGTCGTGCTAAGAATCCGCGTTTCAGTTGGCGTAGGCCTTGGCTGTAACGTCATCAAAAGGTACTAAAACCAGTGGGGAAGAACATTCCTGACTGGAACGTTCACCAGGTAAAGGAGAGGACATAATGACTGCACACTGTAAACAACATTTTGAATATAGGGCTGTTTTTTACTGTTTGTTTTCTGTGGGCCTTATTGTGACATGGCAGTGATGGAAATTACTGATCCCACCAGCCAGATTTATAATAAGAAGAGTGCAATTAGGCGAAGGCCTTCTGATAGCCAAAGAAATGTTAAAGCCTTCAGAGAATGACTAAATGATCCATTCTGTTTTGGCAACTGAGAACTCATTTCCTACCTGCTGTTCATTTTGTGGTTGCTAGGAACCAATTATTTCAGATAATGTGGGAAACGGGCCATTTATGAGAATCCATCAAGAAATCATTATCCCACTAGAAGCAACACACTGGTTCTGAAACAGGCTCAGAGGCTATGGATTCAAACATATTTCCCTGCTTTCTTTAGCCTGTATTTGGAGGGGGAGGGATAGGGAAGGAGCTGGAGGCCTGGCATCCCGTTTCCAGATTCCTTATTGACCAGTGGTCTACAATACAGCAGGTGAGGGTGCAGTGGGGTTTACAGCATCTTACACCATGTGCCAGAGGTTGTGGCCATAGAGTCAAGAGACTGCGAGTGCTGATGCTGGAGCAGAAGCTTTGCTCCTCAGCAGCAGCTCCTGGTGCCATTACGTGTGAGAGGGGTGGGTGTGTGGGTGTGGGTGTGGGTGTGGGTGTGGGTGTGTGTTACTGGCTATCTCATCTGTTTGTAAAATAGGCCCCCACTGCCTTGTGCTTGTTGTTACTGGTGCAGGCTGGAAGGAGGAAGGAAAAAGACCGGGCTCTGATGACCAGGTCTAGGAAACATCTCAAGTGTAAACTGCTCTGAGGGAAGGCAAAGCCCCACTGTGGTCCATCCCAGGCTCAGTTTGGTTGGGCAAACCAGCCTACCACTGGAACAGCAAGGACACCACAGAACTCCTGAGGTAATATTTCACTTGCTCTACTGTGCTGTAGTATTCTTTTTGAACTGTTGGTTTCTTGTGAGGGAAATGTGATTTCATATCAGTGATCTATGTGGCAGAAATGGCGGGTCACCTCTGTGGGGGTGCATGAGGCAGAACATGGGCACCCCTGCTTCCTGGCCAAATTCCAGGTCTTAATTTTGGATGCCAATCTTTGTCATTGCTTATTTTACAAACAAGTGACAAATCAAATACTCCAGCTATCTTCTCTTTCATGAAAGCTGGAGCTTACTGACCTTCCCTCTTCGGTCTTTGATTTCTGTAAGTCAGAATATCTCCCTGGTAATGTGCAGCTAATAGTGCTGTGGGTCCCGTGTCATTCGTTAGCGGGGTGTCTCCTGTGTGAGGAGGTGACCATTAAAACTCATAGTTACAGCACGAGGTGACAGCACATAAAAAGAAGGGATAGTTATCATTTCCTGTCTCTTCAACACAGGCAAAGAACAAGTAGGAAATTTTTGCCTCAAAACAAAAATAGCCTCTGAAAACACAGCATTACCTAAAGTTTCAGATTAAAGCTCCTGCTCCTATTAGCTGCTGCTTGAAGAAGGTTTGGTGCATGGCTGTAAAAATCACAGAAACTCTCCTCATTATTGCTGTTTCTCATTTTCATTGCCATGGCTCCCAGAGGCCTCTGCCAGAGGTCAGTTGTTGTAGCTCCTTTGCATTAAGCACTACATGAGCACAGCAAATGATTATTTTTTTCTCTCAGTTTCCTCATCAAGGGGAAAAACAAGGGAGGAAGGAAACCAGCCCCAAGCTTAAGCCTGGACCTTACCTCACCCATAAGAGTTCCTGTTGGACCCATGTGTCTGTCCTTGGGTGTAAAATAGATTTGGGGGGAAAGGTAAAAAGCCTAAAACTGCAGAGGTGCTTATGCAAAACCAGGGAGAGGCAGCAGGTTTGTCCCCGTCTCACTTGCAGCACAAAGTCTCCCCCAGGATGAGTGGCCAGGGAGGAGCTGGTCCCCTCCTGCTGGCATCAATAATTACTGAGAGCTTTATCCCAGGGACGATACAGGGGCTGCACTCCTGGAGCATGACCAGAATAAATGGTTGCAGGCCTCCCTGTGCCACCAAGGCTCTAAGCACCGCCAGAAACCTCCCTGATGCTAAATCAAGGCAGTGCAGCTCCTCAGTCACTTGCAGCCTCTGTTCCTAATGGAAAGCTTGCTGGGGATTTATTTACTTATTTATTTTCTTTTTAGGCTACTGCTTCACGACTCTGCCATCTTAACAGCCAGAGACATCAGCTGTGCCCTGGGCCAGTGGCAGAGGCAGCACCCCAGCTGACCTCTGGATGTGTGCAAGGTATTGGGGGCAGCTGAACGAAAATACCTGGTTTTGAGCACAGGTCTCGCAAGGGGGGGGGTTCCTCTCCAAGGCCACAGCTTGCACATGCAGCCTCAGCTAGAACAAGAGATGGGTACACAAAATAAACCAAGAAATTAATAGTTTATCTTCTTTAGTTTGCTTAGATATTGTGCCTTGGTGTTTCGGTGTTCTCCAAGGAAACTTTTCTTGTCTTCATTTCCCTGTGGATATGAATTCCAGGTGTTTGCAGACCAGCTCCTTGACAGAAGGCAGTTGTTTAGCAGGCACAGTTACTGCTGGAGAAGACCCAGAGAAGGTAAAGAATGGCTTTGAGCCAGTTGAGAGGCAGCAATTCCAGAAGCACTTGGCCACAGTTCCACATGCAGCAGATTTTGGTGCTTTAGAAATTATTTTTTAATGGAGTTTTATTTTAGCGCAGCAGCGTCTGTCCACTGTGGCAGGTAAGGGACCCTCACTGTGCAAGGCAAGGCATGGGTTTGATGATGAGAGCTACAGCACTGTGACACTGTGACCTCTGGTAAGTGACAAAATCTGCCCAAAGCTCTGCCCTGCGCTCTGAAGGCGCCAAGGCTGCTTCCCGAGGGCCGGCATGGAGAACCCTTTGCCGCCTGATGGACTGACGCCAAGGCGGTGGCACCACCACCGTCTGCTAAACAACACTCAGCCTGTCTGGTCCTAGTGTGTAGCTTTGTAGAGCACAGACGAGCGCTTCACTCTGGGGTGCTTGGTGCCACGAGGTGATTTTGCATCGTTTGCTACAGGTAAGTGCCAAATTGCATTGTTGGCAGAGCGCAGCACCACCTCCCAGGCCCACTCAGCCCCAAACTGGTCCCTGGAGCGCTGTGGCAGAAACGGGCCTGTCACTGTGCAGAGCAGTGTGGCCTCACCCACTGGCTCCTGGCTGCCCTGTCCTGGCACTGCCAGGAGGCACATGTATGGTTTGGGTACAGTACAGCTGCATCCCAGAGTGACAGTGTGATCTGGCACTATATGCCTGACATATCAGTGGGGATGGGAAGGGAAAAGCAGCCTGTGTTTTGGAAGCAGCCCCAGAAGCAGCACTGCAGCTGTGAGATGAGGTGTACAGGGCCTCACATCACCTCCAAAGATGTGCCAGGTGCCTGGCTCACCTCAGTCCTTCCCTTCCTTTCAGGCTGGTAGGGCTTGCAGTGGGGACATCGGTGTTGCGGCCTTGCCGAGCCAAATGGTGACTTCTTGTGCCGGGGGTGGGAAGAGGGGAGGGGGTGGGTTAAGCCATCTGCAACTGTGCCCTGTGCTCTCAGGAGGCCCTAGGCTAGCAGCTCTGTTTCAGGATGACTGCTCCTCATCAGTCAGGTCACTCCTGAAGGACTCAGGCCGAGCATAATATTGTCTCAGTTAAATGGAGGGGTTTCTGCAGCCCTGTCACTCCCCATGGGACAGGGGGACAGCCAGAGCCATGGAGGGATAAAGAAAACAGCAACAGACAAGGTAACTCACATGGACACATAGACAGACAAACAGAGATGCAGACACACGGACACACACGCAGACACACAGAGACATGCAGGCACACGCACACATAGAGACATACACATGCAGACACACACATAGATGCACACACGCATGCAGAGACACACACAGACACACACAAAGACATGCAGGCACACGCACACATAGAGACATATACATGCAGACACACACATAGATGCACACACGCATGCAGAGACACACACAGACACACACAAAGACATGCAGGCACACGCACACATAGAGACATATACATGCAGACACACACATAGATGCACACACGCATGCAGAGACACACACAGACACACACAAAGACATGCAGGCGCACACACACACAGACATACATGCAGACACACTCGCACACACCCACAAACAGGCAGACAGATGCAGGCACACATGCACATGCATACACACAGAGATATAAATACACAGATACACTCACAGACACATGCACAGACACACCCAGATGCAGACAGATGCACACAGACACACACAAATACAGGCACACGCACACACAGAGACACACAGACACACATGCACGGACACATGCACACGCTTAGAGACACACACGGAGACATGCAGACACAGGCACGTGCACACACACAGACACATGTGCAGACACGCACACACAGATACACACGTGCATGCAGACACACGCAGACATACACACATATGCATACACAGACATGCAGGCACACACATGCAGAGACAGATTACGCGGAAGCATTCACAGACACGTGCACACACGCTGATGCACTCGCAGACACACAAACGCATGCACACAAAGACATGGATGCACGCACACATGCGGACACAAACACAGACAGACACAGAGACATGCAGACACATGCAAAGACACACACAGACATGCACACACACAGACACACAGGCATGTACACACACACACAAGCGCACGCAGACACACATATGTACACAGACACACACGTGCGTAGCCACATGCGCACACAGACATGTGGATGCACTTGCACACACGCATATACAGACCCACAAAGACACAGAGACACATGCCCAGGCATGGATACACAGATGGACACAGACACGCGGAGACATGCACACACATGCAGACACGCACATGGACGCACTCGCAGACATACAAAGACACACAAAGACACGCGCAGACACATGCAGAGATAATCATATACGCACATGCAGAGACATGCACACGCAAAGACAGACATGTAGACACAGACACACATAGAGAGACAGGCACAGATGCACACACGCAGATACATGTACACACAGATACACGTGTGCGCAGCCAAACGCATACAGAGACATGCAGACACATGCAAAGACACATGCACACACACAGATGCACGCAAACATGCGCACACGGACGCACTCGCAGACACAAGCATGCAAAGACACACAGACACATGTACACACACAGACATGCCAACACAGATGTATGCATACACATGGACGGACATGCAGACACGCAGACACAGACATGCACACACTGACGTGCACACACAGACATATGCAGATGCACTTGCTGACATACACAGACATGCATAGACACACAGATACAGACACATGCACAGACACGCACACACAGGGACACACATGCAGACACACAGAAAGACACACAGATATACACAGACATGTATACAGGCACACACATATACAGACACACACACAGAGACATGCGGACGCACTCGCAGACACAAAGACACTGACACATGCATACATGCACACACGCACAAAGACACACACACACAGACATGCACATGCATGCAGATGCACACACAAAGGCACAGAAGCACAAACACAGGCACAGACATGCATACATGCACACGCAGACAGAGACATGCAGACACATGCACACATGGACGCACTTGCGGACATACACAGGCACACATGCATACAGAGACACGCAGACAGACATGCGCAGAGACACACATACAGACACAAAGACACAGACACACGCACTGCCACAGAGACGCATATATGCAGACACATACGTGCACATATATACAGACATGCAGAGATGTACATACACACACACAGACACATGCATACGCGCACACACAGATGCAGACATGCACACGCACACACAAAGACACACAGACACATGCATACACATGGACATGCACTTGTAGACACACACAGACACAAACAGATACCGACACGCACACACAGAGACTCAGACACACGCACTCACAGACATGCATACACAGACACGCAGACACACAGAGAGGTATGCACACCCACACATGGACACACTTGCAGACACACACAGACATACACAGACTCACAGACATGCACACACACAGACATACAGACACGCACAGACACATGCATACATGCACACAGACACGTGGATACAGACACGCAGACACAAGCACGCACTTGCGCACTCAGAGATGCAGACACAAAGACACGCAGACACATACACGCAGACACACTCGCACACAGATGCCCACACGCATACAGACTCACACAGACAGGCAGACACATGAACACAGGCTCACACAGACACAAAGACACACAGGCATGCAAACACACACAGACACATATGCACACTGACACGCACACACAGAGATACGCATGCAGACACATACAAGCGCGCAGACACATACAAGCGCACAGACACACACATACATAGACACACAGGGACACAGAGACACACAGACATGCATGCAGACACACGCACAGACGCCTGCACACACAGGCATACACAGACACATGCACACACACACACAAAGTCACCCACATGCAGACACACACACAGACAGACATGCCCACAGACACACACACGACAGACACACAAGGAAATTCCGAGCCTGCATTGATTGTTTTTATCCATCTTTAATCCCATCACCACATTCCCTGTTGCAGTCCCTACATTATGATGTGGAGTGTTTGTTGTCCCTGCCCCAGCCACACTCTTTTACCCACAGGATTTATAGCTACTTTCCCCACACCCTCCCCCTCCCCCCAAGCAAGTGATTCCCAATTAAAGCTCATTAAGCCTCTGCCCTGACTCCATTGTCATCTTTCCTTTGGATTTCTGGTGCAATGCAATCTTACTTGCTTCACAAAGGCCCAGCTCCTGGGATTGTCCATCCCAGGGTTGTGGGGCCATTCCATTTTTATTAGAAGAACAAGCTTTCAGGATACCACACACAGACCGACAGGAGGAATGGGAACAGCCCAATAGCCCAACAGTTGTTATACTTTATACCCTCAGAAGTTTGTGATGCTTCAGCCACGACAATTTAATGCTTAGCAGCCGAGGGACCAATGAAGACACCAGACTAGAGGTGGGCCCATATCCAAAACTCCAGAGAAAGCACTTTTCAACCAGGTCTTTAGCTGGTTCTGGTCTCTCATGGGGCAGGGAGAGCTTTTCAAACCAAACCCTGGCATTGTACAACTACCATCATGTAACAAACAGTCCGTGTACAGTCCATATACTTCAATCCCAGTCCCTACTGGCCACGCGCTCACAAGTACAAGTTGCAGAGAAACAGAAGCCACACATGAAGCTGCCCAGGAAACTGGATTTGTTTATGCTGCTGCCTGTCAGTTATTCCAATCTGTGCATTTCTCTCCACCCACACCTTAACATTAGCATGTTCCTTCCATGGTCTAATCACCACTTTGGCATTGCCCTTCTGGATGTGGAAGTGGATTTGCTCCCTGAATCCAAGCTTAAGCCACACTCATTTTTAAAGCAAAACAAACCAAACCAAATACACTTTGTCAGTACTTATCTCAAATGTCTTCTTTCCACAATATTTTGCTGAAATATTTGAAGGCAAATCTAGTCAAAGGGCATAAATAAAATGGTCCCTAACGGCGTGCTCTGTAAAACCAGAAGTACGCACAGGAGGAAGAATCTGAAAGCAATTCCCCTTCCTGTTCTCTTCATCCCTGAGTCCACACACACAGGGCACAGGCACACAATCCCTGTCCCCTGAGATTCAGTGGGGGGTTATTATTGACCTCAGGCAGGCTGAGAGTTGAACTGCAGTTTAGGGTGTAACCTTGCGTGAGGATCCCTTCTGAACCCCACTTTGTGCTGAGGAGTATGAAGAGCTACAGGGTAAATCTGACTCCTGCGTTTTTCCCTCTAGTTCTGTCCCAGCTCCCTGCACCCCTCACAGACAGACTCTGAGCAAGGCCTCAACACCTTACGACCGAGCAATTTCCCTTCAGCACAGCTGCCCCTGTGGTGGATGTTACACCTGATAGTAACAACCAACAGCCAGTGAGAGTGCTCAGCTGCAGGGCGAGCCTAAAACCCATCTCACGCTGATGTGGCATGCAGCCAGGCAAAAAGAAGGGCTGCTTGGGGTGGGGAACACAGACCCCCTCCAGAACCAGCACCCACACACGCAGGCTCAAAACCAGCTCCACCAACCCGTGAACTGACACAGCACAGCTCCAATGCTGCCATCCCACCCGGGGTCACAGGACACAAACCTGGAAGAAACCAGCACAATCTTTCCGGCAACACGAGAGCTGAAGCAATCAGCCCAGCCCTGTGTTTCACATGCAGAGCAAACACCTCTGGCCAATAAAATAAAAGGCAGCTGAAGGCATGGGTACAGCCCAGGCCAGAGATGTCCTTGTGCTGTCCCACCAAGGCTCTAAGGGCGTGCTCAGGCCATTTGACCTGCTGTCAGGATTCTGGCAGCTGGACAGATATCCAGGACTGAAGAAGTGAGCTCTAACAGCGAGGCACTGCTGGCTAAGGCAGGTAGCTCTGCAAAACCCCGATAGTCAATCAGATTTTAAGTGGGTTTAAAAATTGGATATTAGCAGGGGGTCGTTATACAGTTACGAGTTCAATTAACAAGCTGGAGAGCTGCAGCTTTAGCACAGACATTCTATCTGCTCCCTACTGCTGCTGACATCCAGCCCAGCAACTGAAACTTGCTTGTTCCAACCCGCATGGGTAACACTGTTAAACTGATTTTGTAGAGCCACATACAACACATTCCTTACTTCTGCACGCACTGGTAACTATCCCGGGAGGTTAATTAGCAAATAGGCCATGACAGTGTCCATACAGCGGGTCCAAACTCTGAGGTCAGTGAGGTGCTGCCAGCTTCTGACAGGGCTCGGTAAGGTCTTCCACCAAGTTGCAGCGGCAAGAGGGGAGAGGAGGCACTGGGTGCTGCAGCAGCACTGCCCCGCTCTCAGGAGGCGATGCTCAAGGACACCCCACTGAGCAGGCCAGCATCAATTAATTCCATCCCAAGCAAAGACCCTACCCCAAACCCTCTATTTCATCCCCTAAGAAAACACCAATCAAGTCTCTTCCATGAACCCCCGTGAGCTCATGCTGTCCTATCTCTCGTCACCGTCTAGAAAATACCAGAAAGCACATCTACGCGTGTCCTTCAAACCTCAAATCTCAGGTGGATCAGGAAAGGGAAAAGGATGAGTGTGCAAAGAAAGAACGAACATCTTTGTTTTTGTTGATAGCACTATAAGGTACCCTGTCACCAGAGGTGATGTGTTGTATTAATGGCTCTTTTCTGCAAACACAGAGCTGAACCTTATAAATATTGATGGGGCACTCTGGGGTTGGAAGCATGGGATACATCAGTCTTTTTAAGGTGAACACAAAATTGCCCTCAGTGCTTCTTCACCTCGAAATCCAGATTTCCCCTTTTAACTGGACGCCGTTACATTTACCACGGGAGCCGTTCTTGCTGCTGCTGCAGCAGGCAGAGCAGGGACCAACACTCCTACCTGCCAGCGACAGCCTCTGCGTCAGCATCCATAAAGAACCCAAAGGAGAGACAGGTCCCCCAGTGAGCCGGAGGGGTAGTGCTGTTGTAGTGCATTTGGGCTTTTTTATTTGTTGGTATGTAACTGTCTCGATGCTCCCAGTGACAGCTTGGTTGCCATGGCTACTAGGGAGCCAGCCTCTACCTCAATTTAAGGAGCTGGGTTACATGGTCTCCTCTATACTGGATGTGTCCGCACCCATTCCAAGCAAACCAAAACCCCACCAACTACCAACACTGCCAAGACTGTCCAAACACAGGGAACAAGGAACAGCTTTCTACCAGCTTTGCAGGTAGAAAGTGGGGCACAGGTTGCTGGTCCCAGCTCACTTTCCTGAGAACAGCGCACTCTGTTCAGCCCCCTGTGAACGCTCTGAACAGAAGGGTGGGGAGCAGAGATGTGCAGCGCTGTCCCACAAAGCTGCAACCTGGCCACGGGACTACCCCACAGCCCCCTGTGATTTGCATTAGTTCTATTGTTCATGAAAAATAAAATAAAATCAAAATAACCCAAGGAGGTGAACATGAGACTTCAATTTACAGGAAATTCTATGAAGCCAACAAGCAGTTCTAGCCTGTCCCACCACACTGTATCACAGCAGAATCCAAAGGTCAAAAGCAGTTTTAGCCATGATCACAGTTTTTCAACAGATAAACCCTGGCTTATAATTTACCAACAGTAGCACACACTGTTTTGGAAACGTAAGCAGCACACTGATAAAAAGTCAGACACCATTTCGCAGCTCACAAACGGGACAGTAAAAGATTTGGCCAAGTTTGTAGAAGAATCTGTAAGAGAGATGGAGACAGACCACAGCACGTGGCTGATGCTTTGCTGATACTTCAGCTGCAAGAGCAAAATCTCCACCTCAAGCAACTTGGAAAAGACCAGGAGCAGCAGATCTGTAGTGGAACAAACACACTGGGGAAATAAACAGCAGAGTAGCTTTAAACAGTTTTTAGAGCTCAAGAAAGAAGGGTAATGCATTCCAGGTGTAGGTGGGCATGGGCCATATACAGAGGGGACTGCTCAAGGATGTCTGAGCAATCCACAGAGGGAGAACAGTAAGCAGAAATGGCAGATTGCACAGGCTGAATGGGCGTGAGGGAACACAACACCCAAACAGGCACAAAGCTGCAGAACTGAGGCCAAAGCACTCAACAGGCAGGGAAGGATTGTGTACAAAATGTCCAGCTTTTCTACATTTAGGACAGAGGAATGTGAGGAAGTTAAATGCCAGCTACTCCTGGTGATGCTTCGCTATCGTAACTCACACAATTCATGCTCAACATTAATACAGCCCCATACATTAGATAACACATATACCACATGGGAGAGACACGAACACACACATGCTCCTGCTTATATCACAGAAGAATTCAGAGACCATGACCAAGGTCAGGAACCATGGTCTAGACTGCTCCGAGAGACTGACAAGACAGACCATAATCTGGCATCAGGCAGGTTTGAAAGAGCCAGTGCTGTAATACCACTGGAATCTGGAAGACTCCTCAGAGGAAAGCATTTAGAATACCGGGATGCCAAATCCCACCCCAGTACATACATGGGGAAATCCAGTTATTTCATCCTCTCCATGGGCATTACAAAATATTTGTTGGTTAAATTAGCTGCATTTGTCTAAGAATCTGCTCTTACTGTCATAACAACAAGGTTCTGTTGAATCGCAAGACAAGTAAACACCGAGTATTTACAAGAGCAGCAGTAAAACCCATGTGTTTCAGGCCCAGAAAACCAGGAGTTTCCTGAAGCTGGTCTTCAAGTGACATTACTGAAATACATATTCAGGACTTAATCCCCAAACCCTGTTTGCCAAATGCTGCTGTAGCATGAGAACAAGAGACCTGCATTTGTAATTGGCATCTTTAAAGAGGAGTTTGACTGCACAGCCGTAACAGATAGATACAGAGGGGGAACTGCCAGGAAACAGACTCCTTGACCTCCTTCCATAACAGAAAACAGGCACAATGTGGTATTTACAATATGTGAGAATATTCCAACAAGGACTCACTCCTACCTGAGACTATCCTCGATCCAGATCTTGAGCTGGGTGCTGTAAATCTCAGTTGCATTGTGTTGTACATGTACATTTCAGATGAAGAAATCAACACATTTTACTCCGATGAACAACACACCACATGTTTGTAGGCCTGATGCAGATTTGAGGACTGGACCCAGAGGTGAATAAATAACATCACCCAGGACGTTGCCTGTGCTGCATAACTCTGTGAGGAGGCCAAAGTATTCAGCCAAGGTGGAAGGATGGGAAGCCACACACAGACAAGAAAATCTTTATTTCATAGATTTCCTCCACCTTGCAGGTGGAAACAGCACCCAGGAGCTCGAGCTGGCTCTATGAGGCAATCTCTGTTGCCCCAGGATTTTATCACTTGCTTTGCCAGGCTCCAGGCTCCAGGATGTGGATTTTAATCAGATTCCTAATAGGTGAGGACCAAATTTACAGAGCAGGAAAGTCAAACAGCAGTTCTCAGAGTCCAAACTGCTTACTTAGCTGTGCCAAAATATTAAAAACCTAAATGTTTGCTTCCCCTAGGAAGTTCGGGGGATGGACAGTCCCTCTAGATGTTCATTAGGAAACAGGAGGTTCAGTCCAAGGCCCCCTTTCCCTTGTCCCTTCAGTCCCTGATTTAAGGATTATTTCTTGAGACTTCCCCACCATTCTTCTTTCAGCCATCATTGCCTTTCCTCTTCCTAGTCCACAAAGCTCAGGCATCTTGAGCTTCCCAGCACTGTTCTGGGCACGCGAGTCTAAACCACATGGGTTCAAGACAAAGCCAAAGCCTGTTTCCTGTGGTTTGAGTGGTTGCTTCAAGCTCTGCTTGTGGCAGAGAAAGGTGGGCACCAATCAACCTCCTCCCACGTTACAGAAGCTAAACTCAAAGCAATGACACAAGTTTTTAACAAGCGTGGCAGAATGCCTTTCACCTAACACTGAGGGAACCAGCAGCAATGGCTGAGCTGCATCATGAGGAGAGCTCAAGTGGTTCCAGGTTCAGGCTCTTCAGCTTTCAGATTTATAGCTACAGACCTCATAAAGATCCTTGTGACCATCGTTCTGTAAACTTCTTGTTCAGCTCTGATTTATAGGTTGAGTAAATCCAAGCAAAACATAGCGGTAAAAGGATTTTGTGGGAAAATTTACTGCTCCAGTTTAGGGCAGGGGTTCTAATAGTTATTTACCTTTATACTTGAGATAAAGATTTGTGAGTAGCCAATTACCCAAGGCAGCATGAGTGGCTTTGACAGCAGAGTTCAATGCATGAGCTTCCCTTAGAAAGCACTGCCTTATTTTCTGATAGCAAAAGCTACAGTTAAATATAAAGGCCAGAGACTGTATCTTAAAACAGGGGGAAACTGATCAAGATAATCCACGTGGAACATAGCTTTTGAGGATAAAAGCTTGCCAACAGAAAAGGGAGAGATCATTACCGTCTCTTTATCTAAAGTCAGGGCTGTTTTTTTGGTAGGCTCCATTGAAGCTGTGCCAGTTTACACCAGCTGGGAAACCACCTCCAAAGTGTTCACTAAACCACTGTCTCACTGGCACACTGCTCCAGGATTTGAACATTTGTACAGCTGAAAGATTCATTGTTCTCTTAATCCAAAATGGTACCCTGGATTTTAGAACTGGGTGTCAAATATTGATGGAACCCACACCAGCTCTTTTCCCTGCGTGTAAACACAGCACCGTGTTCCCCACAGAGCCTGGAAACAGCAGCCAAAGGGACCGGTGACACGAAGTGGAGAAGGCTGCTCAGCAGCATGTTCTACAGCCCTGTTTGGGTTTTGGGCTCCTGGCCTGGGCTCTGCTGCCCCTCAGAGCAAAGGGCCTTTTATTGCTGCCTGGTTGAGTTTTTCACTAAGCTCACAGTGAAGTCAGATGAATAATTTACACCAAGTTTTGATCGATTTTATGTCTTTTTCAGTTTGCCAGGAAGCAAGGAGCCAATTGCAGTTGCTCATCAGAAATCACTTCTGCTTAATTCCTGCAACTACTTTGAAAGCAACTCAAATTGAAGACACAGAGTGTCAAACATAAACTTTTTTGATCGGATGCTCCGGTCACAAGACACATATCCACCTGGGCGAGCAGAACTTCGTGTGTTCCTGTGGTTGGTGCTTGAGCAGCCACGAATCAGGAAGCGACTGTCTAAATGACAGTGATACTCAAACACTTGTTTTTAACACCAAATTCTTCATTAGTGGTCTATATTTACCAGCCCTCATAAATTAACCAGAAAAGGGATACGAGCCTCTAGAAAGGGCCGTGAATTCCCTCATTTTTAGTTACTTACGTTTTCCAGCCCCTCTCCATCTCCTTAGCCCAGCACCTAACGCTCTCCTGTTGCTGCCCATCTCCAAGTGTGTCTTGTCAGCTTGCAGTAGCTACAGAAAATAAAAACTTTAAAACTTTTTAGGATCAAAGCATTAGGCATCTCTATGTTAGCATACATTAGCATCAGGCACCAGCATATGTGGCTGATGACACGGAAGCTCCCAGAGTTACTGACATTCACCTCAGTTGTCTGGCAGCTTTTTGCTGGCAACATTCATTTGCTGAGCAGCCAGCACGGTCTTTTGGGAACAGGAGGGTCCAGCTCTTCCATTCACATATCTTGCTTGAAGATCTACAGCCACGTTGGTGAATGGTTGGTGTTGCCCTCACAGCTAAGGTTAGTTATTGTATATCCACACCCAGATGGTGTGGAGATCGTATATCCACACACCAGCAATGGTTACTACTCTCTATGATTTGTATACTTGGATTTGGAAGGATGTTTAGGGACATGTTAATCTCTAAACTGGTTTATTCAAGAAAGCAATTAAGACAGGTACAATATTAGTCTTAATGAGTCTCTGAATGGAGGTTTTTAGGTCACTGGAAAGTCATGGTTTTGATTTAAAAAGTTTCTGCTCTACTCTGTCCCCTTTCCTCACTCCAGTTAAAAAACAAGGGACCCAGTGCAAACTGGCCTGGATGGCTGGTTTAAGAAGCTGGATTCAGGCACATGCTGGATTCTGACATCCCGTTACAGCACTGACATTGTCATGGTTCGCAGTGACATGGGCGGGGGGGGTGCAGAGTTTTAACTCACTACAGCTAAACAGGTGAGAAGCCCCTCGTACAAGTAGCCCCTCTGAAACGTTCAACCTGATACCAAACCTGCTCTTATTTCACCTCACTCTACCAAAGGCCCGTTTATCGGGACAGCAGCAGGTCAGCAGCTTTTCAAGTGGGTGGAAAGTGCTCAAACACCCTTAAATCAGGTT
The DNA here is from genome assembly GCF_964237585.1 of Gallinula chloropus. NCBI lineage: Eukaryota > Metazoa > Chordata > Aves > Gruiformes > Rallidae > Gallinula > Gallinula chloropus. The sequence goes on along the minus strand of NC_140087.1, from coordinate 83,876,888 downwards.
TTAGGACTCAAATGGTCTTTGTGTCTGTCCATAGGGTACCAAATCCCTTTTAAATCTGATCAAAGCCTTTATGGCTGCGGCTCAGCAGCTGGGAAAACAGCCCAGCACTGCTCATTGCCATATTACTTTTTCATCACCCTGCCTTAAAGAGCTGCCCTAGAGCTCCCAGGACACTAGTCCAAAAAGCGAAGGTATGATAGGTGGAAAGACTGCAAGATAACTCAGAATTCAGCTTTTATCAATAACAGTAATATAAGATGTAAAAATATTCCTAACACAATGGAAATTCAAATCTATAAAGACAGTGATGGGTCATGGGGTCAAGGAGGATGCTTCAGGAAAGGAAAGAACAAATATTATGTATAAAATCTGAAATTCTCTCAAGACGAATATTCCAAACACGTGACACTGACTATCTGAGATGAGAACACATACTGGGATAATGGCTTTTTAGAGGAAGGGAAATATTTGTCTATATTGTAAATGTCTGTTTCACAGCAACGTCCCAGTGAATTCAAACTGAAGTTAGGTTTCTAAAGCTGGTCAGGTTTTGGCCAGCTATTGCAATACTTCTCACCTTCCTTCCCCAGAATCACCATTAATAACTCAGGAATATCTGATGCCCAGGGATTATTTCACTTTGGAAATCTTGTGTTCCTTAATTCAATAACTTTGTGAGTCAACACAACACAAGACATTGGGAACAGAGCTAAACAGTAGCAGGGTACTAACTTTTCTCCTTTACCTATGGATTCTGTTACAGTCAGCAAGGATGAAAAATCCTTCAAAGTGGTGTTTAAGCATTGTAGGCAGAGAGAAATGAGGCAACAAATGGATCCCCACATCAATATTGACTTCTTTGTGGGCAGCCTCAGCTGACGGCCCTTGAGAGGGAATGAGGACAGAGATATATACACACATACGCTCATACACGTCTACGCTGCTCGGCGAGTTTCTCACAGCTAAAGCCAACATCAATTGATGGGCCAGCCCAGGCCAGCCCACAATGCCCCTCTGATCTCTGAGAGCAATGAGTGCTTCTTGACCTGGGACCCTGAATATTTCACTAAACGCAGCATTCCCATCCAAGCCATTTTCATCTATATAGGTTTACAGATCCTTTTCTTAGTTCCACACAGCATAAACAAATCGAGTGGCATTAGTGATGTTTCATAGGTGTAAGACAATGTAAACAGCACAAAAAAGGAAAAAAAAGACTGTTTTGAAACTGGCCCCTCTTGAAGAAGTCCATTCTATTTAAATTTCAAAGTCTTAATGGCAAAAGGAATTTATAGACGACTGTTTCCCATTAGCAGCCGCTAAGAAAAATACTCAGCCGCGTGCACATTATTAGGATCTCAGTTTTACTTGGCGTTGGACAATTGTCTCATTGCTCCTTCCAGTTTACGTCTCAGGGCATTAGCACATCGAGTGTTTCTTACCCGCTCTGTGTTTGTTACTGCTTCCAATGATGTGTGAAATTGGAGACTGACTGAAATTTTCCTCAGTAAACTCACATTGTTGGAGGATCAAAATATTGACAGCCTGACTTTATAATTGTAACTCAATCTTGCTTCATGCCTTAGGGCTGCCATTTACATTTTACTTCAGGATTATGTTACACCATTTATGGCTTTTCTTTGGTGACACGTTGACTGAAGTTGCCTTTGGACCATGTTCACTAGAGCTGTCTGAAACTTTTCCAAATGAATGTTTTTCACTGAAAAAATCGCTCTGTCTCTACAGCTAAACCTTCCCCAGATTTACACATTTTTGAATGAAGTCTTGCAGGAGACAAAATTACCACTCCTGTGCTTTGTTCAGGAGATGTTTTACAGGAATGAAAAGTAAATGGTTCGATTAATCAAAGCAGCTCTTCCTACCAAAGCAGGTAAGCTACATTTCAGAGGAGAAGAGGAATAAGTGGAATATCTCTGTTGAACAAGAGCAATTGAAGGAAATTAGTCTCATTGGGAAGGGTTTTGTTTGTTTGTTTTATGCCCATTTCAGAGCAGACATGATTTTTCAACAAGCTTTGCTCTTCACGCACCAGATGGCTTTATTTTCCCAATACTTTACTTTCCTCACACACATTTTCACTGCAAGTATTTTGCACATGGCAGCAGGATGTGTATGCTTTTTATTAATCACCAAGATATTTAACTATACACTACCTCGTCCTGGCATCAGACCAAAACTTGGTGAACCACATTCAATGTATATTCCTAGTAAGGAATAGCTGCAACAGCCACATTATCCCTATTCAGTAATTACCATCACCAGAAAAAGATCTCTTTTCCCGCTAAATAAAGAGAACTAAGCTCAATACATAAAGGAAAAATTAGATTTAGCATCTTGCTAAGTTCCTGGAGCATTTCCCCATTTAGCAGGTGCTTGATTTTCATACTTCTAAGCAGTAAGTTTTTAGTTTAGACAGATCGGTTTTGCTGAATTAAGCAGTAAACCATTCAGCTTTTCCAGTGGAGACAGATCTGTGCTGTTAAGGAGCATCCTATCCAGACACATTATCCTGCTCAGAACTGCCTTAGTTTTCAATCTGTATTTGGAGAAACTTTGAAAATAGCCACAGGAAAGCATCTGCTTCCAAGGTCTGACAGGGATTCTTAACTTTTATAGTATATATAGTTCTGAGAAAACGGCATGTACACGTACACATTAATCCTTTCATGTATATTGTGATTATTTGGAATCTATTAAATCCCATTTTAAATTAGAGAGGAACGCAGAATGCTGAAACTCATGACACTTGCCATTAATTTTTTTCTAAGAGGCAGCTGACCAGTTTAAAAAGTACTTTGCATCTTTAATTTCGGTTGTCACAGCAAATTAAAAGTTTAATTGACACTCAAAAAAAATTCTCTCTAGAGGCAGCGCTCATTAAAAAAAAACGTACTGAAATTCAGCAGGTAACTGAAGGTAAACTGAAGCTGGGATGCCACAGTGCCCAACCACTCCTGCATAGCTGGTCTTTCTTTACACCACTGAAATTATCCTGGAGAGGCTACAACAGGTTTCCCGGTTTCCAAAACCAGGCTTTTATTCACCATCAGGGGCTCAAGGGCATTTTGCTGTACAGCCTGGTTTGAAGAAAAGTTTATCTTCTTACAGTTTGTTTTAAAGAGAATGCTCCCTTTTCCCCTCTCCTACTTTTACCTACTTATCTTCTTTTTCTCTTGCACCTTTGAACTAAGATTTCTGTGTGTGCAGACTCCTTTTGTCCTGACAGGGAAGCTCTGATCAGCGGCCACGAGAGCTGCCAATCTCTCAGATGAAAAGTGATACTGGGGAAGTCAAGGACCCCGCTCCCAAGGGTCAGCACAAAGAAAGGGATAAAAGCAGATCTAGCAAGAAAGATCAATAGGACCCTATGCGATGGGAGAAAAACCAAAGGGAAGTAAAACAGAAACGCACGTGCGCCTGCCTGCTGCTTTCTGGGAGCCATCTCGGGGAGAAGCAGGCTCAGCTGCGGCACAGCGGCTCTTCAGGAGCATCACCACACTGCCATGAGGCTGGCTGAGTTGAAGGCTACTTCAGATGCAGACAAGAGCTGGGGCTGGATGGAGCAGCTGAGGGCACCTTATCTCATGTTTTCCCAGTTTTAGGATTTCAGACTCCAAAGCAGAGGGACCGAGCTGCCCACACCAGCAAACACAGACATTCTAAGTACATCTTTCTGTAATTCCCAGTGCCACAGAGCCTACTTTAACCAGGTAGGCTTTCCACAGTGTTTGGGACAACCTCTTGGCTCCAAAGCAAAAGGACCAGACGCTCCTATGATTCCTTTTTCCCTACAAGGTTGAAGCTTTCAGAGATCAGAGCCCTTTGCTGCCTCTGTTATTTCCCCCCATTCTGAGACTTCAATAAATGGTGTTCTTTTGATTTCAGCTGTGCTTCTAAAGGATGTTTCATTTTGAAGATTTCCTTGAACCACTGGGGAGGGGAAGCCAAGGAAATACTTTTCTTGTTTCTCCAAGCTATGTTTGTCACAGTTTGGCCAATAGTTTTATGAGTCATCTAAAATTATCCTCATGATTAAGCCAAAGTATTACCTACCCTCCACTTAAAACTGGTCCTATATCCTGCTTGCAAGATACATTTTTACAGGAGAAGTAACTATTAACATATCAGAAGACCCAATTACGTTCATAACCACAGGAACAATGTTCTGGCATTTGAAGAGTTCTCATTGAAATGTTTTGGAGGGAAATTCTAGTTCTTCCAATTTCCCAGGAGAAGTTTTAATTTCCTCTAAGTATTTCTGAAAGAGAAAATAGAAAAAAAAAATTTGGTAGGGTTCAATAGAATCACTCCATTTAATTTGCCAGGCATCCTTGAGCCAGGTTTAGTCAGTCCAATGTGCCACGGCACGATCCGGCTGTGCACTGCCTCTGGTTTCTTTGAAACAGTCCAGCTGTGGCACTGAGGGAACATTTTTTACTTTAAACCCCCCCCCCCCCTTTTTTTTTTTGCTTAGTTTTTCATAATGTGCCTTAAATATCCTTATTTCTTTAACATTTTAACCTTTCAAAAAGTTATCCTATTTAAGGGGAAAAAAGGTTATTTTTTTCCTCCCAGAATGGAAAATAATCAAACACTTGTAACATTCCCAGGCAAACTGTAATTCTCTGTGTGCTCTCTTCTAATTCTTCAGTAATGAAGACATAGCCTTTAAACTGGTTACAAGCTAGCTTTCTTCCTTTACAGCTACTATCTTTGCATTACCATAATTATGATGGTGTGGAGCCCTAGTCACAGACTGAAGTCCCACCATATTTCACATAGAAGAGCAAGATGATTTTGTCATATAAAAGAGAAATGAGTTTTAACAAAAGGAAATATTATAATCAATCATCTAATCCCAAAGCTCGCATCCCAGGATTCACCTCTGGCTTTGCAGAAATGTCACATACTGCTATGATCTTCTCTAGCCTGTTTCTCAATGGCTGTGGTAAAAGATCCTTCTCCTTGAATTTTCACTTGATATATCAAGTTTTTATATAAACCCACAAACTATAAAGCTGTTTGTAAGCAAAGTCTCAGGTCATGGAAATCAGAGTAACCTGCTGTTAACTGATTTGCAGAAAAGCTTCAGGCCAGCAACATGCTCTTGTGAAAAAACTCCGCAAGCTGCAGAAATTAAGACAGCTTTTCCAGAGATCTCCATTAACGAAGGCAAGAGTCACTGTGCCTCTGCTGCCTGTGCCTAGGAAGACTATTTTCTGTCCCACCTACCCAACATGGCCTAAGCTATTCAAGGCGCAGGTTTTTCTAGCCACAGGTACCTCTTCTCGAAGCCAGTCAAGAGTCTGCTCCTGGTACCACCAGCCTTTGGCAAAGTCTTCTAAGCACTCAGTTCAAACTGAGTTAAGGCAAGATGGGGCACTTCTCATCCTGCTGCTGGATATGGGCATGGTTTCAAGTCCATACAACATTGCCACACCATTTAAATACAGACCTTTGGGGAACGAGACTCAGCTATTGCTACCTCAGCATTTCTACCCCACTTGCCATAAACAAGGGGGAAACTGACTGTAATGAGAACACTTAATGCCAAAATTGTCATCAGCTCGCATGTCTAACTATCCAATTACATTATTAAGAATTTGCTCAGGTTTGGAACCATGGTTTGACATTCTCAGAAGATGCATCACCTTCATTAGCTAGCAGAAACCGAGCTTGCAAACGAATTTAATTTCTCACTGATATGTTACTATAGTAGCAAATACTTAAACTGTGTCATCTGCCTGCTCACTCCTCATCTTGGAGGAGGTACAGCTCTTTAACACGGGGGAACCATGCTTCACCCCAGCCTTCCCTTGGCCTGTGGTGCAGCAGCTTGTTGCTGTATTGGCCACTTTGTGTCAGCAGAAAAGAACATTTACACACCACAGTGAAACTCGAGAAGAGCTGGATTCAACAAGGAAAAAATAAAAATCACAACACCGAATTGGCTTTGCAAATAGTAGTGTTGCTACAACAGCCAGGGTACTTACACACCGAGCATAAAATCCTTCGCAGTGAGCAGAGTACTCTGCATTTCCAATGCCTAGGAAGGAGGGATCACTTTTCCTCTTGTTTGTAAGGACCCTGGTTTCCAGTTTCTCGTTCTGAACATATATTGCACAAGACTACATCACAGAACAAAAATGTGCCTCAAATCTCATTTTAATTTTGTGGTCACTCTCTCTCACTTTTTTTCGTGTGTTCTCCGTCTCTCAGAGCTCATTTCCCCAGCCTGGCGCTGGAGATTGCCTGCCTGTAATGAGGCTCAGCCTTCAAAATGTCAAACATAATGAAAAAGAAAAAAGCCGTAATGAAATCAGCCATGGGGACTTGAGAGGGCCTTCTGGCGAAACTTCAGCGAGCCTGCCAGTTCTCCAGCTACAAAGACAAATAGGATCTCTGCCTACATCAGAAGGGCAATTCAACACTACCACAGGTTGTGAGTAACCCGAGCTGACAGCACGTATGTAGCAGAGAGGGACGTATCTCCAGGTTGCTGTCACTCATGCAAAATGAGTAACACCAGCTTATCAGACTGTAAGACCCCGAACTGTGGAAGTTGTGCTGCACAAGGGCATGCATTCCTGATTGCAGACTACCTGGACTAAAAAAAGAAGGCAAACCAGAGTCATCCTCACAAACACATTTGCGGAAATCTTGGGATTCATCAACCTGGGGCTGAGCAGGTTGATGAGAAGCTGGAAGACATCAGATTCACCATGTACCCACTGCGTCAGCTTTGGGCTGGCAGCCCCAAGCTCTCCGAAGGATGGTGCTGCCAGCCAGCTAGGAAGCAGGCTGTAAGGAGTCCAATTTACAAGTTCCTAAGGATACTCAGGACAGAGAAGGAATGGATAATAATGCCATGTGAGACACCAAGAACCCGAGAGTTATCACCAGTGGTATGTCAAACTTTCCACTTTCTCAGTGATACGGAGCAGGAACACGTCTTACATGTCTTTGCCTTAGTGGGTGGTTCCAAAGGGAAAGGGAACCAACAGCCTGGCATTATTACTTATCTTACAATCATTTCCTTCATACCTGTGTGCCATGAACAAAAAAGGGAATGGAAAGTAAAAGGCTCGTTAAGGACCACGCTTAAGTTTGGGGCAGAATACTGAAGATTATCCGGCAAGACAAGTAGCTTTAGATATCCATGAGCATCTTGTCACCTCCAGTACAGAACGTCCTTGCATGAGTGCCATGCTATTTAATATGTAAGGATTCACTTGCTAAGACATAAATAGGTACACCAAGTGGAATAAAAAGCCTTTGATACAGGAGGAGATGCTGAGAAGCTGCACGGTTGCAAAGCACTTCAGATGGGAGCACGGAAGCAGCTCTCTAGTCAGTGGCTGTGGCTCTGAAGGGTGAAAGCACAGTGAGCACCACAAAACAGGCTGACAGAAGAGAAGCCCCATCAGCCATAGGATGCAATATGCACTAACATCAACCCAGTGTGCAATTAGCGCTCTTTTCACAAATTATTTATCTTAATTTTATATTAATCATCAATACATTCCACGTGACCAGGAAAGTTTTACTTGTACTTCTCATCACACAGGAGGATTTTTTCCAAAGGAAAGCTAATTTTACATATAACTCCTCACTTGCACTTAGCCAGCATCCCCACCCATCGCAGATATTAGTGGGAAATGGCAAGGAAAGCCTCCACTTCTATCCTCCAGCATCAGCTGGTTGATACAGAAACTTCCTTGAAAGCCAGTACCTACTGTGCAAAATATCCCTGTTTCCCTCCTGATGTTCCTGTACTCAGCTAATGACCAGGATCAAGAATTTATAAGTTGAGCTGTACTAACATTTCCTTCTCTATAATTAAAAAAAAAGGTTGTGCTGATCAATAGGACTAGCACAGGCAGCAAGTGTCAAAACTGCTGTAGGGAAAGACAGTGATCTTATTGTCTGTCTGATTGGGAAAAGAGAATTAAGAGAATTGCAGAGGAGTTCCTGGAATGATTCGCTTAAAAAAAAAAAAAAGAAAGAAAGGAAAGCCAGTATCACAGAAAAAACAAGAGGGAGAAATCTGAATGAGTCAATTATACTGATGTTAAAATGGTCAATATTGTAACTGCTGTTAAATCACAACTGACACCTGATCTGGTCTAAACAGCAGTGGAAAAGGTGCTGCACTACCCACTAGAGCTGTGGCACGTATCGACACAACCGAGGAAAGGGCTGGACTGACAAACTGGTGGCGATGGGACATCCGTGTGGGTCTGAGGCATCATGACCTGCTCAGGATCGTGGGGCAGCACAAGGTACTTGCTGCTGCTGAACCCTGCAATGTAATTGAAAGAATCAGTGACAGCTGAATGCCAGTGAGCATCCAAGAGGTTGAGTTCTGGAGTCAGCAGGTCCGTGATTTCATGGCATTTTTCCCATTAGAGAATAAATGTGCTCAAAGCTCAAGCGTTTTCTGAGAATGCTGATAATTTTCTGAGTATTCTGATACTTTAAACCCTACTCCTGGAGCCACTTACAGCTAAGGTAATACCAATGACAACAGAACTACACCTAGTCATGCCAGCTGAAGAGCCAGCCCCATAAACAACATCAAGCTGGACTACTGCTTGCAGTGCATTATGCATTCACTTGATATATTTAAAATGTTAGGAATAAAATGGTGGGGTTTATTTTTTTCCCCCAATAATTAAAACTATGTGAAGGATTTTTTTGCTGCCGTTGCTTCCATTTGTTCCTGGAACAAGCAAACAGATAGCGTTTGATCCTACATTAAGGAGCAAAGTGAGAGACTAGCATGCTTTTCATGCCGTAGCGCAAGAGTTTCAAACAGGTTTTTAATATTAAGAATTTTTCAGTTTAAAATGCAAGGTGTGTCCAGCCCCCTCCAGTAACTAACCCACAGAGACTGCTGATAGCTTCTAATGCATATAACTATTAGCAACTATACAAAATTAAAAGATAAAAGGTCATTTTAGTCTTTAAGATACACTGTGGGTTATTAATAATGTCAAAGGCGAGCAAGTTCAGGCAATGTCACTCTCTACTAATAGTCAAACATCTCCACTTTACAGAGCTGGAAACCTTACTTTAAAATAACATGCCCCTGGAATACTGAACGTGTTTATGCTATGAAAGAAGGACAGCTGTCTCTCCAGGTGATGTGCTCCAATGCCTCCTTGCAGTACCTTTAGACATTTCCTCACCAAAGCCTTTCCTGAATCGCTGATCTATTGATCTCTGTATGGCTTTACCTGAATCCAGGTCAGTGGCTTTAATTTCATTTGGCAGACAATGGGAATGAGTGTTGATACTCAGAAGTGAACAATTTTGTTACTTCTAGGACAAAAAACCCTAATGCTTTAAAATGGAGGAGAATGTTACCTAGGAAAATTACTTCCCTGCTTGAAAACAGTTATTTTCACATAAGAAAAAGGCAAATAAATGTGTCTGGTTTAAAGTATATAGATACATCTAATTTTAAAGAGGTTCTCAGAGAAGAATGACGTTTAGGTTAAAAATATGTTAACACTGTTAAACTGGCCTTTTATTTTGAGAAACCAGCCTTGACATTCATCATTTCCCTACTGCCCAGGAATGTCTCCTGGATCTCACTGGTTGGAGAGTACCACATTTCCCATGGCTGATTGCTGTTGCGCAATGACAGTTGCCCAAATTCATCCCATGATGTGAACAGTTTAACTTTAAAAACTGTTTGTGGCTCAGGAGTATTAAACAAATACGGATGACAGCGTAACAGGAAAAGGAACAGAACAAAAGTCGAAGGGGGAAAATGGCTTTTCAAGACTTGGGGTTTTCAAGCTGATGGGATTTTCTTTTCTCTTTTTTTAACCTCTGAGACAACCTCGCAGTAACTCGCGCTCAATAAAGGCACCCCAAAGGACGTCACTGCTCTTGTACACCATCAAATATATTTTACCATACGTCAAGGCAAAACCTCATTTCTTTCATGTCATATGATCACGAAGAAGAAAGAAAGTAGAAGTGAGAAGTTACGTGTGGTGACAAACACACCAACCCCGGCAGTTCCACTGGCAACAGAAGTTTCACACTGGAGAGACCACAGGATTCCTATATCTGCTTTCAAATACAGATGGTTAAATTAAATCCTCAACATCCAGTGACTGTCTCCATCAAATAAAAGCCCTAGTATTCCCACAGTAAGTTCTTCCAGTCGTCAGCTAGCTATCTTCTTACTACACAACACAGTTTAATCCCTTGAATGGAGGCAGGACTCTGCTTGTTAGGCAAAGGTGCGATCGGGGACAAGTTATCTCCCTCTCAGGAAGGCGCTCCCACATCGAGGTTAAGGGATCTCTTAATCCACTCCTTGATAATGTATGCGGAGATTGTTTAATATTATTTTTAGGTATGCATTTTGTATGTCAGCAAGATATACCCTGACCAGTGGTTTTATTTTGCATTTTTTCTTACATTTTTAATTTAAAATTCATTCACCCAACATTGTATTTATCATGAACTACCACAGAGCTTGTTGGCATCACAAAATCAACAGCAGCAATCACAACATAAAGAATTACTTAACACATTTGTTTTGAAAGCAACCTGGAATAAAAGCACCAAACATTGGGGCTCATCTACAGCAGGTGGGGACGCTGCATTGAAAAACGTAACATGTTTGGTTACGAATAAACATGGATGAGGAAAGGGACACTGTATTGGTATTTTAATTTTTATGTTTCAAGATAAGCAAGGACTTTCTGAACAAAAGTGTTTTTTCCATGTCCTCTGACATAGATCTCCATTACTGCTCAGGGAAAAAGGAAGGGCTCCTTGCAGACCTGCTGAGCCACAAATTCCTTCAAGATCCAATCTCGCTTTTTGTCTCTAGCCATTGCACATAGAGGTTAATCTGTGAGCTGTGCAGCTCCCTTCTTGTTTGAACTGCAACACTTCAGCCCTGGTTTTATGGAAGACGCACCGGTGTGGCTCACAGCCCGACACCCTGAGTGGGGGGACGCACGAGCCCTAAAAGCTGGTGACAGCAGGAGATGTGAGGCTGGACCTCCACGGGCCAAGGCAATTCTGCTTACCTTCTGCAAACCCAAGGCACGGAAGGGTGGAAGCGGCGTGCCTCAACAACCTCCGTGAAGAACAAACGTCTCTCAAAGTTCAGCTCTGTGTGTAAACATCAGCATCTTAAGCCAAACATTTCCAAGAGTAATTCCATCTATTTTTTAAGGAGTTCATTTCCTCAGTGCAATTTGATTAGGTCTTAAACGCTCTGCGAAAGCTCCACGTGACATTCTTTGATTATTTGTGTGACCTTTACCAGAAAAAGTATACCTGTGATTCCAAGAATAGTTTCCGGTAGCTCGTCAAATACCGGTCAGCATTCCCTAATGAAAAGTCCTACTCTAGCATATTCTCTTATTTTCCTTCTTTTTTTTACATTTTTTTCTTTTGAACAGCAGCAACATCTCTGACAGCAGCACAGGCATTCAGGCCCCTGCAAGAAGATGCTCATTATGCACAGTACAACCTCCAGATTGTCCAGCATTGTACAGTGCCCAGTCCTGGCATTCCAGTTTTTCAGACCAAGGAAGGGATTTACTATTCAGGTAGGAAAAGAAAGGAATTGTTCAGAAAGATTCAAACAATTTTATATCTATCTTTCTCATCAGCTATAGCTGCATTTAAGTGCCTTTAGCCTGTAATAACAGTAATTAATTTTCCAACCTGCTCAGCTGAATGGGGAAAGAGAAGGAACATTTTCCATAAGAGTGAATAAAATTCCTCAACAAATGGGGGATACTACAAGAGTCTGAACTTCTGAGAGAAACTTATAAAACATTAATCTTTGTAGTGAATATAACAAAGAAACATAATTTAAGACACCACACAACATGGAAGGGAAACAAATTATTTCTGTATCTACCAACTACAATATGAAAATATTTCTCTTTGACCCCGTGGGCCCAAATCCTGATAAGTGTCTGCCACACGTGCTGCCCTCAGGAACACAATTCCTGGGTTTTCGATACATTTTTTTACACTCCCTCCTTGGTCAGTAATGCCTTGGTGATTCAGAGAGGAGATTAGGTTGCATTCCTGTTATTCCAAGTAAGGGAATCAATAATAATTCACTTAGCTTTATTTTATAAGTGGCTAAAGAGATGTAAGATCAACCTCCAAAGAGGGAGAACACCCTGCGTGTGTGAGAATACTAATAAGTAATAAGCTCAAGGTAACCACCCAGCGAGATCTGTTTGCTAAAGCAAATGAATTATTAATCAGGAGCTTGCTCATTTTGTTTTAAAATTGTCAAACATTTTAATGGAAAAACTTAGCCTGGAGAACGAGATCGAACCCGGGCCCTACCAAAGTCAGCTAACAGGTTATAAGTATGTAGCTTAAATTTTGTGACCCGAAACAGATAGTGAAATTCATTGAAAACAACCTTCCCAAACTCTGAAGTCTTTGCAAACTGGGCTCCTCTCTGTTCAAGACTTGAACTTAAACTCAGGGCTCAGTTATACTGCTATGCAGTAAGCATGTAACAGAGGGAATAATACACAAGGAAGTTATTTCAACAGCAGTATGAGCTGTACTCGACCCACTCTGCACACAGACAAGTGACAAATCAGTCAACCTGTGACATGCACTTGACAGGTTACACATTTCAGAGCACAGGGCCGGGGCTGGCTGGAATGACACATTGTATTTGCAGAAAAACATACTTTATTCCATGGTTTCTTCTCTCGAGGTCTCCAAGGGCTAAGCACTTAATACTGGATAACTTGTCCTGGAAACTCTCTGTAACTGGTACAAGAGTCACTGAGAGAGACCCTGAACCACAGGAGAAGGTATCGTCCTTTATCTCCAGTCGTAGCCAGGAACTTTCTTATTTCTAAATCCATCAGAAAGCCACCAATTTGATGATTTATAGAACAAATTATTTTAGCATGAATATCCTCTAAAAGCAAACTCCTCTACTGCTGCAGCCAGCAAGACCAGCACATGGCCCCAAGAGAGTCACAGACCAATTCAAGTCACGATCCTAAGGGTATTTTACTCAGCATTTAGCAAACCCCTGGCTGCAGTAACAACCCTTCCTTCTCCCTCCTCCTCAACACCCCCAGCTGCTCTTTCTTCTCACCCCATCCCTTTCAGTTCTGCCAGGGAATGATTATACAGAGGTTTCAGTTGGCTTAAACTATCAAGTTCCCAATGATAAGAAGTGAATAACCATTTAATATTTAAGCAGCTTACAAGCAACAGTTGAGCTCTAGATGTGGCAGCAGTGTTCCAACTACAGAGGATTTTTGAAAATCAAAATGCTAGAACTAGCAAGGTATTAGCATGTATTATGTTAATCTCTATCCTGTAAGCAAGATTCTTTCTCCTCAACTAAACACTGTTAATGAGCCTTCCGATGTTCACTTTTTCCCCCCACTGAGTGTGTCCCATTTTTGTCTGGATGAGGTGAATCTGGTTTGGAACAGATCATCATCAAGGTGGCTTTAAAAGAAAGACAACTTTGAAGACAAGCAAAGCCTTAGGCTTTGCACTTCAACTACCTTAGGCAAGTACTTCAACTACCTCTTCCAGTAAAGCCTGTGCTTTTGTCCAAGGAATCCCCAGGAGGTGATCCATATCTGGTTTCCTCTCTCAGGATACGTTTTCCTGTGGGTCAGCTCCTGCAAATGCCTTTCATGACTCTATTGAGACAGAGCTCTTAAGGGAGTTTATGTGCCACCACTCTAAACATAGCAAGGTGTTATGGCCAGGTTGGGAGTTCAGCACTTAAGGAGTCACATGCTACATAGTAATACAACCTATCTAGAGAGACTATAGACAATACACCTTTCCACACATACACCCCTTGGCCTCAGAGGTATCACTAGCAGAAAGGACAGCTCAACATGCAGGTTAGGCAGGAAAAAGCTCAAGCAAACACCTGTACTGTTCCCAGCTTAAGGGCCTCTCTCCTGTGTCTAACTACGTCTATACATTGGCACAGCAACATGAACAGGTGGTTTCCAAATACGCTTTCTAGTTAGTAGCTGAGAAATAATCCTGTAGGGACAGGTGAAATAAGTATAAAGTAAGTATTTTTTATACAGTTCCTGTCCAAAACCTTTAAGAACATGACCAAATTTGGCAGAATAGATATCTTTTCCCACTGACACGGGAAGGCTTAAAAACAAAATAATCCCTGCTCTTTTATAAGCAGCACGAATGCTTCAGTGTTGAATACATTCTTAAGTTTTAAGGGAAATCGATATGTTATTTATCCCAAGCCTTTAAGAAGAGGTAAGAAACCTGAAGTGAGGACTATCTGGAGATAAAAAGCGTGGGTCCTTGTAATCCTCAGCTTGCCTTTTTATCCAGAGAAAACGTACTTATTTGCTGCAGGTAGTTGACTGCTCCACGAGCATCACTAATCCGTGCCTGTGTGAATGATCAGGAAGGTCTGAGTTTGGAAGCAATACCATTTCCCTGAAAACTCATTATTTTCGTCATCTCCCAGTGCAATGAAGATATTGCTGCAACACAACATGCTAATCAATTGACATTATCCTCTCCTGAGTGATAATTTTGTTTATTTCCCTGTAGTCTCCTCATGGCAAAAAACAATTGAATTGAAAGTAAACAGTCAACTGTGATTCCCTGATGATTCCTACATGTCTCCTCACTTTGTTTTCTCTGTAATTTCACAGAATCACAGAATCACAGAATCTTAGGGGTTGGAAGGGACCTCAAGAGATCATCGGGTCCAACCCCCCTGCCAAAGCAGGCTCCCTATCTCATATTACACAGATAGGCATCCAGACGAGACTTGAATATCTCCAGAGAAGGAGACTCAACCACCTCCCTGGGCAGCCTATTCCACTGCTCCGTCACCCTCACTGTGAAAAAGTTCTTCCGCATGTTGGTGCGGAACTTCCTATGCTCCAGCTTACAGCCATTGCCCCTAGTCCTGTCCCCACAGACCACTGAAAAGGGGCTGGCCAAATCCCCCTGCGTCCCAAGTCTAAGATATTTATAAACACTAATTAGGTCTCCCCTAAGCCTTCTTTTCTCCAGGCTGAACAGACCCAGCTTACTCAGCCTTTCCTCATATGGGAGATGTTCCAGGCCCTTAATCATCTTCGTGGCCCTTCTCTGGACTCTCTCCAGGAGATCCCTGTCTTTTTTATACCATGGAGCCCAGAACTGGACACAGTACTCCAGGTGGGGCCTGACCAACGCAGAGTAGAGGGGGAGGATCACTTCCTTCGACCTGCTGGACATACTCTTCCTGATGCATCCCAGGACCCCATTGGCTCTCTTCGCCACCAGTGCGCACTGCTGGCTCATAGCCAACCTGTCATCAACCAGGACCCCCAGGTCCTTCTCCACAGAGCTCCTTTCCAGCAGGTCATCCCCCAGCCTGTACTGATACAGTCGGTTGTTCCTCCCCAGGTGCAAGACTTTACACTTGCTCTTGTTGAACCTCATCTGGTTTCTCCCAGCCCAGCTCTCCAGCCTGTCAAGGTCTCGCTGGATGGCAGCGCAGTGTTCCTGCGTGTCAGCCAATCCTCCCAGCTTTGTATCATCGGCGTACTTGCTGAGGGTGGATGCTATACCCTCATCAAGATCGTCAATGAAGATATTAAACAGGACTGGACCCAACACCGAGCCCTGGGGAACACCGCTAGTCACAGGCCTCCATTCAGATTCTACTCCACTGATCACAACCCTCTGAGCCCGGTCCGACAGCCAGTTCTCGACCCACCTCACTGTCCACTCATCTAACCCTTGTTCCCTCAGCTTGTCTATCAGGATGTCGTGGGCGACAGTGTCGAAAGCTTTGCTAAAGTCAAGGTAGACGACATCCACTGCTCTCCCTCCGTCCACCCAGTTGGTGATGACATCATAGAAGGCTATGAGATTGGTCGAGCACGATTTCCCCTTGGTGAATCCATGCTGACTACTCCTCATAACCTTCTTCTCTTCCAGTTGTTTGGAGATGGCATCCAAAACAAACTGTTCCATCACCTTTCCAGGGACAGAAGTGAGGCTGACTGGCCTGTAGTTACTGGGATCCTCCTTCTTGCCTTTTTTAAAGACTGGAGTCACATTGGCTATTCTCCAATCTTCAGGCACTTCTCCTGTAGTCCAGGACCTATTGAAGATGATAGAGAGTGGCTCCGCAATCACCTCCGCCAGTTCTCTCAGCACACGTGGGTGTATCCCATCTGGACCCATGGATTTGTGTGCATCCAATCCTTTGAGTCGCTCCTGGACTACCCCTACCTCAACTAGAGGTGAGCCGTTCATTCCCCAACCACTGCTACTTTCGTCTAGTATCTGTGGGTCCCGAGAAGCCTTCGGAGTAAAGACCGAGGCAAAGAAGGCATTCAGTATCTCCACCTTCTCATCATCTCCCGTTACCAAGATACCCGCCTCATTTAACAAGGGACCTACATTATCCCTGGTTATCCTTTTACTATTCACATACCTGAAAAAACTCTTTTTATTATCTTTTATGTCCCTTGCCAGCTTAATTTCTAAGCAGGCTTTAGCCCTCCTAGTTGCATCCCTGCAGGCCCTGGCAACATCCTTATATTCATCCCATGATCCCAGACCCTGTTTCCACAGTTTATAGGTCTTCTGCTTCCCTTTGAGTTTACTTAAAAGCTCCCTGCTTATCCACGCAGGTCTTCTACCTCTCCTTCCCGATTTCTTACTCAAAGGGATGCACCTATACTGTGCTTGGAAGAAGTGCTGTTTGAATGTTAGCCAGCTCTCGCAGGCTCCCATTCCTTCAAACAGAGCAGCCCAAGGAATAGCCCCTATTTGATTTCGGAGGAGATCAAAGTTAGCTCTTCCAAAATTCAGGGTAGCTGTCCTACTTTTTGGCTTGCCTCTTCCACTCAGGATCTTGAACTCGATCATTTCATGGTCACTTTGTCCTAAGCTGCCCCCGACCTTCACCTCCCTAACGAGCCCATCCTTGTTAGTGAAAACAAGGTCCAGCACCCGCCCTCTCCTCGTAGGTTCCTGCACCATCTGTATCAGGAAGTTGTCTTCCATATGCTGCAGAAATTGCCTGGACTGCATACGACTGGCCGTATTGCTTGCCCAGCAAATATCTGGGTAATTGAAATCCCCCATAATGACCAGCGCCTGCGATCTTGAAGCTACTTCCAATTGCTTGAAAAATGCACTGTCAACCCACTCCTCTTGATCAGGGGGCCTGTAGTACACGCCCACGACTACATCACACATACTGGCCTGCCTTTTAATTCTTACCCACAAGCTCTCGACAAGTGGTTCGTCCCTACCCAGCTGGAGGTCAATACACTCTAGGTGCTCTCTAACATAAAGAGCAACTCCTCCACCTCGTCTCCCTAGCCTATCTTTCCTAAAAAGCACGTAGCCATCCATGGTAGCATGCCAGTCATCCAGGCTGTCCCACCACGTCTCAGTGATTGCAATGAGATCGTGGCCCTGTGACCGCACAAAAATCTCCAATTCTTCTTGTTTGTTCCCCATGCTACGTGCGTTTGTATATAGGCATTTTAGTGGGGCAGCAGATGCAGATATCCCCAATAGCTCACAGCGAGTTTTTCGATAGGGGATGGGCAAAAGCGGCTCCACTGAGGAGTTCACGGGGTAATCCACAGAGTTATCCCTACTCTCATGTGGAGCAACATCCCCAAGTCTGCCATTGTGTTGTTGGCATTTATCTATTTCCTCCATCAACTCGTGCTGTGACTCCCAAAGCACCTGCCTTACCCCAGCGGCCTTTGTAATATCCCCTTCCCCCTTCCTAACTAGTTTAAAGCCCTATCAATGAGCCCTGCCATCTCCTGAGCTAGGATCCGCTTTCCTCTATGGGACAGGCGAGCCCCATTCTCACTACCTAGCTACTAAGGAGTGTATTCTTTACAATGCACTCTGTTTGATATTTACCTTGGAAAAAAGCCTTAAATTCTTCTGAACTCTTGGTTTTTAGAACTGCAGAGGATTGGGCACTCCCTCCTGACTCTGCAACAGGATGGCTTTTCCCAGTTGTAAAAGCAGTCCTAGTGATTCCTCCAAGGCTCTGAGGATGTGATATAGTCTCCCAAGGCAAATGAAATGGCAGCTTTATTTAGCATTTACAGGAGTTGAGTGAGAGGTAGGTATCAGCAGTGCTTTACATGGGCAGATACCTGGTGGCAAGTAGTTCCTGGTAGCATCCAGCTTCTAACATACATTCTCAAGGAAGGCAAGCCAGGTAGTCTTTAACCCGGCAGCCATTAACACAACAGCACCAGCAGCTAATCCCCTAGCACTAAAAAATCCCGGGGAGCAAAAGTCAGAGAGCCAGGAGGACCTAAGAGCTAACATGCTTGGTCAGGAGTCAGAAGTCTTCTGCTCACAGACACTGATTTCCTGACAGACCTTCTGGGCATGCCAGCATATGATGGGAATAGCAGTGCTGCATGCAAAGCCACTGCCAGGCTTGGGGAAGGAAAGCCCTGTGAGCAGCCATTTGGTATCTCGAGTGTCACACTCCCAATTTCCAGCTACCCTAGATGTAGAGCACAGGCATCCAGACCCAATTTTATGTTTCTTGCAGAGCAGGCAGAGCCACAATGAAAACAGATTAGATGAGAAATAGCAGTAAAAATTTGTTTCCTTGATAACATTGCCTGCTCTCACTCAGGATTTAAGGGGAGTTACTTCTGAGACCGTGTCTCTCTATCACATCTCTACTGGCAGGGGACAGGGGGGTGACTGCTACTCGCATGATGCCTGAGCAGGACTGAGGATTTGAGCTCTAATGAGTAATTTGAGGTATGCCAAGGATCTGCCTTTACTGATGAGCTATGTAGGCTGCCAGCTCTCAAAACTATGTGTAAAGAACAAGAAAGCCCCTATTTCTTCTTCTTTTTTTCTTTTAAAGACACTATGCCAGCTGACTGTATATCTCTGGTCTGGACATATTTGTGTCTCTAAGCATTTAGTACCTGTACCCACAGCATTATGAGCAGAAATATTTCCTCCAGGCACTTGCTGACTTAAGAGGCACAAGGTAAGAGGTATTTGCAAGCAGGATGATCTATGCTACTTTTTCTCAGATTTACAGCACAACTTACATAAATAAAGCTTCTCTGTTTGCTGGAATGTTATAAAGATGTCTAAGCCCAGCTTGGGGAGTGCTTTTCTGAGCTAACACTGGGATCTCTGCAACCTACAGTATTAAGACACAGGCAAAAAGGACATGCAGTTTCAAATTAGCCAGAGATGCATTATATGAAGGACTCAGGAAGGGTACTGTTGAGATTCACTCTCTATGGTATTTTTAGTCAGAGCTCTTAACTACAGAGATTTACTAGTAGAGTTTTCCAAGAGAAAAGATGTTACTAGCATGTTTGCTGGTCAATTACTGCTAATGAAAACAAATAACTTGCTTGCTTAAAGTAATTATAAACCTCATGATAAGAAACAAAAATTGAGTTAAGCAAGAAAACTCATTTCTTCACCATTTCCCCACTGGCAAAATAATTAAATTACGTTTTGCAATTTTTAAGTATGCTTAGCATAAATTATTGATTTTATCATAATATCATTACCCAATAGACTACAGTTTTCTAGAAGCTGCAAAAGCTCCCACAACTGCAGAATCTCACCACACCTGATTTAAAAGCAGATGAATGTATGAAAATGGCTTTACTGGCAAAGTTCCTTGGGGAACAGTTTTCCTTTAAACATCCCTTGTATCCCCACTAGCTACAGAAGCATTTTGCAGATGTTTTCTTTATCACAGGTATTTGCCAGCATTATCAAGGTCAAAATGACAACAAGGAACACAAACCTACATTGTTATGGCAGGCTATTTTATTTCTTTTTTTTCTGACCATGACAACCTTTACGGAGACGATGAAAGAGGCGATTTTAATGAGGGCTTCCTTTTGCAAGTCGTTCTTTTCCTGTTACCATTAAAAGAACTTGATGACTAACCCTACACATCTTCTGAAATTCTGTCCTTATTCCTTCCGTTTTGTTTCTTTCAGAATTTTCCAGAACACTTTAAATTTCTTTTCTAAGCTTTTCTCTTCAGTGCCCCCCTGGAACTTAAAATGTACCAGCTCCCTCCAGAAGTTTCTGGATGCTGAGGAGAGTACAATGCACAGTATATAACAGACTACAAACTCCTGTCACCTGAGGTCTCCCCACTCTCAAACAGGTTTGCATTGATTCAGTGCTAAAAGAATGATACAGCTGCATTCTTATCTCCTTCCTCCTCCTAAAACGATTTAGCTGCCGCGCCATGTAAATTATTTGCTCCAGCTATATTCTTATAATCAGACTCTAAATCAGAGCTTGTGACCATTTGCACTGGGGTTGGATTTACTGCTGTTTGGACTTGTATTGTTGTGGTTAGCTTTTCCAAAGTAACTGCCATGTTTTATGGTTTTGACATAACACAGACACTGTGTTGTCTTTTTTCATCATCTATCAAGTATGTCAACTCATCAGCATTTCTATTTCATGGTTACAGTCTCCTAGCAACAAAACTTTATCTTAAACTGACCCTTGTTGTTTTGGAGACCCTGTGCCCAAAACATGTTAGGTCCTATTTTTCCAACACGCTTAGGCAATAAAATCGAGACCATGGGAAAGGACTATCAGGTTCATCATCCCATTGGAAATAAAGCATGAGGAACACACTAATGTTTAAACTTCCTCTGCTCCTACTTCTGCTTGTTCCCTTGCAAAGGATCCTGAAGCCCGTCACTTAGCCAACCCTCCCCTTGAAAAGAAAAGAAAAATACCCAAACAAACCAAACCAAAGGCTTTGGAAGCTCCAATGCTCATTTCTGAGTGCTGCACAGAGAGCTCTGACGTGTCCAAGCCGTCCCACGAACCCGCAGGAAGAAGCTTACAAACTGCCCTAACTGGAGCATTGTTTTCCTCAAGACAAGGAGTCCTGTGCTCCTTGGTCTCTCATGCTTCAGTGACCAAGGGGAAGAGAAACAGCTGGAGGAGATCCTGATGGTTCCTGCACAGGGAAAGAGTTGCAGCAGCTGGAAGTGGCTTTGGGCATACTCCTCTAGACCACAGGACTCACAAAAAGTCCTGTTTAGACACACACGTACCCCCTGCCCAATTTGTGTGCGAAGGGCCAACACAGCTAAAACTCTCTTCTGGTCAAGGTAATAGCCCTTCTGGGCCACCCTGACCGTGAAGTCAAACACTTAAGAAGTCACAGAGGCGCAAAGGCAAGGAAATTATTATTTAGGAAGCTGGTTCCAGCAGACTTCAGTGAATATGGCTTATATACAGGTTGATACTGGCTCACAGTGTCTCTGATTTTAATCATGTCCATAGAAAGTTTGACAGCATCCTGTCACAGAAAACTCGGTTCTTCTGCTCCCTTCACCTTCTTTTTTTCTAGCTGGGCAAACAGAAAGACAGATCCACCTGCTTTGCATCCAGTGAGAAAGTCAGATGCTGAAGGGATGGGCAGGCTTTGCAAACAGTCCGATTAGTGCGAATTAAAAATAGCCAGGAACAAAAAAATAGCCCCAAAACCCCAACCCCCCACCCCAAACCCCCTCCCCCCCACCCCCTCAAAAAAAACAAAACCCAGAACAAAACAAACGCAGAAAAAGAATTTTCAAACTTCATAATCCTGACAGCTTCATGGGCTGCACCTCGCAGGAAGTCAGAGCAGCCTACTTCACTTAATTATCTATAGCCCTGACTACCATGACTTCAGATCCTGCCAGTCCAGCTGAAAGCCGAACAGCTTTGAGCTGCCTCTCACTGTCCAAGGCATGTAATACACATGTGCGATTTGACTGGGACATGGGGAAGAGTATTAGCTGCATCTGATCCTACATACACTTTATGTAGGCTTGTAGATCGTTCTCGAGTTGTGTTTCTTCAGACTCTCATGTGAAAAAATAAATGTTGTTTGTGTAAAAGCTAGACATATAAAGTGAAAGACTTGTATGGCACCAGCGAAGTGGCTTAGGTAGTCATGACAACCATGTCAGTGCTTATAAAACTTCCCTTCCTAATCTTTTTTGCAGTTCAGATAACACACGTGAGCTGTAAAAATCCAGTATCTGATCTGCAGCAGTAAGACGATAAGTAAAATGCTCATAACATCCAGAATAATGGAAGCTGAGATGCTGACAATTATTTAGTATCACAAACAACAGCAGCTTTGTCCAGTTCCCACAGGGGTTCCTCAGTGTGTCCAGACTTCAAAGAAACCAACACCCTTCCCCCAGATTTAGGGATGAGCAAGGAAGAGTTAACACCTCTTTTAGGCAAAGATCAGACACAAAGTACATGTAAGCATATTGTAAATGTATTCGAATTCTCATGTACTTATTTCCTTCAGCACCTGATCCCAGAAGGGCTCTACTGCTTCAGTCCCAGCACAAGGGACACAGCACAAGGGACACCTTCTGCATGATTTGTGGGTTCCCACAAAGCAGCCTTACCTTAGCAAGAATCAACATCCATTTTTTTCTGTCAATCTTCTATGCTCATTACTTTCACACTTAGCTTTCAATGTGGAAATTTAAAAACCTTCTCAGTCTTATCATTCACTGGTAGAAACCAAAGCACACCAGAATATTTCTATCCCCCCACCCCAGAAAGGAGTTAATGGATTTGCTTCCTGCAAAAAAAGGAGTGACCATGGTCAGTAAGACAAACCACCATCTTTCTAACCACAGGATCACAGAATCAAATCATAAAGAATCAAGTCATAAACCCAAGAAAATTGCAGAATTTTCTATACCTAAGTCTTCCACCAAGGAATCATATGTTGCTTCAAAGGAAAGAAATAATATCTGGACTCTTTAATAATTTTCTTAACTACAAGAACAGTATACGAAAGTAATATCACTTACTAAGAAAAAATACTTTTAACATGTAATTTCTATAGGCAACATGTTCACGTTGTCTTCTTTCTTTAAGCTAAGAAGAATAACTCTCTTAGATCCATAAGAATTCCCAAGTTTTATAGGATAGTGAACTTACAAGGTCTCCATAACCAGTCTCAGGGAAAGAGCTCCATCTTCTGGGAAACAGCCCTTCAGTGGTCAGGGAGGGATGGGTTCAGATGGATCATCCTGTCTCTTCTCCAGGATTACACAGGGAAGATCAGGTGTTTATCTGAGATGTTTATCAACGCAGGGTAGTTCATCTCAGAAATCAATCTCCTGTGAGCCGGCAGAACTGTTAAGGTGAAGAAGAGGGGCTGAGTAAACAGCTTTACCACTGCAATAAAAGCATCTCCAAAAAGAAAAAAAAATAGTGATACCAAATGTAAAACTATTTACCAAGTTTGATACAGCATAGCAGCTAAATAAGATGGCATGTGCTCCAACAGGGAAAGACTGGAAGTTAGCAACTAGTTCTACATACTGGAAAAAACTGTCTCATGATTTGGGATACTGTAACAACATGGAGATTTTGGGTGGAAGCACTGCATTTCTTTCCAACTCAAAAGCATCCACAGGGTGAGTTTTCTTGTTCTTATTAATGACAAATATGATGTTCTACAAAGGCTGTACAAATGTGCTGTGCAGTAATAACGCTGAGGAAACTTGTTAGGTCGAAATCAGTAACTTCATATTGCGTGATTTCATCAGATATGATCCTGTTTCATCCAGGTAAAATCTGGCTGAAGTTCCAAGCAAATGGAGAGCCAAAGTATCTTCCTATGAATATCATACCAGTTGTTAAGAACTTTCTGTTAATTATATACAATACAGTTACTTTTAGTGTTAGACATGCAGTCATTTTTACATAGCTTTCAACAGTGCTGGGATAACTACCTTCATCTTTAGGTTCCTGTCTACCTGCTCATTAGCTACAGAAAGATGATCTTAAAATACCTTCAAGGGTAACTGATCTTATTAAATATCTCCACCTTTTTCAAAAAATGACAGGTCTGGAACTAATACAATAAGTAGCTAAGTTCCCTGGTTGTTTCCAGGGAGCTGTGTGTGCATTGTGCTCCTGGACCAGCCCGGAGGGAAGGGAACTTCTATCGGAAACAAATGAGGACAAATAATTACTCTTGGAGGATGCTCATGATAAAACTGTGTCTGTACCACAACCTAGTATCACTGAGAGGTGGGAGCTATCCATGGACACCGATAAAAGAACATTTACTATTGCTTCTGGGGGTAGTTTGGTGGGTTTTGGGACAGGGAGGGCAGCATGTTTTGGGTTTTTTTTTCTTTTTCTGTAATGATACCGACGTTAAAGCTTTGACATGTAGTTTCACTGCTAGAAATTGCCTGTACAGTAAAGAACCCACTGAAGATGTTTGCTTTTTCCCTGATTGCGGAGTGTCTGTGAGCAGAACATGTCACCAGATTGATTTAATCACAGGGGGTGTTTCATGATTTTTCTTTTTCTGTGACGTGAATTGAACGAATAGTGTTGATCTTCTAAATCACCTGGAGTGTCTTCTCTCTGTTGAAGCCAGAAGACAAATGCTTCAAAAGCAACTCTAAATTCTAGTTGGACTGAGACACTCGTGAAGAGGGGGTCTGCAACAGAGGCTGTCTAGAGTTCCATTCTGAGAAAAACAAGAGAGTAGCATTTCCAGCCTCCATAAAATGCTTTCACCCTCTTTTTTGTCCCATTCCTGTCTGCCCTTCCAAGTTATACACAGAATCAGTGTCAAAGATTTGCATTTAGTTTAAATGCTTCTCCCCAGCTCCTGCTTGAACGTTATTCCCAACTGTTACTGAATTGGGTACAATGGCTCTAACTTCCATGGCAGCAGCTTTAACACCTGTGAATCTCAGACAGATACTGCCTTTCAAATCTGCTCTCCAGTTTCTTTTTCACCACAGCAACAACACTGCCCATGAAGTCTAACTGAATCGAATTTATTCAACTACAATTTTTTATTTCTTTTCAAATTCCCCAACATTTCTTTACCAAAGACCTTCAAAAATAAGGAGAGCAAAAGGGACATCCATTTAGGTGGGCACACAGCCTTCCCTCCCTGTCTCTCCTCCCAATATTTGGTAATGGGAAGGTCAGTCTCAATGACTGCACAAGAATATGGGAGCTGGTCCCTCCATCTAGAGCGGTAGCAAGGTCAAGGAGGAAAAGGGCACTGAATACCTGCTAACCCCCTTGGAAATTGCAGCCAGCATGAAAGGCTGTTGGCTTGTTGTTGTTGAGATGTGTGCCAAGTCATGAGAAATTGCACTGGAGAGGAGAGGGAGGACAAGGGAGAAGGGTAAGGGAAGGAGACACCTGGACAGTACACGCTGTGATTGCCAAAGCAGCTCCCTTCAGCACTGCCCGAGACATTGCATCCCTCAGTGAGGTGCCAGGAGGCTGCAGGCAGCACCAAGACACACCCATCTCTGCCCCAGAAATACCCACTGGGTACCTGCAATGGATGTATTTCACTCGTGTCCCCCCTGTCTGCCATTCCAGCCTTACCTGGGAGACAAAACACTTGTTTGCTATGTGTTACAAAATGAAGTGCTGTGTCACACAAAAGCTTTGGGTTTCTTTCAGCTTTCTCTGCAAAGTCAGGGTGAGGTTGGAACTGCCTAACTTTTATCCAAGAATACCTTTTTGCCAAGCTTTAATCAATGAACTCGGAAAGATTTGCTGATCCAGACAATAAAATACAATTGCAGCTGCCCATCCATGGTGCAATCAGGTCTCCATAACACAGATCAACAGGGAAAGACCTGCTACAGCTACAACATAACCTACATGAACAGAAAACCACACTAACAAGTGCTTTGTTAGTACTTTACAGTAACACTAAAGCCTTTTTGATGTGTTTCTGGAAGTCATATATTTGCATGAGGAGGAAACAGTTTACTCTCTCTATGCTTGTTATCCATCTGGGCAAAGAAGATAGAGGAAAATGGCCCTGCTGTCCCCAGAGCAGCTCAGGCGGGGTCGCAGTGCTTCCCTGTGCCTTTTTATGACACAACTTCTTGGACAATGCAGCTCCCAAGATGTGGCATTGAATTTTACAGCCTATGTGATGGTTGGGATGGTGTCAGGTAGATAGTGAACAGAAATGGAACTTTTAAAGTTAGCTTGCCCTATTCCTAGGGATTTAGGGCAGAATCCTTTTCCTCCCTCAAAGGCAAAAATCACTTCAATGAATTAGCTTGTTCCTGGTTAAGTGTACTACAGCCACACCAGTGTTGCCTCCCACCCAGGGACACCACACACACGCAGTCACATTTACGACGATGGGTACCAGGCCAGATTTTGGGTCTCCCCTTTTCCAGGGATGTCCCAAGGGGAACTCCCACCTGCCCTCTGCCTGCTGGAGCTATACCTGCTCCCTGACAGGAGAGCTGCTCAGGGGCCTCTCAGAAAGCTTTCCCGCCTATTTACCACATGGTGTAACTGACAGCTACCAAAGTGCTCTGCAGCACCCGGCTCGATGCCTCTGGGAAATAAGTGCCCATGTGTTCAGCACCAGGCACATCAGGAGGAAATATTTGAGGAGAGCCAAGCCAACACCCTGCTGAGAACAGCCCTATTCCCCCTTCCCCCCCTACCCCCCATCAGCTCCTGCATTCCCTGTGCTCAGCAGATGTTAAAGGTAGGCAAGCAATTATAAAAACCCAAAATTCAAATATCTACCCTACAACTTCAAGCTCTGCACGGGCCCAAGTGCATCGTTGTACAATAAGAAACTAAGGCTAAAGCAAAAAAAGGCAGCACGGCGTTGTTGGTGTTGCGTCAGACACCCAGCAATCGCAGGGGCTTTGCGGTGGGACGCACAAGGTGTCCTATAAGACCTCAGCAAAAACACCCCACTGAGAAAAGCAAAGGTGGCACCCTGCTGGCTCTGAGGTGTACCTGGCAGATGGTATATTCTGCCTCGTCTGTGAGTGATTTTATTGCCTGGTTTTGCCTACCTGTTCTTTTTTTCCAACTTGACTTCAGAAGAAGGATAATTAATTTTAACATAACCATGGGCTTCTTTTCAACTTTCCAAGACAAACACAAGAGGCCTGTACAGAAGTACATCCACTAGAGTCAAATACAATTAGGCACATTTTATTGCCTCCTTCCCATGGCCTCTAAAAGAGGTTTTCCTCAGAGAATGGAAAGTTTAATGAAAGGAAACGTCCCATATCACACAGGAGTTGATATTTCTTTTGTGCCTCTGTGTTTCACATCCCACAGTGACAGGCTAAAGGCACTCATGCTTCTCAGGGCTTCCTTTTTACAAAGGCAACATCGACATGCTGAAAGGGGAAACTGAGGCACAGAGAGGCAGCTTGGCCTGCTCAAAATGTAGCAACTGAGCAGAACGAAGTACTGATGATAAATTGTCTGTCCCCAGTGTCCTGCTAGCTGGCTTTCTCTGAATCTGTGATTTTTAGATCATGCATTATAGATTGAATCATGCACCTCCAAGATTGGCAAAAGTCCTGTCAGTGACTCGGAAGGTAACATGACCTTACATTCAGTATCACATATGGATGGAACCTTACTGCAGCCACAGGAATCCACAGTAAGCTTTTCCCTTTCTCCTCTTCCCCGTTTCCATATAATTTGATGACTATGGAACGACAGTTTTAGAATTCAAAATAGACAATCTTCTTTGTTGTCAGATCGAGGATGACAACACAAAACTGAGAGAAACTATCACTTCAATTTATCAAAACCATTTGAGGCTGTTAGCATGACTGACTCAGAGAGCTGCACTGCAGCCACTCCTCCACGCTCATTAAAATTATCTCCTTTCCACGGAATTTCAACAAACTCTGTCCCAAACAATTACATGCTTTTGCATACCAATTTGGAAATTCTGAAACACCTGGAGATAAGTGGAAAAGCTGCTAGCTGTCTATCAGCAGAGCTCTTCCAGAGATGGAATAGCACTGTCTTTCTTGCCATTTCTCCGAGATAAACTATTGACGTACAGTAATACAAAGAGTGAAAGCAAAGCCTTCACACCGAATGAGGGCTTTGGGGCTATTGAAGCTCTGCAGGCCTCGCGGGCTCCATGGAGTTTAAATACCCACCGATTTTTGCCGTTAAGAAAGTAGGTATTGTGTTCCTGGGGAAAACGTTCTCGGTGGCTACAAGTGACGCACCGGAGGAAAAAATTAATCATGCCTGGTTGAATGCGTTTCTTTAAAGGAGAAGGATGGCCATTGTACCCCTCACACACAGCCCAGCCCAGGGCTGCCGCTCCTTTTGTGCTCCTCTAATGAAACGAAAAGCAGAAACGCCTTTGGCTTTCTGCAGGCAGTGGAGAGATAATGCCATTCCCCGCCTCGCAGCAGCTCTCAGGACAAGTTACCTGTGCCCAGTCCCTCATACATGTTATCCTCAGCAGATAACTCAACTGCTTTTCCCTTTTTTGAATGTACAAAATGTGTAAGTGAAGCTTGGGGAGAATTTGCTGCTGAACCCCAAGGATTTATTCACAAATGTATTTGTGGCACTTCCCACAAAATGTTGCTGGGGAGACTAGCCAGTAATGGATACCAAACCTTTCTAAAAAGCACTGGCACTCAGCTGCTGGCTGGGGCTAAACCATGACAGGAGACCAAAGGTTTGGAAGACACGGACACCTCAATAATTCTTGGAATAGGGAAGGAAAAAAAGGAATAACTTTGTGGCTTGGTCCTGTTTCCCTGTTCAATGATCCTGCTTGCTAAGCCAAACTGAAGAGAAGCAGGAACCATGTTTTACAATAAGATGCTATAAAGGACTTTCAAATAGGGGTTGCTTCACTACTGCTTTGTATATGTGGAAAGTAAATAGCTTGTAAAAAGTACCTTCACTACCTTCATTCTGGACGTACGTAAACAAACTACACAGTGCCATGCTCTGAAACTGATGCAATTGTTATCCTATTCAGCATTTGTACAGGAGGAGAGACTTGCTCTTCTTTTTTAAGCATAATGTAATCTGAGGGCCACTTCCTTCCATTCTGTAACCCTTACCTGTACATACATTTCTCCAGGGAAGTATAAATCAAAACTTCTACATGTCAGATAGTTTAGTGTCAAAAGACCAATGAGTCATATGCTATCAATGACGTAGAATCCCAGGAACCTTATGGCATCAGCACGGTAGCAGCATGCAAACAAGAAAGCAAAAAACCCACCCAGAATGTGCTTTTCCAGCTCCACCAGTTCATTCCCATTATTCAACGGCAACATCATGTGGCTCCTATCTCCATTTTGCAGCCACTGCTTAGGAGCATCATTGGGATGCAAGGCCACCAAGTGAATATTGGAACAGCTCTAGAAAACTTGTGTTTTGCATGGCGGTAGCTGCGTGCCAGGCTGGCAGTTTTGAGGACTTACGTGTAGGAAACCTATCAAGTAACCTCTGTATTCAGGGAAGCCAGCTGGACTGCTGAAGTTCTTGACTGAAATACCTGAGAGACATGCACCTTTCTAGATGATTCTTGGTCTGTTTTCGATGGATAATTCTGAACAAGAAAATGTTACAGCGGTGTTTAACCACTTGCAAACAATTTACAATAGTTATGAATAGATCTGACAATGTCTGTCTTCTCCATGCTTGCTTATTTACAAAGTTCTGCTTAAAAAGCAGTAGTTTGGATTTGCATGGTCTAGTAGCACTCACTGAATAGTCAGGTAGGCTTTTACGTTAAATCCTGGCTCTACAGCAGTTTGGGTAAAACTGAGGAGACCCAGTACCATTGCTATGACTTGTCATGAGACAGCACTAAGACCAGAAAAAAATGACAGTAGAATACATTTCTCAGGCTCACTTAGTATGACTTGACAAGACATTTCCATCCAGAGAGCCCAGTATACCACGAGCTCACTGCTGCAGACTGTGGGATTTGCAGGAATAAACCACGGGTGTTCACAACCAGTAAAGCAAAATCCTGGCAGCCGCTATACCAGTAATTCAAAATTCACTCTGTGTTTATGAAGACATAAAATGAACCACAACTAATCCTATATATTGCTTAGATAACCCTACAGCCTTATAGCTGCTGTTTTCAGGGAAATGCTAATCACAAGGAATCTTTTCTGGACTACCGTACGTTTTGACTTCCATATGTGTGTATATAGTCTAGAAAAGCATCACAGAAACATTCACCTCAATAATAACTAGGAGTTAATAACTAGGATCAAATGCACTTTCTAAATAACTTTATTACAAGAAAAAGAAGAAAAAAAAAAAAGTAGTACTGTCTTATTGTGATGCTCTATGTATCTTTCATAATCATTCGTCTCCTAAGAATAAATGGCTCTGGAAACACACATAGCACGCTTCCCCAGGCAGTCTGAACGACCCTTGCCTTTTGAGGCTGCTTGATTAACAAAACATAACAGCCAGACTACATGAAGGCAATCTGAGAAACAAATTAATGCAGATCACAGTGGAAGCAGATAGTTAAGACTCATTTCAACTTTTCAGAAACTTTTGTTATCTGTTTTCTTAAAAAAACCCAAAACATCAAAACCAAAACCCAAAATAAACCAACCACCTCACCCCCCCAGTCTGTGTGGTAGCAAAGTGCTGAGGTCAGTTACCTGTGCCACAAACACATATTGAAGTGAGCAACATGGGGAAAAGCCTGAGATCAATAATATAGAACCTGTGGGCACAAACCAAATCCAAAGCCTCAGCAGCAGCAGGCTGGCTGTACCTGAAAATAAAAAAGTGCCACATGTATTTTCCATAACTAGTAAAACACTCTCACCAGCATGAAAGCAATGTTACTTAACACTGTGATTTAGGGTAAATCTTATGACAGAGCCAGCGGGGGGGGGGGGGGGGGGAGGGGGGGGAAGCCCGGAGTGTCCAACGCTCTCACATTAGTGACCTAAAAACATGAAACGCCAAATATCCACGACAGCAACACACCAGAAACACAGATGACTTACCCAACTGAAAATTCAAAGTCAAATGCTAATTTGGCTTTAAATAAATCATAATTATAGACTATTAAGTCAATTTGCAAACCAGGTTTAAAAGATGCATAATTAACAAGATGCCTGTTCCCCATTTATCTGTACAAATATATTTTTAGCTCTCCTGTGCATTACCTTTCCTATACCATGTCAGACACCTCAACATCACCTCACAGGTCCTTTGCTCTTATCCTACCTCCTGAGCTCCCTGAAATACAAAGTAAACTCACATCCTCTCCCAACCAACAATAGTGGTTTCAAACACAGACTTCTACTCTGCATTTAACCACAACCCCTGTAAGTGCACAGGTACTACCCATTTGGGTGGCAATGAGAAAAGCTGCTTTGGGTGTCCCTCTAGTGATTCCCCCAAAAGATGGCTAAGAAAAATGCAAAATTTCTACATTGGAGACACAAACCAAAGCTTTCTGCTTATGGCCCAGCCAGACCCTGTTTGATCAGTGTTTGCAGGAGTAGGAGATGAAACATTTCTTTGAGATAGACCATCATCCACTGAAGCACAATGAAAATGAATTTATTTTGCATTAATCATGGAGTCAATACCATACAGACAAGCTGCCATTGCTCCACTAGAAAAGACTGAAAGATGAGAAAGGCTGTGTGACTGGATCTCAGCTGTCACCTGGTTCTACACCCTCCTCCTGAAAAATACCCCTACACCTTTATATCCAAGGCCCCTGCTTGGAAAAGAGACGAGGCTTGAAAGGGAGATGTAGCTGTTCTTGTCCCTCAATCTCTCCGTGTGGGTGTAAATCTAGATTAATTTCATTGACTTCAGTGAAAACCTTGCAAAGTGTCAGAGATGTAAGTAAAAAGCCCAAGGATGGGTGGGACAGTAATATGCTGCAGTGCTGGAAGGGGAAAAAACCCCTACAACTTTGCAATGAGTGTTTTAGGTTCTTTTATTAGTTTGTATTTTTTTTTTTAAGACCCTGATACGGAAAAGCACTTCAAAGAATGAATTCTCTACAAAAGCTTCAAGGATGTGATTATGTCTCATGCAAACCAGTGCCACTAAGAATATACCTTAGAAGCTGCATGCTTTAAAGCACAAGAATAAAGTTTTTTTCCCCTGGAATTCACTTTAATCCCTTCTTGCTTCTTTTCCTATTACCTACAACCTTCCAGCAGCTGCCATTTCAGCACCCTCCCTTCCAGGCCTTGCCTTGCCCATTCTTGGAAGCACTTCTTCATAACACCACACTGGATGTTTAGTTTTCCAGAAGTTTTCTTATGTCTAAAAATTTGTCTGTTTTCCCTTCTGCTATATGCTCACAGAAAGGACTTGCTGACCTCCTCCATGCACACTGATGTCTACCAAACACATTTGTCAGCATAGGTGCTGGTGGGCTGGAGAGGCTCAATGAGACTCACCAGATCCTTATGTGAAGAACAATTGACGATGCAGGGAGAAAGCCTGGAATACTGCGCATGCATCTGGAAATTGGAATGATTGTTATTTTGGGGGGAAGAAAAAAACCCCAAACCCTAGGAATTAAAGTGCATGATATGAAGACATGCACCCCTCCCCTTGTGAGCTGGATGTGTCATGTTTGAGCCTAACGCTCTTACCACAGTAAGATTACACAGATGGACAAGTCATTCATCCCGGTACAATTTACTTTAACTTGTCCTAGTAGATATTAAGTCACCCAGATCCCATGGCTAACTCCCAAGATACGCCAAGGCAGGGTGGCCCTAGCACCTCCAGCAGCCCCTGAACACCTCAAGGCATGGCTTAAACTGGATTTCTGCAGCATCAGTCCTGATCTCCTACATGCAGGTGGGAACAGTTCTGCAGGCTGTTCAGAGGCAAATTGTGAGAAATTAGTCACAGCAAGTTATTCCCCCAGCCTGTAAAACTGCAGTAGATGAAAAGGAGTCCTCTGCCATACATACAGCTATAATTGAGGGATACATCTTCAGTTCTTTTACTGGAAAATATGATTCCCCACAGACACATGGGTTTGACTTTAACAGCAGCTTTTTATCATCTCAGCCAGTTCGGCAGCCTCCCCTCTCCACAAAAAGAGCTGTCAGCTTTGTGCACATGTAATTTTCCTCTAATTCTTAACAGTCTTGAAAGTACTGTTTGTGACCAGTAATTAAAAGCACAGATCCTGAGGCTAAAGCACGCCCTGCTCACCATCTAACCATTACAGCCACTCTCCGCTTTCATTCTTGTGAAGTCCATTGAAGGAACAAGACCTGAAAGTCAGCAAACTTTCCCATGTTCCACCTTCTCTGGAATAAACAAGAGATGATGAATAAGATGTGAAAGTACATTTATCAGCTTAAAAAAAAAAAAAAATACATACTTGCCAAGAAGTTGTCACAACTACTGCTGTTCTAAGCCCAAATGCTACAGAGCGTCTTCAAGAATCGTAAGAATAAATACCTCCAGTTTAAATCCATTTAATGTATCAGAGGCCCATCACACTTGAATTAAGTCAAAATAGGGCAGCTGAACCAAGACACCAAAAAACTGAGCTATCTGGAACTGAAGAAAAGGAGGGGCATGTTCTTCTCCCACCTGAACACTCAGTGATCCTCCACGCTCCCAGCTACTTTTCAAAATCTCTTTGAAAGGGCAGTACCACCTTGGGGAAGGCTCTGGGCCATCCCATCACTGCAGTATCCCTGCCATTTCTGCAACTTGGTCTAGTTCCAGCTTACTCACTGGTTAACAAGCTACAGCAGGTATGCATTTGCACCTTTCTCTCAGGCCTTCTCTACCATTTTCCTGAGTCTGTCAAAATAAATATACATTATGAGTAC
Organism: Gallinula chloropus; assembly: GCF_964237585.1. Lineage (NCBI taxonomy): Eukaryota > Metazoa > Chordata > Aves > Gruiformes > Rallidae > Gallinula > Gallinula chloropus. Next base: position 83,843,166 of record NC_140087.1, on the reverse strand, counting down.
CAACAGGAAAAATCCCAATTATTTCCTGCTGCTGCCCTTGCAGACGTGGAAACCCAAGAGCTGCTGGAGCTGTGGAAGGTCCTGCCACACACTGGCACCAATGATAACTACCATCATGTTTATGGCAGCATCATGACCGTTACTATTTTAGACATTAGATTATGGTTTATGCTACAGGAGTCCCACACTTCACCTGCTGGTAACTAGCTCCCCTGACACATCCACGTGGTTTTCACGTTCTTCAATTATTCCTTACCATCTGCTAGTCAGATGCTCCAACTAAATAAAATTTTACTGTTCCAGTTCTCTTTGAAATATGCTGCTTTCCCCTTTTGTAGCTCCTCTGATGCACGTCAGAGCATTTACTTTGCAAACAAACCCCCAGCCTGTTATTTAGAGTGGTTGCTCTGATTTAAGTGAATGCCACAGTGCCTCTTTGACCTGAGAAGGGGAAACCCAGGCAGCGCTCAAGCAGACTGCCAATCAAGTGTCAGACTCATAGACTTCATAACTGCTAATATAACTGGCATTGCCCCCCCACTTGTTACTGAGCAAGGAAACGCTCCTGGATGTCATCCTCCATCCTTCAGATTTACTTTTGCAGTGCAAAGGGAAACCTAATTAACTTTTGAGAGGGAACTACCAACTGCTACAGCATCAGAGTTATCTTTGCAACATAAATAAGACATGTAAATTCAGCCCTGCATCAGGATTTTCTTAAAATACAGGGCCAAATCCTGCTTTCAGGTATGCTGCTGTCACTTCTGTGCCTTCTAGACCCAGACCACAGCAGATAAAGGTCTGATTTAATACACCAGCCCCTATAAAAGCATCCACTGAAGATCTCAGTATTCACTCTTTTGAAAGGTGCCCATTCGTGCTGCACTTCAGCTGCAGCATGAACCAAAAGCAATCAAAACATTAGCAACTGTCACAACTCCTCTGCCAAATCTCTCATGCAATTAATTTTCATGTACCCACTTCCATGTCATCAGCAGACTGAACCTAAAGCCCACCCAGGAATATTTACATTTTGCATCTTTGCTTGTTACATTCACTTCGAGTGATTCAAAATAGCACTATGAAAAATGACACCTTATGCCATCATCTAGAACAAAAAAAAAACCACTCTGCAAGCCAATAAAGGAAGGGCCACAAAGTTTTCTAGCATGGGTTTGTCTGAACAGCATCAGCCATCAATGTTCATCCGTCAAACCTGGCTGCACTTGAGCTGCTAATGTGGTGCAGGTAGGGCATGTGGTACAGCTCTGGGCTTCAGCCTCACAGGGGTTTGGGAAATAAAGCAAACAAGAAACTAAACAAAAACAAGGCTGTTAACCTCACTGGAACCAGGCAGCCAAACATCTCTTAAGTAAGAACATCTTGCTGTTTCCTGAAGTGCTCTTAATATATTTTCCCCCAAAGACTCTTTTATCACCAGTGCTGCTTCATTTCCTGCTTGCTGTCCTAAACAGACTTCTCTTGGTGTAATTCAACAGCAAAGGACTAAAACCAAGCAAGTAAATCAAAGGCAGATGACATTCATTACAGTAATCGTTGCCTCATACCCTCGCATATAGCAAATAAGCTTTGCAAACTCCGACAGAAAAATCCCACTCTGCAGTTGTTTAATTTCCTTCCTTTCTTTTTTAACAATTGTCATAGGTCTCAGAATGAATTAAAAAAAATTACCCCCCTTTACATCCCACAGTATTCCCCGTGCTTCAGGAGAGTAGCTTGTTTATGGGGATCTTGGTTTCTGGGCTTCGGGTCAGCATGCTGGATGCACAGAGGAATGGCAGAACGGCGTCCGAAGCGGAGCGTGATGCCAGCCTCTGAACTGGGCACAGCAACTGAGAGACGTGAGACTGTAAAGTTTTCCAACACTTCTTTGATGGAGCTTTTGCAGCACAGTTTTTAATTCCATCAAATCTGCATAAAGGTGAGAGCTGGTACCTCCAAAGTAGCTTGTTCCAGTCCTGCAATCCAGCGTGCCCCTTGCTATTTTCAAAGGAAAGGAGACTGTACTTTCAGTGGTGTTTAATTTCTAAAAAACTTAATTAAAAAAAAATAACTTAAGTTGTGAAGGCTTGGTATCAAGCCTGGTGTAGCAGAAACACACTCAGTATAGAGTAACATTTGCCAGATCTGCAAAACCTCTGGTTTCTTTCCGAAATGAAGCAGTTTCCCTACACACAGGGGAGAAGTAGACGAGACTTCAGTGCCAAGATAGATTAGAACCAACCTCCTGTTTGACTTTGTGACAGCCCTGTGTGACATCATTTAGGTTCAATCCATTCATCTGGAATTTCCCATGCACGTCTCTATCTTCACTGAAAATATATAAACCAAATTTGACATTCAGGCAAATCATTCGTTAAACAGCACATGCTGAGTGTTCAATTTTAATGACTTTAGAAAAGCTCATTGTAACAGCAGCTTGTATTGGTCTCTCTAAGTGCACTTCATGGGATGGAGATGAATTTATACAAAGGAGATTAAGCACCTTTGGACAGTTGGATCACTTGCTATGAAAAACCGTGTTTGGCTCAACCAGTGCTTATTAACAAAGACATTAAGGGCTGGAACGTGGGGGCCAACATCTGCTCATAGGCAGAGCTCAGGTGCTCCACTTCTTGCAACTCACAAATGCAAGTTATTGTCCATAGAAATAATCATGTGAAATCAGAGCTAACGAGGGGTTACGTAGCAGTGTAAACACGTGGCTGTACTACATGGATCAGAGGCCCTATTAAATAAGGTCTCTAGATCTCTCTCTACTGCAGCTGTATGGTCTCATGACAGCAGTTTGGGAACTTGGTCTCTCTGCAAGGAGCTGTTTGGCCCCCCTTCTGACCAGGTGGAAAGTGGTTATTTATTTCCTGAGCCACAGAGCTGACCCTTTCATATATCACGATTGTAAAGAGCTTTGAGAATGCACAAACACAAATTCTTTTTTCTATTATTATTATATTAGTCCTCACACTGGATCATAAGATGCATCAACCTTCTCGTTTACAAACTGATGCCATATGAGCAGAACCCTTACAGTCTAGCTAATTGGTTTTCACGGGCAAAGTAGTTCTCAGGAAGAAAAGGCCATTAGAAATTCAGAAGGATGTCTGGAGAAATGAGGACGCCTCATACAGAATCTTGGTCTCAGAGACAGTGCTGTCAGCAAGTCAGGCACACACATACGGAAAGCGGTCTCTGGGTGACAGATACCAGCATGCAGGTGTGCGCAGCTTTGTTTAAAGATTTAATTAGTGGCTGCAAAGCATCCAATTACTTGCTATTAATTTAAAGGTTGTTTGATTCCAGTATTAATTCAACAGCCTTGAATGATTTTTCAGAAGCATTTCTCTGGATGTATATGCAATGTGAAAGTAATACAAAGCAAACTTAACCCCCTGCCTTCAGCAAGGCACAGGGCTCCATCTGAACCTGCATCCTGGGCTGGATGCAATTTAACAGCAGAAGGTACTGCTTGGGAATTTCAGATTATGGACATGCAGTGGCAACTCACGTGGTTCTGTGTTTGGCAGAAGGGAGAGAACAGGGTCTGGAGGTTTTAGAACAATACTTCAGGTACAGTTCAGTCAATTTATCGAATCCTAAATTGCTCAAACTCAAAGATCCATAAAATCTACTCCTAAGAATTAATCTAATATTTGCATTGCTGTATAGGGAGTAATTACCAGAGCACATTTATCTGAAGTTAATTGGTCATCTAGACCATACCCTGCTGCATATTAATTACCCCACCTACACTGACCGTTATAGAAATGAATAAAAAAAAAATAAGAAAGCATTTGTTTCTTCATGTTAATGCAAGACATCTGCTGCTACTGGGAACAAGTAGTCATTACAGAATATCAAGGGCACCATTTGGTGTATTAATGATGCTGAATTATGCTTCAAGACTTACTGTTAGCACAAACTCGTCATTATGGTGAAATGCGTAATGCAGACCTCTTGAAAACAGACTTTTCACATGTCAGGAAGCATCTTCGGCCATAGAAACATTGATAGAAAAGCTGACTCACAAAACTTGCTCTGAAATAACTATTTTCCCAATCCCAATTGCAGACTTGGCTCCTATTTTTGGTGTTTCTTTTTAAAAAAGCTACAGCTTACACTCAGTACGTACTCGTGGATGCTGAGAGGACTTTCTGGGTGAGAAAGTCCCACTGCAATTAACACACTTATTGAGAACCTGGCCTGAAGTCTTCCAAAATTAATAACCACTTGAGTTATACCAGGTTTTGTGATCCAGATACATGTTATTGGTAGCCAGCTAAGTAGTAAGTCTTTGCAGCACCATCATCTACAAGGACCTGCTTTCTTAAAGTGATTTCAAGCATCACACACAACCTGTTCTATTCAGAGCTGTAGTGTTAATTGTGCTGTGGGGAAGTGTGCTAGAGCCCATCTCCGATGGACAGATGGTTCCTCCTTGGCTCTGAGCTTGTTTTGGCAACCTCAGGGCCATGTTTTCTACTCCTGTCCTTGCTCATGTCAGGAGTCAGGTACTAGAGAACTCCTGGGGCAGAAAGGGGAGAGAAACGAAGGAGTGAAGAACACAACAGTTTGCCAGAGAAGAAGAGACACTGATATTACAATGTATGTAGCTGGTGGGAGATTTCTGGGATGAGGCCAGGAGGTAGTGTTAGGGGATATCTGCAATAGCATACAACAAATCTGTGTGACAGAAATAAAGTCCATCAAAAAAAAAAAAAAAAAAAAGAATCTTTGAGACAGTCTCAGCTACTCTAAAGAAGCAGCCAGAATTGTGCCTTTTTATACCAACCCACAACCTAGGAGGAAAGTTTGTTTTTTCTTCTGTATTATTAAATCAGATAGCCCAAAAGGACTTTGTTCAAGTGCATAGTTCTTTTTATCCCTTTTTGCACTCTGTTGGCTGTACAGCATATCTGGAAATTAAATTTGAAGTTATCTCCTGCAGCATCTGTGCCACGCAGAAGACAAAATAGGACTATATTGTTTACTGCTATTTTATCTAGAGCTAATTTATGTAAACAGAACCTCAACTGCTGGATAATATGGCAAGTACAGCTCAACTCTCCTATTAAATTCACCCGCTTTTCTCTGCAGAATTATTTCTTCCAATATTAATTGTTATTTGGCTGATATGCAAGAATTAAGGTCTCAGCAGACATATCACAATCTTTATATTGCTTAAGTAGCTTATAAACACCAGGATTTTCTCTGCACATACTCTGCTCACTCCTGCATCCTTCTGACAAGAAATCAAGTTTAGAGATTATTTACTTTAAAAAAAGTGGGCTTTACTAAAGGCAGTGACGTGCAGTTTTCCTGACACACGCCACAGTAATATCTAAGTGTGTGATGTCTTTCAGCAGCACCTGAGTTCAAGTATTTTGCTTTGGGGACCTCATCTGAATTGTAGCAGTAACTACCAAACTTTGGATTTCAATCTCCAGACTACGTTTTGGACGGATTCTGCCTCAGAACTAATTCCGCAGGGAGTTTGGGTAAAGCTGGCAGAAAAGGAGCAAAGTCAAACCCTGAACACAAAAACCCCTCCAAGCTTGTGAGACAGACCTCAAAAGTTTTACTCGATTGAGTGTAGCTACAGAATTCAGGGTTATTATCGAGGATTTAAAATAATGCCCAGGGGATTTAACTATGTGCATCATTAAACTCTAATATCAAATTTCAACCAGAGTGCTGAAGTGTCAGAAAACACTCTGGATTTATTTTGAACTAACCAACTCAATCCACAAAAAAAAAAAACCAAACCCAACCACCACACACACAAAGCCCACACCAAGAAAACCTCACCATCAGCCAAGCAAAGAAAAACCAACAAACTCACAACCTACCCAAAACTCCCAGCAGTCCTTACACACCTCATGCAGGCGTACCTAGAATAATTCACTCCATACCACCCAAATAGCTAGTGCTAAAGAATCTATTCAAAGCACTAAATAACTGTATGCCAAGTAATTCACTAATAAAGAAATTGCTGGGACCTTCGCTGTGGTTAAAGGTTATTTGATTTGCAGAGCGGAAGCAGAAGGACTATTAGTTCAGGAGCTTGTGGGTGGTTTTTTTATACCACCCACATACACCCCTCCATGCTCCCTAGCTGAAAATAAAGGTAAAATAATCACAGAAAATGATTGGGTTGGGGTTTTTTTTTATATATATATATATGTATATAAAACGACTCTCAGGTTTGTTTGCCTTATCTATTTTTGTTACCCTGAATTACTGACCAAGAGCTCTTTCCTGAGCTGCTCTCAACACGTTTTCTTTAGCAACATTTGTCAACTGGCCATTTTCTTTATGCAAACCCAAGCTCACGAGTGATGAACAAGCCCAGGATGGGGTAAAACTCAGCGGTATGAGATGTGAGCTTAGGCTCTGGAAGTAGCAACATTTTCTGATGTAAGCTCATCAAATGGAGAAGCAACTGAAGAACAACCAGCGTGATCTCAAATTGACTTTAAGCTGCCGTGCAGTGACAAGAGGAAAAATTGAATCTATGAGAATTATTTTCAATGTTCAAGCTGCTGTACAAGCACCTAATTACCTCATTTGAAATGCTGAGCAAAGACTAACAGAGCTGTATAAAAGTCAGGAGCTGAAACTGGTTTGAAAAGGACTGCCAGGGTAGGTGGAGAACAGAAGCAGTTGGGAACTGGGTGACTTCAGCTTGGTTAATAAACACAAAAACCAGATGGGATTGTTGCTGTAAGTGTGACTGAGGAATGCCCCAAGGAGGGAAAACAGCTCTGGAAGATGAAGTATCAGCAACAGAGCTTCCCAATTGTGAATACTGGTAAACACCATTACAGCAATCAAGTTGGTAAATGACCTTGGTCGGGCAGGAGGGCTGTATTTGAAGAAAAGAGAGTAAAGAACGGACAGCCCTAGTGCCCCCAAAACACAACCTCCACCCATTAACTACCTTTAAAAAGCCATTCATTTAAATGGGATGCTAGCTGCAGCAGTGGGGAATTGAGTGTGTTGATCCACCCAGCCTCTCAATCCCAGCATATTGTCAAGATCTCCCAGCTCATTCCCAGGAAGCAAAATAGAAACACAAGAAGTTCAGGGTGCAAGCATCAGATGCTTGGCTATAGACTGTCAAAATGCCTTCCATGTCATTAATCAGAGGTTGGCATTTTTCATTTTTCCCCTTGACCAAGCATATATTTGCAGAGTATTTAAATCTCCCCAGTTTCAATATTTCAGGATGACAAAGGCTGAGCTTGCAATAGGAAACTATTGCACGGTTGATTAATACTGTGATAAATGATTCAGAAGTCAGCATCCTCCTACCTGCTGTATATTTGCCATCACAGCTCCCACAGACTCACTCAGAAGAGCCTCCTCTTTCTTAGTAGGATGAATACAAAAGTATGAAGTCAGGATCAATGAAACGAATTAATGCTTTTTCAATTATCTAAAAGAGAAGATGTGCTCCTGAAGTAGTAGCTAAGTTGGCAACACAGTGATTAAGGAAGCACAGCACAGAGCATGCAAGTGGTGAGGCTGCACAGGCACTTGAATGCAGCAGCTGCTCGTGAAGCAGGAGGTCTCAAGGCAGGTGTTGTACAAGACACGTAGCATTTGCGGTTGGTGCCCACAAGAAAATCCTCGCAGAACATGACGTTGATTTTTTACCAACACTAGAAAAGCTATGAAAGTCCTAGTAGGTGATGACGAAGATTGTACAACTTGTAAGTTTAATGAAGCCATTTGCAGCACTTCTTTGTGCCCACCTTAGCAGTTAGTACCTTCAACGTCCCCTTGTCTATCTTTTTAAGGGTTCTCAGCATTATGTTCCTTAAATCTACAGTTCCCAAGGTCACTTCAGGCACTACCCTCCCAGGCCAAAGTGGCTGATACCTGAATTGGCTGTCCTTGGCTTTGCCCTCAGGCGTTAGTTCACACAAATTAAACACACATCTTTCTACTTGCCTTCCAAAGAGGTAGGATGGATTTTTCCCATGAACAATGTCTTTAATCAACCTTCTCATGTTATGAACATGCTTGCAGGGAGAGGGTGAGGTCTTCCTAAACCAGCAAATAAAGCTTTTGGGCACAGGAGCCTTTCTTCTGTCTCATAAAGCAATAGCAGCTTCAAGAAAAAGGCAGGCTGGAGACAGTTACTCCAAGCTAACGATGTCAACAAATTATACAACTGCAAACAAAAAATATTAGTAACAATACTGCTTACAAGTGACTGAGAGACATCAGGGGCCTGTCACTGGCTCAGGGTTTTCTGTCGTAATCCCCTATGCTCTCTAGAGCTGCTTATGAGCAAACTAAACCAAAACCCACTTCCCCCCCGCCCTTCTTTCCTGCCAAGAAACCCTCATCTCATGCCCAGCTAATTGAAAGGGTGGGATTCATTAGTACAAAAAATTACCTTTATTAATTACCATAATAATTGCTACTCTGACTCTGGTGACTACTGCTCTCAGTCCTTTATAATGTAAATTGATTGTTTACAATCCAACCAGATTATGGGAGCAAAACTAGCGTTGCTGTGAATTATCCAGGACCAATTTCTATAGCTGCCTAAATCAGTCTTTGATAGGCGCATCTAATTATTCATTACGTGTATTGAGCATTGTAATGCTCTGCAGTCACTCCCCACACCCCAGTTACTGGGTTCCACCGAGTGCCAAGCCATTATGTGCTCTGATGTAAACCCACACAGCTCACATCACTGCTGTTCCTAACACTCTGGTTCACACTGAGAGGGAATACCACTCCCATTCTTAGTGGAAGTGGTTAGGAAGGTGCAGTACTCCCTGGTTGCTGACAGTTGACTGTTTTTAATCTCACTGAAATCCCAGGAATGTATTTCATCACAAATGTCAGAACAAGCCCATTTGTTTTACCAGTTGAGTGATCAGGGCCTCCAGGGACACCATTACTGAAGACAATTATAAGATTACCGTAGTCTTAGAGTAATATTAAAAAAATCATCACTGATCATCTCCAAACCAATTTTACTTTCAAAATGAAAATAATTTTGAGGGGGAGGCAGACTTCTTTGATAGAAAAACAACTGTTTAGTTTTGGCATTAAAAATCTATAATCACATTTTAAGAACTCTTTTTTTGAGTGAAAAGAAACCAACCTTAAACTCATATTAACAGGATCTAAACTTTTTTTCTTTTTTTTTGTAAGAACTGTTCTGGTTTCAAACTCCAAATTCCATTTCCTTGGGTGTATGTAGTCCAGTTGCCATAGATTAAGACACAATGCAGAACCCCTCTCTGTAAGGAACTTATTTCCAGCATTACCAAACCAATAGGCTAAACAGAAAGAACTAAGTTTAAAAGATCTCTGACTCATTGTTAGGCAAACCCCATTACTGGTCACTGTCCTGTTCATGGAGAATAACTATGCTTAGAAAGAACCCCACCTCGTTAGATTCTGTAAGAACACACAACTGGAAAGCAATGGAGTCCAGCACAGCTCTGGGAACTTGACCCATACGCAATTAAGGAGGTCTGAGAGCAATCACTGGTGACACTGCAGGAGTCTTCACTGGTGAATCCTTTGCCCAGCTTACGGCAAGTACTGTATAACAAATGTGTATCATATTGACTTGTGCACAAAGCCAAACTAAGGAGGGATGCAAATAAGATGGGAATTGGGAGAAAAACCATGAATCATCTGAGAAGCCTTTAACATCTTTGATGCCTTTATAGAGAAAGCAATGGTCATTTTAAGACCCATTAGTTACACTGACGTTCCCTACTACAGAATCTGTTATTTTGTGCTCCTGTATCTGCAATTACATGTTGCCTGGTTAATGCTTATTAAAATAAAATTTACTTCATAGTCAGTTACTCTGGCTACAAAAGCACAGGAATGAACTGGAGAGTGGGATGGAGGGATGGACATCAAGTCAGCAGTTCTACTGGTAGCTCGCATTTCCCACAGCCAACTTTTATCCATTTGAGAGGTTTCTACCTGAGCTCCAAGATAGGTTTCTTTGAAGAGCAATAAAGAAAATTACTAAAAAATTAGACTGAGTTTAGGTTCTAACCAGATTTAAAATGTTACCTCCTCCTAGGGATCATAAATTGCCTAAAAATAAAGGCATGAAACCAGTGAGACTGTGTACACAGGGCCAGATTCTAGACAGAGAGCAGACTTGGATTTGCAAACTCAGTCTTGAAATTGTCTGTCTGCTGGCAAGCTCCCTGCAGAAGAGTACACATGGAGAGGCACGTGGTAAGCAGTTAGACCTTTACCAACTGGCTTAGATGCAGTGTCTGAATAAAACTAGAGAGGAAAAAAAAAAAAAAGCAAATAACCCCCAAAACCTAAACATACAAAATACTTTATAAATTCAGGGAGAATTACTGGAAGGCTGGATTACGATAAGCGTGCTGAGCAATCAAATCTTGCTTTCTTCTTGTAAATTCATCCATCTAATCCCACCTATGAGATTCCTAATGGTGCAGCGTTGTGCAGTACGTGGAACTGCAGGCTTTGCCACAGTCCTTGCTATGGACTAGCTCAGATTCAAGAGGGGGGAGAACACTGAAGGTTAATGAAAGGATTTAACACAGATGTTTTAAAACCCCAGCAAAACAGGAGGCAACAGAGGTAACAACACAACTCATGACAATAAAAACCAGAAAACTTTAGTCTTGTGGTGTTGTGGTGGTTTTGCTTTGGGTTGGTTGGGTTTTGTAATTTTTTTTTTTTTTACAAAGGTAGTAAGACAGTATCAGGGCATTGGATCTATTATTTTCTTACAATTATTCAATAGTATTTCTCCTGTAAAAAGGACCTGTTGGATCTGCCAACAGCTTGCTTAGAGATGGACATTAAACAGAGCTAAAGCTGTACTGTTCAGCTGTGAGTATTCAAAGACGGGTTAGCCAATACTGGTTTCTACCTCTGGTTGGGGTGACTGAAGAGAATATCTGAACATCTGCAGTAAAGTTTGTTTCCATGGATACTTCTACCTCTAATACTTCTTCTGCGAGCCTGTGTTCCAGTTCAAGTCCCTCTTGTGTTTGGCAGAAGTTGAACATTTTTATAAAAATAAATCAATAGCAGAAGTTATTTGTGGAAGTGTTTTGTAATGTTCAATCCTGGGTAACAGAAGTTCAAAGACAAACAACTGTGGTAACAACTCAAATTGCTTTAATTGGCGAAAGTTATAAATGAGAAAAAAATTGCTTGATGGGGCAGAGAGAAAAAAAAAAATCTTAATTTGACCAAGATTCAAGCAGCTGCTTATAACCACGGACCCTAAATGTAAGGAAACTGGCAGGACAATACCTGATCATTGTATTAGTATGTGCTAGAAAAACATTTGAAAATGTTTAATTAAGGTTTATATCGCTCTCCTCCTTTTTAAATGGGAAGAACAGATACAGCAATGCCTGTTGCCATGTTAACAGATACAATTTAGCATCTTTAATAAAAAACTGGAGAATAAATCAAATTGTATATTGATGAAACACACAGACAATCCTGAACTACGAAGCATGGAAAAATTGATCAGGAAGCGGCTCATTCTCAGGCACACACACATAAAGCTGTTCATTAACTAGAACCGATACTATAGACAAGAACGAACGTCTTAAAAGGAACAACTTGCCTGTTAAAATGCTGACCAAAGAACAGGCAACTGCCCCGAGGTAGATGATGTTTATACCCTACATAGATGCAGGAAGTGCAGTGAAGAAGGACCATAAAAGCACTTCCCCTGCACTACATAAGACAGCTTTTCAGATCGGACTGCCAGACTCTTCCCCAGCTCGCTGTATGGTCACTCCAAAGTGACAAACCCAGTACTTGAGCATTTGCAAGTCGGGTGATGTCATATTTAATGGTGAAGAGAACACAAAGAAAGATACTGCCCCCACATTTTTTGCCAGTTTGATAGGCTGCCCTGTTGACGAGCTTCCCAGCACACAGGGTAGCAGGAAACATACAGCATTTCAGCTCAGGGGAATCCCAGAGCAATGAGAGGCACAGAAAGGCAGCGACTATGAAAAGAATGACAGCTGTGAAATGTTATTTTTGGCCACTGTAAAAGCTGGAGAATGCTTCTGCCAGAAAGAAGTGATCGAGGAGCCCTACAGCATATGGACACATCCTCATCATCACCATTCAGCCCTTGTATCTCAGCACACAGACCCTCAAGATACCTCTAGCCCACATATTTTCTCCTAGTACTGCTGTTTTGATCACTTCTATGTACATTGGAGATTCCTGAGTGAATTAAATAATTAGATCTAAAATTAAAAGGCAATATTATGATGAAAATGAAGGAGTAAAGGAAACAAAGATTAGGCTAAGTCTGCAAAATACAGGCAATGAAACGAAGGAAAGGTTGTGTGTCATGCAGAAAGGCACAGAACCTGGAAAAACGACTGACAGACAAAAGAAACAACTTTTACTGGCAGCAATTAGATAATAAAGTTGTTGCATGAAAATTTAAGAAAAAAGCAAAAAGGCCAACCTACACGAAAAAGCTTCCTCTGTAAAGGATGCAACACTGTCTAGTTTTCTATTCAAGGGACATTTCAAGCCTCATGTCAACCTTTCAGAATTTTAATTTTAGTCTGTCTAGCTCAAAGTTGCTGTTTAAGGTTTTTCTTTTCCTTTTCATTCTCATGCAACTTAACTCTTTAACATTAAGCAGAACGAGCCTACAAGAAACTGCTACAAGAGAAGTTCACTCTTCAGCCACTGTAAAGAGAAGCACAAACCAACTACAATGAATTACAGCCTATCGTTAAAGTTGTTAAGAAAAGCCTCCTGTCCGATTTGGCTTTAAAAAAAGAGAATTGATCACTTTTGTGCGTTCAAAAACATCAGATCACATCACAAAACATGGTATATGTAAGACGGTATCTTTTTTTCCTAGCTGTTAAACCAGAAATTTGTTATACAAGGGAGCTAAAATGCAGCAAGACCTTCAAATCCTTGTGGTACTGCCAGGCACCTCACTAACATGGGCCAGGCACCTCACTAACGTGGAGCAGCCTTGCCACAGAAAGTAAAAACAAAGTAAATATATAGACAAGGAATGTAATAAAAAGCATTTCTCTCCTCCACCCTGAAACATTTCCAGAAGCAAATGCCCATTTTTCATTGAGTGGGATGATAAATCCTGTGCGACAACAAATACTGTGGGAACTTTGCCCACTGCAGCAAGTATAGATACTGGAGGAGATCACCCATGGCTCTCAGGACCTTTGGTAGTGTTGGCTTAAGACATGTGAAAAGAGTGACAGTACATGGTCCCACGTTAGATCTGGAGGTTCAAAGTTAACAAGTCTCTGCGAGAGCTGAGAGGGCAAAATCTGCAATTTTACCTAATGAAGTATATGAAGTGTAGTTTTTATGACTGTCATGACTCAAAAGAAATCTAAGTGCTTTCTAAAGGAAAACAAAATAAAATGCATCAAACTGGGTAACAAAGCCCAAGTAACCTGCTTTGGGAATAGATCAAACCCAGAAAACTCCATGCTGACAGTCAAAGTTTTGAGTGTTTGAAAATAGGAAAGCAACAGAAACTGTTTTGCAACTTCATTGCTACAAGGCACTCATTAAAATACATCAGCCTTTAATTTTTGCTATATTAAAATATCCCATAAGATGTAAAAGTTAATACAAGTATCAAAACATGTAAAACCCACTGCCTGGTACTGTACATAGTCACTTCTGACCATGAACATTGGGTTCCTATCTACACCCCTCTAAACTGATGGCATTTTATTTCCAAGACACTTAGTTGTGTTTGGTTGGGTTTTTTAAAAAGAAACAGCAAAACAATATAAGTGACTTTATGCAGAGCGAAAGAGAAATGGACCCAGAGGCACTGGTTCACCCATTTTCAGGTAGCTAAAAAAACCCCAGCTTGACTCATACTATCATCAAGGGAGCAGGGTGGGGGAGGAGAGAAAAATCAGAAGGTTTTGTCTTAAATCTGACCAAAGCTGAACTCTTCTCTCCTGTACTGCAGGGATAGTCCAGAGGGATAGGTGAGATGCAGGTTTGTACACCAAGGGACAGCAGCATCTTATTCTTTCGCAACAGGAGGAGGAGAAAGGGAATTTTAATTACCAGGAAAGGAGAGAGATGCCAAAAAGGGAGCTCTGAAAACTTTGTTAGCAACTGGCTGTGAGCAGTGCACAGACTGAGGAAACATAAAACATGCAAACACGTATTGGTTTATACTGAAGTCAGTCCATAGCAGCATGTTCATGTGTGCCTGTAGCCCTGTTTTGGCATGTGTGACACAAACACCATCTGAAGCAGCCAGAAGTTTTTTCAGGTTTGCTTGTTGTTGCTTTTGTCAAGCAAGGCTAATTTACTGAAATGGAAACCTTTTCCAGGAAAAGATGAATGAGAAAAATTCCAGCCTATTTTGAGAGAAAGCTCTGAAATCGGAATGTTTTATTTTGACATCTGAAATTAATTTTTTGTTTAGAAATATTCCATTAAGAGATTCCATTAAAACTTATGGCAAAGTTGCAAAAACACAAGCAATGTATGATTGATCCTGTCTACATCTTTCATTTTTTTCTTCACTCAATGACATTATTGGAAAGGACAGCCTTCTGCTGGCATTCGGGAGAGAGGAATATTTGGGGAAGCAGCGAAAAAGAAAACCCCACCATCATCTCTCACTGGTCAGGCAGATTGACTCCCATTCCAATCCATTGGATGCAGAACTATTTTATTCTGTGGACACAGATTTGAAGTTGACAGGTGAACTTTGGTGTGGGCATAGCCCTGAAGATACGTTCCCCCACTGAGGCTGGAGGGGCACACAGCTTCATTCGTGATGCAGAGAGGGGCCTCCAAGTCAAACATCACCAGGGAGGACAGAGGAGTGTCTCAAAGTTTTGTGGCCAATGTGGCACTGGAACAGAGTTGTGACTGTCATAGAAATCAAGAGGAGTAGGGGAGAGAGAGATGTGTGGGACCCTTTAAAGCCTATTATCACGTATCTTGAAAAGTATCAAGCTATGTCTGAGGGAACATCAATGCTGCCACCTCCAAAAACAGTCATCAGAAGCAGAGGTAGCTGAACAGCTGAACCAAAAAGCTAAGGATCCCTTCCTAAGAATCAAGCGTTATTACAAACCTGGCAAAATGTTGGCACTTCAAGTAGTCAGACCTGACAGCAAAATAGACAGAGCAGAAAGTGCCTTCAGTAGCTCTGAGGAGACATGTATGGGAAGAGATCTTCCTTCTCGTTTTGCAGGGTTGTCAGTAAGAAATTCCCAAATCCTGCTACCGATTGAATCTTAGTTTTCAAACCTTAACTCCAAATTCTGCAGTTATGTTTTTTCAAGCTTCCATATTAATTTGTCTAGATCCTTTGGAGGTGTGGTTTTTTAATTGCCTTAAATGTATTTATTTTGCTTTATTATGCTGTGCTTTTCATTGCTACTTCTGAGAGAAGAAAACATAATAATTTTGTGCTTTTCCAGAGAATTTAGTGAGATGAAACACATCAGCTGGGAGCATATCAAACAAAACTGCCAGCAAGATGATGGATATCTACTGAAGAGCTAAAAAGCAGATGGCTTTTGTTTTGGTACCAAACATAAGAGCAGATAAAACTCAAATTACAATGTTCTACAATGCCAAGGTTAAAATAAAATCCCTTCAAAAATCGGGCTCATCGAGTAATCAGACAAAAAAGAACATTATACCAATCTAAAATTTAGTCAGTTTATATATTAAAAAAGTCTCAGCACTATTGGGCCCTGGGCTATGTTGGCAATTTGTGACAGTTCTACAGTGACAGGACTCATGAACAAGGTACAAACAATTCCACCACTAGTCCCCAGCACACAAAGCTCATAATGCACCTTTGAAAAATAAACACACCATAGTACTTTAATTGAAAGGAACCCGAAGTATATGTTAACCACCACCTCCTTCCCCCCCACACTTTTTTCTAGACAGCAGCAACAAAAATCTATCAAGAAATACATAACAAAGAGCTCACCTCTCAATCCCCTCTCTGAAAAAGGAGGGCTACAGTCTCAAATGTTTTCTTAACAATTTCTTGCTTTGAAGAAGGCTCTAACATTTTCAAATAATGAGACAAGTTTAAAGGACTTTGAACAACAAATGCCAACAGGCCATGAAAAATAAGGGGGGGATTACTGAAGTGTCTATTTTGTGTATAGAGGTCAGTGCTTCTGATGTTTGTAGACTAGAAGAGACTGTTGTACCCAAACAAATTAAGAAATTAATGAGGATTTCAAGGGAAAGGAATGTATCTGCTCAGGTCCAGTTGGAGTAGCAGGGAGCTGAAGTTTTCACATTCCATCTTTCTTTCAGCAACTGCTGAATCTGTATACTGGTCCACTAAAAGCTCGTGAAGATTTATGTGTCTCAGATATGGAAGGAATGTGGTGGCCGTGTCCAGAAAGCTAACAGCATGGGTAAGCTTCAGAAAACTCTCTGGAGCAGTCCAAGATTGCTACTTTTGCGTATTCAAAGACAAATATGAAAGCAGAGCTGTTTCTGCCATTTTCTAAGTAAAGCAGCAAAGAGCTTGGCCCTGACACCACGTGATTTCTCTCTCTATGACACGTGGCTGCACACAGGTGTAGTTTAGATGCCAGTCTGGGAGAAAGCCACACTTATGTAACACCCCATCCATGTGTGTTCCCATTCGGGGTACATCTGTGTCTACACACGGGTGTTTGTGGTATGGGAGCTCCAGGCTGCTCCTGTTCACTGTGGAGGCAGACAAAAAGCAGTGAAGAAAGATTAGTCTGCAAGTTTGCAGTTGCTTTACAATTCAAACTCCTTTTTTTCCCCGTGCAGCACTATTTCATTGATCTGATTTCTTCACCCATCGAGCAGAAAACATTTGATCTGATTGCACATGTCTGTTTTCTAATCAGTCTTTGTTCTAATTTGCTTGATTATATGGAGCCCTTGTACTCTAAATTCAACATGTTCAAATTCAACTCGGCAAAAATTGATTACTTTTGTATCACTCCAAAGACAACTGCCAGCAGCCAGGCAGATCTCACTTGTTCATAAAATGCCTCAAAAAGCCTGAATAAAGAGTGGCTGGAGGATGCTTCTCTGTTACTACAAATAGTAAGGGATATCTTCCCAGATAGTTACAGTTCAGGGAAAACCAAAAGTTCTGTGCTTCCTTGAAGACAACCCTATCCCCAAGCTTTGCAACCATGCTTTAATTCACACATCCTCAAGCTTTCAGCCTGAAATTGCCAATACTGTTTGGAAACTTCCAATACTGTTGACTTGGAGTCAAGTTCAAGCTGAGTGAATGGCCTTCAGGAAAAATTTGGCCATACCTCTCTTTGCAATGGCAATACCAGCAGCCTGCAGAGACATCTGAGAGAAGAGATTCCCCACCAGCAATGAGATCAGACAATAACCCAGTCCTTATGGCCTTGTGCAAAGGGAGAGCATTTTCATTTTCTTTCCAGCCTCAGCACAAGAGGATGATAGGATCCTTTATAATGAAAAAAAAAAAAACGTTTTCCAGCTGCAAAAGTTAAACTTACACATTTTGAACCTGCCTGTGATCGAAAACATTTCTTAGTATCTCCCATAAAAGCCGCAAGCAGAAGTTATGCCTTTATACATGAAACATTCTTGAAGAAATCTGAAAGTCGATTGGCACTTTGCCCCCATTCCTTCTCTCTATATATGCACATGACTTTCTAGTAAGATGAGAGCAGCTGCAAAGCAATTCCATTTACACTGTACGCATTCCTTGTTAGATACTTTCAAAAAAGCAGCATGGATTTTTACTCCCTAACACATCCATAACCACTTGAGCAGAGGCACCCAGATCACTTCAACTGTACAGATATTGCTGCAGCATTAATGCCACTGTGTCCCTGTACATTGGTTTGTACTCTTGGAGTTCTGTGCTTAAACAGGTGAGCACGCAGAGAAGGTGTGCATCACCCACCAACAGTGGTGACTCTGGAAGCTCTGGGATTTGGCACACTATGAGAAATGAAATTGCAAAGCTAATACGATTGATTCATCTATTATTGCCACTTGATATATGAAGTACTTTTCAAATTAGAAATCCATGCATCTTAATGACATTGCAATTACACTGTACACTGTAATAATTCTCAGCTACAGGTTAAACTCCTTGGGTAAGCGAATGAGCTTTCACACCTTCTCCACACTTAACCGATAGCTAATTGCAGTTACACAACCCTTACCACAAAAGGGGTTTTTTAGAGTGACTAACGACCTTGATTAAAGTATGAACATGCTTCCCAGATTAGCCATTTTATTGGCAGATGAGGGCTAAAGAATGTGCCAAAAATCTATGCCACAGGTAGTCATAAAACTACAAAACCATATGGCACTACAGGAATGCTTACAGTACAACACAAACAACACACTAAACATCTGTATACGAAGGGGCTGATGCAGAACAGAGACTGGCCTAATAACACCAGGTGCTACATACATTTTTGATAATTTCTCAAATATAAAATTAAGTAATTAAGATTATTATTTTCTGTATTCTCTATACAGCCTACATTATGGTTCTTTGATTTTTTTAGGGATGTTCCACACAAGTAAGATAACTACCTGCTTTATTTTATTATTTCCCCCTCCAATTAGCTTGAATAAATTGTGTGGAAATTAACCTGACTGTTTGATTAGAGAATGTCGATCAGAACTCACCTAGGGTTAGCACTTGTGGTGCTAACAGCTCCTTAAGTCCTTGCCATTAACCACTTACATGTAGAGACTGTTCTGCTGATTTGTTATTTGGGCAAAGCTGCATTTATTCTGTACTTAAATACATGTCCGTTTCTATTGATATAGGAACCATTCAATATGTGGCTAATTTTAATCCCCCTCAGAAGGGTAATAACAAAAAGAATGAGACCAATTAAGAATAACAATAATTGAGATAGCTATAGCTAAATAACGGATCTATTTTATCAGTACAATAGCACAATTGGCTGATCAGGGGAGATCTCAGGGTAGAAGGAAGAGGCTGCTTTTTTGAGATCAGTAGCTGTGCAGCACAGGAATATAAATAGAGAGACCGATTTACTGAGTTCAGCTCAGAGAATTTGACTGCCCTTACACAAAATATACTGTGTTTCACTGTCACAGCAGAAAGACACTGACTCTGGCATATCAAAGTGAGCTGCAGGAGGAGGATCAATCTAGTGGCATCATTCAACAGAAGATAGTGATGGGAACATGACATCTTTAGAATTAAGGCTAAGTGCCCTGTAGGAAGAGGCACTCAGTGAAGCACCAGCCATTTCCCTTTTTGCCTGGACCCAGTCTACCCACAGGTACTTTAACTAACCTCCCACAGCCCTGAGGCACGTCCTAACCAGAAAGGTATTGTACACTCACAAGGCATAGTTTGTAAGCAGTGTGTTTCTCTTTGACACGTTGAGATTAATTCCATCCTGTAGTTCTGATTACACTGCATTTCTAGGAAAGAGATGAACACAAATACCCTTTGAAGCTGTAAGATAACTGTTCCTGGTGTTTTTACTACAGATCTACTCTTCACACTGTTGATGCTGTGTAATCTCTGACTTCCATGACTACATCTCACTGATTTTCAAAAGGTTTAAGCCTTTGGAAAAGGTCACTCTTAGTTTAAGTGCAGCAACAGAACTGGCTTCTCTTTGTAAAAATTCAGCTATCATACAGCTCTTTCTTGAATTACCTCAGAGAAAGTAGAATATGATCCTTCAAGAGAAGCTGTGTGATTGCAGTATCTAGATAAAGTTGCACCTCTTCTTCATAAGTGGTAAAAAAAAGAATCTATGAGCTTGACTAAATTAATTTACTTCAACCTCAGCACTTGTCAATAGCAAACACATTATTCCAGCTGGAGCTCTATTCATTGAGGTATGGATACAGTCAATAACTCATCAGTTAATGCTGGCTCAAAAGCAAAGCTTCTTAGTTGTCTAAATCAACATCTCAAACTACAAGGATTTTGCATGTAATGCAAATGTCCCTTTGGAATGGGGTTTTCAGAATCACTAGCATTGACATAACTTTACCTCCACTGCTGTTACTCCGCTATGAACACAGGTTTCTCTATAAGTACATGTAGGCCAATGCTAGCTCTTACAAGTCCAGAACCCAGGACTGCTTCCCTTCTGGCAAGGATCTTTGTCGCTGGAATACAGATTTAGATCCCTGTATGCTTACTCCAGCTCTCTCACTCGTCCTCTTTAATCTTGTAGTCTGTGCACCATGGTGGCAAGAGGTGATTTATTATGGTGCCTATAAGTCAACCTTTCTAGAGATGCAAAAAAGAGAGAGAGCTTCAAGTCTCCCACTTTCTCAGCGTGGCCATTAGGTCATCACATACAGTAGAAAATACCATCATCTGCTTTAAGTGACAGAAATCCGATTGCCCATAACTGGAAAGACAAATGAGGTGTTAAGAAGCTATAGCTCTAGAGTGTAATCCTCCAACAGACCTAAGTCAAGCTGTAGGTAAGTACTTCTACATGTGAGAGAGAAGACTCTTTCTTTTGGTGAATGAAAGGCTGCGGGTATTTGCATCATACTGCATCCTCAGGACACACCTCATGCCACTGGATTTCAAAGGTATTTATGAGGCATTCGGTCTTATTGCCACCAAAACCAACTTTTCTAAGCCAGGAAACATAGATGCCCAATTTGGTATTGTGACGAAGATACCAAGGGCTGAGTCAGTGGCACCAGTTGGTACAGAAAGAAGATAGACTACAGGTCTCCCAAGACCC
Organism: Gallinula chloropus; assembly: GCF_964237585.1. Classification (NCBI taxonomy): domain Eukaryota; kingdom Metazoa; phylum Chordata; class Aves; order Gruiformes; family Rallidae; genus Gallinula; species Gallinula chloropus. The sequence goes on along the minus strand of NC_140087.1, from coordinate 83,822,383 downwards.
TGCTTGGTTCTCGGGTGCCCACCATCACCTCCTTCCTACAGCAGACCTCAGCCTCTGCTGTTCCCACCTATTGCTTCAAGGAGCTTTTGGGAACAATAAGCAAAAGGATATGGGAAAACCCAAAAATTTATCTTGTCCTTTGGCAAACTGGCACAGACCTGTGGAAATCAAAGAAACAAAGCTTGTTTACAGAACCAGAGTCTTGTAGCTACTGCCTGATGAATGAATATTTGTAAACTTCTAAGATACCATAAGCTACACACAGATTCTCTTCCCTCCCAACAGGTCAGAGCGCAGATAAATCTCGCCATGTACCCACCAATTTACACCACAAAGGACACTTCTTCCAACATGACACGTTAGGCTGCTGCTTGGCGAGGAACGCCAGTGCATGTAAGGGATGATATACTGCCTGTGCTGGAGGAACCAGAGCTCAATTATATTACTGCTGTGGAGTAATGATTTTGTCCAAGGTGTTTAAGGTTAGTCACATGTGTAAGTGCCTTGCTGAACCAAAGCATCAGAGATGAAAATCATCCATCATTCATGTGTCTCAGGCTTTCAGATCAACTAATCTTTCTCTGCCTGCAAACAAACTAACCTACGTGCTAGCCATTTTGTGCTATTTTCTTCTTACGAAAGTAGCAGCAAATGCAATGGTTTTGTTTGGCTTGTTGCTGTTTAATTATTAAAAAGAGGGAGCTCTATTTCTCCAAAATCTCCACCAAGTTTAACATCTCAGCAAATACCAAAAAAAAAATCTACTAGCCCAAACAAAATCATTAAGTTACAGATTTTGGCAAGTTACACAAATGGTTGGTTTTGTGGTTTGTTTGTTTTTTTTTTAATCCTTACTGTGTAGATGAAGGGAGAGCAGAAGAGAGGGCAGGGGTAGAGGAGGAGAAAGAGTGTATCCTTGCATTTTCAGCATTAGAAGAGAATGGAAGGATAGCGGTGGCACAGGTTTGCCAGACAAAGAGCAGAGTGAGTTCTGCTCATCTCTGCCCTGTGGCTGCAGGACACAGGTGAAGAAGGGTGAATTACTCCCAAACTGCAACAGCTCCCAACGCTTCTGTTTTCACTCTGTCCCAGTGCAGGAATGGAAATTCTTGCCTCAATGTTGCCCAGATTCAACTGACACTATAGATAGCTGCCAGATTTTTTTCCTTGCCAGAAATATGCCAAATTAACATAAAAATCAGACATTTAACACATCAATGAATTAAATAATTAGCTAGCTAATGCAAATATCATCTTGACACTATCAACCCTGAAGCAACTAGACACTGATTTGTACTGCAAAATCTAGACGTGCTCCCCTCACTTCAGATAAGGACTAATTTCTAATAATTTGTATTTACAAGTGTTTATCACATTTTTTCACCTGTTTTTCCAAATACAAACTTCACCATGCTTTGTCTAGACCCCCACCCCTCCATTTCCTGGGGTCACTAGCCCCCACAGACTATGAGTCAGCATCTCCTGCACTGACTGCAGCTCTAGAACAATGTAAATCACAGCTGCAAAGTTGTGACCTCACTGGGGTCAGAGGCTGGGGATGGGAGAGTTTGCAAAGAAGATAAAGATAAGTTTAGCGAGAAGTTAAAGAGAAGGCAAGGAAGCTACCAAGAAAAAACTCATCCTGCATCTGAAAAATTGAAGCTATGCCTTATCCTAGGAAAGGCTTTCCTTTTTACTGCCAACTGAACAGGTCATTGCTGAGGCAGAAGCGATCACATCCTATTAAAAGCGGTCCCCAACACCCTGCAGCCGCATCTGTAATTGACAGTGTTCAAGCCTTGTTTACTGGGAACAAACCCCAGTAGATACAGGACGTAACAATTGCTATGTGATTTACTAGACCTGTGCTTAGGCTCCTACTGATAGTAGCCTCTTTCCTAAATAATTAATGATGAGGAATGTCTTTCCAATACAGTTTCTCTGTAGGTAATTACTTTTTAAAAATGGAAGATTTTGAAGCGCAGTCCTTGTCTTTGTAATTACTTGAGAAAAGATGACGCTGGATGGAGATCTGAATGAATACACTACTCATTCTTGCTACAATTTCCTTAAAAAGATGCTATCCAAGGATTTTGAAAGTTACTTGGGAGCTGGAAGATGGTTGAAATCGAACTTTCATTTGAGGCAGAACATATCTGGCCACATAAGTTAGTACAGGAGGGAAAATAAGTATTTAGAAAATGAACCAATTCCTTTGGGGACTGTTTTTGTTCAGTTTTATCCTGACATGGAAAACCTGAATACTGTGCACTAAAGAGCTACTATATTTAGGCAGAACCCTGCCTAGATATCTCTGCCAGTTATTAATGCTGTCGGACATGATAAAGTGCTGTATCAGATCTGCCTACGTTTGCTATTCTCATTTAAGACACATGGAGTTTCTGCCTCAAGCTCAATCAGTTAGAAATATTTAGGCAAGAGGGAAGCAGCTGTTGCCAGTGAAAGAGTTCAGTGACTGTAAGCTGCTCCTAACCTCTGCCTCAGCTTTGCTCCCAAAATAAACTTGATTTTTTTCCCCCCTTATACTCATTTTGGGAAAAGAACTTCAGATTTATCGTGGATGACCAGTGGATATCCAGAATTGTTACCTTGAAAAATGCATCCAAGTTTTGGCTTTGGTTCTGACTTTATTTTGGAAACAGGAAGAAATCATTAGCTTCATTAGCCCGATCTTACTCTTCCTTGTGCCAACAGAAAGACTTTCATCTGTTTCCATGAGAGCAGACTCTTGAGTTTTATTGGTATGGTCATCTCAAATCTAAAAAGATCATAGCTACAGGTTTTTGGTGCTGGAAGACAGGCAAAATCTTCCTTTTGTTTCAGTGCACTTCAACAAACCCAGACTGCCCTGCTAGTTTCATAGGATGCAAGGACCAGAAGTTGTAAGAGGACCTTAAGATCAATGATGTCTTTAGTGAAAGCTGCTACTATCCACCCACATTTTACATTGCCATCTCCACTCTTCTGCAAAGGGCCTTGACTTCAAGACTGCACACCCCTAGAAATCCCAAGCCAACAAGCTGCTTTTGTTATGCACAAGTAAGGCTTCTCCTCCATTACACTTCTCCTGTTCTAGAAAGCAACAGGACTGTTACGAAGATTCAGGATTAGATCTTTTGCCACTCCATATGTGAAGAAGAATTTATTTTTCCCTGAGTTAAACTGTAAAACCCCAGTCTGCTAACAACTTTTTTTCAACACACCAAGCCTCCTCAAGCTTCAGGATGAAAGCTAACCTTTTGTGCTGTGTGTTTCCAAGAGCAGTGAAGGAAATTGGCCTCTGCTATTTCAGAGACATGTGAGACCAAGTCCACCTGCTAAAAAAAACCCAAAAAAACCCACAACCCAAAACATCTCCATGGAAACAAGTAGCCACTCTACCCCTCCTGCCTGAGGCAAGCAGGACTACAAAAAATTGCTGCAGTCCTGCCATTAAGTAGGAAAAAAGAAAAAAAAAAAAATCAGCCATGGTTTCCCAATGTTTGATTGCTCCCTGCATTGCTGTTCTTGTACCACAGACAGGAATTTCATCTATGCTTTTGCAGAAGAGGCCACAGTTGAGATGGCAAGTCTGAGCCCCCCCAACTTCAGCTTCTGGGGTTTTAATTTTATTTATTTAAGTTTTCTAACAGAAATGCTGAAGGTTTGGGGCTGGTTGCTTGGGGCTTTTTCGGAGTCTCCCTGCAACCCGCCTCAAAACTGTATTTTTACCTGTAACCCATACTCCACTGAAGCACAGATTATGTAGAATTATTTGGTTCAACTTTTAACTCTACCAACTTCTGATAAGGTTTGGGGGCTAAAACATGGCTTAACATTGTCCAACCATCCAAGTTAAAAGTTGCTGCAAGATCCTGGCAAGAGGCTGTTCTGTATCATTTACTGTACATGGATGATTTTTTTTCCCCCTCTATGCATGCATTAACGTCAGTTGAATGATTTTTATGAAGAATACTTGTATGTTCCTTGATCTACTTCCCATTTAGAGAAAAACAGTGATTCTTTTAAAAATGTTCTTTAATCAATTCAGTTCTATATATGCAATGTGATAGCTGTTTTTAAAAATAGAAAAAAAAAATTAATAAAGCTCCATGAAAAGGCAAAAGGGCAGAGAGAGAATTTATGGTGAGTTTTTGTAAGGAAAAAACACCTTGAAATGGGGCAGAAAAAATAGATACTTCAGCAGCATACCTTGATCAGAAGCCAGATATTTGTTTATTTAACATTTAAGGCCACATAGGGGGTTGCAGACATCTGTAAAGCCTTGGTGAAATAAATGTAGCTGAATCAAAAGACACCAGCTGATGATAAAACCTCAGGTGCTGACACAGCACAACATGCTCTGAATGCTGGAGCTCAGCCACAATAACCCTGGACATCCCTACTCCAGGCTGTAATTATACCAGGTAGTTCATTCGCATCTTTTATGGAGAAGTAGGAGGACTCAGCCTGCAAATTGCATCCCAAGGTGAGCTCAACAGGTAGTTGCCCCATGCTTAAAACAAATCTCACCAAAGAACATATCCTGTCCATGTTATTAAAAAAAGGCAGGCAATGTCATTCATTTGCTGGCTTTGGGTAAAGGTGCTGGATATGGGGAAAGGTGCGGAGGGACTTGATGCTAACTGTGGTTTGTGTTAATGTCTCCAGAAGGACAGAAAACAGCTTGAAGGCTCAGGCTGGTGCTTGCAGGCTCAGCGTAGTGCTGCTGTCAGGCAAGACACTGCTCTGTGCTCATTTTGCTTTTCAGTTATCATGTCTGGTGCATTCAGAGTGAATATTCAAGCAGATAACAAGCAACACGGATCACTGTGATGGTGCTGGTGTAATCCAGTGCCAAAGATCTCCTCCTTTCACATTCATGAGAGCTGCTCTTCCTAGTGTTAGTGCTATGCAGAGCTGGCACTTAGCGTTTGCCTTGCAAAGCCTGAGATTCATTGGTGTTGAGGGAAAAAAATAAAAATAACAACAAAAAATTCCATAAACACCCCCCAAACTATTTTTGGTTTGAGATTTAGACATGACAGCCTATCAGACAAGCTTGACAAGTGGTTAAATGTCTAGCTGTTGTTCACAAGGTGTTCTGGCTAGAGATGTAGGGAAAAGGCTTTTCTTTTTGCACTGCGTTCTGCCACATCGTGCTGTGCAACCCTCCTCTGGGACAGAGCTGAGAAAGGCAGCATTACTCAGAAGGGAAAACAACCCAGCTCTTTTGGATACAAACCCACACATGCTGGATGTGCCATATGAGAGTACAAGCTAGAAGAAGTATGGGTTTGGGAGGAAAGCTAGCACGAACGTTACCATACTTTAAATATATATATATAATTCATATTACTCAACTTTAAAGCAAATGCAGGAGAAAATTCTTCTAAGTGGCTTAACCCCCTTCTGAGCAACTTCAGAATGGAAGAGTATGCATTTTTCTCCCAAACTGGTTTCTTCCCCTTTCGCACCCAGGATTTAAGTGTACAGTAGAGTGCCTTCAAGCTAAGCTCTGCAATTGCAGCTTCTGCTGGAGTGAGGGGTCTCATTCAATGAGAGAGAGGGAAAGGCAAATCCTATGGCCCCAAGCATTAAGGGGATTCATTACCATGCAAAATGGCTGATGAAGCAAGTCTTCAAAATGGCTTTCACTCCCAATAGCACCTAATTAGCAGCACAAACTGTCATGATAAAAAATTCAAATGAATTCAAGCCAACCAACCTTCTTTATGGTGTCAGGCATAGTTTCTTACATTAAGTATTTTCTCAACCACCCACTGCAGCAGAACATCTCACCTACTTTCCAGCTTTTATAAGAAAATCACAGTATTTGTGTAATCCCCATGATATCAAAGAGTATTTTTAATATCAGCTGGAGGAAAGGGGTCACTCTCATTGCTGGTAGTTTCTACCATTCAAGTGGGTATAATTTGATTCCATGTAAAACATGCAGCGCAACTATTCTGATAATATAAAGGTCCATAAAGGACACAAAGCACTAAACAGAATGAATCCACAAAAGCCCTCATGTATAAAGTGAATTACTTGAAGCCACATACCAACTGCTTTCTCTCTAAACCCACAATTTTACATGCCCTTTTACCCTGAACACAAACCTCAGGTTAATACCACTCACCCAAATAACTGATTTTAAGCTCATAACCAAGAAATTCCCAATACTTCAAAGCATGTTACTCGCTAAAGTTAAAGGGAGGATGTATCAAGATTTCAGATTGTAGCTGCTCTTACTTAATGGGAAATTTGGGTAGTATGCAAACACACTGACATGCAGGAGTATGACTTACACCACAGATGAACAATGGATAATGTTTAATCATGCTCAGTCCTCATTCTGAAATGTTTGACTCCTTTAGTTTTGAGATTCCAGGAACCCGACAGGTTTTTTAATACCTCCTCCTGTACTACTACACCTGGAAGTCTATATTTGTACAACATGTAATTGGAAAAGTGTCAGCAGGGTGCAATCTTGAAGCCAGTTGGCTGCAGCCTTGGAGCACAGTGAGCAAGCAATCCATAAAAAGGACTCGCAGTATCAGTTTTACGCTGTAGAGTTACAATAAGGTCTTTAGGGAGCCCAAGACACTGTTACTAACAACGCCCTGATTCTGCGCAAGGCCCAAGACATCCACCTTGCTTTGGGGACACCTATTAAACGCTAAGGATAAACTCAAATTGGTAGAACTCTTTCGTTTATGAAGGTAACTTGAACTGCATACGCAATTCTTGCTCCTTTGATAAGAGATACTGCAGCTACCGTTAATAGCAGACTGCAGCCTACGAGCTGATGCCTCGAGGATGCTACAATTATTTCACCTGAAAAGAATTGCCATACACAGTGAAGTAAAGGCTGGATCAATCTGCTGTCCCTGTAGCACAGGAGGAAAAGGGTGATGCCACATACTACATACACATCTCCATCTTTTCCAGTGGATGCAGCTTCATTTTGGGAGAGAACAGCCTGCAATCAGAAGGCCTATTTTTCCTCCCTCCAGAATTGTAAGGCACTGTTCAGCCAACCACAGTCCCAGTCCTCCCTGATCCCAGAGCTATAAACCACCAATGGTTCAGTTCAGCCAGAGCTAGGAACACTGGCCTCACCAGCAAGAAGAGGATGGAATAGATCTTGTAGTAACTGCTCTTTAGAAATCCTCAGGAGCATGATTTAAATGATTCACAGCCCTTTTACATTGCTGGAGAGACAGAAAAAGTTTACCTTAGTGGTAAAGCCCAGACAGCAATGCTCTGCACAGAACTCTTCTGATCTAACTGAACGCTTCCAGGAAATAAGCCCTATGAGGTCCCAGAGTACAGTTATTGGTCCAGGAGAAAATGCTGCAATAAAGTTGATGATAACCTATATTCAATTATATAGCAACAAAGCAACCAAGCTCAAAGAGTTTTACAGAATATGAAGTATTTAAATCTAAAACTAGCTACTCAAACTATCAGACTCAAACAGGGTAACAAAATCTAGGAATAAGCTGTAAGACTGGGCAAAGATGATCCAGGTGTGAAAATCGCGTATCAAAGCCCAGTTTCTCTAAGTTACAGCCATGGTTACATGAGCCAGAGAGAAATTCCACAAGGCCGAGGATTTAAAACTGCTTGCTACTTCATTAATCCACTAGCTGCCTACTAGAAAATAAATCAAACAGCTGAATATCTGAGCTAATGATTCTGTGATTGTCTTTGAAAACTGCCATCACATTTGGATCTAACCACGTTTGCTGTCGTGCCACAGAAGTAGAGATTCTCTGAATTCCACGTAACAGCTGGCTTCAGCAGCTTTGATGCAAAGATTTCTCTTGTGATGTATCCTTTCCATCTGATAATGATTTCTGAGGGAAAGCTGAAATATCTGCCTTCCATCTAAGGGAGCTAACATAGCAGTAATGATTTTGGAAAGAATGATTATGTAGATCACTCGCTACACTTCTACATCCATGTCTTGAATCTGGCATGATTGACGCTGAAGGGGTCTGGCCTCCAGCATCTCAGCATATAACAAGGAAACTGCAAGTTCAGGGAGCAGAAAGGTGGATTTCAAGGACACCATTGATGATGTGTTTTGGGGCTCAGGTAAAGATTTTCAGTACAACCCTTATTGTCTGCGTGCGAAGGAGGCTGCCCACAATCAGTATCTCTAGATAATCAATCTAGTTAAGATTTTTCTTACCTGGAAAAGACTGTTAGTCAAGTTAATTAGTCTGGATTGTTAAAAAGAAAAAAAAAAACAAACAGTGAAGTCAATAACCTAGAATTAATTTGTGGGAAAGAGCCTAGAGATGGCTGAACTTCAGCTGCCAGATCTAGTTAAAAGAGAGCACCATCAACACCAGATAGAAGCTCATTTTATCCTCTTGAGACAGGCATATTCCTGAGATCAAGTGCCAATCCCTCTCTAATTGCCATCAAACCCAAGGCTGAGGGAAGCTCCAGAAGAAGAGCATTTAACTTCAGGTGGAGCAAGCCAAATCCACAAGCCCGGGCTGGGAGAGCAGTAATGGAAATGGTGAGGTGGGAACCAAGCTCTCCTTTGGGCAACGCTGAGCTTGCCTGCCAGCAATATCGGGGTAGTGAAGTAACCCTCTTGTACACCTTAAATCTCTTGTGTAAGTAGTGAGCAGCACCAGATGTGATTCTGATCCAGTACAAAATTAAAGTACTTTATTAATTCAGTCCCTGAAAGTCACTACTTATGCCTTCATACAAATTTATTTTTTGGAGGGGAGGAAGATATTGTCTATATTATCATCTCCATATCCACAAACAATGTCTCATACTTCTAAGTATATCAGTGATGCCTGAGATTTATTGTTAAAGGCCACTATTATAATGACTTTAGTAAGAGTCATGGAATATTGTGGAAATAAACTGCAAAGTCCTCTGGCACATTTGTCTCAGGAATGGGCACTATATTTGCAAATAAAATCAGTTTAAAATATTATATAATTGGATGAATAATCAAAAAACACTCATTAAAGCATCAAAGGATGCTGATGTAGCAGAAGGCTCTCCTCTGACCTTCATTGTTTTGCATTGTCCATTTTGACTGTTTCTCTTTCTCTGCCAAACAGAATACACTCAGCTTTTGAAATTCTCCAGCAACCCGCACCCCACCCTGAGCTATTTTCACCACTCATTACAGTGTTCTTTTATCCTTCTTTCAGTGGTGCCTGGCAGCGGCAGGATCCTGTGAGTTAACCCTGCATTACTGCCATAAGAGGTCATTGAGACAAAGATGAAACTATTTTTGTGAGCAATTATGTAAAAGCAAGGAAAAAGCCCAGCATTAATTTGCCCTTCCATCTGTATCATAGATATCAACTGCACCGTTGTCTGTAGTTTTAGGGCTGTAAATCAGCGATGCAAATGACCCCTGCTCAGTCCCACATCTCCCTGGCATGTTACTGGCATCCAAAGCAAAGAGTGAACAAGGATTAAACAGTTTAGGGCAGAAGCCAAAACATTTGGTGCTCTGCTAATGAGATAACAAAACCATTATGATTCATACAACAGCTGTCAGCATCCAGATGCATTCTTCTGTGCTTTCGTATTCACTCTAAAGCCCAATTCTGCCCCAGAAATAAACGCAACCAGAGCTTCATCAACCCCCCCCAAAACATAAAAAGGCACTTAAAATACAGCACAGCAAAAGGAAGGTACAACACACATCACTAGTTTTAAGCTGAATTGGAGCTTTGGTGCTTAAAATGGCATAACAGAGATTTCCAGGATTGCTAGTTGTTGAGGGAATCTCAGTTCCTAACACTGCACCTTACTTTATCTCTTCAAAGACATGGAAATATTTATATCTGCATCATACACTCACCTTGCCCCTCCATGGTACCACTCAAGCAGTCACTGATATGCAGGCATATAATTACAACTATATATGTAGTCATAGAAAGTAGCTCTTAGAACTTAGTCAGGTAACCATATAAAACAACTTATGGAGGAGGAAGTCTGTTTTTCTTTTCATAACAAAGGGCTTACTTGTGAAAGTCTCACACTATCTCGTGGAAAAGATAGAGAGCAAGAATTTGAGGGCGAGATGATATGCACCACAGATACATCATTTATCTCCTTGCTGAAGAAAAACAGATGACTAACAAGGACATGAATTACATCCATAGATCTCCTTACTAGAGGAAAACAGATAGTTAACAGGACATAAATTAGCTCAGACTGATGAGAACACCGCAAGCTTGCAGAAAACATCGCGTTCCAGATAAGGGGACCACCAATCATATTCCGAAGACATCTGACCACAATCTTTGGAAGGATCCACGCAAGTGCGAAGGACTGATAAGCTAATTAGCATGTGAAGTGGGAGTAGGCGGGGTTTGGTAATGAATATGTATAGGTGTTAATTGAATATACGTAGTTTCATTGTATAAATATGGGACGATTTTGCTACTTTGGGTGTGCATGTCTGTGGTGGAGCGATCCCCCACGCTCCCAGCACTGAATAAACATACCTACTTTATAACTTTCGAGTTACAGAGTCTGTTTCCGTTCATCATCACTATCTGCCCACCAGGTCAGTTTTCTCTCTGCTTTTGGTTTAAGTGAGGCTCAAGAGTAAAATAACTACAAGGTTCCTGTCAAGTTTGAGGGGGGCCGGAGAGAAGGGACCCCGAGCATGAGGGACAGCAGGGAGCTTCTCCAATTCACTTGTGTTCAGTGAAACTCAACATCAGTTCTTACATGATAAGAAAGTGAAAAATAGCACTCAGTTTTAGTTATTTTGCTTATATATACACATTGATTTATTTTCCTTAGTATTCCCATTATGTTTCTCTTCAATCTAGGCAAAAAAATGGTTAGGAACCACCGGCTAGCTATGGGACAATTAATATTAGAAGATTGTTATTACAAATGTTTTTTCCAAGATATGACAAGACTTGAACACACAGAGATGATCACAAGAAACCGAATTACTCTGGTCAGAGTTAAACGCATATCTTATGCTTGATTACGTGAAATGACAACCTAAATAAGTACATGTAACAGCTATTATTCTGTTAGTCATAATTTCAATCAGCAGGAGTCAAATATCATTAGCTGTGATAGATTTGGGATTTTGAGATTTAGGGTTTTTTTATGAAATATAGTCTTAATGGAAGACTGCAAGACATATTTGTAATTATGTATCAGCTCAGCATTTGGCTTTTCCTCTGGAGGGAAAAATGGTGGCAGATATTTACGTTAAGAAAAATGACAGAACGGAAGCTCTGCAATAATTCTCCACAGAAAGGAAAGGAAACAACAGAACCACAGATCTTGAACTAGCACAAGGTACTAGGAGCATGTTTTAAGGCTAACCTGTGTTTACTTTTGTAGGGTTTTTTCCCCCCCCGAACAGAAACACCTTAGCTTTATAATTTTTGTAGCACAGGAGGAGAGGGAGGTTAAAGTGCTAATGATGAATACTTTCATTACTACAAGAGATCTTTTGGGGTTTGTTGGTTTTTTAATTTACAAGTTAAATATGAAAGTTTAAACCTCAAACATTACCTAACCATTCACTCACCAATTCCCTTTTATATTATTTAATAGGTGTCTTAAAGGAAATTTTTAATACAAATCCACATTAGCGCTGGTTCCATACCAAAGCTTTAGCTCTTCTCACTTGGATCCCCACAAACCATTAAACACATGTTATTTTCATTCAAACAGCCTCACTAGAACTATTAATTTTCAGAATAGTGAAATAATTTTCACATTAAAAATTACCACAGACTGAAACCAGTAATGGTCCATTTCATAAGCAATGCATGCAGAGGAAGAAAATATTAACAAGTACTTGCATATATTTACTCACTATTTATTTACAAACATCACAAGATAAATGTTTTAGGAATATTTAAAAAAATAAATTGCCAAGAAAGCCATTAACACTGTTCAAAACCTTCCTCCAGGGACCCATCCACCAGTTAGACTAGAACTACCACTGCCTAGTACTTTTGCAAAGTAGAGCATACAAGCAGAAAACGGATACAACGTGTTTGGGGTTTTTTTTAATAGCAAGTTGAACCACTTTAAATTCTGTTTATGGTTAGCATGCAGGGAAGAACCCTCAGATGGAAGCCACAAACAGTTAGGTTAGGATAACTGACAACTGGGTTTTGAGCCACCACACTCCATACTCATTCAATTAGGCAAGAGAGCCCTTTTTGCCTGTACCACAGCTAACTTACACAAACATGTCTCCTTCCCTCAGTCCTCCATTATTACCAAATACCAACCAAACAAAAAAGCCACCCTGCCCACCCCAATGCACGCTAAAGAGCCACCCTTCACAGGGTGCTCCAAGAGAAAACAAGTTTTCCATGCAACCTGCTCACAGAGACACTCTGATTTGGGTTCAGACACCACCACTACAGCTTAGCTTTTTGTAGCTGCTCCAAACTGATTTCAATATTTTTTAAAAACTAAACAATTACAAGCCTGACAGCACAGGTATAACCTCAGCACACCCAAACACACAGCATACTAAATTAAACCTCCCAACACACAAACATATGCAGCCAACGTAACTTTTTCACATCTAAGTCAAAGCCACAGCACCATTTTCCTGCCCTCTCCCCAGACCCAGCCACATACACAATGGCTTGCTCAGCCCACCTCCTCCTACCTGGCTCCTGTCCTAATGAAGAAACGAATGCCAAAATCCACCAGCATACCAAGGAAAAGGCAGGAGAAAAGCCCTCTTCTGCAGCTGAAGGGGAGTGCAAGCAGGCACGGAGAGGCAGGAGGACCCCAGCTGTGAGTGATAATGACCTCAGCAGCACATCCAGGTGATGCCCACCTGTGTCACACCCTTTGCAGCCTCTTTAGTGAGATGTGCTGCACCTGAGGTTATTTACTTGATTGGACTTGCTGGATGGCACACAGAAAAATAACACCCCAGCCACTTGATTTTGTTTACTTGTTCTTACACTGTAGTTTTAGAAAGCCTTTGTACCATCTTTCCCATGCTGGGTTTAACCCCGGCTATGTGAGGCGGTCCTGTTGTGCTGAATGTTTCCTATGAATATGGGGGGGGACAATATTCTGTTTTCTCCAGCATGATCCCTGTACCAAAGGCCAGGGGAGTTGCAGAGGAATCAGGTATCACTTTATTCCCAGTGCCCATTTTGATTCGGTTTGGCTGGCACTAAAATTAGCTGTAACGTTGCACCCAGAGCACCACCTCCTAGACCAAACAGAGCTTTTTCAAGTGTTATTTTGTCTTTCACCTTACTATACAAAAGATTTTCCAACTGACTTCAGCAAATACAGGACAAAATCCCTTGCCTGCAGCTAATGAAAGTATCTGCGAAAAGCAGTTGTCTAGAAAGACAAGACTGCCCCAAATGCCTCTCTTTCCTCTTCATCATACACTCAAGGCTGATCCGCCATTCAAATACTCCTGCAATGACTGATGGCAGGTAGGAAGTAATTGTCCCTATCTGAGGACTGTCATCATAAATGTTAACAGAAGTGGTTAAATAGCAATGGAAAAAGGATCATTGAAGCGCTGCAAGGATTTTAGGGATTCCTTCATGCATATATCCCAAAGGCACTAGGCAGGACTGTGGCCAAGTGAGAAAACTAAGCATAGGTTTATTAAATTCACATAGAGCCACATGTGCCAAATAACCACGAATTTGGGGGCAGAAGAGTTTATGCCTTCTCTGCATTTCCTGTTATTTCTGGTAGAGAACCACACAAAACAAAATCATGGCCTTTGGCGGTTTCTGTTGTTGCAAACCCATTCTCTGTGCAAGTCATTGCTTCCCTTTCATCCTTCAATACAGAAAGCTCATTCAGTGCAGAGCTAGTATTTCCTCTTAGTTTGAAAACATTTCATCGACCAGCTCCTGAACACAGCACAAACCTCAGACCTTGATCCTCTCTGCTTAAGTCAGTGGGAGGTTTTTCAGTCCTCACTGAGCCATCTCAGATGAGTTTTCTCCACCCTTACTCATGTGTAGTACTGCGGCTACTGCGTTCACAGTGATTTAGGGGGAAAAGCACATGGCTCAATGAAAGTAGCACAGGGTTTTGGGAATGCAATGCCAAGCACCATTGCTGCACTCTATATCCTTGGGTTTTTAAATGCTGTAGCTGGGCAAGTTTAGTAGTCGTGTTAAATTCCTATGTTTGTAAACAGCTTCTTTATCTGAAAGACATCTGCAAATGGAGAAAACAAACTGGAAATTTAACCAAAACAAACTTTGTGGTATTATCTGACAGATGGAAAAAGGTGTGAAAATAGCCTCTATCACTAACATCCCTTTCCCATGTGAACTCCTATTAAATAAAAATAAAATCCTTATATCTCATGCTAAATAAAGTTTACCTTATGGAATCTATTCTGAAGCAATTTTCCTGTATTTAAACCAGATTTCCTTCTCCTGTGTCATGCTGAAGTCATGTCAAACATGAATTCGACTAGAATAATATTAGAGAGCTGAGGGCAGTTTCAGTGCTTGCTCTGCCAAACTAGATTTATCTGGAATCAGAAATTCCTGATGGTTCAATCTGAGAAAACCTTTTTCATTGCACTGATGCTTACAGGCTGGAAAATCCACTCAGCAAGTTCAGGTAATAGTAATAATATCAACAACAGCAGAATGAAAATAAGTGAAGTGATTCCCTACAACACTGGGATCACTATCTACTAGATAACCAAGACTGAGCTAGAGGATTCTCCTCGGATTTCTGTCAGTGATGATTCAGCAGGATGTTTCACTTATTCTTGAAAAATCCGACTGTACACACAGGGTAACTTATGTAACCTATTAATCACTGGGTTCTTTCTTATTAACAAAGAGACCAATATTTGTCAATATACTACTAATCTATATGTACAGATGCTGACTGCAGCTGCAACAATCCCCAACAGTTATTAATACTGTCAGAAGGAAGGTTGAGCACAACAGCTGGAGATTCACTGGAAACACCCACAGTTCAATTCTGTATGCACGGGCATTCCTACAGAACTCAGGATTTATGCACTGGCTACTTGCTTGGAATGAATTCCTGACAAAAGTTCAATTCTGCTTAGAGAGTCAATGAAATTCACAGCCATGGAACTGATGCCCTCTTCTTAAAGACTTAAAGTATTGCATTTGTGCATCAAGCTTTATTGACAGGAACTCTGTGCTCAAGCCCAGGGGTGAAGTAATTGGTCAGGGTCTATAAATGAGGATGCTAATTCACTTCAGCAGATTAGAAGGGTCTGTGGGGGTCCCTCATTTCAGCAAGGCAGCTACATGATATGCATCAGAACTCCCAGCTCCGGTGTGCTGTGGGGCTGGATGCACTCT
This sequence comes from Gallinula chloropus, assembly GCF_964237585.1. NCBI lineage: Eukaryota > Metazoa > Chordata > Aves > Gruiformes > Rallidae > Gallinula > Gallinula chloropus. The sequence continues at coordinate 83,807,036 of NC_140087.1, read as the reverse complement.
GTGGGGAGAAGGGTCACAGCTCCTTCCACTTAGCAATTTTTGACATTCTCGATACAGCTACTTAAAGGAAAAGCAAGCATGTCAAGCGCTCTACAGGACAACCAGCAAAGTCTGGGTCAGACAGATGCCTGTAAGCATGTTTGAGTGAATGCCCACTTAGGGACCTGTAAAGCATCCCCTCACTTCCAAAACAAAGGTGATTTCTCTCCATCCTTAGGGGCTGCTTAACAGAACCATTGTTTTTAGAGACTGCAGAGTTCAGTCTCTGAAGAACTGTTGGAAAGCCAACCCTGGAGCAAAATTTGGAAAGTTGAGTGCAATAATGCCTCATGTATTTCTTCTCCCTCAGAAGACTCTCCAGGAATGGGAATCTCATATGGGATTCAGAGTCTTTAGTATACCCATCACTGAACTTACAAGAACAGGCCTGAAAATCATCTGCAGACTGCTTTTTAAGTCATCAGAGTGTTAGAACTATCACTCACTGTGCCATACCATGATAATGTTTTTAGCCCCAAAATACAGCATCTCAGGGTACCACCTATAGAATCGTTTAGTATTATTTAGGTTGGAAAAGACACTTTAGATCATCAAATCCGACCACCATATACTTCCATTCTATGTTAGAGTCCACTGGCGATATTTCTGTACGTTATCTGCCAATATTTCACTCTGGAAACAAAACTAGTTGGTCGTGCTAATGCCAGTGACACAACGAAATCAACTTGTATCTGTGCTATGATCTATTATTGATCCAGAATGATTGATGTAATATTCATGATTAGTGGACAGCCTAAGATGGAAAGAGCTGGTTAGCTGCTTATCATGAAAACGTTTCTGGTTTAGAAACATAAGTTGACCTCGTAATTTAAAAACAGACAAAACTTTAGAAGGTGGGGACTCAGTTCCCAAATGTGATTTACCCCCCCCCTTCAGTGCTTGCTCTGCCTCCCTTATCTTCTTTGATTAGGCAGGACTATGAACGGGCTATATTTCCCTGGGAATAAGGAGAACATCTAACACAGCCTGGCTCTAAACTCCTCTGGATTTCCCTGAAAATACCTAAATAGAGACAATTTCCTGCATATCACTTTTTTCATTACAGTTTTTTCAACAGCCTTATACATGCAAGACTTTGTTCTTTTTTTCTCCCCATACAAGAGTCTTCATCAGACTGCAATGTTACTAACAAAAAAAGGTGACAATAACCAGCAAAACACTCCAGGAAAAGGTGTCAATATTTATATTACCATTTTACTGCTGGGGACTCTTGAAGATTTTGTGGGGAGACACAGTCTGAAACTGAGTTAAGGTGATTGGGCTGAATGTAGAGAAGGTTTGAAAGGACTCCTCCTGTATTAGAGGCAGCTCTGATTTTAATGCAAAGCACTAGGAACGGTACCACTACTTAAAAATGATAACCTGTGTTTGGAATGATAAAAATCTATTAAAAGAGGCTGGGTAGACTGAATAGGAAGAAATAGATTAATAGATCGCCATGTGAGTATAATTGATTTTGGGCTTGTACTCCCAAAACCCTTCACCAATGATTTATCTTCATTTGGTGGGTATAACACTGAGTTCAATCAGATCCTCAGAGAGTCATTCATCAAATGCATCATCAGCAAAAAGAAGTGCTGCCTTCTCTCTCTATTTTATCTTTCCTTTTTCTTTCATATATGACTTAAACAAAACAAGAGATAATTTTTCATTTAAAAATAAAACAAAGCCCAAACCCACTGCTAGCTATTGAAGCATTTCTAGGTCAGGTAAACCACCGGTATATGTAACAATTGATTTCTCCCCTCAACCATGGATTTTCCCTTTCTCTGGATTTATAGCAACACATCAGCCAAAGAAGTTTGGAAAGACATGAGGAAAAGAACAGTTTGGACAGCTGAGCAGAATTATTAACAACTTTGCCCCTCGTGCCCATGTACATACTCCCACGAGTTACACGCTGGATATAGAAAACCACCCAGCATTTTCAGTATCCACACTCCCATCAGTCAGCAGTGAGACCCAGCGCAATCACACATTGGCCTGTCACTGCCTAAGCCGACTCCAAAGCTGATAATGCATCTCCCACCTGCTGCAATTCCCGAGCTCTGCTCAGGCTCCGCGCACCAAGAAGGAAGAGCTAATGCCATATTTAAACTGCTGATGATAAAGCTTAAACAATAATTTCTGCTGCAGCTATTTTTGTGCAAGGAACATTTTCTTTAAGGATTTATACTTGGTGCTTTAACAGGGCTCATCATTCTGGTAATGAACAAAATAGGAGAGACAGCTACTAATAAAAGGAGAATGCCTGAATGCCTCTAGCACGCTCCTCTGCCCTCGAGTGCCAGGAGAAGGAAGCCCTGGGTCAGGGTACCTTCATTTTCCACCATTTTCCACCAAGAAAAATTGCTGAGGAAGACTCTAGAGAGCAGTTTCTGCAAGGGGTTCCTCACAGACATCTTATCCAGAATTCCCAACGTAGCACTGCACCAGGCTTCAGCCCTGGTGCTACAGCCTTCAGCCTCCAGGACAGCCCTGCCTAAATCCCCCACTGATATACTTAGCTGCCCATTGCAATAGGCTGGACCTACATTTTGCCTCTAGTTGCACTCTGCTTCTTGCTTATGATTGATTTTCTTAGAGACGAGTTTGTATAACCTCTATTTCTGTCTCTCTCAGGCTGCAGTAGAGCTTCAATATGGTACTGGAAAGGAATGTGTGTAACATTATAGACAAAGAATTAAAGAGGAAGTATCAGTAAGCCACAGCCAGGATTAAAATGACCTCCAACATGAAATGATGGCAAAGGATGGAATAAAAACCTAACATTCAGGCATGAAATTTGAAAAACAAATGCCATGCTATGTCCCAGCTACCCCCTTTTTGGATTATCTATTGTTTCTGCCCTTACATTGTTGTAAATTCCAAGGAAGAGAAATACAATACTTTCCAGTTGTATTTAAGAAATGAATGGACAGCAGTAGTTGCTTTTAGGTGAGTGAGCTCATTGAAATGGGTACCTCTGATATATATCATATTCTACACATTTGCTTTTTTGAAATTTAAATAACAAGAAACACTATCAGGGCAGAAAGTGTAGAGTAATTTGGGCTACATTTTTTCAACGTCTTCCCTTGTCTTTCATAGCTTTGGCTAATGATGCCAGGGTGCAGATGATACATATGCTAAACACAAAGTTTGGACATTTGCATTCCCATATTTTCATAGACACGTGGAAAAGTTGGGGTAGGATGGAGTCTTTGGCAATCACACAGTCCAACCGCCACTCAGAGCACGGTCAATTAGAACAAGTAGTTCAGGACTGTGTCCAGCTGGGTTTTGAATATCTCCAAGGATTGAGACTTCAAAACATCTCCTGGGCAGCCTCTTCCAGTGTTTCAGCATCCTCAAAGGAAAACAAACTCAAATGAAACTAAAACCAACAAAAACCTACCCAAAACCCCACAAAAAACCCCAACAACCCTTTAAATGAAATTCCCTGAAAATCAATTTATGACCATTGCCTCTTGTCCTGTCAAGATTTTGCAGTCAGAGCAACACAAGGCAGGAAAGGAAAATTATTTTCCTCTTTTTCCCTCAAGACAATTTTATTTCAGAAACCCTCAGCTGCGGGTATAACTGTCAGTGAAGTCCAAAGTCCTACTGCCAATCCCTATGGTTTATCTACAAAGCAGTAATGAAATGTGATTAGTTAAAATAAAATACAGTCCCCCAGTAATTGAGACTGATTCACATTTAATTCATCTTTCACAACAGAGTTGGAAAAGTTGATGGGGAAAAGGTAATTTTTCTTTTGTAAAACAGCTCCCAGCACAAGAAATCCTTTTTATTCCTGTTTAAAAAAAAATAAATACCTAAACTGAAAAGAAATACGTCTCTACAGTGTGAAACCTGATCCTTCATGAATATGTAAGTTGAATAGGAATTAAATTAGTACAATATTTTCAGCTTTTTGAGGACTAAAAGTTGGGAATATTTCAGCGGTAGTCTCATGGAAAGTTTAACAACACTACTGAAGGGCAAGGTTTTCCTGAAGTTTTGTCAAAGAATCCTAGATGAAACAACAGGATTTCAGCATCTAACCTATTCCTGGATTGTGTTATTTCTCAGGTTTGACCAATTAAAGTGTTTATTGTGTCTAGCTGGAATGTGGCTGGAGTAACAAAAGAAACAACACATCTTTGAATGTCATTGATTACAAAGAAACATCTTGGAGCATAATGTCTTCTTTGAAATGCTGGCTGTATTTCTTTACAAATTCCCAGGCACATCTCATGGAAGCTGGTATTGACAGTCCAGCTTCTGTGAATGTTACAGACACGAGGCATGGGATTTAGGATTTGGTGCCAGAGTGGCAGAGCTTTTTTCTTTTTTTGCCTTTTTTCTCCTCTTTTTTTTCCCTGCCTCTCCCTCACTAAAAGCAAAGGTCTGTTTAATCACCACCGTGAATTCTTTTGGAAGAAAGCAGAAATCAATCAGATTTCTAAACCAGAAATATTGCCATTTATGATCGTCCAAAGAGACTGTTGCAAAAAAAACCCATGCTCTATGACTTAGATGACCAAATGTTTTGCTCTAATGGAGATTATCCATGGAGAATAATTGCATTCAACCTTTAATCTGTGATTTTGTACAGACCAATACATTGCAAATCAACTATTTCAAAAGGCCAAACACCACTGTCAGAGCTTGCAAACCATTAAACTTCAAAAAAACCTGAAAACCAGCAGCTGCTCACTTAACTGTCATCCAGTATGTGGGAGGGCCCCCCTAGCTACACAGTGCCCCATCAGTACTCTACAGAGAGGCAGTAAAATATCAGTTTTATTCACCATACAAAATCATCTATTAAAAATGATGGTTCCTGACTTCCATTTTATGAATGTTTAAAACCTGTAAGTGCCTTTTTTATGTTCTTCATCATTAAATACTACAATTGCCTCAGTGGTCAATGTGCTGATTTATCCCTACTGAAACCAATAGTAGATAATAGAAGAGAGCCCACAGCATTATTAATTACCACAGGTCTTAATTAGATGTTACACATGGGAACAAGACAGATGGCAAGACAAACAGCAGTAAGACAGACAGGTATGGGTGAGCACCTCACAGTATCCTAGAAAGACAGATGACGCATCGTTATTTGTGTAAGTCAATAGGAAATGACCTTCTTTGTCATAGGAGACACGTTGCAGTAAGAAATAATAATGATGAGAGAAGTATCAGCAATGAAAAATACTGTAGAAATGTAAAAAACCCCAAGAAACAAGCAACTATTTCCTCAGCTCAACAGAGATCGTTAATTGAAATAAATGAAACATCCCAATTGAAGAAAGGAATGGCATGTGCAATGTGTGACAATGATTACTAGTTTGAAAGATAGCTTGTTGGCTTCCCACAGCTCCTGTTCACCTTGGTTAATTGTCTCCCAGCAGTGAAGAGTGATAACAAGTCAAAGGTTTCTTGTGCTCTTTTTATTGCCCCCTTTAATTGCTATTTTATTTTTAAATAATTGGCAGATGCAGAGCCTAGTTGTGCATTTTGGATTAACAAGTCAGCAGAGAAGAACAACCAAAATAACTGTGGAAATGTGGAAAAAAACCCCCAACCCTCCCATCCCAAGTGCTGTCGAAACACGTGGGCTTGTAGGACCTGTCTCCATCTTGTTCAGTTGCTATCCCTCTCTGCTTATTGCCATCTTCGCTGTGTGGGAGCCCAGCTCAGAGGAGATGGGCAGGATGGCACTGGTCAGCATCTCCTGGTCAGATGTGCTCCTCAAAAACATGGTAACATGGATGGGACTGGATCCAAAGTCTCCTTTTCTTGGACACGTCTCTTGAAGGCAGAGGTCAGATAAAATGGAACCATTTAAAGAATTTGTTAACATATATATCAAACCTGAGCAGTTTTGCAGGAACCAAATCTTACTTTCTGATATTTTTCTTAGGATTTGGTCAATTCCTAAGGAAATCAAGGAAGGAAACAAGAACAATATCCATGATAGGGACTTTTTTGAATCTTGCTAATTTTTGAAAACTTACACTTATCTAAATGGTCTTGTTATAACGCAGTCTGTAACCAAGACACTGTAAAGTTTAACTGAAAATGTAATCAAGTGATTCCACTGGGTCACCAAATCACTTAATGTGGCTAAAATTTTCAAAGGCGATGGTGACATGCTACTTGGAGAAGCTACATCAAACTTTAATGAGATTATTGGAAGGTTAACATGCTTGATGCGAGTTAGGTGAAATATATTTCATATGAGGAAGTATTTTGCTTCTTTGTGCAATTCCACACTTAGGTTTGCAGGCATAACATGAAACAATCTAATGGCATTCCAGAACTTCGTATTAGTGCCAAGATATCAAGTATCCAGTCTTTGTGCTAAGATAACTCAATCACTTCCAAATCAAGACTTTCTGATGCAAGAAACCCCCTCTATTCTCTGTCCATCTGCGGTATGCATGCAGTTGAACAGGTGATGAAGGATATAATAAAAACCTAACTCCTTCCTCAGCTGAAAAATATCCTGTGAAGCAGCTTTCTTTCTGCAGGGATTGGGTTTTTTTTCTCCTTTTTAGTCTTTGGAGACAGAGAAAAGGGACCACAGCTTTTCCCTATACCCTGGCAGTACTTTAGTGCTCCATTTATATTAGGTACCAAGCACATGTTTAAGCAGAGTATGGCGTGGTGTTTGCTGCCCTACCTGTTTGGGTAAGGAAGAACTGCATCTGACAGAAAACCAACGATGACAGAGTCAGGCTCCCATTACAACACAGTTAACCCACATCTTTATTCCTACCATCATCTAAATTTGGCAGGGCTAATATACAAGTAAGCAAACAATCTTAGCAGTTATCAGTAAATAAATACTAGTGTACTCCAGGAATGTTCTCAATATTCTGAAACAAATAAGGTTTTCCACATTACCTCCAATGATTTGCTTTCAAGGTTTTCTGTGCAATTGATTTCCACTCAACCAGAAAGCTGCTAATCAGCTGAAGGCTCTACAGTGTGCATCTTGACAGACAGGTAATAGTTTTAAAAATATTTCTTCTATTACCTGCAAACATTATTTAGGTTTTCTTCAGAGTTTGTAATAGAGCTCCATGTGCCAATTTATTTAAATTATTTTCCAATATACCTTGAAAATCACAGAAAATAGAAATAAATGGATAAAGCATGGAGTGTAAGGATGTGTTGCTGCAGGCTATGTGTCTCCTCGGCTTCATCTTCATGTAAGCACAGAAACAGTATGAGTCGAATGTAAAGAAATTGGAAAAACATCAGCTTAAACAAAACAAATTACTGTATTACTGAGTAACAAAGAACAAATAACACGTGTGAGTCAGAGGGAGAACTGGAATTTTTCAGCGATCTTATGTAAATCTAGGATCATTATCAACTCTACAGTACTTTAAGATGACTGTTGTCCCATAAGGTCTTACAAAGCAACAGGACAAGAGGAAATGGCCTCAAGTGTTGCCAGGGGAGGTTTAGATTGGATGTTAGGAAAAATGTCTTCCTAGAGAGGGCTGTTAGACATTGTAGCAGGCTGCCCAGGGAGGTGGTGGAGTCTTCATCCCAGGAAGGATTTCAAAGACGGGTAGATGGGGTGCTGAGCGACATGGGTTAGTGGTGGTTTTGGCAGGGCAGGTCAATGGTTGGACTTGACGATCTGAAAGACCCCTTCCAACCAAGACAGTTGGATGATGGATGAAAAATCTCACATTAATCTCTAATGTGCTGAGGGAAAACCCCTGCCTCCTACCCAGCAAAAAAAGCTGAGGAAACTTAAAATGGAAATCTCCAGCTGTTACATTTGAGTCATAAAGCTTACCACTCAAACTGTTTCATGAATTCTTCTACATTTATTGGAGCAATCATAGGATCTCTATGACAACAATACTGACAAATGCTCTTTGAACACTGCTGCTGCACAACGTGTTTACCATGCTTCAAATGGTAAAACCATTATGCTGATCCCCATTAATTATTTTTAGAGTGAGAAATTACTCGTTATGATGTTTTACTAAGAATGGGGAGAGTGTGTGGGCACTGAAACATGTAAAAAAGACCTAAAATTTGGGATATCCGAGTACAGAAACAAATGCTAGAGTTCATAGCGATGTTCCTGTTTCTAAAGTGGCACTGTTAGGGTGACAGGCATCTGCTGGCCTTCTGGATAAGCCTGGCTACATCAGCCAAGAAATCAACGGAGATTCAGTAGAATTTATTATCTGGAAGCTTCTCAGTGCATTTTAGCTATTTTTAAATTAAGAAATAATATCAGCGCAGGCAACTTCCATTCACATCTGGCGCACTACCAATCCTACGCTCAGAGCTGTGACGTCTCAGCATTGTTAGAATGATCAGTTCTGCAGGAGCACAACTAATCAGTGCCTATTGAAACGCTTTTCTGCCCACTTCTCAGCTGCTGTAGAAGATCATTAGGAATTGACTGTTTCGGCCTAAGATATGTAGATCCAGGAAACCCAAGCTGCAGTTCAAGTACCAAGGTAGAATGAGAGCAACCTCCCTTGCCTTTCACTCTGTACTAGCTGGGCTGCATGAACAGACGGATCATTTAAGAAGGTTCCTCACAACTGAAAATTTCAGTGAAGAAGGTGAAGGATGTATGAACCACTCACAATGTCTGCATTATTCCCTACCACTAATGGGTATTGTTTTGTACGTGCCAGTGTTGTGAAATAGGCCATGAAATAGTACCAAACATGATGCAAGATACATCACCTGGCTCAGCTTGTTCATACGCTGTGTACAGGAAGAGGATACACAAACGCTGGCCACTAGCAGAGAAGCATGAATAGGTGCTAAACCCCTCTCCCCAGCATGTTTGATTTCATATTTGCCCATCTATTTGTGATTAGCAGTAATGGAGGTGGTGTATAGCTGTTAACGTTTTTCTTTCATAAGTCTGAAAGCACTTCAGAGGGGCCTGTCAGTATTTACAGCATCACTTAGAAACAGATTTTAAATACTGCTGCTTGAACATGCTGTGAGCATCCCTGAAAGAATGGCCACCAAGGAAGGCCAAAGGCTCAAAGCAGTAACCCCTGTGCAACGTAGATTGCCTGCCATGAGAGCAGAGCAGCGCATCCCATAAGCCACAGTCCTGCCGTGACACCAGCACCCAGGGGGAGTTGGGGCGGATGCAAAGCTGAGCTGAACAGCCTTGGCACAGCTCTCTGCCAAATGGGGCGTTTAAGTCAGATTTCCAGAACTCCAGCTTCAACCATGAGAGCATTCTCTGATGAGATTAGCACTTAATTTAAAAATACACTTTACTACTTGATACTTAACTCTCTTATAAATTAAGAGCCCAGAAGCTCAAAAATCCCCCCAAAGAGTACTGCCTGGATTCCATCTCTTGCAAATGCCAATTGGTCCCGTGATGCCCCTCAGTCCCTCTGCCAGGGCAATGGCCACATCCACTGGCTAAAGACAGGGGCAAACTCCTTTCAATGACTCATCCCACAAAAACCTAATTTCTTTTTTTCTTTTTCTGAAATAGGAATGAGTTGAAAGCAGCCACCCCTGTTTGCAGCAATGCCTGTTTCCATGGCACCCAGAGCAGCAACCATAGGCCTTGTTATCACAAGAACTCTAATAAATTTCAGTAGATTGCTGGGAATTGCCTGGGTTTTTTGTGGTTTTGTTGTTTTGGGTTTTTTTTAAACCCAGGTAACTCTCCAGTCCTGGAATCTTCAGTATGGTCCAAAAGTCTGTGGCAAAGTTAAACTCTTCAAAGTGATGATAGTTTTAGTGGGAGTACTTTTAATCAGGAAATAAAGCCAAACTTCCCTCAGAGAGAGAGAGCATGAAAAAAACAAACAGAAAACCCTAAATAAAACAAAACAAAAAAAACCCCAAAACCCCACACCAAAAGCCAAATACCACCAAACCCCTACCAATTTTTCGCAGTTATCATGGATTTTACAGAGCTCTAAACACAATTTTCTGACAAATCCGACCTGAACAGCATCTGTCTTGCACACACCAGAGTAACCATGGATTATCTTGGAGACAGAACACCTTTTCCCTTGAACCGTATTCCCAAAGAGCTGATATGCTGATGTGCTATCCTGTGAATTTTTGAAAAGAGATTAATGAATATGGGCATTTTGTACTCAAATATACGTTTCATCACTCTGATATTCATTTCTGTAAAACCTCATGAATATGTAGAAGTGTCTTTTTAGGATCTTCCAAGCTCAGTGATTTTCAGATGCCTTTTGTTTCTAAGGCACTGATTCTGTGGTTTCCACTTTGATTTTATGTACAATTACAACTGATTCAGTAGTGTTTACAAAACTGTGAAAAGCAATGGAAGAGAACTAGCTTTATACAGATTCAAAGGCAATTGAAAAAATCTGTACATTATCCTTCATGCTATGTTAATTATCCTGGTGTCAGCCTGTGGTGCAAAATGTGTGTGTATTCCTGTGGTTACAATCAGATTTACAACTGAGGAGAAAACAGAAAGCAGTATTCAAATGCCGAGAAAAAAAGAAAAAAAAATACAAAAAGAAAGGAAATAGTGCTGACCACTGCATTTGAGAATCCAGCACTAATAAAAGGTTTTGTGTTAAATTCTATGTATCCATTTGCCAGAAATGTCCTTGATGTTGAGTATTACTAAGTTGTCACATGAATTATCACATTAACCAATCAATATTGGGCCTGAGCTAGTACATTTTCAGGTTGCCATTAAATACACTGTACTACATGGAGAACTATGGAACAAAGCTGCCATCGAGTTTCCATCCTTTGCCAGGGCACAGGAGTGGCAGTTCTCCACGTCCTGGCCTCAGTTCAATACCCGTTACTGCATCTCTGTCCCAGCATCCTACCCATGTGCCTTGTGACCCGAGCTCTGGAAATAACTGCTCAAAATAAGCCTTTTTCCCCCAAAGTGCAGTTAATGAATAATAAAAAGAGCAGATCCTGCAGAACCACAGGACCACACATTCGTAAAAGCGTGGCTTCTTGGCAGACTGTGAAAAATGAAAATGAAAAGCCTCAGCTGAATTTCAAAAAGAAAAACTGCTTTTCTCTCCATTTAATGTTTCCATATGTAAAAAAAAAAAAAAAGCTAAAAGTAACTATTCTATGGTTAATTACAGAAAAAAATATACGGAGGTAAATCCCATGAGCTTAATCAAAGTATCAAACTTCACCTCAAAGGAAATCGTCTTTTCTTTGGGAGCCATAGGAAGAAAAGTATATGTGGACAGGGAATAAAGACGGCAAAGTGAGATTGCTGTTCTTTGACAACAATAACTTAATCACTAGAATAACTGTCAGATCGTTTTAATTTGAGACACAATATACAATAAAGCTACAGAAGATTTCCTTGGTGTTTTGGGAGACACTGCTGTAATGACTGTATTAACACTAAGAGGTTAAAAATGCACTCTGGCATCCCAGACTCTACCATATGGCTTTCCTCCTCCTTTCTTGAGGAGCTGCACACATGTTCTGCAGAGGCACAGGAAGTATATTCAAAGAATATACAGCACCAGCAATCTCCATTTCATTCACAAAGTGCTTAATAAAATTACTAAGATTACTCCATTTTAGCACATCATTATAATTCATTTTACAGCCATAATATTCTCAGGTTCAGACATTAAAAGGACAATAAAAATGCTTAGGAGGTATTCTCTCCATTTAGTAAGCACAGTGCAATTCACCAAACTTACTTCAACTTCTGGGTAGTCGCCAGGAATGTTAATAAACTGAAGTGGTTGAGGAGTCTATTAATTTTGGATGGTATAATTTATATTCAGATAGTCTCTAGAAATAGTTACCTAGACAAAAATCCTCACTGACTGTTCCCAGCACTCCAGCAGTTTTCCTTCCATTCCCTGCCCTTGAATGTACTTTTCCCCCTGCAGATGCAAAGCCCGCTGCACACCAGTATAAGACCATGTCCTTCCTACAGCCACTGGAAGGGTCTGAGCAAACATGTCATTTGTAAAGCGTTTTCTTCCATATATATGGAAGGGATGACCAAGAGGTCTTTTTGTTCATCTCATCCTAGACAAACTGCTCACAGCTGACTGGAGGATTGAAACCACCAACGGATTAGTATTTGCTTTGTTTTAAAACATTGCAAACAAGGATTTTGCTAGCATAGCACATCACTTGCCCTGCGGGCTGCTCTCTACTCCAGGGTGTGACACCCGCCAGGACTCGCTGCTGGTTTTGTCATGACACCTTTACTACTGGCTGAGCAGGTCCACATCCAACACCTCATTTTGCACACAGCACAGCACTTACCCATCCCACTGAAACTATCACAGCCTTCCTGTTGATCTGCGTTTAGCTAAAGTTCAAAACGTGTATTGTGTGTCCCTGTTCACCATTCCCGGGGGCCATGAGAGCTTTAGGTCAAAGCTACACCATATACTTTGCCCTGGAAACATATACATTTAATCTTTCAACGTGGATTGCTGTAGCAAAGTGTCAATACTAATTCAGGCAATATTGAGCAACTCCAGAACAAAAAAGCTAACTATCATCCTATCTGTTTTCTTTCTTTGCTTCTCAGGCAGGTAAGTTATTAGGAATGTGATATAAGACAGCAAAACATTTCACTCTTCCACAAGATAGTTGCAATAAGATGTGACAACAGCCGTAATTTGTGCATTAAAATAGATCAAAAGAGCTGTTTTAAAGGTGTGATAGTGGCTCATTTGCACTGGCAGAGATGTGACACTTTCTAAGTCTGCAACATGGCTCTGATGGTTTTGCACTGCAATTGCCATGGCCAGGGCTCTGTCAGCTGCTGATGCACCGCACCACTGACATCATGAACCTACTACTGAATGGGGACATATTCAAGGGCCTAAAATGATTATTAAAGGACCTGTGGAATTTCAGGGAAGGAGAAAGAGCAGTGGGAAAAAAAAAACCAAATAGTGAGGGTATGAAAGTTGCCCCACCAGTCTCACCTGGTATGGCCAGTAGCTACACCATCACCAAGAGAACCGCAAGCTTAGCTTTAACTCTGGAGAGCTCAGACATCCAGCAGACAGCCCAACAATCTCAGCTGAGGTTATGGACAAAGGGAGAAGGGCTGGGAACTCATTGTAAACAACAGTAAATCTTCCCCACCTTTGGTCCCTATACATCAACTTTCCCCACCTTTTGTTTTTTCCTCCCTCCCCCCCCCCCCCTTATTTTGTTTCATGAGGCTGACTTACATACTCAGTTAGCTGCATGCACACGGATAGACCCCATGCAGGTTAAGGGGGCACCCGGTTCCTGTGGTCTATGTCCAGTTTCCCACCTGCAAATGCTCCTTTCCTTCTTTTCTCAATCTTGGTAAGGAAACTAGCTCCTACACCTACATCCATAAACCAAACTAAGTGTTGGAAAGAGAGATAATACATTATTTGTGTTTGATGTGTTCTGCTTCTCACCACTATAGAATTTAATCCAACAGTACTGCTCCACACAACTGTTGAGATTTATCATGATTCTCTAGCTGATGTTTTTATTTTGAAATTGTTATTATCTTTCTGATTAGAATTCACATGCTTCATGTTTACTTGCTTGTGTCTCCTCCAAAACACTCTCCAAACATCCTTTCGTCTATAGCGCAGATCTACTTGCTTATATATTATAACACAGAATTTTCTATAATTATAATACACACCTTAAAATTAATGCAAGGTTCATGGTCAATTTGAAAGACCAAAAGCAAGGCTTAAATTCTCCTGTCTGAAAGTGACTTTTTTGAAAGTTAATTATTCTTCTTCATCTCTGATTTACTTCTTAAAGCCTTTTGCTAAGTTCCAAAAGATCTGAAAGTATTTTGCTTTTCAGTCCTGGCCACAGAATGGCACAGCAGAATATGAAAAGCTCAAATAGCGTGCAGGACCTGAAGAGTTATTGCTACCATTTATGAAGTACCAGGAACAAGTCCTGCTTTCAATTATTTCTGAAGTTACTCCACTGAGTCTGATCCCCTATTGCCCTGCATAATATATACATTTAAACCTATACAAAGTGGGTAAGAAAGCATTCCTGGTCTGCTCTGCACACATTTTAGCTTGACATGACACTGATAAAGAGCCACAAGAGAGCCATTTATTTCTAAAAATGATGCTTTAGGCAAACGGAAAATATTATCTATAAACCTTATGTGTATTTGAGGAGGGCTGGAAGGGAAAAATAAGCTGTATTTCTAACATATCCTGTCAAGGCACCTGGTTACAGTTTTCATCGAGTTTAAGAGGACATACTTGGTTTATGTTGAAAACAGAGCAGAAATTTAACATCAGTTTCAGGGAGCAGAATGATATTAACTACTCTTACGATTTCTAGAGTGGTGTTAGCCCCAGAGAAATCACATGAGCATGTAGCAGCTCTCTGGATAGGGGAGGTTAAGCATGGCTGCATCACGTGTACCCACACGGGGACAGGAAAGAGGAGGAGGAGGAAGAAACATATGAGTTCAGGCATGAGCTGCTGCCTACAGCCTTTCTGCTCCCTGCAGAGCAGGTTTATCACACACGTGGGCATGAGGGGAAGGGCAGACCTGAGAGCTACCCTGGGAAGGGAAAGACTGTCTGGCTCAGGGCTGGCCATTGCCTGCCTCTGCTGCGGGAAGTCAGGGTGCAAGGAAGTGGCAGTACTCTCTGCTTAGGGTCCCTCCATCCAGGCCTCCCGAGCAGCTCACCCATGGGACTGTGGAGAACAGCCTCTGAGGAGAGGCCAGAGTTGGCCATAGCCAGTTCTAGCCAAGTTCATGGTCCCTGAAGCACCAGCAGAACTGAGCTCTTCTGGATGCTGAAGCTGGGGTGTTTCCTCCCACACCACATCATATATCATTGTTAGAAAGACACGATGTGACCTCAAATGCATAAGGAAGACCCTGTGTAACTGTACAGGAAGGAAGGGAAAGCTCTCATGGATGTGTTGTGAAAAGATCTGTTGCTCTTACACGCAGTAGAAAAGAGGGTTGATTTGGGGTTTTACATCATTCTAGTAAGAAAACTCTGGAGGGTGGTGGGGGTTTGTGTCAGCTGTCCTCAGCAGTTTAATGACATGACCTTTTGAGCAGCCGATGGGCTGATAAGCTCACAAGCCCATGAAAGACTCGCCACTGTCACTGCCTCCTCCACATACTTCCCCCAGGGCTCTGCTGCTTATTGCCAGTGAGTTTGGCAGCAGCTTGTCATTCAGGATGACCGAATCTAGAACACCTTCTCTTTCCGCCTCTTGCTCCCAGCAAGCCTGAAGAACCCCACACACCCTTCACTATGCACCTCCTGCCTCCCCACAGGGCTGGACCTGATGGCTGCAAGAGGCCACCAGGCACTGACAGGCAGTTCAGGATGCATACTCCAGCCTCCTGGAGCAGAGGTAGACCATTCCGGCAGGAGAAAAGAGAGCGTGAGGTGGCTGCCGAGTGCTCACATCAGTCATCTCCTTGACCTAAAGCCTGAGGCTGCAGCGGAACAGAGATTCTATCACACAGGACAACACGATAACATTTCCACTAGGCTGAAATGTTTGTCCATTATCTAATTTGGTGTGGCTTAAATAAGGTAGAGCAGTGTGGGATGCTATAATGAAATCATGTTGCATTATCATGCCATAACTAACAATTTTTATCAACACTATTGGAAAAGAGGCAGCGTTCAAAGTAAACTGCATTCCCAGTGCTGCCTGCTTCTCCTTCCTCCTTCCCTGAAAAAACAGACAGTCTTCTTCTGCCAAGAGAAATATTGTATAACAACTCTAGACATCTATGTGCCTGGTAATGGAGACTTCCCAGAAAAAAGACCACGGATTTCACAAAAAGTATTATGACTTTTCATGTGCTAGGATACCAACAATGTAAGGCTGAAAGCATAAATATTGGAGCAGGGAGAACTACTTGAACTGGAGCATTTTAATGGATTAATTTAGGCTCTGTTTTTCTTGGATAATTCTTCATGAGCTGATTTGCACAAACCCTACTGATTTGACCACTAATCCATGCGAAGACATTTCTATCTATAGACTTCTTCAAATTATACACTGCTATTGGTGTCACACAGTGTAAAGACATGAATTATAGTGCATGAACTTTTATTTCCAGATCAAAGTAACTAAAGGGCACAAGAAGTTTCACATCACTTGTGACAAAACTACTGACCATCAGTCACAGCAAGAATCCTTATCTCAGCTCATTTGTGCTTCTGCATTCACACATTCTGGATACAAATACGCTTTCCCATCTGTACAACAGCAGACAACTTCCAGCCAACTCCTTTTCACTAGTATCGCTGGCATGAGAAAGGGCTCCAAGATATGAGTTATCTTCAACTCTACTAAAATAACAAGAACAACTTAACACAGTAATTTTACATTCTGTCAGAATAAAAAAGGGGGACACTGAGGAATTTTTAAATACATGTCCCTACCTCTCTGTCTCTCTGGATTTATTGCTGACCAGTTTTTAGGCTAGTACCACACAACCTATAGAATCTACCTGTTTTGAAGATGTGTTGTTCTGTGCTGTGGTGGGGATGGTTTAGGCTGGAAGACGTTGTCACAGGACTGAGTTTGGCCGAGTTCAAGAAGTGCCTGGATGATGCCCTCAGTCCCATGATCTGACTTGACTGGCCCTGTGTGGAGCCAGGAGTTGGACTCGATGGTCCTTATGGACCATCCTTCCAACTCAGGAGATTCTGTGATTCTGTGATAGAGAGCAAGGCTGAGGACCTTGTTGGGAGTGGGGAGCTGTCATGGTTTTACCCCGGCTGAGAGCCAAGATCCACGCAGCTGCCTGCTCCTTAAAGGAAAAGAGCAGGGGAAGAGGGAAGGGGGTGGGGGGTTAGAGGCAAGGGAAGGGAAAAGGAAGGGGCAAATAACCCCAAAACCAAGAAACTAAAAGGCCCATGGGTTGGGATAAGGATAGTTTACTAAGATGGCACATAACACAGGAGTTTTCCTGTGTTCTGCCAAGGGACAACTGGAACAACCTCATGAACTTCCTGAACAGCAAGTTTCTGGAGCACCACTTTCAAATAGTACCAATACTGGAAATATAATGCCATGTTTGTGGCTACAGAGTAAGTTCTAGTCCATTAAAATAATAAACAAAACTGACAGGATATTAAACTGAGTTTCCATGAAAACAATTCTCTGTGGTCTCCTGTGCAGGTTCCTCATCTGAGAAGTTGATTAGCTATTGCCATCAACAGCAACCCACAGCTAAGAGCTAGCCTGGGGAGAATAGCAGGCAGTCCAATCCAATTTCACCCTGAAATGATTTTTTTGTTTGCTTTTTGGTGCTCTTTTTTCAATGCTGCCAAACTCATGTGACTTCAACGCAAAACTGCCAGACATGTTTAATGCCAGACAGTTTTTAATCTATGAGACAGAAGTAGGAAAACTTAAACCGGGAAAAAGCCACAAAATCAAATACTAGAGGTTAAATACAGACCAAAAAGGACTGAAACAGTCAACCAGTTGATCCTGTGTGGATGATGAACTATTAGTAGCTCATCTACAAAAAATTAAAAGTCTATATTCTGCTGGCCCTGCCTAAGGTTGCTGGCTATTGTGAATACTTGCTGAGTACAGTACATTCCTCCTCTGAGACCCTGTGAATTCCATGGCTTGGCTCTTAAAGCATTTCCACATTCACTTGCTGCATGTGCTATGCTCCTCTGGCCCCTGACTTACTAAAAAGATGATTCATACTAAAAGGGCAACCAAACGGTAAAGGACGGCAGGAGCCTTGTAAAATACTGGGTACAGTCTTGTAGGTGACAGCCTTTCATCTTTGGGAGACTCTTCCAGTTCTTAATGTCAGTCAAACAAGAAATAATAAGCACACAAACCCAGGGATGTTGTGAAAGTTGAGCAGTGCCTGTGTTAGTGAAGTTGCATTTCAAGAGCTGGGATGGTGTTTTTGATGTGTTAGATCCATCAGGCAGATACACCTAGCACCACTTTTTCTTTGCCAGAAGTGGTGACATTAATGACAACAGAGGAAAGAACTGAACAGAGAGAGTGAAATCAGTTAGGTGGAATCTCAGAATTAAAGTGGTGCCCCTTACACCATCACTTATCATGCTCTGCCCCACAGAATGAACAGTGAAACATATTCCCCAGTATATTCCATGCATGTCACCATGTGCAGATGTAATGCTTGTGTCCCTTGCTGTACGAGAATAAATGCTAACATAGAAAAGGAATCAGGGCAGTTCATGAAAGAATAATGAGTGACCAGCTTTACAGACACTTATTGTTCAGATCTATTATTAAATAGACTTCACAGATATGTGGGGCATTTGAATAACTGTACAAATGTACAGTCTCCATCAACCCAAAGCCTACCATTTGAAGACAAGACTGAACTGGCAAACTGGGATGCATGTAATTGTACTGCTGGGTATAATTGATTCATCCTAATAATACACTTACAGCTATACTAGTCCCTAAGCAATATCTATGTTGAGCTAGCAGATAACACAGTCCCATGTGCATAATTCAAACAAATGGTTAAGATGATTGTAGGTTTCCTGTGGG
Organism: Gallinula chloropus; assembly: GCF_964237585.1. NCBI lineage: Eukaryota > Metazoa > Chordata > Aves > Gruiformes > Rallidae > Gallinula > Gallinula chloropus. The sequence continues at coordinate 83,788,448 of NC_140087.1, read as the reverse complement.
CAATATTTAGATTTAAGTTTACTACTACTAAACTTCACAAAACATAGTGCTGGTTTCTACACACATTAGGAGTGACAGTGGATTTGGTATACATCTTTCCTAGCTACTCAGTTGGTCCTTGGGCTGTTTGGTGTGTCTGTTATTTTTCTCCTGTTGTTAGTAGAGGGCTTTTGAACTAATGTGGCACCAGGCAGTGAGTTCAGAAACACATGTGAATTAACAACTTTCAGATGTGTGGAGGGGAACATGTTCACGGTAGTATGACAGTAAGGCGTTTACTCCCCAGCTGATTAGGTTCTTGACCCATTAGTGAATGAATTAATTTTAAAATTATCTGATCCAAAGTAATTTTACTCTTCCTTGTCCCTTTCTATGAGTTAGGTCCTTTATGAGCATATAAAGTTCTCACTTATTTCCTGCTAGACTTCTGGTTATTTATCCCTGCGTTGCAAAGAAAATCTGTCTGTTCTTACCTTTGCATTTAAAAAAGAAAACTTTTTTTCATCTTTTGTGTAAAGCTGTTACCCATTCCACTCTCAGTGGTTAATTTTTTATCTAAATTTAGCCAGAATTTCTCTAGAAATATCCAATAATTAAATCAAGTAGAGGATTTGGCCTGCTAGTAAATTCTTTAAGGATCTGATAGAGAGAACATAGCAAACACTCCAACAGCCTCGAAAGTTTCTTAAGGGGACACAAACAACAAACCCAAAACTTGCTGGTTTAGGCAACAGAGGATAGTGACAATGACAGAGAACTTCACCAAAACGACATATTAAACATTATTAGCAACCTTACAGAGGCAAACACAAAGGTACTAGTATTTACTGTGCAAGAATACATGTATGAGAATACATACTCTGCCTGTGACTGGCCTTTTCATTTTACTACCCCCTATGGTGAGACCACATGATTTTCTCTCTCATGGAGCCTGTGAACTGGAGAAAGTGCAATTTCACTATAATAATAATTTTTAAACTACCCTAGATTCGTGCAAGTGCAGCGCAGTCGTTTAAGTATTTCACTTATGAAAGTCAAAGTAATTTATTTTTAGGGCTGTAAATGTCTGCTCAGACATTCTTTTGGTGCACAGTTTCTGACTTCATCTTGAGGCATTTTTCTTTGATCTGTAGGAAAAGACAGAAAAGGACAGTCACATTGCATAAGCTGCGGGCTGAAGCACTGCTCTAGCTCAAGGAGCTCAGACACACACTGCACTCCTGGCAAAGCATTTGCCCACCTTAGGGTCTAGAAGAGCTGAAACAGGTACCTCTAGCTTATAGACTTACATAGCTTATAAGATCTGGTTGACATAAGTCACTCTCTCCCTATGCAGGAATGCTGAATTGGGGTTTTTCTTCTTCATTAAGTGGTTTTACTTACACATTGAACTAAATTTCCACAACACACTGAGCCAGAGTTCTTCCACTGACCCAAATAGAGTTTCAAAACTCCATTGCTAAGCCAAAGGAAAGCACTGACTGCACTGTTCACATCTCAAGAAAAATGGAATTGACTCGGGAATTTCAAAGGTGTAACACTGACCCAAAGCAATCCCTTTGAAATTCTGTAAGCATTTGCAGGACCCTGATCTGCCAGCATTTTTGAGCTGCTGCTAAATCAGGGAGCAGCTGTGGGTAGATGCTGGGAGGATTAGGCTGTAATTTGCTAATAAGAACTGACTGCAGCATCTCAGAAAACAGTGAAAGTCATTCTATAAATAGTGAAGGTTTCTGTTACAAAATGCATTTACATATATTAAATCAAGGTGCCATAATTAAGGTAACCATTTCAGATGAATGTATAATAAAGAAAAAGTCATTAATAATCTCTTGCTGCATGTGATTCTGAGGAAAAAATCTGGGCCAATTTTTTGCATTTGGAGAGATATTGTTATATTCTCACTGGATTGATATAAATTACTAGTAGTGAAGGAAAGTAAGGAAAACATACACACCTATTAATAATATACACTGTCATAGGTCTTCTCAGGCTTTACTAAGTATATCACAGTGTTTTCATAATTACAATCAGCTAAATAGCTGGTTAAGCGAGTGATGCAATTTAAATGACAAAATTCAAATCTTTGAATTATTTTCTTGCAGATCTGGAATGGCTCCTTAAAGGACCTGAAGTGCCAGTGGAGTGCTAGGATTCTCTATGCTTGGTGATTGTCTGCTGTTTGCAATCAACCTCCAATTTGTCATACTGCTTCAAATAAAATATTAATGTAATCAGATGAAATTATTTCCCTTCCAGCCCCACGTTTGGTTTGGAGTCAGTGCTGTGTTTGCTATTGTTCTAAATAAGGACACGATGCTCCAAGGAAGCAAGTAATGGTGAAATTAAAAAAAAGGTGACAATTTAAAAATGATGCCTCAAGTAGCATTGTAAAGTACTACACAGCATTATAAAGTACTACACAGTTACTCTGGCCTAGGCCACTGCACCCCAGAGATCCCAGACACCTCCTAGTGGAGGGGAATAATTGACACCATTACAACACTATAGCTTTTGTCCAAACATTAGCAGCAGTAAGGCTATAAAGTAGGAACATCAGAAATCTGTAAAGAAATGAAGTTACTTTAACCACACAGTGGCAAAATTACAATTAGTGGAGCTACAGATTGGATGTGAATAAAAATGGATCCTAGCTAAAGAAGGTGAATTTGACTAAAAATGCTTCCATTACAAAGATTTGACCTTCTTACCCCTTAAATCTGAATATTAATCTAGAGATGAAAATCAAGTTACGATTGAACAGAGACGATTACATTTCAATTCTGGTTGACAGTAAGGCTCAAGTTTCAAATCTAATGCCATTATTTTGTGACCTCACGCACCTCATCTAAAGTTCTTTCCATCTCTAAATGAAGATAATACTTTGCTGTGTTTGTAAAGAGCTTCGAGACCTTTGTTGAATTGTTATTATTTATGTCTATGCCCCTGAAAGCATAACTTGGCAAGATGGCTGTGTTTGCATATCTGAGCCTGGATAGTATTGGGAACAAAATATTTAGTCTATGCCTACCCAAATAAATTTTGCTGGAAATCTCACACCAGATGACTTACTGACAGCTTGCTTGCTTGCTTACTTGCTTGTTTGTGTTTCAAACAGAATCTGAAATAAGTATCTGGATCCCACGAAAATGTATGTACTTGACTTTCTTCACAGAAATCTATCCATCGAAATCCATCAGACCAACCACATGCCCCAGTTCAGGCTTAAGTACACATCTGTACAATCCAAATCAAAGGGAACACAGAATATGAAAACAGCCCTATTTAATCTATGCAAAGTCAACCCATCCTACATTAACCTTATCTTGATGCCTTTGTCCTCACGTATTCGGTCTTGTCCCATTCCTGCTGAAGTCCTTGAATCAATGTCTTATTAACTTCAATGGCAGATGAACTACACACTTTTTCCATTCGTTACAGATTCTGGCTATTGCCTAAATAGTTGTCTAAGCTCATTCTCTGTATTTTTAAAGCGTTCAACTTAATAAATAAGAAAAGGAACTAGAGTGTTGACTGATGGCAGGGTCTGATAGATTCAAATTAGTGGTGATGACACTAGTGCATATACTATCTCATTTTTAAACGTGTGAAAAAAAAGAAAGCAAGTCTGGTAATGTGTAAGCACTGAGGAAGCAGCTCGCTTTTAGCCTCTACCCTAACAAGTTATCAAATTAATTCCCCCTCAAGCTCTGTAAGCATTGTTCTGTTTCCCAGGGACAGCTATATCCTAATTACCATGTCTTAGTGAGGAAAGAAGATGGCATTTAGCAGTAAAGTACAGGGCAAAGGATCACATCCAGTTTTTAGCTAAGCAGTATGACAGCACAGCCTCTGGCATGGAGCATATTTGTGTAGCTGCAGGAATGCCCTTAGAGGGGTCCTGGTGAGGTGCACCCCAGTGACAGAAGACAAGTCACTCATTCATTTCTTCTCATGCAAGAGAGAGTGTGAATAACAGCTCTGACAGCCTCAGGGATGAACTGTGCCAAGCTGAAATATGGGGGTTCTTTCCTTTTGAATTTTCCCCTTGCACAGTCCAAGTGCTGCTTCCCACTCCCGCTGTGGACATGGCTCACACATAAAATAACCATTCCAAGTAGGCTGCCAGATAAACTGAGTCAGCAAGCGTCAGAGCACCAGGCTTCTAAAAGATGCTAACTGAATAAAGCTGCAAATAGAGGAAGAGGAAATTTTCATAAGTACCAAGGACCTAACTCCCACCGGAGCCAGAAAGCACAACTCTAGTACTGGAGTCCAGAAGCATCTCAGCATCTCTCCGGGTTTGTGTGTCAGCTGTACCTATCTTATGTGACATAAGGTAGTCGGATTGGCACCCACATATCAGTCATCTCTGGGAGTGAGGCACTTTTCTCACATCACTAACTCCTGAGAAAGTGATGGAATGTCGAAAGGGATTGTTATTTCTTATTCTTAAGCCTTCAGGGTTGAATTTCTTACCTAGCAGTCAAAAAGTCCTTGAGTGTTCAGAAGTCTAACAAAAACCATTATGTACATGAAGGTCATGTGCACGGTCACCAGAAGAGGCTGTATTTGTGCACTGCAGCTGACATCAGCCATCAGCAAGATGATGTTTCAGGTTTTCCCTGCAAGTTCGCGGGGAGAATATTCCACAGAGATGCAAAACTCAAAGTACAAATACAGTGGATTTTTTTATCTGATATGGAGGCCACACATAACATTACTACACTTGCATTAAAAAAAAATACATATAACTGTGACTACTGTTACCAAGAATACCTTAAAAGCTTCCAAGTTATATTTGCAAGATTCCCTCCTTTGCTCTGCCATGAGTAAAAAGCAATGTAGAGCAAGTCAGTACCTGACTGAACCTCAGAGTGAGAGCCAAGCCCCAGCTCTAATGGGACCTGGTATCGTTTACAAGGAGCGAAAGACAAATAGGCAAAGTGAAAAAAATTACCTAGGAAAAAAGTCCTATAAAGTACCCCAAAGATAAAGATACAGATAAAGCCATCACTGTGTCAAAACAAGAAGCCAAAAATAAAATCCATCTCAAAGAAAAAGGAACCGACTAAAAACCATGTGAAAGCTGTTATGGACACTTGCACGTGTATATATATTTCTTTTAACATTCCATGTCTTTTGGGTCTGGTTTTGTTTGTTTGATTGGATTTTTTCCTTTCCTTAGCAACACTGACCTTTGGTAGGAAAGCTAAAGACTGATTTGTTTTTATGAACCCTGATATAGTCAATGCACAGGGATTTCTCATGTAAGTCAGGGCAAAGTTCAGAAGTCAACCCGAGAGAGATTCAGCAGAGTTCAGGTTTTTTCTCCTCTATTTTGGCTTCAGAACTAACACACAAAAGAAGCCCAGATCTACAACTTGGATTTGCCCAAGTTTTTTCAGTTTCTTAAACTTCTCTGAAATCCAGGGGAGAGCTGATAGTGAGTGTCTTGATGCACCTCTAGTTTCCAGTTTGAACTACCAGTTTAAACTACTTGCAACCAGATCTCCTGCTTAATTGTCCACATTTATCTAAAACTGTGATTCTAAACTCTTTTCTTTTTCACAGGAAAAATATATTGAGTAACAAATACGCAACTTGAATTGCATGACTCAAATTATTAGGCACCTAAGGCCTCCTCCATTTTCTTCTGTAGAGCCATTTAATTAAAAACCAACTCATCTGGATCTTTAACAGGCTATCCAAATGTCTCTTAGTCACACAAAAGAGCACTTAAGCAGGCAAAGTTACAATGATGTGGATCATTGTCAGACAAAGCATCCGAGTGCCTCATTTTGACACCCTGTTAAGGTGCCCATATCTGAAAGTTAAACCTGTGGCATTAAGGACTTTGAAGTCCGGGACAAGCTATGCTTTTGAGTCTGAAGCACCTGTAAGAAAATGACCCAAAGCTTTTCTCTATGGGCCATGAGAAGCAGAAATATTTTACTTCTGGGTATTTAGCAACAAACTAGATTTAATACTTTCGCTGTGCATAAAGGCAGACATTTACTTTGCAGTTGCTGAGGACATTACTGTATTTTCCACTTGTGTGGCATATGAATTATTTTTGAAACCAGCTCACTTCAGCCAAAGTCATATGTCTATGCAAGTAACATGCAGATATTCACCCTTTGTTTTTCTCCATCAAAGCACATGCTGCTACTCATAATCTGTCTCCCACCCTAGACATGGCCTTTTTATTCTATTTCTCTCAACAGCTTCCTTTTCCTCCAATTGCTCCTGTATCTGTCCCTTATTCTGCACAGATTATTTGAAAACATACACATTCCAGCTACTCAGCAAGAAGAAAATATCCCACATGACTAATAATGAGGTGCTTTTGTGACTTTTGTTTCCGTGCTTCTTCTTCTCAATAATGTTAGCGTTAGTCTTGATTTAAAACTCATTTCAAATAATATTCAAGTCACTAAAGTGTCTTTTTCTTAAATAATAGGTATACAAAGTGTCCCACTCCAACCCTAAAAGGCAGTTAGGAATATGAAACAACAACAAAAAAAGAAAAACAGGTATCTGCAAATTGTCAAAAAAAAAAAAAAAAAAAAGAAAAGCTACGGCTGTCTGGTACATGTACTTTCTAAGGATCATGGTTTAGTGAGAGAGATTTCTGGATTACTTCAAGAAGTAGCAATGTTATTTGAAACGAATGAAAAGGAAACACTGTGTTTTCTCCGCAATGGCCCTGGTTGTCTAAGCAGTGTTGCATTTTGCCTTCAAAGCAGCTTGTAATCTCCTCCCTCTGATTCTGTGCATGACATCAAAGGAATGGTGGCTTACACAGGGTACTACTGATGATACTGGTCTATGGTAAAGCCTCTGCTAGAAATGTGAGACTAGAGTTAAGAGAGAAATTGTAGCTGCACAGAGTTTTGCACATACTTTAAAACCTCCCAACACCAAACTCTGATGTCAGGCCAGGTCCTCCTCCATGAAGCTGGCAAGGCAAAAGTCAACTTAGGTTCAGTGAGCCATTTCTGCAGAAGACTGTTTTATGCTTCACAAGCATTAGGATTCAACAAGGGATATCAGAATAGGGCCATATGTTTAAATATAAAGACATATGTTGGATAGTTATTAGATTAATTCCAAATCCCTTAGCTGTGCCTCACAAGAAGGGTTGCAATGGCCCAAGAAACCATCCTGTAGTAAATTAAGGTTCCTTATTTATCACGTCTTTCTTTGATACCAAAATCCCTCCGAAAGAAATAGCAAATGGTAAAGAATGAAAAGAAACTGCATTACTGTAAACTGATTTTAAGACATTGGTTGGTAGCCTCTGCTATTAAGGCAATGTCGCATTAAGGCAGTGGATGTAACATCCCTGGAGATTAGTGCAAGAATTATTAACAGAGGGAAGGAAGATGAAAAGCTGATTCAGGCTTAGATGCTGTTAGATAGTACTAGGTATTTGCCTGGCCACAAATGAAATACAATGAAACAAACCAAAACATTAAAATAACCACGAGAGGCAACTCCTCCCATTCAACACCCCTTCAAGTGTTCTACCACCCCAGCGAATCTGACCCTCAGTTTCCCCAACCCTGCTGTCCACAACTATTCTATTACACGCAAATAAAAATCAACCCAGGGTGGTTAAAATGACTGTTAACAGCTGGTAAATCACTACTTCTAGCATATTCTTTGTCAATTTTTGCCCTTAATACATATTTGACCTGATGGTCTGACCCAGACTCATCGGGATGAGAGAAATCAGCTCACTGTCAATCAAGGGCTCATCTGGCTTGCTCCCTGAAAGTGTTTCTTGAAGGAACATCTAAATCTGTCCGCAAGTATCATTTTCCAAGAAATAACTGTCTGTCTGTTGTGCTCAAATAAATATCTTTTATTGCCTTTGTGCAACTACTGGTTTTGCAGTGAATCAGGGAGAGAAAAGATTAATTACAGCATGCCTGGCATACATTTTGGCAAAACTACACCTCCCAAAACAGAGACAAATATTGTGGCCTTCATTCCCTGCTCCCTTCCACTTGCTGTTATGTCTGCCTTTCTGTTTCAAGCGTGCCAAGGAGTGCTGCTATGCTCAGGACTTCACAGTTCCTGCCTTAGAGATGCTGCAAGTAATGAGTCACTCCCCCACCCCCACCCCCAGGTGCCTGCATGCTGCGTGTGACCTGCACAGGAGCACCAAATGTGGGATGTGTCACCTGAGCATGTTAGCTGCCAGTAATTCCTACCCCGGGTTTGTAGGCACAAGAGGTTTAGGTAAGGTTAGGAAAAACATCAGCGTTTTGCATTGCACTGAATGAGTTTTACCATTAATTTCAGTGCGACCACGATTCACTATTTGAGTCATTTTTCAGATTTAAAAAATTTAGAGTTTACCAACAAAAGCTCTGATGTCACTACTCTCCAACTTCTCAGTACCAGTTCATTTTATGTCTTTGGAAAGCTAATCAAAGTCAGGTCATTAATTGTTTTTTTTACAAAGCAATGCAAGACCCATTAATTTTGAAACTGAGCCTACATTATGGATGTCTTTGTGGTTTACACTAGAGATTGATCTAGTATCTATTTATTAGTGCAGTCCTGTGTACTTTAACTAATGGCTCTTTAGGTCTTCAGACTAATGGTTTCTTCATATGTTTTTGTGGAGAAGTATTTGCCACTAACTTCATAGAAAATTAGGTTCATGAAATAAATGTGTATTACACTGAAAGAGAAAAATCAATGAGAAAAATCCAACTGCATAATTTAAGAGTCTCCTCTGATATGGAAATGCATGCTTTATATAAATAGGTAAATGGATATGGTTTCAGAACAAAAGCTGGACTTCTAACATTTTTGGCTACTTTACAGAGCAAAAATCTGTTAAATATTTGAGTCACTCCCCATTTCTCTTTATTTTTGTATTTCCAGGTGACCTGGTACCAGTCAAACCCACTGCCATTTGTTTCACTCTCACCCTCCCTGGCTGCCCAAGTGGCCAGAAAGGCAACTGGCTTTCTTTGTAAGATGAAGGAATGTGCTATTGAATATACAAGTTAAAAATACATTGGTTTACTTAAATCTCTGTCACATCAGAATGGTGGTATTTCATTCCTAACTCATAGAAGTCAATATGATCGCGTCACTCTGAAAGCAGTGCCTGAACTAAGTGTCCTCACTTACACTAGTGTTTACAAATATACAGTTTTTTAAATTACTTGCGTTTAGCCATTTGAACTTAAATCAGTCGGTGTAATAAACTATTAAATGTGGATGCATTTACCATGTGAATACCTTTTCATTTGTAACTCAGTGTGCACAACAACTTAATAGCATCGTTACACATTATAAATACATCACTGTACATGATAAACATGCTGTGGTACATAAGAAAATTGGATTGCACATTTACCTTAATTATTTGATGAGACATCATTACACTAATTAACTATATTATATTATCTTCCCACTTAACCGCACTTGCAACTGCAAAAACTTAGCATCATTACCATGTAAACTTAACTTTTAGCCAAGAGAGCAAAGACAAATCCAGTACCATTTAGAAAAAGAACACTGAACTGCAAGTATTACAGGGAAAGGGAGGTGGAATGATGGGAAAATTTGCAGTATCTTTGTAAATGAGTCATGAAAAGTCATTCAGATGCTGATGGAATCCCATCCCTTGCTTTGATGACACTCTTCTGTCACTGGATTATCCGTTCATGAGTTCCATGAGGGAGAAACCCATCCAGTTCTTCCCTTTTCTAACTCCAGAGTTCCCAAACTTCAACGTGAAAATATGCTCTGTCCTGGTTTTACACCACTAAGCAAGTAATTTGCATTTAACCCTATGAAGAGCACATGCAGACAGAAATCACATTTTTCACAGCAGAAGCACAAGACATGTAAAGATTGCCTGTTACAATCAGTCAGAAAACACAGGAGAAAAGATTATTTCAGTCTTACCGACATCTTTATCCATTTCTTTAACAGGTTTAAATATATTTTCTCATTTTCCAATGTAACTTTATTTCTTTGCTTTCCTATTTTTTTCCATTCTGAACTGATAATCATCCCTCTATTGCCAAGTGAAAGCCTCACCTCCATCAGCGAAATCCCCAACTAAAATGCCTTAAACTCAATCAATAAAAGTGAGTTTTATAGAATATTTGAATTAATGAAGCACTGATAAATATTCAGTGGTTTCACTTTACATGCAAATGGGATCTAATATGCTATATTCAGGGTACTGTCCTTATGGCACTAACAAGAAATAGCGGGCTGAATGCTAAAGGGTCACATTGTGTATTTGGAAGGTAGGTACCACCTTTGACAGCTGACTGTCAGAATTATTCCAGATAGCTGAGCACATCTTCTGAAAGCTAGGTAAATAGAGACATTCCCAGCAAAACTGACCTTCAGGCCCTGTTTACCACTTTGTGCTTAATAAGCTTTGGCAGTGGTAGCAACAAATGCATCCAAGAAATGTCCTCTGGTACTTATGACTGTAACGTATATATATCAGCACAGAAGAGATGATGGATCTTTTGCTCCCCAAACTATGCTACCCTTATTCATCATGCCTTGGAAATGTAACAGCATACAAAACCAGTTGTGTAGTTCACTACACCACAAAGTACCTGCAGAGGAAAACAGCCCTGCCCACAGGAACTATTACCTCTCTTCTCTAGCAAGGCTTGTGTACGTATTCACAGCCCCTATTAGCCCACAGATTAACATGCAAGGCGTGCTTTGGCCTTGCTGCTTCATTTATCAGTCACGTATGGCCTCGACTCTGGCTGCATTGAGGTTTGTACCAAGAAAGCAGTCAGACTTCTCCAAGTATCTCAAAATATCTGAAGCCCAAACCAAAATGCAGACCTCTGTCTGCCTTCTGACACATTATTATACAATTGTATTAATATTCATTAATGGAGGAAAAGAATTTAACTAGAATAATTTATTTTTTAAAATCCCACCCTTTCAACAGAGCAGAATGAACTGTGAACCATACTTATTGAGACAATTTAGCCTTCAGGTCACTTCCTATTAATAAGAGATATACCTAATTGATATTTAATAGGAATCCTGGCAGTGCTAGTTGAAAGATGTTTTTGCCCCTAGTTGTTTTTGCATTTAGAGACACACTGCTGTCAAAGTTTTCAGTTTGATAGTCACTGGTGAAATGTGTATTTTGAAATTCTCTTTTTGTCCCCTGGTTAGCTGGAAACAGAATCGGGATGATGGCTGCATGCAGTTCAGCCGTACTTGCAGTCTTTTGATCTTGCACTTTGGTTCAGATTTTTGATCTTTGATTCCCACATCTGTTTTCCTGCCTGACTGCTTGTTAACAGCAGCGCCTGAGACAGTTCTCATCACTGGAGGAATTCACCGAGACCTGGCAGTGCCTCTCCATTTGTGCTTTCCCTCCCTTGATTCCTACCCTTTCACAGCCCGTGCTACACAGAGAATGCAGCCAGAACTGGCCTTCCAAAACCTGAAATGATTTAACATAGTGTACAAAATGTCATCTGCACAATTATATGTAGAATCTGAAAAATATGCGAGCACAAGAATGGTCCTTGGAAGACTTCCACGGGAAGATTTTTCTTTTAAAAATACAGGTTCTGTTGCACTCAGGGAAAGTACTAGGGGAGTTTCTGCTTCCAACTTCTTTACTCTTATGAGTTCTTCACACCGAGCCTCTGAGTTTCCTCAAGGCACTCGGTAAAGCAGCTGATGGAGGGCAAAAAAAGAAGAGAGAAGGTCTGAAGTTTCCGGGATGAATTTGATGTCAAAACCCACTGTAGGAGTGGCTTTTTGCCTCCCCATCTTACTACGTGTGCCTGCAGCCTAATCTGGACCAGAGCAACACCGATACAGCCCAAATACCAACAGTATGATTCAACAAGGAAAAAACCCTACAGGCATTACAGAGCTAAAAGTAAAATCATACACATAAAAATGTATGCAGATATGTATGTGATGCGTGAGTATATGTATATATAGTCAAATTTATTATTGTTTTTAGACAGTTTCTGTAGTGCCTTGAGAAACAGTAGTCTGTTAAGAAGAATCTGGATATGCAAGATATTCCCGTACTTTGGAAAAGGAAAAAAACATTATAGGTGGTTGGTGTTTCCTTCATAGCCTTTTTCTGCTTTTTAATTTGCTCCACAGGCAATACGGAGGGCAGGGGGTGCTGGTGGGGAGAGAAAAAAAAAGGAAAGAAAAAAGGAAAGGGGGGGGAAATCACTGCCCTAAACATTTTTCAAAACATCTGCCAATCATCTACTTTTTGTTACGTTGTCATGTTGACTACAGATTTGAATTACATCACAAAGCTCACTGACTCCAGAGAAATAAAAATAAAGGCTCAGCAGACTGTTTGGTGGTCTACGAAAGGTTCAGGCCTGTCAGACCCAGAAGAACAAGAACTATACACCCTGCACACAGTGAGCACGGGCCTCTCTGAACCACCCTTCCAGTGCCAGCAGCACTGGGGCCCTGGCTAATTTCAATATAAAAGCATCTTCAACTACTACTGTAAAAGGTAAAGGAATCCATTTTCCAAATAGATGAGAAAAGGAAGGCAACCGTTAGACACAAATTCCGTGTGACACTGCTCCTCTTCAGTGAAAAGCGTGAAAAGGAGCATTAATAGATATTTAAAACACCACCAAGATTCATAATACAGCAGAGGATTGCTTCTTCAAGTATGAACAGATGATCTAATACTTTTAAAGGAACCAAAATAAGCTCACGAGACATTAAGAAGCTAAATTTTCAGAACATCCTTTTCTTTTTTTTTAAATGTCCCTTGGTGAAAACTCACTCTTTTCTGTCTTAGACTTGCTAAGAAAAGACATTCTGCCTTTTTTCCAGGGGTCCTTTGGCTTTCAGTGACTGAAGCAGGAAAAGAAAGGGGAATGGGAAGGATCGCAAAAAGGAAGAATCCTGAACTTGGCATCTCAGCCCTTGCCGTCAATGCAGCACCTGCCAGCACAGCGCTAATCCATGTGTCAAACCATGTCCTGCCTCCTGCTCTTTTCCCTGGGTGACAAGTATTTTTTATCCACACAGTTTTACAGCCATCTGTTAATTGGGTGAGCAACACCACCCTGCACTCCCATTAAAGTCTCCGACTGGGTATTTAAGGCCAAAGGATAATTAAGATGCCATTCGAAAGGCATACCCAAAACAAGATGGGTATGAGAAGGGTGAGCCATTCTGAGGTCAATTCCCACAAACAACACTAATGATCTTCTGAATAATGAATTAGGGAAGTGCAGCAGCTGGTGCAGGAGAACCAGGAAATAGTGTGAATACAGTCAGCCTGGCTGCCAAATTAAAACCAACAAAAACAAATTATCCGGGATCTTAAAAGGGTATGTTCTGCTTCAGCTGGCAATGCCGAGTGATCTTCATCTCAAAACCTGTTTCAGTTGCATCTAATAATCGCCTTGTGTAAAATAAATCTCCCTATCTTGTTTCACATTTTAATGGTTGAAATATCACAATGGCCCCAAAAATCTGTGAAAGCAATTAGCATTGGCTTTTGCTAGGTTCTTGTTACCCCCAGTAAACAACAGATTGTGTCACACAAAGTCCAGAGAACAATGAAACACTCAGTTCAACTCCTCCCAGATCTTGTAGCCTGGATGGGGCTTGGCTAAATCCAGCAGGAGAAGGTGTGTGGGACAATCTTTTCCATCAAATATCAGTAAACATGGATCTGTGGCTGAGGAAGTCCTCTCTGGAACAGACCAGGGCCATTTTCGCTATTTATTTCCCCAGGCAAGATGTCCTAAAAGCTGAGCAACCAGGAGGGGAAGTTGGTGGTGGTTGGTATTTTTCTTAAAGCTTCAATTAGGGAAGGCATCTCTATTTAAGTTTAAACACATTTAAATATATCACTTGCCTAAATGGGATTCTGGGATTAATGCCTACTGGCTGCGTGCTATCAATGCATACTGTGACTTTAAGTTATAAAACATGGAAAAGAGCAATGACAATTAGTACAACGCTACAAAAAGTCCCAGATTACTGGTTCTTTGCAGCCATATGTTCTTTTTTCTGTCCTGTCTGAACAGAAGTATCAGAGGAATTATACCAGAAATTCACCATTTGTACCCAAAGAGATTTTTTTTTATAAAAGGCAGAAGCTGTCTGTCCTCTTTAGTCCAGTGCCCCTCTAGAGTTCTGTGAAGCCAGGAAAGGTGAGGAAGAGCTCGCCTGCTTCTTCAGTGAGGAGAAGACGAGAGCAGTGCCTAAGCAAGTACTGACTTACATGCCATTCTCCAGTGGGCCATCCAAAGCTTGACAGGATGTTGTACAAGTGGAAAACCTTCCCTCAGCAAGGAAATGCAGGTTTTGAGAAGCCAAAACACAAACTTAGAGTTCATTAAGATCAGGTGAAAGTCACTGCTTTGATGCATCTTTTCCAAATTTTTCATATTTTCATGGCAGAAGGTGTATATTTAGCATGACATTTTGGGACTAATTATTACTTCAAGAGTACGTCATCTTTTTATTAAAGAGTTGTTGTTGCCCATTCATTGATTCAGCTCTTATCCCTTGGGACTATACTATGCCATACCATCTCTCTCCTGTACACAGCTTTTCTGCTTATTTTAGCAATTTGCTTATCTTTAGGCACTGTATTAAATTTACTGTTGGAAATCTGGAATTTTAGAACTCAGAGGATGCAATCATTTATTATCCTTGATATCATCCACTAATCCAAATCATTATCTCTCATCTGTTTACAGGCTAATCTAATACCACTCCATCACACCTTATCTACATGAGTCTTATTTCTCCTGTTACTGCACTCACAAGAGCTGTACCTGTGCTGCAGATTATGCCCTTCTTTCACTAGGAGAATGAAAACTAAGATGAGGTAGGAGATGTAGATGCAGAGAGACTTAATTAGGGTAAATAACTATAATGAGTTTGTGTTCTCCCTCGCTGTACCTTGGAGATTATGGGTAAGGTTAGAAGCTTCAGGAAATAAATGTGCAAGTGTCAAATGTTGACACTCTTCCCTTCTGGAAGCAAGAAATGAAGCACATTTGTCATATCCCATTATGAAAAGAACCTAAATTCAACTGATATGATAGAATGCAAATTGTTTAAGTGCCCACGGTCTCCCTGGGGCATAGAAATGGTGCTGCGGGGAGCTGATTACTGAGGCTGCTTGTACACAGTGTATCACGCCCAGGAGAGAGCTCTGCTAAGGAGGGGGGTTAACTCCCTGTCAGGTGCTGTGTTGAGCTTACTTATGAGTTAGCATAAATTATTCATTTCTCTTTTATCAGTTGTTACCCTTACTTTGTCCTCTGCTTGATTTTGGTTCCAGCTGCCAAATTCCCTGGTGTCTTTCAAGTATAAATGATAAAATGGTATTTGAGGCACATTTGTAGTTATTTGCCTTTTGCCACGGACTTCATACATTGCAGCACTTTAATATTAATATATCCTAGGGTTAAATTACAGGAATTAAGATGGTTGTTTTATCATCACAAAGAATACTCTAAATTATTTCTGCTCCATTGGAGTTCTGAATTATTATTTTTTTTACATTTTTAAATCCCAAGAGTTATTTATAAAATACAATGGAATTGTTCAGTGGCTTCCTTCTGCCTTTTCTTTAGCTTTTCAGTTTGTAATATTCTTTACTAAGTAATGCCCATTAGCTACATGTATATCCTATTGAAAAACATCTAAGAGAGAACAACCTACTGTTATAATCATATCACAGCAAAAATGTTTGTGATTTCCTTTGCAAAATATCTTAGAAATTCGTGTGCCTAAGAATTTTCTGTTGAAAACTGAGTGATTTTACAGAAAAACCTCAAAACTTTTGACCCACTTTTAAAAAATATGAAGTAATGCAAATTTATACTACTTAATTAAATTATAAGGCGCAAAATCTAAGCACAAAGGAACCATTTTCCAGGCAACTGCAGAGACCAGAATCCCATCTCTTTTGGACTTTTCTTGCCATAAAGGAATTCATTCAACATCATGTCATGGCTGTGACACCTGTACAACCCAAGGATCTGTCCCCACAACCTTACGAGTTAATCTTCCACCCATATAGTCATCTATCAGCTGTAGTTAAAACATACCATGTTAACTGCTGCTTCTTCTAGGGATTTTTAAATAGCCAATATACCTGTGGTATTCATTCATCCCTCTGCTGCTTTCTAATCCCATTACAACTGCATTGTAATGTTGGAGTGGTTAATTGAGCAGTTATAGAGCATGAAGTGCAGTAAAATGAATAGGAGATGAAGAGATGCAAGAATCTGGGAGTGCCAAGTCAATCTTTCAAATTTAGGCTGAGATTTCAGTTCTGAGAAAAAAATAACTGAAAAATTATAGGATAGGGACTTCCTATCCCGAGTTTTTTATCCCACTGTCACATCTGTTAGAAAGAGTGCATCAGCCCAAAACACATGCAGGAAAGGTGAGGGGGCAAGCACCATGACACAGAAAAGTCAGTTGTGCAGCCCTTTGTTCCCTAAGACATCAAACTTGAAATTGCCATCTCTAGTACAACTGAATCAGGCAGCTTTCTGTATGCAGCCTCAGAGCTCTTGACTGACAGGGTGGTGTTGGGAAAGCTTAACAAGATCAAACAGCTGAGAAGAACAGATTTCAAAGCAGAAGGTGGCAACTGGAGGTATGGAGAGAAAGAACAGAAGAGAGAAGACAAGTGCCTAAGTCATCAAAGCGCTTTCAAGAGAGGTGACTTTGGAGAAATTGGCCACATCTGATTTTTGGCAATGAACACAAATAACACATGGAAACAAGCTGGAGACTGGTTCTTTTTGAGGGGCATCTGACCCTTTCAGTTTGCATGTACTTCACTAGGCTGCACAGCAGCAATTTTGTCACCAGATCCTACTGACTATTCTGCTGGAGAACTGAGTCTGTGGAGGAGCAGAAAGGTGGAAGAAAAAGCCATTAAGACCCAAGAACTAAAAAAAGTCCTAGCATCAGACTCCATGAACAGCTTCAGCAAAGCAAATAAAACCAAAATGAAAATGAAAGCTGCCTTACAGAAATAAATGTAAGACATTAAATTATCTCGTTTCTTTCTGCTGTCAGTCTGCTGTATAGATTTCTCATTTAACACTTGACACTTTAGCAATAGTGAATTTAGCAACTAGATTCCCTTATTTATAGTTCTATCAGTCTAGTCTGGATATGTAAATAATACATCATAATATTGAAATGGTTGCAGTCTTTGTTACAGCAGCAACTTAAAATGCAACGCAAATCTGTGCAGTCAGTCAAGCGCAGGCAGGTAGGTGTTCAGTAGCTACTTGAGAATATGTGACCACAGGCAGCCCCACTTAAGGGAATGAAACAGTCACAAGTCACGTGCCAGTGCCTGTTTCTGACAGAGTACAGTGCCTTGCCAAGCACTTACTCCTTCTGTGTTTGCTGGTGGTTATAGAATTGCTTGAGAGGTCACACTTCTTCCAGGGTAATCACGCTGGGATTCAGAAATTGGGTGTTCCTTCCCCTTGGCCTCCCAGCAAAGGCAGCATTTGTTTTTAAAATTAAAATGTCAGAGTAAGGTTTAGGAAAACTATGCACTGTGATGCTCTTTGATCCTATGGAGATTCAGACCTCGTATCTCTCTTCTTCAGGAGACTGGCAGGATCTGCACCATTGGTTAAGGTGTCTCCCACCTCTCATGATGGAGCTTGGCCAACGTGAAAGAAGGAATATGAAACTGATCTCCACAAAGAGCGTGCACAAAAGATAACACAGCGGTATAGCCTGTGGAGAGGACGTAATGCTACAGAGCACAAGCTTTCCACAGGGAGCAGAGGGATGCAGCAGTTCTGATCTTCGCTGCCCCGTACATTCACACAGCTCCTTCAGAAATTGTTACATAAAAATTGTTCTGAGAGCAAAGACTCCTGGACTTTGCTCTAAATCCTTGGTTACTGCCTCTTTATCCATCTCTCTCCTGTCCCCCAGGTGAGTAAACCTCTCATTGCTTTCTAAAGGGCAGCCAGCTACAACACACCAATAGAAGTGCCCATTTCTAAGAAAAATGAAACAAAACAAAATCAATACTTTGCCATCCTGCCCAAATCAAACAAATCCATAAAAAAACGTAAAAAACCCAAAGCAGGCAATTAATCCTTGCAGTAGATGCAAAATTCCAGCATTTAAGACCAGATCCAAAACCACTCAAAAGGACAAACAAGTCCTGGTATCCATAGTTTTTCTTATAATCCATTGCTCAAAATACTGCCTTTGCCAGAAGCTCGAGGAATGAAAGCTAAGTGGAAAAATTGTCTCCTGAGTACATGTCAAAGTGTTTTCATCTGAACAGATGTCCTCCCTGTGCTATTATAAAGCAAACACACTCTTGCATGACTCAATTAATGCACAAACATGATAAACCTACTGGAAACAAAATAATTGTGTTTTTCCGCTCTTATATTATTATATATGCCAGATAGATGATCATTTTGAGTGCAATGCTTTATTAATCAAAGATGAGGTGGTTGCCTTTTTCAAAGTCATTAAAATTTAATGTTTGCAGCTGCTGATCACCTAACACTGTAACTTTGATGTTTTGCATTTTTCCTTATATTTGACAATTCATTAGCCATTTGCTGATGCTATTTCCCCACAAAAATTATGCATTAATTTTTAAAGTAATAAGGATATGCAACCTATGAATGATCTTGCTTTTATGGATGTATTAAATAAAGACATTTTTACATCTACAAAGCTACACGCACCCGAATTTCTCATATCACCGACACACTCTTATCACCCAGGTGAACATTACCTGTGTGACACAGTGTATACTTCACAGTCAACATAATACAGCTACAAGAAGCGGTCACTAACATCCTCTTCTCAACTGACTGAGTAACTCCAAAACATTCAAAACTGTAATCAGGGCTACAGACTGAAAGTCTTCCTAATGGAGAAATGCTCCAATTTATTTCAGAAAATAAGGTATATACAAAGAGCAGGTTTCAGAGGCATCTCAGGAATCCAAGTACAAGTGCTTCAGTATCAAAGCACCACTCTCAGCTGCAGTATTGTATGCTTCTACCCATACGCTCTTCAGTGGAAATTCCTATCGCTTCCACATCAGGTATATCCTAAAACTTTCCTGCAAAATTAATTTCAATTTTAAGACCAAAACTAGGGGGTTTGCCTTTTTTGTGTGTGTGCATGTGCGGATACACACAAACCATGCCTAAGCTTCTGTAAGGCTGCCACATCTAGATAATGGGCACTGAAATCCCATTTACAACAAATTGTACAAGCAAAGGTGATTAGAATGTATGAAATAAATGTTTTGAACCTGCCCCTCATCCCTCATGCTGGATCATCCTTAGCATGGTGTTAGCACAGATTCATAGTGTGACACCTGCAGTACCAAAGAAGTAAGAGCAATAATTACCCCCACAACACAAGCAGGCAGAGCTCCTTCCACACACGCTCAAGAGGCAGATGTGTTGAGCTCCAGTGTGCTACTTCAACATAGCTGCTGTGCAAAGGCATGCAGTAATTTAAATTCCAACAAATGCTCAATTTTTCAAAACCGCTAATGATTTTCCAATACTGTTGAAGGCATCCTTACCCCTCACTGTGACATATTTATGGAGCAACTGTCTCTTCTTTAGCTTACACCAATATCCAAAGCTGCGACCACAGACAACTTACACAGCTATAGAAAGTATTGGAGACCAGCAATGTCTCAGACACTGTAGTTAAAAATTAAGATCTGTACATCAATTTTGGACAGGCAGAACTTTCAGAAGGACCAGGCTGATGTGGAATCCCAGCTCTGAAAGCAAAACATAGCAATTCCTTTGCCATCTGTGTGGCCCCAGAAAGTCCATCTTCCAGATTTTTTCTTCTAAAAAGAACACTTTTTCTTTTCCCAAATTGCATTGTGTTGTTTAGCCTCTGTTAAAACCTAACCACTTGTACATGCATGAACTGAACAGGCTTTGCTCAAAGAGTTAGAGCATCTTCTAGAAAGACGGTTTAACTCTGACCTCTAAGAAAAATTATTTTCCAAGAAAAGCCACCAAAACTGAAGCCACACTAAATTTACCAAGCTCAACCAATGACCCCTGGGAGAAAGAACCATTACACTAGATAAAACAATCAAACATTAATCAGATGACAGCCCTTGTTTTCTTCATATGCCTTTCATGATATTTGACAAAATAAGTATTATTCCTTCTGAAGGTTTGCTAAAGGTAGCTAGCTATGGCTATTCTCAACTGCTGTTAAAAATAATCCTATTTACATCTTATACTTGAATATGTATAGCGTTAAAATAAGTTACTGTCCATACAATTGGGTGAGGGGGTTTCAGCCCCTGTGTTTTAGGGGCACACAAGCCTCTGAATCACATAACAAGGATACGGTGTCCCTTTCAACATTGAGCACTGCCTATCAAGCATTACATAGGCTCCATACACAAGAACTTTCTGAATGACTAACACGCCAGAATTAAGCATTTATTCTGTAATCCAACACCATAATGAAGAACTGAAAGGAATCTCCTGGGCTTGTGAGTTTAGCATAGTGTGCTGCTGTCACAGACAACCTGACCACATCATTTTTCTCCTGATACCACATTAAAAATTACAAGAAACATCTTTAAATGCTAAAACAATTTCTGAATACTAAATAATTTTAATATAATTTAAATTGTTTCTGAGATAATTATAAATATTTATCTTTAAAATCAACTTGTTAGTATATGAGTGTTAAAGGCCAGGAATTCACAAGCCATTTAAGCTCTTAAACAACTTAAAAGGTTCCCCTATTAAATATTGAAAAATCCTTCCACTGTATAAAATTACAGACCTTGTTAATTAGGATGGTAGAAGTAACACCCGCTCTTTCCAAATTATCCTACTTCCCTTGTTCAGACTGTGTAATTTATTATGGAGTGAATTAATAATTCATAGGTACTGTGAGACCTTGGCCAAGACCCCACAAAATCAGCTGTGAATGACAGAGTCTGAACTTTGAGCCACTGTTGTAGTTGCATTCACTACCTCAGCACCTGTGTTTTACTGGCTGTCACATTCTTCTCAAACCTGAAATCACCAATATTTGCACAAAAACCTGTCTCCATACTTACCCAGCGAAACAAGAATATGTAACACAGGCTAAAATCTATGAATGTAACCACATGCTAAGAAATTTCAGAAGGAATTAAAGATGTTTTGTCAAATATCTTGAAGACACAAGAAGAGTCACTGTATCATTAGAAATCAGTGAGGTGTGAATTCTTAGGACTATAGATTAATTTCAGACAGTGGCCTGAGATATGCAAAGGAACAAATATACATATCCACTGATGCCTGTTTTTATTAATCTGTATTTAACGGTGAATTTGGGACTAATTTTTCTCTTTTTCACACTCAAAACCCAACAATATAAAGCTGTAGCCATAGTAACCTGATGCTGTTATTATGGAGAACTGCTTGCATCCATTCAAAAAAAAAAAAGGTTTTAAATTTTTAAATTGACTCATCAGCACTGAAATAGCAAGGGCGGGGGCAAGGTATTTGCTATTGTTCTGTAAAAGCAAATACATCCAAGGGCCAATTCACCATTGGCTGCCAATAAAATGGGTGGGTTGTGACAGTCTGTACTGCTGCTGCCTTTTTTGTTTGTGCGAAACATTCAGACCATTATGTAAAAGAGTCCAAACAGCAAAGGACATCACCTGTGACGTCCTAGCCCTGCCACTGTTGACCGTCCATCTCACAGTGATTCGAGTAGGAACAGGATTTGGTCCACAGTTTACATCTGTAGAGAGCTTCCGAGCAGCTGCTCACATGACTTTGTCTCAAGATAATGCCAGAAACACATCTGCAACAGCGTGAACTTCTTGTTCTCTCATCCTGAATGTATCATGAACGTAGGAGAGGCATTCATGACACAGTTACAATCCCAAAGGTGAAAACATCCTGAATTCATTGTAGTGGCTCCAATAAGGAACCCTACAAAATCACCTGGTAATAAGAGCAGGAGTACAGATGCACAGCAAAATTCTCCCTCCGTGCTAATCCCTTTTAATAGCAGGATCTGTGCACTTGGCACGTTAACTGACTGACTGCATTTTCTCACTTCAACACTCCAGTCTTAACAGCACCATAACCCCAATTACACAGCAACAGAAGCATTTATTAGACATGACATCCTCTACCCTCCTTCAACATGACCAAGCTCTCCAAGATGCAGAAGCTACTATTATTCATACAATTTCCAACAAATTGTGCCTTATAACTTAGGTACTTTGTTAAACTGAGGAAAGATCCAAATTGGCTGCAGCAGCTAACATCAAAACCCAAGCGATCCCCCCAGGAAAAGGCAGCTGAAGCTGGTGAGAGGCAAAAACACAGAGTCATTCTGCAGCTTCTGAGTGTAGCGTGTTTGGGAGATGATCCATGCCTGGTATAAGCCAAGCAGCCACAGTTCGAGCCCTATTTAACCACTGTAAAGATGGAACAGTTTACGGCTCCCACATAAATTTAGCAAGGTTCTTTAATCACCAAAACTAAATAGCAAAGCCCAGGGAACACCTACAGTGATGCCCAGCTTTTCCATGCCTTTGTTAAAGTGTTCCTGAGAATATACCCTGATTTCTTTTGAAACAGTTCTATTGCATATTCCCTACTGGAGCAAATGGTAGCTCTATAAATGCCTC
Organism: Gallinula chloropus; assembly: GCF_964237585.1. Lineage (NCBI taxonomy): Eukaryota > Metazoa > Chordata > Aves > Gruiformes > Rallidae > Gallinula > Gallinula chloropus. The sequence goes on along the minus strand of NC_140087.1, from coordinate 83,765,740 downwards.
AAAAAAGCATTTCATTTAGATTTAATAGGGCAGTAAAAAAATTTATGAGTTCTAAAAGAACATTTACGGCAGTTTAATAAGTACATGGGATAAATCTGGGCAAGAAATATTCCAGCAAGGCAACAACAGTGCCTGGTTTAGAGTTCATTATCCTGGGAGATATACTTGCTTAGTTTACATTTGTGATTAAATTTGCAATGAAAGTTGCAACTCAGCTGAACCTCAAACCACTGTTTTTCGATGTGAATTAGCAAATGCAAAAGCAGAAAACCCACCAGTGCTTCATCAACTTGCACTCAACGTGGGTCTTGACTGAAAACAAGGCCCTAGAAGCTTGTAGCAGACAGGATACTGCCTCTCACTCACCAAATTCATTTGCAGTAGTTGCCCCACTAAGGATGCGCTTTAATCAATCCAACCATGCAAAACCTACCAGTGTCTCTTCTTCTCCTTCTCCACCTCCCTCCTGTTTTTGGGGGGTTTGGGGGATTTTTTGTTTGTTTTCTTTTGGAGGTTTTGTTTCTTTTTCGTTTGTTTGTTTGCATTTTAAGCATTCTTCCATTTGAACCAGTCTTCAGTAATCATCGCTCTGTGTCAATTTCTGGCTTTTGTCCATGTTTTGTGCTTTTTTCTATCCCCCTTTTTGGATCCTGGAGGCTACTTCTGGGCCTAATCCTGCAGCTGCCCTGCATACAGGGCTCCAGCAAACCCCATCTTTTTCTCTGAAACATAATTGAGCAGACAAGAGCAGTGACAAAATTCTTCCTTACCTATTGAGACAAAAAACCCACCCCAAATTCTGTCTACGCTTGTCTGTATACACAGCAGTCACTCAAGGAGAGAATAGATGGAGCAGCACAAAAAAATGATGTAGCAGTGTCAGATAAACATCTTCATCGTTAAACTGCAACATGCTAGGTGTTGGGGCTGCTGCTGTTATCCATTTAGAGGCAGCTGCTGCCACTTCTCCTACACGGATCAGACCCTGTGCTGTATAGAGCTCCACTGGCCGCAACCCAGTGGCAGCAATAGTTGGCCTTACATCACCTAATGGCCTCTCGTGCTGGAAGACTCCCCAGACACTCTCCCAAGAACCATCAGTGATTGCTTCACTTCATCAGAGAGCATTTGAGAATGCACTGTTTAAGGTGAGAGTCCTTGCTGGAAACAGGCTTGATTTTGCACCCCTGGTTTCACCTGACACAAGAGCCACTCATCTTGTGGCTCTTTCCACGAAGCCTAGCGATGTGCTGCCATAGTGGCCACCCAGTAGCATGCTCAGGTGCCAGGACTATGTAAGAGACAAGTGGTGGCTCAGGGCTTGTTTTCTCTGCACCATAGCTTGAAAAATTGTCTTAAAAATTGACCACAGATATTTCTGTGAGCAAGTGGTCTTCCTTCAGATCCCTTCAAGCAGGGTACCAATGAGCCCCCTCTTTAGACTGCACTTTAAAGTTCTTGTATTAAATTGTGCTTGCTCATATAGCTAATAGATGAATTAAAGAACTTACTAGGGTTTTGAAATATATTACTTTGCTGTTTGGTTGCTTTGTCTATGAAGTTCAATTAGCAGTACCTACTTCAGAGAGATCGGGGAAGGTGCATTTATAATTAATTTATGTCCTGCATTTTAAGGTACTTAGAGGAAAGGCACCCTAAGTGCACAGCATCACTATTAATAGCATGTTTTTGCACTGGCTCATAAATACCTGCCTTGCTGCTCCTCTCTCTCTACTTTCCCTCCATTTTCAGGGAAATTATAATATTTTAGAAAAACAAATGCTAATAGGTTGAAACCTCAGGAAAGAAAATGCTCAAATAACCTTGGAAATTATGATTTTTTTATGATTGAGTATGTTTATTTTGGGCAGTAGTACATGTAAACTAGGAGAAAATGGGAATATAAAAATATGTAGGATGTCTACCACATAATGGTTCCTTGCAGGAGGAAGAACAATAAATATTTAATTAAAATGCAAATATAAAGCCATGTGAGCAACAACTTCTGCCATAATTTCACAGGGAGAGACCAAGTGCAGCTGGGTTAACACCCTGAACTTCCTTCAAGAGCCGGGCCTTCAGCAATTCATTTCTCCTGCACCAAGAAAGGATTAAGCTGAATTATTTATGTTTTGGAAATCTTTGGCAGTCTGTATTCATCACGCTGACACACGAGCTACACTTGCTGCATATTGTTGCAGCAGGTGTTGCTTGACAAGTTCTCCTTGCACGTAAAACCCAACAGGAGAACAGAGCCTACCTTCAGCTTGCTGAATTATCTCCTTGGCCCCATCCTGCAAAGGGCAGGTGACTGGACCTGCAGCAAGCACAGCCTGGTGCAGAGGAGGGTGCATAAGCGAGGACAGAAAGCTGGGTTACTGGCTCAGAGTCTGGGCTGTAACTAGTGAGGAGCTGTATGAAACAGCAGATGAAAGGACCTAAAGACTCTTTGTGGTATGTTGTTTTCTTATCTCTCAGGCGTCTTTCAAGACATATGATCCAAATGAATGAGTGCTCTGTCATAATTAAATACCGAAGCCTATTTAACTGATCATATCATTGAGAAGCTAACAGGAAGCATAAATCATTTTACTATTTGCTTTCTCAGTAGAGAAACTTCAGTTGTGGAAGTCTTGCATGAAGCAGCGCTTACGATTTGTACCAGCCTTGCAGATGATGCCCAGTCTTCCTGTGCTGCACCTTTACTTTTAGAAATGAAGATTAATAGAATATAATTTGGTAGGCAAAACTCAAGCCATTAGCCCGTGGTCGGACCTGCTCATGAACACAAATTTAAAGAATGATCTAAATGCATCTGGCTGGGAGCACTGCAGGCTGCTTGTCTGAGAGCTGGGAGCACTGCAACTGCTCAGCTGAGCCAGTGATGTGGGGAACAAAGGTGTGCAGAGTTAATCCCCATGCACAAAGATACTACAGGGTGCACTCAGCATGTTACTTTATTTTCTCCCCAGAAACAACTGTAAAAGAGTCAGGGATGAAGTTAAAACTCAGAAAAGATTGTGGCACCACATCTCTGCCAAAGCACTGCAGCTTAGAGTACCACGTCAAAGTCCAACATATTTACATACACCTACCAAAACTCCTTCAGTGGTATTTGAAATAAGATAGCCACGAAGCAAAAGAAACTTGAATCAGGACCTGATGTCGCCTTCCCTATTTGTCCTCAGTTCCTTCATCTGTCATGGAAATAGGAAGTTCCCAAACTTGTAAATGGGGAGATCTCATCAGAGAAATGTGCTTGACAGTGACACTGTGCCACAGCCCAAACTGTGTCACCTTGTGAGGTTTGACAGCAGGCAGAAAACTTACCCAAATTTTCACCATTGAGAGTGGGGATTTTGTAGTACAATTCTTTTCTGAAAAGTAACACAAGTGACAAAAGCATTTTTCTATCTGTGCCTCGGAAAGAAAAGGTGACTTCTCTAACAGTCAGCTCTGCAAATTCTGTCTGACACCTGAAAGCAAAGCTGTGATATTTCTGGCTGTTATACCATCGATAGCAACAAAATCACAGCATCTTAGACTATGCTGAAGGGCCACAAAGTCGAACTGGAGAGAACTGGGAGCCTGGGGAGATTAATGTCCTTGGACATCCTCCTCCAGAAGAGCATGCCTGGCCATCTGCAGAGGGAGAAAGGCTTTTCCAACAAGGACCTCAGGCTCTGTGCTGTCCCTTGTTCTGAGTGTGCTGCTGGCAAAGCATCCCACTCATGCTGCCTGGAGGGGAACAGATTCCACACAAGTTTCCACTTGGGAAAAACTTATTCCTGGTGAACTGTTTAAATGCCAGGGCCAAGCAGCCATAGAGACCCAAGTCTTTGCCCAAGACTGCCTTTTTGCAGAGAAATAGAGTGCTCACCTAAGCAGAAGTTGCAATGTTTATTTTACCCTTTCTGTTCATTTGTGCAGCTTTTGGGTTTTATCTCTGTTTTCTGTTTGAGCCCTGTCCCAGAGTCGGCTTCCTCACAACCATTCCAAGGAAAATCACTGCTCTGTTACTCATTTTTGGGACTGATGAGTTTAATGTATGCAACATTGCTTCCTTCACCTTATATTTTAAGGATTCCCTGTTCAGCTTTGCTCCCAAGGCATCTTGTGGTGGAGAAGCATAGCATGGCTCCATTTCCCTGTGTCCATATGCCATGCTTTTCCCTCTGAGCACACTCTTGTTAGAGGTCAGGATAAAATCTCCCATCTTTTTATGAGGGCTCTAAGCAGCAGCAAAGGACCAACCCCTCTACATCAGGAAAAACACCACCTGGGCCCTTTTGCAGCTAGCAGCATCCTTGTTTGCCTGACAAAACAAGAGAAAAATGTGGGATGTAAGGCAAAATGACATCTTGCCACTTTTCTGCTTCTCTTTTCCACTTCTATTGGAGCAACCCCTGGGAGCAGCTTCACTCTCTTTATAAGCTGGAAGAAAGCTGAGACTGATCCATCAGCCATAAATTTCAAGCCCACTATTTTCTGTCCTGGGTGTGCTGTAGCCTAGACACAGTGGTGGGACAGCAGCCAAAAGAGCAATGCCAGGCATTCCTGCCAGTAGGAGCTTCTCTATACCTCTGAAATGGTACAAAGAAATAACAGTGCTGCCAGAGGTATATTTGCATTCAGCCTTCCTCTCAGCATCCCCCCTTTGATGGCACAAGAGTACATTTTCGCAGTCTGTCACCAAATGTCTTTATTTTGTTCTTTCTCTTATTCATTGCTCAATATATAATAATATTTTGTTTTCATTGATTTTAAGTTTAAATATTCTATCTGTGGTGTGTTCAATAAACTTGTATATGTGATTATTTTCCCACAAGGCCAAACTTTTCTTTTGAGAAGGATCGGGTAACAAGTTGAGTGGGCTGGCTGATTCCCAACCAATTATTTATTCAGAGATACTACTTCTGCTTGTGATCCGACTGCAAACTCCTCAGGTCTGTTTTTCACTTAGAATTATTCATGGTTTTTCTCAGTGACAGATAGTTGGTCTGCAAAAATGCACGTTTCACAATTTTTCACCCAAAGAAAGCACAGTCGCTCAGGGATCTGGGAACATGACAATCCATACCACAAGAAATACAACACTGCACTGCACTTGGTATGCTGACACAACACAATACACAGTCCTGTAAACATACCCAAAGATGCTCAGATTCTAGGAAAAATGTTGGGTTTTTTTATTTAGTTAGCCTCTATCTGGACAAGTTGGACCTGTATTTTTGTGAGGGGAATGCCAGCAGGTCTACTTCAAAGCATCTCAAATAGCTTGACATAGAACTGAATCGTGCTTTACGGACACAACCTTTGAAAGCATTGTAAAAAGAGCACCGTAAGGCAAGAAAGGCAGACAGAACCAATCAGTTGCTAAGAGGCTCTCTACAAGTGAACTACCAAGGAACAGGTCTCCAGAAGTCAAGGGCTAGCAGGGGAACAGACACATGTGTACTACAACGAGCAATGAACCTGCAGGTAGTACAAGAAACTAGAGAGACGGGATTTTTCTTGAGGGCCAAACAGTCCTCCATCAGCAACTTCAAACTAAGAGCAGAGACAAAACTCAGCAAGGAACACCATGCTCTGTTTACGTGATGTTAAAATATCCAATATCACAGAAAATTGGACCAGAATACACATTTGGGTTACAAAAATATTGACTAGTGCTGATGAAAATTTGAGAGCAAATAATATAGTTTCATCTGGAGCTACAGAGATCAATGACAGCTTATGGGACTTCAAGAGGGACACGAAGAATGATCTTAAGGGCTTTCCCATCCCAAAGAAGGATGCTTAGGAGAGGTTAGCACCTGAAATTAAAGGTGATACATCCTATTTTGTAGTTCATCTGAACACACAGAAGCAGGATCCTGAATGCATGTGCATCATCGTGACTGCTGGAAAAGCACATGAGGGTTTCAAACCAGCAGGTTAAAGAACGAAAAGTCAGGAGGTGACAGGCAGGAGGGAAATTGTTCTGGATTGGACTCTAGCATCCTTAGCAAGTAAAAGGAGAGTTGCAGCTCATCCACTTCTCTTCTAAAAGTACATATGGATGGAGATTTCCACTTATCTATGAAAAAGCAACCTGTACAGGCTGTATCACATTTTACTGAGCTTTGTCTAAATTTAAACTGACTTTTGTTCAGGGAAAGCAATTAAAACAAAATAGTCAACATGTTGTAAGAAATAAGGAGAACTCCTTACTTACTAGAGGATGTGTTATCAACCATTCTGAACAGCCAATACCCAAATTAGAAGAGGTGCAGGTAACCAGCAAAGAACTGAGACAATATGTTTTACATTTGTTTAAAACAGATGAGGTGTTAAAAGATCCATCCTCTACATGGTACACATAACCAGAGGCCTGCATGGATACTTTGTGGACCACTAATATGAGCAGATCCTCCAAGTGAGCCATCATGCACTTAAAAACCTACAGTGTATTGGTATCTTTTCACTAATGCTCCTCAAGGTTGTGAGACAAAGTACTTAATGTACATTTTTTATTTAAAAGCTACAGGAGAAGACTGGATTTCTTCTCCAGAGGCAACCTCTGATTCAAGACTTGATGCTTTCTTCAGATGCATTAACCACAAACATCCATCACATTGTTCTTCCCCTTAAAAATACAGAACAAGATCCATATCCTGGCAAAGTCCATTGGAAATCTGCCACGTACTCCATCAAGACAATGATACTCCTCTTAGTACCATAAGGGGACCCAAGTAGTGACCATAAACAATATGATATGATATCTCTTATACAAATTTATCCTGCAAATTTTTTATTTCTTGGGAATAAACATTTTTGAGCATTAATTTTTATAAACTGTTGTTTCACCAAGCTGTATATTTACACAGACATAATTTGCCAGTCCCTGTGTACACTCAACAGCATCCAATTATCCCCTAAACTCCTTCACAGAACACTTAATTTCCTACTTTGGCAATTCCTACCATATTTCAGGTAACTTTTCCGTTAAGACTTCCTCTCCAAGCCGTTAATAGCTCTGGCCTTTAGAAGCTGCAGACCCACTAACAGTTCCCACCAAGTCCTTTTGTGGAGGCATAGGGCCTTCCTTCCCAGCTGTGCACTTGCATCTTCCTCACCTGGTTTCCACCACACCCCCGTCTTTTCTAACTCAGGAATTTTTATTCACTTTGACTAATATTTTGTCACACAGGCAAGGTCTGATTGAGTCATAGTTTTTGCTGCCTTGGTGCACTGTGTAAACCTTTACATTTTCCCTCCTACAATTGCAGGCTATAGTAATGCATACCCTATAACCATACATTAACATTCAGGCCATTTTTATTTTGCATAATTGCTAGCACTGACTTGAAATCACTCTTGCTTTAGCACTGAAGGAGGAGGAGGGAGAAAGAGGATGATTTCACAATTAGTGATGCCCAACTATGCTCCTCCAGCAGATGACTTAATCTGCTGCAGAACGAGGCCAATGCCGAATGTTTTAAAAACCTCCCTGAATTTTCTTCAGTATCCTTAAAACAACTGTAACAAGATTCGGAATAATTTCCAAACATCTTAATTGCATAAACCCCGAGAAAACAAGAACCATTTCAGATAGTGATCATTATTTTGAGGAAAAAAATATAAAAATAAACCCAAGCACCAGGGTCAGAGGAGAGGAGGTTTCATTAACTTGAGGCACCAGGAGGTTCTGAAATGGTCCTTAACAATTAGCTTTATCTTTAAGGACTAATCCACTTTTAAAAACGCACTTCGGAGTGCTTTCAGCCAAGAACTTTGGCTTTTCGGCCTCTCTAGGAGGCATCGCGTTCGAAGCGGGCTGCGGCGAAGGTACCGCGGCGCTGCGGCCCGTACGCTCGGGGCGAGGGGACCCTCTAGCGGCAGCGGGCCGGGGTCCCAGGCAGGGCACTTCCCTGGCTATGGAATGCCATCCGAAGTACAAGCATTTGCACTTAATGAAACATTTTCGCTTAGTTCTTGCACGCTTTAAATTTAATTTCGTTCCCAGTGGCTGCTTCTTTACCTCCTACGTGATTTCTTTTTCTCTTTGCAATATCCGGACAGAAATTCAAAGGGTGACATTCCCCCAACAGGAGAGCGAGTTTAGGGAATCATGGGAGTCACTTCAAAGCATCAAGATGTTGAGAAAGTGCCTTTACAGCCAAATTGGAATAATTTGATTTTCAAATCCGATGCAGTTTTACCAAAACGTCTTGATTTTGTATCTTCATTTTCAGGAGCGCAGATTAACTACACAGAGGAACCAACACAGATCAGGCCCACCATCATCACCCCTCTAGTACAGACTGCGTGCAGCAAAAGCCTAACACCCTTCCCCTTACTGCTCCTACTAACTTCAACACCAAAGAAAACTGAGCATAATAAGAAAATGGGCTCAAAGAGCCTCACCATGACAAAAGTAAGAGCCCATCAACAACTGATGCCCTTCATTTGCAGAGTACAGTGGCTTCTGTGCAGCTAAGGAGAGTCAGTGCCAAACGGCAGCCCCTGCAGTCTTCTGTACTTTCCCTGAGTTAGGCAATAGGTCAGAAGTGAAACTCCAGGGGCTCATAACACCCAGAAAATACCAAACTCCTTAACAGCATTTAAAAAATGCCTAAGCTTCCCTGAAAATAATTTCACATGGCAGGTGGCAGTGGCTTGTTCCAGTCATTAATTTTAGTTGATAATTAAATGATTATTTTTAATGTAATTAATTAAGCCTCAGCAACATGGGTTTAGTTCTGATCTCAAACGATCTATCTCATGAAAAATCTTGCACTCGTTCTGATGAAGATTCATGTGTGTACACACAGGAACATAAAAGGGCTGTGAGCTGTTATTTTTGCACTCTGCCGTCCTGTGGATTTGCTGGTGTTTAATCTAAAGGAGAAGATTTCATTCTATGTGTTGCTACAGAATAGCAAGAGGTTGTACATAGTAATCACAGATAAGACTGAACAGAGCAAAAGGAGGGAGAAATCCATCTCTGTTCTTCACCATGTTCTCCTTTTTCCTTCCAGTGCAAGAGTTAAAAGGAAGATTTGACGTAGTTTATTTGGAGAATAAAGACAAGAAATACTGCACACTCATCAAGGCAGAAATTTGCTAGTCAGCGTTGGTAAGCTCCCAGGTAAGGGCACCATGGTACAGAAAGGAATATGAAAACTTTAAGGAATATTTGAGAGTGTGAGAAGGACATTACTAAAGGGGAGCCCTCACAGGCAACACAAGAAATCAAGTTCAGGCCTCCCACACACCCTCTAGCAAACACGTCAAACCACATCACCTGGAAATGTTTGCTTTGTGAGTTTTGTCTGAAGATGTCCTGGGAACCATGAGAGTTGAGGAAATTTTACATCCTGCCTGTTTTCTCCAGCAGTTAAATGCTCTTGCTGCCAATCCAGACTGTCAACAGAAAATGTATTTGTTTTAACCAAAAGCTGGTTTTCAGGCCACTGAATGACTACAGGTCAACTGAATGAACTATGTATGAGCTTTTGTGTGAAGTTTCATTTTTCTTACTCAAAAGCAGCTGGTAGGAAATATGAAGATGGCTACAGCAGGCACAGAAATTGATGGACGCCAGTCACTGTCTCACAAAAGCTCTGTAATGATGGAACGAGATTGTGAAGAAACAAGTTGGAATAATGTGTTTCGTTGTCAGCTACCAGCAAGTGGCTAAGTCCCACCACAAGCATGATTTCTGTCACTTCTGACAGTTTGTGGAAAACAAAGTTCAGAAGCTACCTGGTATTTGGGATACTGGACTAGCTTGTCAACGGAAAATCAGGTATTAATTATATTACTGTTTTGATTTAAGTCTTCCACTTCTGCTAAGGAAGCATCTGCTGATATCATAAGTGTAACTGATTTATTGATTTGTGTCTCAGTTGTGGAACAACAGAAGCTTCCCATAGCCCTTTCTCAGGCTTGCAGGCTGGTTTACAACTAATGACTCCAGCCCAACACATTTGCTCTATTGCCAGCGTGCCCAAGGCTGACGTGTCTGGGGTACTGCCCAACTGTCATGCTGGCTTTCTAATCTCTGCAAATTCTCATCTACGACTTAAGCCTTATTGGCACGATGCTGTCCCCTTTTCAGCACATCTAACTCACTCAATCTACATGCTCAGACTTCCCTTCTGATTATTTCCCAGTTCTTTGACTTCTCTAGGACTATATTCAGTTCATATAATCATCAGTATTACATGGTAATCCTGAAAATATATTGCTTTTTCTGGTATTCTTAGTGCTACACGGATGTCACAGTGCTACACAGATAAACACAGGGCATTTAAAAGCAAAGGAACACAGTTTGGATGTCTATATTCTTCTGTCTATACTCAAGGCTCTTCTGTGAAATCTCCTCTTGCCAGTCTCTCATTCTGCATTGTACTCACTGCACATGGTCACACTCTTCTAATATAACAAATAAATATTTTAGTGATTCTACGATATTTATGATTCTATGAATTCTTTATCATAGGATTAGGTTCTTGTTTTTTTTTTAAATGAAGTTACCCACGTTAATATCAGTTTTTAGGTCAAGTCCATGAGTAAATGCTTTTGATAGCCAGGTTTTACAGTGCAAGGCAAGAAAATGTTATGTATAAACTGAGATATAGAAATTTATTACTGTCACTGGAAAATGTTACATAAACCTTTCTGCATTCTTCGTACCATCTAAGAACAAGCACAATTCTCCTCATACCAAGTGATCTCACACAGTAGACATGCTGAGTTATGAGCCTAAGCAGACATCACTCACTGTGGAATTCCACAACTCATTAGTTTAAAAGTGGGTTAATGGTAAAAAAAAATAAGGGGGGGGGACACACGACACACATGGGGACCAGACGGAGACAGAGAATAAGTGCCGAATATGATGTTATATAATTAACATCAAAATTGCTAACACATATATCCCCTTAAAAAAAAAATGTTTACACTTAATAATTCTCATTCATTAATGTTAAGTAGCTTGAAACAGTTCCCAGTACCCAACACAGCGTTGTTGGCAAAGCAGCTTCCAATCCTGTGAAAATGTTCTATTTCTGTAATGCAGCTTAATCAGTATTAATACAGTTCTTATTCACTGAAAGGCAGCAATCACCATAAAGACGTTTGGTATTTATACAGGAGCTACGTGTGTAATTCCATCAGAAATGCACTGCACTTCAGCTTTCAGGATAATGTGGCTCAAGGCTTCCAAAAATGTGTCCCGTTATATACAAACGTCTGTCTTAGAGACCTTTCTAACTAATCTATGCATATCTGGTTTGAGTTTAGGGCAAAACTTAGTATTATTTTTATTATTAAATGAATAATTAAAAAGCTCCTTTTTTCAGCATAATACCATCCACCAATATAGTTATTTCTCTCTTGTTAAATGAAACGTTCAACTTAATTAAGGGAATTCTCAAGGAAGATCTGATTTCTGTCAGCACGTAGGCTTAAAGAGCTGCTCTTTCACAAAAATTTGGGCATTTCCCAAGCATTAGAATGTAGCTTTACATTATTTTGCTCTAGCAATCTATGTTTGGTCAAAAACAGTAAGTAGAGATGTATCCGGGCCATGAATAAAGGCACAAATTAAACTTGGGTTAAAGAGAGACATTCAGATTAAATACCTTCTTGTCTTAATACAATTCCTCAAATGGCTGCTTCTGCATCGTAGACCTTTTGTTTGGCTTTGCTAAAACCACCAGCTCACTTGAAAGCTGCTAAAGTTTTCAGAGAAAAGCCTATCAATCTTTAGCCTTTAGCAAGGCCTTCTTCAGTCACCCATGAAGAATGTGGGCAATGTTCATTCCTGACAAATAACAAAATAATTTCACTCAATTTTGCCCAGGGAAGAGAACATGTCCACAGGAAGAGCAAAATTTACAACTAATTTCTTTAAAACTCTTCACCAAGAAATACAGCAGAAAACTTGCATCTGAACCTACAATTGGTTTCTGCCACTATTTCCCTCTAGCCAGCTCGGTGATAAACTTCCAACGAAGGTAATGAAGAAATGAAAGAGTTTGTAACACCCTATCCAATTTAAGAGGTTCCAACTCTATTTTTTCATCTTTAGGAAGATATCTGAGTGGCATCTGCATGAAGAGATGCGGAAGGATAGACTCAGAGCTGAGAAATCCACTCCATCCTGTAAAAACAAACCCAAAACAAAATACCCTCAAAACACATAAAGAGCAGAGCATATGTCTCTAAGACTCACTAACTTAGGGATTAGGACTTTCTCCTAGGAGAATTTATGTGTCTCTCATAGAAAGACATCACTGATAAAATAAACTAGTCCTTGGAGATGGCACTGAAAAGTTAATGATTCCTGACAGATGGTACAGCATGCACATGGGGCCTGTAGGAGCCCCCCTCAGTCTTCAGCAGCCATTAATGCCCCAAGGAACCCCAGAATACAAGAAAAGAGCACACAGGCACAGCGGCTACATCTGTGTTGGATGGCACTTGACTTGATCACAAAATATCCCCTGCCTCCATCACGGATACTTCTTGATGCAAAAACAGAAGTCCAGACAGCTTCACGTACCCTACAACCATCAGAAAGATGAATATAAGGATCAGGTTTTGTTTCTATTTTTACAGGCCAGCACAAAATAAAGTGTGAGGAGCCTGATAAATGCAAAGAGCATGGTGCCATGGTTACCAGTAACATTAGATCCCTGACTGAGCAAACTAGCTGCAGGAATGATTTCTGTATAAACAGAATTACTCAATTATGTTAGCTGTGTGTCTATAAAACGTGATGCAATTGGATTTCACAGATGCAGGATGTGGGTTTTGTTTGCTCTGTGTGCATGTAGACTCTTCAAAAAATAGTCTTTTGCTCTGCTCAGCGGTCACACTGTTTTCGTACTGGCTTCACCTATTACACCAGCTTTGCACCATTTATCAAGAAATGGGTTGACATGGAGCTGGCTGTAATTGGGGCTTTGTTCTCAAGTCCTCTCCCAGATGATTCCAGGCAAAATAAAATGTGCCAAAAAAGATTAATTTTTCCTCTCTCTAATGGAAGACGTACATTTACCTTGCATGACATAGCAGAAGCCAAATAAAGCACTGGGGCTGTGGAAACCTGAGTTTCATTCCCATCTTTAAAACTAACAGCACAGCATGATACTGGTCGCAGCTTATCTGTTCTAACTGTGGGCCAAAAGAAGCGCTACCTTCAAAACTAGATCAGGTTGCTGAGGGTTGGTCCAGCCGAGTTCTGAATACAAGGATGGAGATTTCACAGCTGCTCTGGCTGGACCTCTGTTCAGTGTTTTACACAATTGAAACATTTTTCCACTGGCTAGGTTTGTAAGATGAAGCAAGCATCATCACTTTGCTTTGCCTCTATTTTCAAAACTGCAAAGTGGGAATAATATAATCATCTTTCTTAAAGTGGTCAATGATCTGCTGATGAGAAGCACGGTGCTAATGAATTATTAATTTCCACTTACAAGGTTCAAACTTAAGTCTGAGAATAGTAACAATTTTAAATGTAGGCATGCAAACAGATAACAGGTTTTCCTACAAGTAGAAGGAAGAGGAATCAATCATATTCCCAGGTCTGATTCTCAGACCAATGTTGCACACAGCTGCTGCTTGCAGAGGTGAGACATCAGTTTGTATGTTAGGGAATTTGCATCAGTGATATGGCCCCAGAAGTCGGAATCCCAGAGATTAAACCATTCCCTCACATGGGGTGAGTTTCCTTCACCTAACATAGTGTCAGTCACTGCAGTAACAGTTGAGCCAGAGAAACTACTGAGGACATTTGATAACCCAGCAGCAAAACAAATCCCCTAGGACTCCAAGGAGGATGCAAGATCCTGCTGGGAGGCAAACACTTATTCTTGTCTTGGATGCAGGATGATATGAAGTGAGACTGCAAACTAGTCACGGCTACTACTACAACCATAAAGCAATGATTTAAGGCACAAAGATAACAGAGCACCACAACTTCCAGCACCAGGACAGAGTGCTGAGGCCTGACTGGCTCTCAGCAAAGACTTGTACAGGACAAGAGGACAGGCTGTGACACGGAAAAATACTGTCCTGAACAGGAGGCATTCATCTACTGTGTGCTTGTGTTAGAACAGGCAACAAACACACATTTAGAAATATCTGAGGGCTCATTTCTTTGGCACCCATAGAAAAAGTAGGGCACAGTATTACCTTGAGGATGGAAGAAGGTGCATTTGACAGGTTTATTCAGTTTGAATCAATGCGATGCTATATCACACCCAAACAGAAGCACTGCAACTGATGGTTGCTGTTACCTAGTGCTGTAGCAACACAGATTTTGTTTATCAGATGCTGGTCACGAATTCTGGAAACAGACATCCAGGTATCCCTCCCCCGACACCAACACAGGATTTATGAGTACTTCACTGTTTCCTTGGTACGTATAAATACAACTTCTGCTTATTCCTTCCTCGCCCCATGGCCATAGCAAACAACTTCTGCATTCCCTTTATCCTGGGACAGCTGGATGCAGTGAATGTTAGATTTATTGGGTGTGTTTTTTGAGAAAACATTTGTCATGCTTTGGAAATTTTCTTTTTGCCTTTTCATCACTGAGCTAAATGTGGTGGTGTAAGCAAGAGGGTTAGACAGCTCAAGAGTAATACAGCTTGTGGAATTTGGGTAGACTTCTTACTGTGCTCATCTCATAGTCTTTGATAGGAATTCATTCTAAGGAAGGTGTAAGTTTGGAGTCAAGAATTCTTCCCGTGAGTTATATCTATTTGAAGTAAATTAAATGTGTGTGCAGTGGATGTCAGAGAAGCATAACAGAACATAATAGGGCTTACAGGAGTGCAGGTGGTCTGACTCGCTCAATCTCACACAACACTGCCAAATCAAGAAATTATACAGTGGCACTTAGGTCTTACCCAAAGATGGTTCATGAACCATTTGCAAAACTGAGGTGAGACTTTGAAACCTAGAGAGACAATTATTCCCTTCATGCTTTGATCATCCTTTTACAAGCCATTCCCACTGCCTCAAAGAGCAAATTAAGGAGAAAGGGATTAAAGATAGAAAAATAATAAAGGATGAAAAAAGGCAAAACATGAAAGGATAACAATGGCACATAGACTCTAATTTCACCTCCCAGTAACAACTTTGGCTTTTAATCTTTCACTGGCTGAGAAAGGACTACGTGGACCCACAAAGGTGTTTATTATATACAATTTGTGACAATACTAAATAATTTTTAAAAAACAACCATGAGGACTTTCTACAAAAATTATACTAACTGTTCTTATAAAGTGAAGAAAACTCTAAGTCTTACTAGGTATACTTCATTATCTGGTTTTCCCCTGAAAGGAAAAAGACCCAACCCTGCCATTCATGCCTTATTTATATTTCTTTTCCAGTCTGTATGTACACCAATAGCAATCCTAATAGCAGAGCTGGTGACAGTAACAGTTTGGTTTTATTGCCATACACGTACCCTACTATAAAAATGTTCTTATCTGCTAAGACTGCAAATTCCTCAGTGAGTACAATGCTCACTCCAAAGGATACTACCCTGAAAGATACAACTCCTGATAATGTTTGAGGCTGGTCTTGCAGAGTACTGAGAGTTGAGAAATTCATCCCTGTCTGGGTGATGCATTCCATCTTTTGCCCAGATACCAGAGAGTGACAAAATCAGCACCTTACACTAAGATCTCAAATTGCTACCTAGGAAAACTTCTGATCTAGAAAGTTGCGTCTTGAGTATCAGATGATGCTTTTTGGCTCAAAATTTATGGTAACATGCTGAAAGTGTGCAAAAACACAGATACATTGTCAGCAGGACTACATGATAATAAAGAAGGGTCCAGAAGACATCCACCACTCTATGCTGCTGGTTTGGATTTTTTTCCTTAAGTGTTTGTTCTGTGTTGTATTGTTTTTCTTCCCTTTCAGAAATTCTTTCCTTTGCTGCATGACTAAGTCCCAGTGAAGGCGTGCTTAGATTTACTGGTCAGGGTATTGAGAGAGACAACTGCTGTCTCTCTCACAACCACTGAGACACCCCCTTCATTTGGGTTAAATCTCACAGAATACAAGGCTGACCCGAGCATCTGTAGGCTTTGGTGTGGGTAACACAGACATAGGAGAGAGAATCAGCTCTGAGTTGTTACCAACAACAAAAAGACAAAACAACAGCAGGCAGTTCTTCCTGGAGCTAGGAACAGACAGGAAGGTCTGGAGCCCAAGGAGGGCATGTGCCTGCCCTGAAACTCCAAACTCAGAGTGCCAGGTTTTCAGGAGGTGTCCTTGGTAACCCCCACAACTGATTTCTGAAGCAAACCATAATGCAAAGAGCTGCCAAGCACTTGACATCTTCTTGGCAAGTCAGAAACAGACAAGGAAAGGACCTACTAAATGTGCAGCAAAGGATGTCTCAGTTGAAAAATTCTCCTCTGATGGAGGCAGCTCAACACTGGGATCAGCTCCCTGACCACAACAACTTTGTATGTCCCAATCAAAACAAAAACCACTTCTTCACCTAATTTTTAACATGCATCCATCTTCTGATGTAAATGGGCCAACTACCTACTAATACGGACACATATAAAATATGCATATGGAAATGTATTTTACAAGCCCACACTTACACCTTCTGAAAGATAAACCAGGATGTCTGGATGCATACAAATTCATGTACGTTTACATACCTCTTGCTTTATACCTACCCATGTGGAGAGAGGGAGAGATGCATCTGTTGTTTTATCATTCATTATGCGAAGAAGTTTGTGCATTTTTGCAAATATATTTTATTCAAAACAAATACACCCTATGCTAGCATCAGTGTCTTGGAAAAGATCCTTTTTAGCAACTGAATTGGAGTTGCTATTCTTTTCTAATGATAAGAGTAGTAATGAGGGGATTTGGTGTGTCAAGACTCAAGATAATCTCTTGGCAGAAGACCAGGAAGCAGGAATAGGAAACCACACTATAAATCTGGCAGAGATGTTAAGACATTTTAAGCAGTGAATTTTCAGTGAGTACAAGTAAGTCTACCTTATCAAAGTACGAATTTTGTCATCTCTTTTCACCTCTGCTTGTTTTGGGTATTTTTAAGGCACTCACATAGTTGAAGTGCTAGACAGTAATTATATTTAGGACTGCGAAGAGCAATGTTTTCACAATCATTTCCAATGCACATATTTCCTCTCTACACTTTTTCTGGTGGTGTCGTGTCGTCCCCCCCTTTTTCTTCTCTGTTTTTATCTCCACTGCCTTTTCAAGGTTGCAGATTGATTTTTGGGGACTTGATAGAATATGTTAAATACATCCACAATGTGACTTTTAGATTGTTACTTTGTAAATCTAGAAAGATTTCTTTTGGGCTTGTTCCTATCTCTGCTGAGCTTCAGCAGAAGTTTCCTATTCCCCACCACACTTCACTAACTATAGCAGGAAAGCCCTGTTAGCCACGTACAACACTGCAATATACAAAAAACCCAAAACCCCAAACTCAATGCATTTGAAATGACTATTGCTTTTTTCCAGTTGCATAATGCACCATCTATACACAGCACATTAAAAAAGCAGCAACATAAATGCTTAAAGATTCATATTTCAAGAGAACAACAAAAAATCAGAGGTGCTGTGAGGTAACCGAGAATTAGAAATAAAAGCAGACAACTAGGTGTTTGTTTGAAGGCATTGTGGAGGCATCAAAACATTGTACAGCATACAGTTAACACAGCAGGGCATAGGGACCGGAAAAAGAGGATGCATTTTCTCACTCCTGTTTTATTACTACAGCAAAACAACAGCTCCTCCTTGGCAAAGCCATGTCTAAACAGGACACTGACATAAACTACAAACACTTATCATACAAAGACAAAGAATTAAAGAGAGAAGGAATTTTTTTTAGGTTGATTAAAATCAGAGTTTGAAACCAGACACTTATTTACAGTGACTCCTTAGTTCAGAAAAACTTGGATAAACGATGCTGCCTTTAATCCTCCTCTCATCTCCCCAGAGTAACATTTCAGAGCTCTCACTGTGGGAAGAAGGTGGTTCATCACTACTCCCACGGTACTGGAGAAAGTTCCAGGAATGGAAAAATTAGGAATTCAATTTAACACTTCTCTGGGCAAGGATTTTAAAATTGTACCTCTTACTGGGAGAAGAAATGGATTTGTTTCTGTAGGACTTGCTGCATTTCTTTGTGGAAGCCATTCATTGTCCCACATCACCACACATGTGGCACTCTCTTTGGACTTCTCTCCAGAACTGCATTGTGGCAGTCCACAAGGGGGGAAAACCATGGTGTGTTGTAGATAGGGCTTAATAGCTGGAGACATCCAAACTCCATTTCTGTTCTTAATTTCCTTTCTACCCAAAACATCATAATTCTCCACAAATTAAGCACAGAAATAATGGAAGCTAATGGAAAATAATCTCGGGCTGAGGGGCAGGAAGACCACAGGCAAGTCATTTGATGCAATGGGAATATGAAGTTATGTTGATCTCTATGGTACACAGCATATAGACATGAAATGAACTACTAGAAGTAGGTATGGGTTGCATAAAGAATACACATTCCAAATAGAAGCTGATATTCATATGAAAATTTAGTGAAGAAGTTCTGACTCTGGGATTTCATGTGTCTGATATGCAAAAGGGGTTACCTATTTACAGCTTCACTGTAATACAAAAGATCTGACAAAACCCAGCTTCATTCTGTGGTCTGAGCAGAAATAGAGCCCGTGGGGGAAGAAAAGATTTCTCTTTAAATGCCAAAGTGTTTATCAGCTGGTGAAGATTTGCGGTAGCAGTTTTAACTTTCAGTTTGCATGAAGTTGTTCTGTAACACATCCACAATGCAGGTAAATACAGTCCATTTTCACAGCCAGATAATCTGAATCATGGAGCAGCTACAGGTCTGATCACAAAGCAAATCCATTGCAAGAGAATGGAAGAGAACACAGGTAATCTGCCCATTTTTATTATTACAAGGAAGTTATTTGGGGAAATCATCATGACTTTCACATTCTCACTGCTGTAACTCAGGAGGAGCACCACTAAGTACACTACCACCTGCACCACTTAGAAGAATTTTCAAAGCTGATTTTCAATGAGGTTTTCTCTAGCTTTAAATTGAACCCTTTGTGAAGAACAAAGAAGAATTCTAAAGCAAGAATAGCCAGGATCCTCATGGAAAACTAAGAAAAGTTTATAGGGTTTTTGTGTTTATATTTCATGTATCCCCAGGCTCCAACCCTGAAAAAGCCCACATTTTCCATAACATTTTTTGAACCTCAGCATGTTTTCTTCCAAAGTTTAAAAAAAACAAACAAACAAACAAAAAAAACCCAAACCCAGACTAATTACTTGCTGATCTCTAAGCCCTAAGATCATGTTTACTCACACACTCCAATGATAAATATTGAAAAAAGCATGCAAGAAACCTTTCATTGCTGGGTACTTAGCAGAACCAATAGAAATTCAGGTCTGCTGCCCAGTGGCAAATTTTGATGATTTAGTATCTATTTTCATCCCAAATCAAGATGAAAAATTTAAATATTCATAGATTCTGTAGAACAAAATGCACTTAACAATTTTGCCATAAAGAAAACAGACTTTTCAAAGTCATTTAAATGCTACCTCTCCTTTCTTGGATACACCTTCTCCTGGAAGTTATTGTGGAGATTTTTAGCCCTTATTTTCCTCAGTGAGATATTATATCCATTAGGGTAATAATTCTCACTCACCAATTCCTCTGCTATTTTTATCAACAGAAAAAAAAAGAGAAGGGGGGGGAGGGAGCAGCAGTTACTTAAATAACGGAGATTTTCCAGCAGCCTACTGCTACTTTTTAAAATTAAGCCTTTAGGTATCAAATGGAATTTCAAGACAAAACCAAAAAGATTTACACCCTAAAGTAGCCAAGTGATCATTAATCATTTAAGTCAAGATCCCCTCAAGACCCAGATGGAAGTTAATACACTAGAGACTTGAAGATAACTTTGTTCTCTTTCACAACAGCACTACTGCTTAGCGCAGGCTCTTCATTTGTTGGTTTTGAGGGTTTTTTTTAGAAAAAAACAAAATACAAAGAAAATGTAATTTTTGACCCAAAGTGAAATAGAAACAAATAGTCTCACATGGTTCATGGAATGGGGACAAAATGCTGTGGGCTTTTGGGTTTTGGTTGGTTTTTGTTGGTTTTTTTAATATGTATTTTCTAGCGAAGTCCATCGAGACAAGCTGCAAGAGCCAATAAATCTCAAAGTGCCTTCACAGTCTGTATTCCCCACTGCAGTTCATGCACCCACATTGCCCAAAGGAAGTATACTTTCCTCAGGTTACTGAAAGAACAGGAGAAAAATGGAACCGACCAGCACCTTCGCATAAACCCCGAGAGCTAAGCAGAAAGTGTAATTCAGTATTAAACTTAATTGTAATACTTGGTTGTGGTAACAGAATAAAATATCCCTGTTTCCCTGTCAGCACAATACAAATCGCCCAGTGCAACCGGTGGGCAGGTTTGGGACACTGATTTTGGGGGGTTTTTAGCAGACTGTAATGCCTAGGTCTTCCGAGCACTCTGCCAAACGAGTTTAGTGAGATGCTGCCGAGCAGCAGTCAGAGACAAACCACACTGATTTGTTACTGGCCATTTTGTCACTTTCCCGGTAGCAGAAGTAACTCACAGAGACCACATCACCACAAACAATTCATGGCAGTCACACAAGGCTGTCATAATACCCGTCTGACATCCTCCACATTGTGTTTTGAATATGCACACGTACATTAATTATAGCAAATGACTCAACCCAAAGTGACTTATCTCATGGCTACACAGCAAGCCATGCGTGGCAAGAGGAAGGCTGTGTCCTCACATGCACAGCAGCAGCCTTTAAACACCGCACACAAGTCTGCATGTTTGGAATGACAATTTCCATCAGAAAAAAAAATGAAGAAAAAGGATTTAAGGCTTTTCAGGAGGAACATCCCCCTTTTTAAGGGGACAGCAGAGAATTGGGTGCACAATGAGCTTCAGAGCGTACATGTAACACACATTTAGCCAAGCACAATTAATCACTGCAATTAACAGTGCCAGGGTCAGCAATATAAAGCAGACATTTATACAGACAGGAAAGTTCAGTTGTGCTGAAGGTTCTCCCTGGCAGAAGACAGGAGAGTAGCTGTGAGAACCATACAGTAATACCAAGTTGTCTTTAGAAATGTTTTAGATTAACAGCAAAGAATCATTCTTGCAGCAAGCTCACTTTTTAAACTATTTGAAAACACTTCATGATTAAAAGCGTATTAACAGATCCAGAAGTGACTGTTAGGATATGCCAGGGACAAATGAAATGGAAATCAGTCACTCCAAATTGATTACCATCATATCTGGTCTCCATCAAGAGCCAGTAATTACCTACATTTATCCCACAGGCATTTGCATCATACATGTCTGTTAATATATAAATAGAGATGAGTTTACAGTACCTTGCGCCTAATTGCATCAGTGAGTCACCAAAGAGGGGGAAGAATACATCTTTTTTTTTGCTTGCCTGCATAGTCAAGATACTATTTATTAACAAGGTAAAAGCAAGACTGGAGCACAGGAAATTCTGATGGCGTAAGCCTTTTCACTGTGAGGCCAGTAACACACAGACAGAGGCCTAGAGAAGCCACAGGATCTCTGTAAGCTCTGCTGGATAAGGCAGACCCCATCCCAACTTAAGCAAAGGACTGGGCTGGAGGACTCCAGAGATCTTTCAAATTCAAAGTAATCTGTGATCCTAAGAGCCAACGTGGCCCAAACCAGATGTGCATCCCTGGCAACGTGCGATATCTGATAAGTTACTTGAAACTGTGCTCATACTCTTTGCTTTGCGGTCGAGCAATATTCATTTTCTTGCTGGTTGATTCTTTTGAAGTTGCTCTGAGTGATAACAGTACATAACTATAAATCTCTCTCAGACCAGTAAAGTTGTATTATACAGACTGTAGAATATTATACCAGAAACACTCTGTGTGTGTGTGTAGGGAATAGAGGGCTTAGGGAAAAGGGAAATGCATCATACTTGTAACAACATCATTTAAATCCCGTTCTGATGCTTGCATTTATCTCCACAGTGTTTTCTAACTGATATCAGATATTCTTTTCCTTCTGCACAACAACAAACAATAACAATCAGCAGCAACATCTGGGCTCTGCTCTTCTTAATAGCACTTTAATGCAATTATAACGTAAAGTACAGGAATTGAAATTGGGAATAAACCATAAATGTTAATTTGACACTTGAAACTTTACTACAGCTGTGCAATTTGAAGTCATTTTAACTGTAGGCTTCTGTTGTTAGGGTATATTTTCCAATAACACTTTATTCATCCAGAGACATTTTTGTAGTCATAATCACTTGTGTTCTGGGGGATTGAAACTTTTTTTTCCTATTTTTTTTACAGGAGGCTATGGAACTAAAGTCACTTCAGATCGATGTTTCCCTGCATGCAGTGAGCATCCCCATCCACTGTTCCTTGCAATGCATCAGGATGAAGAGAGGTATACAGGCTTCATCTCTGATGAGGTACAGACTGACTCACAGGGATGCTCCTGTCTGCTTGATCCTTGACATCAGGTACTTTTAACAAGGCAGTCCACCAGCCAGCACAGAGGTGAACTTGTTTAGGTACGGCACTGACATTTTACCTAGAAATACTTTCTACTAATCTGACCAAATATAGAAAGGGCACATGCTGAAAACCTTCAGGAAATATTTTAAAACATCCCTTCTAATGTTTCTGTCACTGGTAGTGGCATACCAATGCCTGAGCAACACTTAACTAACATCCTTCAAGGAATTCCCTTTCAGTAATAAAAATGCAATAGCATCTAACACTCTAAGGAGGAAGAGTATAATTCTGCTCCGATGACAACTGTGCCATGGAAATGCTTGGAAAGCCATAAAGCAAGAGACATTGGTGAGAAAATGTTTTACCTGATCTGTAACTTAACTAGCAATGCAGCTGTGAATGCATGGTAGTGCTTAAAGTGTTTCTTGCAGAGTAAATTATTTCTCTGCACAACAGTTTATACAACTTGCACCCCTGTGAACATCAACAAACCTCTTATTTCCTTTACCTCGAGAAATTATTGATCCACAAAGTCTTTTGGGATTGTTCCCCCTTCTCATATTAACAATGAATTATATTTTTTCCGGGGAAGAGGGAAGGATTCATAGTCTTGGATAAATAGTGTATTAAGTTTCCCTTCAAATACTTCTTAGCACTCTATGAAAATACCTTCAAAACTCAAGGCAGTGATGCAGCAGGAATGCAGAAGCCACTGTCCAGCACTGACTCAGCTGACAACTGCTGGGTGTTGTCCAGCACCGTCCTCTGCCTCACCCTCTGTTTGTCACTCTTCTGCCTTTCCAGACTTCATTGTTTAATTTACCAGCCTCTCCCAAGAAATCTCTTTTGTGTTCCCTGGTAGCACCATGAAACTCTAGTCCCTATCTCACAGTGGCTATAAGGATACAGTTGCTAGTAATTCAGGAAGTGAGCTAATTAACTGCAAACATATGCAATATTCACAGGCACTTATCACATAGATGGGATTTATAAAATGTTTGTGTCGACTCTTTTATTTTTTTTACTCCTTATTCTGTCCAATTAACACATGATGCATTTCCTTCTATCTTGTGGTTAGAGGTCTGAAACTTTTCAGTAGGGATTTACAAAACACACACACACAAAAAACCCCTCATGTTTCTTGACTTAGTATTCACTATTTCACTAGAAGAGAAATTCAAACATTTCCTAGGTCTCAGGATTTTTATTTCCCATGAAATCAAATAAGCACCAGTACAGGCTGATCCCAGAAATCTCATTTACTTCCATGGATTTCAAAAAATTATTTAATAAATTTGGGTCAAACAGTGCATTAAATAAGAGATTTACTGTTGTCTTTGTGTATCCAGAATTCCACTTTATATCTTCACCAGGTTCAAAAATTCGATACAATCCCCACCTGCCCTACACAAGGCAATTATTCCTCTTTTTGCTATAACTAGGCAATACTAACTATAAATTGGACAGGTTGCCAATCAGGTCAATTTACATAGCAACTTCATAGTAAAATTACATATATGACCAGTATATTGGGAAGTCACCGGGAGAGGAAGATATCGTAAAATTACAGAGGTTATTCTCTGTAATTACAAGAGTTCAACCAAACAGTTACAGAGTATTAGGGGCTTCAGGCTGAAAGGACAAATTTCAGCATGAGATTTGAGACTTGGTAAATTACTAAATTGAAAACTATGGGAAACATAAAAAGCTGCCTGGAGTGCACTTCAAAAGTCTAATCTTGAAAAAACGATTTATAGCAGAGAAATAAAACCAGAAAGGGGCCAAAGGAACAGAGGCAACAGAAGGACATGTCATCAGTAGCTGGGCCATTTCGTTATAGGACCAGCCACCTTCACAGCACAAATTCCTACCCAGTAACTAAGTGGATGAAATGCTGATTATGAATAAAGGTAGACAACACAGAGCTTTTTATCCAGGGTGAAGATAATAGTCTTGCCATGTCCCCATATGCATTATACAGACTGATGAATTCAGAAACAACACTACCTGAACCGCAGACAGCATTCTGGGAGCACTGCATTAAGGGAATTAGACAGCTACGCACAAAACCGAACACGAGCATCTGAGCCACAGCAGTCAGGCTTGTATCTCAACTCTGAATGAGAGTTCTCCATATGTTACTTATTTGCAACAGGCTTGTAGTGAAAGGAGGTTAAGTAGTTTGATAGAGCTTATCTGAATATAACATGTGGAACAGATCCAAACCATGTAGCTGTAGTACGCAGAGTTGGAGGTAAAGGGGAGAGCAAAGGAAAGAGGGAGGGAGGAAAGCAAGCAAGAGATCTACAGCCTATTCACATGCCAACCCCCATCTTTTTTCATTTTAAGAGAATCCTTCTACATTGGAAAACACTTCAATTCGACTGGTTTCGCCATTAAATGCCAGCCTCTGCCAATAACTGCTACATAGAGCAGGTGATTAATAATTCCTACAAGAAAAGTCAAAAACGTAATGATTTCTCTCACTGACCTCCCTCAGGAGATCTTTTTGACACTTCCTTTTCCTCCCCTCCAGTAAAAGTAAAAATCTTTAAAAATCTTTAGTCTTTAGAAAAAGAGTAACTCACCACCCCAGAATTGTTATTTTACTGACTGACGTTAAACCTACAAATATTCATTTTCTGTCCTGGCTGATTATGCACTCCTTGAACAACACATGCAGGTGGGAAGCCATTGTGCTGCTTAATCCAGGGTGGAACTATGCCAATTTAAAACCACCGAGGATCATACTTATGACACTAACTAAAGGGGGTGGGAAGAACACACACAAACTACCCAAAACCCCAATGATTTCTATGAATAAGTGCCCCAAATTCAAATTCCACAGCTGGCAACTGCAGAGAAGCTCCTCTGACTCCCTGCAGATTTGTTTGCAGCAGGAAGTTTAATTAAGGTGGGTTGTTTCTTTTTCTCTCCACACAGGAAATTCCCTCTGCATCTGCCACGCTTTTATTTTCAGGAACAGGAATTCAAAAGACTCCCTGAAGCATACCAGACTTGTGCTAAGTATTAACCAAACTAATCTTTATAAAGACTTTATTTGCTATGTTTAAAACTTTGCCGTTAATCCAAGGCTAGCGATCATTTTGCCTCTGCAGTGCTAAAACAATGAAAGAAGTTAGTGGAATACATATAATACTGCAATAAACTGAAGTTTGCCCTACAGTACTTCAAGCTCCCTTTCTAAATTAGGTCAGGGAAACAGCAATTGGGTGACTCTCATTTTAGATCTTCCAACAGCAAAAAGGCTGATTTTACTGAATTTGGTAGAGGAGCCTTGTTGGCCAGTTATCCTGGGCATACCTTGAGTCAAGAGCTTTGTAAAAGAATAAAGCAAGGGTTTATCAATCTTGCTGTGCCACACGGTGTCATGAAAATCAAACATGTAAGAGAAGAATCCCATTAGCCCTAAAAATCCAGTTCTCTGCCCAGAACATGTAGGAAAGACAGAACTTCAGTGGGAGAAAAGAGAAAGTGGTAGGGGCAATACCTTCAGGCAGTTCTGTAATGGTCTAGGATACAGTGATTATTTTTTCTCTCCCAAACATGTAGAGGATACTAAAATACACCACTGTTTTTTCACTGGTTTTTATTTTTTTGTTTTTTTAAATAAAAAAAGCTTCATTTGGAATGCAAGCTATATAGTTGTTTAAAAATAGCACTAACATTAGCCACAAATCACATTTAAATAGACTCACAGTACCTAGGACACTAGCGTCAATAAACCCTTGCTGCTTTGTATCATCCAGGAGAGTGAAAACCACCCAGGTATCAGAGGTTATATGTATACATACCCCCAGCCCCAGGAAGGGAGGAAAGTCTTAGCAATGGATCATCATGACAGTTTTGTCAAGAAAAACTAGTGATTGTTAGCTAGACAGTTCACTGCAGATGAATTTGGAGTGCTCTGGAGAGTAAAACACAGCTACACTGCCTACAGCTTCTGAGCTAGTTCAATTATAGCCACATGCTGACGTGGACTACACTGCTTCTGGCACCCAAACAAGCCTCCTCAGCTCTGTCCTCTTTTCATATACTCTGAAAAGAGCATGTATTTCAGAAAGCTCAGCTCAATCCTGGCCCAAGACACAGAACATAACGGCAGACCAGCTCAGTGTGGGACTGAATAGCTTCCAGCAAGGGGCCACCCACAGCAGGAATGGATAAAGGAATGGATAAAGCCCAGCAGCAAACAGAGCAGGAGTGCACAAGGATGGGGCTTCTGACCAGTACACAAAACTGCTATGGGTAACTGATGGTGCTACAGCCTCAACTATCTCACAACAGTGCTGTTCTGCCTTCTAGAACCTTTACCAAAAATGTTGATACTGAAAAGAACTTATCAGCACAGTCTACCTAACCATATACCAAAGGACTGTATGACCATTGTCACCTGGCAGATAATGAACCGTAATTTAAGGATACAAAACTGGGGGAGAAGGGGCAGATGCTATAAAATGACAGTGGTGAAAAAAAAAGTTGAGGTTTGAGTTCAAGATAAGGACATGAAATACATTTCCTTTTCTATACAATACTTTCAGATTTGCTAATGACAAATTTGTCTAAAATTATACCATATGGGCTAGCACTGCAATTCACATCTGTGGCACAGGAAGGGTGTTCAGATACATTACCAAATGGCCTCAAAGCAAACTGGGGGGTCAAGCTGGTGCTGTAATGCTGACAGTCCACCGACAGAAAACTGGAAAACCAGCTACAGCTTTACTCCAGAACACAGCATTCAATGCGTAATTGTGGATCTGCTTCATATGCTGCTAAAAATTATATGACTAAGTGTGCCATAACAGAGAAGCAAGATTTTGTTTGGGAAATAAGTAAAAATTTAATCTATAAGTTAAAAAAAAAAAAACACACATTTAAGATTGCTAAAGCCTAGAAATCATTTCCCACAGTGAACTTCATTATCGTCATTTGTCCAAGACATTATGTACCGTATAACACCTACCACACATTACATTCAGTTTCTGGGTTGCCTTTAGCAGTCTCCCTCACCCATACTGCTCACCCCGCAGCCAAACTGACAACCCCCCTTTCCCTATGAATTTACCACCTTTAAAAATATGGTTTCTCGTCCAGAGTCGTGAAGTGTTACACAGTCAACATCATAAAACATTCCTTTTGTTCGTGGATGTTGCAGATGATTGCAGTTGCACAAGAGAGGCAAACATGGGGGTTTTGGGTTGGGGTTGGATGTTTGTGGTATTTTGTTTCTTTGGGGTTTTTTTGGGAGGTTTTTTGTGTTTGTGGCTGGTTTGTTGTTGGGTTGGTTTTTTTTTTTGGAGGGGTGTTGTGTTTGGTTTTGGGTGGGTTATTTGTTGTTTTGGAGGTTTCTGGTTGTTTTGGTTTGTGGGGTTTTTTTGCCCTCAGAGACACAGACACACAGTCTCAGCCTATCTGCTAGGTATGCTCGTGTGAGTAAAGATAAATAAATGTTGACATTAACTATTAAGACAGCAAGAACTAACACATGCTGGCAAATCATAGAATTCTTCAGTTTAGAAAAGACCTTCAAGTCCAACTTGTCTGACCTCCACCCCCATAACCACTAAAGCCCCTCCCAAAGCACCTCATCTACCTGCCTTTTTAAACACTCCCACAAACGGTGACCCCACCACCTCCCTGGACAGCCCGTTCCAACACTTCATCACTCTTTCAGAAAAGAATTTTTTCCTAATATCCAATATCCATGAAATTTTTCCAGAGGGGAGGCAACAAGGAGATCAAACTCACCTGACGCACCAGTCCAGGAGCTGTTTGCCACTGTTTACCGGTGGATCCTCAGGTAAGTTTTCCCTGGGACACTGAGGTCATCATCCCAGGTGCCAGAGCCCCTGGAAAGCCTTTGGAGAAGCCTTAGGGTCTGAAGACCGAGCTTAATTCCTAAAATATTTGCAGTACAAACTGTCACAAGTGGTCTAGCAAGCGATGGGTACTTGTTCTGGGTGCAGGTGCTCAGGCAACTGCCTCATTGTGAGGGGAGGTGGAGCTGCCCCCTGCTAGGCGCAGCCGGTTGCAGCCGGTTCTGGCTGGTTCCAGTAGGTTCCCACCCAGGGCACAGCCCAGCTCCTCAAGCGGGTTTAAGAGCAGACAAAATGGTGCCCAGTGATGAGGAAAACCTCTCTGTCATTCTGCAAAGCAGCAAACATATATTCTTATTTTGTGGCAACAGAGAAATATTAAATAGTTATAAATAATTTTACATGGTGTGTGCTGGCTCTCCCACGGTAGCACCATTCCCAGAAGCACACTTGAAGCTTCCAGCAGCTACTGAGAGCTTGCACCTGAGCCATGCCATGTGTGTATATATATATATATATAAACACATTAAATAACATTTTTGAATAAAAACTGACTACGCTGAAACAGCAGGTTGGGAGGGAATAAACAGTTTCAGTCGAGGTTTCCCCCACAGGCCCTCTCTGCGGTTTCTCGGTTCTTAACTTGCTTCTGCTGATAAGGTCACTGGTGGGATGTCTGGAAACAAAGGGCAAATGCAGGCGAATCAAACCCAGCCCAGCCCCTGCCAGAACATACAGTTTCTGGCAGTACAGCTTCTCTTCTGACCAAACTTGCAAACACCTAAAATCCCACAGCAGGCAGTGAGAGATATGGTTTAAAACCAGAGTGAAAAACTGGAGTCTCCTTTAAATGGTATTTACAGTACTAGAAATAACAAGATATGATTTTTTTTTTTTTTTTATGTAGCTGGTTGGGTTTAGGTTTTGCCTGTCTCTTTTCTCCTTCCTTTCTCACTCTGCATAGTCTAAGGAAAAAGCCAAAAACCTCAGACAGTTTTAAAGGGGAAAAAAGGTATGTTTGAGATTCTCCAAGTCGCAACTTCTTTGTTTTAGGAAACCTCATGCCAGAGATCCCTGCTTCCTGTGAACAATGTTTACAAAAAGGTTTCAAGAAGGTTTGATGCAATTACTACAGTCAAGGCAGTTACATCAGATTAAATTTACATAGGACTAGAAAGACTCACGGGGGCCTTCTGATGGCCAAGAGAAAAGGAAAATGTTCAAGTTGCCTTCCAGTCCCTGAAGGGAGCAGAGAAACAGGAGGGGAATCAGATTGTTAAAAGGGTAGATAATGGCAGGACAAGGGGGAATGGATTAAAACTAAAGGAAGGAAGGGTTAGATTAGATATTAGGGGGAAGGTTTTTTTTTTTTTTTACAGAGAGAGTGGTGAGGGGCTGGAACAGGCTGCCCAGGGAGAGGGTGGGTGCCCCGTCCCTGGGGGTGTTCAAGGCCAGGTTGGATGGGGCCCTGGGCAACCTTGTGTAGCTCCATGTCTGGAGGTTGGTGGCCCTGCCTGTGGCAGAGGGGTTGGAGCTCTATGATCCTTGGGGTCCCTTCCAACCCAGACCAGTCTATGATTCTAAGTTGATGTGAAGGGAGAATTTTTATGTTTTATCCATCAAGCCTGAAGAGAAGGCACCAATTTCTAACAGGTACTGTTTTACGGGGAAAACACATTTCCAGGACACTTGATAGGAAAACCTGACTAGTTGGGTTTGCAGAGACAAGACAGCTTGCCTGCTTTTGTCGTCCTCACAGTAGTGGGGACTGCAGCCCACTCACCTTGAAGTCCATCGTTCCCTAAAGGAGGCAACATGACTGAGGATGGCAGCTTAGGAAGTGGAAGAGACTGAATTCAACAACCTACAAATTCAGATATGTAAGGATTTGGGGCAATTTAAAACAGGTAACACCAGGAAAAAAAAAAAAAACCAACCAAAAAACAAACTCAGACCCCCAGCTAACAAACTCACAAGCTCTCTTTGGCTCATGCTCTGCAACAGGTCCTGACGGTCACATCTTCAGCAATGTCAAGATATAATTTTAAATGTGCATCACTTATCCTTACTGATATATTATACATAGACCTCAGCTGCCTCATAATGCAGAGGCAATCCAGCAGTTTCCATACAAACACTCATTAGAAAACAGCCTCTTTGGTCTCTACCAAAACAGACCATTTTTCTTCTTTTTATAGCTTCCAGAAATAACCTTATGCAAAAAGTGATTATAGTTGCAATGATAAAAAATGAAGGGAAAATAACAATAAATAATGTAGAATCTTTTCTGAGCACATCAAGGGCTTTGAAGCTTCAACATGTGAAGCAGGGTCTTTCTTACCTCAGTGAGCTGAGTAATATAAGGTGTCTAAATAAAAAGAAAAAGTAAATATCATCTGTCACTGCCATAACAGCAAGAAGATAACGTTATTTATATAGGCTGCAAACAGAAGAGCTCCTGAAAGAAGTCGTCACTGAAGAAATACGTTTGGATGAATAGCATTCATCAATAGTTCAGAGGCGGGCAGGGGGAGTGTGCTTTGAGGGGAAAAAAGGTAACATTTGAAAATAAATTTCAAATGCCTACTGAAATATAATTTCTAAATGGTCTGTGATGAATTTACAAATATTTTCCCTCTCCCTTCCATTTGGATGGACACAGCCCAAGGATGCTGCAGGAAGTGGGTCAGAACTCCGAGATTAAAAACCCAGCCTGAGACAAAAGCAGCTGTGCGGGCAGTTTCTATCTCCTACAGTTCTCTTTCCAGGACTGACACCACAATGCCCGAATCGCCATATAGAAGGACATTACCCTTCACTTTCTTCAATCCATCTCGGGAGTGCATAGGCAAGGAGTGCATATGCAATGATGGACCTGGGAAGCCTGGGCTCTACAGTGGCTTAAGCTCAGAATGGTTTATTTCTGGACCTGCTGTGGGTGGCCTGAACTATCCCATACAGCATGCACACCTATGTGATACCATCATTGCAGAGAGCACAAGCTGGACAGAATAAACTTGAAATGTTTATTTAGCCATTCAGTGAAGCACTGATTCTGGAAAACAGTATGTTAAAGAGGGAGTCTCAACACAAACTGAGGAAGAATGGCACAGGAAGCAATTTTAGGAAATTATACATAATTAAACTGCCATATGTTTTTACTTTTCCCTGTTGGAGACACATAAAACAATGTACAAGGATAAAGACATTACCCAGATTGATATGGATTCATTTTTTTATATACATACACCATGTAAATCAAGACTTGAAGTCAACATAGAAAACTTAGAGCCGAAAGACACAGAAAATATGAGCTATTACAGTTACAATCAAGCAACACGAGCACACTTGATGTGATTTTTGCTTGCTGTGTTAACACAGAAGCAAGGTTGCTGTTTTTCCCCTTTTGCACCACTGTGGGTGTGCACCTTCTGTCCCTTACTGCTCAGGACTGAGGTTTTGGGCAATTTGGAATGAAGAATCAGATCAAAGTGTTCAGAAAAGCTGCAAGATGTCTATATGGAGTCTGTAAGTGTATGAGAGATGGTGCAGAGAATTTTATTTGGCTCTCTGCAATCAAGAGCTCTATCCTCTAATCACAATTCTTTTTTCATGTTTAAGAAGGGATGCTGTGTTGTCTGATTAAGTTTCATGGTTTTAATTTCTGTTTGCTGTAAATTGTTATATTAATAAAGGACAAAAGGGGAGAAAACATTATTTTAATTTTCACTTTTTACAACCCCAGATTCCCCTTCTAAAACACTGTTAGTCTAAAGAAATAAGACCAAAGGCAGGCAATGTCCATTTTCAGCAGCTACCTTTCTTGCTTTACATCCTTTCACTGAAGAAAGGACTGAAGTAGTTTTGATTAACATTCCCGAGACTATTCCATCAGTTTGAAGCCAAATAGGAGGGATTTCAGCCCCAACACAGGATGTGCAAATTATATATTAATCATTAATGACTTTTAATCAGTTCTGTGTTATAAAAATGCACCTGCATGCACCAGGCACTTGAGCAGCCTCTTGCTCTGCCAGTGTACTGTGCTGTGGTACAGAAACAGTGTACAGTGTTCTGAAAAAGAGCAGGACAAACACTGGGTATCTTGATGTCAATGTGATCAAAGGGATCAGCTAAAACACTCACTGTATGTTCTTTCCACTTAAATATTTTTCCTGGGGAAGCAACGTACAACTCTCAGGCAGGATTTAATCTAAATTTGCAGAGAGCATTTATATTTGTCTAGCTTGTTACTGCAGATATTATTAGAGGAAGTGCAGTAATACTTTGGCATCATCCTGACAAATCCTGAGGGCACATAAATGCATTGCAGACAAAATCCTTTGAGATCAAGCCCAAGGTAGGTCACTAAAGAAGTCTGGCTGAACACTCAGGCTCATGACACCACCAAAACTTGATGAATGGCAGCATGGTACTCCTCGATAAAAGTACAAAGACCTTAGCTTTATCCTGACAACCTCTCTGTTCCATGAAAGCTGCCAAATCCGAAACGCTGTCACTGGAGAAGATTTCTAGGATTTGGCCACACGTCAGCAAGGATTTTGACTGTCTTGTTCTGCTGCTTAACATGAAACAGGAGAGAAAGGCAGTGAGCATCAAAGTCTGTTGACTCACTGCTTTTCGGCCTTTCTAAGCACACTTCTCCTTGTGCTATGAAGCAGCTATAGTG
Source organism: Gallinula chloropus (assembly GCF_964237585.1). Classification (NCBI taxonomy): domain Eukaryota; kingdom Metazoa; phylum Chordata; class Aves; order Gruiformes; family Rallidae; genus Gallinula; species Gallinula chloropus. The sequence continues at coordinate 83,732,596 of NC_140087.1, read as the reverse complement.
CTGAGCAGCTGAACTAATACACAACGCTTGATGCAACACTTACAGTCCCCACAGACGTCATTAAGAGGCCAAAAATATAGTGAAGGCCAAGAAATGCCTGTGCAGCAGCAGGCACTGCTCCATCACTATCTGCGTTGCCTTCCAAGAATAACAGTCGCCTCCTCTGACTCCATCCCAACATATTAAATGTATTTCCATCCTATATTAGAAACCTGCAAGAGGTTCAAATTTTTGCCTGATACTGAGAACCAATTTTCTTACAACAGGTTTATTGATTTCTTACTGAGACAGCCCTCTGGAAGCTTAACATGAGTGTGCAGAGGAAGGCAAGTCAAAGAAAAAAAAGGGGGGAATCCCCGCAAGAAAAGTCCCAAAAAAAACCCCAAACCAACAAAACGTATGCGCTTCTTGTCCCGTTTTTCCTTTATCTTTCCTATTTAAAAATCAAGCTGTGTGTATTGACAACCAAGGTACAAAACACTTTTCTGAAGCAATCCCTAAGAAAAACTCTACAGCCAGCACCAACGACTTCCTTCCAGCAAAAAGATGCAGGTAAATAAATAGATAAATAAATAAATAAATATTCTCACTGGGTTCCTCCTTCTGTAGGAACTTCCTCTGTGTTTTCTTGATCTCACTTTTAAGCACTGAACAGAATTATGACTGCACCTGCTTTGAGTCTGAGGATGCAGAGGATCGCTGCCATCTACAACCAAACTGTTCTGTGCTTTCCCAGCTACAGAAAAGTTCAAGGAATTTAAAAATAACCCCCCACTTTTGTTTCATCAATAAGTACAAAGGTTTTTCTTTCAACAAAAAAGTGTTTGTACTTGAAATAACAAATCACTGAGACTGATACATTTAGCATCAACGGAGATCGAAACTGGCAACAGCAGGGTTTTCCAGCACCTTCTTAAAGAAGATTGACACTCAAGAGCAAAAAGGCTCCATATTACTAAACCTACAGAAATTATTCCATTCATGTCAAGACTCCTTCTCAGCACAGGATTGCTCAAATATTTCTTTTCAGGTAAGGGGTAAGAGCAGCCTGTGCTCCCAGCGCTGCCCTGCGCTCACACGCTGTGCCAGGCTTTAAGACAGTCTGTACAAGGCAAGTTGCTATTTGTAGAAAGTATTTTGCCTTATCTGCTTTTTGTTCTGCCTATTTTCTTCCCACATCTATTTCCTTGCTCACCCTCAGTGTTTCTTTTCAAAATCAACCCCAAACACTTCTGATTTCTCCCTTCCCTAAAAGTCCACTGCAGCTGGAACTACCTACTGTCTGTAAATTGAAACATTAATTCACGCAAGGAATCATCACTGATTTTTATTTATGCTCCAGGAGGATTTATGCTAATCCCAAGTTTAAACAAAATTAGTAAAAGGCACATAAAAACAACCAGGAAAGAGAGAAAGCGAGGGAAGTTGTAATTTATTTTTCTTTTTTTTTTTTTTACAGCTGTCAATGTTATTACCTTGGATCTGAAGTCTGGGCTGTCCGGTGCCTGTCAGCACCTCAGCATGATGCATTTCAGAAAGACACAGAGTGCTCATCACTGCATCTGAACCACCTGGGGGGGCAAGTTCCTTCTGGAAGTGGTGAGACTCCAGGCTGGAGGGGTAACCACCAGTCAGCAGTTCCATATGCAGGGGTATAAAATCCATTTTTCTCCAAGACAGAGGTCCACATATTCACCTCTGGAAGTGAATCTCATGATGTAAACAACAATTACCACTTCAAGAGGAGTCTTACTCAATCAAAGCCTGTAGTATTAGCTGCAAGTGAAGAGATCAGATGGAGGTCCCCAAGCAATTACATGAAAAAGTCACGCTTACAGCAGCTTCTTTAATAAAACCAGGACTTTGTTTTATACTGTTTTATTCTCAAGAGAGATTTCCTAACTAGGTTTCAAATGGAATTTAATTCACAACCCAAAATTAAGAAATCCAGTCCATAGGTCAAAGACACAATTTCTTCAGTTTCACAAATCTCCTTCCCTAACATGAAAGTTAGCCTGCTGCTTTCTTGAGACCAAGTTGGGTGGGGGGTGGTGGGGAAAGCCTCTTCAACTCTTCTACCCCGCCTATCACTTCAACCCAAACCTGTTACACTCTCAGCACTCACATGCATACTCACACATAATTCCTTGAACTGTGGTTTTGCCAAAGGATAGGTAGGAAACATTCAGAATTTCTTTCAGGTAATAGTGACATCTCTCTCAGGAGCTCTGAAGTAAGAGCCCAAAGGTACCTGTGTCTTTAACTATACAAAAAGCATTTATGCCTAATTTTGATCCACTGAATTTCATCAAATTTATATAACTAAAGCATGAATATTTTTGAGGTGTCTGTGACTCCTTTCCTAATTTGCCTGAAGCTTCAATTTTCTGCAATTTAATAATGTTACTTACTAAAAAAAAAAAAACCAAACCCAAACCTGCAAAGTTATTTGTCTACAGTTTCATGAAAGCAACAGATCCCAAAATGATTAAAAAACCCCAGCCCAACAAACCAAACACTTTTTCTAGTCCTCCAATCAGAGGAGAAACAGTAGAGTCGTCACACATGTCTTGTGTGACTCCTTGTGATTGCAACTCAATATTAGACTGGTATTTGCGGCAGGCATCGAAATGCCTACCAGAACATCTATTAGAACAACCACAGAAGGAAAACTGGAGGACTCAAAGCAGCATCAGCCAGAGCTGTTTAAAAGATCTGGAGGACGATTTTGGTTTAGTTACATTTTCAAACCATGCCACATGGTTGCTTCCCTTCCAGGAACACGTTTTATTTTCTGCAGTTAACATGACCCTGTGGAATGATTATATTTTAAGAGACAGGACATTCAAAATTTACCTCAGATATGATTCAGGTAATCTTCAAAGATGTAGGCATGGAATGAAAAACACATTTTCCAAAAGCCTAAGGAAAAGTTCCTATAAGTAGGGCTGGGAAATCAGAAATCCCTCCCAGATTTTTTCTCTTCCATCCAGTGACATTTCTATCTTCTAATGAAGATAGTGGTCTAATGAAGGTCTTCAGCAGCTTGACACAGAACCCTACAGCGAAGTCAGTCTGCTGCATGGGGACTTTTACCTTATCCTCCGTAACAGATTTAACAAAGTTTGTTGCCTTGAATGCAGACATATTCTGTGGGTTTTGCGGAATCTTAAGGCCATTACCAACTTATCCATGCCCTTAGCTTAAGCACTCATCCAGATGCACTCCACAAACATAAAAATGTCACACTGTATGTGAGGCTGATAAATGTTTCTTTTAACACAAGCTTTAACTGTTACCTAACTTGCTGCACACCGATGCAAAGCTATCATTTGTCCCTTTGCTGCCAGGGAACAAGGGGATAAGTCAGGCAACACACCCTATGCAAGCTTTATGTCAGAGCTGACATGAGGAACAGCGAAGGAACTAGAGGCAAAATTTCAGTTCTACTTAAAAATGATTTAAAACAGTCCCTGGGGAAAAAAAAAAAAAAAAAATATCACCTTTTTCTCATAAACCAGAACCACAAGCAACAATAAAAGAGGCAAGCTGCTCATCCAATTCTGTTAGTGAAGTAACTACTGAAACACTGGTAAACCACTTGCTTTTGCAGAGGCATCCAGAAAATCCAGGTGATACAATAGCTTAATATCAAAAGCTATTTCCTCCTTTAACAGTAATGCAATGAAATGGCCTTTCCGTAGCCTTTTACACACGATTTCCAGTACGGCAACCTCATGGCTAATGACAGTGATATTAATGCAAAACAAAAAATAAAAACCTGCCAAGCAGATTCAAAGCAATTGCGACATTTCATCCAGAAATCAAACCCTTGGGGATGCACCAGGGTGGAGGGGATGGGGAAGGGACCTGTGCTGAAGCGTAAAACTAACACCGTTACATCCTGTGCTTGTATGATGCGTGATGTGTGGACCCAAACCACCATATCTGAGCTGCTGAAGCTCTAATATGCTAATTAATGAAATAAGGAATCAAATGCCTCCGAAGTCCATCACTACATTTGAAGAATACATTGAAGAGCTATGGTTAAAATAGAAAAAAAAATTAGATTAATGCATGAAGAGTCTGACTCAGTCTTGAAGCTTAGATTTTCATAGCTACTAGCTGATGGCATGGTGATAAGGGATGAAACACCCATAAGGCAAGGCTGAAAATTGATCTAAACATACCAGGGGCAAATATCATTCCTAAATTAAAAACAACTTTAAATTATCTGCTATTTTATATGCATGATGTTCAAAAATGCAGCATGGGCACACTACAGTAATGGGTACAGTGCAATAACAGGCACTCTGTGATAACACACAACACAAATAAGTTGCTATTTTCTGGGTAAACTAAAAGGAGTGGAGAGAAAAAGTGAACTCAGAGCAAGTTTAGACATTTGTCATCTCTTGGTGAGAATCAGCACAATTTTATTAAGGCACACCTTGAGCAACGTCAACTGAAATCATCACTGTCTCGCTAGTCACCTCTCCATAGAGAGGACAACTCCGGAGGAACATCTGAAGTCAAGAGTTTGGCCCATGTACTTTGGGCTGCCAAGAATTTCCTTTTGCTGACGCAGATGCACTGGCAACAGAACCCTTCCCTCTGTCAGCATCCAGGGAAAGTTAGGGGATTATTTTAGTGACAAGTATGCTCTTCTAAAAGTAACCCTAACAAATCCTCCTGTGGTGTTAGGTTCTGAAGTCAAGCTCTGAGGAACTGTTTGGTACTTGGGTTCAGCAAGGAAGCAATTTGTTCTGGGAGCTAATGATGAAGAAAGAGAGAAGTGTCCTTACCATAGATATAATCAATCACCTGTAGAAATCAGCTTCAAACATCTCTCAATGTTAAGAGCAAGTGCTGTCTGTTTGGCTGCTACGTATAACCTTTCAACACCTACAAACACCAACTGCTAAGCAGCTGTTTCTAATAAGATAGGAGTAACAGTAGGAGTATAGATTGTAACACACTCTCTGTGCCTTCTGAACAAAAAGCCCACTACCTTAGGGGAAATGCTGAGATGTCCTTACACAATTAGTGGTAACGAAGCACATACTGTTCCTGTAAGCAGACTAAAACATTCATTGTGATTTCTCCTATTCAGCTAGTCAACGTTGGCTGTGGTACAATTCCAAACAGTACTCATGTAGGGCAGGAATCCCACCCACAACAGCACCTTCCCAGCTGCTCCCTTTCCTTCCCCCCTGTACATACCTCCTTTTTGCTCAGAAGTTTTGCCTTCCTTTTAAAATGCAGAAGGGAAAAATAAATATCTGCACCAAATCCAGTGGTTGACAAGAGCAAAGGAAGGATTAGTCCCAGAAGGATTTGCAGCGAGTCTGTTTAATATGCTTGTAGCTTCCAGAGCTGTTAGGTTCTGCGGAAGCATGGCTGTTGTTTGGCATGGGATGTTACAGAGGCCAAGTTGTGCTTAGTTAAAGCACTATTCCCCGGCAAGCTACAAGGGTCACATGAGTTTAATTAAAGATACAGGTTAGGCTACTCCAAATAAACCAGGCCAAAGAGCTGAAGTTAGGTAATTAAAAGAGTATTTTCCTAGCCTTTGGCATCAAAAGGGGTGTAAGAGAAATAGAGGGTGTGTTGCCAAAGCCTGTCAGATCCACACGGGGAATACCACGCTTATCTGTTTAGTGCTAGAGCAGACATTCCATGGAATTATGAGTATCTCAGGTGCATTCTGGTTTTCCCTGACATGGTTTGGTTCAACTGTAGTGTTTTTTCAGGCATTCTTCTGCTAAGGCACTCTACTGCTAAGAATAATGCTTTTAAAATCTGAAATAATTCTTCATGTGGAGTTGCAGAGAATTTGACCTGTCTTCATTAAAAATTAACATGAAAAAATCATTATCAAACATGACCTTTTTAACACATTCATAAACTCAAATGCTTTCATGTCAAGATATCTGAACTTTTTACATGCAGTGGGGATTCAAAACTCGGTGTTTTATTAATGAGAAACCCCGGGGGGGTAACATACCCGTCAAGACTTTTTTTTAACCATACAAATACAGCAATGTACTTTTGAAAGTACAGAAAAGATTTCAGATGGAAAGGACGCGCTACCATTGTCACAAGAGTCTTGTCTGGCACTTGATCATGAGTAGCCCTTCCTTGATGCCACCTTGCCCGTTTTGCCCACCCAGCGAGCATTCATTTGACCACAGTGATCAGGCTTAAAAGGCAAAAGACATCAGGTAAAGAGATTTAAAAAGCTAGTGTCAACAAATTTGACTACAGCCTCCTGCTGGCCACTGACTGTTCAGCAGGGATTGATTGCCTAAATAGATGAATTTATTTTAGAGGCTGTTAACTTTCCACACATCTCTATGAAATAAAACCTGCTACTTATCCACTACTATAACTCTACATACATTTATAATTGTTTCTAGTTTGTAGTTGCTCTTATCTATATTTTAGATCAAATATTATATCGCCTACTGTTATTTAGATTAATTAAATTGACCTTGGGAAAGCAGACTGTCCACAAATGTTTAATGCTACCCTACTGGTTCCTGAATAAGGGAAGTAAACTGACTGCTTGATCTATCAAAAGCAGATATCAGCTTCATTAACATTATCTTTCAACAATACCACCTGAAATTCTGTAACAGTTTCCAGCACCATTTCTTAACTGTTATGAATTGAAAGATTTATATTTATTATTCTTTCCCAGCTTGGGTCTACAGACTTAATACTGTTATGTTTAAACACATAAAAAACATTTTTTGTTTAATCTCAAGTGCTTTGATGCCTCCCTTAAAAACTTCTGGAGTTCAGAGAAGTGTTTCTAACTCAGGGGACATTGGAGTAGCTATTGAATTTTTGACATTTTGGGTTTTTTTTTTTTTTTTACAGTAAATTTTGAAGCTGCCACCACCACATGCTGACCTCTCATTGCTCCTTGGTAGAGGACAGCCTGGCCTGTTTTCTAAATTCTAGGAACTTAACCAAAAGACCAAGGGATGAATAGAGGGAGAAGCTCAGCTAAGGAGGCTCTGGGAGAAAGAGATAAATGGCTGTATCTGGATCACTGCCCCATATGTGCTCAATGAGATCCTTAGCACGCTAGAACACCAATGCTTTTTCAGAGAGAAAAGTAATGGCAATAATGTCTGCCAACAAAATAACTTACCCCTGAAAAAAATGAGGAACCCTGGAAATGTTACTGGAAACAAAACCCACAAGTCAAAGCACATTCAAATTTTTACCAAGAAGGCAGCCCCAAACTCAAAGAGCTACACCAAGGAATAAGATACTGGAGCAATTGTATTTTCAGTAGAGATCCTGACCCTGCAGCATGTACCTTGGGAGAAGACCAAAGAACCCAACACCACCCTTACTGCACAGCACACAAGAAAAGGCAGGTGTACCTCATAGTAGAAAGTGAAAAATGATGGATTGCTACATATAGATCAAAGTTATACACCTAGGGCTAGGTTAATGAGCACTCACCTCACAAGGCAGAGGAAGGCAGGCATACTACAGGTCAGGATGGAGAAAGCTGCTTTACCACGTGACTCCCCTCACTCTGCTTCAGCAGTTAAGTACACACCACATTTCCCTCCTCAGTTTTCTTGCTTCCTCCCACACTTCCTTGCTAAAAGCAAGTGGAAATCAAGGATCTGAGAAAAGATTCTTCCAGACCCACCTGAAACTGCTGTGACAGGGAGGTGGAGAGGAAGGAATTGACCCAATCGCAGATGATCTCTTTCATCTGGGCTTGGGAGCATATAACAGAGTTTACTTCCCAAAAAGGATGATTGTTATTGTTGCTCCCTGTGAGGTACCCTGTTGGCCATGAGAAAGGACTTCTGCCTTCTCAGCTTTCTTACTTCTGGATTGAGGCAGAACACACATATTTTTTAAAAGTACTCTCTTCTTGCAGCTGCAGAACAATGTTTCATGAGTGAGTAAAAGGCTTCTGACCTGAAAAGCCTGGATTCACTTTCTTGGTCTCAGAAAGGATTTAAGTCTGTTGTCTTTATCTGAGGCCAGGCTTCAGGGCTTGATGCACTCAAATGGTCTTTTATGCCTTGGTGAATATAGAGTTTCCATCACCAAGGAAGGTAAACACACAGCTTCCTACCCCTGGTTATGGTGCACCTATGGCTAATTACATCATGAAGATTGGCACTGTGATAGCCTTGAGTGCTTCTAGGTCATTACATCATGGTATTATCCCATAGGTAGTAATGCAGTCTCTCCTGGTAATTGGAGCCTTTTAAATTCTAAATTGAGATCACGTGTTTGTAATATAAGGACAGAAAGGTGATAATCTCCTGATTATCAAATACAACCAACAAATAAAGCAACTTGGAAGGAGGAAATACGTTTTGTAATTTGATAAATATCCTCAATTTTTTTTCCTGAGAGTTCTTTTGGAACTTGATTGCATGCACAATAAATTAGTTATCAATAAGCATTTTCACCTCAGAAACATGTTGAGGACTGGATGTATCTAATTGACTTTTGAATTGAAGATTTTAGTAGTTGTTTAGAAATACATTTATCACAGAAATTACCTTGCTTTCACTTTTATAAAATTAATTAAAGTTAATTAATCATAAGGCTTTTAACAAATATTTTTACTTCTCCCATAGAAAAGACTGAACTTGATGGGACAGACATCTTCCCAAGAAGGCAGAGCTATTCAGGAGGATATGAAGTAAGCATGAAGCACAAGTTTCCAGGGACCTCTGTGTTGTTTTTTAATAATAGAAATATTTCAGAACTTTCCTTGGGGATCACATACCCCTTGCATTAGGTTTAAAGAAGAACAGACAGATAAAAGCGACAGAGATGGACACATATCAGCACACAGGGAAGCTGAGTGTATCACAAGGTGCTTAACTGTCACCAGTGTTTCAGTGGGAATCAAAGAGAAGTCTAATGTATACAATAAAGTATGGTTGGCAGGGTCTTACAATTGCTCCTTAGATATGAAAAAGCATTAGGAAAGTCTGGAAGTGAGGGGTAAAGACCACACCATCAGCAACAGGAAAGCAGGAGACAACCTCACTGTAAAATAATGATCAAAATAAACTACCTAGCTCCTACAGAATGTTTCATCTTGGGGTCTCAGCAGGGCGTCGGTGGCAAGAAATGTGGAGAGGAGCTGAAACACCTCTTGAACCAGTGTGAGCAAGCCTCTGTTGATGTAAGGCATAAAGAGAAGTCAGGGAAGAGCTGCAGAAAGGAGAACGTGCTTAGATTGATGAGTTAGGGATGCAGGTCTGGCAGCAGCATTGTGGATGTGTAAGAGGCCAGAGGAGAAAAGATATAGTGCTGATATGAGATGCTGGCATCACTGTCATGATTATCACCCCTCATGCTACACTTATCTGCTGTTAAGTCAGGTAGAGAAAAAAACAAAGAGAAACCATTGAGTGGTGTTGTCCACCCGGTGTTCTGTGCACAAGAACCATATAAAAACACAGCATGCAATGTGTTGTCATTGGTTAGCACACGTGAGCTAACTTAAGGTCACACAGTCCATTGAACCTGGTATTTGATGTCTTGATGATGCAAGATGTTCTTAGAATACAAGCCTGTCTGGTAAGTACATATGCTTATGTTTTGTAATGATCTCTCATCTTATTTCACCTTCTGCGAGCTGCAGCAGGAAGGGAGTCCATTCTGAATGGGAATCACAAACCCTTATTGACAGGCTCTAATGTCAGGAGGTCTGAGGCCAAACAAACTGCATGGTGAAGCTAACAGATAACAGGTTGTTAGCATTTTTATGAATAGTTTGAAATATTGCAGTGAAGTCACCCTTTGAGGCGGAGAGGTCTCAGGCAGATGGCAGAAGGGGCCTGTGCAATCCTCTGCCATTAATGCTTCCTCCAACATGGCACACTTTTTTTCCTTGGAAATAAAATAACAAGTAGGAAGCATGACTGGAACATGAGGAAGCAAGATCACAATAGCCAATCTCAAGCATTTCTGTTTCTGCTTGAGTGGAATGGAAGCTTTTGTTAGCTGGTGGTTCTACTTCCGAAAAATGAAGCATCACTGCCCTCTTCTGTCAGCCAAGAAAGCTGTATCCCTCAGCTGCCTAAAATGTCCATATGGGAAGCTACGTAGTAAGTAACACTGACATTAGCATGCTGAACTTGCCCAAAATATTAAACAAAAGGTATTAGTTAATTTTTCCATTATTATTTTCATGACTGTATTAGTCTGGAAGAGCCTGATAAAGATCTAACCTCCAAGAGAACAAATACGAAATAAATACACTGGAATTTACATCAAAGTTTGCATCCGAGACAGAAGCATGTCCACTTCTGAGTTATTAAATGGCTCTCAGAGTTTTCTAACGTTCCCTGAAACGCCATCTGGGGCTCTGGTCTAAAATGAACTAGGTTTCCCCCACAGTTTTCAAACAAATTATGTACAAAGCTGCTGTTAAATTGCCCTACACTCCAGGGAAAGTGGAAAATCACTGACTGGGTAACATTTCTAGAAGGAAACTGGAGACACTCACTCCCCTCTTCAGGTCAGCTGCAGATTTTACCACCCCAGCTCGTGGTGCTCTGATTTAACTTCCCTTTTTGCACTTTTCAGCAGTCCGGTGCGTATTCAATCTGCTCTTGCACAACCTCCACTTGGGACCATGTCTGTAGAGATTTGGTGCACCCTGACTGTATTACATGAGGAGAGCATGTCGGAACACAGAGCTTGAGGCTTAGCTAAGTTGAGTTAAAAGCAACAGCTCCTGGTTGAACTGCACTTGCAGCTTTTAAACTCTCCTAGCATCCAACATGCTCGATTTTTTTCCCAGGTCCTGCAACTTGAATCTACTGACTTTCCTGTGATCTTTTCCAGAGCCTTTCGCAGGACCTTTTCCATATAGTTACATCTCTGACCACTGACTCTTGCTGTAAACCCTCCCCTCCATAAGTAACTTGTCAGCTACAAGCAGCAGGCTTTCAAGCTTCACTACTCCTGAAAGTAAAAATCCAAGCTCATCACACTGGTGGTTCCCTCGTGCAAGTTATTTAAAATAGATTTGAAACTTAAAAATATTTTATTTCTTGAAAGCAGGCAGCAACAGCAACTTTTAACAGGTTGAAACTCCAGATTGTTGATGTCCCTGCAGTGTTTGAAAAGATCTTACGGATCTTTTTCCTTGCAACACCATTAACTCACCTCCTTGCCCACCACCCTATGCTGCTGGAAAGGGTACATATGAGAGATGCAACAGCATCATTCTAAATAATTCATAGATTACTGAATGTGAAAAGGTGAGAGAAAGTAAACTTCATGTGCTCACAGATGCCCAGAAAGAGGAACAGGTTCCATCCAATCTCCTGGTTATCCCTGTGGGAAAAGGTACAAGCCAGCACACTGCTGAATTACAGGCAAATAAAAGTATCCTGTGTAATGTGGGCAAGTTTCTTAATCCGCTCGCTTGCACTCTCAAGGCAGAATGTTCCTGTGCAGAGAGATCTCTATTAATGTATGTGGATCGCTAAGCCGAGATCAGGCACCCTGTGAACAATGAGATCCTTACACATAAAATACAAGGAGTTACAGATTTCTTTTGCCATGTTAAATAAACATGCCAGGGCTGCAAGAGCCTCTGCTAAGAGACATTCCTCATGTAGCACAGCTCTGCAAGCCAGCGCTGATTTATGTTGGAGGGAAGATAAACATGTGAGGATGTTTTGAAAGCCGAGCCAGGGCCCTTATGTTTTAATTGCTTTAAACCGCCCTGTGATTTTTTTTATTTCATTTCCATCCGCAACACTGACATACAGAGACACTGAAAGCATAACACAAATATCATTATCTTAGTGTCAGCTTGATCTAGTGGGGTATGAGCAGCTCGGGTTCAGTCACTGCTGACAGCAAGGCCACAGATACTGGAGTTGTAAAGAAAACAACTGTCTTGTGATTCTGGAAGCTCTGCAGCCGAATGTGGGCACCTCAAGCTAGCGGCACGGAGGAATTGATCAAAAGGCTGAGCGCTGTACTGGGGCTAGGAACAAAAGTGAGATATGAGATAAATAATGGCCAGGAAAGGAAAACTGGAACAGGAGTGGAGTCGAACCAATGCATGAATGGCTCTCACCATGTGGTGCATGCAGAGGCAGGGAATGGAAGTCAATAACCTGAGTAGTGGTTTCCATCCTTACACAAGGCAATGGGAGATTGATAAGAGTAATGTCTCTATCAGCAGATAACGTCAGGCACAGAGAGTCTTTTCTCCCCTTACAGTAACCACAGAGCCACAGCAAAGCAGCACAGCACTGACAGACATGAGCCCACACACTGCAGCATGACACCGTGTCCAAGCTGATGAAACCCACTGAAATGAAACCAACACTCAAAGAGCAAAACATTCCATATTGCAAAGCACTTTCCAACCCTGTTTAAAACTGAGAAGGACAAACACATCTTCTGTCATGCATAAGGAAAATATTTAACATTTAAGCATCAAGTGTAAATTTGTGAAGGTGGTCAGCTTGGATTAACCGCGTGACTGCTGTTAAAAACTGCACTCTGCTTTGGCTAAGTTCCTCCTCATGCTCACTTGGACAGCACGCTCCTCGAGCCATTTTTCCCAGCTGTTAACATAATGCTACAAGATGGGCACTACATAATGACACAGGAAACGTTTTCTCTGCAGCCAGTGCTGCAGCCCATTTCAAGTGATACCACAAGGCAGCTGCTTCTAAGCATCTCCAAACTGCTTCATTTGGAGTAAAGAGTGAGCTGATAGTCTGGAGTGTAACTGATGGGTGGCATGCTGCGCATTTCAGATTCCCCAATACAATCCAACAGCACCTCTGTGGCTCATTTTCCCCATTTTTTAAATGAATTTGCCTCAGGAATTATTCCCTGGACATCCCACTGTATCATTAGGGGCCAGCAAGGGCTGGACAACTTTCCTCTTGTGCAAAAATACAATTCCAGGAAAGTCAACTACTGCTCCATGTGCCGTGGCTCAAATGGGATTCAGCAAAGAGCAGGTTTTGTTGTGCCAGAATGGCACTGATTCATGCCAGTCACGGTGTCCAGTTGCCAACACAGTGGCTTGTCAAATGAGCCTCTGATGGTAGGCATGAATCATGAATCTTCCTGTTTAAACCTGGGCCAGCACTTGCTGGAATCTCCAATAATATATAAACAGCGCAGAGAGAAAGCTGGCAGACATGCAGAGCATTGTGCCCAGATACAGCCCTGGTTTTGAATTTCCCACCTGAAGGAGTGATGTGTGGAAATGAAAATGAGCCCTTCAGTTGTTGTGCTGGCCAATGTATTAGGCAACCAAATAACTGCTGTTGATCACATCTGCAGCACATGCAAGCAGCTTCCATGGGGATCCTACCATGCTGTAGCTTGTGTAGGATAAACCAGGCTCTGCTCCCCCCAGGAATGTATAAAACAAGCAGAGACAAAGGCAAAATGATGGGTGGCAGAGCAAAGCTCAGAGGATGTCAACATTTTGATGGGTTCAGGTCAAACTCCTGTCTAGATAGAGTAGTCTCAATATTTTTGATTCAAAGAAACCCAGAGAGTTTCATGTGGCTGTTTAAAGAATAGCCTTGTTTTTATTTTAGTCTGAAATAAAAATGAGTCTGGAAATGGTGAAAGTTGTTACAAAACAGAATTGCTACTTCTCGTGCCAACTGTGATATCAAAGACAGGCAGCCAAGTATCGTGGATCACCAAGTAGTTTTCACATCATCCATAAATCCACTGATGTAGTCACAACTATTTACTCTGACTCAGGAATGCACTCAAATATGCTCTATTGAAGTCAGCATTGCAGAGCTGAGCACCGGAAGGTGCAAACAGCCAGTTGGAGAAGTGTGAAGGGTAGTCACTGGGGGCTGCTGAGGCAGGAAAAAGATGGCAAAAAGTCTTTGTCAGCCAGATGAACTAGTTTCCCTCTCACAGAGGACAATATAGAAAGAGTATGTCAGGAATCTATAGGTGGAACCGCAGCTGTTGCGCTTTGCTCTTGCACAGGACTAAGGGGCATATTCTGGTTTCAAAGCATCAGGCAGGTTGGCCTTTCCCCAGGAATCCTGCTCTCAGCTGGTTTCAAAACATTCTTACATCTAAGCACATGGTCAGCTGTGTTCCCGATTTGAGGACCTGAGAGAACTGACAGATGTGCTAGCCAAACCCCTTTCCATCATCTATCAGCAATCCTGGCAGACTGGGGAAGTTCCACTCAACTGGAGGATGGCAGATGTTACCCCCATATATAAGAATGGCCGGAAGGAAGATCCGGGGAACTACAGGCCTGTCAGCCTGACCTCAGTCCTGGGGAAGATCATGGAGAGGGTCATCTTGGGAGCTGTCATGCAGCACATGCGTGATGGCCAGGGGATCAGGCCTAGTCAACATGGGTTTACAAAAGGTAGATCCTGTCAAACTAGCCTGATCACCTTCTGTGACAAGGTGACCCGTTTAATGGACAAGGGGAAGGCTGTGGGTGTGGTCTACCCGGACTTCAGTAAAGCCGTTGACATGGTTTCTCACAGCATTCTGACTGAGAAATTGGCTGCCACTGGTCTAGACAGGTGGACCCTCTGCTGGGTTAAAAACTGGCTGGATGGACGGGCCCAAAGGGTGGTGGTGAATGGAACCGAATCCAGCTGGAGGCTGGTCACGAGTGGCGTCCCCCAGGGCTCAGTCCTGGGTCCAGTCTTATTCAACATCTTTATCAATGACCTCGATGAAGGGATTGAATGCTCCCTCAGTAAGTGTGCAGATGACACTAAACTAGGAGGAAGTGTTGATCTGTCTGAGGGTAGGGAGGCTCTTCAGAGGGATCTGAACAGACTGGACCGATGGGCTGAAACCAACGGGATGAAGTTTAACATGGACAAGTGTAGAGTGCTGCACATGATACTGTCCTGGTTTTGGTCAGGATGGAGTTAACTTCATTTGTAGCAGCAGATGGAATGCTGTGTTTGAGAGTTAAAATGAAAGCAGTGCTGATAACACCCTGATGTTTCTAGTTGCTGTCAGACAGTCAAGGACTTTCTCAGCTCTTTGTATTTCTCTGTTCATGAGAAAGGAGGGGCGAAGCCAGGACAGGTGACCCAGACTGGCCAAAGAGAGTATTCCATGCCAATTACGTCCTGCCCAGGATATTGGGGGCTGGACAGGAGGAAGAAGAGGGGCGGCTCCAGGTGGCACGGCTTGAGTTGGGTTCGGTGAGAAACTGCATTGTGTATCAACAGCTTCATATATTTTTTGCTCTAAAGTCCTGTCAGCATTGTTATATTTTATCTTTCTGTTATCTTAGTAAACTATCCTTATCCCAACCCACGGGCCTCTTAGTTTCTTGATTTTGGGGTTATTTGCCCCTTCCTTTTTCCCTTCCCTTCCCCTCCCCCCCCCCCCCCCCCGCCCCCCCGCCTTTCCCTCTTCCCCTGCTCTTTTCCTTTAAGGAGCAGGCAGCTGTGTGGATCTCGGCTCTCAGCTGGGGTAAAACCACAACAGGGACATAACAACCCCATGCAGTGCTACAGGCTTGGGGGAGACTGGCTGGAGAGCTGTCAGGAAGAGAAGGACCTGGGGGTGTTGGTTGACTGTAGGCTGAATATGAGCCAGCAGTGTGCCTGGGTGGCCAAGAAGGCCAATGGCATCTTGGCTTGTATCAAAAACAGTGTGGCCAGTAGGTCTAGGGAGGTAACTGTGCCCCTGTACTCGGCATTGGTGAGGCCACACCTTGAGTACTGTGTGCAGTTCTGGGCTCCTCACCATAAAAAGGAGCAAGTGCAGAGAAGGGCAACCAGGCTGGTGAAGGGGTATGGAGGGCAAATCCTATGAGGAGCAGCTGAGGGAGCTGGGGCTTTTAGCTTGGAGAAGAGGCTGGGGGGAGACCTTATCGCCACCTACAACTACCTGAAGGGAGGTTGTAGAGAGGTGGACGATGGTCTCTTCAGCCAGGTGACAGAAGATAGAACAAGGGGAAATGGCATGAAGCTGTGCCAGGGCAGGTTTAGACTGGATATTAGAAAAAAAAAATTTACTGAAAGAGTTGTCAGGGCCTGGAACAGGCTGTCCAGGGATGTGGTTGAGTCACCTTCCCTGGATGTGCTTAAAAAAAGGGTTGATAAGGTACTTAGGGATATGGTTTAGCATAGGATGGGAATGGTTGGACTTGATGATCTTCAAAGGTCTCTTCCAACCTTATGATTCTGTGACCTCCGGTCCCCACAATATACATTGCAATGTAAACTTCTCACGTACATCCACATCCCTTAAGACTGATTCTGATCTGAAACCTGCCTTGGCACACTCTGGCCATGCCAACACCCGACACACAGTCCCAATGTGAGCTACGAATGCTGGATTTCACAGACAGTTTATGCCAAGTCACAGTCCTAAGGTTCAAATAGAGGAAAAAACCAGTAAGTAGAATGATTAAGACAGACACTGTTCCAATTTAAATTCTGTTCCTGGTACAGCAGGACAGGCACATAGGAAAAAAGGTGTAGGTTTTGAGATCTTCCTAAAATTATGCTGGCTGCTGTGATGTAGTTGTACTGCCTGTGTCAAGAAATACTCATTTTTAAAGCCCAGCATGAAATCTTAGAAATTCCTAAGTCAGTTTTATTCTTTTATTCCTTGGAAGTTTCTGGAATTGTTAAGCTCTGTGATATATTTCTTGAAATAAGATCCCACCCTCCTTGAATCCCTGTGAAAGGGTGACCACCACAGCAGAATAACATGAGGCAGCACTGAGCTATAAAAAAAGAGACGTACAAATGCAGATATAGATATGTGGAGCTACGTTATGCACTAAGGAAATGGTGAGGTCATCATCAGCTGCTAAAATTCTTACCATAAACTGGTGTTAGGAACACCATCAGTTTTGATGTATAATTCACAGCACATGAATCTCCTTGAGCAATTCTCTATGGTCAAGCCTGCTCATGTTTACACTTTATAAATGATTCCCAAACCAAGACAAGATTTTTGCTTTTGTTTGCAACAAGAGAACTTCCAAAACATGCTGTTGCTAAGGTGGATTGTGTGCAGGGAGAGATACTTTGAGATGAAAAGCTGCCCCCTTGCAGCCCTTGGCCTCCATTAGAGATCTTCATATACTTCTCCACTACCACAAAGAACTCCTTACTGGGTGTTGTAGTTTTGCGTGGCTGAGTTCTGGTGGAGCCATTGCTTTAAATACTAAACTCCTTCCTACATAAAATTGTACATGGCTTTATATACTTTACCCTACATTATCTTCCACTATATATTCACAGCAATCACAAATAACTCTGAATTTAGTGGAGAAGCCTGGTAACATCACAGTGAATGTGATCCTTCTAACTCACATCATGCCTTTTATTTCACATAAGCAAGGTGTGTTCTCCAAAATCTATTTTCCAAAAAGTAAATTTATCTGTGAGGGACAATCTTCCCCTGTGTTCTGCACCAAGTGAGACACTTGTGCTGCAAGGTTTTAGCCACAGTCACACTATTTATGTCAGCTCTGTCCCCAGACATCTTTCTAATAGCAGGTGGTGCACAAATCAGTCATCACTTATGGTCACAGAAGTCCCAGCCAAGGCGCTTTTCAGCACTTCCCTGGAGCTTTGAGTCTTAACCAGCACACCCATGCAAGCTGTATATAAATACAATCCCTGGGTTCCTTTATGTATTCTTTGGACTGGGCTAAACAGAGCAGGGAGCAGAAATGTAAGGAAAGAAAAGATTCTTTTCTATTTCACAGCAGACTCCAAAGTCAGTAGAAGCAACGTTTCCCAAATAATGCAAAAACACATTCTCAAATGGAAGAAATTGGGTAAGCACAGGTTATCATCAAGAAATATCAATACAACACAACATAGCATGGGCTGTGGTACCTGGACTCCATCTCTAAAATCAAAGAAAGTATCAAACTCAGTGCTTTCAATACTCAAAACTGAATCTTGAGAGGTTTTGTTTGTTTTTCTTGTGCCATTCTTTACAAACCCACAGAATTCCAGGAAGTTGGGAAAAAGCTTTAAAAAAAAATTACTAATTAGAAAAACCCAAGAAAGATGTTTCAGAAGTTCACTGTTTTTTCCTTTTTTCACAGACTTCAGAGCCGAGTGGTTTTCTGAAAGCCAGACTGCATCAATAGCTATCAAAAGTGTTCCCACTGAAATAATTTTTAAATTGCTTTCTGAAATTGCAGGCTATAGGCAAAAGACCAAGCAAACCCCAAACAAGCAAGCAAGCAAACATTAGTGTCTCACCTATAATCAAAGCCACTAAAGAGATGTTTCTCTACACACTTCATTTGTTCCTCCTAAGGGCAGCAGCTATTGCCACCCTATTCTTGTTTTTTGAAGACAATCTCTACTTGCATGCAGTGGACAATGACCAAACAGCCTTACAATGCAAAGCAGCTGCTTTTTTATAAAAAAACCCCATAAGTTCACAAGACTACCAAATCCTACCGTGTTGCTTGATTGTAAAATAAACCCACCCACTAGCAGGAGGTTTCCTGTGGGCTTTCTTCTTGTGCTCACTTGAGCCAATTCTGAGCACCCCCTGTTAGACTCATGAACCGGTGGGGCACTTTGGGTATTCTCCATCCAGTTATCTTCCTTCTTTTGCACTGATGGACCACAGGTCCTGTCGGTAGATAGGGCCTGGCGGTCGGAAGATTTCGGGCTGTACGGAAAGGTAGGACCCCTCCCCTCTCTTTAGGTAACCAATAGTAGGTAGCCGGTGAGGTAAGCGGACGGAAGTGACATCCGATCCCTGGGGTATAAAGCCCCGCGCCCCTCTCTAATAAACGCCATTTGCCGTCCACCACATTGGTGTCTGTGAGCTGATGGACCGTGCTGCCAGAGTGTGGCGCCGTTGCCGTTCCTGAACCAGGTCGCCATGCCTTACCAAAAGGCAACAAGGTCCTACACGAACACCTAAGTTGCTCTGGTTGTCTCTGATGGGCTGCACTGCCACTGAGCAAGCAGAGGGCCAGATATCCTCTGGCAGTTTGCACTTGCCTGCAATTAGAGAGACATTTTTCATCCCTGGGTGGGCAGTGGCCATCCAGCTGCTGAGCACGCAGCTATGGTGATGGACATCAGAATGCCTATTATCCTTGTAAAAAACATGTTGGAAAAAACAAATAATGGCTCTGAATCACAATTATTTCTATCATCTGCCCAGAGACAACATAGAGATAGAATCTGCTTTAGTTTTGCTCCTTTCCTTAAAAATTACAGCAAGGATCCCCTTATCTCACAAAGCAATTAGGATCTCTTTGGAAAGCCGGTGCACTTCTCGAGATGGGAAAGTTTTTTGTAAGACCCCCAATGGGAAAAGATGGGGGAAAGGTTTTAAAACTCCCTAAACCTTGAAAGCTTCTTGAACTTTCTTGTTTACTTCAGTGGGGTATTTTGAAAGCCCGTGACCAAACAAGAAACTGCAGGCCAGAACTGAAGACAGGACCCTACTATTACATCAGACATTCATACAGAGAGATGGGCAGATTTGCCCATTCATTATTTTTGTTTAAATGGAAGCAGACCCCAGATCACAGTTTCCACACAGTTTTTCTCATCGTTCAGGCAGCACTTCTGATTGGGCAATGGCCAGTGCCCACCTGGCTACTCTGTAGATGGGGATGTTTGTGTCAATGAGTATACTTGTATTCTCTGCCCTAAAACCACAGGAGAGCAAAATCTGAATTCAGAGTATTACTTTATATGATGGAAAACAGAGTCCTCTAGTGGTCTCTGATTGCCATAATATTAACAGCAGTTAACAATTTAGGGAAGAAAGGGAACAATGTTAAATGTGACCTCATGAGAAACAAATCTTTGTCCAAAGCTAATCACAATCAGGGGAAATTGCCCCCGTGAATGCCTGTGGCAGTCACCAGAGTTCATGTCTGTGGCAGTCTCCAGTTTTCTATACTTGTTCTGTAAAAAGCCCTTCAAATGCTGCCAGTCATTTAAGTTGAAAAGAACTTTTGTGGAAAGCATTTCTCAACCATATATATGACGCTGTTGTACCATACATGAACTGTATAAACATGTATGAAGTGTGTTGTTGAAGCACTATATGTGTCTTATCTTTGGAATCAGTAACAGGAGAAAGCAGCATGGATTATGTGAGAGTTTAACTGGGTTTCACAGGGTACTGGCAGTGGCAGTCAGTCTTTTAGTAATGAAGGGCAGAGTCAAGGCAGCGTGATGGTACCTGAGAGAGGGCTTGATAACCTCCTCCACATGAGGAGATAAGCTCGCAGAGGAAATATGTAAATAGAGTGAAATGGTCCAAGAGACAGGAGGATTAATATCATGAAAACAGGTCAGGATTAATATAATGAAAAACCTCATGTTTGGGTCAGAGGGAGGAGTACTGCGGAACCTGGATACGAAATTGTAAAAAACAAGTGAATTTCAGATGCATGGATGGAAACTGAAGTCTGTATCTGAGAGATATCAGCTCAGACTTTGGAAAAGACTCTCCAGAGCAGGATCATAGGTATAGAAGCTGCCAAGCTGGGAAAGAAGTGGAAAATACTTCTGTAAACTTCCCATAAATACCAAGGGAAGGATGAGGAAGTTTTGCTAAAGCAGATACTGAAAACTCGCTATTGAAAACCCAGCAGGAGAGGGAGGAAACAAATGGGATACTAGTGAGAGTAAGCAAGGTACAGGTATGCTGGCATGAGACCTGTCCCCTGCCTGCACTGGGTTGTCAAGACAAGAGTGTAGAACAACAGAATACAAATAATTTGGCATGGCAGATTAGGCGAAATAGGTAGGTATACACACCTTAGTGTCAGATTTGCACCTGTTCTTATTCAAATCAAGAATTCACCTTTATACACATAAAGCATGAAATGAGCATTCCTGCATCTACCTTGTAGGAAGCCTGAATAACATCTCATGATTGCAACAAAGTCATAAAATGAACTTCTGTAAAATAATCAACTCCTCTGTAGATATTAAAATTGCTTAGTGCTATCGATATGTAAATGGCAACAGCCATAATTCCTGAGTTATACAATGCATATCCTGGCATCTGCTTTATACACTCCTGGATCTGAAGCAATCCTTTGGCAAAGGTACATAAACAGCCATAAAAATCTGGCAAAGAGCAGTTTCTGGGGAAGATTTGTGTGGTCTTCGTACCAGACGGTTCCCAGCACTGTCATTAAAGGCTTATCTCAGGAAAGCACTTGGAAAAATCTGTTCTCCTTTAAAGAAGAACCTCATCAGTCAGAGCTATAGGGGTCATCTGTCATGACCATCAGCTTCCCTCTCTCTCCAGCATACCTCTGCAGAGTGAGAGCATGAAAAGATATGTTCCATATGCAAAAATTTCAGGGTCAAACATTGCCTGGCTGTATTTCTAGATGGCATCTTCAAATCTCTACCCCTACATCTGATTTTTCTTCTCTGCTCTGGCATGGCTTTTATCAGCTTTACCACTTGTAGTTCATACACCTATCAAGCAAGTATTGCTGAACTTGGTGACAGACATAAAATAAAGTTTGAAAAGATTCCATCTTTCATATGGCAGGGGAAATTATTTCCTTTGAACGTGCTGTCAGCCTCAAACAGGGTAATGGATTTCTGCAGAGTGCTCAAACTAGCATTTTGTTTCATATTTTGACATGTGTAGAAAAGATTGCAAAACACTGAGAGCTGCCCTATCTGAATCAATGCAGAACTGCAAACAAAAAAAAAGAGATACAACTTGGGAGGTAATTTGAGACAGCAGTGTCAAATAGGCAAAGATGTACACTAACCCAGGACAAAAAATAATAGGAAAAAGATTAACTCACCATTGCACTCATAAGGGCAGCTTACAGTTCCTTACAGTTTCTGGACTGAGTGCCAAACGCAGACTCCTTTGGGAAGGGAGCTTGCATATGGGAGTACAAAAGTCTGACCACCACCATCACCACAAACTCCCAAAGGAATCACCTTAGTGTGACTTGTGATTAGTCCTTCAGACTATAAGAGAAGTAATTTTTGCAATGATTGAAAAGAGAGCTTTCAGTGCAGCTTTGCAGGGAATAGTTTCCAGTCTTTAGGCAAGAGTATGAAAGCAGGGGGCAGAGGATAAGCTCTTTATCAACTGGTCTATTAGGACTTCATTCAAAGAGCATGAGATGCTTTGTATGGACTGTAAGTCCAGCAGAGATGATGGAGATCATGGAATCACAGAACAGTTAGTTTGGAAGGGACCTCTAGAGATCATCTTGTCTAATCCCCTGCTCAAGAAAGGCCACCTAGAGCAGGCAGCTCAGGTGATGAAAGAAGCTTTCTCGTGGCTGGCAAAATCACTGTGATTTAAACCATACACTGCTCACACTGGAAAGAAGGCTTAACCAGTAATAATCCTGATCAAGAATACTGTTGTGGTTTTACCACCAAAACCAGGACAAATACAAGTATGGGATGTCCTCTACAGTCCTGCAGAGTTTCTGTGCCACAGTCCCTCAATATACATAACTGGACAGGAACAGAGATCCCTGTGATTTTGGTAACTGAAGAAATGTCCTTAGCAATTGCTACAGGAAAGTATTCCTCTACTAAAGAAGCAGAGGGCTCAGTAGCCTCTGGCATCACTAACTGTAAGGTCTGCTGTGCTTCACTGCGGGATCTTGACCCAGCAAACATGCAGTTCTCCAAGGACAGCACTGGGCAATGGTCTACCACCTGAGGTCCTTCCATGGAGCCAGACTCAGGGATCTCTTTTGTCTCCTCATTCCTCAAAAGGCATTTGACAAGGTAAGGTGCTTGAGGATGGATCAATACACAACAATACATAACAGTGCATTGATCAAACACAGCTCTTGAGCTCCTCTCCAGTGCACTAACGTTGCTATTTTTCAAGTGACTGGCCAAAGCAAGGGCCTAGAAAAATAAATTTTTCTTATATTCCATTAAAGAGCAAGTCTGAGAAAAGAAACTAGATTCAATGAGTTACCGTTTTTGAACTAGTCAGATCTCCATGCCAGACTGACAGTCACATTTCTACCCACATTTCTAATGACAGGAGACAGTTTGTGATGTTCAGTTCAGCTGCTTTCTTACGGACAAGTCACACCTCTCCTTCTAACCATTAGCACACATTCCCATCTCCTGAGTGGAGTCAAGAAGGACAGTGGGATCCTAGATAAAGCATAGGGCCCTCTCAGAGCAAGAGAAAGAATGGATTTCTAGATGTGACACTCTGAAGTGATATGACTTGAAATGTCAAGTGCATTTCACTCACTGACAGCTATGAAAAAACAAATACTCTCAGTGCTCCATGATATCCAACTGCTATTTGTATTTGCCTTATCCAAATGTGGTTTATTTTCCATCCAAACTTTTGACTACTTCATCTCCTAGTTGTGTAATCACCTCCCTCCTGCTGCAAGTGCAGAAGGGATTTTTCTCTGTCCCTCAGCAATTTGAACACTAACCTCTATCTCACCTGCTCTTCCCTTTTGAGCATTCAGTTCCTATCTCCCACGGGTTCAGTCTGCCTCTGCACTCAGTAGAGGCAGAAGGGGTGAGACCTCTCAGGCTGTGGAGAAGCTGCCCTGGCTAGCCTTCCAGAGGCCAGGCTGTTAACATGAAAACAAGAGGTGGTTATTTTAGTATCAAGAGCAGACATATATGGGTTTAAAACCCAGCATCTGCCAGGGCAGAGCAGGATAGCAGCTGATAATTGTCACTCAAAGGCACCAGTTTCTCAGTCATGGTGGAGTCTCAAAACATAACTAGCAACAGTTTCCATAATATATTTAAAGATAATGCCAAAAGTTGTATAGTGGTTTCTGAATGGAGATGTCTAAACCTGAATGCTTAGCCCCTTATTGAGGCAGCCACATGTCTTTTCACAAATACTCAGCAGCTGCAAGGCACCAGAAGGTACTGGTGCTCAGCACTGTTCAGAAAAAAAAGCCAAATCAGAATGACCTAATACAGACGTTGCTTTAAATCCTTCTGAAGACACAGAAGTATCAATCTATGCATGAAGCTGGCCTGAACAGAACACATTTTATGTTTACTTCCCCCTTCCCACCTATCATTTCTTGTGGTAAATGAGACTGTCAGGTTTTGTTTTATTAAACATAGTCCCTGAAATATCCAGGACACTGGGTTTGATGACCCCCACAGGTCCTTCCCAATCCCATATTCTGAATCACTCTGAGGAAGGCATTGCATCCTTCCACGTGCTCACAAGGTCCTCCCATAGTCTTAGTAGAGACAGTGGGCACAATCCAAATTCAAGTCACAACGATAACAATTTAATTAGAATTATTAAATCCAAAGAGCCAGAAGCACTTAATTAAATAAGCAGCTTGGTTTCTAAGCACAGAGACATGCTTCAGATCGCTGCAGTCATAAATTTCTCACCATGCAAAATGATGAGTTGTTGTTTGATAGTAATCAATAGAACAGAGTATTGAATAATACCTCCTGACCTGTCTTCCAAGCCATCATACTGGTCTCGGTATTTTGCAAGACAGATAAACAACAATGCAATTGTGTTCCCATACTCTTGCTGTTGTTGGTATCTAAATAACCACTGGTGTGACCAGACAAAAAGAGAAAGAAGGGTAGTTTGTCAAATCTTGGACATAATTGTCACTATAACCTCCACACAGGGCTGTAACTGCCAGGGCTACTGTCCGTATCACTTGTGTTCATGGCCAGGCTTTTTCATTTCAAGTTCACTACAGCTTCCAGTCAGTTGAGAGAAATAGATGGACACGTACTGAGTGGCTGCGTCCCACAGTCTGCACTGCTTGACAGGGTCAGGGACTGACACTACTTTAAATCTGCATTGACAAATCAGCACTAGAAATGGCAGCTGTTAGGAATCCAAACCACACGTATGCAGGGCACAGCAAATCTTACAGAACCTGTTCAGATTAGGGGCTTTGCTTTGGTTTGCTCTGGGAATCGCCACATGGGCCTTCTCTGCAAAAACACATTCCTCTTCTCCAGTCCTACCAAGGGCAATGGGAAGTCCAGTTCTCATGTGGGTTTTGGGTCACACATCCACAACTAATGAACAACCAAATCGAAAAAAATTAATAAAATAACATCTTTTGGCTGTGACCAGTTATCATCTGTAGCCAGTTTCCAGTAACATCCCTGCAGGGGGCAATCTTTTATCAGTTGTATGGGAAGTTATTCCTGAGCAGTGCCTGGCTCCCATGAAGCTCAGAGGAGCCCTCTCTTGTTGCAGTGAGCACTGCAGGGCAGCTGTCCAGACCAAAGTCTTGGCAATGCCATGCTGGGACCATGAGCTTGTGCTGTGAGCCTGCCTGGTCCTGCCTGTGAGTGCTCCTGCCCCTTGAGAGCCTGCTGCCCTAGGAGCGCACATGGCCCTTACCAGTGCTTAGCTTGTGCTTTAGATGAGGTGTGGGCACCCATCCCTCCCCGAGGTAAAACTGTTCCCATTCAGATCCAGCCAAACCAAAACTTGCTTCTTGTGACTGGACTCATTTTGAACCTTTCAGAAGAGTACAAATAACGCAGAGCAAAACTATCCTCCCATTCTCAGAGGAAATCCCCCAACTTTTCTTTAGCTTCGTGACAGCAAAGATGGCCACAAGTGATTGGCACAAGCTTTAGCCTGTCTGGACCATAAACACCAGCAAGAAACAAAATAAAATATCCTTGGCTTGGCACATGCTGTAGGCCACAGTTCCAGGTATAAGGTCCTCCTCCCATGGCACTCCAGCCTCAGCGACACAGCTGGGATGATGCTGGTGAGGCATATGTGCACATAAGCATGATGGGCACGATCCCCACGCTGTGGCCTCCAGTAGGTCCAGTTGGGGAATCAGGAAAACATTTAAGGGGCGCGTTAGAAATCGACCGTGTTCAGTACGTCTGGGATGGATAAACAGGGTCCTTCTAAGACGCAAAATTCCTATTTACTGCTCTTCTCTCTGCCCTTACCCATTTCATGCCTCTGACTCTGCCCTGACACACACTGCTCCAAACGCATCAGATGTAATGGCCAGGCAAACCCCGCAGCAGCAGCCCCGCAGGAACTGCTCCCAGAGCCTTGATCCCAGCTATTCAACCCGCGAGCAGCAGGAAGCAGCCCCACCGCCCTTCCTCGCCCCTTTCTGCACAGCTCTGGCTGTGCCTTCTCCCACATCAGCCCCTCAGAGAGAAGAAATCCTGTTTTTCCCACCCCTCCCGAGGTTTGGGTGTTACCCATCACCGCAGGTACTTGCCAGGCAAGCCCAGCCTGCCCAGTGAAGCCTGCTGTGGTCACATTGGAGCTTCCCACCCTCCTCTCCAGCATAATGCCTGTGACAGTACACAAGTTTCATGAACTCACTGTTCACAGTGAAAGCCTGAATGTAAATGTTTTGTGGATGGACATGCACTGGCTTCCTTGTCCAAAGAATGAGCTGGCAGAGGAAGA
This sequence comes from Gallinula chloropus, assembly GCF_964237585.1. Taxonomy (NCBI): domain Eukaryota; kingdom Metazoa; phylum Chordata; class Aves; order Gruiformes; family Rallidae; genus Gallinula; species Gallinula chloropus. The sequence goes on along the minus strand of NC_140087.1, from coordinate 83,706,184 downwards.
CATTTTACACTCCCAGCAGAAACGACTGTTTGGAACAGGCTATTTATCCTAAACCCTGGGCCTTCAAGCAGTGCAGGGCTTTAGGCTCACTTGGTTTAGGATTTAACACTGTGACTTGTCAGTGTCAGGCAGCCCTTGCCTTGTAGAAACTTTGAACTCTAGTTTCTGTTGGCAATCTGTGTTGCTTTCTCCCTTTGAAAGAAGAAATGCTGTGTATGGTACGGCTTAATCTGGGCATATATATTTTGAGCAATGTTTTCTTGCAAACTAAATGAGCAGTTTTCTGCATATCCCATCCTCAGCCCTTCTCCGCATTCTTCCCTGTACAGTCACTTACACAAGCACAGAATGCAAAGGAGAATAAAAGGTTTTTCTGTTTCTTCATAGAAAGGTGTAGAACACAGAGACTACACCTAATGTTGTCAGGGCCTGTAGGGACGCAACTAGGAAGGCTAAAGCCCACTTGGAATTGAAACTGGCAAGGGACATAAAGGATAATGAAAAGGGGTGTTTTAGATATGTGAATAGTAAGAGGATGACCAAGGATAATGTGGGTCCCTTGCTGAACGATGCGGGTGCCCTGGACACAGGGGATGCTGAGAAGGTGGAGATACTGAATGCCTTCTTTGCTTCAGTCTTCACTTCAAAGGCCCGTCGGGACCCACAGACACTGGAAGAAAGTAGGAGAGTTTGGGAAATGAAGGCCTTCCCTCTGGTTGAGGTGAGGGTGGTCCAGGAGCGTCTCAAAGGGATTAACGCACATAAATCCATGGGCACAGATGGGATGCATCCATGTGTGCTGAGGGAGCTGGCGGAGGTGATTGCTGAGCCGCTCTCTATCATCTTCAACAGGTCTTGGAGAACAGGAGAAGTGCCTGAAGACTGGAGGATAGCCAGTGTCACTCTGGTCTTTAAAAAGGGCAAGAAGGAGGATCCCAGCAACTACAGGCCAGTCAGCCTCACTTCTGTCCCTGGAAAGGTGATGGAACAGCTTGTTCTGGATGCCATCTCCAAGCAATTGAAAGAGAAGGTCATGAGGAGTAGTCAGCAAGGATTCACCAAGGGGAGATCGTGCTTGACCAATCTCATAGCCTTCTATGATCTCATCACTAGCTGGACAGATGGAGGGAGAGCAGTGGATGTTACCTACCTTGACTTCAGCAAGGCTTTTGATACTGTCTCCCATGACATCCTGATAGCAAAGGATAGATGCGTGGACAGTGAGGTGGGTTGAGAATTGGCTGTCAGACTGAGCTCAGAGGGTGGTGATCAGTGGATCAGAGTCTGGGTGGAGACCTGTGACTAGCAGTGTTCCCCAGGGCTCGGTGTTGGGTCCAGTCCTGTTTAATATCTTCATTGACGACCTTGATGAGGGAATAGCATCCACCCTCAGCAAGTACAATGATGATACAAAGCTGGGAGGAGTGGCTGACACATAGGAACACTGTGCTGCCATCCAGCGAGACCTGGACAGGCTGGAAAGCTGGGCAGGGAGAAACCAGATGAGATGCAACAAAAGCAAGTGTAAAGTCTTGCACCTGGGAAGGAATAACCACTTGTATCAGTACAGGCTGGGGGATGACCTGCTGGAGAAGAGTTCTGTGGAGAAGGACCTGGTTGATGACAGGTTGGCCATGAGTCAGCAGTGTGCTCTGGTGGCTAAGAGAGCCAGTGTGATCCTGGAGTGCATCAGGAGGAGTGTGGCCAGCAGGTTGAAGGAGGTGATCCTCCCCCTCCACTCTGCCCTGGTCAGGCCCCACCTGGAGTATTGTGTCCAGTTCTGGGCTCCCTGGTATAAAAAAGACAGGGATCTCCTGGAGAGAGTCCAGAGAAGGGCTACAAAGATGATTAAGGGCCTGGAGCATCTCCCCTATGAAGAAAGGCTGAGTGAGCTGGGACTGTTCAGCCTGGAGAAAAGAAGACTAAGGGGGGACCTTATTAATGTTTGTAAATATCTTAAGTATGGGATGCAGGGGGAAATGACCAGCCCCTTTTCAGTGGTCTGTGGAGACAGGACAAGGGGCAATGGCTGCAAGTTGGAGCACAGGAAGTTGGTGCGGAAGAACTTTTTCACAGTGAGGGTGACAGAGCACTGGAATAGGCTGCCCAGGGAGGTGGTGGAATCTCCTTCTCTGGAGATATTCAAGACCCATCTGGACACCTATCTGTGCAATATGAGTTAGGGAGCTGTTTTGGCAGGGGGAGTGGACCTGATGGTCTCTCGAGATCTCTTCCAACCTCTATGATTCTATGATTCTACGATTCTATACAAACTCTCTTCCCTTGGTATCAGGACCCAAGTTTCGCTTCCTGCCTCGTGCCCTGCCTCTGCCAATCCAGGTAACCTTTGTCCAATTCCCTTCAAATTCAGAAAGAAGCAAACAAAGAGAATCTATCTCTGCAGTCAGTGCAATATTTTCCAGTGCAATATTTTCCGATATAGTTACAATTCCTCTGTGGGTTTTACGAAGGAGAACAACAGGCTCATTAGGAAAACTCAGTTGCAACTCTCACTCAACTGTTTGCCTCCTGTCATGAGGCTCATGGCAAGTAAAGCCTCCGTGCCAAAGCACGGGAAGGTTTCCTCTTTCCTCAGCACCCTAACCAGAAAGAAGGAGGAAAAAAAATATCCAAGAGCAACAATATTTATTTTCCACAGTCCATTAGTAGCCCAGAAGCAATTCAAGCATGTTACTAGAAACTGAATCCAGCTAATTAAAAATAATGTTCCAAAGCTATACTGTTGTCTTTTGCATCTGGAGCTGGCTTCTGCAAATAAACATACACAAAACCAAGGACAAATCACAATAAATCTAAGCAGACAGGTACAAGCAAATTGGTCTGTGGAAGTGACATGTCTCTCTGCTTAAATGTCTACCGCAAATCCCAAGGAGACATGGTAGGATTTAATCTAATTGGGTTTGCCACTTCCCTGCAGCTTAATGTGAGAATAACTGCAATTATATATGACTGTACTTAGCTCAGTACCAAAAATCCATTTATTAGGCTATTAGAATCTATAGGAACCGGGGGTTTGAGATCATTTGGATATGCTGGTTACATACTTGGCCTGCTAGTTGTTTTGTGGTTACAGTTTCCAAATTGCTACTGATGAGGTGGTAGTAGAAAAGCAGATGCAGTTAAGCATTTGAATGGATGGCTTCGGTTTTCTTCTCGCTTTGGAATCTGTAACAGCACCTTGTACTTTGGCTCAGCGCTCTGCAAATCTCATAGCATTCAGCAGGAGACTGGGACGTCAAAAGGTTGCCAAGGTTCTGAAATCTGTTCATCGTAAAGCAAAGCACCTTTGAATGTGTGGGGCCCCACAGAGTTGGCACAGCATGGCACAGAGATGCAGAAAGAATTATGTTTAAGGCCAGCCTTACGAGGCAAGAGAGAGAAGAGACTCCAGTCTTCTGGTTTCACAGCATTTGAGAGGGTACAATTAGCAAGAAAGGCAAGAAAAGCCATCGGGCCATTCCCAAAATAATGTGGTGCTGCCACTCTCCCACCTGTTCGGTTCACAAGCAGAGCAGATGAACACAGGCTCAGCGGGGGGCACAGCAGGGTGATGCTGCACAGCCCTGTCCTTTTCAGATGGTGCTGCTCACGCAACTGCAGTAAAATCCTTCTTGCCAAACAGATGTTTTTCAATGAAGCAGCAAACTCACCATTTCAGTTTTCTAAACCACAGTGATCACTAGAACAAAGGTGAATTTTCCTGGCAGTCTGGAAACCTGTAGCCATAGTCCTGTAACATTCACATAGTGGGGGTTAAACAGTTAAAAAACGGGTCCTTCAGCTCACCCATGCTACAGTGAATGCCCAGCTGTGGGGGGAGAGGTTTGGGGCTATTTGTGACCTGCTAGATGCCACCATTCAAGAGGCATTGGGGCCATCTTCAATTGGTAGATTTGTTTTAGGAAACCAGAATTAAAATATGTGATTTTTACATTCCCACCTGGAATTCCAAAGGCTTGATTTTGCCTCCTGCAAACTGAGTGGCAATGTACTCATCATGACAGCTCCCGTGAGTGCAGACTTTATGTGCCCCATCCAACCTAACTTTACTGGTAGCTGAGATGTTGATAACTTTGCATAATAGTCTGGGATACACATAATTTGAGAGAGATTTCTCTTTCAGCGGCTCAGCTCTGACCCAAGCATGTAACTACTGAAAATTAAAATCATTCCACCAAGATCTGTCTGAATCAGACACCTCACCTGCAAGCTGAAATTAAAATATTAATGTTCCTGTCCAACTGCCACAAAATACTATGTTGAAAATCTTCTCTGGGAAATGAATATATTTCAACATAGTTATGGGATTATTTTTTTTTAATAGAACAGAAAACAGGATTGCTTGGAAAAATCATTATCCTCATTGCTTGCACTGCAGCCCCACGGACGTCAGTGGCAACTGCTCACCCAAGGTGGAGGCTACAGCCTGAGCCAGTCTTGTTTTCATAGAATCATAGAATCATAGAATTGTAGGGGTTGGAAGGAACCTCGAGAGATCATCGGGTCCAACCCCCCTGCCAAAGCAGCTCCCTAGGACATATCACTCAGATAGGCATCCAGGCGGGTCTTGAAAGAGAAGTCTTGCTCCTTCAGAGAAGCAGACTCCACCACTTCCCTGGGCAGCCTGTCCCAGGGCTCTGTCCCCCTCACTGTGAAAAAGTTCTTCCGCATGTTGGTGCGGAACTTCCTGTGCTCCAACTTGCAGCCATTGCCCCTTGTCCTGTCTCCACAGACCACTGAAACAGGGCTGGCTGATTCTCCCTGCATCCCCTGCATCTACCTTCTATCCCTAGGATTATTATTAACATAATTACTCTGAATGATGCCTAAAGTGAATCCACAGTTCAAGTTACCAGGTGTCAGGCCTGGCTCCCGGGTTTTCAGTCACTTTCCTGTGAAGAAAAGGCAACAGGCCAAGTAGAAACACTCCCAGACAGACCAACAGGTTGCTCAGGGTCAGGTGCCACCAAGCTCTGTAGGTGGGTGGGCAATGGTAGGAGGAAACATCCAGATCTTGCTCTGTGTTCCCATTCTCCTGTAGAAATGCTAATACAATCCTACTGGGAAATACAATCTCTTCTTCACTATGCTTTTGCAGACCAGAGTATGATGAGGTCTTACATCTCCTTACCTGGCTCACAGCTAAACAGTTAAGAGGTACACCTAGATGCCTTTCTTCTGTGGTAGCACAGTCCCTGGAGGTCCCTAAGAGAAACCCCAGCTTCAACCATCCTGAATGTGGTAGATACAGCTACCCTAGCACAGAGGCAAAAAGTCTTTTTGAGAATAAGCACCTTTACCAGCCTAAGCCAAGGGCCAGTAAAATATTAAGCCTTATGAGACACCGATTTAATCAAAAGTTATATTTAACATACTCCTATCAGAGACACTTAAACTAGTAGGCAAGGGGTGACCAAGTATTTTCTCTGAAAACCTTTAAATTGTAACTCAAATGGGGATATACTAAAATACTTCTGACTTCTAGCAAGACATATCATGCACCATTACATTTAGAGACACAGAAATGATCAGGATGGAATCTTGAATGGCTGTAGTATATCACACTACAGCGAGTTCTCTGCGCTACACAACCTGATGCCACATGACAAAGTGTGACAGCCGATCTGTATCACTTACGAGAGATTGTTGAGGTGTGCTGAATATTTTCTAAGCTGCTATCAGAAAACATATGTTTCCAAGGGGTAACGATACAGTGGGTCTGAATAACTCATAAAAAATATGAATGAAGTGTTCTCACCTTCATTTGACCTTTGTTACTTCTCCAGCAGACAAAGCTAAATGTGCAGCACACCAGAATGCATCTGAAGAAGAGACAGATGATAATAAGAAGCTGTTAAGAGATGCTCACTCTACTGGCTCTATTAGTTCAGCTTGCTTGCACAGAAAGAATTTCCCAGCACGTGTGAACCTCAGTATAGATCAATAAAGGGAGATATCCAGGTCGATCTCTTCTCAGCCTGAGCTCCTCCAAGCAAGATGCACACTCAGTGCGATGTCTTGTTGAAGGCTGAAGACAGAGAATGCAAGAAGCCATGCAGAATGTGTAGTGCTGTTCTCTCTGAGCAGCACATCTCCAGCACCATCTGGGAGTGCTCGCTCCACCTTTGGCTGTAGTCATGTTACAAAGGTATCCAGATGGCTTCACTCTCCACCTGCATTTTCCTGTCTCCCACACCTACAGCCAAGGTATGTTGGGCTACTCACCTTTTGAGGAAAGGTCACAGATCAAAAGATGTTTTGTTTTTGTATTTCTTGCATATAAAAATACATCTGCTCATCATATTTTTCAGATGTTAAAAGGAGAGTGATGTTTTCCAAGTGTCAGCGGGAGAGCAATGCCTGCACACCCTTAAACACACACGGGACATAAAATGTAGAAAGAGAGAGTTTGGTCAACCAAAACAAAGAACCTTCTGTCCATAGGAAAATAACACACAGATTGGACAAGTACCTGGCAGGAATGGAGAGTGCCTTGGCTGTGTAATCTATCTACCTCATTCTGGTCAACTATTTCCCACCATCACCTGTGTATACTGAGTTTTCACCACACCTTGTATGCAGGATTTGGGCAGGTGGGAGTTATCAGTGGTCTAAGACCACTTGCCAGCTTTGAGAGCCATCTATCACTTTCCTTTGTATACTATCTGGGTCAGATACTCAAGGGATTTAACTATTTGTTTACCCCAGGTAAAACTTTTGAAGCTATTTTCAGTTCCCTAAATGTATAATCCAAACCAACCAGAGACCAGCTCGGAGTTACCTCCCATGGTCACTGGGATTCACAGGTTTGATATGCCCGTGATTTTCTCTTCTCTTTGACATTAAGGCCTAGGGCACCTTTTAGGGCATAGATTTTCTGAGGCATTTAGCAGTCTCCTTGTGTTATTCTGCATCACCTACCTCATTCTCATGCCAAGCCCTCGGGCATGATAGGCATGAAGAATGCCTAGCATTTTGTCACTGAGAAAACAGGTTTCCACATGCTCTGCTAAACAATCTCAACAGATGCTACTAGGAAGGCTGGAGAGTGATTTTCACAAAGCTATAAATTTCCTCATGGTCCAGACTGTAGTCTTCAGAGACAGAGCTATGCACAAACCCATGAAAAGGACTCTAGTCCACCCCGAGAGCTCTCAGAGGAACTCAGGTGGGAATTACATTTAGGGAGCTGGGGGTGCACAACGTGGGTGCCCAGGCTGACCCCGGAAACAGGACTGAGCGTGGTGGAAGGGCTGAGCAATGGGTACTACTGAGCGCAAGCGCTCTTGAAGGGCACAGTCGAACAGCGGCTGCTCAGAGACACCCATCTCTCTCTGCTTCCTCCCTCCCGGGCAGCTTATTCTTTAATGTCTTGAAGCAGCAGGGAGGAGGTAGGGAACAGCGTTAATGACACCTATCAACTAATTGAAGCTATGCACAGGAGTCTGAACAACAAATATGCTGCATAGGTGCTAAGCCACTACAGATGATAAAAAGGCACAAGGTAAAAAGGAAGGCGATTGCAAACTGGTACGAATTAGCATCAAACACAAAGGAAGTTGTAATGAGAGCAGGAGCGTGAAGAGTGACAATTCAGCATGGGAAAGATAAAGATGGAACAAGAATGGGATCAAGAGAGAGAGCAAAGAAAGGATGGGGAGGAAGAAAAATTTGAAATGGAAACGATGAAAATGGAATATGATTTCCAGAGGGAAAGAATAAGGGTGAATGAGGGTCCTACTGGGTCAGCCCATGCATATTTAGTCAGTTATAATAAGGTAAAATTGCTTCCTCATTACAAGGAAGGGAATGATGTTGATATGTTTTTTGCAGTCTTTTAAAAAACTGTACAGAACTTATAATTGGTGAGAGGAGGCATGGGCAGCACAGTTCAGACCTTGCTCAATGGGAAAACCCTAGAGGCCTATGCCAAGCTGGTTGATAATGACTGCCGTGACTATCAAATTGTGCAGGGAGCTTTTCTGAGAAGGTATGAGGTTGACCCCAGAGACCTGCAGGGTTACACTTGGGTCTCCAAGGAAAGGATCTGATAACTCCTTTCCTGAATTGGCTGTAGAAATGACAAGTTTATTTAACAGGTGGATAGAAGGTGAAGAGACATCTGTATCTGTTTCTTTTTTCTTTTTTTTTTTTTTTTTTTGTAAATGATGAAATTACCTTGAGAGGCAGCTTCTAGAAGATGTTCTGAAGGATTTGGGAGCCTGCTAGACAGAAAAATCCTTCTATTAAAATTTCAGCCTATTAACCAGACCAATTTTTTTATGTGCATCCACAAGATAATGAGAAAAGTAATGGGAATCCTTCCTGTTTCCACAGAGACATGCCCTTCCTTTCAGAAGCAAAGAGAAAGAGACAACAAAGTAGACAATTGCCAAAATCTTACAAGCCACTCCATTACTTCAAGAATGTAACAACAAAACAAACCAGATCTCATTAAATATATTATATATGCAGAATGTGCAGATGTGGCAGAGTGTGAATGAGAGGTGATCAGTTATCACGCTTCCTTCAGCACTACACAAGCACCATAAAAAAGTTTTACAAAAGCAAGTTCAGATACAGTTTCGTGAAAGCCCCTTAGTGGAAGCACTGATGCCAGGCTGTGTTTCCAGAAGATGGGCTGGTTTGTTCCTCCTGGAAAGCATTACCAGAGAAGCATCTACATTCCAGCTTGGATTTCCATTTCAAACAAAGCGTGAAGTACTGAAAAGTGACTGGCTGGAATAGGAGAAGGATATTACCTTCCACTTTCTGCAATATTTACTAGTTGTAATGGGTCTGTAAAACGCAACGTTGACTCAGCTACTACATTCCTAAATTCTTTCCAGACTCTTGACTAAATATACTCTATGCCTGGCAATATCATGCTGCTTCCTCTAACACCTTCCTCCAGCACCTTCCGCAGCAACGCCTTGGATAGCACCCCTCCTTGTTAACCAGCACAGCTGTCCTGAGGTGATTGCTTCATGCTAAGCTCCATAGCCAAGGCTCTAACGAAATAGTTTGCTATGTCTCCCATTTATTTTCTTTCTCTTCTCCTGTTTCACTACTGATCATTTTCCTTTCTCTTTTTAACTCATCTATTGTCCCATTTATTTCCTATTTCTGAACACTCATACTTTTTACTTACCTCTGGCAGTTCTATCTTCTAACTGACATCAGCTCATGAGGTGGCTCCTACTTGACCCTTTATCCCTTGCTGAACAACTATAAGCTTCACAATGCTTTAGCTAAAAGAATTTTGCTTATATGCTTTGCTAAGTGTAAACTAGTTCACAGAACACGTGCAGGGAAAGCACGTGGTGTTCAAGATTTAAAGCTAAGTTCAGATGCTCTTGTGCTTTGGGTGTTAGCATCAGAGCTCGATGTAACAAATATAGGCTTATTTTAATCTTCTATAACTGCACAAATTTCAGATTTTAATTGACTTCTTCCCTCCTGAACTCATCTCATAAAGCGAGTTAGGTATATCTACTGAGTAAATAGAAGACAATAATACGTTTAAATGTCTATCAAGAGAGTTTCTTCTACCCAGAGCTGAAAAATCGATACAGCTCGGAGAGACATCTTTTGTTAATATAACTTTTTCTTTCAGCACATTTCTAAGATGTTTAATATTTTTCAGTGTTATTGTGCTGGCACTGAAAGCCCAAGCCGTGTCAGCAGATCCCCGAACTGGGACTCCAGAGATATGTACTCTACTCTTGAAGCCATTTTTAACATCTTGGACAAGCAACTACAGCTCTCCAGGCCCTTCTATTCATTCCCAGCCATTCCCTTTTGGGCCTTGTTCCTGCAAAGATGTATGCATGTGTTTGTATAAACAATGAAGGTATTTAGGGAACTACATGACTGTGAGCAATCCAATAACTTGGAGTTACTATTAAATCCAACATTCAGGTCTTTGTAAGACACAGGTTTGGACTGCACACTTTGTAAGACACAGGTTTGGATCATGCTGGATAGGGCTGAGTTGTCTATAGACTTTAATTGCTTTCAAAGTTAACAGAGAATATACTTGTAGCACCCTAAAAAAGCCAGCAAGTTTTGCAGACTAGCATGCCAAAAAAAGACAGCAAAGAGACAGCTGTGCTTCATTCCAGGAGTATATGGAGGAATTAGGAATTCCCACAAATCCTTAGAGCACCAGGCACCAGAGCATAAGCTTTCCAAGCCTCCACAGACAGCTGAGATGTGGGGGGGGTGTTTAACATAGTTAAGACAGAGGCATTCGTGGCACCCTTTTCTGGACTGAATACTGTCAGGATGAAAATATACATCAAAAAACCACTCTCCATTTCCACCTCTCCTCTCCTGCCCCAAATCAGCCTCTAAATAACATGACATCAGGAATAGATGCTATGGTGCTACAGCAACAACAGCAGAGAGAGAGGAATTGGCTAAGTACTTTGGGGGTTAAAATCGATGCCCCAAACAGTAAATTTTATCACCAAGAGTGAGTCTTCTATAGTCTCATTTATTATTGCAAAAATGATTGGAACTGGGGACCATGACACTATTACCTGTTACTGCAGATTTATTGAAAATTAGCAATTCCATTTATATCTATGAGATTTCAGGGATTATTCTGTTATAGACTAGAAAACTGATAGATTTATAACTCTGGTGAATCTAGTTGTACCAACTAATAGAGCAAGTGAGAAAATTTAGAGGTTTGTACTCCTAAAGGAGTTAACCTTTGGATAAAGAAACATTTTTCAAGTCACATCTTAGAAATTATTGGATCCATAAATTCTTGCTGCCATAGGATGAAAAATATTCATTTCCTGGGTTTTAGATTTTTTTTTTGTTCCAGAAAGATACAAAAATCAAATGTTAGTACAAAAAATTGCAATCCATTCAGAATTCTGCTGTAGTCGCTGCTGGGCCTTTTCTTAACTCTTATTGGCTGAGTTTGGCTGGCTCTAAGGAAATTCTCATGTTATGTATCTTCTAAATTCATTAACATTGTATTGACTTGAGTGAATTGGATCTAACTTTAATTTTGATTTCTGTGTACTCACTGGACTCCTTAAAAATTGAATCAAACCTGCAAAGGTATTAAATTCACACCAGAATGTTGGGGAAGAGGGTGTTTATGCTTGTTTGTTGTTTATTGGGTTTTTTAAAGTAATATGAGAGATCTCTGACTGTGGATGAGGCTTGTGTAAATCACTAAAATAATCTTACAGCTTCTTGTCTCTCCCTGCCCTGAAATTTGACGACATCTCTAGCCCAGATACAAAAGCGATACAAAACTTTGGTATTTGGCTCTTTGGGGCACAAGGTTTGGCCAACCCTGCCACTGATGTTCCCTTCCCTGTAGCTTCTGCTGTAGGAGATGGTCTCCTTTGCACACCAACAATATAAGTATACACAAACCAAAGCGCATCCTCAGATGTGTATGGATCAGTACTGTGTCCAGGTGTGGAGTCCCCAGCATAAAAAGGACATGGAACTGTTGGAACGGGTCCAGAGGAAGGCCACGAAGATGATAAGAGGGCTGGAGTACCTCTCCTATGAAGCCAGGCTGAGAGAGTTGGGGTTGTTCAGCCTGGAGAAGAGAAGGCTCTGAGGACATCTCATAGTGGCCTTCCAGTACCTGAAGGGAGCCTACAAGAAAGCTGGGGAGGGACTTTTTAGAAGGGCATGCAGTGATAGGATGAGGGGGGATGGTTTTAAATTGGAAAGGGGGTAGATTTAGATTGGATATTAAGAAAAAAAGTTTCACTACGAGGATGGTGAGGCACTGGAACAGATTGTCCAGGGAGGGGGCATCCACCACCTCCCTGGATGTGATCAAGGCCAGGTTGATTGGAGCCCTGAGCAGCCTGGTCTAGTAAGAAGTGGGGCTGGTTTTAAGGTCTCTTCCAGCCTTAACCATTCTATGATTCTACTACACACATGCACATATAACGTTCGAGCCTGGCTGACAGCAGTAAGCAATACCACAATAATACATGACGATAAGCTGTGTAGCTCCCTCTCCTGTCTGAGGCAAGTCTTTAGGACTAAATAAAGTTGTTACTGTACCCAGTGGCTGCTGAGAATCCTCTGTTCGCAGCTGGGGCAGGCAGATCCAATGCCTCCACTTTCTGTCTGCTTCAGGTGGGAAGCCAGTGCTGGTAACACTGGCAGGACCAGACACACGTCTGCTGCCTCAACTGCAAGATATAAGAAAATGAAATGAATCTGGATGTAAAATAGCCATTAGTTAGAAGAGTAACAGCAACATACATTGTTTTCCCTGTGGAAAAGCACACAGCTGGTACTTTTGCAGGGCTGCTTTGGTATTGATTATTGCAGGAACTCAAGAACCAGCAAACAAATACACAATTTATGAATTTAAGTACATGAGAAATATCTAACGGGGGTGTAGATTCTTTCCTAGTAATGTGCAAAGAGTGATCTTTGCATTCCTGAACTGAAAGCAGCAATGCAATTAAAATCCATCACCTAATGTTACATATAACCCATCACACCACATTCTTTCACTCAGTTTTGCTATTATTAACTGCTAGCTATTTTTTTGTTACATGTACAGATAAACAGGTTTTTTTAATTAATTCAATAACTAATTCAAGGTTTTCCAAATCTGAAGAGCTTTGTTGCTAAGGTCTGGAAAAAAGGGAAGAAATGCTGAATTTCAGTTAAAAGTAACTGAGAGAACTCATGCTTTAAAGGAAAGAAGTATGAAAAAATTTGTAGTATGGACCACATCCCCTCCCTCGTAGCATCAACTGATTTTGGTTATTAAATTTGGAATGAAGGAAAATCCTTTCTCTGACAATCTCTGAGGAAAAAAGCCCCTGAAATCATCCCCTCATTTCACAATCAATAAGGCAAAAGCAGCGTGTAGAGGAATTTATGATGCCATCAGGCCATTACAGTGCTTCACCTGTAATGTGAGAAAAGAGCATTTCTAAGTGTCCAGTGTTTCATATGAGACACAAAGCAGGTTTAAAATGCCCAACAGAATTTGTCTTTCTGCTTATTATTTAACATAAACTAAAGTATTAAATATTTCCAGCTATGGTTAATAAAAACACCCCACACCCACAAAAAAACCTTGAAAAAGAATGTCCTCTTCCTGTACTCTAAAGACTGTGCTGCATTCTTACCCAGGATAAACCAGCGTGGCCCCAGTGAAGGCTGAGCTGTCCCTATTGCAGTTCTTTTCTGATTACAGCTGCAAAACATCCCAACTTGGCTGAATTCCTTAGTGCAGACCCGAATACAAAAATAGCCACGGAGCTCCACATACGTGTAAGACTTGACTATGATATTGAATTTTCTCTGCTTAAAATGTAAGGGAATTATATTTCCAAGATCACAGATTGTCACTTAATAACCTGAGTAACTCCTGTTTAAGTGAAAGAAAATAGCCTTGAGTATACCCCAAAGATCATTTCCTGTACTTTTTAATACAAATCTGCAAAAGCATCACAGATTACAAATCCATTTCCGTATCCCTTCTGAACAATACAACAAATACTACTTATACGGTGGTGTTAATTCATTAGTTCAGGCAAAATCACCTCAGATTTTGGTAATTATCCTTCTTTAATACAAGGCACTGCTTTATCATCAGCTGAAAGGAACCTGAGTTGAAAGGAGCAGTTCTGCTCTTCAGAGAAGGTAAATTCAGGGCCAGAATGCAGACACAGCTCCTGCAAGAAGGGGTTGCTAAGTGTCCAGAGAGTCTCTGCTCACTGAGATCGAAATAATAAACTTCAACATGGACTTTAAGGCTGTGTACTTCAATTCTTATAATTAAAAGATAAATTTAATACTTATAAAAATAACAATAATAATATATTTAAACTTGCAGATTTAACTGAGCTCTGCTCCCCATGAGCACAAGGGTAAGCAAACATACAGCTTGGGCTGGGCTCCAATTAATTAATGATTTCCTGTAATCTTCTAATGAGCCTCAGTGAATGTCAAGACTGAGGAAGCATGCAAGAAAGATGCAAGGCAACTGGTGAGAAGTTGCTCAACTAAACAGAACACAGTTAATTCCCCCAAAAAGCTGCTGGATTCCTCCAGGAATATTCCTGGATTCCCCCAGGAATATTTTTCTATACATTAAGGGAAGCTCAACAATGTCATAGTATCTCATTGCTTTAATACATCGATGCATGAGTACTTCAGACCACGATGGAGGGAAGTATTTTAGCCCAGAGACAGGCAATAAAAAGGCAGTTTAACAAGTCATGAGTAAGAAAGCAACAAGCCAGGCTACATTCTTCCCTGTAAATCAAAGTTCTTCCAGAAAGGCTTAGAAAGAGTGGTTGCTATTTGCAACCAAGAGTCAACTGAAAGTTAATGGGGACATCGCTAAAGATTGCAGACAAACGGTTACTGTCCTTTTAATGAATATTTTATTCATGTCACCTTTAAATTAGTTGGATTTGATAGGATGATAATGTAATGCAAAATGGCTTCCTCCCCAGACCATTTTAGGTGGAGGGTAGATAGGAATTTAATTTTAGGGTAATGCCAGGTCAAAATGAAATTTAAAAAATCTTGGCTGGAAAGTAATAAATCCAAAGTGACCAATGGAAAAAAATATTAAGTTAATGAGATGTGCAAGCCATTTAGAAAACACAGATATTTTATATGACCTGCATTTTCCTTATCTGGAAACAAGGCATTTTAATACCTGCTGATAGGGATGAAAGTGGGGAAAAGAGAAGAGGAGGCACTCTCAAAGCTGTTGCTATCAGGTCTTGATAAAGTTATGAAGATAAAAAATAAACTTATGAAGATAAAAGTTCATGATGGGAATATTAATCATTTGATCAGCAAACCCATTAAAAATTGAGACCCCTAAATCCTCTTTTAGGTATCTAAGTATGTTCTGTTTTCCAGTGTTCTCACTCAAGAACACCAATGAAATAGTTCCCAAATTAGGTTGATGTGGCTGCCCTGAAACCACAAGGTATGGGATCAGGTAGCCCAACTTCTCCTCATGTCTCATCCCTCTTCTTTCCGTTATCTGTCAAGAAGCTAGCACAGATAAACGCACAGCCTACGCAAGGGATCTCACAATTTAAAGCTGGTTTTATACAGTTTTACCATCAGGTGGATACTGTGTTTCCTGAGTTACACTGTTTCTTCAAAGGAAGGTGGTCCTGGAAAACACCAAAGAAAAGGACCAAGGGACAGCTAGAGCAGCAACCTGCAGAGAAGGCAGGGAAACCAGGTAAGAGGGCACAAAATAAACCCGAGGGATGCAGCTGAGGCAAGAAGAAAGGTGTGAGAAAGGAAGAGTTTGTTTCCCAGTGGTAGGGTATTGCATTTCCATTCAAATACAACAATAACAAGATACTCCCTGGTAAAGTGTCAAAAAAGGTAATGATGTCAGTTAATTCTTAAGTCTATTTATTAGAAGGATCATTGTCATTTGTAGATTGCACCAGAGCTAAGACAAGAGAAAATGTAGCCTCAGGTGTTGCCCTTGATGCCAGCTGGCTGTCCACCAAGGGATGCTGCTGGAGATGCAGCAGCTTGAGAAGGCACCAAGGCTGTAAGGGGATGTCACAACCAGTGCAGAAGCTGCAAGTGGGGAAGTCATTAAGAAGAATGTGCTCCACTGAGATGAGGCCTGAGTGACAAGCATGGAAACTGAGCTCTTCAGAGAGGAGTAAACTCATTTCACGCAAAGACATTAAACTACATTGTGTTGTGAAGCTACAGAGCATGACTACTCCCTTGCAGCAAAGCTTTGGTTATTTGAATATTGTTAATATTGTTATAAATAAGAAAAATACACTTGGGGAGTTTCAAAAATAGAGTGTCACCTGATTCCGAGTTATTTCTGGATATTCTGGTGGCAGCAGTGCAGCCCATGAAGCCGAGCATGTCTGCTACTTTTAAATGTGAGTATGCTACATTAGCCACGCCACTGTGACTTTGACACTGGACTAATGGATTGCACCACCCTCAGGTTCCCCCTCCAGATCATTTGAAAACCAGAGCTAGAGAAGAGAGTGTCTTCCCACCCATTAAGAAGCACATCAGATTATCGCAATGCTTCAGCATCCACAGTGCATCCAAAGGCATTTTGGGTGGAATTTCAGGTATGGGTGTTATTTCATTCTGCATCTTCTCTCCAAGTCTGGAAGAGAGATAAACCCCACTGAAGCACACTCTGATTATCAGCCCCACTGCATCATGAGGAGACAGGGAATACAGAAAACTGATCTTGAGCAATGCTGAGCTGGACCTGTCATCACAGTACATAAATTATTCTAATTTGTTGTCCTCATTAGACAGCTTGCTGATAAGCTGCAATGGTCATCAGGACTATTGATGTTTTTTCTTGATGGTGGCGGGTTTTTTCAGGGGGTGAATGCTGGCTTTAAGCAATCTCTTCTCAAGGCTCAGTTTGATAATCCTTTTCAAGCTTTTATTTAAACTCTCTAAGAGAAAAGCAAGAATGAATTAGAAACTGGAAGAACACAAAGCTCGAAAGGGAAGATCAATAACTCACATGCACAGCAGTAAACAAACTGGAACAATTACAGTGAAAGATGGTTATTGATCAATATCAGGAGCAGCTCATATGCTGGCACCTCTGTTTATACCAGACCTCAATTATATTCTTACTTTCTCATAATGTAACTGCATTCTACAAATTTTATCACCAGAGAATTTTTAATTCCCTTTTATTAGTAACTAACAGCCATGTAATGGTTTTGGCAGTGGTCATTATTGGTAATTTACATGTCAGCAAAAGGTGAGCTGCACAGTGCCCTCTATTGTTATAACCTGCCACACCATCAGAAACCTGAGCTGCAGAAAGATGAACTGACCTCTCTGATGTCAAGGGCAGGGTCAGAAGCTGACAGAGACCTGGATCTCCTGAGTTCTGGGGACTTTGTTTTCTGGCAGTTCTAGTCCCTGTAGACCTTGACAACAAGGGGGGGAATTTTTCTTCTTTTATTTTAAAAAAAGAGGCAACTATTCTGTTTCAGAAGCACCTGAGCAAAACTATTCAGACCTGTTGTTTGCAGTGCAATGAGAGAAACAAAAGACTTGCACTATATGTGTGCATCCAAATCACTCTGGAAGACTTCTAAATAAAGCTCTCCACGTCTATGCTGATCTTCCTTTTCTACTGAAAGAGGCACCAATATTTACAACTCTGGTAAGAGTCCTGCAAGACAGAAGTCTTCCCTGGTTTTTATTATCACAAGTCCTTTACCAGAGTTATTTATGATACAACATGACACAACTGCTTTTTGTTTCTACCATCTCCAGTTCTTACAGCACTAGTCTCACCACTGCCTTGCACAAAACAGCCAAGGTGTTTCATTCTCACTGAACGAGGACATTTCCTTCTCCACTTCCCTCTCAGGTACTTGCCTGGTCTGTAAAAACTATCACGCGCTTAAATTTTGTTCAATTACACGAGTCAGAGTGAAATTTGACTTTCAGTTGGTTGGAACTTTGTGGTTTTGACTTAATGAGATGTATCAGCACCCAACACAGCTTTTCCTGTTGTGGGAAATTGCTCCCTCATGGATATCTGAGGTAACTAGGTTTTAATTTAAAGCACATGTATCAATCCGCAAGGCTGCCTCTGTAAAATCTTACTTAAAAAGACAAGTTGCTGAAGAATAATGAACTGAAATCTGTCCACTTTAAAAGTTTCCTAAAATAAGCTCACCTTTAAAAAAAAAAAAAAAAAGAAATACCAGAATCCTAGTCACAAATTTTATTGGAAATTTAGAGGTGAAGAATTAAATCTGTCGGAAACAGAATTCACAACCAAGGTTAACACAAAGTAAAATAATCTATGATAAGCTTCCAAGTTTTTTTTTTTTCCAGGGTTTGCATTAGATCATTTTATTAAGCCTGTTTTTAAAATAAACTAAACGGTTGGTTTTCAAGCCAGTGATTCCAAACATCTAAAAAAATATTGATGAAAGTATCTATAGCTGATTGTCCATAAAATTTGAATTGAAAAAGATATATAGATTTTCATTGGCTGTCAACAACTTCAACACAGTCTATTTAAAAGGTAGAGGATCAAGAATCTCAGTGAATGCTGAGAGGCATAAACATGATCAGTATACAGAAGCTGAGGACACACACTCTGACTTTATGATCCAAGTCTGACTTAATGGTAACAATCCCAGTAAAACAAACCCCAAGTCGGGATTTTGTCAGAGAAATCACAGAAAGAACAGAAACATTCAGGAAATCTACTGCTGCTTCAGGTGGCCAGAGAGTAAATTTGGATTTTTCCTATCATACTGTGTAATAACAGGTGTCAAATTCAGTAGCTGCTTTATGTGAGCTTTGAATTGAGAGGATGCTGGGAATACCGTTCAATGCTTTTCAAGTTCAGGGCGTACTTTGTGCTGCCTTTGCTGAAGATCTCAGAAGCACCTCTGTACCTTAAAGGATGACCTTCAAGTGGCAGTATCAGTATCTACTGATTCACATAGAGGAAATAAAAGCCAGAACCACCCTCTCTGTCTTTCTATCCAAGAGCTGGTATCTTGAGCAGCTAGGATAGGGAGGCACTGAAGCCAAGTTAGCAATGGGCTTGAGTAGGTAGCTTTTCTTTTACTTTTTTATTCTTCTCATTGCCCCAAATATAATGTTATAGCAGCTCTTGTGTGGTGCACACAAACAGCCCTAGAGATGTTTCCTGGAGCATCCTGAAGCGAGTACTGGAGTTGGATCCACATCCTATTTCTGCTGGGTCTGACTATAAGCTTTTTCTTTTTCCTTAGACATCCCATGTGCCTTTCCACTTTGGTTTTTATTCCGATCCAGCCCTCCACTGCCTTGACATTCAGGTGCTCTTCAAAAACCCATCACTGATTTCCTTGTAATCCTTACACAAAATGGACAATATGCTAAGGAAAACCGCCTGGCGAAGTTGCCAAAAGAGCAATTCCAATCTAATTAGGAGTTCATACTGCTTCAGTGAAAGCAGCACAAACACTGTTAATATTCACTGCAGCTGCTTTGTCAATAACTCCCAGTGAATCCTCCAATTTATAAGAAAAATCAGGAAACTATTGGATTCTATGACACTGATAGATCTATCAGTATTCATTGCCCCTATCCTCTGCAACACAAGGCACAAATGCCAATAACTCTAACAGTCCCTTAAATGCTGAAGGATCATTATTAAAGTGTGCTTGGCATCCCTGGTCATTAATTATAATCTTGTGCACATATGCAGTGTGATTGCAGGAAATAATCAGCTTTGTCTGCCAAATTGGCAACATTTAGAAACTAATTTGTTATGACATACCATCAAAGATATTTAAACAACAAACCCAAAGCTCTGCTGCACTGTGCACACTGTTAAAATATCAGATCACATCATTAAAAAATAGTTAACATATCCGAGGGGAGGTAATATTTATCCTTGAACCCTGGTTCAAGTGGAATTTCCAGAAAGAACAGTTATATCCTTTCTCCTTCGCAGTTTCTAGGAGAGGAAACTCTCTCCAGAGCGATGGACGGGGGGAGGGAATGACTTAGATTACACTACAGACTTGCTGTCAGTCAGGAGCTATTAAACGGCCATTGAATAAATGTTTGCCAAGAGCAAAGCTTACCCAGGATTACTGCACCGTTCAGGATGCCTGCAGATTCATTTAGAGACTTTAAACCCATATTTATCTGTCTAATTTCTTTTATAGCCCCTGTTGCTGCTCTCATCCACCTAGTCTCCCCATCCCCCCCACTTCACGAGAGGAAGGATGTGAACACTTACAGCCCCTTGCTGCTGGGACTGAAGTGAAGTGTTCTGTGGGATGGGGAATGTCTCTGCCCCCCATCTCTGCTAGAACCAGGAGAGGAGCTTCCCACCACCTCCCAGCCCGGAGGAACCTGAGCTCCCTAGCAAACTCCTGACTGGTAAAATGTGAACCTCCCCCACACCCTCTTCCAATTTCAACCTGGTTTAATTTCTGCTCACTACACAGGAATTTTTTTCCTTTGTTATCTGGTTTCTTCATACTGGCCAGGACAGTGGCAGGTCTTGAAAGGCAGCCAAAAGAAATAGGGGGATCCCACAAACCCCCTCTGCTGCTGTCTCAGATAATTTCCTACATATGCAGGTGCAAATCCTACAGGATTTAGACTTTTCCCTCTGGACAGAGTTCAGTGGCCTCTGAGGAGAGCCAGAGAGCTATGCTATTACCTGCCATTGATATTTAAGCTTTAGACCATCAGAAAACCCAACACCAATGCCTCAGGGCTTACGTTAGTCCTAGGAAAGGGCCAGGCTTTGCAACAGGTCTCCTAGGTGTAAGCTCTGAATCTGTGGATTATTCTGCCACGAAACACATCCCTTTTTGTTGAGAACATTTCAGTTAGTCCCAGGATAAGGCATACAAAATGCTGACAACCAAGTCAACTTTAAAACTTCCAAGGTTCCAGAACAGAAACTTGCAAAGCAGTGCATGAGACCATGGAAAATTCCAGGGCCTGCCAGACTCACCTGTATATCAGCAGGAGCAAAACACCTCACCAAAATACGTGCCTACATCATGTGGTTTATTCTTTTCTTCAGATCTGTGGTCAGAGTACTAAAATACACAGCAAAAGAAAATACTGAGCTCTGCTTTCATCCAGGAAACAAAACTCTTCCCCCCCAAAAAAATTAACAAAAATGATTTAAAAATGGCCAAGCAAATCCCTTGTGTAACCCTTGTTAAAGAAAGGAACTGCTTCTAAATTACAGTGTGGCCATAGCTCTTATTAAGGGAGCTAAATATGATGCTTTTCCCTAGAGTAAGCAGCTGAACTTGCATATTTTTCTGCAGTCTCTTCTGACACTTTTTTCTCTACGTGCTGCTTCCTCCAGTGTGTGTTATTGCTTATGTCCCCTCCCGTAGCAGGAGACCATCAGCCATGTTAAAGATGAGGATGGAAAATACAAGGAGAACTGACAAGTGCAAAACACTTAACCGATATGATTGCTTCTCTATTCTTACAGTAATGACTGTTTACTCCAGGAGACTCTACTTCAACAGAAGATTTTGTTTAGTTTATGTGACAATTTCCTATTCCTTCCCTATGTTTTCTCAGAAGCCAGCCTTCCACAGTATAGAAACAGCAGTTAAGAAATCACAGCTTTGTGCAAATCCATTCCACCAGATTCTCAACTGCTGTCATCAGCCACTGAACCAACAATAACATCTTTTCTTTTCTTTCCCATGGTATTTTGCAGCTTGTAACTAATTTAATAAGGAAGTCTTTCAAAAAATGCTTGAAAAGAACTGGTATTTTTTTCATAAAGTAATTAATGTTATGTAGGTTTCTTTACAACACAGTTCTGAAATCTGTAGGTCCCAAGGATAATGCTCCAAACAGGAGGTAATAGAGTGATCTGAAATCCATTGTCATGGAAAGATGAGCTGTAGCAAAAGGTACCTCAGGCTATTAATACCTATTATATCAATATTCTTTAAATGTTTCTATTTTTTTCAAAGAAAAGTAATAGTTATGAACTTCTAATTAGCACCTTAGACATAAAGCAAATGTTTTCTACGTAACTGTATAGATTTGACTATAGTATTAGCCTTTAACCTTTCAAACATGTAACTTGCATAGCTTTACCTTTTCATATTCTTGTTTAGATTTCATAGCTGATTGTATTGGAATAGATGTGAACAAACTCATGCCCAAACCACCCCAAAACAAGGCCATTGGCAAACCTTATTCTTTGAGATGCTGTGACATCTCTAGAGATAAAATTTTGAGCTTCCCATTAGGATTAGCATTCAGCTAAAGCCTTTCATAGAAATGGTGTAGGATCACAAAGGTACCACACTGTATGGGGAGTTTAATACAGTGTTCTTAAAAAAAAGCAGATGGAGAGTTCATAATGCCTTTTAATCAGGACACATTTTACCTTGAAAACTTCTATTACAGTGTACTCCATTAAGGCCAATGTTTAAACAACATATAATAATAAGGCTATAATTATTTTCTTCTTTTTCTTATTTCGATACCAGTTATTCAGCATTTATATAAAGACCTAAAACACTGGCCTTGGAAACAATGTCCTTTCAAACAAGCCATTTTTAATTAAATGTCCAAAGAACAATGCCTTTCCACTGGGATCCAAGCCTAACACAACGCGTACAAGCACAAGTCCAATACAGGGCGAAGTTGAGGAGCTGTCCCTGGAGCCATGCAGATAATACGTCATGGGGACAGTAGCCATTGTTCCCTCTGCATTCCAGGAGATTGAATTCTGAAAATGAAATGCCTCCAGAGAAAGCATAGGAGTGATTTAATCCCAACCAACTTCAGCTCTACTGGGTCCATTTTGACACTTCTTTAGGATACGGATGGAAGCTCTAAAGGCAGGGATTGAAATGACCTTTATAGCAGAGAAACAGCAAGACTTCCCCTTCTCAGTGCCAAGCCAAGGCAGTACCCCGACAGAACAGAGTCATTATCAGCACCTGGAACTCTGCTACTGCATGAGATAAGAAAGATGGTCTGAGGAGATGGAAAGTCTGTACATCCAAGGACAAGCTCCTTGGGTCCCCGTCTCTCTCCTTCCAGAGACATTCTTTCCAATACTTCAATCACTCTTGTCATTATTCTCTGAACACTTTCCAGCTGCCAGTATCCTCTTGAATTGTGGAGAGAACTGCATACAGGGAGCATGCCAGCAGCAGTCACACCTGTGCCAAAACCAGAAGCAGCAGCAGAACCTCTCTCACTCTCTTGAAACTTCTCATTACATTCTTTCAAGAATCTCATTAGCTCTTTTGGCCACGGTGTCTCCACAGAGCTCACATCTGCCTGATCACCCACAGCAAACCCAGAGATGCAGGTTATATCTTCCAGCTCCACACACAGAAACTCCTCATTAACATTCTTTTGACTTGTGGTTGGAATGGGAAGTATTTCCTTACCACCAGCTGACCACGCAGCCATTCTCCTGCCCAAATACAGAACACAAATGCATAGGGGAAACAGCAGCCTCTTTATTCTGTACTGAGAATCTTTCCACTTGAAGTCTGTGATGAATCACTGGGCCTGGTAAATTTTCCTTCTTCCTAATGTATCTTTCCTAATAATCTCATCGCAAATTGTTCCAAGCTCTTCATCATGTTCTCGTTGCCCTTTTTCATTTTCTGTAATTCCTACAGTTTACAGGAGGTAACTGCTTTACCTCTTCCATTTGTTTCCATCTGCTTTTGTTCATCTAAGCCAGGCTGCTTCATAGATAGAGGAAAGGCTCTTCTCCACTGGCCCTCCCTGGCTGTTGAGGGACCTGTTGGAAGTTTTTAACTCTTTGCAATTACCCTTTCTGGTTTAATTCTGCTTGGATGACTTGCTCAGAACCATTTTTAGCTCCAGTAATAGTGGCCCTTTTAAAACTGCTGAAACTTTATTCTGTTTACACATGGTATCTGTAATCAAGTTATGACAGCCTACACTGAGCCAGTCGGTTTTCGTTCTCTGAACATTGTGTCTGTCATTATGAGGTCTAGCACAGAATATCCCATGCTGGATTCAGTTCTTTATGCCACTGCATTCTCTCCAGCAAACTAAGCTACTCATGATTTTGCTGTCTTCTCATTCGCACTTGCCAGATGCAAAAGGAGGTGGTGACCTGATAACCCTGGTAGATTGCAAACTCTTATGGATCTGATCATCTCAGCCAACTTTCTTTGCACCCATCCCTGATAGCATTGCTTACCATTCAACAGATTGATCTCTTATCATGGCATCCAGTTTCCAAATCTGATCATGCCAATAAAAATGAGAAAAAATTACAGCGAGGTGAGAAAGACTGCTCTGAGAGGTCTTTAGTTTAGCTCCTGAACACACAGCAGTTCTTCCAATAAACAGTTTCCTTTATCCTATGGCATGTGATCCTTGTGTGCCACCGAATGCTCTCTGATGGGAAAGTACTGCACCGCTCCCCATTTTCCTACTTCTGAGTTTGAACTGGGGGAAAGTACAATGTGATTAGCACATCACATAACTTTTGGCACAATAAACTTCTCTGACTGACATTATGAACAGTTATCACATACATATATCCCAACTTGCCCAGCTTAAATAAGGAAGAAAATTAGAACTCAGCATCCTATTCTTTTAGTACCGATGCTGCCAGTGACTTACCCTTGGAAAGATAATACTTATCTAGCACATTCATAAGGCTGCTGGGAGAATTATTTACTTGCTACGCCAACATTAATTATCTGAAGTGCTGCATAATGGATCAGTTATGTTTTCCTCATTGTCATCATCATGAAATATACTTCATTCATTTACGGTAGAAAAAAATAAGATGGGCATTATTTACAACCTGTGCAACTTTCAGAAATAGATGTCATTCTCCACAAGCAGAACATTTTTTTTTTCCAGAGACATGCAAAATAGAAGTATGTTTGTTGCTTCCAAACACTGAAGGCTAGTCTGAAGATGAAGATACCAGGACTTTTGTATAGGCTCCAGTAACTAGTTAGCAGAAGTCACACAAAATTAGCTGCTCCATTTCTGTAACATATATAAAATGCTTGTATATTAAAAACCTGGAATTTTAAAAGTCTTTGTCTTGCTCCAGGAATCCTAATGTCTATTTCTTCAATCCTTGGGGAAATTAGGAAGCTACTAGACAAGTTAATGCTTTGAAGCTGTAATTTAAAGAGAAACTCTTTTTTTTTTTTTCCTAAAGAACTTGGCATATTTTAAACAGAAAATTGCAATAATAATTATGGATATATTGACCTCTTTGTACTTAGGCTGGCCACTCAAGTGAAGTAGATTTTAACCATCTCCCTGTAGGATTCTGTCAGCTTCCCATGTCTTGTGCTGTGGCACTTCTTGCATTCATCCTGCAAGTTGCCTACTGCTGTCTTAAGATTCGTCTCACCAAAGACACACTTTCTCAGACCATTTTCTTCCATGCTCTGAAGAACTGCAAGGGTATATGACACCTAGCTGACTTCAGGTCTGTCTGTAAAAACACCACACCTCTCTGTGATGCTGTGTGAGCAGATCTCCTTGCTGTAGCTTACCATTGGGGTGACAGGAGAACTAGCGCAGGGATATCAATTCAGAGCCTGAAATCAACTCTCAGGCTTTGAATGGGAAAACTGAAGCACTGTAGGCATGCCAGAGTCTCACATCACAGTGTAATAGTGTCTCACCCTGAACTGGGGGGTTGAGGAAAACCAAACCACAAACCTGAAACAAAAAAATACAAACAAAAGAAAAGAAGCTCCCTCTCTGCAAAGCAACTATACCCGAGAGAACCAAGGCACACTTGATGTAGATTCAGGTACAGAAAATATCTGGGGCTCCAGCATTATTATAATAAATAATCAGAGGAAGTTTGGGGAAATATATTAACTTTAAATTTCTTAGGCAACATTTCTTTGTTCGTTTTAGTTTCATCTCTCAGCCTACAGCTCAAAATACAAAGAACAAGTTGAAATACAAAAATAAAGGACCAGTTTCTGCTCTCTGGAACTAAGCCCATTTGCTGCAACTCTTAAGCTCTGGCACGATTTTCCTGGGTAAACCCAACCAAAAAAGATGTGTGTAAATGTGAGGATAGATTGTGGATTTGACACTTGTGTCAGTCTAACTGATGCAATTGAGGTGCTCTTCCACTGAATTCCCACATTAGGACTGTCGATGTCAGATAAAGAGCTCACATTACTTTCAAGCATAAGAACATAGTTCACAATAAAATACACTTTGGATTGAAAAACTGCACTTATGGCCAGGCTCAACCACACAGAAATCAGTTTCTTAACGCTCTATCTCTGATCTGAATGTCAGTTCTCTACACAAGTTATCCCCATTTAAGTCAGTAGATTTACTGCAATAAAAGAGAAGTGTCATCCAAGAGGCTCTGCTATGTTTACGTATATAAAGATAGAGAAAGACTGAATGAACATACTTTTCTTATCCCCTTTATATTCACTTACAAATATGCAGAAGTATAGAATCTCTCTCATTTTACAATCTTGGCAAACAAGGCAGTTGTCTCCACATACAGAGATGCAGAGTTTGCTGCATGCCCTACACATCCAGTATAATAGATGACCACAGAATGTCTGCAGTCTTATGGGACGTTTGGAGTCTTTTTTAAAAATAAATATGTTTCCTAACTCAAAAGCAGCAATTTGCATACAAATGTATTTCCCCAAATATCTCACTGCTTCCTAAAAGCAGAGGATACAATTATTTCAATGGATGCATTGCTGCATGCCTTATTCATAACATGGTTTACAAAAGTGAAGTTGGAATTTAAAAGCAATCTAGATACACTTGACTATCTACAAAGATAATGAAGTATTATTTTTATTGTTAACACTGCTGCTAAAATGAGATATTTGGTGATGCAGACCTTCTACACAAAAAGCCTATAGCTCAGTCATGTAAAACTGGCTCAATTTAAGTAGCACCAACATAACTGTTAGCTGCTTCAATGGTTTTAGTCCTCAAAACGCAGAGACATGGAACACCTTGAAATGAATCTTGATATTTCTTTTTGTTCCTTGGCAGGATTGCTATCTTGTCATGTTCAATGCCAGACATAAAGCTTCCTCTACCTCTGTTGCCGATGAGAATGGTAACAAATGATGACAAGCTGATAAGAGAGAAATTGTTCCTAACACTTCAGGACAGTTCACATGGCTTAATGTCACAACACGCAGATAGAAAGTTCATGATTTACAGGAAGAAAGCAGGTTTCTGGCTCCTTAGTGGACAGAAGAGACTTACACTTCTGTTACTGATAGAAGGTGTAATCATTAGCATCATTAAAGGATGAAATGGTCCAACAAAGAAAAAACTGAAGAGGTGGAAGGAAACCTTTAAACAGGATCTCCTGCAGTACCTTTTACTGTTTTGCAAACCCTTCCCCACATGGATGCATGTACATATACATGTGTATACCTATACATACACGCATGTTTGTGCCACTTGCTAGTAACCATTATGTAGTCTCTCAATCCTCAGTTGAAACTGCATTGTGCTAGGTGTCACACCATCACAAAACACTTTGAGGAGTGCTTGGAAGGGAAATGTAGGGCAAGGCACAGTGTGTGATTATAGACAGACAAACGGGGATGGACTATAAAAACCCCAGTGATCAGAATGGTCAGCTTGATGGGCCGAGGTCTCTGCACACCACCTGCCTGGCTGCTGCTAAGTATGTACACAGCGTCTTGTCACCAGAGAGTTTAAAGAGGAATTAAAGGAGAATAACAAGGTAGTCCTGCAAGTGTCCAAGAACTCTTCATCCTCAGCATGACCGGAAGTTACAGCATTAAGTGCCTTCCATACATCAGCCCTTAAAAAAACCCAGAAACAGTGCCTTCATCTCCTTACAATTCTCATGTAAGCACAGAACTACATCCAGCCACAAAGAACCATTTTAGTAGAACTTCTAGGATGCTAGACACCTACAAAAAATACACATTGAGTACCAACAAAGATAGCAAAATGGCGATGTATCACAAAACTGACAGATCCTGGTCCTTGCCGCTGATACTCTTATTTCTGAGGATGACAAACCTGCTGTTTATAAATAGGTAAAGTCATCTTTTCACTGACTCACACCTTTGGTGAAGTTTTACAACTGATTGATAAAAGTTGTCGTTTGTAAAATTAGAGGGAGATCCTCACACAAGAGTATAAGGAAACACCATTGGTGTTCAGAACAGTCCTGAGACACTGCCACAAAGATGTCCCAGCAAAACATCACTCCTCCCTCCCTGCCCAGGAACAGGATGTTCCTCTGGGAAAGGATTCATCAAGCAGTAAGGAGAGGACTTTGTGACATGACTTTGTGTGATAGTGTTTGCTCAGAAACAAAAACTTAACAGAAAATGGGTTGGTGAGCCCCCTAGTTCAGCTCATGTCGAGCAAAAGGAGAAAGCAAGTTCAAACTATTTTTTAACAACCAAAGCAGCTCGTGGCAGAAGCCAAATACAGGTACTAAGACAGCAGAGAAAGGCTAGGACAAGCTTTTACTGCTAACTGGATCAGGGAAGGAGGGCCACATCAGCTGCTCTTTACTATTAAACATCCCACCAGGAGCTGAAAGCAGCTTCATTGCAGTGTGCCAGAGGATGGAGAGCTGAGCCGGGATGCATCAGGCATTGAATGAGCAACCAGACAGCGGGACCCTAATTCACAGCACAGACAGCTGTCCTGCTGCTCCTCTCTGCCCAGTAATCAAAAGAGTCCTTGAAAACACTTGTAACTTCATCCACTCTTGACTCATACTGAGCTGCAAAAATTTCCTTTGGCCAAGCCTCAGGGCAGACAAATGCGGAGCTACTTAGTGGTATCATCAGTGCACAGATGCCTCTCTACCAGTACACATGGGTGCCTTCCTGAGGAAAAGGTTACCCTAGATTTCTTCCTAGCTTCATCTTTGCAAACAGCTGGGTCACTTCAAGA
Source organism: Gallinula chloropus (assembly GCF_964237585.1). Taxonomy (NCBI): domain Eukaryota; kingdom Metazoa; phylum Chordata; class Aves; order Gruiformes; family Rallidae; genus Gallinula; species Gallinula chloropus. The sequence goes on along the minus strand of NC_140087.1, from coordinate 83,677,708 downwards.
CAAAGCTTCAAGCTTAAGGGAGACATCTGGAACCGATAACTTCTGCTCAAGTAGTTCAGGTTTGGCAAAGCTGGGAGCACCTGAAAACAGGTCACTTTTACACTCGGTTCCTTGGCACTGCTCCTGTTCCCAGCTCAAGCAGGCATCATCCACACACGCCTGGCACTCACAGCACTTATCCTTTCCTGCTCATTTGATAAAAACCAAGAGTAATGAATGAGCTAAAAAACAGTGGGCAGATGTGAACTTCAGTTTAAAATGCAGCTCATAAGAAATCAAAACACATGTTTAAGCCAAATACCTTTTGAGTTCAGTTTAAATATGAGGAGGAGACTTTGCTATAGTGATCAGCTAATCTACGCCTGGACTTCTGTTTCGTCAGCCTTCTGTCTAACCCCATTCACCCATTCATTTCTATTTGTTCCTTTTGCTAATATTGGCCTTTCTAATCTCTCTTCATTTGGAAGCACCAGCCCTCCCAATACCTTTAACCATCCTCATTGCACTTTCATTGAAATCAATGGGGCTTTGCAAATTACCATTGTACAGCTGACTCCATTATGCCCATTACAGATTTAAAAACATGATGACAAGAAGCTAATCTGCACACACAACTCCCTCTCTTCTGCTGTAAATAACTCAGCCATATAATTTTTTAAATACTGAAGTGCCTAAATTATAGACTAACAATAAGCAAAATTTCATCTTCAAATAAGTCTACGGGGTTTTTTGTAGCTAGAGATAATACAGCACTTTTCACAGACTCAGCTAAACTGTGATAGCTTTTGTTTGTTTTGTCTTGTTTCTTGTTTAAAAATGGATAAAAGCATGTCAGGCCAATTTAATTTAAATAGGATGTTCAGAGAGTAAGAAGTGAAGCGACAGAGTTTCACTCCTACATAATGTTAATAGCAGAATTAACAATCCAGCATCCCCGCAAAGCCCTTCGAACCAGGCTCTGACAAACTCCTAATCACATTAAAAACTCAGTTTCCCTCCATTAGTACCATGCCTGTGCCAGCATGGAGGGAAACAGCAGGCTCAGCTGCTCCTTGGATGTCACCCAGCAGGGATGGGTTTCACCATGGGACACCTCCAAGGTGCCAGACCAACCTCCAGACCTACTGCTAGGACCTTCCTCCAGGCAATACTGCCCGGACGATGAAGGAAGAGCACAGCACCATGTGGCTATCTGACCCTGCCACACAAAGCCTCAGGAGCTGTAACTGCCTCCAGCTGATGCTGTACTTTCCAAGCCCTTCAATGATCAACACGGAAGCAGATACCAACACAACAAAGGGTAACTGAAACCCCACAGGTTCTGTGCCCTGTGCCAGTCTGAAGCTCCGATGGCCAAATCCAACTGATGCCAAAAAAATAGGAGGAATCCCAGAGCTGGCTCCTCCTGGCACAGCGAGCCTTGCATTGCCACCTCAAAAGCCACACAAAGCAGCAGTGTGCTGGCAAGAGACAGCAGCACCACCAACCTCAAAGGTGGCTTCTCTTTCCCAGGAGCCACAGGCACCAAGGACACATCCCAAAGGTCCCAGGTCCAGTGAGTTGCCCCGTGACATGCCCAAGGAAATGGATCTCACATGGCCAGGAAAACCCATGAGCGGCAAGACAAGACGCCGCAGGTGGAATAAAGTGTTTTTCCCCAAATAACTTTCCTCCTCCTGTGGGTGGGGATGATTTAGCCCATGGTGCAATCTCCACCGCTGTGTAATTTATATTCACTGGGGTGCCAGAACTGCACAGTCTCCTCTAAACATAAGCAATTAACTCCCATTAGCATTAGTGGGAATCACTCAGGAGACTATCCCCCATTATTGATTATCTCATTTTTGTACCAACTCAAAAAAATGTACAAAGAAAAGAAAATCACATAGTTAGTGGCTTTGGCTAAGTTAAGGCAGGCAAATTAGATTCATTATCATTCTTGAGGTAAACAGTGGGGCTTATTAGAATGTAGTTCATTTACATACTTTGATCTGATGGGTGTAGATACCTAATTATACAGCAGCCAGCAACTTATTTTTGATGTTTTTTATTAATTGGTATTCAGTATTATAATTAAATGCACAGGCTGCTCTTCTGCAAATTCTTTTTTGTTGTTGTTGTTGGTTCTAAACCAAAAATAACTTTAAAAACATACCTGTGAAGAACACCATCAGCAACAGATTCCTCCACAATGCAACAGAAACTTAGACCATCGCTTACAAGAACCATGGCCCACAGCTTTGCCTGAGGGCCCATTACTCATCAATCCATCCTTAGCAGGATGCTTAGCAGGCAGCAACATCCCAGTGTTAAACCAGGTATCCAAAATATGCTCCTTTAGGAATATCTAGACCTTTAAGTAATAAAATAGTTTATACATTAAAGAGAGGATAAATATATAAATGTCTTATTTTGATATATCTCTTTATTAACAGATTCAGTGATTGATGGGACTTGATTTTGCAGATCTTGATAGCTCATATGAAACAAAATATAGTGTATCTTAATGCAAAATTTTGATATATATTTTGAAGAGGGCAAAGAAGAGGACCAGTTGTACTTCGTTCTCCACATTTTACATGACCATCTCACAGAAACATAAACATGGTAGGAAAAGGAGACAAACATAGCAAGAAAATAGTAAGAAAATCTCCCAGAGATAAACAAATAATTTCTATAAATAAGGATCTACTGTGTTCTTTGTGTAGAAGGACTCATTTCTGCTTTTACCTGCGTGGCTCCACTCCCACAAGAAGGATTGGTACAGAGCACTTGCATGCATGCTTAATATGAAGCATGTGCCTTCGGTGTCTCTTGTGACACTGTTTTACAGAGAAGCACAGAGTACACAGTTTGATGAAAAGCAGAGTGGTCAGCAGATGACAAAATCACATCTTTTCAGCAGCCAGTAAGAGGTGACAGATTCATGCCAGCAGACATGAGAGTGGTGTTCAGCCATACAAAAATACACGGCCACACCAAAGATAAAGCTTGGGTACCACAAACATAAACAGAGGCAGGACTTGGATCAGGATTTCCATGTTAGGTGCTGGTGTAAGCTAAGATGGTTGGCATGACAAGGCTGTATGTAGATACACATGCAGATTTGGAGAGCTTCCACATGACCCAATGTGATAGAGTAGTGGCTACTGACTTTAGAAGACATTTGAGCTATAAACCGATACGGATCTGTCCGAGGTCTTGGTCTGAGCAGCTCAGAGGCCTCCTCTGCAAGCAGGTATTTCTGCAAGAGAAGGTATATCTGTTCTGTTAAAACTCCAGGGAGGAGTTGCCTGCCGATTAGGTTATTAAACAAACCCGCCATCAGGGGTAGCATTATGTACATATCTCTATAAAAGAAATAATAATAGAATGAATACAGCGAGCAAAGCTCACTAAGCCTTCAAGTACAATGAACTTCTTCCCAGAGCAGACAGTGCCAAGCAAGCTGAAAAATTAATTTACTATTTATTACCATTTTTGTTATGATTGGTATCTTTACAAGTCAGAGTCATTAGCATGCGAGTTTACAATTATCCTCTGAGCCTTGTAATGTCCTGTCATTTACCTCCAGGGATTTATGTCAGAATCCAACTCAGTTGGTAAGTGATCTTCCAGTAGGACAGAATGACAGCACCATTATAGCTCCCTCCAGCAGATGATGGTAATGATATTATTATTCCCCTGATCAGCTTGGTGATGATTGTTTGAACTTTATCAGTATTAATAGAGAAAATAATAAAGGTATTAATATTTGAATGCTCTATGTATTGTGTTTAGTATCATATTATTGCTACATTTTATGGCAAGTACTTTGACATTTCAGTGAGTTCCCATTTACAGTATTACCACTATAATCTACTCATTTTATAATTGCTTCTGGATACTTGTAGGGTTTAATTTCTGATATTCCCTCTCAATAAAAGGACCTGCATATGAGAGTGATATACAATTATCCTCACAAATTTGCATTGTTAGCCTAGAGTTGGGGGTGGGGGTGGGGGGCTTAAAACAGCCAAAAATGTTTAATATGGCTACTGAACCAAATAAGGCTGTATTGGCTTCTCGGGCTTCACTACCACCAGGATTGCTTCTAGCTCTATGGCAGAAGTATCCTTCTATTATAGCTATTTTATGTATCCATGCAATCCACATAAAAGGACAAAAGCTGCCAAGCAACCCAGACTGACCGCTTCAGGAGGAACCTCAAGATGGAGAAACAATCTCCACCAACGTCAAACAGATTCCCTCCCCTAGAATGGAGTCAGGAAGGGAGAACACTACACACCCTTTCCATCTAGGAAAAGGTAGCATGCATAGTGATTGGGTCAGGATGGGCCATCCCACATGGACATAACCTGAAACCAATTGATGGAGAGAAACAAGCAGCTGACAGTTGTGAAAGGAGTTTTCTTGATTGGGTCTTTGCAAGACACTGGGACAGGAAGAAATGCGGAAATGGGTGATATAGATGTGCTTACTAAAGCTGTAGCTCATGGGTTTGTCTGGGATACAGGAAAGGTACAGGGCATATAAACAAGGATTTGTAGTTCACTTCTGGCCCAACGTTATTTTTTGAAAGCACTCTAGCAAACACTTGCCCTGTGCCATGCTAACTTTTTCAGGTGGGCACAGATGTTCCTGCAGAAGTACAGACTTCATTCTAATATCTGGACACAACTATGAGTTCCGCAAATTCTTCTTGCAACAACTTGCACTAAGTTAATAAAGCTAACGTTTTGAAGAGTTACAAGACCATGTGTTCTGAGTGCTCAAACCCACCTATTCTAAAGGGAAACAAGAGAAAACTCTGACATTAAGGAAAATGCACACAGTAGCCCACCACCTCCTTAGTGCTGCAAGGCATCAAAAAGGCAACTATGTTGGTAACAGTAGAAGCAACAACTATTTCTTATTTTGAGGCTAGACTTAAGCTTGTTCATTTGCTTTACTTTCCAGTTCCAAAAGAGAAACATATTAACAGCTTGTAACTCAATGTCAGACCCCTTATGTGGTAGATCCTATACAAGATGTTTATAGTATTTTATGATACTGAGCAAGCCGCTCTCTTAAAAACTACCTGTGGTATTTCTTAGAATCATATTCTCAGTGGCTCTCATGAGAGCTACTCCCCAGCCTTCATAGCCAAAAATGAGGTGCTAGGAGGGATGGCAGAACTGAAGGGGAAGGTGTTTAAGCAATGGCCAGTTCGCTAGATGATTCATAGCACAGTATTATAGTAGCTCTTGGGAACCCTGATCACCCATGTCTCCCTGGAGAGATCCTTTTAAACAGAAAAGACAAATGGTTTTTATAAGAAGGCCAAGCTTGTTAAGCAGCTCCTGGATCCAGATGAAGTGCTAAATCCGAACAATCCAAAGAATTTCAGTTTTAAATTTGGCTATTAAAATTCTGACTAAGAGATGAGATGATGAGTTCTGGACTAAGGATCTACTATCCAAACAGACAGAATACACTTGCACTATGAAGATGACTCTGTTACCAGGTAATGTATTGAAAGTTAAAAGCACAGAAGGTTTAAGATAAGACACCAGTTCTCTTCCATGCTTGTACTTACCAACCAGCACATAGAAACACCAACATCCAAGATCCCAGCATTTCCTGTTTTCAGCCAGTTCCCAGCACAGACCTTGCCTGAATGTCATTCATTCAAGTTTTATCCCAGCCTTCAACTCAGCCACAGATCTGCATCTTTCTTTGCAACCTCCCAAGGCAGAAACTGCTGACATTCCCCATGAACTGAGCAGCCTCATTAGCCCAGGATCTCACGTAGTTCTCAAGAGCTCCTGCCTGCACCAGGTCTGAATTTGTGCCAGTTTCTGACTGCAGCAGAAGGAACATAAAAGGAAACCCCTGGGCTAGTCGGCTATCTTAGAATTGTCTTAGTCTCACTGCCTTTGTCAGGTTTGTTTTCTATGGAATCGCACATCCACTTAAGGTTATGAATCTGATTTATCTTCAAGATTTTAGGTGAGTTTCAATCCTTGTGGAGGCAAAAGAACAATAGCACAGAGCAGAAAGAGATACAGGGAAGATAAATCTGTGCATGAATTTACCACACACGGCTTTGTGGAGGTGATTCGGTCCTGATTTGCAGACTCTCACAACACACATTCCTTGTGTAGGGACTACTAAATTAGTTCTGATTTACATCATTGTGGGGAGCACGAAAAAAATACTGATCTGAGCCAAGAAAACAAACACATATTTGAACTGAGGTGTCAGGAGGCGCAGATGGATTGTGCCACCTGCACTACTTGTGGGACGCTCCTTCCAGTCAATTCTACAGCACGTTCCCTTTGAGCTAACTTGTATGGCATTAAATTACAATTGTATTGATTTTTCACAGCATTAATTTCATGGTGTGCTTTAAACTGCTCCAGACTATCTGGAACAGTGCTGAACTCAGGACAAAAAAAGAACAAAGCAATTCTTAATGAATCAAAAGAGGTCACCAGGAGGTACCAGGAAAGCTGCTTCCATTCAGTACAGTGTACCACAGGCTACATTTTTTTCCAAGGGTCCCATGAAAACAACTGTCCCAGGACTGGAGAACCATCTTTTTCAGCAGATTCTGATACGCTACTTATTGTACACCTGGAATTTTATGAATTCATAAACACCTTTTAAGTTGTTTCCAACTGACAGTCACAAGTACAACTGTGAAGACACTTCAGAACTTAGTAATGTCCTCTGAGCCATGAAGTTTCCCAGTTGCAGATTCATGATAGACATCCTGTACCCAATTGCTAGATAATACTGAAATACTATATCCAGCTACAATGTAGTTCATATGGATGCTCCACTTTGCTGTCACAGACCTAAATCTTGCGTTCATTCCTCAGATCAGGGGGAGTTTTGCTTGAGGAAGAAATGAAAGATCAGGGCTGCAGAAAACACAAAGTCAGTAATTTGGCAGCCTGATTTTATAATAATCTTTGTCTAATGATTATTTAATATTGTACTAGGCTATTTAAAAGAATATTCTACAAAGTGTTGCAGCCTCCTTTTCAAAGCATGTGTAAAATGTAATTTGTAATTAGTAGCTTTAGATATGTAATGTGTATGAGAGAATATTAGTATTCCATAAAAGCTGCTGGCAGTATAAGTTATATGGAGAAGCACAAAACAAAATGAAGGCTTTGTAGCTAAAATACTTAGTTTGAAATAGATTTGCTAGATTTTGGAGGAGCTCCACCCTGGAAACTTAAAATTTATTTTTCCCCCCTCCTCTGTAAATTCTGTTACAAAGAAATGAGTCAGGAACCACGACCATAAATGACCTGAGCACTGAGGGAATAGATTAAAATTTACTTTTAAGTACTTCAAAGCATTTCAATTTATTCATGTATAGATACCAGAATTATTCACAGAGCTTGTTACTATAGCTCTGGAAATTACTCACCAGTGTAAATGTTCATAAAAATATTATGGTATTTACAGTAGGTGTGGATTCCACTGACTGCTGACACCGCTGGCTCCAACCGAACTTAGAACGTGGCCCATTCCTTAAGAAGATCTGGCACGCCCAGTGCGCCTTCACTGAGCATCACTAGGAGGAACAGCTTTTTTTGGATGGCTGCACCTTTGTTAAAAATAGTATAACAAAAGGGGGTTTGCTGGGCTGTGCAGCGTGCCCAGGAGCAGCAGAGGGCACTCACACTCTACGCTACGCAGCCCGGCAGCCTCGCTGCCTTTCCTGCAGCACTGTCAAGAGCTGTCAAGCCCTGTGCAAGCACAACTCTCCCCTCCGCTTCAAGAAAATTCCACAGAATTTTTATTCTAATTCCCTCTGAATTCTTGGCATTCTTAGAAAGAAAGCCAAAGGGAAAAAAAAAACAAAACAAAACAAAACAAAAAACGCACAACACACAACCAAAACCAACCACCCCATAAAACCTCCCCCAGTTTCCTTGCTCTGACCTAGGAACCCTTCACACACACATCCTGAGGTTCTCAGGGCCAAATCCTGTGGCTCCTAATCACCCATCAAAAGGTACTGGCTCTTGAAGAGAACAGACGGAGGGAGCAGGACTGGGCCATCAGAGAAGCAAGGAACCCAAATTGTTTCTTAAATTGCCTAAAGCTGAGGCAAGGATTTTTTTCAAGCCAGGAATAACATCAGCATCAGTTGACACATGATGCTGACATGCTGCTACTAAAATCGTTAATATTAAATGAATATCTAAATTAGCGTGCCTTGTGTTCCCTCATGTTGGGTGATGGTTTGATTTGTCCCTTCACAAAGGAGTTTTCTCAGCATATTCCCTTCCTGACCTAGATAAAATAATTTCTTATTCTTCATCTACTTCTGTAAGGTAATGGCATGGTGAAGAATGTGATGTGTGCGCTACAGATGGCACTGAAAGAATCCAAGAATCTAAAAATACAGTAAGTTTTACAGGAGAGGTTTCATAAGGTGGCTGTCTCCTCCTTGACACCACTATTCAGCTGGCTATTGGAATGGGACTAATTTAATTAAGAGAACAGCTCAGATAAAACATTTTTGTCAGATTCTCCAAGTCCTATTCACCTTGCTTGAGAACTCAAGCAAGTCCTCTCTTAAGCAGTCCAGTAATACACCTCCCGCCATGCCAGCTTAGCTGAGCATAGCAACAATAGGAGCAATTGGCACAAAGAAAACTACTAAAGTTAATGTAAAGATTATAATATTATTTTTCCAATGGTGACCCAACGGTCAAGGCAATTGCTGGCAAGAAATTGTTCACTGCAGTCTTGATCTTTCACTCCTCAAAAGCTCCAGGTGAGTTTTATTTGGGCCTGAAACCCTCACAGCTTGCCACTAGCTCATTTCAGTCCTCTGCTTTCCAAAGCATATGGAGCAAAAACAGCTATTTCTAAGCAATAAACATCAATTGTGGGTTTGGGGTTTTTCTTTTTTTTTGCAGTGATCACCGCTATTGGTTTGGGTTTGTGATTATTTTTTTTTTCTTCTTTTGGTGCGAAACACAAGTGGAATGGCAAGACCATAATACAGTTAAAATACATCCCACATTGTTAATTTGACTGTGCTCCAGTCTCTCCTAGCATGAAACTTGATTTCCTAATAATACATTTCTGTATCTGGTTTCGGTAAGTAATCGAATACTGAAAATCCACTTTGCATTTTAAAAAGAATAGGGTGTTTGTAAGGAAAGAGAAAAAGCAGAAGAAGGTTTTGTGGCTAAACAATGCAGTTCCTCAGATCCCAAACAGAACTGCTATATTCAGTAAATGCTGTGGAGGTGGGTGACAGGGAAAGAGCGTGGAAGAAAGCGAGCCAAGAAGAGGGTTAATAGAAGTTTTCCAATCTAACATTCTCAAAGTAAACACATAAACAATACAAAAGCTTCTATCTGACCAAGGAAAGGGAGTGTTAGAAGGATGTAATGCAATCCCTGCAGCATTTCAAACTCTACTTCAAATCTAGGTCTCTTTCCACATAGCATGTTCATTGCTTGCAGCAAAAATGGGTTCCTTTAAAGAGCATGTCCCTTTATCATCATAGAACCAGCAGTTTCAGATTTCATACTTGTGATCTCAATAGCTTGCAGGAATTTATATTCAGAACACAACTTTGGTGAATAAAACTGGGGGAAAATGTCAGACAATGTAGTTGTGTATTGCCCGGCAATGTGAGAGGGGACTGGTACATTTTAGCTGAACCCAACATCGTTTTTCAGATTAGAAAAAAAGAGGTAAGGCTCAAAAAAGAATAAAATTGTTCTGTATACTGTTTGAGAAGTGGAAAGGATGGGTCAGCATTAACTCACTGTTTACTGTTTAATGTTGAGTGAGTGTTTCCTAAGGAAACGTGCTGGCCGCAGTCTTTCAGAGTCACCTATTAAACCCTCCAGTGAGGAAACCACTGGTTTAGTGCATCTAAGCGTGTGTATGTATGTACTGACATTGCACTACTCGTTTGCTCTAGTTAATGCTCCGAATTATACTGTCACCTGAGATCTGGATTCCCCTGATGTGGAAAACTCTAAGGCAGTCTGCTGAAACACCAGTCTCAGGCACAGGCATTTGTGCAGTCACACACAGAGGGTTAGTGACACAATGGCTTTGGTACTTTGCAGAATGAAGCTCAGAATGTTGGTCTCATTTAAGACTCTTTAAAAGCCTCAATGCCACCTTTTTGCCTTTTTTTCCATACCATGTATTTCAAAACAAGACACATGATGGAGCGTTCAAGCCTCAGTGTTTCCTTTCTGGTGGTTCAGAAAGAGCAGAATGTCAGCTTACAGCCAGTCACCTTCATATCCCTTAAGCAAATCCCAAAACTCCTCCAGCACCTTGGCAAACGGATATTAATAAACCCAAATATGAATCCAGATTTCCATTCTTCCCCCCCAACCCCGCCTTCCTCTATTCAGGCCTGTGGCCAATTTAGTTTAAAAATCTCCAGCAAAAAATAACTGACCACAGCAGGCATTGGGCACATCATACACCTGCAACATCATCTTTAAGAGGAGTCCTGGTTCTGTGGTCCTGGCAGCCAGCAGAGACCCTTTGAATCACAGCGAGCTCCAGGAAAGCAACGATAACTCCTTCAACAAAAATGCTTCCACCCACACGAATCCCTCTCCTGGATATTCCTCACTGTATATTGATTTTTTCAAGATGGTACAGGAGCTAACTTAACTTGAATTTCCTGGCTTTTGAGAGATCATAGGCATTATTTACTCTTTCTTTTTTTACCTACCACATTTTTAATTAAATTAAATTCCCCATGCATGGTTAGCTATAAAGTGCATATTACTTACCTGCATCTTCAGATCTTTTACAGTCCCGTGGGTAAATCCATAATTAGTTGGTTTTGTAAAATGCATATTATTTACTTGACAGGCCAGAATGGCTCTGAAGGAACTGTCCTCATGTCTTGGTTAAGTGTATAATTAGGCAGGTTTGTATAAACCCATATTATGTTCCCCACATTGAAGCCATCACAATCCATTTGTTAAATATTATTTTTAAAAAATATTATTATTTACTCCATTGGCCAAGACAGCATATAATTATGTATTAAGGATGTGTACAATGCATAATAAAAAACACTCACAAAAATGTATGGAAAAAACGACTTTGCACTCTTAGGGCTTTTTGAAGCCCGCATTTCCTCACCACTTCCTCTCAAAACACCAATAAGTAAGTTCACAGGAACAACTTTTTCATGAAAAAAAGTGTTTCACCAAGCACTACTTAACAGTGTAGTTACACGTTTACCTAAACTTTCAGACTCATTTCATACATAAAGGGAGTATTTGTGCTCTTTTCCAAGGACAGAGCTATTTCAAAACATTAGAATAAAACTTTATTTTACACCCCTGCTTCCTGAGCCCTTTGGGACCAATTCTCAGTAGCACAAGTGTACGTTTTTCCACTGAAGAAGGTAGCAGCATGTTAATCAGCAAAGCAGAGGATCTGAATCACCGTGTCCTAGAAATCATGTGCTATTACTTTCCAGTGGATATTTCAAAGCAGAAAGGTTCAGAGATTGACAAATGCCCATGAATTCGTTCATATCATTGCACTAGACACTTTGCAGGGTGACTGTTTCCCAGGAAAAAAAGCCTTGCATTTTCAAGCAACTCTGAGGTCTCACGGAGTGTATAGGTCATGCAGAGGCTTTGAGGACTCTGAATGGGGAGGGGCATCACACAATTTCCTTAGTGACAAGCATGAAGTTGTTTCACACCATGGTAATTCCAGACAACTGCCCAAGTACTATTCTCCACAACTGTTAAACATCTGGACACATACTGTACATTGCTGTATATTATAGACTAGATTCATATAGGCCCTGAAACACCAGTTCCTATTGATTTTAGTGAGAAGGAACTGTGAGCCTGTGTCTGGACTCTCATTTTACCAACAGAGTCCTTATGAAGCATGATGAAATCTGGCAAAGATTTGAAACTATCAATGAAGTTTTAACATTAAACAACGAGAGCCAAGTTCGACCTCCCATCATGCTTAGTGTTGCCACACCACATGAGGATGACATGATATTTAGTGACAAGCAATGTGGCAGCTCTTCAGAAAGGGTGATTCACATCAGCTGCTTCTTAAGTAGAATAGGCATTCTTTAAAGTATGGGGTGTTCATTTACTGGGGACAGTTAAACAAGAATTCATCACCATTCTCCCCATTCACTCATCTCTCAGCCTCTCCCTCAGCACTGCTCTTCCGCCCATTTCGGACAGCACACCAAGACATCTCTGCAGCTCCTCAGCCCCTTATTCAGATGTAGAGTGAAACAGAAGCTATAATGCTACACCTTGGGGGATGGGCACCTCCCACAAATCACAGCTCAACACTATCAGAAACCTAAATAACGTGGCCCATTGCAGGGCCCAGGTCAGGCTAGAAAGCACCAACTCCCTTCAAAACCTCTTTTACACACATTTGGGTTTACTCCTTCCCCTGAGTGCTGCAACAAGGCCAAGCTACACGCCAAACCCATGATGTATTGCATAAGGAACGTGCCATAAGTAGAATATGACTCCTTTCTGGAATCTGCTCAGGTTACAGGCACACAATCAAACGCAATCAAGGCACAGCAGCTAAACAAGTTAGCACCTGTCAGCTGGGCCTCTAAACCTACCTCTGGAAGCGCCTTTATGTTCCACCCAGAAGCGTAATATGGAAAGGGCCATGCGGTGAAAGATGCTGCCTTCACCCCTTGTTTGTTTGGCTGCGCACCACTCCTTCACTGCAAGTTGCCACCTTCATGTTTCAGCTGGCAAATCCAGATCTGTGAGCACTCTCATTTGCTTAACTGAAAAAAAAAAGAGGAAAAAAAATAAATAAAATCAGATAGCTTAGTTAAAATATCTCCCAAAACTAAGTTGGCTGCACTAGCGCTGAAGTACTGATTGAATGCTTTCTTCTCCACAGACATCTGGTTAAATTGGTTAGGGCAATAACCTGTAGGACATGAGTAGTAACAAACAGTGGGGATGAAATTCAGCCCTTGTGCAGCACTCCTCTGGAGCAGCTCAGGCCCACCCTGGCTGCAAAGGAAAACATGCTACCTTAAATCCCAGTGGAAAGGGTCTCAATTTCAGTCAGTGTTCTCAATAAATATGAAAAAGAACATGCAAGGCAAACCCAGACAGGTTCCTTAAACAAAGACTGTGATTAATTTTAAACTACGCTGTCCAATCATATTGATCATTATGGCCACTTACATTTACTATAAATCTACTAGAGTTTTCCTGTTTTGTTTCTTTACCTCAACACAAAAACAAGAACTTTCTCCCTCACTTGGCTAGATATTTCCTGAAATAACACAAGTGGTGGCTATTTTACCCAGCAGGTTCCTTTACCACCACAGAGCAGAGAAGTTGACAGGCTTTGTGTCTGAAATGTAATTAGCATGTGGGAGTGCGGTCATAATGAAAGTAAAATTTACATGATCGCAGGCATGTGATTGTTTTGCTCTTTCAAACAGGAGTAAAAAGTGAATTCCGAGGCGTGTATTTGGGGCTTAATCAATATCCTCAGACTTCCTAGGCATCTGCTGCAGGGAAGGGAGGGAACTAGAGGTTTAGATCAGGTTTCTGTGTGAAAGCTTTTAAGGCTTCAAAAGAAGAAATGAACAGTGAAAAAATAAACTAACACCATCAGGCCCAAGTCCCATTTCAGTCCCATTCAGGATTCACCCAGATTAACAGAGAAGCAGCTCTCCCTCAGAGCAGAGGTAGAGGTTTACAAGCCTTTTTCCAAAGCACAAGAAGTAGCTACCCTTCCTCATTAAAGAAAAAACAAAAGGTTTCATTTTCTAAGCTAAATTCTCTCAGCAAATACATTTGCAGGGAAAGTCTCAAATGCACTAATATGTATCATGCTTTGGTCCTCCTCTATTGATTTCTGAAAGGCTGAAACACAAGGAAACAGAGTGTTTAGGATATGATCTCCTGTTGGTCCAGGGGAGAGGGAAAAATAAAAAAAAACCCAAAGGGAAAGAATAAAAAGAGAAGAGAAAGAGCAGTTTGTTCTGGGGAACTGGAGTTTGCTCTGTAAACGCTAAGAGCCCCATGTGACAGATACAATCTGCGTTGGGTCATGATATATATTAACAGCAGTCAAGTCCTGCCTCCCAGATCCCCGGGATCTTACTTTTCTAGCTGCCTTTGAACTTGCTGACCCCTGCAAAATTCCCAGGAAACCACCTTTCCTCAAACCAAGCATTTTGTAATGAGGTTCTCCACCTATTGATAGCATCTTTCCAGGAAAAGGAGGGAAGTAGGAAATTCTCCTTCATTCATACAGCCTCTTAGCAGGAATCAAATAATACACTGTAACAGCAGCAGTTTCAGGAGCTGCATGGAGATGCACAGAATCGTACAGTGGGAAGGGACCTGGAGACATAAAGGTCATTTTTCCTTTGAAAGCAAATTACATCCTTTCTACCAGATGTTTATCTAGCCAGTTCCAAGCAGGATGCAGTAAAAGGGACACCAGCAACCCACTCCAGTGGAGCGATAACCTCTCTGACCAGGAAGGCTTTTTTAAAATCCAGCTAGTGTCACTTCAGTCCCGTTGCTTTGTCCACCGCAGGTAGGAGAGCAGAGCTTTACATATATGAAAAGAACAGTTGTACTCCCAAGCATCACTGCTTCAGGACCAGTAACTCATTTATTTTAATCTTTGTGGGCCACATTTTCTGGGGTTCCAATTATCCTCCAAGTCTTCCCCAAATTACAGAACAGAATGAAAGGCTCCAGCTGGGACCTTATGAGAACTGAGAAATCAATGCAACTTCTTGCACATGAGCTGTTACAAGCATTAAAACTAAAGAGGGATATAAAGAAGGTTCTTTCTACTAAATACAGTGTTGAACACGTTCCTGTGTTGTCCAAAGGACCAGCAATGGGCTGAACAGTGGTCCTTCCTGCAGTGACATAGCCTGAACTGATATGATTCCCATCATGTTCTTGTATTCCTTGCTCTCTGTTTCCTACCACCAGCAGCAACACGAGGGAAGACGGATGGTCCTTTGCATTTCTGTGTATCTAGGCATCCTCACCTGCTCCAGTAAGAAGTGAGAGTCTATCTTGATGCAAGAGAAGCTAATCTGTCTTCAATAGTGCTCCGGTGTAGCAAACAAACAAAAAACCAAAAACCAAAACAAAACAAGCCCCCTTGTTACAGAAAAATCAGCAACAAATTTAGGAAGAGTTAACAACTGCAATTTATCCAAGAAGATAGAAATACTGTGTCTGCACCCTGTTCTCTGCATTGATGCTGATTTTATTTCAATGTCACATGTTATCTGCTGGTAATGATGTTATCGAGCCAGTTGATTTTAAATAGGAAAAGTAATCAAGATGATGACAAAGGAGTAAATTTTCTTCCTGCATCTCTTTTCAGCAAGGATGAGGAGCAATCTCAATTTTGGTTGAAACATCTGAATGCTTTACCGGTTTTGGCAGCTGCCTGTCATACCAGAGCACCTCTCCCCATCTCCTTGCCGAGTGCAGGTATTACAAGTATAGGAACCATCCATCCACAGCAACCATTAACTCTGTGACAATTACGGCTGGGTTTTGATGCTTCTTCAGCAACGTTTCTATAACCTTTTTGAAGGTATTTTTGCAGGCTGTCTGCAGACTCAGGCAGTCACTTCTGCAATCAGTCGCATGCTGCTCATTGACTAAAAGCCTTTTTCTTTGCAGTCACAGAGATGGTGAGTATGTGTACAGATACATGAGGCATCCTGGCTTCTGAGAATGTTCCTGAGCTGCTCTAACAGAGAAGGGAGCTCAGATCCAAAAGGACATGAATTTCCAGGCAACAGACGAGATAATCCAAAAGACATGCTGGTAGTAATAACACCAGTGAAAGGTGTTTTACTGCTAAACAGTGAAATTGGTTCTGTTGAAAAGCAAAGTGAATTAGTATCATGCTGTAATCTAATGTAGCAAGCTGTGATCACTCACAGTTCATGTCACAGGACCATCCTTGGTTTCTGGCAGAATGATACCTGTTTCGCAAATGAAACGTTCCTCTCCCAATCCACAAGCACCTCTTAAGCCTCTGGATACAATTGCTGTTGAAGGTACAGTCGATAATCTCAGGTAACTGGTGACCAAAAGGTACTACAGCAATTAGAGAACTCAAACGCGGTGGTCAACAGACTGGAGCTTGATATTTTTTGTTGTCACCCTATCCAATTAATTAAGAACTGTTTCTTAATGAGTGGACTTACAAACTGGTATTATTATATCCTTTGAAGTAAAAGTAGGTCTCAATCTGCCTATTTTATTTTTATTTTTGCCTTTTCCTTAAATCAGCACATCCGCTCCATAGCCTCTTGCTGATTTTAAGAGGCATATGGTTCTTAATCCAGCGGTGTATGAATTATGGCAGCAAATGGCTTTGAAAGTGCCTCGAAAGCAAAAATATGGAAATTTCCCCCCAAGAGACTAGGATGAGCAGTCATTATTTTTGCGATTGCAGAGAACACTGCCCAAGTGTTCCAAGACTCTGTGTATAATTGTTTGTCTCTTTCTTGCTTTGAAGTATTTTTCTTTTTTTTTTTTTTTTTTTTTTAAGCTGTAAAACCTCAGACACACTCAAGGACAGTTTCCACAGCTTGGTCAAGAACACTAGCATATCTACATATTCACTAAGTCATAAATCTTCTACACTTTGGCTATGCATATATGACACATGACCCTTATTTCTCCCTTGTGGTTGCACTCTGAGAGACAATAGAGGTCCACTAAAGCACACAGCTTCCCTCCTAGGTAATATTTCATATGTATCTCTTTACAACTACCAACACATCAAGGTAACTGAGCTGCAGTCTGTGAGGGGAGTTTAACCATAATTGTCTTAAATTGTCTAATTTGGATAAAATGAGCAAGAAAATTCCCTCAGCTATTTGTTAGTATAATAATGTCATCTATATGTTTCTTGCCTTGTGGTATTCTGTTTTGTAAAGTGGAATGAACTATACTCCGAATCCTTTGGATATTTGGTTCGATCTGTCTGTCAGACATTAATTAGTTTCATAGCAATCTCTCACTGCTGTCTTGTGGAAAGACAGCAAGACTGAAAAATAAGCCAGGCTGACAAAGGGAGAGCTTGACTTGCTTCTGACCAAAGAAATCTGTCATTAAGAAAAGGTTCAGAACTCAGATCTGAAGCTCCCTTGCCTGCCTTGTGGGAGTACAGATGACTGGATTAAAACATTAACACGTTATTATACACAAAATCGTCTTTTCAAAGAATGGTCTATTTGCTCATTTATTCCTGTGTACATAAACAACTGTGGAGAGGGAGATTTTCAGAGCAGAGAACTGGAACTCAACCATGCGACTCTCGCTAATGACAGTGGCTGTTAGGCAGCCAAAACGCTGAACGAGGTTTCCAAATTAACCTTAAAATAACATTATGGAGGCCTCAGTAGCAGCTCTGCAGTTAAATCCATATTAAAATTTGCACTTGGAGCATCGCTAATGTCCTAGGATTTCCTACTCAAATTACTCTGCATCATCCCCCTATTTTACATACTGAGGTCTAATTCTCTGCTCCGTAACAGCATTTTTTAAACACTTGTACAAAGCATATTTGCAGCACCAGCAGAAAAGTACTGCAACAGAGCACAGAGTCATGTCCTAACTCTCCAGGAGACAAGGGAATCTCTTCACGTATTTTTAAATATATTAACTTTCACTCAAAAAGAAATTTTAACCTGTCCTATTAAAAAATCTGGGGCTCAGACTCCCATCTGGTGTTGGCTAATAGCAGTAAGGAATCACATGCCCTAAGTCATATGTGCACACTTTTGTAGATATTTTAAAGATGGGCCTTTTGATATATTTTTTTAACATAAATTAATCTCTCTTTCATCATTAGATCTCTCCAGCTCCAGCAGAGAAGTTCAACATCTAGTTCAGGACAGTCCATTCCCTTTGCAGCAGCACCCAGCCTTATCCTCACTGGCCCCTCCGAATTTCCATGCTGAAGAAGAAAGCAACTCCGCACATCTGTGCCTCTGTACACAGGGATCATTTCAAATACAGCAAAGTGTGGGATTTTTCCAAATCACTCTCCTTCTATACAAAACTCTTCTCTGCAAAGCTCTACCCTAACTCTCTCCTGCTCATCACCGCCACCACAATCATTCTGCCTCAAATGGCTTGTGTCTTGACCCACCCAACTCTCGCTATCCTTTCCTCTTGGGCACCAGTCGGTACTTGCCTCCCAATGAAATTGCTGCTTCAGTTGCCCTGGCACTCCATGCCTGCGGAAAGTTCAACTTCCACCTATGCCACACGCAGCAACACCATTTCTTCAATGACTTTGTGATCCCTTCCTTTTAGGCCTTATCCCTCATCGGTTTCTGAACCTCTGGAAGTAAAGCTATTGCATTTAGCTTGCGAAATACAGACACCAGGGTTTCAAAATACTGATGGATAGGTTGCGTTTTGACATAAAGATATATATCTCCAGATTACATTACCACACTAGTGTCCAATTTCTTTCTAGTTGCTGGTGGAATGCCTCTACACCAGAACTCCACCACTCAAAACCACAATTACTTTGCAGAAGTAGGCATGGTGATAAATTCCTGGTTTATTTTTTAAAAATTTTAAAACAGGGAGGGTGGGGGGGGGGGTGGGGGTGAGGGGAGTGGGGAGCGGCAGGGGGAGAGGAAGTAAACTAATCAAGTCTTCTCTGAGACATTTCATCCCCAGGGTGCTTTATAGAACAAATAGCAAGATCTGGACTTTCTCAATCTACTGCAGGAGAAAGCAAAATGGAAGAACAATGCCTGAAATACATCCCTCAAAGAGGGACTCAGCAGGGAACAGGTCTATCACCTTATTCCCCTTCCAAAAAAAATAAAAAGAAGAAAGATTGGTTTGCTCAAAAGCCATGGGCGGAGACAAAATCACTGATTCTCTCCTTTTGCTTAAAACAATTCAAGAAAGAGCTGTGTAGAGATCTAAGGCTGTTTGGAGTTCAGGCTAGCAGCTACCAAAGGAAATGGCACTAGAGAGTAGTGCTGTTCAGCTGTGTGGATCTCACCTGCTGCCCATTGACATGCCCATGCCCAGAGGAAGCCTGCTCAATAGCCCATCAGCTTTACAAAGCAACCACCAAATTCCAAACAAAGTTTAAGTTTTGCACATTACTGGTGCCTACCCATTGAGAACATTGAAATGAAAACAACACAGCAGAATTTCAAGTTTTCAACCATCTTACTTAAGTATTTGCTGCTAAAACCCCAACAGGCAAACCAACTCACCAATAAACCACTGGGTAAATCAGCAAACGGTTTGGAAGGCAGCCACAGGTAGCACAGCATGTCAATACAGCTTGTTCCACAAAATACACTGTCCTGGCAGAGATGCACATCTTATTTCAAAATAGCCAAGTTTGAAACATCATAGTGAAGACTGGGCATTAGCGCTATCACATCCAGGGCAGAAAGGTCACTCCATGCTCAAGGGCTCTGGCCCTAACCAAACAAAACGTTGGACAACAGCAGCAAGATATTCCAAGGTGAATGGCTTAAAGTACCTTCCTCATGTTTCCCCAAACAGATAAATATCTATAGTTTGGAAAGGCTCTTTGAAGGCTGCTTGCTATCCTACAAATTCCTCGTATAAACATCCCCCAGTCTCCAACAGAATCCTGCACCGAATCCATAAGCCTTTCATTTAAAGGTTAAACACAGAATGATGGTAAAATCATTAAAAGTGAAACTTCACTAAAATATGAAGAATGTACCAGATTCCTTTTCACAGTATCCTATTCAGGCTCCAACAATTTCAGCGTCAGTTCCTCTTGACCTTCAACTGATCCTAATGAGTCGTTTTCGGCAACTCTTGGTATTGTAGCCACACCAACAACTCAGAGTGCCTCGTACTGTTCATGCTCTCACTTTAGCTTACCACAAGCCATAGGTGAATCAAGTGAGGAAGAGCTTCCTTGTCAGGAGAAGGAGGCTACTTCTTCCTTCAAAGCACATCAGATATCGCCACCCTGATCCCTAATCTAGATCCAGTTTGGGGTGATGGGTATTTTTGGCAACTCCTAATTTCATTCTAGTTAAATATGGCATGGAAAAAAATCTCTTTATTTGATGTTTTTCAAGGGCTTCTTCCTCAAATCAAATTTAAATCTCATGTATTTGGGGGGAAAAAAAATCTGCAGTGCAGCTACATATTTTTAAAGGGAATGCTTAACAAGAGGTTTTTATATCCATACATTTCTGCTGAGCCCAGCACTCACACCAGAGCATCTCCTGGGCCAAAACACATCAGGCCACGTTTCAAAGGGTCACCTTCTGATACTGCCAAGACACAAGGTACAGTAGGGATGCCAGAACTGTAGGAAAGGCAAGTTACATTAGTCTTTCCAAATCTCCAGCAGATTGTTTCATGGTCTGGGTAAAGATAAATTCAATTTCATCCAAACCAGTTCACACATTTTCTTAATAAGTACTTGTGTCAAAATGTTACAGTTGTCAGAATATTCACCTCTGAGCCTGAGCATGTAAGTACAAGTCCACACATTAGTTTATCCATCAATATACTGCCTGTATTTTTGTCTACGCATTCCTAAAGTGCCCATCACCCTGATGCATAGGTGCCAGTTGAAATTCTCACCCCATGTTAGTTTGACAGCGCTGTCATCAGGGAAGACAGAGCTGTACTGTGCTTCAAATAAAATAAGAAGCCATGGCTACTTCTGTCCATCTCTGGTAGCTACTCAGGTGGAAGCTGGTGGCTCCACTTCAATAGTAGCAGCAGTTATAATCCCCCTACAATCTTTCTCATTGCAGACTGGCAGATGGTTCACATGGTGAGCTCGCTGTCAAGGTGTTAGGAGACCATTTAAGTATGAGAGAAACTACTTAAAATCTATTCCTTTCTTTACTCTACACAAATCCTAAGCAAGGAGCACACTTTTACAGAAAAGTCTATCCTCATGTTCAGACAGCACCTAAAAGAGCTATAAAATAGCAGTTCCTGTAGCACCAGCACCATCTTAATGGCTGAACGTGGAATTATAAAACAGGCTTCACTTCCAGGTGCAGACAGATGTCAGATGTGAAGATGTTGGCTGTCTCTTACCAAAAGTGACAGTCATTTTTGGTAGGGCTTTTCTTAACAGATGGCAAAACCTGGGTCCCACAGATTGTAGCAGGATCCGAGGGCGTTCAGCATGCAGCAGGATCAGGCCCCAAAGCGCAGGTCTGAATACCAGGTCTCATCCACATTGTTAAGAAAAGGCATTGGTGTGAAAAGGATGTTCAGACACTGAGCATCAGGTTCAGGAGAAAAAAAAAAAGACCAACAAACCTTTACGGTATAGTGTGATGTTTTCTTTTGTATACTGTATCAATGACTGTGTGGTATGCTCGCTGAAAAACCAGCCCTTGGTAATTGTCAGGGAACTTCATTCTGAGTGCAGGCTCTACTGGAAATTAATTGCTTCAGTGCAATCTGAACCACATCATAAATGTCATGTAGAAGTTGCAGGGAGTGAGGAGGCAATGACAGCTCTATCCGCACTGTTTCATTTAAAGGTGGGTAAAACACACTGCGACAGAAGTGCTCTTCATCAATAATTTAGTCCGCAGTGTAAAGCCAAGCCTTGCCAAAGATGCCAGGGGAGCAGCTACCTCCCTGGTTTTAATGACACCAGCAGGGAGGGGTTGAGGGGCCAGCTCAAATCAACATTCATTGCACATCTGGGCATGTCGGCAGATGAAGATATCTAGGACTGAGCTGACAGGACAAAGGGTTGAAAAAAGAAGTGTAACCTAGAAAACCTTTACTTTGAATTCTTTGTATAAATTCAAGGGGGATGACAGTTCCTAAGGTCATCTTACATAATAAAACTACAGTGATCTACATAGAGAATTTTAACTCTTTCCAGCACATAATCAAAGAAACTGCAAGTTAAGTTTATATTATTCACTTTATGAATGTAAAATGCAGAATCCTTAATTCTCAGAAAAGAACTATTTTAATGAGCAGAATGTTAACATTTATATGCCTGACTTCATCGTAATAACCCTAATTATAGTACCATGGAAGCCCCACTGTACGGGAGGGTCACTGGAGTTCCTATTATAACCCTTATCTTAGGGGAGTTTAATATCTTTGCCATTTCGCAGCATATCACCTGAAACTTGCCCATGCGGGTTAGTGCTGTGTTACTCCTCCTTAAAATTATTGTTTTATAGCAGTTTGGTTCTTAGGCAGCTTCTGCTTGCCAAAAAAAGGGAGGTTTTACTGCTCTTGCAGCAGGGTCTACAAAAATGCTTATATGCTTGCTCTGAAGAGAATATGACATTCAGGTGCAATGAGACTGATACATCACTGTACCAAACTACTGTATTCTCACCCTAGGAGGTTACTAAGCCTTATAGTTACAACATGGTTGAAGCTATCCTGGGTTGTGGTATCACTGTGATTCTGGCAGAGCTTTTAGGCATCTTATGTTCCAGGCTATACATCGGATACCTATGTTTTGGCTGAGTGACTCCCATAATCCTTATGTGGTAGGATGTAGTATCAAAGCAGTGGAAAATAAATGGGAGCAGACAGCCTCAGTCTTTGTGACGCGTTAGTTACAGGTTATAAAACATCAAAGTGTTCAGTTGCCATCTAAATCCATAAAGCAAATTTCTTTTGTCCAGGCAAGAACAGCATCAAACCTCACTTCCACCTCCAGTGCATCCAGAGAACTTTTCCACCAAATTTTGCTTCTGCAATAGTAATAATCCCCACCTCTGGCAAGTTAAGACTAAATTACTTAACATAGAGTACCTAGAGCTAGAGCTGAAATCTATTGAAAGATAGTAATTGTTTTTTCCTTGTCCATTCACAGTGTGTCATTTATTTGCTTATTTTCTATCACGGACCCTTTCTGATGGAATGTTAGGTGCTTTCCATGATCTTGAAAAGCCCTGTAGTAACCTAGGCCACACCAGAGCTGTGATCACAAAGTAAGCTTCATTCATGATAACATCAATACAGATAGACAGATCTTCACTGACAAGGTTATGATTTCCAAGAGGGGACTTGAACAAGATTAGGTCATATTAATTATAACGCGAGTAGAAAAAGCCAGTAACCCTCCCTATATCCATCCTAAGGAAGATGCTTGTGCTTATTTCACCCTTGTTTCCCCTTGAGGTCTGTTTTTTATTAGGGAAGATGCAGTGTAGGGGCAGCATCCCAAGATAAAAATCTGGACAACTGATGTAGTTGTCTCTCCATACAGCATCATAGGCTATGGCCCATTGCAAGCTGGCCAAACCAAGTCCCACGTTGCCACAGCACGCCCTTCACCAAGCATCACAGACAGAAACCCATCCTTCCACACTCATGTTACTTCCTCCTGACACCAGGAGAACAGATGATGCTACATGGTCAGTGATCCTCCTCAGTGTTATTGCTTATAGTGATGGATTAAAGGGAAAGTTGGTAATTACCAGAAAAACAGCTCAGGAGTTTGGCTAGCTCTCTAAGAGCTTCCAAATCACATTGTTCACTGTAAATGTGAGGTTTACTAGGAAAGGTCATTCAAAAGCATGTTCCAGTGTTGTTTCTTTGCTTGGTAGTTCACTTTTGGGAGGAAGCCTGAATTTTAAAGCAATTGAAAACTGAAGCTGCCCTTCTTTCCCTGCTGAATTGCAGAAAACCAGGAGCCCTAATTATAATAAAATCAGATAATAATAGGAGCCTGCACTGCTAATGCACAGGCAGAGAGATTAGAATAAGGGTGTGCATGTGCGCTAGTGAAGGGTGAGCACAAAGCTGTATGTGGCAGACTTCTCTTCCAGAGAGCCAGGCTAAACAGAGCAATTTATCAACCATGGGAAACAGAACAATATAATCGAAAAAAAGCCAAAGAGTGATCCACACCCAGAAGCAAAGCCCTTAGTGTGGTTTTAAGGGCCCACTCTCATCCCCCGCTTTCCAGCACAAGCGTTCGCACCTCGTGCAAAGCAAGGCTGTGTAACTGGGATGGAAGGGCAGTTCTAGGCAGGCAGAAGCAACTTCTCAATAGGCAAAGCAGCAGAGGTTCAGGACCTCTTAACTGCAGCAGTCAAGTGCATTAACTTGTTTAATTTTAAACGGCTACTGCCAGACTCCCAGCTGGTGCAGCTTGGCACAGCTCCATGGATTTCAGCAGAGCTACTGCAACTGACACTAGCGAGGGATCTGGCCCAGTTTCTCAATTTGTCAGAGAGATGGCAACTCTTAGGGTGCACTCCTGGCCTATGCAGATTGTTGTAGCATCACAGACTATAAAAGTTATGGAATTGTGACAATTGACACCACACACATTCCGCATCTTTACTCTCTATGTCCACCACAGGATGCCTTTAGAAGTAATGTCATTATGTACCCCGAGTCCTGAACCCCGTAATGAGATACCTCAATTAAACGAAGTTAGAATTTCTAACTTTAGAAAAAAGATCATTTCTTCAATGCTCTGTACATAAAAAAAACCCCTGCAAAAGCAGAACAAAGTTCTAGAGGTCAAAACAACAGAAAGGGCTGAGGAGTTCGGGTTCACTTACTCTGCTCCTGCCTCCTCCATCTGTGAAATGGGTCTAGAGAGCACTCACCTCCTAGGAGTGGTACGAGCACTGAGCAACACCCTGAATGCAGAGTCTTTTTATTAATGCAATTTTGAAGGATCAAAGAATAGGAAATATCTCACAGAAGAGAGACTGTCCCAGTAAAAGTGACACTGGAAGCAGTGGAAGGAGTGAAAACAGTCATTTGATACGTCACAAAAATCAGTGATTTTGTGAAGAAATTACCGTAAAATAAAAGAAATACATAATAGTGGTACTTCTAACAAAAAAGAGGGGAAAAAAAATAATCAAAGTCTGAATCCTCCCCTGCAACCGAATGCCCATCATGCAGCCCAATAGGCTTAATCTGCCATAAAGCCAAATACTTCCCAGAGGAGGTGATCGTTAGTTTGAACATTAATTTCCCTTCCCCTCTTCTTGTGTATCCATTAAGTGGAATAACAAGAAATGTTCATGGCCATAAGGTGTGTTTGATGGCAAGGAGTAAAGGAAAATGTGCAATTAAAAGATGTAAATGATAAACTGCATAACTTCTCAGCTGGCTTGACCAATATGTGGGACTTCTGGGACACGCATGTTTTGTTCTCCCATGTTGAGGTCAGTGAACTGCAGAGACCCAAGGATGGAAAAAGTTTAAGGGGAAGAAAGGAATTATTAATGGTCCATCATTTTCTTGTTCGCTTAGATTTGCAAAACATGGTTCTTGAATGAGATTGAAGCCCAACATATAAAAAGCTGACTATTTATATATTTGATTCTTTAAAAGCAATTAGGAATACAAAGCAGATGGTACAGCATTGTAGATTTCCCTTTTCATATTGCTTAAACACTAGAGATCAATAAGTCTAATATAAACAGATGATTTCCATAGCAGGGTTTATAATTAGCTGGCACTGAATGTGTCCAAACTCTAAAATAATTAGCAGAAGCATGTGGCACACCATTAAAACCTTGTGGCTTGTCTGCATTTACATTTATAATTATTAAAGTTAATTATGATGCTTGTGGTGTGATTCCAAGCTCCTTTACAACTTAGATTAAATATTTTTTCAGTCCTACTTTTTCTTTCAGGCCACCAAATGCCAACACTTTCAACAAACTTCATTTCATCAAAAATAAAAAATGGGGGTTGTTTTTATTGAAATGACCTGAATATCTTTCTAACTAACGGTTTTATTTTTCTAAAGGAATGAGACACAGGAATTGAACAACTCACCATTTTTTGGAGGGGAAAAAATCCTGATTAGACATAATAATTTTAAAGCTGTTTAAGAAAACCATTATATTTAAACCTGATGTGCTGTTCTAAATTATATTCAAGCAAAGATAAACCATTTAGTTAGGCAGAACATCTCAACAATGTTCAAGACCTCAGACCAGAGTCTCTAAACCTGGACAAATGACAGCAAAAGAGGCAGCACTGTGTACAAATATCATCTATTAAGCAAGGACTTAAAAAGGTCTGATTTGGGTTTACTTGTCTCTTCCTACAACCTCAGCTATGGAAAGCTGCAGTCAATCTCTCTGGTCACTTAGGGAAGTTATTTTCATAAACAGTCATCATTAAGATATTTGGTAACACATCCAGAACCCCAAAGAAGTTGCCCTGTTTGCAGAATATCTTTTTCTCAATTATTCATTTATCTGAAATTTTCTTTTCTTTACTGTAAGCAAAGCTAAATTCAAGCCCACCCTCCAGATGTCAAGTCAAATGGGAGGGATGCCCTATAGAATAGCAACCCTCTGGAAAAGGATGACTTTAAAAAGTCCATGATTGAGGAACACCATCTTTTCACCCAGACACAAGCAGTACTCTTCTGGGTAGGGAAGTAAAAATCAATTTAATTTACCAGTCTGACTTCTGATGCAAATCATCTCATACTGTAAGTTTACGAAGGCATAGCTGCTGAGCACAGCTTCAAAGAGAATAGCAACTCTTCTATCACACATCAATTTGCCCATATGAAATTCCCCATCGGAGTCTTTATTCTTTTGTTCTGCCACACTTTTGACATAGTTCAGCTGCCCAGCTGAGTGATTATATCATAGGCTTTCCTTCTGTAACTTAGGGTATGAAATGCCCATGACATGGTTCAAACTCTAGAGCTGCCTGGCAAGAAGACAGTTCAGTGACAGGCATAGCTTCTCTAGTCTCCCTCTAAGTTATCCAGAGATAAGCCTTGGTGTACCAGAAAATGCCACAAGCACCAAATACCAGCAGTGGGAATCATTCGGATGCACCTTTCCCAGAGAGCACAAAACCTAATCTTTTGCATACAGGTTACACGGTTTCAATCAGCTGCTGGAGTTTACTTGATACAGCAGGATACCCAAAACCAAGGTAAGACCCTATTCCTTGACAGGGTAAGTTTAAGTTGTGGGTTATTTTTTCAATAAAAGGAAAGAAAACATTTCACAGGCATCAGAGAGGATTTAGCTTTTACACGAACAGAGCTTTCTACCCCCCAGGTGCTAAGTATGTCATACACACAAGTACTCCCCTCTCCGAAATCACAAGGAATATCTGTTTTCTACTATAGTGAAACCTCCCCCTCCTTTTTAATGCATTTCTGTTCTTTATATAACATGTCCATCATGAACTTCTTGGCCCTCATTCTTGTTTCCTCTGGCTCAGGCCAGACCTGGAGATGTCTGGAATGTGACAAGGCAGTATTAGCCTGCCAACTATATTCTGTTAGCAAATTTATTTTCTTCTCCTAGACTGATGATAAAAATGTCATGGTGTGATGCTTTAGCAGGCCCAAGAGCTGCCCACCTACAGCTGCAGGGCTTGAAGAGAGCTCGGAGCCAAGAACGCCATAAGGAGAGCAGACAGCAACTCCACCAACTTTGCTCCTTCTGCATTGCTTATTCTCCTGCTAAATGATGCAATGTGACCCCCTCAGGGATTCCAAGTCTGATCATGTTTTTCTCACTATTTTTTCTTTCCTACTTCCTCCTTCTCCTTGACTAAAACAGCCCAAACTGCTGAATTTTTCATGAAAGAGATAATATCATTGTACATAAGATAATGGCATTCAAATACATCCATCTGCTTGTTAGCTCTGACTACATCGATTGTGTTTCTTCTGAAAGAATATTTACCAAAAGGGGGGGTGGGGGAAAAAGAGGGGGAAATAAAAGGTTCTCTTTTGTGGTATAAAATAGGCACATCTTCATAACTGAAATACAGAATCCTTTTACATGCTTTAGATAAGAGAATAAAATGAACTGAGAAATTAAGAATAGCACCCTTGAGGTCTTGCCAGGACAAAAGTATTTCCTCCTCCCAACATTTCATTAAAAATCTAGACAGGTTTTTACACTAAAACACCGTTGGATTTTTTTTTTCCTTTCAGTAAACAATATCTTGTTTCAGAGATTAAATACTGCATGCCAATGATTGGGCTTTTTACTAGCCTAAAAGTTTTCAAACATGGTCTAGAGGATTAGTCCTAAGGCACCGAGTCTATCTTACTTGACCATAAAACCTGCCCAACCTAAAGTAATTCAATTTATCATTTTATTCCTTTTTGGCTATTCCAGCAACACATAAAAATATTTGATATCCAATTACTGAAAACATGATGAAAAATTACTCTCAAAAGTAGGGCAAGTGAATATATTTACTGAATTTCAGATTCTCTAGATAAAAAGGATAGCAAGATAAAAACTGCCTATCAATTTTACACACACCAAACTGATTTCACTTCATCTCCTATAGGTTGTGTACAACAATCCCTGGTTTTGAAGTTTCATTTCAGCAAACAATGTATTCTAATTGCCTTGTTTACATTTATTTCAGACATGTCCTAAAACCGGAGATCTGCTTTGTGCTCTTCCTTTGACCTGTTTAGCTCAGTAACTGCTCTGGAGTGCCTGCCATTGTAGGTTGTTATTTGAATAACTCTTGTTTAAAGAACAACCACAGAACCAAATGCTGTGTTTCTCAGACCATCTTGAGCACATTTCAATGCTTAGTGCTGAAATGGCAAACACAGCAATTAAATGTAAATGACAGCAGTTGATCTGATTATTTCCTTCCCTCCAATCTCCTTTTTATTATAAGCTTGCATATTAAGGAAGCAGGAGGGAACAACACCTCTGAACATTTATCCCTTTGTTTTCTGGGGAAGAGGCCTGTGCCTGAGAGAGCCTCTCGCATGCATCTTTGAAACAAGGGAAATGAGAAGAAATCCTGATGCTAAGGGAACTTCCACGTTGTGAAGCCTCCAGCCCACTCCCCTGCGTGCTTCACTCCGGGATCCCAGGAGCTGCAGGAGACTGCAGCTCTCCCATCCCTCTGAACCCATGCCTTCTCAGAGAGGTGTGGAAAGAAAATTGCATTTCCCTGGAGCAAGGCTTAAGCACTTGGAGTGTTTGCAGAGTGGAAGCTAAGCTTGCTTCTTCTCCCTTTGGCTGCTATGGAGCTTGCTTAGCACCGTGTGCGGGTTTCTTCTCTTCCAGCCCAATTGCCTCTCAACTGATTTCCACTCCATCAGGTCCTATGCCTGCCTGAGCCCTAGAGTGCAGGTAATCCCACAGGCTGGACAGAGCTTTGCATCACCAGTAACAAGCACTGCCCCTGACATGACTCTCTGTGATGGTTTCCTAAAGCAGAACTTCTTCATCCACTGGACACAGAGAGAAGGATGGCTAAATGTTCCTCAGCTATGATTTGGTTTCTTTCAAAATTGAATTTAGTACAAGCACATATGATGATACTGTGATTTAATCACAGATGTTCAACAAGGGCAAAATTATTCACAAGTTTTCAGTTGTGAATTATTTTTCGGCTTCATTGACCACCATGTCTCCCTTTACACTGCAGTGCTCTATATTAATAGCTGATGCTGAGTTTCCCAAACGATGGCATCTGTGTAGCAACCAGGGAGTGATTCTTTTCTGGACAAATGCCTCTCCTTTTCTCTGACTTCTGATCTGCTGCCTGTTGTAAGTTTACTATGCAACATATACTGTGGGAGCTTTATGTCCTAACTACAGAGGGCATGTCCAGTCCAGTAAACTAATGCTTTTATAAAGATTGCTTCAATACTGTTTGTGCAATCTCTTTGCAAAATCTTGTTATTTGTGATTCCTATCCTCTAACTTGATATGCATAATAGCTTGAAGGTGCTGGTGATGGAATTTTTCCAGCTCTTTGATGTGCCAGCAATGACTTGTCCATGTTTCACAGCCACAGACTAATGTGGAAATTACTACAGCAAAATAAACACTAACTCTGGTATTCTGTGGGATACCATGCAGGTGTCAATTTATGATGTAATCTCCCATGCAAAATGTGTACTTTTAATACAGCATATGATTTCTTAGACATCTGATAGTCTCTTAAAAAATGAATTAAATCCATTACCCACACTAGTACCTTGATTCTGAGGCTATACCTTGCACAGGCTGTTCCAGCTATGGACTGGTGTGTAACCTTGCTTTCCCTCCGACTGACGATAAATCTGTAGACTTTAGCTGCCACAGCAAATTTGTTGGTCGTGAACTAGAGGTCTTCTATAGTGTGTGCAACGAAAGCACAACCACCTGCGCAAAGAAGTTCACATATAACCTTCTCCTTCAGTGTTGTGGAGGCCTTCAATCTGCTCAGGTTAAAGAGCTTGCCAGATGTTCAAAATTTAATAAATATTCCTGGCATCATGTCTCTAGTGGCTTCATCAATCATTACTACAAAGAACAGTCCAAAGAACAGTCTGTGCCAAAATATACCTTTGCTTGACTCCTTTTGCTATTACAAATGGATCCAGCAGAGTGCCAGCCACAGCCTCTATCCAGCACACCATTGTGCAGATGACGGATAATTTCACAAACTTTTCTGGACATCCAGGAGTTCCAAAATATTGCCAAGGGTTTTCACAGAGCTGGAAGTCTAATAGCATCAAATGCATTGGTAAGGTCAATGAAGACTTGTTACATGGGCTGATTCTACAACCAAGCACCCTCTTATCTATAAAGATCTGATCATATACTGTTAGCATTTTATCCTTTTCCTGAAATTAGAATTGCTATAGAAACTTCTTTATTTGTATACCAGAGTGCCCGAAAGTTAAGGCACATTTGAAATTCATAGCCTAAGGGCATATAATTTAGGCATGTGAAGATGATGATGACATGTATCTATTCCCAGAAGAATTAGGGTTCCCAAATTCTTATGCATTGTTTAGGAAAACTCTGGTTTTAAATATTGTTTCTCTATGTTCCCCTTTGAATTGATTTAAAGTAAAATTTTGTATGTTAGAAAAGGACTGAATTCAACTTTAAGGATGTTAGGGAACAGCTGAGCAAGGCCTTGCTGAGGTACATGTTGGGTTGGCTTTCCAGAGTACACACGGTGACTATTAACATGGCCTTACATTATTTGACATGTTAATTCCCTATACTTATTGTCCACGTGTATATATATACACACACACACACACTATATTTTCCTCCTCAATTTGATAATCTCCCTCCTACTGAGATCATTATATGGACTTTTTTAGCTTCTTAAGAACTCTTGCCCTTACTTTTGATGCAAGTATATAACTGAAACACAATCAACAGGCATTATGTTTAATAAATACAAAAAGAGAAAGGCAATTGCTTTATAGTGCTCCATTATAAAGAATATCTAATAGAAGCATGGGTTTTGTGGAAGCAGAGGTGAAAAGAGCCCTTCAACC
Organism: Gallinula chloropus; assembly: GCF_964237585.1. Taxonomy (NCBI): domain Eukaryota; kingdom Metazoa; phylum Chordata; class Aves; order Gruiformes; family Rallidae; genus Gallinula; species Gallinula chloropus. The sequence continues at coordinate 83,646,406 of NC_140087.1, read as the reverse complement.
AGTTTAGAGTTTGACATGTCTCCTCATCTGGTGTCTGTTCTCTGCTTTGGTCAAGTATTGTTTAAATAGGAGCAAAAAAATCCCCCAAACCCGAATTACTTACATGCTTGGCTGTTTTTTGCCTTCACGTTAGCAAGTAGCCACTGAAGTTAAAAAGCTAACATTTAAGTATGCTTGCAGCTACTGTGACAGAATGAAAGTGCCACACCTGATCGAAGAGGTGTGTGGAGTCTCATCTAGCTGCCAAAGCAAAGTCTCAAAAGTCTTAAAAAAATAATCTTAATTGAGAAGTATTGGGCCATTTTTCCCTTTTTCAAGGTCTCAGACCAGGCATTAGCCACATCTCCAGGGCTGATGTAGGAGTCCCATGAGAAAAATCAGTACATCCAGAGCTCCACAAAGAGTGCAGAACAAGGTTGCTTTAGATTTAATTAAGGATGCTGACAAATTGTAGAGCTGAACCCTTCCTAACATCAAGAAAATATTCAAATCTCTTAGTTATTTAGATACATTGGAAGTACATAAAGGCAAGCTGTGTAATAAAGAGAGATTGGTACTTTTATGCACCAAAGAGAGGACAGGCACATGTCTGACAATAGTTCTCTCCTAGCAGTTGATGATTTTTCCCTTCTCATTTATGTCCCAAAATTATGTTGGGTGATTTTAATTCATTCATACATCCATTCATTCAGTACAAAGTAGAACTCACTTGTGGTCATTACTGATTGTAGGGACAATGATATACATAGAGGAAAACTTTCCAAAAGCTCTGTTACCCCAGTTGGGGATGGTAAGCTGGGATATTCTATCAACGGGATTTGGCTTTCTTGGATGCCAGCCAGCTCACTAACATCTTCTTTGATTAAGAGACGGCTTGCTGCTGAAGGGTTAAATAGTGTTTGGAAGAGTCTGGGTGGGCAGAAGGATCTGGAGACAGGGACTTTAAGTGCTTTCTATGTGCAGGGCCAGCAGAGTCACAGAATGTAGCATACAGCCAGACAGGTTCAGTTTGCTCACTGCTTAGTTGGTTAAATAAAATAAAATTTAAAAACAGGTTGTCAATCCTGTGACAACCTCTAGGTTGTATCGTATCCCACAGGATACAAATACTTGGTCAGTCCTTGCAATCTTGCAAATGCAGGTTCCCACTTGCAGCTGCCATTCAGACAGACCTGGGAGCCTACTTCTAGCATCTTCTGCTGTGCATGCTCTTGGAGCCACAGACTTCAGGCAGAAGGACTCCCTGACTGCCCAGTGTAACCTCTTCTACAACTGAAGTCAGCGGCATTGCACAAAAATTCCTGTATCAAGCTGTGGTTCTGAGCTTAGTTAGGGCATTACTTTCAGAAAGTCATCCAGTATTGATTAAGGGCTCAAAGGGGTGGAGAATACTTCACATCCTTTGGGTAATGTATTCCAATATTATTTTCAGTGTTAAACTAAAGATTGGTCTGGCTCATGTAATGCCACAGACTTCAATAGAGCTGGTTTTAGCCAGGTGTAACCCTGATCTTTGAAAGTCCACAGGTCCAAATCCCCTGCTGACTCAAAAACAGAGTCCCTCTACACCAACACTTCTCTTGGATATTCTTTGTAATGCAACTATATAATTTCCTTTTTCTTCTTGTATTTCTCACAGAGCATTGTTACAAAACACTGAGTTTGTTATATGCTTGCACCAAAGGTAGGGGCAAGATTTCTGAGGAAGTTAAAAATATTTCCACTTTTAGTCTTTTAATTAAAATTAGACATACTTTAAGGAAACGTAAAAGAGAGCTTTGGGGAAATTCAGCGTGCAACACACAGGGACCTGAATTAGCACTCTAGAGTGGGACAGGCCCATTGCTTAAGACAGACTCGTTAGAACATAGCACTGAAGAGCATAATGCACAAAGCAATCTCACCTTTACACAGAAATGGACCACAGCCAAAATTACAAGCTTGCTTGTCTAACATTAGAAACTTATATCCACTTTTACATAAGTGACCTAATTACAAGAGGCGTTGTAAGGTAGGTGACTGAAAACACAGCCTATTGAAAAATCAAGCATGAATTCATTGCAGTCGTTCTACCCTTATTTCCTCTTTACCCACCATAATCACCGTCGAACACAGAAGCATTTACCCTGACAGTTACTACATGGGGCAAACCACAGCAGCAAATCCCAAAGTTTTTGCCTCATGGGCAAAACTAAATATTACACTTGCCACATGACTGGCAAAGAGGGAGGAATTCATGGAGGAGAAGACAGAGAAAATAGGAAGGACATGGGGCACTATTAGCAAGACTTCTTTTAAAAGCTAAGTTCATAAGAGCTAACCACTGCTGTAAGGAAAGCTGGTACTTTGCCTCATAAGAGAACTTTGGTGAACTAGACTGTATAAAATTATAGAGGTTATTATGTTTGTAGCCTCCTTGCTGTGCATTCTTCCACAGAAGTGCTCACACCCGCTGTGCATGGCCAAATAACATGAATTAAAAATGCTGCACAGTGACGAAGTTTGGTTTCAGATGAAAATACCTCAGAACTGGTTGGCTATTAACGCCTCGGTATCTCCAGCGGTCCCAATCTCTGCACCTCTCCAGGCTGCTGATAACATAATGCAACCAGAAAAAAATATTTAACTCCAAAGTACATCTGAAACCAAGCTAGAATCACCAGCCTGTAAGGGCTAAGAACGATACAATCCAGACCCAGTGTTCAGAGGAATAAACAGCCTAGGGCCATAATTTCTCTGCACTAGCCCCAAACTACAGTGCGTACACCCTTGTGCCTTTATATATAGAGCACATGCTACAAGACCACGTTAGCCATGACAGCCATGAAATCCCAAGCCATTTTGCAGGAGCTGTTATCCTTAAGGATAATACAATTCTGTAAGACAACAAACATAGGAGGTACCAATGCCAGGTCAGAAAAGAACTGTTTTATGGGTAGCTGTATATTAGTTTTAGGACAGGGCTACCGGCAGCTAGCGCCCTAAATTATGTCTGGGAGACACATGAAGTGAGACAAGTGGAATGGACAATAAATGCCAACTGCCGCAGGCAAGGTTTATGGGGCCAACAGTGGTTTAACATTTGGGCAAATGTCTTAGACATGCTAATTTCCTACTTCTCCCTCTGACTGAAACATCCAATAGGATGTAACCAACCCAGCTGAAATTCAAAATCTCGGGTATGGAATCCTTACAGCGCCCTGTTCACGATCAATTCTGCAGGTAAACACGTTCACAAAAATGCTCACAGACGTTCTGTCAAGTAAATTAATTGCTCAGTTCTACTTTATTAGGAGACCTTTATGGTTGTGGGCAAGCCTGCCTTGCTAAAATCCTTTGATCACTCTTAATACTGGATGTCCTCTTTTGTGAGGCTAACTTAATACTGTTGTATTCAGGCAGCCTAATCTGAGTAGGTGCTAAGTGCTTTGCCAGCAGAGTTGTTGCAGAGAGATCATTCTATTTATTCAATTTTATTCTATTCAATAGCTTGGACTTCTTTGTTTACATGATAAATTTCTTAGCTGTCATTTTTTTCTTCTCTCAGCTTTATGCATTATACCATGTTCTGTCGTTTTGTTTTTCTGCTTCTCTTTATCAAAAATTGAAGTCATTTCAAAAAAGCTGATCTTAAATCTTTTCTGCTTCAAAATTAGCTGTTGCCTAAGCAATCACACATCTGGGTCAAAGTTTAAAGGCTGATCCTACATCCAGAGAATTCTATTTCCAAAGTCCATTTGAGACCAAAGAGAAAGATGCCAAGGTCCAGGACTGCAACTTGCCTTTTCAAATGTATCTGCTGCAACAGAAGGTGTAAACAAGCCAGGATGGGCATTTAAAAAAGAAAAGGCAATTAAAAACAAAAGAAAAAAGGTAAGCCTTGGTCTTGCCACAAGACACTATCCAGTCCTAGCTGGCACAGAAAGGCAGGTAATGTCTTCCTGGGAAATGCCAGACCTAGCCAAGTCAATTTAAATAAAGCCAAGATTTTGCCAAGTAACATCTCTTACCGATTTCTCTCTCTATCTATCGCTCCAAAATGTATTGGAAGGATACTTTGGCAAAAATGACTGAAGGAGCAAAAGAGGGAAGGAAACCAAACACTTCCTTCATCCAGAGTGCTAGCAAAAGCTTGTAATCAGGAAAACTCGAGGGTCAGTCCTGCAGCTTTGCTTTAATTGTGCTCCTCTTCAGATAAGAATCTCTTAGGGGTGCAAATTGCCTTGCACTCCCTGCATATAAAATGTCCAAGGGAGTTCAGGGAAGGGCTTGCAGTCTTAATGGAGGAAGAAAACATGTAGAAGTTAACTTTTATCCACATCATAAACTGTCTCCTTGCCTTCCATGAATTAAGGTATAGAAGCAGAAAGTGAAGTAGCAATTAAAGAATCCATGTAAGCATTTTATGCAGAACCAAGATAACTGCTAAATCCCAAAACAAGGAGGTTTCACCTTTGTTTAGATAAAACGTGAAATACTCTTTGTTATGCTCAGAAATACCATCAAATGAACCACGACTGCCATATGTGGGTAGCAAAGAGGGGCAGTTTCTAACTGAGGGAACTGCTGAGTTCATACAAATGATGTGAACACTTTAAGTGCTTCTCTCTCAGGAAACACAGTGACACTTCTCTCTTTTTTTTAATTTTATCTTACCGGATTTGCTACTTTCTCTTCCTCATACCAGCCCTAATCAATGCTGCAGGTCAGGTTGAAAGAATGGACAGCCCTAGAGCCACATACATTTAAACCACTTTGATGCAAATATTGATCCAAAGAGCATAGACATGTGGAGGTGCAGCTTTTTTTTTAATGGACAAGCCTCCCCCCTCCCTCCCTTCCAGGTTTGCACTTCATGAGATAAAATAGAACTGTCTGCCCAAGAGCAGGAACGAATACATGAATTAACAGATCCAAAGATAGACCAGCCTCAATGATAAATTCTGCTAAATCCAGAAAGCAAGATGCCATCTGCATGAAGTGCAAGTGCATTTTGTGGCCTTGCTTTCCTCAGTGCTTCATTTCTTCATTCACACTTTCTAGTAAGGATACTTTGGCAGACAACATATACAGTGGTGGGAGAGAAGTAGTGCTTCATGTCAGCATGAACAGTGCTGGTGACACAATGTCCACCACGGCTTGATGCTTAATTCCCATGTACACAAGCCTATCAAAGCATTTTATTAGAAAGCCACTGTCCACGGCTTATATTTAGAAACAGAGAGCAAGTCCAAGCTGCAATCCAAAGACGAGATCAAGGGAAGGAAAGAATTCTAAGGACCGCTTTGAAATTCAACACTAAAAAGATCTGACATTCTTCTATCTGTAGGCATTTTTAGGCTGGACTGAAAATAAAAAGAAAACCTGTTTGTAGAGAGAAAGCTTCCCTGGCCCTGTGCCAAGACAGGAAGTCTATCAAAGCTGGGCAGTGTTTGAAAGCAACAGAATACTAGAACCAAAAAAAGAAAAGGGGGGTGTGGGGGTGAGAGAAACTAGAATGAAAAGACTTACTTCTACATTGACTTTCTTGCTGTTTTTCAGAGGGCTGCACACAGTTGTTGATAGCTATACCACTCCCTGTTTATTCAGCTTGAACTGTGAGTTCTCCATGTGCAGGGCCTGAGTTCAGGTGACTGTTGCACAACCAGATCAGCACAGCTTCCCAGGAGGATGCGGACACAGGTGTCTGTATTCATACCCAAACATTAGGATGCATAAATCCACTCCTAAGCAAAACTACCTGTTTGCAGTGGGATAAACCAAGTTGGGTGTATATAAAGCAGTCTTGCTGGGTAAGGCCTAAAGTTAGCACCAATGATGGGTCAGCAGAGGATTTGTTTTCTGGTGGAGCACCATTCACTCGACACATTGACAACACACACAGGCACACCATTACAGCAAGACAGGGAATGTTGTCTTCCAGCCTTTGACCTTGGAAGAACATTAATTCTTAACAGACATAATCTGGGTTGGTTTTTTAACCTCTTTAATTTTTATTTCCACACACCCCCCTCCCTTATTTTTTTTTTAATTTCTGTCTGTAATATATTCAGATACAAACGGTGCTGTCATCTTGAGCTCCAAGTTAGAAAGTTATTACTTTTAATATGCCACTACCTTAGGCCTCTACTGTTATGTAAAAGAAAAATAACCTTGTGTGACAGTTTAACATTGATCGATGTGCCTGCCAAATGCAAAGAGATAAATAAGCAGGTGATGAATAAACAGCACTTCAAGTAAAGACATTACGCTGCATGCATAAAACGACGCCAGGCACCTAGGAGCTGTGGGTGGCCGAAGGTTAGCCATTTCATGCCCACTCAGTAAAGCAGACTTAATCGCTTCCAATATTTTCTGTTAAAAAGCACGCTTAATGAGCCAATTTCACAAGCCCAGAGAAACTGATTATTATCTCCGAGTTCCAACTGAGTTGGTTGTTTTCCAAGAGCCAGTTTTTCCTTGACGGGATAAAAACCTTTTAGAAAAAAAAAAAAAAAAAAAAAAAAAAAAAGAGCGAGAGAAAGAAAGAAAGAGAGGAATAAAAAGGCGAACGGGGAGGGCGCGGGTGGCACTAGATGGCAGCGTTGCTCTGCCGGCTGGGGACGCGGCGCGGCAGCGGCCGGGGCTGCGGCCGCGCTGCGGGAGGCTCTGCGGGAGGCTCTGCCTTCCGAGCCGGGCAGAGGCGCTCACCGGAGGGCTGGCCGCCCCCCTCCCTGCTCTCTGCCTTCCGCACGGACTCCTTTCTCCTCGCAGGACAGGTGTACCTAGTGGGACAGCCGGTGTCCCTGCCCTTTTTGGTAGGGGAGCAAGTGAGCGACAGAAGAAGTCTGAAATTGGCTTTGCCTTCCCTGCTCCTTTACCTTTAGAGGAAGCCAAGCAGGGCCAGATGCCCCATCCACGCTTCAGTAAGGTGAGCAGCCTCCTTGATCCTCTTGCGAGGACTGACTTTAGGGCAGCAGAGATTTTGCTACAGCACAAATTTTTAATTAAAGTCCTGTGGGGATCTGCCTCTTTCTGGATCGGAGCGTTCCTCATTTCTAAGGGAGCTCCCCACTTTTGGGGAAGAAAACAAACTGGAGCAGTTCTACCTGTGGGACTTAGCATCTGGGGAACCCATGTGGCTTGTGGGGGGGGGGGTGGTGAAAATGTGCCATCCTCCAGCTGCAGAGCAACATTGTGAAAGCCACACACACAAAAAAGCCAACCCGAAGTAAAACACAAACAAAAAAGCCCCCCAAACCAGGATTATTGTCACCAGCAGCAGTTAGTCAATCACCACTTAGGAAAGAAACCCCGGCAAGTAGACCTTGGCATATAATTAACTCATCTATCAAAAAAAACCCAACAAAAAACCACCAACCAAATTGAAGAGAACTGTTGTTGGGCTCTAAATCAGAAGCCAAGTTAATTATTTTTTATGAATATTCATAGGAAACTTGTACAATTTCCAAACTAGGCCTTCAATTACTAATCAGTTAAATAAACTCATATGACTACTTCTTCTCAGGAAAAACTGATTTTAAAATGAAGCAGACAAGCACATAGAAATATTTCAAAAATTAGAAGGCATTGTTGGAAGCTGGAGAGTGGGAATCCACCATTTAGATTGCGGATGCAAAGAAAAGGAGAGCAAAGCAGTTTGAAGGATGCGATGCTTCCCAAGCCTAGACACATTGCAGACCAAATTCAGAACCTGCTGGTTGTGCTGGATTAGGCTTTGTGTCCATCCTGCCCAGCAGCCCAGCTAACGGTGCACAAAGCAGAGCATGGTGAGAACTACTCATCCAATGAGTACACCCCTCTCAATACACTACTCGCTTACATTGTTGTATTTCTCAGAAGCAGCTTGACTCATGAGTTATCCATGGGGGTTGGACCCGATGATCTCTCAAGGTGCCTTCCAAATCCAATGACTCTGTGATTCTGTAAAGAACAACTGAGAAACTCCATAACTACACTGTATTCACACTCAGCACATTCTGATCAGAAATACAACACATATTTAGGAAATTGGGGTGTAATGAGTCACAAGTCTCCACATTTCCTAGAAATGTAGATCTTGGATATGTTGCTATTGGGAGCTAAAGACAGAGGCAGAGCGTGTTCAGGCAGCCTCCACAGCTCCTGCACAGCATGGGCCAACAACATAAACCTCAAAAATTCAATATCAACTCAGGTAGGATGCTCACCACCGTCCCTCATGTAGTGATAAGGGGTAGAGGAAGCACAGGCAGTGGAAGTGCTTTAAAGCAATAATCAAAAAATTGAAGTGATGCAAGGCCATGCTATGTATTTCCTGAGTGTACAGAACTGGATAGTCTCACTAAAGAAGCACCAGCTTTTACTGGGGAACAGCGTCATTGTTTCTCACTTCACTCCAGTTAGGCCCTGACTTACAAACTAGTATATCCCAGATATGCTTTATTCTTCCATAAATCCTAGCATGCGAATACAAAGATATCCTGCTTTTTATGTCTTTTAAGCTCCTGACTCCTGAAAGATTACAGACCAGCCTGATTATAAGATGTTGAGATTTCACGAGAAACATGGTTCTACTGTGGACTTAATCTTCATTGCTCAAAAATCAACACTGAAGACCAATGCCCAGTTCTTCATTCTCCTTATGACTTCCACAGAGACTAAACAAGCCAAGACACTTCTGTTAGTATAATACATAACAGATTTATTAATTTGGTCTTAAATCTTCAGAAGGTACTTAGATATCTTATATCCACTGAAATCAATTACTCCACTGGTAGTGAAGTGCCTAAACACCTTTGAGGATCTGGGCCTGAGTAAGAAGAAATATTCTGCTAAAGAGAGTAGACTAAGAGTGTATTTTTGTGGTCTACATTAGCCCTACGAATTTAAGAGCTCTCTCATGTATTTTGCCAATTTAAATCAGATTGTGATTGGTTTCTGACCCAAGCAAGAGATAGATTTGATGAAAGAAGACTGGTAAAATTCACTTTAGGACAAAGGTTGATTTGATAATCATAATTGCATTTCTACTATATCTATTTTCTTAAGTGTTAGTAGATTTATTAGACTTTTCCTGTATAACCTATGGCTGATTTGCAGCTTCCTTGGTAATTTCTTAGTAGGCAGTAGCAATTTCTTATATCTTCAGTAATGTCTTGAATGTACATTTTTTATATTAATGATCTCACCAGGAGAAAAAGTGTACCGTGAATGCATGATGGCCATATGGAAAAGACAATGAAGTTTAGTAATTAAAACTGAAAAGGGAAAGAACTATGCAGTAATTAGAACACTGATTAATCAGCTGATAATTTTATCTTGATTAATGCTGCTGATTTTCCTCTTCTTATTGACCTAGGAAAGGTAGGTTTAGACCAATTAAATATAAATTATTCCCTTTTTTCACATTCCAGGCAGATTCCAGTGTTCTAAGTCATACTACGTTTAAGATGTAGCACTGAATTGCTCTTACTAAATTGGGCAGCTCAACAAAAGGTAAAATAAGGTTTATGTTCCAAACATGCTGATGCTTTTATCTAAGGCAGAATAGGACAGAACCGGTTATTTCACTATTATCTGGGGAATATTAGAATTAGATTAAATTGCAGTGGAAAAAACAAAAAGACTTTGCCTGTTTTAAAGCCATAATGGTAGGAAAACTAAAAGGATTCATTCATTTTATTGGGCCCAAGATATGGATGCATAATATAGTCCTGAAACTTAAAGGAAAGATTCTATATTAATGCTCTGGTTTCCCTTCATGTGCAGAACTTTATTATTCATGGGGGAAAAGTGTTGCCAGTACCAATCTCACTCCTATGTCTGTTCACAGACCATAAACAACAACACCTATTGTTGCTTTCCCATGCACAGTTAAGGGATTAAAGCTACTTATCTTAAATCCTGCAACAGTAGAAGGAATTTTAGCTATCATCTCTCATCCCATTCCATTCATATGGTATTTCTTGGTGGAAGACACCAACACTTTGCATTCACAGAAGCTATCCTTTCACCACTGCAAAATACAGGTGTTAAAGAGACAACCTCTTCCCAGAGATATATTTCCTGCAAATACAGAAGAGTTTCCAAGCAAAATACAGGTAACTTAGATCTGGAAATAGAGACAGCTTTAAAATTAGCAGAAGTATGGGCAGGTAAATGTGCTAAACCACACCTCCAGTACATTACTTCTTGGCTGCATTCTCTTTGCTGGATTTTCCAGTGGCAAAGCAAAAACACACCTGTGCATGATGCCAAAAAGCTGCTGTTTAGCCAACATTTTAGAGAGCAAGGGGAATTCCACAGAGCCAGAGTTAAGGATTTCAACTGACAAAAGACATCTCTTTATCTATCACCTGCACTGTTCATTTCAGTTCTATCCTAACCATATAACAAAAGAGCAGATAGAATTACTTGTTGCAAATAAATTATCCAATTGATTAACACTTCCTTGCTTTTCCTGCACTTTTCATGAAGCAGACCTTTCCCACTACTTGTGTGACATGAATCTAATTCTGCAAGCCAGTTTTCAAGTGTATTTGACCACACAAAGAAATCACATGGCACTGTGTTCTGTCTTAGATGGAATTAATCAACAGGGCATAATGAAATATTTTTTTAAAAAAATCCACCTCCCCCTCCCCCCAAAAAAACCCCTTCAGTAGAGAATGCTTTGTTTGAATATAAATAGCTTGGTTAAACACATGCAGGTGTAAGAGAAATGTATCTTCCTGAAGCAGAAGTAGCCAAGCAGAGAATGTGAAGAAACTGCAACACAGCTGGATAGTTCTCACATTATTAAACCAACTCTGTTCATTAATGTCTCTTACCATGTCAATGGGAATGGCATTTCTCTGTTCCCTAGTAAGGGAACAAAGTGATCTCTTCCCCCGCCCCCCCCCCCTTCCAGTTTGGATCAAATTAAGTGAGTGTAGAGAGATGGATCAACCATAGGATAGCAAATATTTCATCACCAGTCCAACCCCAAAGTAGGCTGATTATGCAAAAAACCCCACCGTGGTTACTGTTGTAGCTGGTTGCCTTCATGTTACCAGTAATCCAAACCCCAATACTCTGCAAATTTTTGGGTGTATTACCAAGGCTAAGTAGGCCAAAAAATGGTCTTGTTCAGTAGGTCGGATATACTAATAAGATAAAGTACACACTAAGAGAAATCTGTTCTGCAGCTAGACCTATTCGCTCTGTGGCTAAACAAAAAGCTTCCCCTTTTCAGAGATCCAAATTTTAGAGTCACAAAATTAAGAAACGAGTTATGGGTGGACAGAAGCCTGGGATGAATTTCCATAGCTAAACAAACACAAGAAAAATAAATATCCCATTAATTCCATTTCCCAGATGTCACACTATATCCTAGCTACGCTTTGACTGTTATGCTCCGGTTGTAAGTTCTTTGGGGGAAAGGAATGTGCAGTGCCAAACATAGTCTGTGCTTATTTAGAAAGAGACAAAGGTTAATGTTTTCAAATCAAGGTGCCTGAAGTACAGCTCAAAGAGGTGTATTAAAAACTGTACATGTTTGGTTTCCCTAAGAAGTACTAATCATTCGACTCTCAAAGTTCAGCATTTTTAAATCAGGTCACTCCAGTTAAGTGTGGATTTTCCAGCTAAATTTCATGCATTACAGTTTGAAACAGAACTGGACCACGTTTAACTAGCTACACATCCATCTAACTGGGAACATGATGTTTTTCCAAAACAGAAGGAAGCCAAGAATTTGAGAAACAGTAGCATAAATAATTTTCAGCTACAGCCAGGCAGCTACTGCCCAGTGACAATTTTCTTGACAAGAACTATTAAGTCAAGATATGGAAAATATTAATTCAGCTAAATGTAAGGGACAATACACAAGAAGCAAATCTCATCACCAATCCTTATAACCCCATTTGTGCGTTAACCATACAATAGAGTAGAAGAAACAGTAGGCTAAACCCCTGATATATTCTTACTTGTTGGTACTCTTTCATATGTGACTGAGAGCAGAATATAATTACAGATTATTAAATATAACCAGTATGCTAGTTATTAAGTGCAACAATTTAGTAGTAATATCACAGATTGTGAAAAATCCATGAGGAAAATGGAAAAAGTACAGTGCACAGAATTTCTAATAGTTTGAAAAAGCACATAGCATTTTGCACAGTGAACTGCTGGGTTTTGTAGGACTATTTGAAATCATGTTTTCAACAAGATGACTAAAACTGATTATCACTTTTATAATATATTTTATAAACCAGCATAGCATTACCGACTTCATTGAATAGAAGCAAGTTTCAGGACCACAGAAGAGAAGGAATCCTAAACATTCATCTCTCAAAAAGCTTCAGATTTGAGTAGGTTTTGAGGAATCTAAATTGGCAAAGGGATTAAAAAAATATATACAAACTGTAAGAAACCAGGGGAGAATATAAATTATCGGGGCTTACACCATTAATGATATTAAATAGGTGAAGACTTGATTGAAATTTTCACACCTTTGTTTTAGGAAAGTCAAGGCATTTTATCTAAAGCTTATGCAATGTGCTTGCTTTGGATAACTTTCTGATTTATTTACACCAAGCTCGTAGGGAAAGCAGCTACTCAGATGTTCCAGTACTATCACCATCAGTAATAATTGTTCTGTGTGAAGGGCAAGAACATATATCGAAGACTAAGTTTTCAGAGTATTACATGGAACTAAATAGCAGGATCCACTGATACACAAGTTAATGGGGCATTCCACTTAAAATTAATAAGGATCACAGTAAAACAAAGGGAATGCTACACACTGGAAAGGAGCAAGAAAGTCACAGGAAAAAAACCCACCTCAAAATACTAGCAAGAAAGGTATTTAGAGTTTAGAATAAATGCAAATAAATTGCCTGTTAACAAGAGCATACAAAAAGCAAACAGCCATCTGATTTACCAAGCTTGGAATGCAAACAGAAGTAGAGTAGCAACCACACCAAAGTGCAATACAAAATTATTTCTAAGAAATGATCGAATCATACGGTGTCAAGGTTGATGATATTAAATAAAAACGTCATTAACAGTAAAATGAAAGATCTTACTCAAGATCAAGAAAAACTTCCTATCTGATGAGGTAATTAAGAACACAACACATCATACATATAACTGAAATTACAAGAGGAAGTTTATGCATTGAGTCAGGACAAAACAACGCTCCAAAACCACATAGAAGCCAAAAACTGGGGCCAGGCTCTAAGGCTGGCAGTCCAGCTGAGCTGCTCTGGAATTTTACCGGACAAGGCACAGAGACTACTTCGGTTTAGCTAAAAAAAATGCTCAAAGTTAATGAAAAGTCAGACTAATCGGCAAAGAAAACATTGAAGTTAATTTCATGAAACGGTTGATAAACTAAAGAAAGAACAAACAGCACCCTAAGTCAAACAAATATAACAAATATTCTAAAATAAGAAAGAGTAATGCCTGGAGGGAAAAAAAAGTACAATCCTAGTAATTGATCATAAATGGTATCAATCAGATCCATTTGGCGCCTGTTATTGCACCAAAATTAAAAATCCCTGAGTGCAAGCCTTCCCAGGGACGCCAAGGCATGTACAGTTACCCAACTCTTTGCAATGTACCCCACAATTTTTTCATTATTTCATCACTTGTGTAATTCCATACAAAACAACAATTCGCCTTACAGCTCAGCTGATAAAACAAAACCCATCTGAACAAAGAATCCCAAGAATGGAGGAGACAGGTCTTGAAAAATTAAAAGGTGATGATTCAATCTGAGATTCAACACTATAAACAAGATAATCTGTGATCTCAACATCTTGTTACAGATTAACTGAGGTCTAGACTCACAGATTCCAATCTTGTGCCAGGAATGATGGATGAATATAGCACAAAAAAAAAAAAAAAAAAAATGTTAACATAGCAGCTACCAGATCTACCTTCCAATGCTTTAAAGATTACCAGAGCCAATGGGATTTCCAGAGGGTCTCCAAGATAGTGAGCAAACCACTGTTTGGGATGCTCCAGGTCTGGGTGAGAACAATATGGAGGATACCTCCAGAGACCCAGAACTACAAAACATTTCAGTGGTTCACAGTTGAATGATGAACAACAGAAGCAGACATCTACCTGTGGTTCACTGATAGCTAACCCGGTGACACTTGAAGAACATCTGAGTGGTTAAATTGTCCAAACCTCTAACTTTCAACCCAAACTCACTTTCACACGTACAGTAAGGTATTGCTTGTTCATGCAAAACCCAGTGCTCCAATAATTTAAAACTCCTCTCTTTCCCGCCCAACAGCTAATGACTTTCCAGTCACATATCAAGTCTTGGCCAGTTTTTTAGACCCCAAAAAATGCATTCCTAAATAATATAACATTACAGAACCTTTCTCCTCCAGAAGAAACGAACTACACAAGTCTCCACAAATACATTCAGTATATATATCCTAACGTTTTCAGTTCATGGCTTTCAACAAGTAGCACCATTTATGCTTTTCCCCAATGGTCCAAACAGCTTGATTTCTTCACTCCCAGCATCGCTGAAGACTCTTCTATGGTCCCATCAGAATTCTCTCTAAACTCTCAGCTCCCAGCAACTGAACACAGCCAGTTATCTACAAAACTACAACTTCTCTTGCCAGCATTTTTTTTTATTTTCTTCCCAGTCCCAGCAACTCACAAATTCTCCACCTGGGCATACTCTTATTTCTTCTAAAAGCAGCCATGATTGTCCTTGGTCAAAATTATTCTGTACTTTTCTGCAGCCCCAACAGCACTTTTCACAGTCAGGATTATTCTCCACATTGTTGTCTGCAGTCAAAGTCACTCAAAAATTCCTATGGTCCCAGCAGCACTAAAAATACATAACAGCCTCCTTACAATAATGGCTGTGAATCACAGCACTCCTCAGCTGACATAAGTAGTTAAAATAGTTGAAAAAAAAAGTTAAAATAAAACTTTTTAAAAGTTCAAGTGAAAAATGAAAAAAGGTTGAAAAGGACTCCCCTACCGTCTAACAATATTAAAGTCTGCCTCAAATTTACAAACGTACTCAGCAACATCAAACGCGCCGGCTTCAAACACACGCGGCAGCTTCAAACCTGGCAGCTTCAAATGCGGCAGCTTCAAACACACGCGGCAGCTTCAAACGCGGCAGCTTCAAACACTTTTGTGGCAGCCATCTTGCACACGCTCAAAAGAGCACAACCTTAGAAACCTTAGGCAGGCACCTTATCCACTAGGCTACACAGAGGCTTTGTTACAAAAAAGAATTATTGGAATTTGCAGACGTTAAATTAGCCCGTAGAGGGAGCTCACACCGTCCCATAAATGTACAATAATTGGAACATACTGTAATTTAAAACATTTCTCTATTAAGCTTTCTGTAGAGAGGCTACAGAGGTCAAAGTAGAGCATTCCTTACTTCACACCAACCTCTGTGTGCCCATAAAATTTCATTCAAATTAGAGTCCATTGACCATGTATTTTGTAGCTTCAACAAACAGAAGAAGAGGTGTTTGGCCATGTATTCTCCACAACAAGCACAGCTTCTCATAATCATCATTTGCACCTGATGCTGGAACAAGAAAGTCTATGTCAGAACGCAACAAGAACAAAGATCCGTCGGTCGGAATTGTCATGGCAATGCCCTCGATCTCCCCACACGTTCCTTCTGTTCAGGCAGCGATGGTAGTGCTCTTTTTATAACTTGACTAGAGCTGCTCTGGTGTCTCTCAGGTTTCTGTGCTACATGCAGTGCTTTCAAAGAAAATTATAAGAGCTTGCTTGATATTCAAAGGTTGACAATGGTAATTTTTAGCTACTGGACATCCTTTAATGAAGCCAGAAGTAAACAATGACCCAAATTCCTCTAGAAATGTAGAGCAGAACGACCACTCTATAGAAGAATACATGCAACAAAGGTGAAGAAAAAAGGAATTTTCTAATTCTGTATTGTAAAAGATACACCGGAAAGAAAGCCATCCCCTAGCTAGAAAGGTTCTGAACACATATATTGATTTACATCATGCAAACTGAAACAGCAGAGCCCACTTACTCTGTGAAAAGGAGGTTACCTTCCCTCAGTCTGAATGCACAATAGACCGAAACAGTGGGCAAAGAAGTAAGAAAAAATGTTAGCATAGAGAGATTTTATTTGATTTCATATAATTTGGGACATTCTAAGCATTGCACAGATTGACCAGAATTCAATATTAAGTTGTATTTTCAATACCAGAATACCACTAGATAACATTTTATTCTCAGGTTGGCTTTGGAAATGCAAGTGCCTACATCTTTCAGAGATAAAGTGCCTCCCACTTTGCAAGAATAAATTGCAACGTTACTTTAATTTTCTTACTGAAAATATGAGGGTTTTGAGAGCCATATACTCAAATCATCAAGAACCACAAACAAAAAGAGCATCAATATGACACAATAGACCAGGAAGCTTTTTGGTTAAAGCTTCCTTCTAGCATCCATATAAGTTTTGCATGACTGTGTTCCACAAGCATTCAGCAAGGTCGTATGTTTTGTTTTCACCCCTCACACCTCATTTACCCCAAAGCCAGAAGTGAACCTTACGCTAATTAAAGCAAATCAACCCATATATCTTCACCTTTTTTTCCTCCAGTATATATTGATAATGACTTACAGTAATACATTTTAATTAATATGAATTCCAGCTCCTTCAACTTCCAAATCCAAAATTGAAGATCCCATGTTATACCCTTTCACTCTCTGTAGCCCTTGCTGACCCAGTTGCCTCAGACTCTTCAAGGCTCTGACCCAACAACACATACTCTTCACACTTCAACTGCTGAATGTAGTCAACTGAACATGAGCTTCAGTGGTTTCCTGCAGCACAGGAAGAGTGAACTCTGTGAGAATTGCATAACAGAACTCTTTTTTTTAAAAAAAAACCAGAATATTTAATAACTTTGTAACAGAAATTTGGAGATCCATGTCACAACAAAGTGCATAGTGAGGAGAAAGATCAGCAGTTAATTCTAACCAGGAAAATACCATGTACTTCTCACAAACACAAGTATTTCTCTAGTGGGAAACCTTTGGGTGCCTGCAAATCTAAGCTCAAACTCTGGAAAGAACAGACCCTTCAAGGCAAGCCAAAACATATTTCCTAGGTATAAAGTTAGCATTTCTTACTCTATATTTCAACATTCCTGCCTCCACTCCTTTTTGAAAACAAAAGGTGAGGAACAGCAAAAAAACATCTTAAAAACAAACAAGATCCCTCTTGTCTACTTTTGAAAAGCTCTAATGAAGGATTAGATCCAGTTTTAGCTGTAAGCCTGAGTGAATAGTCACTACATTCCTTGTTAATTCCTCGTTACTAATCTAGTGCAGCGTCTCACCCACAGGTGCCAGTATAAAGTTTTGGGAGCTGATCTCTCCTCCTCACAGAGCTTGCATAAAGGCTTACACGTTTGATTCCTAGCAAACTCCCATATAGAACAAATCCATTTAGGTTCGCTCATCAATTTTTTCCTCTCTAGATTTACGTCTACCTAAATTTGATTTCTTGCTTGGTAATACAACCCTGTTCAATTTCTCCTTTGAAGTGGTTATGTAGAAGTTGAGTTTAATGCACTAAATGGAAAATATTCCCACCTCTAAACCTTTAAGCAGCTGTAAGAAGAAATAAAATTATGTAAAATAGAAATTAATAGCTAATAAACTTCACAGAGTCCAAGAGAAACCTGAAAAGAGAACCCAGAGATAAGACTATGAGTCAGTGTCTTTTGTGTAAAAGCTCTGTTCTCCATTGCTGCATCCATTACCTCCCGTGATGCAGACTGAATAGAAGACTAATGCCGATGGGGAGAAAGGGACCCGCTATGGTAACGCCTATAGTTTCAGCAAAGAATAACCTATCTGCATCAGCTGTATAATTTTGAGTCCTCCCAGATGTGGTGCTTATACATCCACAGAAGTGCCACAAAGAGCCGGTTGCTATTTAGTGAGAACCTTGGGAAGTACATGAGGAGCCAGCAGATGTATGGGGTTATTTCCCCCAAATCTTCTCCCAGCAGCCTGAATTTGCTGCTCAGTAATTTCCTGAGGGAAGGGTGATATCTGTGCTCTAACATTTCCCACCATTCTGATTATTTTGTGAAAGTCTGGAAACTTTTAGCACTCACAAAGTTATGCACATGTGTGAAAGGTAACCCCAGAACACAGAGACAGCAGACAAGATACTGTCATTTCTACCACTTAAAAAGATAAACTTGCACTGCATTTCCCTGTCACCACTGATGCCTGACTAGGACCAATTCTGAAGAGCACTTCATAAACATCTTCAAGATATTTAAGGACGTCTGATTGGCACAAATTTACAAGAACTGCTGAAAAGATGATTAGCAGAATCATACCTTCCTGGTCATCAATCTTAAGACACTAGGTCCTCAACCTCTATCAGGTATCACACTGGCCTCAACAAGATAAAGAAAGCATTCTGATAAAAGAAATTCTAAAATCCTGCATAACTGTATATTTGCCACAAAGCTTTCATTAAGCCAGCTACATTTCTCTCCAAGACCTTGGGAGCTGAGGAATCAGACAGCACTAGAGTCGCAGCTGCACAAAGGAGCATTTGGGCTCTAGCACCTCAACCTTGAGAGAGAGAGAGAGAGAGATCTTTTCTGGCATCTTTTTTTTTTTTTCCCTCCTAACAGGTTAAACGTGAAAACCCAGAGAAACTAAATAATGACTTATCTTGTATACACAGTATGTGCTGCTTATGTTTAGGGACCATCTGTGAATGTATTTCATGCAGCAAACATTCCTCATGTAATAACAATGATCTGAAGACTGAAACTTGCTTTTTTTTTCCTTAAAAGTAAATAAAAAAAAAATCCATTTCAGTTGCAGTGCTAGAAGCCTGGAGGTCAGTTTATTCTAAGTAGGCGTCACTGATGGCAGCAAAGAGATATTTTAAGAAAGCTTATTTGTGTACAATATCCACAGGCCATCCACCTCAACTATTTATATGAATTCTTCAGTTAGTGTATAGCTGGGCTAGCAAAAAATGAAAAGTCAAATTAGCATTTATCATACACTAAATATTCAATTTTTCAAAAAGTAGGAACCGATGATTTATTTTTTTTCAAAATATGTGCCATTGTAATCTTTTTTTAAAGCAAATTTTTAGATGCAGTCTTCATTTTTTGATACATGCATTCATCTCACTCTTAGGACACATGCAAGAATAAAATAACTTTCCTGTTAAATATGATTACACTGCAGTAATAATGTTTCTAGAATGCGGTTTAAACACCATTTTCAGTGTATGATTCCACTGTCCTGACACTGTAATCTCATCTCAGATGTTGTATGGAATTTGTAGCGTTTTCCTCTACCTGTGTTTCTGCCTCTTACCTGGTGTTTTGACTCTACTTTCAAGTGATTTTTTTTCCATCTTTGCTTTTATTAGATGGTTGCAAGGAATTTAGTTAGCTTTATTTTTTTTCCATTTACACTGTGAAGTCTACATTTTGGGATGAATTGCTCGATACTGGCACCCTTTTCCCATGCCAGCATTCCCTGAAATTTACTTGACCAGCTCTGAGGGTTTTGTTTGTCTGTCTTTTAATAGCTCAATTTATAGTGGTCTGCACAAATAGAAACCAGGAACCTGCCCACCCTTTCCAATCACTGACCCAATGCTGACACCTCCTCACAGTTCCTCGGCATGCCTGTAACAGTTCTCAATATTCAAAGGGTTACTTGTGTTTTAAATGAGTGGAAGTTTGTAGAGGCAGCAAACCAAGGAGCGTAATTTCACTAGCAATTCTCTCTGTGTGTATTTTACAACATTGTATTTTCCATGCACTTTAATACAAGGAGATTTCTCAGGGCTACAAAGGTCACTTATTTCACTGCATGGCAGCAGGGGAACAAAGACACAGGACCGCAGAAAAAGGATGTTTGACACTGGGGCACCAAGCACCTGGGTTATTACAGACCCCACCTACAAACACCTCTGCGAATGAAGAGTGCACAGGAGCGGTGGACTGGTTCTACTTACCTAGAATGGCCACCAAATCAAAACAAGAGGGCAGCAGCAGCCTACAGTGCTTAGAGATAGCTAGTTTCTGTATTTATCAAGTGCCTAGAGGTAGAAGCTCATAAAAATAATTATTATTCCTTCTTATTCTAATTACTCATCAGTCTGCCTGCACACTTGCAGATCACTTCTAATGTAGTATTTGTTATTGTCTTTCTTGACTAAATACTGCAAGTCAACCTTACTTGCCATTTACAATGTTAGTGAATGCATCTGTAAACTATCAATTGCAGCTGGAGGCATTGACCCTATACCAGAAAAACCTGAGCAGAAATCCTACCTCACCACCAACTCAACTAATACAACAGCAAACAGGAATAAAAATTTTGTTATTGGAACACCTTATTCATAATTACGCTGTTATTGTAAAGCGAATAAACTAGTTACTGATAATAGAGAATTCTGCTCCTTATATTTATTAAAAAGAATGTAAATCATAGACAAAACTGAACAACGAGATGCCAATACAGTTCATCTTCACAACAAATTTATCCTTGGGATCCAAATAACTTGTATGAGAAAGTAGGTTAAACATACAGAGTGTTCATAACAGGATTATATGAAAGAGGAAGGATGTCACATCTGACATAGTCTAATAAGAGAAAACCTTGGAATATAAATGGCTTGTGCAACATAACAAAGATTTTCTGACAAAATTAGATTGTCATTCCAGAACCAAAAACTGAATTACTGAAAACTAACGTCAAACAGGATTATGCAATTCGCCTGACTATCACAGGTATGAAAGTCACAGAATTCTGTGATCACAGCAAGAAAAGGTCTATAAATAAACAAACAACTTAATAACAATCACCACAAGTCTTCTGGAACAAAGTTCAGGCTGACAAAACTATGGGGCCAGAATCTCCAGTCACTTATTGCTGTTTCCCTCGGTAACAGCACCACTGAAATCGATGCAATTACATCAGGTGAAAGACGAATCTGCCTGCTAGTGTTTCATGAAGTTGGAAGACAAAATTAACGGAAAGGCCTAATATAAAATAATTGACATGAATGCTACAGAGTCTGTCCCACACACAGACCCATTAGCTTTGGTCTGTTGGCAGAATGAATTGTTTTCAGAGTACCAAGTTAGCTGCTGAAGGCAGGGAAGCCAGAACATAATTTAATATGAATGACAGAAAGGGGGGTAGAGAGTTATACTAGTAGTATCAGGAAAACTCTAATCTTATGACGATAGGTGTAACATTAACTACATACTTGGTCTGTCCTCAATACCAGTTTAGAGCATTTGTAGTCATGGAAGCTGATTCCAAAAAGAGATACTCTGTTTTCTAGTAATATATTTGAGATTATAAGATTGGAATTTCACAGAATCAATTGGGTTTTTTGTTGGCTCCCCCCCCTCCCCCCCCTGCAGGGAGGGGGTGTTTAGTTGGGTTCTGGTTTCTTTGTAGAGCAGATAAGCAAAGCATGTGAGTTATCTGGCAACACCTTTTTAGAAATTAAATCAGACCTTAAGGTCAGGTCTCCCTGAACATCCTTATTAGAAGGGTGGGTGTCATCCTTAAGACAATTATCACTGATCACCTCTTAATGGCACTTCAAAACTACTCCAGCATTAAAGGAAAGGTCATACAAAGCCCTTGTGTGCCACGTTCCAGGGCACCAAATCTGTACTGTAATCATATATTAACTCAGTCATATAAATAGTCCCTGTTGCTGTTTCTGAGCTGTGGAAACAAATAGGCTTAATGTGTGTTTTATGTTGTTGAGTGGGATCAGTTGGTTGATTGCTGTTGGGAGATGGAATTGTGACTTCTGCCTGTTATATTTTCCAAGATCACATCAAGTATAGTTTCTGTAAAACTGTTTCTATTATTAGGAAGTATTTTTCTTTCAATACAGTTTTAAGGATTGGAAAAATCTTTTATTTTTATTATTATTTTCTGCCAAAATCATAATCTTGCTCCAGCATTTTCCACCCCTCTCAGCTCAGACTCCTGCATTTAGGTATTGGTGTCTCAGAAGCAGGACAATCTGCTTTAAATTAAGGTGTTGCATTATTACTGAGCACACACAGGCTATATTTGTGCATTCAGGTTTTAGCATTTTCTAGAATAGTGTCTGTGTGGAAATAAAACTGGAAGAAATTTTTCCCAGGACACTGTACACAATTTGGACAGATTTTAAGGTTTTGATAAGATTCTTTAGAGGAGATTGGGAATGGCTGGTGCACATTGAAAGGGAGGTTTTTTTACTTCAAAGTATTTCAAACAAGTAAGAAGCTAATATATTGGTTTTTAAATTAACTGTTCAACCAACTTGCAAACAGACAGAAGTGCAGTATTTATTATTAGCAAAGTGGAGTATTTATTATTAGAGGTTACCATCACTCTCTTGTTGAGGTGGCAGAGCAAGATTTAAAAGCAGTGCTGATGAGGAGCAGTGACTCAGTGCCACCAAAGCAATGACTATTACTACAACTTTCCACCACCAAAGGTGTTTAGTCAAACCTCTGTGTAATAGAATCTGTACAAAAAGAAACAGTGGTTATACAGAAACATAACACAGATGTGTGAAGGATTTTACACCTTCAGATCTGAATTAGCACAACAGGCAACCAACACAAAATTGTCTTGGACATCTATGTATGTAGGGATAGTCCAACTAAAAGCCTGTTACAAAGGATAATACAAATAAAACTACTGTAATGATCTATTTCATACATAACACAGCTAATTTAAATTGACCTAATAGATTTCCTGAATACAAAACCAACTCCTAAAACATGTAACAGGAGTTCTCTCTCAGATTAATGTTTGAAGAAAATAAACTTCCTGAAATATTAAATCTTCCATGTGTTAAGAATACGGCAGATGGCTGAAAACATCTATGAAAAGAAAGTCTCTCTTGCCTTGCATTTAGCCATGCCTGGCATCTCTAATGATGAATCGGTCTTAAGCATATGTATTAGAAGGAAAGATCCCTTATGAACTAAAGCTACAGGTCTGATTAGTCTTCAGGAAATGAAGAACGGGGTGAAACACTAACATATAGACTGATTCTCTCAGCCTCTGTGCCTCAGTGCTACCCAAAGACCTGTGGTAAGCGCAGGACCTGGATCTTGCCTCTGCAAATAGCAACATCATGAGGTACAAACGGCTGTGAATAAGTGGTTCATGTGAACAAGAAACCCAGTATTGCCTGATCACTTTCCTTCTGAAGATGTACAAAAAGTAAGGAGCTTAATAAGGAAAATATACCATTCTGATTAGAAAAAAATGTAGACATTCAGATTTTTCCTCCATGGTTGGCTTTTATATGATAAAAATTCCAAAGTGCTATTTAAAAAAGATTTTGTGGCTTTTTTTTTCATACATGCCATTTTCAGAAACATTAACAGGACAAAGTATCACCCCTTAAGTATGCCAAAACCAAATTCTGGTTTCAATGAGCAAAATTTTGCCTTTTTAACTGTTACCATCATTAAAACCAACAAGATTTAGACAATCTCTTTCACTGGATCACTCCTCACCCCGAATCATTTTCTTGCTTAAATGATTTTTTTACATCTTTTTTCAAACTAAGCTTCTGTAAAGGACAAACAGTTTTGATGCTGTGTATCATCCTTCTCTAATGACATCCTAACATGTGCAAAAATACTTTCCTGCCTATAGTTTTAATGTGATTTGGAGTATTCAGCCTGGAACAAGAATTCTTACAGTAGCATATTAACAATTATTTGGTTTCTGTATTTTGAAATCCTAAAAGCATGTAACGTTTACTTAAGTGGTTAACTCCCCTAAGTCTGCATCAACACTGTGTTGAATTGTGAGCACAGTTTCCAGTGGTTGGGAGATATTCAAGATAAACGTCCATGTAATCCACATAACACACAGGATCCAGGTCCCCAACACAACATCTGGGCTCATTTTGGATCTTCTAGCAGGTCTGGTCTGACATTAGTTGCCACAGGTAGGTCACCCACAGACTGTGAGTTGTACTGCATGCCACAGTACTTGAAAAAGGTGTAAGATTTATACAACTTAAACTTACGAGTTTCTCAAACACTAACGGACACAGAAGCAGCAACAAGTTTTGAATGCCAGTTCACACTGTGACCGCTCTGAAGCACTGAGAGACTGAGGGGTTTCTAGTGATGCCCTAAGACCATGTGAACATCAGCTTGGCTTGCAAGTGCTCCCTGCCCTAGAGGACAGTGTGTCAGAGGTCACATGTGCAGTCAATGCAGCGACTACCTTTGCACAACTCTGAAACCCTACGTGGAAACACAGCCTTTCAGAAGCTGTCCAATACAGGTCGGCATCAAGACAGAACTTTACAGCGCTGTAAATACAAGTCATTTTGCCATTTTTGTAAGTTTACCACTATTCTAAGGTATCTGTACAGATACATAAGAATTTAACTTGCTTTTCATTTGTGGCCTTACTTCTAAGTCTGAAAGACTTTTAGGCTAAGCCTGAAGCTCTGTCTTAACATGCCAGAGATGGACAGGAAAGGGTGGTCACATCCATGATATGTTTTAATTTTAAATTGAGGAACTATCATTTACATCGAGAGAGAAGGGCAGAGAGAAACATGTCTGAATAATCAATAACAAATGGCTAGGAAGAAAATTTACTTAGAAACGAGACCCCCCTTTCCAAAAAACCCCATGAAGAAACAAAAGACCCCAACCCGGGGATGAGAGGGGGGTGTCTTGGCTGCCAGGGCTCAGACCAACAGAGAGACAGCATGACCACAACAGCCTCTTAGACTGCCCAGCTCCAGGGCTGCAAGAAAGGAGCTTGCCCCAGTCTCCCATGCAGTAATATATGACTGTGGTTTGGGCATAATAATTGCCATTTGCTGCATTTTACTTCTAAGAAACATCCAATGCTTTAAGAAAGCTCACTTAGCTCTGTCTGGGACGTGTGCACTGAGAACAGGAGAAAATGGGCTGCCTTAGAAACCATCGGAAGGGCCAGAAGTGGAGGTGACAGCGTAAGTATTAGAGGCAGAATGACCAGTAGTGTCATTAGTGTAAGGTATTCTCCAGCTAAAAATCGATTATGCAGTCATTTCTCAGGAAGAACACTTAGGAACTCAATTCAGATAATTTTTAATGTCCTACAGGTGGAAGCCATGCTAATAGGCGGAAATGAGGGTTCTCCCCAGTTGATGATGTGAATATTAAAGAGAATTAAATTTTTTTCTTTAGAAGAATGGATTGAAGCACCTGTGACAGGCACCTCTGCAGGGCTGGCTTAGTTTTAAACCAGAACTCATCCAGGCTCTGTGGACCACAGGGTATACTGCAACAAAAGATGCTGTAACAGTCATTCAAACCTAAACAAACCAGGTTTTATTCAGCATACCAAAAATTAGATCATGGAATAAGACTCATCCCCCCTCTGTGTACTGCTTGCCAGGCAATGAATTCTGGCTTGCTTCTACTGCTGTCTGATTGAAGGCTGACCCTGAAATGACCAAACCAGTAGCCTAAACAGCCTTGGAAATAACTTAAGGCATTTTCACCCTCCATTTAGTTCAGATGTTTCTTACTGTTAGAACTGCTATTCCTACAGGATTAATTATAAATAGTTATCTACTGATATCTACAGTAATACATTTTGCTTCTGAGCATGCACCACTGAGTTTTATAATGGGTTGTGTATACACTGCAAATGTTAAACAATATTTTCATTGATAAATGACAGGCAACTTGTATTTGCATTTCCTGTGAGATTTAATGATGTGGTGGGATTGCTGTATGGAAACTGGGAATTAATACTAAGACAGTGCCAAAGCCACCCCCAGGACAGCAGGCGAATTGCTCATTAACTTAATAGAATTTGAACCCATTTACACTATGCTATCTCTTTGGTTCTTGGGATCAAAAGTCACTTTGTTTTTCAAATACCCCACATAGAAAAAATTGAATAAAATAAATATCACTTTGATTCCTCTTTTCTTTCTGCAAATGCTCTGTTTTTCTTCCTGGAAGCAAAAGGTTCCTCCAACTTCCCAGGCTGCCTCAGAGCCCTCCCCTGCCACGGAAAGGAGATACTTTTCTACATGTCAACCAGCAGCAATACCACCACTTGACTGTCACAGACCAACTCAACACACCATCCACACACCCTTGGAGCCAATTTCCACTTTTCCACTGCCTCATGAGCCCCACTACATTACTGGTAGCAAAAGCAAGTTCTTCACACCAGAAGGTGTCAAAGCAGCATTTGGAGAAGCAAAGGAAGCGATCCTGCCCCACATCCATCACCCACAAACATTTCATGCTAATGATGCTTGTAACACTTGCTCCAAGAGTGCCTACAAGCTTTAGAAAAGCCAGTTACCTAGGACACACCTACTCAAGAGTTACCCTAAACTTAAAGCTAGGGAGATAGTAGGGACGAAACTTTTTCATGTGTTGCAGTTTTGTGAGGCTGTGCTGTTGAGACTTTTTTTTAAGCAGCAGTTACAGTCTTCTGCCAGCCTAAACTATAAACAGTGAGTAATTCAAGGCCGAAGTTGCAGCCTGAGAGATAGTCATAGCACCTCTGAGAATCACATATAGGAGAAAACAACCTGGAAGCAGCTGCATTTTGCCACCGGAGAAGGGAGCAAGAAGATGTAATGAGCTGTGCAGACACCAAGGCTGAGAAAGGGCGGGTGAGGAGGCACCGCAGGTGCCAGAGAGAAAGATGCCCCTGCAGCCCGTGGAGAAACCTATGGAAAAGGCCGAGACCCCACCTGCAGCCTGTGGAGGGGCTCCACGCTGGATGGAGCAGGTGGAGATATAGAGAAGATGCTGTGACCCTATGTTGGACCAAATCCCTGCCAGCACTTGCGGCTATGAGGAGAATCAGAGACACAGAAATGAGAGAGAAATATTTACGTTGGAAGATGTTTGCTGGGGGTAGGCTTGGAATCCCGTGGAGGACTGGGACTAAGAGACACTGTGATAAAGAGATAAAGCCCTGTGGGAAAGGATTCACTTTGGAGAAGTTCGTGGAGGACTGTCTCCTGTGGGTGAGACCCCACAGTGCAGCAGGGGGAGGGTGTGGAATGAATGCCCTCCGCGCCCCCACCCCCCACCGGCCGAGTAAGAAACCAACTTGCAAGGGACTGATCGAAACCCCCATCTCCCAGTCCCTGCCCCCCTGTGCTGCGATCGAGGGGAAGAAGGGAGTGAAATCATGACTAGAGTGAAGTCTGCTAAGAAGGGAGCGGGGGGGGGGGGGGGGGGGGCGGGGCGGGGAAGGAGGTTAGAGGTGTTTTAAGATCTGGAAAAGGAAAACAGCTCATGAAGAAGTAACCAAGAACCCCATTTTTTCCTAGTCCCTGCCCCCTTGCACTGCAAGCAGGGAGAAGGGAGCAAGATCATGGCTAAAGGGAAGTCTGCTTAGAATGGAGGGGTGGGGGGAAGGTGCTACTGAGAACCCCATTTTCCCCAGTCCCTGCCCCACCCTGTGCTGCGAATGGGGGGGAAGAAGGGAGCAAAATTCTGACTAAAGTCTGCTAAGAAGGGAGTGGTGGTGGTAAAATATTTTAAGATCTGGTTGTGTTTGTTTGAAGATCTGGTCGTGCGCCCAACTCCGTTTTTTTCACTGTTCTTTGTAGTGTAGTGTAATAGATTAGGTAGTTTCTCTTTTCTTCACTTTATCTTGAGTCTGTTTTGCCCATGTCATTGCTGACAAAATGATCCCTCCCTGTCCTTATTTTGTCTCCTGAGCCTCTTAATATATATATTTTCTCCCCTGTCCAACTAAGAAGGGGAGTAATAGACTGACTTTGGTGGGCGTCTGGCCTCCAGCCAGGGCTAAACCACCACATCATGAAAGCTGCAGCTTATTATTTGTAGGATGTCAAAAACTTGACAAAATGGAAAAGTAATTTCCATTTTATTTGATGAACAGTTTTACTTTCAAAACCGAAGTAAGGTATTCTTTAATGCCAAGTCCCTCCAAGCCTACTGAAAAAAAAAATCCCATATTTATGTTCTACAACATATTTCAAGATGATACCATATATTCATCAATCTCCTCATTTTTCATCATAACCTAGAATTCTGTATTTTTAAGTTCAAGAAGAACGAGTTAAGTGGCCACACTTCCAACCACATGGAAGATTCAAACTTGTTTTTTGCTTCTCCCCGCTCTTCCTGTGAGTCTTGTCCACGGCACAATCTGCTGAATTAATTTTACAGGGATAGTTTAGTGTTTCTTCTCTCATAGAATTTTCATGTGTTTAATCTGACAAACTTAAATCTGAAATATGCATAGACCCATTTTTCTGAGCTGTTTTGAAGTCTTAGAGCCCCTGCCTTACATAATCTCCCTGAAATCAATACACTTATACCTGATAAAAATTCTCCTCATGTAAATTAGAAGAAAATACCTCTCAAATTCAGTATTTCCAATCTTCTCTAAGTGTGTATACAATGGGGAACAGCATCATGAAGAATTGTGAGATAAAACAAACTTCCTAATTCCTAAAAGGAGAACTTTATATATATTTGAAGGAGCACTGGGATTGACCACAAATAATGGATTCCTGAAAAAATGGTGATACCTAATAAAGAGTTTTCACATTGGTACCAATAGGAATAAAACTGCAGGAGAGCACAAATGGTCACATATAATCTATGCTAGGACCTTCCTGGTGGTCCAGACCTGTTGCTGAATAAGAAGTGAGCATTCAGGAGCCACTGTGTGTTTCTTTGGACTTAGCCTTATTATCAAAGATATAAATACACATTGCTTTAGTGGTATCAGTGTAGCGTTTGTAGACATTTACTGCAGAACACAGTGTGTCTTCTTTAACAGAGCTTTACAGACAGAGTTTAGAAGTTGCATTTAACAATGCCCTCATCAGAAAAAGCGCTTTTTGTGACGTTCCTCACACAGCACCTCCAGCCCTCACAGCCTTCCCACTGGTACCAGCAGACAGAGCACCCTCCAGTGTTGGTTCATTAACAGACTTGTTTCATTATGTAGTGGGTATAAAGGTTGAAATTAAAGCCTTATTTAAGGTGAGAATGAAACCGCGAAAGCCCAAACTATAACTTAAGCAGCATTTTGTTGTTACCTGAAAGCTAACATACATGTATGCATAGAAAATGGACAAAAACACCTTCAAGAGCACTTGTACAGAAGTTCTGCTCTCAAGATGAAATTCAGTGCAGCCTGAAAAACCATGCAACATGGAACTTAAATAGAATTTGATGGCGTCAAAAATCTTCTCAGTATCTCCGCATTGACAAGTTTCACCACTTTCTCACCAATCCCAGCCATGTGGACTTCATGTAAAAATAAAAAATGCTTTAAAATTACTCAAAGATAGTTTACATTTTTGTTCCACTTTGCAAAGCTTACATCCCCCCATTCTCCCTTGTAAACTGTCAATCAGAAACAATTTTTCCTTTCCCCTCACAAATTTTATTTCAGCACATAAACCAGAGTTGAATTTTGTTATCAATACAAATCCCTGCCTGGCACTTCTACTTTAAGCATATTAGCATGAAGCAGATGCAGGAGTTTGAACTAACCTTTCCCCAAAGCAGGTATCTAAGTGGAACAGTTTTGGATGGCCTGTACAAACTACTCCATGGGAGGGTGCCTGAACTGTACATTCAGGTTTTCAACGAGAAGGTCTGTCACTCAGGTTCCTTTCTCAGTATATTAACATGCCTGCTTAAAAGCAATAAATATCAAAGTGAAGCTTTTAAGTATGCCAAAATGAAGATTAAACACTGCTACAGGCATGGTGCTGGAGAAAATATTACTGTTATTTCTTTTTTATTAACAAGACTCTTGTCTTCTGGATAAGGCCCTGGGCCTGAAGGAATTAGGATTCATTCCCTGTGTTGTCACAGACCTTAGCTGTGACCTCTGGCAAGTCGTTAGACTGCCTTGTCCTCAATTTCCCCCTTTGAAACAGGGACAGATGTAGCTCCATCTGTACTGAGGGATGTGCAGCCATGTGGCTACAACCACTCCATGCAATGTGGCAACATGAGTCAGTGCAGCAAGTACTATGGAGAAGGTGCAATTCTTATTATACTGTACATGGAGGAGGGGTAATTCCTCTTCAGATCCCTTTCCCCTTCAGTAGACCAAATCCCCCATAAAACAGAGATCCTCATCTGTCTTTTCTCTAAACCTTTGTCCACCTTGCTAATTTATCGTTTCAGACCAAGAGCTGTTCCTCAGCATGGTTCAGCAGAACAAGCCTTACCCTCAGTTTGCATGTACGGGCACTCCATCACATGCATTAAAAATAAACACTATTTTTACTAACTCATGTATTACCTTTACATCTACTGAAGTGGCTCAATAAATCCACCTTTCAGGTAGCCAGAAGGAGGTTCTGGCACTCTGTTACTCAGAATCAATTCCTGGTTCCCAGTACAGGAGGTTAAATTAAGGTGGGTATGGTCCCAGGGCTACAAAGCCAATCTCTTGTTCCTACTAACCAGCTACTTACAAAGGAAAAAGGCTCTGGTACACACCACAGCTTGGCTCTTAAAGAGGCTGCCATTTCCACAAGGGCCACCAATTCTGAATGACAAATGCGCAAATGGTGACCTTGCCAACGTATCTCCTTCCAAACACAGGATGGCCTTAAAGCCTGTATAAGAACAGGCTTTCATATCACTTATGCATGTTTGTTTAGATCCATGGACCCATAAGAATGGCCACAAAGGGAAAGTATGCAAGAGAGATTGTTCTGGGTCTCAGTAAGAAACACAGACAAAGGAGGAACCAAAGAAGAGCTAATTCTGAATCTTTTATCTGGTTGAAAACTGACCTTCCTTAGCTTGAAACTGCCTTTAGGAGTCCCAGGACAGGTTGTTCTGACATTCTTTTAACATCGTTTCATCAGCACAGCCAAAACTAATCACAAGAATATTACCCGATGACAGGTGCATTTATTCTGTCAATTAAATCAGATGGTTAAATCGAAATGTGCCCCAAATCTCTCTTGTTTGCATTATCCATATTGGCATTTCTTGGCTGTGGTTCATTGCTGGCTGGAAGTCATCCAGCCCCTGCAGAGTCACTTTGCAGTACTGTGCCAGCAAGTTTCCATGCTCTGCAGCAGCGGTTACACTGAGCCTGGAGTGGTCCTGCAGGACTGACCTGCAATGTTACACTGTTCCACCAGCATTTATTTTCAGGGGAAGAAAAGAAGAAAAGAGAAAAAAAGAAATCCCTCTTGGTGAAGGAGATTTAGATCAATGTTTTTGAAATGAAAAAGGATATATCATTTCACATCTAACCACTAGTGACATGCATGCATTAAAACAGAGAACAGAACAGAGGCTTTTAGCATTACCAAACGACTACTGTGTAAGAATACAAAGTAAAATTTAACCTCATTGTAAAATACTTCCTTAACATATTTTTTGAGGGGAAGTGCTGCTCTTAATCCATAAGAAAGGTGATAAAAGCAATGGATCATAAGGTATAACCATGACAAAGCAACAGAGACTGAAGTACGATCTTCTATTACCTAATTACCCAAGAAGTGTCCAAGCCGAGGGTGAGTTTCCATAAAATATTTGCTGCAATGACAGTTGCAGTGGAGCAAGTTAGGGATGTGGCCAAGTTTTTCATTTCAGTTTTGTGGTGTACATGCCAGTGTATTTCAGATGATGTTTCTCTTCCCTGTAGTATTGTTACAACAAAGTCAAATGCAGCATGTCATTTCAACCAAGATGCTAAGGATGTCCATTGCACAGCCCTACCCCTGTGTTAGTTAATTTTCATCCAAACAATGTATGTGATTGTGAAAGAGTAGAAGCACAATGGATGTATTTTTAGTCTGACCAACAAACCTTGAAGTGTCACTTAAGATTGCCAAAGAAGGAGCAAATTACAGAAAAGGTAATTCCAGCAGGGTGAGACAGCAACCACTGACTCATGGCCCACCCACCTTAATTATACCATCGACTCAAAGAACTATTGAGCATGTGCACTAATTGATGTAGGAGGCAAGAGGTTTTGACCAATCATGTCATGGTAATAGGGATGTCATAGAAATGTCAATATGTTAATATCAAGTGTACAAACAGCCACTGGTTTGGAGCTTGGGACAGGCACCCAACTCTTCACAAATCTGCAATAAAACACCTCCGCTCTGAGCGTGCATTGGCATGTTGCACAACAGGTAAAAGAACCCCTCAGATTTAGGACAACAGTAGTGGAAGCTTTGCATTACCTAAAAATTATACCTTTTTTCCCCCCAGTCTTGTATTTGTGTGTTAGTAATTTATTGAATGTTTGACTCACCCTTTTATCAAAGATGTACCTCCTTTTGTTACCAAGGAGAAATGCACCACAGCAGGGCGCTCAATCCCAAGGCAACATCATTTGGGCAGAATAGGTGGACGCTGTCTACACTTTCAGCTCCCTAGAGAATACCTATCGACTCCTAGTCTCCTTACCAGCTTCCAGCTCCATCCTTCACCACTTCATCTTTCTCAATTTGGAAGAATCCTCACTGTCAGTACTTCCATAGCAGAAGATAACATAAAACACAGCTGAGTGCAGTCCCAAATAAAATATAGGTCAAATAGCAGAACTATAGTCGATATAAATGGAAGGATAAGTACATATAATCATTGTTATGCTACATATTCTCTTAACTTTTGCTTGATAGACTGAAGCATTTCCCCTGCAGTCTGACTTTTCAAACATTCACACACTTGTGTAAGGTAAAGCTACTAGCAAGGCAGGTGTCCCTAAAAGTTTCCACATCAACTACTGTTAGTTTTTTAAGACCTGTTACTTTTCTTAAATTAATAAGCAAGAGGCTTAACCTGGTAATCAAAAACATCTGTACAACACAGAAAAGCTGCTGCAAGTTCTGAATAGTACAGAATTCAGTCCTATAAAACATACATGAAAAGTACACACATTTTTTTTCTTCAGCATATGGTATCCCTCTAAGCAGTAGTGAGTACTGGACAACATGCTTGTCAGCAATTTTTCAACGCATTACTTCTCTAAACCATTAATAAGGATGTAGTTGATTATTTTCCACCAGCTCCGGAGGAACCACTGTGGCTAAGTCCAGAAAAACACTCTGAAACTCAAGGAATGCAATTTTCCATTAATTTGATGTTCAGCAGCTCAGTGTTAGGCTTAGAGACTACAAACCAGGAAAGCAAGAGTATATTCTTTAACTGACTTGTTTATTCAAAAGGCCAATCGTGTAATGCCATATTTTCATTCACATGAAGCCCTCAAACCCCAGATTTGGCTGTCTGCATTCAAGGCCATCTCTGATATGCTGCAGCTATACAACCTTGGATCAGACTACTGTAAAAAAAGCTGTGTGAGGAAGAGCTATGAGAAGCTTTGCCATGGCTGCCTCTTCTTTGTTATATTTATAAGAACTGCACTTGCAGTCAGGAGGTCTGAGGAAGTTCCTCAGTCCTCACCTCAGGCATGCCTGTGCCTGATCATGTACCTCCATGATCCTGATCTACCTTGGTTTCCCTTTCATGACTTCAGATTGGCCACTTTACTGTGGATTTGGCTGGTGATCTGTTGTTTGCCCTGCTTTCAATCATTGGCCTTGGCTTGCTCTGGTACCACAGAACTGTGCCCTTTACCCATGAGACCACTACCCCTACCAGCCTTGCTGTCACCCTCAGCTCCTGGCTTGCTTGGAGCAGACCACCACCAGGCACAGAATAAACTCAGGATGCATTTCTGTCTTTAAAAACAAGAAAAACCTTAAAGTGAAGTTACCTTCATTCCAAAGGTACCAGAGCACCATGGGGTGTCATTTGTAATAATATGTGCCTCCAAACATGATGGAGCGATGATGACACAGGGAAACATGAAGCATGTCAGGTCAACACAAGCATAGCTGACATCCCAGTACATTTTCCTGAGGTGGTCCTAAGGTAAAGTAAAAATGCATAATTAACCATTTCTATTAATTTCCCATTATTCACCTCTTATGAGAACCATCATAACAAGGCTCTACTTAAAGCATAGTATTAAATACCTGAAAATTAGTTCATGACCCATTTTCTGATTGATGTGATTTCATATCCCAAAGCAAGTGATAAGCTTAAAAATATCCTAAATCTAGTTATTATTATTTAAAGACTGGGATTAATGAAAACTAGGCACTGATTTTTTTATCCTAAAGGCCAAAGTCAATTCTTATATCTGTCCTAAATCCAACAGGATGCAAGTACAAGATTTTGCATGCAGGTATGACATTATAAGATGGTTTTAAAGTGGCAAGCACACGTTGGTTTTGAACAAGAAAAAAACATGTAGAACAACAGGTCTCTGTATTAAGGGTGACACCTCTTATCATCTCACTGCTATTCCCAATGTCTTTGTTTTCTACTCTAAATTGTTTGATACCACTTCCTAATTAATCTATCTTTAAGAGAGCCAGTAATATTCAGCTGAGTAAATGATATTTGTTTCGTTAGCTGTGTGCTTTTATCAATAACATTAGTGGGGAATTCAGCCAACAGCACTGTCTATTTACAATGTTTAAAAAGCATTTTGCACATGCATATAAAAAGGTATTTTGTACATGGAAATGTAGGTCAGGATCAACACAAGAGAGTGCTTTGGCCACCTGAAAGAAGAGAATGTTTACAATTGTTTTAATTTTACATGACTAAGTTGAAAGGCTATTTGTGACCTGCAGTGTAGCCACTTGGAGTTACGTGCATGAATACTGCACCCTCACAATTAACCAGACATAGTAATTTTAAAGCTTAATTGTTATTTTAATTTTTAAAAGTTTAAAGGTTGACTTTTCTTTTGGTTCCTAAAAACATAGAGAAGGTATTAATGTATTAATATATTTTTACCATTTTAATGAAATCTACTGGTCAGATACATCCTTACTTTATATAACTCGCTGTACTTCAGAGATGTATTCCAGTATGAGGGATTACTCAAGTTCTTTCCCAAAAGCCAATGGGTAAATTCTGTTTATTTGAATATCACACTTATAAAATATAGAAGAATTAAGAAACTGTGGGAGTTTTTAAGCCAAAATATTAAATTTTGCTGCTGAGAGACCTTAACAAAGAATTAGTGTAAAAGTGCTATTGTCATGCAAGACCATACAGAGGAGACAGTAAAAACACAGAAGAATAACTGGGGAACAAGTAAAGCACAAGTCAAAGCATAATTACCCTTTGCTTTCATTACATAAAACCACAGCTTTCCTGAGACACTCGCTAATATCTACGATTTTAAAAATAGTATAGTATGCATTATACATTTATTCCTCTGTCTGACATAAATTATGTATCTGAGAAATTCCACATTGTGTTTGGAAAAAAACCCACACAAACCCTCACATCCTGACATATATGATGTTTTTATTTTCTCCTGCGTTCTCCATCATTGAAGGTATCAATACAGCTAATGCCTATTTAGGGGAATATGTTTTGGGATGACAGTACAGCAATATTAAGGCAACCATATGTTTCCTCATTTTGGCCATACTGTTTTCCACTGCCCCTGACTCTTGATGGATTAGATCCCTCATCAGTTTGCCTGGTGCTGATGGAATGCTTTTTGCAGGTGTTTTGTTGATATAATTCAAAACACAGATTTCCAAAAGCTGAGCTCCCCAGTGCATAAAGCAGCATTAGCTCCTTGTTTTCCCTTATGACACAGCCCACAGAGGCCTGCTCTAGGCTCTTACTTTACAAAATTATTTTAAATATCACCATCTGAATGAATGTCTGCACCCTGAATACCTAAAAGGAGGACTGGAATGCTTAAATCTGTATTGTATTTTTTGGTTTCTTGTTAGGCAATTGGTGAAAGCCAGGTGATGACAGGCTGGTATTATCACATACAGCAAAGATTATTTTTTTCCCAACAAGCTTCCTCAACTTAAATGCTGAGGACTACCCACCTACAGCACACAAAAAAATCTTTAAGTACAGTAAGAGTCAAAGCCTCATTTAAAGGTAGCATTCCCGTTACATTCAATTTTTGTCCAGCTTGAAAAACAGCAATGGGGTAAAAATGTGTGTGAACCAAAGAAGTATATTGTCTAAATATCAACAGTACCTTAAACTTATGATCAAAACCAGTACCTAATATCCT
This sequence comes from Gallinula chloropus, assembly GCF_964237585.1. Lineage (NCBI taxonomy): Eukaryota > Metazoa > Chordata > Aves > Gruiformes > Rallidae > Gallinula > Gallinula chloropus. Next base: position 83,610,268 of record NC_140087.1, on the reverse strand, counting down.
GGAGAGATTTTGTGGGTTTTCATGGATGTGAAGACCCTCTCTTTGTGCTCATTCCCTACACAGATTGAAGTGTAGGTGCACAGTATCTCAAAGAAGAAATCAACAAGAGGGAAGAAATAAAAACAACACAAGTAGAGACATTCTAAGTTTATATTTTTATGTTAATGTGCTGGTAAGAAAAGGGACTCATTCGGGAAGTCATAAAGAAAAAAAAGCCTTAGCAGATCTCCAAGTTAGAGCATGGAAGCTTTCTCTGCAGATGGAGGATTTAAAAGAAGTGAAATGATAACCACATAGTCGAGAGACTAGAAAAGAGACCTTGATGTTTGATAGTTGTAATAACCTGCAGAGTGCTCTAATGGCTCAGGGATCAGGTGCAGAACTACAGCAATAACAAGAGCTGAATAATTATCTCAGCCATATCTGTATAACCACAGTCCCAGAGTATGAACTATATAAGGAGGCTTCTGCTGCCTCTCCAAGATTTCCTGAAATGTTAAATCACTGAATTGGGAGCACTTCCAGCATTAGTACTGCCCAGTTAGAAAGAAATAAAGCCCAGAATCCTCTAGTGGCAGTTCTAATGTCTTTGTTAATTATGAATTATGGGTAAACATGCAGACTTACAGAGGTCACGGCTGTCAGCAACAATACTTTTCAAGAAGGATTTTTATGAGGGTCTTTTTCATTTTGCCATAATGTCCTTTATATATACATAAAACGCACCAAGAATACAAAAAATAGTGTTTGTTTTTAGGGAAGATGTAATTATTTTTCACTTGTTTCCTACCCTCCGTACAGTCATGTCTCGGCTGCCAGTACGACCCAGTTCATAACTATAAGCTCCTCTGTGAATAACAACAGCTGTACAGTTCCAAGGACCTGGCAGAAAGAGTCACCAGGGCTGGGGTTAGGTTAATGATCAGACACTCTGTTAACAAGAAAGTAGTGGTTTTCGCTGCAAATGGCCAGTCAGGATCCCGTCAGCTGTAGTCACCTTTCACACGCAATAGAGAAACAAAAGCTGCATACAGTATGCTTGATTAACCTCACTTAAATGGCAACACTGATCTCAAATCTGTCCCAGGAGTGTATATAAACAGGATTAAAATTATATTATGTGTGGATCCTGCCCAACAAAAGCAACTGGCACAAAATCATTTTAATTAGGTAGTAGAGGCTGTAACTCATTCAACTTTGGCATTAAATTCTTCTCTGTCCCATCAAAGAACTTTTGGGACTCACTAAATTGTGGAAGAAATAAAGAAGATTAAGAGATAACTTTGAACACCATGTTGTAGTAATTGTTGGATAGTTTGGGAGAAGACTACATGGAACTCAGAGGACAACATTAAAAGTAGCTCTGTGAAATTCTGCATGGTGGTTAGTTTTATTGTTTTCAAGGTTGGTGACTGACTTGTAGCAAATGGAGGTTTTCCATAAGCAAAAGTCAAAAGATTCTTGTTCAGTTTCTCAGAAACCTATTGCTCCTCATGTCTCCAGGAGCTGAGAAAACACAAGCTCTTCAATAACATGGTTTCAGCCCAATTCTGAGCCTGTGAAAATAAAGCTGTACAAGGCATCTTTTCAGGGCTGCAGCCTAATGAAATGCACAAGGAGAACTCTCCTCTGGCTCTAGAGACAACTCCCCCGTTTTGTGAGGGGAGCATAAGACTACAGAACTATCAAACGTACAATAGCTCTGGGTCAAAATAACTGTATTCTTATGCGCACATGTCCAACAGCTACAGCCTAGTAGTGCTGCTATGGTTTGCAGTTATCCATGCTCACTCCTGTGTTCCAAGGTAGGCAAACCTCCAAGGCAACCTTCCACAACACCCTTTTTTCCCCCAAATAATGACAATTATTGTAGAAAAAATAAAATAGCAACAAAAACTAGTTTAGAAACTTGAACCTTTGCCACAGCATTGTTTATGGCAAATAAAGCATAGTCCTCTAGGTTGTGACAATCTTGAATAGATGTAAAGTTTTCAACTCTGTGCCATTCAAGAAAACATAGATTAGACATTTCATGTGGTTGAGTAAAACTGACTCTTATGTGACAGGAATCTAACCTTGTCCCTCACAACTCGCATTAGGAAATTAAGGTCAAAATTATTCCGCATTTTTTTAGAGATAAGTCTTTTCCCCCCCTACAAATACTTGTTAATATCAACCCCTCTAGGTTCAGAAAAGTCTGGCAAATAAAAGGAGAGGGTAACTACAAAGCCCCTGCACATCCATGGAATCAACAGCAACTGCAGAAAAATAAATTAAAAAAGAAATCATGGAGGGTGAAATCCTTATCACTTTTTCCTTGGCACAGACTATCAACCCATGTAATCCACATTATATTCCATAGGGGGCACACTGGCAACCTGGGAACATCAGTAGAAAAGCATATTTTTCAAACCAAAATATCACTCACAGGTAAGACAACTGACCATTATGTTATGTAATAAAGATAAGTCATGTGTACTCGAATAGTTAACAGATGGACTAATTACAGGCTGAATTATTTGTGGTATAACTGATAGCTGGTGAAATCAAGGTTACTGAGGGAAATGGACTTGACTTTGGAAAAAAAAAGACAGAGGGTATTTGCAGGACTAAGGCAAACTGCTTCCCAAAAGAAAGGGTTAACAAGCAACGAAAGAACAGAAGTGCATCTAATTAAAAGGCATACCAAAGCATGCAGAGAGAATACAAGGGTAAGCAAATGGCAGAGACCAGATTTGTGTGCAATACATGAAGAGGCCAGTGAAGAAGGATATATAGATAACCAGTACGAAGGGCAAGGTGTCAGGCAGGTAAAAATAACCTTCCATCTTGAACAGACATGCTATTTTTGACAGAAATGGTACAAATATATACAGGCATGAAGAAAAACAAAAATGTAAAGAGGATGAGAGCTATCTGGTTGGAGGCATCTTTGAATAGGAGTATTTTACAATAATTTGGTTCAAGACAAAACCAATATACGGATAGAAGTGAATTTTAACAGAGAGAAATTCAACATCACCACATTTAAAACAGTTTATTAGCTTGCATGATGACCTTTGGAAATATCTCTTCCCCCCCTACATTGCCACTATAAAAAAGCCCATGGGAAATATAACATTGCCACATAAGTAGGTATCATTGTTTAACCCAAAAAAGCACAAGTGAGCTGAGAATTATCCTTCTATGCTAGCATCTACTATGGCATACTTATGGAGCCCTCCCATAGATGAAACCATCACTATCAGGGCTCATGTAGCACAATCTTAAGAATGAAAATTAAGTACTTATAAGTGTTATACTTGCAATCCATTTTTCAGCTGTAGCTCTGGGTCAGCACTTGTCAACAGACCATAAAATCCATGTAGGAAACTTAAGAAAAAACATAACTGCATTCAGCACCATCCAGGCTTCAAAAATTACCATGAAATTAGAGGATACTAATCAAAAGACATCTAAACCAGGAAGGACCTTCTTTTAGTAGGCAAGCATTTGAGAGCACTTGGCAAGTAGTAGAAACAAACCTAAAAGTAGAGGAGTATAAAAACTGGCCAAGTACTATCTATTTCTATAACAATATTTGAGAAGCACAGTGACTCAACCTTACAGAAAGCTTAAGAGAGTAATTCCAGATGACTGGACACAAAGAAAAAAGCTGAAGCACCTCCAAGAATATATATATAGATATATATATATATATACACACATGTGTGCGTATTGAGACGATGAAGATGAAAATGCTATATATAAAGGATTCCTGCACAAAGACGACCACACCATAATAGTCCACAGCAGGAGGGCAGAAACCTTCAGCATAATCCATAGTGCCCATTTGGGCATTGAGAAAGGCAAGAAAACAGCCTAAGATATTTTATTTTAGTCAGACTGAATGATGTCACAGAAGGTCAAGGGTTAAATCCAAACTCTACTGTAAAGTAAACGGCTGAACTACAGTGAAAACTTCTCTTTAGGTAAGAAATGCAGTGATATAAATACACCACCACACACACAGAGTGGGATCACATCACATTCCTCTGGTTTTGGATCTAAGATTGGTGCATTTTTATTTCAGTTCAATTGAAAAGGTCACCCCTGGATAACAGACTCCTTTCCACAGAGTTTGGTCTAACACACCATTGGCAGTGATGGTATCTTTTCATTGACCAAAATGGGCTTTCAAACAGCATTTCTCACATTTCTGAGTTGCCAGATGACCATCTAAGCAGCAGTGTAGTAACACTGTACAAATCATATCTGCTTGAAATGGGATTCCTGATGGGTTAATATCTCCTAAATAGGCCACAATTAGTTCTCATTTCTAGGTTGCACACATCTAATCCTCCAGCAACATGTCATTTAGGGCCAATGGCTCAGAGACTTCTCTGGGGCCTCAGGCACAAAAGAAACCATTGTGCTGGAATGTCGTACATTTGTTGACCCTTCAAAAAAACAACAAGCAGAATGAAATAGCTGTAAGAAGTTATAGGAGAATTACTTATAGAAGTAAATTATAAACTGGCTCTAAAGAAAGCAGCAGTTACATGTACCCTTTCTTACCCATAGCCAGCAAAGACAAAGCTTTGTAAGGAGCATCTTGGATACATCATTTTGCCCATGGCAAAATAAATGCAGGGAGGCTGTCCAGCCTCATCAGTTGATCCTGTTTCTTAGCAGAGCACCTGATGTCAGATATGCCTCCAGAAGTGTTGATCTGTCTCATGTAACCAACTATACAAATAGTTAATTTTTTCAAGCTGACACCCAAACTTTAAATAAACCTCACAACAACACTAGTGGCTTGGATCAACCAAGAATAGTCATTACAGCTGTTCCTGTTCCTGGCAGGGAACTGAACACCACAGAGCTGTTCGCTAGCCCCCTCCCGAGTGGGATGTGAGAGAGAATCAAGAAAAAACCCAGTAAAACTCCCAGGCTGAGATAAAGACAGTTTCATAGGGCAGCAAAGGAAGAAACAGCAGCAGTAACAGAACAGGTGATTCATAGTGCAATTGCTCACCACCCACTGACTGATACCCAGCTTGTCCCTGAGCAACAATCCCGCATCCAGCCAACTCCCCCCAGTTACATGCTGAGCATGGCTTCATATGGTACCTAATATCAAGTTTGGGTCGGATGACCTAGCTGTGCCCCCTCCCAGCTTCTTGGGCATCTCCAGCCTTCTCCCTGGCAGGGCACAAGAAGCTGAAAAGTCTTTGACTTAGTTGTTGCTAAGTAGCACTTACACTAAAACATCAGTGCGTTATCAACATTATTCTCACATTAAACCCAAACCAGCACTATACCAACCACCAGGAGGAAAGTTAACTCTACCCCAGCCAAAACTAGGACAACAGTAAAATGGAACTACTATTTCCCAGTCTAAGAAGAAAATTACACTTGTTACAAAATGAAAGCACTTTGTTGAAAAATGCAGAAGTGAAACATTTCTAGGGTTGGTGAAAAAATCCATTAAATCCAAAGTGAGTTCACAAATGATTTTGGCTCCTTCACTTCACACAATAAGCCTCTTGGCTGATTACTGCAATTCTTAACTAGGAATGAAGCCACACTCACTGAACAGGGACAAGCATATACATTACAGATGTTAATATCCTGAGGAGCACACACTGAGCACTCCTCTTTTCTGCACTGACTTCCCCATGCCATAAACTTTGCATATATCAAAGTCTTCATCCTAGAAGAGGCCAACTGTAATCCATGAGACTGGCCTTTATCAGCAGAGGTAAGACCTAGTCTGCAAGGAGAGGTGTCACAGTCCCCCTTCCAAAAGTGCCTGGATGGGAGACTGGCCACACTCTTTGCTTCTACACAACTGCATTTCCTTCTCAAGCAAAGTGAGGTATGAAAGGAATGGGGTCTCACCCAGCATATATAGTCAGGATGCAGTAGAGAATAATATTTCCTTTTCAGATTATCTACTTTGCTGGAGAAAAGCAAGCATGAGGGATGAGTAGAAAAGAAAATATCACAGCAGCAAGTCCTCAGCTATAGGGACTCATTCTGACAAGCAGAAGAATGAACCTAGAGTAACTGCTTTAAAAACTAGATTCAGTACATCTAGATCTAGCTTTTCTTTGCAAACTTAAGCCATTCACATTTAGAGGGAAACACACACTCAAAGGGTTTACTCAAACAGGATGAAAAGAAAGATATGAATAGAAAGGAAGATTTTGTTTTGAACACTTGGAAATCAGGACCAGAATAAGATCAGCATAGACACAGACCCTTTAAAGCACTAAAAATTAATGGACTCCTAAAATGCTTAATCATATGCTGAACTGAGGTTTTAGACAGCAAGCTGATCCATCCCAGAAAGCTACCACAGTGATGGCCTGATTCCCTCAACCTGGACCACATTTGCAGCAC